>NC_132844.1:19013036-20446161 GCF_048164855.1 Canis lupus baileyi | reverse complement strand
TCTTTTCTCCTGTTTAGTTTCATGTTAAGTCCTGCCTTCTTGGTAGGAAAATCTTAGGAAGATGAAGAGGTGCAGTAAGAGACTTTTTCTTACAGTTGTTGTATAGACAGCTTCTGGATCGTCCTCTATAACCCGGGACAGGCCGAAATCTGACACTTTACAAACAAGATTGCTGTTGACAAGAATATTGCGAGCTGCAAGGTCCCTGTGAACGTATCCCATATCAGCCAAATATCTCATTCCAGCAGCAATTCCTCTCAGCATTCCTACTAACTGAATGACGGTAAATTGCCCATCGTGTTTCTACAGGAAGACAAGAATAAAAGTCCTTTACTGTACTTTCAAAGGGAAAAAAAATGCAGTGAAAACTGTCTGCATGCTAGTCATTTACTATAGTATAATAGGAATTATTAACTAATTTTCTATATAATACAGACTTTTTTTTTATTGGAGTTCAATTTGCCAACATATAGCATAACACCCAGTGCTCATCCCACCAAGTGCCTCCCTCAGTAATACAGACATTTGTAAAAAAAAAAAAAAAAAAAAAAAAAACAAAAACAAAACAGCTGCTGATTCTACTGACCTTCAGAGAATACAAAATAGAGTTTTGGTAATTGTTTAGTTATTTAGATTGATGCCATTTGTATTGATTAAAAATAGCATCAGGTTAGTCAGATCCAACAGTATACAAAGATTTTTGAGGCAAAGATATGGAATGGAATATCTGAAAATTTTATCCCTGACTAGTCAGGGATAATTTTTTTTTTTTGCTAAAAAATTATGTAAACAATCCAGAAATATATAAATGGAAAGGAGAAAGTATTTGATTAAAAATGAAGAGACACTAGGAAGTATAAAATGCTTATCCTAGCTGACTTTGTTTTCATTTTATATTTTTTGTTGTTTTGCTGTTGGTGAGAATATTACTTGTAACAAAGATTCTCTAAAACAGATGCACTAGCAAGTGGGATTGAGAGCTCTTTGCAACAAACGGGCCACCATTTATTTTTTTTTTTAAAGATTTTATTTATTTATTCATGAGACACACACACACAGTGAGGCAGAGACACAGGCAGAGGGAGAAGCAGGCTCCATGCAGGGAGCCTGATGCAGGATCCTTGGACTGCAGGATCATGCCCTGGGCCAAAGGCAGGCACTAAACGGCTGAGCCACCCAGGCATCCCCCACCATCTATTTCTAAGCTGTTTTTAACTCATAGATTTCTCCTGAACTTACAATTGGATTTTAAATATGATGCATGACAATACTGGTTTGAGTTAATAAACTTGCTGGGTGATGCTTTATTCCAAAGAATTGATAATTATGTATACCATAAAGATGAGAAAAAAAAAAGTTTCTCTAAATCTTCTGATTGCTTATAAATTTAAGTTGAATGTATCATTCCAAATTACATATGATAAAACTGGAAGTCCTCTTATTCCTCAGACTATTTTCTCCTTGCCATTTGAAAAAAATGTTAACGTGTTTATATATGTAGGAGAAAAGTCTCAGAGCAAAACTGTGTATGTTTGTATATTTAGAATTTACTACAAAAATAACTACATATTATTAATTTTCAAAATGTTAGTGATTCTGCCCTTTACACTCATTGTTCACATTGCAATATGATAGAAATGGTCCCATAGAGCAGAATTGGGATCATCATGCCAGTATTGGATGGTGATCTCAATTTTTAGTCTTCTCTGTACTACTTCTTTGTCCCGAAAAAGTACAATGTTACTCTACAATATATATTCAAAGTAAAGGGCTTCAGGTGGGTATCCTCTGTACTTGAGGGAACATATTAATGAAAACTATTGTTTAAACTACAATGTATCACTTATGTGCTCAAAAAGATTCTAGTTCAATCCAGACTAGGAAACTGATTTTTAACCTATTTTGCTTTTTTAAAAGCAATTTTCTGATCAGTTAAAGTTTATAATGTTTACATTTTATACTATAAAAAAAATCAAACAACTATAGCGGTAGTATGGATTGTATATTTAGAATGAGAAGACGGTTTTGTTACTTACCCTGAGAAATGCATCAAGGGCTCCATTTTCCATGAATTCTATTACTATCATGACTGGTTTCCCTAAAATTAAAAGAAATGCACACACACATATATATATATATATGTATACATAAGGAAAAAAGCATTGCTTGAGGAACCATAACCTAGACTTCAGGCATATTCCCATTATCACCCTGGATAAAATACATGGTACTCTTCTGAGAGGCTGAATGGGTGAGCTGTGAGTGTTTCTAATGTCCACAGTGCTGCTGCTAAACTCAGCGTCATTTACTGTCTGTTTGGAAGATGCTTATGATTCACAAAATTAAACAACAAAGTCAGTGTGCTCTTCTGATGCCTGCTCTATGAATGAAACTCAAGAGAAAATGACACTTGATATAAAGTGTAAAGACTAAAGTGTATCACTTTTATGGATGTTGAAGCTGAATGAAAATATCAGTCGCTCCATCTGTCTATCAGATTTATTCTTTGACTCTCATCCTGTCTTCATTTATACTGATTTTTTTCAGAGGTAGTAACATAAAAGAAGAAGTTAGTCTGTTATATACCAAGAAAAACATTCATTTAGAATATGCAATATGTTCATAACTTGGCTTTTTAACTAGGCACAAAATAACACTAATTTCTGACAGTCCACTTGATAAATGAAAGATCAATATCTACCTCTTGTAACCACCCCTTCCAAATGGACAACATTCGGGTGGTCAAACTGCCCCATGATGCTGGCTTCACATAAAAAGTCTCTCCTTTGTTTTTCTGTGTAACCAACTTTGAGGGTTTTTATGGCTACTGCAACATCTCTTTTCCCTGGAAGTTTCAAACGACCACTGCAGACTTCTCCAAATTCTCCTGAAGTAATAGAACAGGCAGGTGTATTTTAATCTCAAAAATATTTCTTCTCTCGAAGTCAATGCATAACTCTAGAAACAGTTTTAAGGTTTACTAGACTATTTGTTAAACTACTATTTTTCAACTGGATTAGCACAAAGTTTTTATGAAAAAAAATTTAGATTTGAAATACAGTATATAATGTACATTGGTGACAAAAGCATAAGGTCACATTTGCAAATTCTGAACATGGCTATTGCTTTTACTGTTTGAGAAGGGAATATTTTTTAAAGATTTAAAAGTCTGGAATTCGTGTGTACCATTACTGCTAAATTTAATGGAGTTGGATCCAACATGGATAATTACTATGAAAATATGTTGTATACATAGGAAATAACATTCCTTGTAAATACGTCACATATATTAATTTTCTGCATGGAATTAAATGGCTGATACCTACAAATACATGAAAAAAAGATAAAATTAAAGCCTGGCAAGAAGACGGTAAATCAAGTAAGAGGAAATGTATATTCCAGTAAAATCCAGCAATATTAAGAAATTTAATATTAATTAAAATAAAATACTAAGTCATTTCCTAAACAACGTTCCAGAACTATTATGAAGTAGCTTCCAGTAGAATGATATGTTAAAAATCCAACAGAAGACAAAAGATACACAGATTCTCTGTGCCACATGCTTCTTTTTCACTTTTTTTTTTTTTCCTTGAGCTCTCATAAACAAGTACAGCCTCATTGCTTCCAACAGTTCAGGTAAATGCAAAAGTTCTATACTTGAGGTATAATTATTTGCCTGTCATTATGATGTATGACTTTCGATCCTGGCTAAATGGAACAGCTGAACAAGGAAGCTACAACAGCCTTACCTGCACCAATCACACGCTCAATTTTAATACAGGAGGCATCTAGCTCCTTGGCGAATTGATGGACAGCTCTATTTGGGTCCTCATAGGTTTCAGGGTCAATGTAGGTTTTGGTGCCTGGAAATTTAACTGTAATGATGTAAGAAAGCATGACTGTGATGAAGCAAAGCACTTATTGTGCAGTCAGCCCAGGAATTTCATTATGCAGAGTGCTCCTTGGAACAGTGAACTTGCTTCCACATCACCTGATTCACAGCAGTTTCAACAGACTACTTCAGTCTGTTGGCGTATAGGTATTATCTGCAAGCTTCTATAGGTAACATAGGATCCAGCTCATAGGTTACTAACTGAATTGCTTTTCCAGTAAATCAACAAAAGACATCACCAAAATTCTCTGACATGACTCTTATCAGAGTGGAGGTTTAATTAAATTCACTGCTATCATGGCATAGTTCAAGCCATATTGAGGTTTGTAATGGACTTGGAAACACATTTGTAAATCTATCAGTCAGTCAATCAATCAAATTAATACACTGGGAAAAGAAGACATTTCATTTACAGGTAGCCTACTACACTGACAGCAATATTAAAAACATTTAGACATCTTACTTATTCTTTTGATTTATTTTCTTAAAGACCAACCACCGTTGACATATACATAAAATTAGTACAAGATGTGAGGGACTGCTATCACAGAATCAGAGAGAAATCTACTAAAGACACAGTTTCATCTTCACCTTGAAGGGCAGTAGAGGCCAGATACAAAATGCAGAGTAAAGTTAGAAAATTTACAATATTCCTGGGATCTGCTAACCATGTATGACAGCAATTTGAAAAGGAATGGTTTATATGAACTTTCAATTATAAGGCTCTGGAAAGAGGTAGCCAATATGCCTCAGAAAAGGTAGTCAAAATTCAAACAACATAGAATCATCTTAAAAGTTAAAATTCGTCTTAAAATGCACCCAGAAGCATGCAGGTAACAGATAATGCTATGTCAACTTTAAATCAAATTTAATTACAATAATGTATTCCAAATCTAATCATTTGGTTAAAGACAAAGATAAGATAGATAGGCATATATTTGGTTATATTAATGCAATAAAAAGAATTACACTATATCCTCAAAAAAACTTTATTGTTTTTAACAAAGCCACTGAACAATCTTTTCATTAAATCTTACTATTTTGAGAACAATATATTTCTTTATGTATTACACTGCAGCCTAACTGTGCTTATGTCATTACATTAACTTAAAATTATATTTTAAAAATAAACACATAACAAACAAAAAGAAGCAGAATGTCTAAAGAAAATGGGATTTAAAAATCTTGATTTATTCTGTTGTAGTTGATTGTTTATCCAAAATTGATTGTCTTAAACAATTATTGTTGCAGTTTATAAAACTGACAGATGCTCATTTGTTACTAAAGCTGAACATGAAAAAAAAAACACAAGAAGAAAAGAGAGAGGGGATAGAAAGAGAAAAGATAGAAGAAGGAGTACAGGGAAGAGGGGGAAAGAGAAAAAGAGAGAAGGGAAGAAAACAATAGGTTAACCTCCTAGATTGGCAGGCAGATGGAGAATGAGCCATCTTCTCCCTTTTTATTCTTTCTTTCTTTCTTTCACTTTTTTTTTTTTTTTTTGGTTTTGTTTTGTGATAAGGGAGCTAGATTGGAGGTAACCTTCTGCATCTCAAATGGGTCTCTGATGGTTCTTTATTCAAGCTGTCATAAAACATTTTGACAGGCCAGAGCAATTTTGGCATAAAAACATGAAATACTGCCCAGCTTGGATTCAAAGACATTGTTAGAAGAAATGGTAGGAGGAAACAAAATGTAAATTGGAATTGCTTCACTAAACTTCTCCATTGTGTTTATATCTTTAAATGTAGCATTTGGGGCCATGGAGAGTTGAGGGCGCCTGATACAAATGACTGGACATTCTATTAAATTCAGTGCTCTAAAAGCTAGTTAAATGGTTGCTTTCATGTTCCTGTAAAAATTCAATCTGGTGTCTTAGCACCTAAGAAAATTGTCTGTATACTAACGAAATAAAAGGACACTGACTTGTAAATAGCTGGTGACCATAGCTTTGTGCTTTACGTATTTTAGATACAGCTATAAAATCAAATAAAATGCCTGGTTCTCATCAAATGACAAGAAAGGATATCTTTGTAAAAAAGGTGATTCTAAAATATCCAGGATTTACCAGGAGGGGATATTGTGAAGTGCACTTTGGTTTTTCATTACTCATCTAAAAATGGATGTTCCGAAGTAAGGAAAACATTAACATAATTTCTGAATTTGTGGTTTGTTGCTTCTCTTAATTTAAGAGTATGAGCTTTTTTGTGTTTTAATATCTCATTTACATTTCTCACAAGTGTTAAATATCTTAAAACCACCATTCATATTTTGCTCTAGAGATGAAAACTGTTTTTATATAGTAAGTTTATCTTGTCTATGTCAGCAAGTAAAACATGCGGCTCTATTTTTTTCTGATTACAAACTTGATGTCAAATGTAAAAGAAGCAAATGGCATCAAAATATTAAAACTAAGTGATGACAATTTAGCATAAGGGTATACAACATGTTTTAGATAAGCCATGTTTCAATTTACTTTCTGCATTAACCTGAAAGCTAAAAGCAAATAAGCTAAAAGGTATTTGATAATTTGGGGATATCTCAGATATGCTCAATAACGGAAAGAAAAGTGACATACTGATGAAGGTAAAATTAAATGACTCTGTCATAAAATTATTCACAAATGGGTAGAATTGGGCATTTTCGGAACTGTAGGTTACTCTTCAATATACATTTTAAACTAGATATAAAAGTTTAGGCATTCAGGTTTCAATCTGCTCCTTTCTGTTGGGGAAGTGTTACAAATAATTCATGTTGTGAAAGAGAAAAAAATGTAACCTCCATTTTTTCTGTGTATCTCTATAAACTGCCTATGGCACTCTCATCACTGATAATAGTAATGATAATAACAGTGCGCACAATTTGTGTCTTTAACCCACACATTTTCTTGATTGATGTTTATACATTTTTGTGACTTTAGAATGGGTACATGGCAGTATCTTTTTAGATACTGACAAAGTAATTTGATAAATGACACGATAATTGATGTAATTCTTAGGCCAATTTATCTATCCATGAGAAATTTTAGTAAAGATTATACTACCAAGAAAAATAATAAATGCATTTTTCTTTTAATATTTTCAAGGATTAAGAGTAAAAACAATAGGTTTGGATAAGAACATCATTAATTGTCTGAACTAAAATCATATGATTGTGAATTTTTACTTTGGCTACATGAACTAATAGCATTGATTTGCATAGCTCTCATTTTTTTACTTGCCATCCACATTGCAATAGGAATAAGATTAACGCAGATGGGCATCTGTTTTGTTGGGTTTCTGAAGATCTCATCAAAATATGATTTCTATAATCAACTTTTAAGAGTCAGGTAACCCAAATCCTCAGAAAAACACTGGAAAATTGAATCCCATTATTATGTAATTTATATCTGGGGCAATATCTGTCTGACAGACAATGTATGGTAGCTGAAGAGAAAAGTCTCCATAGCTTTGTCTTTCGTGGTAGCATCACCCACTGGGTGGGAAATCAAGGGTCTACCCTTCTAATTCCAAATGGATTCCTTAGCTAGAACGTGGGCCATACAATACTTAATGGAGTATTGTTACAATGGTATGAAACACTTGGACATATTTTGCAAAAAGAAAAATTGTCACATAAAAGTAGCTAAATATCCTGCAGGAATATTAAAATCTCTTGTGAGAGATTACATTTCTCAATCTATTTTATGATTTTAAAATTCACATCATATGATTTTCATTCTAAATGTCTTGTTCAAATGCTTTAAAGCAACATTTGAGCTCATTACATACTCTGAAGCATGAGACATTAGGAATTTATTCATGCCAATACTAACAACCAGGTGTCTGCATTAATTGGGGTACATAATAATAAAGAAAAGCCAAACACTTACAATGAAAGTAAAGCTCTTCATCCCCTTCTTGGTCAGCTTTGCTATAACCACAGTGCCTAGAAAAAAATCAGATTTGTGATGATCCCAATCAATGATCCTACTTTATATATTTAAAATTCAGTACAACATACCTTAATTCTTTAACAACATGCTAGTTAGAGCAATAAACAAAATACAGAAACTTCCTGTCCATAGTTATGGACTCATTAATAATAATATATTAACTTATATGATTAAAAAACATACAGAATATAAAATCTTTGTGTGAAACAATATAGAAGGAACATACTTCATAGATTTAGATTTATCAGTAAGTGAATAGTTGCTCATACTTTTTTCTGAAAAACAACAATGACAACAACGGATTTTAAATGGTCTCCACAGACCAGTAAGTAAAAGCATACATTTTCCACCAGCTATCTCCTATATTTATTATGAAAACCTAACTAAAAGTAACCAATAAAAATGCATCCAATAGAAATTACAATATTCATTGCTCTTAAATGAAAGGCAGTGAATTATTAAGCTCACATTGTATTTTGACCTTGGGAGAAGTGAAAATTATTGACCTTTAATATTTTATATCAGACAAAGAGCGTTTGCACTTACTTTCTAACATTCTAATACACTAAATAGTAAGTAATAGGCTGACATAATCCTGAAAAATCAATACATTCTGTGTTAAAGATTAGAACAAATTTGTGTTCTACCTTCTTCCAATGATGAAGCCAAAGACCATGAACACCAAAATGATGGTCCCTGCCACTGCAACCACGGCAATTATAATAACAGGATTCTGTTCACTGGAGACGGCTGTCGCTAGAAAGAGAGAAAATAGGCTCAAAAACACTCAATACCATGTAAGAACTTGAGAGGGCAAACAAAATCTTGTGCATAAGAGATATCTATGCTTTGTAATTTACCTCTAATTTTAAATAAATGCATTATATTATAATAATATAAATTTAAATAAATGCTTATGTTTTGCATTTTGAGGGTGTGGCAATGACAATACTTTCATCTATTTTATATTTCTCAGCTATGAAAGATACTTATAAAATGCCTTTATTGAATGGCTATCCCCCGCTTAGCTGTTGAAAACTTAGTTATGAATCAATGGAGAGAGATCTTTGATCTACAATCGTTATTAACTTTCCATCTTTTCCCCAGCAAGGTATTCGATCTCTGTGTCTCTTCTTCTGATATGTTTAAAAAGGGGGAAAAAAAATAAAAAAAATAAAAAGGAAGCAACACATACTGTTAATTTTTTCAAAGCATCTTAAGTGCTTTATCTCTCACATCATCAATATAAAATAAAAATAATCATGGGTTCATAGTAAATCTTCCTGATTTTTAATGTACCATAATTCAGGAAAAAGATAAGCAGAATTATTTGTACTCATTTGACAAAGTATGCTATACACCCAACTGAGAGTTTAAGGTAAGAGATGAGGTAGGCTATTTATGAGAGAGCAAACTCTTTGGAAATACTTTAAAATATTTTAGCATTATCTAATTGCAGATACTTCCTGTACAATGCTAAGTGATTCTTCTAAGCTTATTAATAAGACAAGCCTAGCTAGACCTTTCTCTTGAGAGTCTCTTTGGGAGCAGTATATGTTTACATGTCCTTTAAAGCAGGCCCTGATTCCGATTCCTCGTCAAGTCACATGGCTTTCTCACTTCCATTTTTCCAAATTAGAAAAGTTTTACTTACACGATAATTCATAATTGTCATATTTTCCCCAGAGTATTATATTTTCAATACCAGTGCAGATTTCATGAAACAATCAAAAGAGTGTAAAAAACAATGGAAATGTGTATTCCAACAAATGATCCAGTTCCAAATATCATTTAATTTATAATGTCAAACTAATATAGTTTGCTTATTGCTGAAACAATCAACAGCTGTAATCTTTAATATAAGGCCGGATGGAAAATACTACTCCTTCCCGGTGGCAGCAAGGGACTAGGTCTCCAGAGCAGTAAATTATATGTAGGCAGAGTATGTCTTGCCACAACAAGCAGCATGAAGCTTTCTCTGATTGGCCCTTCTCTATTTATCTATATTCTTCTCTTGACCACTCATTTCTTAATTTTGTATACCTATGCTAACTATAGATATATTTTATATCGAAAAACAGTGAAGTAGCTCTGGTGTAATTGACAGTTTCTGAACAAAGGCATATACACTCTCCCTAATTCACCACCTGCTGATTAGCTCCCTGAGGGAATTACACAAGGAAGGAAGGTTGGGGAAGAAGAAAAAGAAAACTTTTAGGCTTTAATTTCTGAATTGCAGCTATTATTCTACAAAGAAAAACTTTCAAGTATTTTTGATTTTTGGTTTGGTTTGGTTGTTTATTTCAAATTTTTATCTATCTTTCTATTCCCCCCTCTATAGATGAACAGAGTAGTTCATAACTACTGTTCATAAGGGAGGAAAACATTATACGTCTATGTGTAGAAATAGTTTCCATTCAGTCTATGTGTCTCATGGGTCTAATTCTTTGCTTGTCTTAGGCTTAGTTCTGTGTTAGTGTCAGAAACATAACTCCAACGAGAAAATTGAACTCAAGTGAATGATGATTAGAATTTGTGAATATTTATACTTTTTTATATATAGTCAGGGTCACACTTTAATCTTTCCACAGTCAACATTTATGGTTAATATTTTCATCTATTTCATGGGTAATAAATTTTAAAAGTAATCTTTAAGTGCCATAATCACCACACCATGGTTTTATCATTGTAAAAACACTAGTATTGACTCTGAAGAGATGGGGATTTTAGGATATATGTGCAATGGAATAATCTGTTTAATTTCCCTTTTCAAACACTGCTCAAGGGACTTCTCTTTGGTGGCATGTTCTCTTTTTCCCTTCTTCCAAGCATAGTGGATCACTGTTTCCTGACACTCCGATAGCATTGGGCCATGCACTCCAATGCTTAATTGTAGAGCAGAATTTGTATACAAGTCTCTCTCTTTCAAAGTACTTTCAACAGAGAATAATTGCGTCATGTGTCTCTCTGCATCTCTAATTCTTAGCACAGTACCCTGCTTGCAAAGGGTGGTCTGGAAACCTAATGGTCCCTCAAGAGCTTTTCAGAGGATCTGCAGGCTATAAAACTATTTTATACGATATGATGTTATTTGCCTTTTTCACACTCATATGCTCACAGGTGCATAGTTGAGTATTCTGGAAGTTACATGACATGTGAAAACATCATTATTCTGATGGCAAATGAAATATGTGTTTGTGTGTTTGAAACTTTTCTCAGTTTTAATTTCTAATGGTGAATATTGATAGATATAACCGAAAAAATCAAAACCGAAAAAATCAAAATCTCTTTGGAGATCCTCAGTATATTTTAGTAGAACAAAAGCTTAGGAATGGCTGTGCTAAATAATAAATAAAAGCTAACTTTCTGCATGTACTCTGTGTGCATTAACTTAGGTCATATTCAGAATACCATTGAATTAGGTATTGCCATCCTAGCAATTAGGGTACATGAACTTATGCAGTCTTACAACTGGATATAGTGGAACTAAGATGTGAAACCAGAAATATGCCTACTGCACTGATTGATAGTGGTAATCTGCTCTATGTTGATGATTGTGAGGTATTCATTCCTTGCGTCTTTACTGAGTGCCTTCTACCTGTCAAGCACTGATAGTAGGAACTGGTAAGACAATAGCAAGGGAAAATATATGGATTATACTTCCATCAACTTTATATTCTAGTGGAAGAGAATATTCTGATGATAAAAATTGCAAATTCTTTCCTATGCAAAAATTTAGTTTTAACATTAATTTCATATGATCATTCAGGTTCTACTACTGCATCTTACTTTCTTTGAATCTTAGTTATTTAATTTTTTAAATAATGAAAATAATATCTATGAATCTCAGGCATCAATAAAAAATAGTTTAGCTCAATATCCTCAACTTATGAACTGAGCACAATGAACAAATTCATTTTGAAAGTTTCCAAACCTAGAGGTTTAACTGACAAAGAATGATTAGATAAATGTGAGACAACTAATTAATGTGTCTAACTTAAGTTTAAACTATTCATTAGAATATAAAAAAATCATTTAAGGTTTTGTTATATGAGAAATCACAAAGTGGTATTATGAGATCAGTCTAAAATGAAAACCACAAAAAAAAAAAAATGAAAACCACTAGAACACATTTGATACAAGACCACTCAAATGTTCAAATGTTGAAACCTTAACATAAAATGCTTTAATGTTTTTGTTGCCATTGAACTTAGATGCTCTCATTTTTAATCTTAGATACTCCACTTTGAAAAGATAATAAAGAATAATGGTGTTAAGTTTATCAAACAAAATTATGTGACATTTTTTCAACTGATGCCTTTGTGTCTATAATTCTATATAAATAATTTCTATTTCAAACTTATTTCAATGTCTGTTTTATTATTTGAGGTTCTGAGAGTTAAAGCTCGATTTAAAAACACAGCAACATATTTTGAAAGAAAAATGCAGTTAGTGGACTTACAGAGGATTTGTTAATCAAAGAAAATTTGTCAATTTGCCTTTTAAGAGAACCATAAAAATATTTTTCTGAAGTCAAAATAATTGATCAAAGTTATACTGATTTAATTTACTTAAAAACTTTTTACTAAAAATTGAGGAAAGAAAAAAATCACATAATATTTTTTAGCTCATGTTTCTTTAGACTTTTGTGGGTAGACCACACTGGCAAGACAACAAGGTAACAGCTGGGCGAACCCTAGGTCTGAGCAGTAATATCAGGAGAAATCAAGAACAAAATGCTGAAACACACCCTGATTCCTCAGCGAATGGAAGAACAACCAGCATAGTACTCAAGCTTTTCTGATCCTGCTCTCTGACAATAAACAGGGACATGCATTCCAACATATATCTGCTTATCTGTGCTACCCTATAGACACATACATTTTTGTTATGTTCTGCTGAATTATAAAACAAACAAAATGATAAAGGGGATTCAAGATACACGATGTTCTATTTTTAGGCTGAGTGGTTGACACAGAGATATTCATTTAATTATTATTCCTAATATTTCATATATACTTTGAATATATTCTCTAGGATGCTTGAAATATTTTATAAAAGATGAAAAGTGATGATAAAAATAAAAATACATACAACCTCTAAGATCTTCTCTCTGAACTGCCATTATTGAAATCATTGTTAAAATCCAAGTGGCTTCAGTTAACAAATATTTTTATAGATCATCTTTCTCTGGCTCACCCTGTGTATATCCTGGCTTCATTTGGGGGTTTCTTTGAAGGAATACCTTTGGCTGATGTAATCAGGGTAATATTGTTCTGGGTTCTATAGAAACATCTTGTGTCAGTACACAATTGAACATGTCCTGTTTCTATTTCTGACTTCATCTTTTCCAAATAAACCCAGTGTGTATTAAAGAGACTCATTTGAATTATTAGATTCTAACACTGAGAAACAAAACAGCAAATTTTAAAGTGTTATTCTGTATAACCTTTACATATTTATATATTTACCTTTATATATAAAAATAATCTTAAACCAAATCAGTACCCTCATATTGGGAAAAAAAATTGACAGTTATAGAATAAGAATCCAAACCAAAGGTGGTAATTACCTTCAAACATTTTACCTGTAGCTTCCTCTAGTGTAGCAACGTCAAGTCTGGGGCTGTAATTTCCATAACCAGCAGCAGTAAAAGCCCGAATCTGGAAAACATACACTGTTCCTGGCTTCAGGTTATTAATGGAAGCTGAAGTGGACTTGGTTTTTACTGTCGAATAGGTCCGTTCCCTTTGATCCTGGAAACAATATATTCAGGGAATATTTAATTGTAATTGCAACCAGGCAATCTGACAGCCAATTCTTGCAATTTATTTCAATTTGCTGCATTGTTTTTATAAAGGCTACATTGTACCCTGTGGAATATTGTAACATTGAGTTGTTTCTAAGATAATATAAAATGTAAATGTGAACACATGCCTTTGTTCTATACATTTCAAAGAGAAATAATTTTGTAAATCATTTATATGTTTTGAGCTTTTGCTTTGTTGGTAGAGGGCACAGTGGTGAGAACTATTTAGCCATAAATATAATCAAATGTCCTATTGAACAAAACCTGGGTACACTTGTAAAATCCATGGTTTAGTAGAGGTTTTTCCTTAATAATGTAGTTCCTTTAATATTTTTCCTGAATGTTATTCAGCAAGCAAAAGTTCATATGCACAAAATAAAGGTATTAAATAAAGAAATTTAGCTAATACCACACCATATTCACCTATCAATTGCTCTCATTAAAAACTGCATTTCTCACAAAATAAAATAACAGTATTTAATGGAGTATTTTAAATTAAAATGATCAACATAAAAGTTAAAGTAGTGTATAATTTATGGTTTGGCAATATTTTAAAGATCACTTAGTTCAATGTCCTCACTTTTCAGAGGCCTAGAGCTTAAAAATGTGTTTGTCATATTATATATGATAAGACTAAAAATTAAAGAAGTATAAAAATTCAGGAATATAAGAAACAGGGAATCCCTGGGTGGCTCGGTGGTTTAGCGCCTGCCTTTGGCCCAAGGCGTGATCCTGGAGTCTTGGGATCGAGTGCCGCATCGGGCTTCCTGAATTCCTGCATGGAGCCTGCTTCTCCTCTGTCTGTGTCTCTGCCTCTCTCTCTATCTGTGTCTCTCATGAATAAATAAATAAAATCTTAAAAAAAAAAGAATATAAAAAGACATTCCATCAAAACAATCAATCTTGATTGATATGACTCTAATGGACTTTTTATTTAAAAAGCTAAAAACTACCCATGAAAATATACAATTTTAGATAGTGTCTTGTTTTATAATAAATAGCTATGTTCTACTATGTCTGACAATAAAACTATTCATTGAAATCTGAAAATGTCAGTCTGGTTGTTTGATTTGCTTTCACATTGATATTTGCAAAAGTGTAAATAAATGTATACTTAAACTGTATTTAGTGAAGCTAGTTTGTGATTGTCTTAATTATAATCATTTATAAAAAATGTTGGTATCATAAATACACATTTATCTCAAAATAAAGAACTTGGCCTAACTGATACTAAATGACATGACGATATCTAGAGATCCCATGCTTATGTATGTTACAATGCAATATATTATTCTGTTCTAATAATTGCCTAATTTGTAAGTTCAGCAAATGTAGATACATTCTGTTTTTATCATGCAAAATAGAAAAGAAACTATTTGAATAAATCTATTCCAGAGTAAGGATGTGCAAAATATTTCCTTGCCCTGTGAGAAACTTCACTCTCATTTACCACTGAGCATATTTTTTGAATGTATTGCATTGCTTTTGAAATCTGATGAACTTTCAGAAGACACTGACTATAAACTCTTAGAACTCACTGGAAAAGGGACATAACAAAACCAACAGTAAAACAAGGATTCCCTCAGAAACACATTTGATGGGGCAAGAAATGTACTTCCTGGTACAAAAAAAAAGTGTTTAAAATGTAACTTTGGCCATGGAGATCATGAATTCATAATGCAAAAAATAAGCAAAAATATAAACAATCTGAACACTGAAACTAATCTTGAACTTTTTTTTCTTCAACGGGAAAAAATGTATCTATTGCCAATGCACTACATGCATTTAAATTATTCAAGCAAGTCATTTCAGCACCCAAGATTTTCCAAAGCTTTGGGCTCCTATTTTGAAATTCTGTCTAACTGGTTAAAACGGCCATGTATGTTACAGTATCTTAGCTAACTTATTTAAGTCAAGAAGTAACAGTTGTATTAATGATAACCTTAATGTTAATTACTAATATTAATATTGGTAATAATAATCATTTCCATGTTTCACACCTTGAACCAGGTCTTTATGTGAAGTGGAGCCTTTGTAATAATTTGTGAACAAGGGGAAGCCCGGTGGTCCAGCGGTTTAGTGCCGCCTTCAGCCCAGGCGTGATCCTGGAGACCCGGGATCGAGTCCCATATCAGGCTCCCTGCATGGAGTCTGCTTCTCCCTCTGCCTGTGTCTCTGTCTCTCTCTCTCTCTGTGTCTCTCATGAATAAATAAATAAAAATCTTAAAAAAAATAATTTGTGAACAGGGTGCCCATCCCCCTCCAGATGGGTCAGAAATAAACGCGCGCATACACTCAATTATGTCACTATATACTAAATTCTAGTCAGCATGAAGAGATTAAAGGGCAGCACTTGGGTTTTAGCCATCCCATTTTTCATGGAGAAAGGAGTGTGAAGAAGTGGTAGATATGATTTAGTATAACATATGTGGAATAAATTTCAGGAGGAATTTAAAGGAGCAGAATATCATCAGGGGATTCCAAAGTTTAGAGGAACTACATTATTTAGTACAGAAAACATTTTTATTTTTTCAAATTACTAAATTATTTGAGGCCATCATCATTATCAATAAAACCACATAAATAAAAGAAGTCATTAAATGCCCAAGTAGAGATCCTAAAAGAACCATTTTTCAAAAATGCATTGGGCTGTGTGGCCCCATGATACTAAAACATCTTGTATCTAATAACTATATCAAAAATCAAACAAATATACCACTAGTGGAATATTTTCCTTTGTGTAACCCAGAAACTTAATATATAGCAATCATAATAACGATGAACCTGAGATGCAATAGGATGGTTATTAAAAATGGCTAAAATTAACTATGAATTGCAAAATAGCTCCAAATAGTTGGCATAATGACCAAGTTCAGTCTACAGTGCAGTAGGATGACATGAGACACATCGGCTGCACATTTCAGCTGTTCTTAGCACTTACTTTCTCGTAATACTTGATTTCATATTCGGTGATGACTCCATTGGGATGCTCTGGTTCCTGCCAGGAAAGCTCGACACTCCGCTGCAGCACCCTCTCCTTCATCACTCCGCTCACTTGCGAGGGAGCTGTTTGGACAAGACATGTCAATAAACAATGAGAAAATTCACTGGATGCCTCAAATCAAATGTCACAACTGATCAGTCCCATGCTGTGCCAGTTTCATTAAGGTAAAAGAAAGCACCTTTTCATAGCTCACAATTCAGAAGCTAATGAATATTCAAACAGGACCTTATTACTGTTCATAAACCTTAATAGAAATTTAAATTAAAGTGCAAACAGCAGAAGATAGCATTGTTCAAGTTAGTGAAAAATGGAAATGATGGGGCTGAGAATGACAATTAAGCAAATGAATGCTAATTAAGGCTACAAAATATGATTTCAGATTAATCTCCAGTGATAAACTAAGTCCAAATATTTACTTCACATGCAATGGCAATACACTTTTTAAAAGAAAAAAATAGTTTAGTACTGTGTAAGAAAAAATTATATGAAATGGCTACTTTGGTCTTCAATTAAAGGGATCACACTTAAAAAAAATGTTTTTATGTTTTAACTGTGTGTAGGGGTGTGTGTGCATGTGCATGCATGCATGTGTGTGTGTATTCCCAAAGAATTCCAATTAACCTTGGGAAAAATTTTTTACACTTCATTAGGTCAAGATGCAAGAGAACGCTAAAGCTGCTGCTACTTAAATATGTGTATGAATGCACACACACACACACACACACACATATAGACTCACATATAATTCTATGTAACCTAGGCTTCAAGCTTTGATAGAAGCAATTCAAGCTACAATTTTGCTCTCTCTTTCTATATAGATAATAATGCTTAGAGTCCTTTCATTCTAATTAGTGGCATATACTCTTTTTGGTAGCTAAGACTGTGGAATGTAGCAAACTAATTTGCTCTGTCTAATTTGCTCGGTGATGATTAACTAGTTGTCTTCTCTGTCTAAATGAGTAGCTGTACTGGGTTGGCTGAATTTCAGTGGGGTCATTATGTTTCATGTATCATGCTCTATCTCATTCTGTAAAATATTTTCAGGCTGTTAATTTAATTTTCAGATGTCCAAAATTGTTAATAATCCTGCTGACAGAAAAGCAATTATATAGGGCCAAAGCTGTTTAAGCAAGCTTCTGATGTTTATCCTTTTGACTTTATTTTGTTTCTTCTACTTCTTAATATTGTCTTGTATCAATGTCTAAGAAAAAGCATTTTTCACTTCTCTCTGGCTTGGCGATTTTCAGGGAAGGACGTGGGAGATGCATGATTCCCATTTCCTCTCAGATTACTAACAGAAGCGTAACTAGGGCATATTAAGTGGAGCAACTTTCCCTTTAGGGGGATGCAGCTGAAGTACTCAGCAGACTGTGTTTACAGACTAGATGCGTTTCTGATATGTTTCCAATGAAACAAATTTCTAATAAGAAATCTTATTTTGCTATAACTTTTAAAACTTGAATGTAGTGCAGAAGAAGAATTTGTTTCTAAAGTGATTTGTCTCTCCATCCAGAACATGCTTAGCATACTTCAGCTGCCTAGGATGTTCAAGAGGCTGCATCCTCAAGCCTGAGCCTGGGGAAATACAAACCCCACTGAATTTTGAAGTGAGATTCTACTTAGCAAATAATCTCCAGTACTCTAATTCACTTAAAATCATTCGGAAAAATCTGTATTTAAATTGTAATAATAATAATAAAAAAAACCTAGAATGCAGCACAAGTAAGACTACTGCAGTAATAGCCAATAGGCTGAATTACTCAGTAAGGCTGTTGGTCTCTGATTGGGGTTTATGATATGATGTGGGCTATTTGGAAACATTCGCTGGGAACAGCTGGGAGGTGCCATCTAGGTCTCTTTCACACAACACACCCGGCTTAATGTGATTTTCAGTGTAAAGCAAACTATATGACACTTTGTTTAGTTTCTATCCTAAATAGTAAGGTGAAGAGAGACTGCATTCTCCAAGGTATGGAGGAGACTTGCGGCATAGATGTACCTCAGTTTGTTTATGACACATCCTAGCAAAATCTAAGTATATAATGAGATTTGATTTCAGCAAGTTACACTGTAAAATTATATTCATTATTTTCTCCTGGAAAAGCACTTTTACCAATAAAATTGTGGTAATTTGGGGTTTGGGGGAAAAGATGTCAAAAAATGCATTTGTAATATACGGTATTTTGAAACCCGTATCACAGCATTAACAGTGACTTTTCCCTCTTTTGTACAAGGAGCCACAGCTATAAATGACTATACTCGTGATTTTCTAGATATCTCCTTTTTAAAAATGTGTCCCTTGCTGATATTATATCGAGTCACACATTTAAGAGGGTCAGAGCTAGAAGTACTAGCACATGGCTCTTGAGGATAGGCAAAATGCAAGATAGGAAATATCTCTGTCTGCTGTATGTCCTTCAAATACAACATTTTGGTACAAGAGAATTGATAATATTTTCCCTTGAGTTTCAATATCTTAGGCATAAAGATATATACCTTATAAACAAAATATCTCTAAGCTAGTTGGATTCTAACAGTCATTACTTTCAGACAAAGTTATATGTAAAGGTAAAATTGAAGTGCTACAAAGACTTTAATCTTAAGACACAGTGATTTCTATGCTTAATATAGTTGATCTAAATTAATCACATTGTAACAATTTAAACAATACACTGACTGTTACACCAAAATATCCAATTAACTACAATCTGAAGTTCATTTTGAAAAGAAATGTCTACAACTAAAATATATACATACTTAAGATCAAGTTAGGTGTTATGACATTTAAATTATAATTTTTGTACTTAGTAAAGTGAAACAAAACCTACTGTCATTGAAATCGATGTGATGCTAATAAATAGTAATTAATAATAAATTTCCTAAATTGGAAAATGTAGGAAAAACAAATACTTCATAGAGAGGAGTTCTTCAATATAAATTTTTAACAGGGTTTCTAACAAAAATGTAACACATTCATTTCTCACCTAAGTTTCTAGCAATATTTGAATATAAAAATTAATTTCAACCGAAGAAACAGATGGAACTTTTTCTACCCCTAAAGATTCTCACAACTTATTAGGGACATATACGGAGTCTCTACAATTGACAGTGAAAGATGATCTTAGAAAATTCAGAAAATGGTTTCTACCGCTCAAAGTGGAAAATCTCAACACAAAAGAACAAAGTTGATGAAGTTGATGTAAGGAAATCAAAGGTCTAATAACAGACCAAAATAAAACCTGTGGGCTGCAATTGTCAGTAGAAGGCTTTGAATTTAAAAATAATCAGTAAGAATGGTGGGTTTACGTACAAACCTGAGCCAATCAACATTTTACAGATTTTAAGCTTCTACTACTGGTGCAAGGTTTCAATCTTAATCAAGTTCTTTTTTAATTCTTTAAAATTTTACTTATTTATTTATTTATTTATTATTTATTTATTTATTATTTATTTATTTATTTATTTATTTATTTATTTATTTTTTTGTTAGAGAGAGAGAGAGTGAGCAAGAGAGAGTGCATGAGTGGTGGTGGGAGGTGAGGAGCAGAGGGAGAAGGAGAAGCAGACTCCGTGCAGAGCAGGAAGCCTGATGTGGAGCTCAATGCTAGGACTATGTAATCATGATCTGAGTAAGAGTAAAGGCAGATGCTTAACTGACTGAGCCACCGAGGTATCCCGTTCTTAATCAATTTCTAATTAAAATCAAGTATAGCAGATATATTTAAATTACAAGATGGAGAATACTTCTAAGGACTCTATTTTTTCCCGATAAAATATTAAATTTTCTACATATATGGGAAAATTTCCCAGCATGAAGTGGAGGAAAAAGATAATTTAAAAACATTGTATAATAGATAAATGGCCCTCTAAAGATGTCCATACTCTAGTGCTGGATCATGTGGATATGTAACATTACATGGCAAAGGGGACACTGCAGATGTAATTAAGGTTATACACCTTCCAATAAAGGTATTGTCCTGGATCTTTGCCTGTTGGCCCAATCTAATCACATCAGCCCTTGGGAGCAGAGAAATTTCTCTAGCCAGAGTCAGAGAGATGCTATAGAAGGAAGAGCCAGAGAGATTTTAAATATGAGAATAAATCAACCTGCCATTGTTGGAGGGGGCCACATGGGAAACATGAGAAGATATAGAGTGTAGTAGTTTTTAGGATCAGAGACTGGCCCTGGCTGACAGAGAAAGGGAAATGGAGGCCACAATACTACAAGTACAAAAGCCCCAAATTCTGACAACATCATGAATGAACTTGGATGTGGGTCTTCCCCAGAGCCTCCATGTAACAGGCCAGTGCAGCTAACAACCTGTTTTCAGCTAGTGAGGCTGGCAATTGAGAATCCAGTTGAGCCCTGCTGCACCCACACTTCTGACCCACAGAGCTAGAAGATAACAAACAAGTTTTACTTTACGGTTTCTGCGGTAGTTTTTTATGGGAGCAAGAGAAAACTAATAAACATTGTAAAAAAATAAAAATAGACTTACTGGAATTTTAATGAAGTCTACGAAAAAAGGTTAGTGATAGTTTCATAATGTGATCTGTCAGACTTTATGTTGAAATAGCATGGAGTCAAGGAATTTTGATCTTCCTTAGGACTCAAAATTCAATGTCTTATAGGAAAAAAAAAATCTCCAATACATATTTGGAAGAATGTGTGTGTGTGTGTGTGTGTGTGTGTGTGGTGGAACTTGAATGAAGCTCATGAATTTGATTTTGGATTTAAAAAGTAATTTATTTATACTAGTCATTACTTTTATTGTAGTTAAGCATTCTCACTGAATTTCAATAAAGAATGGTGCGTGAAAAAATAGTATTTGTATTTCTAAACAATACAGTGAGGTATTGTTGGGTCGACGAACATGAAATTACCTCTTACCATGTATCTCAAGTTGCTAAATATATTGACAGTTGTTAGATTTCCATGAGGTAAATACAAACAATGAAAATGAAGAAATTTTTAGAATACAGTCAAATACAAATCTGACAATAATCGAATAAGTCTTTATTTAATGCTTTATTTGCTATCCAGTATGGAATTCATTTGTAACAATTGTTTGAAATAGCCAATATGTGTATTCCTAGAAGCTTAGCATTTATAACCCAACTTTTAGCATTCTCACTTTTCCCCACAGATGTTGCATTTTTATGCTACTGGACAAATATATAAAAATATATATAAATTTACTTCAATAACAAACACTAGGCCATAAGTAGACATGACCCAGTGGAGTAGCATTGTAACATATCAATTCTATTTTTAGGGTATGTTAGAATACATAAAAAATTCTAACAAATGGGGTGTCTGGGTGGCTTAGTTGATTGAGCATCCAACTCTTGGTTTTGGCTCAGGTTGTGATCTCAGGGTCCTGAGACTGAGTGCCATTGTGGGGTTCTGTGCTTAGCAGGGTGTCTGCTTAAGGATTCTTTCCCTCTGCCTATCTTCCCCAGTTGTGTGTGCTCCCCCACTCAAAAAATAAATACATCTTTAAAAAAAGTTTTAACGTGATTTCACTAATCTCATGAAAAAATAGTCACTAATAATATTATGAGTAATAAATATAAAATTCTATATGAAAGAAAAAGTGCAGGGACTAAGGGCATTTGAGTTTGCAGCAATTATGAACAACCCATTTGCAATAGATGTCTGTCAAATTATTTTTGGTTGGATAAAAGCATGATCTGTGGCTAAAACAGACAAGGTCTCGTTCCATAAGTAGTTGAAAAAAAAAAACAGTGGGAAATGAATTGATCTTTTTTTCAAAATTAAATTACATACTTTGCATTGCTACACATTTAGCATACCAATGAGGATGATAATGTTTTATTCAAAATGTAAGATTTACAATAGAATAAATAAGATGTATCACAGAAGAGACTTTGAAATACATTTAAAAACAACTACTAAAAAGACAACTTGAGTGAGAGCTAAAAATAAGATCTGAAAGTTCTGTGAAAAAGTGATTATGATGTTGAACTAACAGTGCAGGAAAAGATTGCATCCTGGATTGGAATCCAAGTCAGGGATATATGTAAGTCATGTCAATACATTTCCGGTAGAGTGATAAAATACATAACAGGAACAACAGAAGTCACTACTCTGCTATCTGAATAACTAAGAATGGCCTTGTCTTTAAAGATACAGTCACAACATCTCTGTAAAAATGATCTGAGAAAACATCTTGCTAATAATAAAATTGTCTTCTCTGCTACTATCAGATGATTAACAACCAATTGTTTGCATGTTTAATTAATTATCATAGGAGTTACCACTCCCCAGAAAATCTCTATGCAAAATGCATTAAGGGCAAGGAGGTGAGGGTGTGGAGAAAAGCTACATACAGGGAACCCTGGGTGGCGCAGCTTAGTGCCTGCCTTTGGCCCAGGGCACAATCCTGGAGACCCGGGATGGAATCCCACGTCGGGCTCCTGGTGCATGGAGCCTGCTTCTCCCTCTGCCTATGTCTCTGCCTCTCTCTCTCTCTCTGTGTGACTATCATAAATAAAAAAAAAATAAAAAAAATAAATTTAAAAAAGCTACATACAGCAGCAATTGGTCCTAAATGTATAATGGGACTGCTGCTAACTTCTAAAATGTAAATTGATGAGGGCTTAATTTGTCATTTTCATATAACTACAATGTAATTGCAACTCAAAATGTAAATAAAGTAAAATGTTGTACAAACAGTAGGTATAAAATAGGCATCTTCCCAGAACTAGCTGTACTCTTCACGTCAGTCATACCAACAAAGGAGTAACTAAATGATGATCTAATATAACAATTCAGAAAGGTTAAGGAATCCTTGATATTAAATCATACATTTTAATCTATCATTTTAAGAACAGGTAATGCTTTTTTACTACAGATCTCCCTCAACTTATGTTAGGGTCATGCCCAGATTAATGCATCTAAGTTGAAAATATATTAAGTTAGAAATGCATTAAAATACACCTAACCTACCAAACCTCACAGCAGTTAGCCTAGTCTACCTTAAACATGCTCAGAACACTTAGATTAGCCTACACTTGGGCAAAATCATCTAACACATAACCTATTCTAGAATAAAGTACTGAGTATCTCATGTAATTGATTTAATACTGTACTGAAAGCAAAAAACGGGATGCTTGTAAGCATATCAGCCGTTCACCCTTGCGATGGAGCGGCTGAATGGGAGCTACAGCTCAGGGCCGCTGACCAGTCTCACAAGAGAGGATCGTACCACATTATCACTAGCACAGGAAAACATCGACATTCAAAATTCGAAGCACAGTTCTGAGAAAATATGCATCACTTTTGCCCCTTTTGTAAAGTTAAAAAATCATAAGTCAAAACATTTTAAGCCTAACCATTATAAATTGGGGGCCACCTGTAGTTCAGTTCTATGTAACACGTACGTGTTTGGCATTTATTATGTGCAGGGAACTGTGGCAAATCTATAAATCTATTATAGTTTGCAATATTTACATATATAATCTTCTTTATATAGTAATACATATGTATATAATCTTTTTTCTGTACTACAACCCTGTGAAGTAGGTACTGTTCTATTTTATTGGTGAAGAAATGAAGGGTTACAGAAACTTAAGTAGCTTCCACTCAGGGGCAGATTTTATTATTTATTTATTTTTAAAGATTTTTATTTATTTATTCATGAGAGAGACACACACAGAGGCAGAGACATAGGCAGAGGGAGAAGCCTCGGGAGAAGCCCAGGGGCCTGATGAGGGGTTTGATCCCAGGACCTTAGGATCATGCCCTGAGCCGAGGGCAGATGCTCAAGCACTAAGCCACCTAGCTGCCCCTCAGCAGCTTATTTTATTTTATTTTATTTTATTTTATTTTATTATTTTATTTTATTTTATTTTTTAAAACTTTTATTTATTTATGATAGTCACACAGAGAGAGAGAGGCAGAGACATAGGCAGAGGGAGAAGCAGGCTCCATACACCGAGAGCCCGACGTGGGACTCGATCCCCGGTCTCCAGGATCGCGCCCTGGGCCAAAGGCAGGCGCCAAACCGCTGCGCCACCCAGGGATCCCTCAGGGGCAGATTTTAAATTGAACCCCGTGTTTTTAAGTTCTCAGTCCCATCTGGTTTCAACTATAGCACAATAATTCCAGGTGAGAGCAGACACTAGAAGGAGGAAAGCTGAGCATTCATTCATTCATTCATTCAACATTTGTTGAGAATCCATGATGTGCCATAATGATGAAGAGACCCTTAGGGATCTGCTCAGTAGGCAACAGTCCCAGAACCTGCATATACCAGAAGAGGTTAAATGGAATAGAGATTTTTTTAAAGGGCAAATTCATGTATATGCTACAAAATTTGAAAGGTATAAGACTCTCTCCCAATCTGGTCACAAAGTTACAAAGTTACTCTTCTCTAAAGCAACCATTCTTAGTTTCTTTGCTCTCTTTCCAGAAATAGTCTAGGTGTGTATAAGTATATGAAGTTTTTACATGAATGGCAATATTCTCATAGCACAGTTGAAAACCTTGATGTTTTAAAAATTGCATTACACACACGGATCTGCACAGCTCTTTCATCAGCTGTTTATTTCATTATACACACGTACTATAATATATTTGACCAGCCCTTTTCCAATAAGCATGGGTCTTCCCCATATGTTTCTCTTGTAAATTATGCTGCAATGAAACTGCTGGTAAACCAGTATTTAATATGAATCCTCTAAGGAGAATAAAATATTTCAGAGCAGTCTAGTGCCAGCTGGTGAAAAAAAGGTGGGTGAGGTTATATGGACAGGACAGGCAAAATGTGGCCATTGTTAAAATTCATTTAGAGTCATTGCTTAATAAAAGGAAATGAGTAGTAAATAAATTTATTATCACTTAAATGTTTAAGACAGCGCCACTCTAAGTGCAGATTGGCTACTCTCCGTGCAGCTGTCAGTCAATGGCCTTTGAGGAGGTGAGGAATTTATGTCAGATATACATCTACAACAGTATTTTTTTTTTTATTATTGCTCAGCTGACATCTTTTTCCTTTGCAAAACTTTCTTGATGAAAGAAGCATTTCTTTTTCTTTGCAGACTCCTTGATGATCTTCTTTATGGGACAAGCTACTTATCATATATTAGCATTCTGAGTAGCAATGTCTTTTAAAAGTACTCTAGCATTAGTCTTAAGTACCCTTCACTATTACACTAAAATGCCTAGAAGGTAAGATCACTCTAACAACACGGTTATTGATTTCTGATGAGAGTTTCTTTTTATTATAAATTCAACATAAAAATTTTCATGATTGAATATAATATAAACTAAGAATTGTATGGACTACGAGAGGATGAGGCCAAAATTCTCACTTTCAGGAGATTTTAATGTAGAAATCGAGTTAAAATGTGAATAAGCACATTTTGAATGCACATGTAAATGTAATGGTCTAGATGAGATGTGAACCAAGTGCTAGTAAATTCCTGGGATGCAGTAAAGAGCAAACCACACAAAAAAAATTTCCCTGTTTCTTTTTTTTTAAGATTTATTTATTCATGAGAGACACAGAGAGGGAGGCAGATACATAGGCAGAGAGTGAAGCAGGCTTCCTGCATGGAGCCTGATGTGGGACTTGATCACAGCACCCCAGGATCATGACCTGAGCAGAAGGCAGACACTCAACCACTGAGCCACCCAAGTGCCCCCCATATTTCCCTGTTTAAAAAAAATCATTTCTAATTCAGTGTTTAACTGTATAACTACGTATTTAAACTTATTATCAGGAATGCTGCCATCAAGTCTATAATCTGCAAGAGAGAACTTTTTATCAACTAAATAACAACAGCGCATGATTTTTCTGTAACGGCTTCCACTAATAAGTCACAACTTATGGAAACATCCTTTCTCTGCCTCAGCTAATACAGAATTATAACTTTTTTCCTAAAATAATATTTCCTTTGTTGACAGTACTATAAGATGTAACATTTAATTATTTTGTAGTTTTTTTTTTTTTTTTTTTTTTTTTTTAATCTAAGCAGTAGAGTGTAGGAGTGAAGGGCATGGCCCCCATGAACTAGTCTACTGGATCCGATCATAGGTTCCACTGTTTATTTGCAAATTATGCAGCCTTGAGCAAGGAACCAAACTCCCTGTGCCTTAGCTTTCTCAGCTTTAACATACCCATAATCAGATCGCATACTTCATAAATAGAATTGTTCTAGAAATTTAATGTATAAATATATATTAAATGCTTAAAATCATTCCTGGCATATGGTAAGAACTCAAAACAATATATAATGTATTATTACCCTATACTTTTTAAAAATCTATATTGGATTTACTGATGCCTGGGATTCATTTCAGAATACTCTACAGTCAGAGTCAGCCATCAGTATTTTTCAAATGCTTCTCAGATGAAACTAATGTACAGCTGAGTTTGATAACAATTCCTTTCCGGCTATGGGAGGAATGTAAATCTCAAGGTGTTCTCCCTAATAAATACTGACAACAGTTACATTTTTAAATATTATATTAAGAGTTTTTATTCAATTTCTAGAATTTAGAAACAACTAAATTCTGTAATTTATACTGTTTTATATGTACCAGATAGACAGAAAGACATTAATGTTATTCGGAAAGAACATATCATTCTAAAAAATGAAATAACACCCAAAATGGGACATATATTATAATATATGTTGAATTCAGAACAAAATACGATGAAGCAACCTCTCTATTTGGGGTAGTAAGAAAGCAAATATTTTGAATGTTAGTTTTAAAAACCCCTATCACATGTGGTCTATCAGGAAATCTGCCTCCATCTCTAATTTTCCATGAATCCATAGAAGGCTAAAGACTTTGTTATTTATAAGGCCAATGATATGACTTTGGTCCACAACCAGATTTTTTTAATAATTGAAATGAACCCTTAGGTAGAATAAGAGATGTGTGTGTGTGTGTGTGTGTGTGTGTGTGTATTTGTTATTGACCAAAACCTCCCCTACATGTTATCAAAGTATCATTTTCAGTTGTGTACATCTTCTTTGGTCTTGGAACACGTTTTGTTATAAATAAAGAATTGTGTTGTATTTTAATCAAAACCAGTTATAATACCAGTTGACAATTTTTGAAATGTTAATTTAGTACAAATTCTTATGTTATGAATATCTTTAATTATAATTTTCATAGTTACCTAAGTTCTTTACAACATATTCTTTCTATTAATTGATTTTAAATAAAGATTGTAAATTGTTTTTATGTTTGAATATTTGCATTTGGCTACTGTAACTAGATGGTTTTACAGTATGTATATGAATGTAATCTCTTATTTAGGTAAGTTTAATTTATATACTATTCCATATATCATGAAATCTCATGAATATTCTTAAATTATGTAATGATATACACTAATATTTATATAAATTTACATATATATATATAAATTTGTGGCTAAGCAAGCTCATTAGTTCCTCTCCTAAATATCCACACAATGTTTAAAATATTGTTCAGTATAACAATATTCTGGAAATCCACAGATTTGGTTTATTTTTCAGGAGCAGTAAAGAGTGTATTTAAATAAGTAGGTTGTTTACTAACAGGAATGCTGTTAACAAGAATATTAAGGAACGAGGGGACAAGAGTTTTGCCTTAAAGCAGTGTATTAGTTATATACTTTCAGAATAAATCAGATTTTCTATTAGAATAAAACTTGCATTACTGACTGCCACTGTACGCTTACTATGTGCCTCCACTGCATTTAGAGCTTACAAATTCTTTCCCAGAATACCACTATTTTTCATTGTTGAAAAATCAATACAATGTATTGCCACCAGAATTTTTAAAAATTAATGAAAGAATAAAAATCGAGTGTTCATTGGTATGATGATGGGGTTTCATAAAAATGTTCCACATGTGAGTATTCATATATATATTTACAAAAGTAAAGATATACAACATGTCTCTGTGAATTACTACTAGTAAATATATTAACATTTTTTGAAAGCCACTTCCTTATGTGATATATATAATTCAGGGTTTATACACTTATAGAATGATATACACGTGTTTAAAGCCATACAATACTAAATGTAAGGCAGCAAATATTGACAATTTCATATTGTACTCTTACTGTATCTCAAAGTTCGAGATAATAATTGAAGAGAATGACCAATTCTATTATATTAAGTCTGCTATCAATTTCATACTTTTCCACCTTATGGTTTCATTTTATTCTCTATCAGAGAATTGTTTTTAACTCTATTTTTCTGTAGACCTAAAACTCATATGTATCCAAACCATCCTACTTTCTAAAATATTATCTAACAATTTTCTTTTTTTTTGTAGAAATTGTTCCTCATTTGTGCTTTTGTTAATTTTAATTTTTTACTTTTTTTTCCCCAAAATCACACTATGGTGGTGTTGCTCACAATTAATTTTGATTTTCATTTTAATCTCATTCTAAGTTGAATTGTTCAAGAGGAGAAGAAGGAAAAAATGAAAGGAAAGGAAGGGAGAAGCTACGGATAAAGAAAAGAAGAAGAAAAATAAAACCTAAAGTACCTCAAAACTCACTAAAATTACTTCACTTAAAATGTGTAAGTATAAAATGTTATCACCTTGATTTCTCTAGGTATTCTGAATATATTTTCTCTCCAATATGCATAAACTTAACACATTTTATTACTTAATACGTTATCAATACCAGTCATAAATTATTAGTTGACTACAGAACTTACTATAAATGAAGCACTTCGTTTAATAGAGTCTGCTAAATACATTTCACCTAGCATTGCAGCTTGGATTTTAAAGTTGCTGTTTCACAATATATAAGCTACTGCCTAGGAAGTTAGGCATAAATGAAAACTTCATTAAATTCTATAAACCTGTATGATGCCAATAGTGCACTATGGCATTAATTTACTAAATAATATTTTAGTTCCAAGAGAAAATTACTGCCGTTTACTATAGTGGCCAATTAATACCCAAGGAGTAACTTTTATGCACTGGGAAAATGTAGCTTATAATGAATAGTTCTATGTAGGGAGAGTTACTGATTCATGAATGTTTGGTTCCAAAAGTTAATTTGAGGTTTAGTTGTTTGTAATTTGGACTCCATCTCTCATAGAAACGCTATTATAAATAGCATTTTGATTGCCACGTTAGTATACAAACACATATTTGACCGCAAATATTCTACACTGGTTCAAAACAGGAGTTAAACAATCCTATTTTAATAATAGGGACTAGTATTATACAGAAAGAAAACAATATAGTGAATAAAATGTGTTTGTAATCACTACTGAGAAAAGTGTTCAATGCAATAATTAAGATCTTCCCAAATCCCCCTAAAAAATTCTGATGTCCCTTAGCCAGAGACAGAAACTGATCAACTTCTGCTTGCTCTCTGCTTCCCTCCTCTTCTTGCCATTTATGCAGTTTTAAACCTTATTCCTACATATTACCCAGTCTCCAAGAAATAACTATGTCAGTAACTAACTAGAACATAAATACAATTAAGAAAACATCTTCAATTTTACCTTTCATCAGTTAGAGCATGGGTCAATGACCATGAGTCAAACCTGGCTAGTCAACTGTTCCTATAAATAAAATTTAAGTTCTTAAAATAGTTGCATCTTTCGGTTTATACACTATCTATAGCTGCTCTTGTGTTAAAATATCAAAGGTGAGGAATTGCAACGGAGAAAATGTGGCCTGTAAAATGTAAAATACTTTTTATCTATCTAATACTTTTCAGAAAAAGTTTGTGTACCCCTGACCTAGAGTCTGTTTGGCTGCAAGTAGGAAAAAGCAAATAAACAGTGTTTTAAGGTTTTTATTTTTGTTTTCCTCATGCAAAAAAAAAAAAAAATGTACTCTGCAGATGGGCAGTTGCTATATTTTGTTCAGTGGCTCCAGAATTTAAAGATGATAGTTGTGGCCTTTCCCTCATGGCTTCAATATGCTGCTGTTGCTGCTACTACAGCTCTCACTCACATCCACATTGCTGGCATGCAATGAAAAGGCAATGTGGAATGCTCAAGATCTAAATAAGGAAAGCCAACTTTTCCAGCAAGCTTTAGCAATCTTCTGTTTACATCTCATTCATCTCATTCCCTAGACTGGAAATGGATTTTTAAAACTTAAGCTGGGTATACTGCTGCCCTAAAAAATAATAATAAAAAGAGAAGAAAGAACTTAATATTAAAGAGGAAAGTAATAGTGCCTGCCACTTTCATTTTCCCAATAGCAGAGGAAAGTAAGATTATTCACATGATGCCCATCCCACCCCCCACCTCCTTAATTCATGTTTCTTCAGAATAGAGAACAGTAAGGACCAAGGGAAGTCATTCAGATTCCTAAATGAAGGCACTAGATCATGAACAAAAAGTAAAGTTATGTAAACTAGGACTCCGCGAGATATTTATGACACCACTAAGTCCTTATCTGTCACATTTAAGAGGAAGGTGGGAAAAAATTGTTTTCCTTGTTTGACTGTATCAAGGAGTTATTTCAGGTAAGGATTTTCCCTGTAGGGCCAGAAAGTTGTAGGAAACATGAGCAGAGTAACACCAGTTCTGAAAAGGTTGTACCAAGTGATTTAAACATTTATTATACACCATGAATAATATGTCAACTAACATAAATACAGACCTTTTTAGAAGGACACCTTCAATGACATTATTTCATTTAACCATTTTATACTTGGGAAATTCCTTTGTGAAAAAGAGGGTCTCACACTGATTCACAGTACTAGCAAGAAACACTCCACCATCCATATTTTAGATATTTAGTATATGTTAACTAATTGGATAAATTTATTATGTTACAAATCACTCATTATTTTTTTATATAACTAATCTCTTTCTTTCCATTATATTTTTTCTAACAGATTTTATTTTATTTTATTTTATTTTATTTTATTTATTTTATTTATTTTATTTTATTTTTTAATGATTTTATTTATTTACTCATGAGAAACAGAGAGACAGAGAGGTAGAGACACAGGCAGAGGGAGGAGCAGACTCCATGCAGGGAGCCCGATGTGGGACTTGACCCGGGGTCTCCAGGACCATGCCCTGGGCCAAAGGTGGCGCTAAACCCCTAAGCCACCCAGTCTGCCCTTCCTAACAGATTTTACATAAACTCAACTTTCTCCCATGGAAATAAAATTCTTTCTCGAGCCTATATTCCCTTTCCATCTGCTAAGGAATCTTTCTTTTTCCCATTACATACAAATATGTCAAAAAAAGTTGTCTAGGTTCTTTGTTTTCATTACTTCAACTTCCATTCACAGTCCAACCTTCTCCAGTCTGGTTGCAGTATATCTCATCCTATCTACTGAGTTGTTGATAAGGCTACCCGTGCCCTCATCTAACCACAGGAAAGTATTCTTCTCATTCTTCATCTTTCTTGGATTCTTTGTGACATTAATATTGTTATTCTTTATCTCCTTCCCTCCTTGGCTTTCATGACATATTCTAGCTTTTCTGAGTGGCTACTTCTTTAATCTGTCCTTTGCAAGCCCTTTCTTCACAAAAAAAAAAAGTCTAATTTCCTCAAGGTTGCATAAAATGGAGCTCCTTTTCAATGGTTATTAAGGAAATGCAAATTAAAGCCATGTTAAGATACCGCTTGCTACCCATTAGAATGGCCACAATCAAAAAGATAATAACAAGTGTTAACAAAGATGAGGACAAAGGTACTCTTCTTATACATTGTTGGTGGAAATATAAAACGAAGCAGCTACTTTGGAAAAGCAGTTTGGTAATTTTGAAAGAGTTAAATATAAAGTTACCATATGACCCAGTAATTCCACTCTTAGCTGCCTACCCAGGAGAAAACATAGGTCTACATGAGTTCCTAAATCTGGATGCCCACAATAGCATTATTCATGTAGGAAAAAAAAAAATCCTAAAAGAAACCTAAAGATCCTCAACTGGTGAACAGATAAAATAGAATACATACCAAGGACCAGTATTAATCTATAAAAATGAATGGACTTGCTATATGGGACAACAGGGATGAACCTCAAAAAACATTATGCAATGTGAAAAATTCCTGATGCAGAAAATTCACATTGCATGATTCTATTTACATGAAATGTTTAGAAAATGACCCAATATAGACACAAAATAGATTAGTTTTTAGCTAGGTCCAGGGGTAGAAATGGAGAGTGAAGGTAAATGGTCATGGTGACTATTACTGAATTTATTGTTATTTATTGTTATTGAAGTAACAGAAATGTTTTAATACTGGACTCGGGTGTGGTTGCAAAACTCTAAATTTACTAAAAATCCACTGAATTATACACTTGAAGTATGTGCATTTTATTGTATGCAAATTATATCTAATGAAAGCTGTTAAAAATTGGCTTTGCATGACTTCTAGAATAAGAACCAAAATTCTTAATATGACTTACTCTCCATCTATCTTTCCAACCTCATCATGTTTAATCTCCCATCATTGTCTGCATCTGAGACTCCGTTTTATTTTTTATTTTATTTTATTTTATTTTATTTTATTTTATTTTATTTTATTTTATTTTAATTTATTTATTTTATTTTATTTTATTTTATTACTATTTACTTATTCATGAGCAACAACAGAGAGAGGCAGAGACATATGCAGAGGGAGAAGGAAACTCCCTGTGGGGAGCCTGATGTGGAACCGGATCCCAGGACCTGGGGATCAGGACTGAATCCAAAGGCAGATGCTCAACCACTGAGCCACCCAGGCACCCCCCTGGGACTCCATTTTATTCCTCGGCTGTGTCAAGTTCCTTTTTTGCATTGAGTTAAAACATCATTCTGACTGTTCCTCTTAGAGTATATTTCCCAACTTCTCTTCTCTGATACAACTCAACATATTATGTGTCCTCCTGGAATTAGGGAATGCCCCATTACAGCACTTTAGAGCTGGAAACTGACATGTGTTTGTAGGATTATTTGATGAATGTCTGTTTCCCCCATTAGACTGTAAGTTCCATACAGTTGGGAGGTCATGTTTGGTTCTGCTAGCCAGTATGTCCCCAATATTTATCCCAGTCTTTACGTGTCCATTAAATTCTGGTTTTATGAATAAATAATAACTCTCAATTATTATGAATTTTCATCTAGAATGCAAATGTGTATTTCTTATTCTACTTCCAGGTTAATTCTTCTTTCAAATTACAGTGCTAAAATATCTCATAAAAATTTGTAATGTAGTATATATACCTTAAGATCAGACTTCATTTTTTTTTACTACTACTTGCAATGTATAGTGCAATTCTTTAAGGGAAAAGATCATAAAATTCCAAATGATTTTTTTAAGAAGAAACAAATTAGGGATACCAATCAGTGTTAATTAGGATAAGTTAAAACTCAGGCATTGATATTTAGTAATTTTCAGTATATCACTAAGACAAATTTTGATAGCAATGAGTCCAAACTATTAATTAAAATAGTTTTTAAACTAATAGCTTTTGAAAGAACCTAGCATAATTTTGCTTATGGTATTCTGGGGCTTTATTTTATCTTATTAAAAAGTTTTTTCACATGCAACCAAGTTCTCTCATTTTGTCTTATTCTATGTGCCTTTCAGGATTCTGGAGATCAAGTAGGACATATAAAACAATTGGTTATACATAATACACTTGTTAATAAAATAAAGCCTATTAAAATGAAACTAACATAACATTGTGTGTCAATTATATGCCAATTAAAAAAATTAGTGATTAGGGGCGCCTGGGTGTCTCAGTCAGTTAAACATCTGACTTGTGATTTTGGCTCAGGTCATGATTTCAGGGTCCTGAGTTCAAGTGCCCAGTTGGGCTCTGCATTCAGTGGGAGCCTGCTTGAGATTCTCTTTCCCGCTCCCTCTGCCCCTCCTCTCACTCTCTCTCTCTTTCAAATAAATAAATAAATAAATACAATTTAAAAAAAATTAGCAATAAGGAAAAATGCTAGTTTCAATTCCCTGAATTTTATTTAAATGGTTATTATAATGATGGATTTAGTTTATACTTATTTTTTAATCAAAAGTGATAATATATATGTTATTTATAAAACTTATCTTCTTAATATTTATTGTAAGTAATTTTCCATTTAATGGAATGGTTATAGCCCTTAATTTATAGTTTCTAAACAATCATAAAAATGACTTTTAAATATAAGTCATATATGAACATATGCAAATATATATACATACACATAATGATATTTATATAAAAACTTCTTTATATTTGTAGCTGGCAATTTATGACCAACATGTTTTGCTAATTCTATGGTTAATTTCCTTCATGTGGTAACTACAGAAAGATATTGTAAATGAAAAGACTTACACATTCTTAAAGACATTTCTCATTTGTGTAAGACATAGCCTCAGAAATTTTATTGGCTGAGATTTTCTAAAAATAAACTCCATATTTAATAAAGGTATGGAATTGACAACACTTCAACTCCCTGTTCAAAAACAGTTAGTGTATGAGAAATAGCATTAGACATTCCTCAGTTCTGTGGGGTACCCGGTCAGGTTTAATTTTAAGGGACTATTGTCACTGTAGTTCATTTTTGTTACAAAATTCTGATCTAAACTTTTCCTCTGGAATTGAAAGAAATTTTTTTCTTCTTCATCTTTCTTTCTCTCTCCTGTCTTAGTTTTAGTTTTAGGTTAATCATTTAGTTTTGTATCTTTTCGCCTTAAATCAGTAGACTATTCACACACAACTCTTGTTCTTGAGAAGGGCAGCAGTGAAGGGGTATCAGCACCTTTCATTACATGTTCATATACCAATCTTAGTTCACTCAGTGCCATAGCAAGGCTCCTCAGGATCCCACTGTCTGGGCCTTTTAAGATTAGAGTCTTGGTAGAAACTTACATAAAAAAAAAAAAAAAATGACTCATTAAAGATCATTCTACTTTCTGGTTAATACAAATCTGATTCATTATTATCATAAAACAAAACAACACAAAAAATACAACTGCAGAAAATGACTACAACACTGAAATATATCACCATTGTCTGTGTTGCAAATAGTACCCTACTAATGTTGACTTGATATTTGTAATCAGTGGCCCCCATGTGTTTAATTACCTTTTAAAACATGTACATTCTCTCTTTTCTCCACTAGTAAGATGTGTCCAGTGTTTTATTCTCTGGAAAACATCAAATTTCTGAACACATTACTTATTTTTGTTCTAAATTGCCTTGGAAGGCAAGCAGAAGAAAGTGTATAACACATTCTGTGCTATATATATCAATGAAAAACGATAGGTAGATTCTGAGTGGTTTGTACTTACTAAGAATTTACTTTAAATAGAAGTTTCCTAGGGATGCCTGGGTCGCTCAGAGGTTGAGGGTCTGCTTTTGCCTCAGGGCATGATCCCCGGGGGTGGGGGGATAGGGGGGTAAGGGGGGTAGAGAGGGATAGAGTCCACATCAGGCTTCCTGTAAGGAGCCTGCTTCTCCCTCTGCCTATGTCTCTGCCTCTCTCTGTGTGTCTCTCATGAATAAATAAATAAATAAAATCTTAAAAAAAAATAAATACAAGTTTCCTTCCGTAGTATTTTAAGTTAAGAACTTTTGAATTGCTTCTCTTTTAAGAAACAGACTCCTAACTACAGAGAACAAGTTTACTGATTACTAGAAGGGAAGTGGGCAGGGGAAAGGTGAAATAAGTGATGGAGATTAAGGGGGGCACTTGTGATGAGTACAGAGTGTTGTATGAAGTGCTGAATCACTATATTATAAACCTGAAACTAATATTATACTGTATGTTAATTAACTAGAATTTAAGTAAAAACTTTAAAAATTATAAATAAAATAAGAATTTTGAACTGAAGGCTAGTGGTTTTATGGTTTTGGAGGTTTTTTTAGTCAAACACAAAAGAAAGGATTATCATTAAGTACCTAGCCACACAAGCCAAATAAAATATTTGCTAAAAGTTGCAAAAGAGATTACTATTCTACCATTAAATAACAGACAAAGAATAATTTTCTGGTGCCAGATTACTAGGTTATGTGTTGAAGAAATGGAGAACCATTGCAATAGCTTATGCCCACTATCCTTTTTGAAAACTGTATGTTATTCCTTTGATAAGGTGCAAAAGGACACCTGACTGTCAGACAGCTGGTGTGAGGACAAACACACGTTTGTGCACATGCATGCAAAAAAATGTAACTCCACTATGTGCCAAAGTTAGAAGAAAAACTATTTTCGATCAGTCTAGGTTAAATTTGATTTCCGTGCTTGAAATTAACCACCACCACCACAACATATGATTGCTTATTTTTTATATGTATATATGCATAATTATAGTAAACAGAAAGAAAATGCATTGCTAATGATGCCATCTCCAGCTTCACAAGTTTTGAAGTCACACAGAAAAGATCCCATCCCAACTCTGCCACTTATGAGCTACACCATCTTGCTCAAGTTGCTAAACTGCCCTGAGGCACACATTTCACCTGTAAAATGGGAATAAAAAGAATGTTGCAAGGATTTAGAAATCACTTAGCACAATACTTAGCAATCTTCCAATAAATGTTAGTATTACTAAGAAAAAAATTAAAGAATAAACATGTCAAATCACTTTAAAAAGCAACAAAAGCAAGAATCATTTCTTTTTTTATTATTTTTTTAAGATTTTATTTATTTATTCACGAGAGACACAGATCGAGACAGAGGCAGAGACACAGGCAGAGGTGACATGCTGGGAGCCCGACGTGGGACTCGATCCCGGGACTCCAGGATCATGCCCTGGGCTGAAGGCAGCGTCAAACCGCTGAGTCACTGGTGCTACACTCAAGAACCATTTCTACTCAGGTCATTTACAATATTTGCATTTGTTTTAATGTAAGCTGGCATTTTAAAATTTAACAAAATTTTAAATGCAATATATTTGGAATCCTGACATTTTAAGTCCACAAGGATATACTATATTTAGGAATCTGCTGAGGTGCAGAGATGAACCATCTTATTCAATTATTGTGTCCTATACAATTTATTTTTATTTTTGAACATGACTTGGTAAATGCTCTACAAAATCCATCCATATTGATTCTAATGTAAAGAGGACACTACATAAAATATTATATGTTAAACTCTGGATATTAATTATAAACTATAGCATATTCCTGATTATAGGGAGATTTCTTTACTAATATGTTTGTTTGTTAATTTAACTGATCTGGAAGTATAACCTTAACACTTCTTTATAACATTATTATAACCTTTTAAAACATATTTTGAGGGCAGCCCTCCACCTGTGCCTCTGCTTCTCTCTCTCTGTCTCCTGTGTATTCTCATGAATAAAAAATAAAATCTTTAAAAAATAAAAAAAATAAAACATATTTTGTTTATGTTATTATGGCACTTCGAAGTGCTTTTGATAAATTCCAATTGAGAGTCACAGGGTGTATACCTTAAACTGTGTGACTTTGGACACATTTCATTTCATTATGCCTCAGTTATCTAACTTCTCAAATGGAGATAATATTGAGTTTTAAGATAATACTGAGTTGCTGAAAGCATAAAATGAGAAAAGATGGGAAGTGTATATCATTCTAAGTATAGAATGAATGGTAGCTGGCATAATATTAGCACAGCATACAAGGTCTGTCATGGTTGGCCTCTGTTTACTCCTCCAGCACCACTGCCCATCATTTCCTTTTCATACTTAGACGTCAAGTTTGCAAAATGCCTTCAAGTCTCTTTAAAAGGAAAATCTCTCTCTTTTTGAACAGTTCATGCTATTTCATTACTCCATCGTTACGGCTGCCTGATTTACTCTACACGGAAATCCTTATACCCTAGCCTGCTGGCCAACTTCCTGCTCACCACTTCAAGACAACTGAGGTGTCTCTGTACTTGGTGTCCACTTCATCTAGGCAACCACTTGCTTCTATGCCTGCTCTCTTACAGGATATGAGCTCCACTGGGGGACATCCCTGACACTGCATAGTACCATACACAAAGAAGGCACTTCATGCATTTCTGTGCAACAAACTGTAAAGGCTTTTTTTTTTTTTTTTTTAAATCACATTTGGACAAGTAATGTATCTACTTAAAGAAGCTTTTAAATCAATCTGTCATGTGAACACAATATTCACATCTCTATGTTCAATGCTTCCCACTATTGTTGATATCACCTGAGCATTTTAAATATCTGTGTCTAAACCGAAGATACTCATTAGATAACAATAGCAGATATACTTGTTATTGAAAACTGCTGCTTTAAGAAAAGACGAGGAAAAATGCAGCACTCTTATTTGTACTGAAAGGTTTTGCTTTGTTCTTCAGTTAAGATGCCAAATGACAAAGCTGACCCTGATAAAGGGTTATGGAGTACCACTGTATTATGTTATAAATGCCTATTGCTTTAGATCAATATCCCAGAAATTCCCTGCTGTATTTACAAGCCCAGCATACTAACGTGGGCATAAATAAATCATTTATTTTACACCAACAATAGCCTACAGAGAAGTAACTTAACTTTCTCAAGCAAACTTTCATTCTGGAGTATAAAAATAACAGAATGCTTACAACTTCTGTACATGCTAGGTAGACAGCCGAACAACCCAACCCTAGCTAAAGGAGGAGTAAATAGAGTAGAGGTATTTAAGTCAAATCTATGCTCTTACCAATGCTCCAATTTCTAATCATCTACTCCCATTTTAGGACAAATATAAGCTCTTTATAATTTGCTGATCTATGCTAGCAAAGAGAGAGATGAAGGTGTTACCCTTTTGGTTAGTCTTTTACAAGTGAAAGGAATAATTCTAGATCTTGCAAAATTGAAAAGGAATGATAAATTTTTTTTCCTAACAGGCTGGAGATCATTAAAAATATTGATAAATATATATGCTTAAGAACTAAATAACTGAAAAACAAATAATATGTAGAAAACACTACGAAAAGCAACACATGATGCACAATGTTTTTTGTTATTCATAATTTAGTTTGTAAAATTTTATCTGTTTTTAAATTTATTTGCACATATGATTACATATTTTTTATTTAAAACAATTAAAATTTTGGTGATAAGGATTTTTTAGAATACTTTGATTATTTCAGTGTCAAGAGATAAATTCTGAAATATTTTCTTATTTAAAAATATGCATGTCTCACAATGTGAAATAAGCTTCAGAAAGAAATATAAAATTAAATAAGTCATTTAGGAAAATTAGATAGGAAGATTTATCTGTCATGTGTTTATGGTTAGTGCTTGCTCCCAAGATCATCTTTATGAAATCCCTTGTTCCTTTCTTTGACATTTGAAAGAAAACATCGTCATTCTTATGTCTTTTTTAAACCAATCTGTCGACACTGGTATTAAACAACTTTGAACTGATGTTGAGTTGTGTAACAAGTGACAATATCAACTCCCAAGACAGCCGAAATGCTTGCTTCATGAATGCATTTGACAGGTCAGACACCAACCTGATACTTACAAATGTGCAGCAGCAATAAGAAGATTTCAAAAATAGCAAAGGAAAGCTTCTACTTCTTTGGAAGACATGTTTATATTCTCCGGAAAATATTATATATTAATTATCACTCAATTGCCTGGTGTTTGTTGTGATTCAGCTCTGGCACTATATTTTTCAAAAGCAAAATGTTTGTCACCTGCTCGTGGATAAAAACTGGCCCGTAGGTACTGCTGTTTGTAAATGACTCCCAAAGGCAACAAGACATCGTTTTCCCAGGTGGGCTACTCATTTACTTTCTGTTTTCTTTCTCCCACTATTCATCTATGCTGACAAGTGTCAATTATGGACAGGAGATTTATGGGATGGGAAAGATAAAGCCCAATTTACAAATCATTTCCTGCGCAAGCAGACAGGTGCAATGACAGAGCCGGCTTTCTGTAATTGAATTTCTTGCTGCTATCTACTCAGTCACAAGAAGATGTCAACCTCAAGGATGTTAGCTGTGGAAAAAGTCTTAATACACTATGATTTTGAATGTGTAGATGACAATATAGCCTAGGTTTTAACCCTGGACTCGGAATAGAATATACCAAACTAATTTTTTTTTTCATGTAATAAGGATATTCCTTACCCCTGAAATAGGCCATGCACCAGGGATAAGGTGTCAAGGTAGTCTAACTTTAAATTCAGTGACAAGTATTGTTAAGAAAATAAACTCCATTTTGATGTATCAAAAAGCTGGTTTCTATAGAACTCTTGATAACATGAAGAAGAATATTTGTTGGAGAAATGCATATTTTTTTGATGGGTAACTAGTTTGATCCTTATTAAGGTGAATGTTTGCCAACATATACCGGTTTTTAGAAAATAAGATTATGATGTCATCAATTCATTAAGCATTAAACATTGTTTTCACATTTGTTAAAGAAATGTTAAATGTTGCTTTGTACCAAAGAATATATGAATATAATATATATCATCATAGAAAACTATAGTTACATTAATTGCAGCTTACCAGCTCTCAAAAACATTCATGCCTCCCTTGATTATTATTTTTTCATGCTTAGTTTAAATCCAACTTTTTCAGTGTATCTGTTAATAGGCAAAGATTCACATAGGGCACTGATAGTAAGTCAAAATTTGGGAAGTCTACAGAAAGTAGAATGCAACTAATACTTTTGATTATACACATTTTACTTAATTCACTTGGAACATGTGACATTTCTATTTTAAAATAGACTGGCTTGTTTGATAATCATTCTCTCAAAGTTTCAGATTTACCAGTTTTGAAAAAAATTTTATTTTCTGAAAAAATCTCCTAAATCTTACAAAGTGTGATTACTTTTTGAAATTGAGAGAAAGAGAGGAATAAAGAAAATAGGAGGGAGAGACGGAGGAAACTTTGGACGAAATTAAGAAATTAAAAAAAAACAAAACTCCTACATAATCTAAAAATAGAAATAAAATTGTTAACCTAGTAGCCATGGTCTTAATAGACATTTAATCTCCATTTTTATTTGTAAATAATTGATACAGTGAACTATTGTGTGTGTGTACTAGTTTCATTAGTAATATTCTTTTCAGTTTAACAGATATTGCTACATTAAGCAGTTTTGTAAATTCTTAGTTTCATCAGGAATTTATAAAATTTCCCTTTTTTATGCATTTAATTGCCATTCATTTTTGCATTTTCCTACTTATTGATTTATTATCTATTCTTGTTTCTTCAGTTTCATATATCTGGTTTTCTTTTCCTTACTATTTCACACTTTTCTTTTAATATAAACTACTACCCTATCCCTTGGTCAAATATATAACATCTACTGCCCACCCTGCCCATTATATTTTCACTTTCACAGTCAATTTTATCAATCTTTTCTTTATGGGCTGCATTTCCTGGGAATTGCTTCTCTTATCAAAGGCCATAAAGATAGCCTTCTATATTTTCGTCAAAATTATTTAAGTTATAATTTTTTCCCTTCACAGTTGTCTTCATTCTATGGAATTGATATGTATTATGTACAGTGCAATAAATAGTATTGTAGTCCTATTTGTTTAATTATATCACCTCTGTCATAGATCATATTTCCATATATGTTTAAGATATTTATCTTTTTGTATTAGGGTGCTTACCTGTCTTTTGCTATGAGCATATTTTCTTAATTATATAGCTTTATGTGATGTCTTGCTACCATTTTTTTCCAAAATTGTTTTAGTTATTCCTAGCCATTTTCCCTTTTCATTCAATTTAGGAATGGGGTTTTACATACATGCACACACTGTAAGAGAAATCTGATTTTAATCACATTGAATATATAAATCCATTTAGGAGGGTTTTATATATTTATGGTATGAAGAATTCCAAGCAATAAATATTATCTATTTTCTATATTTTGAGGTTTTCTTTATGCCACTTGGGAATGTTTTGTATTTTTCTATATAAAATCATGCATATATCATTGCTCCTTATGATTTTGGTCTGTTAATTTTTATAGCTGCCAACTGCATTTTTAAAATTATGTTTTCTCTTCATACAGCATTCATTTTCATCATTCATTAGCAACACGGTATGCTACACACTGAGGAAGATGCCCTATATAAGCACCTAATTTAATCATGAAAACAGTCCTTGGAGAAGACATTTTCATAATTTTACTGATAGGAAACAGGTTAAAAGAATTTATATAACTTTCTCAAGGTCACTAAACCTATAACACTAAAAGCTGACAAGTACAATATAGATTCTACATGGAGTAGGCCTAACTTAATTTTTTTTTAAGAAAGTGAGCTTAATTACTTGCAGGTTATTGCATATGAATCTTAAGAAAAACATTTTTTTTTTTTTAACCAAGGTTCTCTTTGTTCTGTAGCCGTAAAGACCCCAAACCACATTTTGTGAGAATAAGGTTTGGTGCTCTCTACTACTCAAAAATTTTCCTTTCTTTGTCTCCCATTTAGTCCTGTGTTAATAATTGGTTTAGGATCACTATACCAGAGGTGGCTGCAATTCTGTTGTAGCTATTCTGAATTAAAGAAAGATTTTGAGAAATGCAAGGTTCTTTATAAGTGCAAGTTGCCACTGGTTATTAAAATAAAAGCTTTCTCATATACAACCTTGTCAGCAATAGCACTTAGTGACCTACAGGGCAGCTATTTACTAAAAACAGGAACTCGGTAATTGAGGCTCCTATATACTATATCTGCAAGCTTGCACCAAAACATACTACAAAGGCTTGAGCTAAATGCTTTTTAAGCCGCTAAAGTTTCTACTTCAGCATATGTCTCTGCCCAAAATACCCAGGTCACCACTATTTCCATTATGATATTTCATATGTAATTCCCCATTGATTAGAGTTGGAATTATCCTAAGTTTCAATAGGAACAAAATTAGCCTTCAACTAAACAAGCTCTGCCTTTAGATACATGGCATTTCAGAGACTGCCTTTCCAGGTGTTTGGTAGATCAGTATCCTGTACAACAGAGAGGCTGCTGCTGTGTCTTATGCTTCTCGATTTTTGACCTACTGTGATCTTTATGTTAACCTCAACCTAATATAATTCACAGGTAAAGAAAAGTTCCAATTTTAGGGGATGTTGAACAGAGCTAAAAATTAACATTTGTTGAACACAGTTTTTTTTGAGGATCTATATTAGAATCTTCACAAATATTGTCCCATTCACTCCACAAAATAAACCAGCAAAGTAGCTATTATTATAGTCTCTCTACACATGAGCATTTTGAAGTTTAGAGAGGTAAAGGTAAAGAAGCGTGTCCACAGGCACATACAGAAACTGGCTGAACTAAATTTAAGTAAAAATACACAGGTTACAAAGCCTAGAATATTACATGATGCTATTATCTGAGCTTTTGGTTTTGGTATTAGCTACCAATTTACTATATTTGATTTCCAGTAACTATGATAACTTTCTGATTATAACTTAAGGGTTAGTTCCCTTCCTCTCCCCACTTCATCACAATTTGCAATAGGCACAGAGAATATTAGAATCAGAATAGTTCTTGGTGCGCTAGAATCTGACTTCCATGAGGACACAGACTTTGCCTTATTCACTCCCATATATTCAGCAAGAAGAACAGTATTAGGAACACAGTAAGAACAGAGTGAATAAACTAAAATACATTTTCAGTTCAAGATCTTGAATTTTATAGCTAGGACACTGAGACTTCAAAAAGCGAAGTGAAAGTGTTTAGTTAGTAGGAGATTAGATTATGATTTGGTTTACTTGTATTATGGTCAGTGGGTTTTCTAGTATTTAAAATGGCCCCTTCTGGACAGCCATAAGACAACTTTTTTTCTGATCTATGTATTAGAAGTACAAAGAACAGAAACAAAAAATATTTCCACTTATGGGTGTCTTTTTGTTAGAGAGTTTAAACAGTTGGACTGCTGAGCATGGTGTGAAGCACTTTCAAGAAATTCTCAGTTGAGAAAATTGGTTGAGAAAGAATACATGATCAGTTATTCATAGTGAACTAATGACCTTCAAGATATAGCACATATTTGTAAATTTTATGAATTGAAAAGTTGGTTTTCTTATTCTATAGACTTAGTCTTACAGCTCTGAAAGTCAACAGCTATTTTATTTTCCTTCAGATGCAAAAACTCTTTAAGAATTATCACCTAGGAATAACCCTAAGAAATGAACAGGACTTATATAAAGAAAATATTAATTCTTTAGTCAGCTACAAAGAGACATATATAATTTTAAAAAGGTATAGAATGTTTTCCGATAGGAAGACTCAATATTGGACAGATATTTACTTTATTCAAATTATTTTGAATTTTTGCCTTTTGGCAAAATTTTTTTCCATAATTTTTTTTTAAGGCCAACTCATCGAGAACTTCAAAAAGGATTTTTTTAAAAAAACTCAACAAAAAGATACTATCATTTAGCTGGGCAAATAATATTTGAGAAAAAATAAATAAAATTAAGAATGATGATTATAATTTAGTGGCAGAAATGACAAAATATAAGAATCTAAATCTACATTAAGTTAAAAAATGTCATATTAGGCAAAAAACAAACAAACAATGAAAAGTTAGGATTAGAAAGTCCAGAAGTAGGCAGCAGTCTCTATGTGGCATTGGTAGACAATTTAAGCATTTTAAAATACTGTGAGAAGGATAAATTTTACAGTAAATAATATCAAAGCCACTGAAAAGATTAGTGGAAGTCGTCAGAAACACCTTCATGCTGTATATATATTCTTGATAACTAAGTATTTTAACATAAGATCTAAGCCATTGAATAAAAGAACATATGAATAAGTATTTTTATAATGTTGTTAAAGGTTTTTCAAAACATACTGTATTCACCAGCCATTAAGCAAATGATAGACAAAAAACTTAAACTTCTCTGTATCATGGGGCAGCCTATATAAAATTAAAACACAACAAACTGGAAACATCTGTATGTAAATAATTTGAAATATATCCTATTTGTTTTATTCATTCAATTAATAAATATTTATTTAGTGTCTAAGATATCCTAAGTACTTCTTAAAGCTCTGAGCTGAACAATGTATAAAATAGATTTAAAAATACATATATAATTCTAAGGAATTTATATCCTAATAGAAGTAGGAAGGAGATATCTAGAAAGTAACATGAATAAGTAGAATCGATAGTTAGCTACTAATGAGAAGCACTAACCAGGAAAAATAAAGCAGGGGTGAGATATGGGAAACATTGTTGATGGGTGCAATTTTAGATCGGGCATACAGATCACCTTAAGTAGTACAACTTTACCATATATTCCTTTTTGAGACATAAAATGGAAATAAATGGAGACAAAAGCAGCACATGATCAGCATAGTACTGACTCTGCATTTTTAAATTAAATTAAATAGGCTTTTACTGGAGATTTTCTAATTTTGTAATTTCATCAGTAGATAGGTGATTTAGGATTCTGTAAAAATGGGAGGTGAAGTTGTGTTTCTGAAGTATGAAGAAGCAAGGCAAAGACCACTCTTTTTATCCTATGAATGTCCATAGAAACCTCACTGATCTCTCAGTCACCTTTTTCCATGAATTGTTCCTCCTGATTTTCTTTGATTGAATTGTCAAGCATTATCTGTGGAAACCTTTCTACTATTACCTAACTGCCACTTAATATGCTTCTCACATGCTGCAAGACATAAATGTCTGAGAAATGAATAGAAGAAAGATGATTTCGCATCTGTTGTTAAAGACAGCCGTCACTGCACTCTAACGAAGAGAACATTCATTGGAAAATTTTCTGGTTAAATCAGAGGATCCACTAAAAAAAAAAAAAAAAAAAAAAGTATAAAGGACTAATAGGCAGTTTAGGACAGAGGGACCTTTAACACTTAAGTTCTACATTTTGGATACTTGTTCAAACTACGTGTTTTGAAAGGCAATAAAAAGACACCCTGAGGGTCTGCGATTGATTCTTGGTTCTAGATTGAAGACAGAAAAGCAGTTTCTATCGGACTGCTTGTATTTACAAGGTAAACTAATGAATCTGTGTAGAAAAGATGTCTGGGGTTGCTAATGCTGGTAGCAATGCTTGCTTTATCTGTTCTGCTCCAGCCTCCCAAACCAAATCAATGATTATTTACTGAATGCCACTACAACCACCTACTTTATTCTTGATGCTCTAGGGGATACAGAATGATTGATTATACCTTATGTCCTTGACTTAAAGGAGGATATAATCAGGTCAAGAAAGTAAGGCATAAGTGCAGAAAATAAGACATACACTTTAAAGAATGCCATGGGTTTACAGAAGTCTTTAAAACCCTGAGTCAGATTATGTCATTCTTCTGCTGAAACTCTCTAATGGCTTCCCAAGTACCTCAGTTAAAAAGCCCAAGTCCTTAGAGGGGGGCTACTTGACTTCATCACCTACTACCATCTCCCTCTTGAATTTTTAGCAATCGTCTTGCCATATTACCACAACTCACCAGGCAGTTCGGCCTGATGGCTTCACATAGGGTGTTCAATCTGTCTGGAACATTCCTCCCTTAGTTATGCACAGGCTTGCCCTCTTTCTTCCTCCTTATTATTAAGGTCACCCTTTTACTATTAGAATTGTCAATCAGCCCCTGCCTTACCACTTCATTCCTACTCCTATTCTTCTTTATTGCCTTCTAAAATATCATACAGATTATTATTTTTTTGTTGATTATGTCCTTCATCTCTCTAGTATTTATTTAAAAAATAAATTCTAAAATTTAATTTTAAAATTTATTTAAAAGAATAAATTGCAGCTCCAATGGGGTCTGTAAATTTTGTCCGTCTTTTCCCCCCACAGTAATTTGATAGCCTCCTGATACTAAATACATGTATATAGAATCAATGAGCAACTGAAAGAGTTCACAGAAGAAAAGCATGAACTGAACCTAAAATAAAGGGAGAAATGATTAAGCAAGGAGAAATAAATATAGAAGGTGAGGATAGGGAAGAGAAAAATTATGCAAAAAAAAGTGCAAGGAATTATATGAAAGGCTGAAGCAGTTCTACTATACAGAATGTAGTGGATTAAAATCCCCTAATAATTCCCAAATGCTGGTTATAAATCACTTTTTAAAGGAATCTTTCCTCCTACAATTTCGCTATAACCATTAAAAGCCACATGGGCAACTCCAACCTAAAATGACCATGTAGGGGATCCCTGGGTGGCTCAGTGGTTTAGTGCCTGCCCTTGGCCGATGGCATGATCCTGGAGTTCCGGGATCCAGTCGCAGGTCTGGCTCCCTGCATGGAGCCTGCTTCTCCCTCTGCCTGTGTCTCTACTTCTCTCTCCCTCTCCTCTCTCTCTCTCTCTCTCTGTCTCTCATGAATAAATAAATAAATAATCTTAAAGGGACAAGATTTGGGTCAACTTTCCCCCTCCTTTAAAAAAATAATAAAATAAAATAATAAAATAAAATAAAATAAAATAAAATAAAATAAATAAAATAACCATGTAAGGGAGAAATACTTTCTGATAATAATAAAAAAAAAAAACACAATACATACAATTATACAAGTAAGTGACCAATAACTAGTAATTCTGAAAGTGGCTTTCTTGCTAATTTTTTGTGTTAATGCTAATTTACACTTATTAGATATATTTAGGTTACTGTGAAAAATAATGTAGACTAGTAACTGGCAAGCAAATAAAAATCAGTCTTTATTACCTATATGAATAGATACTAGGAAATAAGCAATTTTTTTTGCTGTTAATACCTCTATTTTTGACATCTTTGCAAACTTGTAGAAAGATAAAAAAGTTTTTGTTCCCATATACTCTGAATGCTCACAGAGATATAATGATATTTAATACAAACACCAGTACCAATATCTGTAAATGATTACAGATATTCTGTTAATATCCAGATTTTTTTTGCTTTAAAATAAATCAATCTGCATAATGAATGCCACAATAAAATATCAGAATAAAACCTATTTTAGTCTAAGAAGTGGAAATATTTGCTAATATTTTTACACTAAAGAAAAACTAGCATGGGAGTGCCTGGGTGGCTCAATCACTTAAGTGTTTGCCTTTGGCTCAGGTCCTGATCCCAGGATCCTGGAATCAAGCCTCACATCGGGCTCTCTGCTCAGTGGGGAGTCTGCTTCTCCTTTTCCTCCCAGCTAACGCTCTCCCTCAGTATCTCTCTCTCTCATAATTAATTAATTAATTAATTAAAAAATGACTGTGAAAATCACTATTTATGCTAGAATCATACTTATTTGAACTAAGTAAATCCACACATATCTCTAACTTTAAAAGAACTTTAAAGAAAATATGATTTGGCTGGAGAATTGGAGAAGCAGCCCACAATCTTTTCTCCTCGCTCATAAAGCCTCCCAGGAATCCCAGTTGGATGACTCTTTATTTGGCTGATGTGCCAGAGATTATACTGAGAACTTTCCACTTTATCTCATTTAATGGAATAAGGGAACCATAATGTTAGCTTCTGTGGGAATGAAAATATAAAGAACGCCCTTAGGGAGTTTGCCAAGTATCAAGTTTCTACAAAGTACCAAAAAGTTGTAGGAATATATTTCTCAGCTACTCAGATTTAATTAAGTAGCAATTTATGTTGATGTAGCCAACCCCCAAATGTGTCCATGACACAGTACTGTGGACTTAAAAATTCTAAAATATGAAGAATTAGAGGAAAATAAAGACCTAAAGCTAGGTAATATTTCACACAGTCTGTTGTACTGAACTAAACACAAGCTTTTTTAAAAAATGTGAAATTAGTTCCAATGGTTAATATAACTTAGGTTGATTTTTCCCCCTAATTTCTAAGCTAAATTCCATGTATGTGTAACTCAAATTAATTTATATATTTATAAAATATGTAAGTAATATAGACCCTTTATAGATAACCTAACTAAATTTGCTAAGGCTCAAGACCACTAGTCCTCAGTTTATTTCCAGCTAGGCTAAAATTGGAACTGAATTCTGTAACCTACAATGGAAACAATAGCTTTTGGTTTATCAGATGAAAGAAATCAACTCTTTCTTGAAAGAGAGAAATCCCTCTGTGAAGATAAACCAAGGAATTTCGTTGTTTTGGTAGAAATTATTTAACAGAAAATATCATAGTGGATATGTACACTTAGAATTATTCCTATTTCAATTTAATCTTAATAGGATACTATTGTATGAAAGGAGTATAAATATGAATATTATATTTGAAAACATAACTGGTAATAAAGTGAAATCAGACTGTGAATCATCAAACCTATCTAAATTGCATCTGTTTACAAAGGAAATGCTTAATGTTGTCATCATTGTATCAACTAAATATTAAGTTATCCATATTTTCTGTGTTAGAAAACCAGCCAGTCTGACAATATGTAGTATAAAAAAAATTCACCATGATGACAAACATAAAATTCTAATTGAGAAGATATTGTGTATACAATATAGCAGAAATAAATCAAAGATAACAAACCTTTAAATCTATTCAGCTAATTAATGAGTTGTTTTGACTCTGATGACACATTTTGAATAACCTTTTCTGGTATAATCTTCAGCTTTCTCTGGATTAAATGTCACCCACAAGACCTCAGCAATAGTTATTATGAAAAGTAGATTAACCTCACTCCCTTTCTCTTCCTAACTTAGAAGACTACCAGGGTACTGAATCTATTCAATCAAAGCTATATATCCAATTAAATATCTATTCAATAAAATATATATGTATTTTATTTTTATTTTAAATTTTATTCTAGGGATGCCTGAGTGGCTCAGTGGTCAGGCACCTGCCTTTGGCTCACGTTGTGATCCCGGGATCCAGGATCGAGTCCCGCATCAGGCTCCCTGTGAGGAGCCTATTTCTCCCTCTGCCTATGTCTCTGCCTCTCTCTGTCAGTCTGTGTCTCTCATGAATAAATAAATAAATCTTTAAAAATAAATAAATAAATTTTATTCTGGAGAGTATAGAATTTTCAAGTAAAGTTTATTTATTCTCCTCAGGCTTATTTATTACAAATTGAATTTCATGGCATTGAGATCAACTGTTAGTAGACAGTGGAAAAAGAAGAACAGTTATGTTAAAACATGTATGCACCTGTGATACATATTAATACGGACCAGTCGTTATGACTGTTTTCCTTATCCCCTGACAAATTATGTGATCATATGGTGTCCTTTTCATTCTGGAGAGAGTACTCATCCAAGCTCTGAGCCTGGGTGAAACCAGGAAGATCTACTAATAACAACACTACCCTGCACGGTCACTTGAAACTAGTGAAAGTAGTTGGTTCTCAGATATCAATATTTTTTTATAATGAATATGAATGTGGACATTTCTGTTCCAATGTCATCACTGTCAGAATAAAAGAAGAACATTATCCTGGATTCTTCCATTTTCAGTGTTCCTGGTGGAGGGTGGAGGGTGGGAGAGATGTGGGTGAGTGGAATAAGCTAATAGAAGCAGACTAACAGTATCAGTCACAGAAACCTGACACTGTCCAAACAGAAAGCATACCCATTGTTATTTCATGAAATGCTGACCGTTTTTAATCTTTTGAGGTTTAATCACTATTGAGTGATATGCTATATGATAACTCAAACTCTGTCTCAGGCTCCAGCCATCCCTTCTGCTCAGGATACTAGAACTTTTTCTCTGTGGCTCACTGAACTAAGCACACAGTCCCTTCCACACCTGCTCTGGCTGCCATGCAACAGATTAATACACAAAAGGAAAGAGTATTCTATTATTTCTGTTGTTATAATCAGTAGAATCAATGCACTATTAATTCTGATAACTTTTAACTATTTGTATGTGGATTTATATGGATATTTATATATAGATTTCATATGATATTTTTATGAGTGATTCAAATACTTTTAAAAAATATTTTACTTATTAATTTGAGAGATAGAGAGAGAGTGCACAAGCCAAGGAGGAGGGGTGGCAGGCAGAGGGAGAGGGAGACTCAGATTCCTCACTAAGCAGGAGCTCGACACTGGGCTTGATCCCAAGAACCTAGGATCATGATCTAAGACAAAGGCAGAAACTTAACCAAATGAGCCACCCAGGTGACCCTCAAATATTTTTTTAAGAAATAAATTTCAGAGCTCTCTTTCCCTTGAAAGGGTACGTATAGTAATCTTAAATTTCAAAACTCTTCATATGACAGCTATTTTAAAATGTTAAATTTCAAAACTCTTCATATGACAGCTATTTTAAAAATGTCCTGTATTAGATACTATACCATAGGAAATGCTGATAGTAAGAAATCATTGTAGTTACCAAAGTTCTAAATTTTTTCAAGGCACAACTTTTTTTCCAGCATTACCACAATAATACGTTCATTGAAAAGCTGATCTAAAAAAAAAAAAAAAAAAAGAAAGAAAGAAAAGCTGATCTTGATTTAAAAATTAATGGCTTATAAAGAAATTATCATTCTTATTGAAATAATTCAAAAAATCCCTGTCACCCAATATGGCTAATCAAAGATATCTTTATTATATATACCCTTCAAATGAAATCTATTTTTCAAATTTCATAAATTATAGTAATAAGCAATTTATATAATTAATATAAGTATATAAAATGCATACCTATACACAAATATTATACTAGTATTAAAATATTTTATCATAAGACATTTTATTCTTCCGTTCAATTTAAGTAAAGAGTAAAATAAATGTTCACGTGGAGACTAGCAATTAAAAGCTTTAACATAGTTTCTCATAGTACATATATGAGTAGTCACACAATTAAATGAACAATGTAGGTAAATAGTCTGTTAATCTCACTAACATCAGAAAATAACATTTTCCAGTTCTTACTTTTTAAAAGGCAAACAAGAAAAGTGAGATCAGGAGTGTGGAGAATAAATTTTTAAGAGGTGGATTTTAACCACTTCAGTCACTTTGTATTTGGTTCACAGTCCTTAATTCCTTGACAGCTTTACTGCTTTATCAGGCATCTAACAAGTGCATTTAAAGAGACTAAAAGGGGGTATGCTTTTGAACAGTCTTAATAAAGATGAATTATAATTCATTTACATTTTCATGGTGCTGAGTTTTGGAATAAATTACTTGGCCTATGACATGAGTCAAGTTCATATAAATTTTGGTTATAGCCTCAGTGGAGAAAATTGTCACGCCCAACCCCCATATAATTTTTCAGTTTCTTTGTGGGAAGACATTGTAAACTGAATGAAAATCAGAATGGAAAATCCCCCAAATAGAGGACATCAATTTTTCTGCATATAGTATTTCACTTTATAGACTCATTAAAATTCAAAATGAAACAAGCTCACAGCAAGTTTTCTCCTATACTGTTAGTTACAATATACAATGAAATAATCCATTTACAAAGTAATTTAACAATAAGCACCAAGTCTTTGGGTAAGTCTATTTCAGTAATAAATGTACCAAATAGATTATAAAAGATCTATTTTTAGAGAAATAGGAGGGGATTATCAATAATGGTGGAGAATTGAAAACAACATAAATAACCTATTATTATAAAACCAGAAAGTGATGTAACATTTTCAAAAATACTTCTATTCATGAGAAAATGATACTATATGATATTGAGAAAAAAGTAACATCAAATACATGTTAGCATATATTAAATATATATATCAATATATAGAATCAAATATATGTTATTAATAAAAATTTGGGTAGATTTTAACAGTTGATTATCTTCTTCCTTGTTTGTACAATGTACATATCTGAATTTCCTATTTTATAACAAAGACATATATTTTATAGCTAAAAACAATAAATGTTGTGAGACCCTCATATAGTAAAACATTATTTTATATTCTCACTCCTAAAATCTTTTTTTTCAATCCTTCTACTTCTAGCTTATACGTTTTTCTCCATTATTTTTCTATTCCATCAACTGCCTTATCCCTCTCTTTATCCATTTCTGGATAGAAATGGGTAGAATGTTTTGAAAAATAGTCATATTGAAACAATCTTACAGTGTTCACATCTTTCCCCTTGTGGCTAAACAAGCAAATTCCATAGGAAATATTGCTTTTTATTCAGGAAAATATCTAAAGTAATTTGTTTTTAAAAATACAATATGTCAAAATCAATTACACCAGAAAGTAAATTTTGAGAAGTTTCATTTTGGTTAAATTGTTCATTTTTAAAGAGAGTTATTATGAAAAAAAATAGTCTACATAATATACCCATTACCACTACCAGCATTTCTAACACTAATTATCTATTATTTAAGTGGCATAGTAATCAACCTAATAACTATTATTGTGATTCCAATTTCAGAGACAAAGAATTTTAGACTTGGATGAGCATTTAACAAGGTAGCATACGAACATCCCACTGCAAAGGGGCAGAGGAGCTTTCCCAGACTCGCTCTGGCCCCCCATTGCTCTTAACCTGCTTCACCATCATTAATTAGAATATTCATTTACTGAGCTTTGACAGAGACCTCAGTTCAACCAACAGAGTAGCAAGTAAACCTTATGTACATGGTCCACAACCACGACCAACTATTAGAACCACATTAATGGACATTATTCTGAAGAACAACACATGACAATCTTTGAACTCTAAACACCTTCCACTATTGGCCGACCTTTCCTTGTTCAACTTGTTACCTATGGTCTTCCATGCTTTTGCCTTGCGAATTTCATGGCTGGTGAAGCTGTTTAAGCTTTTCACAATGCGTTCTTTTACTCATGATTAAAGTGCTCATAACTCATTCTCAGTTTTGATCCTCTCCTTAGAGAACTAGTTTGTTTTATAAGCCCTATTGCAGGACTGGGCCTCCTGGAATGGGTACCTTAAGATATACCTTTAATGGCTTATGTAAAAGTAAATACCATTGGTCCTGTTATAGAACTTAAAGTTCATCAGGTTCAAAGAAGAGATGCCTGAGCTAAGCTCCTACCTTTTTTTTTTTTTTTTGAAAATGGTTAGAGGGTGCAATGAGAACACACAATTTTTTTTTTTAAAGCATGTGATTTATTTATGCTACCATAGGAAGGTTCTGCACTGCCATAGTTATAATGATAGAGTGAAGCCAACAGATAATTAGGTGAGTGTACTTTACTCTCTCAAAACACAAATGATAATGCAGGCAAGAACTGATTTCTAATTTTTTTTCTATTCAACGATGAATATGTGGCAGATTATCTATGTTTAAGAATGAGAACATGACATCCCCTTTCTAACTTCCTAAATAATTTAATGTTGAAAACTAAATCCTTAGAAGTTTTTCATTTGCTGAACTGAACATGTCAAGCAGCTTATAATATTAGGATTTACTCTTACAGAATCAACTGGAAAATATTTAAGGTTTCTTCATCTGAAGCCACAGATATTTTTAGAGATCTTGAAAGCTATCATTTTGATGTATATCATTTTGATTTGTATTTGATTACATATTACACTTAAAGGATTTCTAGGTTGTGTATAATACAACTTCACTGCAAACATCTACACTTTTTAAGCATTATCTGTTCTTCTAAATTACTACCTATCAGGTCTCAAGTTGCTTATTTGATATGTGATTAATCATTTACACATAAAATATCAACTAGAAATTGTAATTACTTCCTATACAAGTTGCTAAAAATGACTAAGTAAACCTAAGGCATACATTTTTATTATGTCTGATTAAAGAAGAATGATATATTTTTAAGAACTTTCTATTGATTATTGAGCTTCTATATTACATAAATTAATGGTGTTCATTTGAAGATTCTCTGGACATATAGCCTATATGTTATGGCTTCTAAATGTATAAGTGATGTAGCTATAAAAACAAATATTGGAAACACTTAGAAGTTGGATGGAAAATAACAATTAGCCTTGACAAGAGAAAACTGAACCACAGCCTTAAGATGGAATGTAGTAATTTCATATTGCACATTTAGTAAAGCTACCTGCTGTGTTTACTAGGGTCATTCCTCCCTAGCCGCTCTTTGCCAAACAAATAATAACATGCTGGACACTTTGGATTTCCTCTCTTCTCTCTGCTAGGACGAAAGTAAGCTTAAGGGCAGATGCTTTTTGGGGCTTTACTCTATACTGTGTATGTTGTATGTTTGCTTGGATAGACATACAACGATGTTGCAGAAACCCCATAACCTTCTGGCTTTGGAATGTATCAGAGGAATTTTAAAGATCTACTACTATTTTAATTAAGTTTCAAATAAACTAAATGAAACAAATTCACATGCTCCTGCATGATAGGTGTTAGTGTGTCCTAGGAATGCACAGTATGAACCACAATAGAGATCAGCTTGGAAACAGAGTTCAGAATGGAGAGGTACTAGTTTGTGAGACACACTTATGTAAGACTCAGCTTTGTGCTGCTTTTGGTCCTTTATGTGTGAATTATGGGCCATGATTGATTCTCTGACATATTTTTCAGGGTATTTCATTTTAAGAATAGCAAAGTGATTAATCCAACTATGAACTTTCTTTTAATAAGGCCTTGCCAACTGAAGATTTAGTCTTAAGCAGCATTTATACTTGATCCCAGAGTTATACATAATTATAAGTTTAAATATTAACTGCTTGGGCAGAACCAATTTTACTGGAATAAAAACATTGCTCAGTTGTATACTCCCCCACATAAATCCTACCCATCCCCAATCCCTTCAGCTGTTATAAAAGCAGAAATCCTTGACCTTGTCTAGCACCTACAATATGTGAAACTGGCTCCTGCTGCCATCACAGCTGGCTTAAGAATCCCTTGGAGAGTCATTAGCTACAGAAAGAGATGAAATAGCTTATCTAATGAGGTTACAATGTGAGTTGGAACTCTTCATCCTCCTTCACGTCAGCCACCCAATAATCATAGCACTCATTCTCACCTCCATATCTTCTTCAGTGTCATTTTTTTTTTTTGTATCTGGAACACTCTATCATTTCTTTTTGATCAAAATACTACATTGCATGAAGCTTGGAGAGCTAATCCAATTATGGCATTACCCTCAGAAGAAAAATGTTGTACTTATAAGACATACTGTATTCCTATGTGTTAACATCTCTCTCTTGCTAATTCATGGGTTTCTTAAATGAAATAATATATATGAAAACACTAACACAGCGCTTGGTATATAATATGGCTCTCAAAACTGTGAGTTTCTTTCTCTTGCCTTTATTTTGCCTACAGATTCTCACACAGTTTTCAATGCATGGCAGAATGAATTGGCCTGCATGTCTCCATAGCTTGCCACGATGCTGCCATCTGCTTGGTGAGAAAGTGAAAGAAATGTGTGGAAAGAAACTACTTGGAATCTGGCATTTTGAAGCCAATGAGTTCACTAATTTATGGTATCTAAGTACAGGTTTGTGGACTGGTGCAATTCCTTAATGTAGTTTTCATTTCAATGTAGTAGAAAGAAGAAAAAGACAGATAATGCTATAAATTAGTGCATATTTAATATAGACAAATGTATTTATTTTGTTAGATGTCCTTAATCATACAACTTTATTTTCTGCCTGTACAATTTTTAAACAACAATTGCTTTTACAAAATAGTGGAGAATAAGTATATTGTCATTTGGGGGTATTTTGGGGTTTTCTGCTTTCCTGGCTATGTTATTACCATCATGGCAATATGATAATGGAATTAGTTGTTAATGCTTCATGCAGTTTTTCTCATTTGTCAGGCTTTCTTTTCTTTTTTAATTTTAAAATCGCCTAAAATTCTAGAACCAGAAAACTACTGTCGTGGCTGACAGAAAAAAAAAAAAATGATGGTCTTTTCTGATAAGTATAACTAATTTTTTCTGGTGTTTCAACTTTTCAATCTTTGTTGTTATTTAAATTTAACTTAAATTCTGAACTATAATATGTATACAATAGTTCATTTTCCTAATGTCACAATTCAATTCAAACTTACAAATATTTATTAAGGGCTTACTATGTTCACACTACTCTTGAGAAGTTTAAGGGACATAAAATCAAGGAAAAGAAAGATCTATTCTAATGAAGTTACATTTGCCAGAAGGAAGATAGACAATAATAAACCTAACAACTCAGAAAATTGTATGGTATGGAAAGTGAAAAGTGATCTGGAAAAAAAGAAAACAGTAGAGCAGGGTCAGGGTGTCAAGATGCTGAGAAGTAACAAGCTGTCGTATTAAGTATGTTGTCAAGATAGACCTAATTGAAAACAGAGGGGTTGAAGGATGATTTGAAGGAGATGAGTTAGCCAAAGAGACATCCAGATGAAGATAATTCTAAGGTAGCAAGATTAGCTGGAAAGGGCCCAAAGGTAGGCACATTACTGATGTGTCTTCAGGACCATGGGAGAGACTGATGTGGTTGGAATAAATGAGAGCAGAGGGCAATGGTAAGATATGAGGCTGGTGGAGTTAAGGAGGTGGGGCAGGAAGCAGAGCACATAAGGCCTGGTGGACTTTTCATTTTGCTCTGAGTGAGATGAGGGGCCATAGCTGCTTTCTGAGCAAAGGAATAAAATGGCCTATACTATAAAAAGGTTCTAGTTGTTATGTTGAGAACAGACTGTAAGGGGCCAAGTGTAGAACAACAGAAACCTAAATGAAAGTTTTGCAGTCATCCAGGTAAAAAATGCTAGTGGCCTGGAACAGCCAGACAGCCTTGCATGTGGAAAAGTAGTCAGATTCTCTCTACATATTTTTTATTAATGTATAAAAATGTAGAGTCAACAGAATTTCCTGAGAGACTGCATATATTGACAATCAAGTATTATAGTAATCTTTATTTAGGAACCAATAACTGATAATTATAAACTCACATAAAAAACTATAAATCAATGATACAGTTCATTTTATAGTTTTTTTCCTCATTTCTGTAGGAAGCTGAAAAATAAATTTTCTATGCTGAAGCTCTCTCTTACTACTATATATTTACTAGCTATTTAGATGATGGACTGTGTATTGAATTGGGTAAAATGTTGCTGTAAGAAAGTATGGTAGATAATGAAAGCTGTGACTCAGTGGCAAAATCTGTAACAAGCATTGTGTGCTAGTATTACCAGGTTACTCATTTAAGAAAAAGAAACTCGCTGAAAAAAAAAAAGGCAAAAGAAAGAAAAAATGAAAGAAGAAAGAAGAAAGAAAGAAAGACAGAAAGAAGAAAGAAAGAAGAAAGAAAGAAAGAAAGAAAGAAAGAAAGAAAGAAAGAAAGAAAGAAAGAAAGAAAGAAAGAAAGAAAGAAAGAAAGAAAGAAAGAAAGAAAGAAAGAAAGAAAGAAAGAAAGAAAGAAAGAAAGAAAGAAAGAAAGAAAGAAAGAAAGAAAGAAAGAAAGAAAGAAAGAAAGAAAAAAGTAAGAAAAGAAAATTGCTGATCCATTGCATTGATTAATTAACCTCCTTTGGAAACTGTAGAAATTTTACTCAATATTATATTTTCATGCCTGGTTTTATTTTACTCAGAAGTGCTTTAATAAATGTCATATTTTAATACTAAGAAGCTGCAGCATGTTGGAATATCCTACAGGTTTAACAAAAGCTTAGCAAAGCATTTTGATATACATGTAAAATTCAAATAAAGATTCAGTATATTAGTTCCTTCATTCCAAAAGAGAATTCTTTAAAATTAACATTATATTACAGTGATAGGCAGAGTGATTAGACACTGAATATGCTTGGCTATTTTAAAAGAATACAATCATTAGCACAAAATGATTTGTACTGCAATTTTGCTTCAATTGGGAGGAAAACAATTCCCTTTCATATTTAGTAAATATACTTAAGAATGTAGCTAGATAAAAGAAAGAATGGAGCTAGAAAAATCAGGTTCTGTATAAGCATAATGCTTACTTTTTTCTTGCATGGTTTTAAAAAGGTGCCACTAGACACAGGTCAGATGTACAATTAAAACTGAGGAAAATAGATATATTTTGTAATAAAGAAATATATTGCATTTTAAATTTCATAAGCATTAGTCAGAAAATATAATTTAGAAAATTATATTTAATGCTTACACAGCTTTACTAGTATTTAATGCTTTAGAGACAAGATGGCCCAACACAATTAGCCAAATCCTGAGGCAGCATTAAAACCCTGAAATACGACATTGTAGAAGCTTCTCAAGTAAGAAGTTTTCCAAAATAATTTTGATTAGTTAAAATATAATTTCACTTATAAAATGTCCCATGGTTTAATCAAGATTCTGTATATTTTTATATATTTTGTTATCATGTACAACTACTAAATAAAAATAGCAATAAGTTTTACTTATCATAAGTGCTATGAGGAAGGCTTAAAAAAAAAGAGGTCTTTAATACACAACCTATGCCCTGAAGAAGAAAATGAATTTGTACTTTTATGCATCGCTTTTAAATTAGTATATCACAAAGTGCTATGTAAACATTTGGCAACCATATTAAAATCCTAAGAATCACCTGCATACATATAAATAATGCAGAGAACTAGGCTCCACTCCAGTTATGTACAGAATGAGGACTTCTTAAATGTGGGCCCCAGTATCTGCATTTGTAACATGCATCTGACATGAATTTTGGGGACATAAAATTTTGAGACTCAAAGAATGGGCAACAGTAAAACATTATTAATTGTTGGTATATATGTATCAATCACAGTGGCTGAGAATATGGTCTATAAAGATCAGTAGAAAAAAGGAGACTGGAGCAGATCTTTAAGGATAGGTAGAATTTGAATGCACATATTTAAATTTGTGAATTTGAAGGAGGAAGGCATTTCTGGTGAGGGGACTGGATTTTTAGGGAATTGTTGAAAACAGTAGGTGGTATGACTTAGGTGGTCCAAGTGATTTGGGTTAGACTGGGGATAGCAGGCTGTTGTATGTATAATCCAGATCTCCAAAACTTACTCTTTGGTACTTAAGTGTTTTGGAGACTGACAGCTTATGATTATCACTTTGATAATTGTTCCGGGCTGATAAGAGCACCCTGGCCCAGGTTCACACCTTCAGATAGGGGCCATATCCAATGACTACTTAATGGCAGAAGTGGGGATGGCATGAAGACCTGGCTCCTTACCCCAATCAGGACAACTGTAGAGTGCCCTCCCAACTCCAAAGCACTCCTGGGATTACTAAAGAGATTGTTTGGATGCTCAAGGATTTCCTCTATCCGATCCTGCTCCCTCTGCACCCACATGTTTTCATTTCAAGAGCTGTCCTCCATAAATTTCCTGCACACATCTCTGTCAAATGTTGTTGTTGTTGTTGTTGTTGTTGTTGTTGTTGTTTTTGATGTTGTTTTTTTGTCTCGAAGTTTTTTAACCTTGGAATTCAACCCACAATGCCCGGCTATAGCTGAGTTTACAAATTAGTGCTCCTCTAGTTCTTTCCTATATATCTGTTTTGTTTGGCACAATGAAAGCATCATTTGCTTTAAGACTGAATTATTAGGGATGCCTGGTGGCTCAGTGGTTGAGCATTTGCCTTCAGCTCAGGGGATGATCCTGGGATCCTGGGATCAAGTCCCACATTGGGTTCCCTGCAAGGAGCCTGCTTCTCCCTCTGCTTGTGTCTCTGCCTCTCTCTGTCTCTCATGAATAAATAAATAAAATCTTTAACAAAAAAGACTGAATTATTAGACAAAAATTGCACAATATGAAGATTTTACTGAAAAATATAGATTTCTGGAATGGACATATGGCCCCACTGTATATGTATGCATGCATCTTCAACCAGAACTGGGAGGCCACTGTTTCCCTCAAGAAGAGTAATTCCCTCTCCATCTCCCCTTAGTCCACAACTACACATTGGCTTCAACATCAATAGGTCAGTTGTTCAGGAATTTGTTTAAATGAATTGGCCAGTTATCTAAACTCCACCCTTTAAGACTTAATCTTGGCTTTTAAAAGCACTAGAAAATAAGGAAAAGCCATAAGGCATAGTGAATAAGAGCATGATTTGGGGTTTGATTTCTGCCTCTGTACAGCCTTGACTTACCCAAACCCTCTACATCTTTACTTTCTTATCTGTAAAATGGGGAAATTAACACTACTTACATTACAGAGTATTGTGAAGATTCATTGAAATAGTGGGTGCAAAAACAACACAGAAGTCAGTATAAAGTAAATGAAGAAATCAGTTTTTCACACCACACAGATGCATACACTCACATATTTTATGTATATAATACATATATATACATATATACATATACAATTTATACTCTATATAATTTATATAACTATAATACACTATATAATTTTATACTGTATAAAAGTGAAATAAGCAAGTAAATTTAAGATGGATATTTGAAGAAAGGAAATAAAGTATTTATTAACATTCTTTTTAAAATTTAGGAAAAAATATTCCAATAAAAATTACATGGATATTGGAAGCAAGCGACTTTTATAGTCTTTGCATAACAATTCTTTTATTTTTGTCTTGCTTTATAAAACATGAAACTTCCTGGAGAATAAAAAAGATTTTTATTTCATAGAAGGATGTTTTTCTGATAGAGTACATAGATACTTTTCCTTAAACAGTTTCTATATTTGAACTCACTAGTTCATGCTCACTAAGAATCATGCTTTTTCCAGTCCACGTTTTAGGTATGGGGATAAAGCAGTTAGCTATGGTTATATCAATGACTAAATCAGGGGTGCATATTAGTGACTCTCTTATCCTGACTTTATTTCTGTAAACCTTAGGTCCCAAATTCATGAGGTACTTGCATCAAATCAGACTAAAAAATTATCTGTGGTTTCAGTGGTTCACATAAATCTCTGAGGCAAGACTTCCAAAAGTCACCCGCAGATACTTTTACTCACTATATTAAGTAGTTTCAAGTACTCAGGGATATTGCATCCCCTACTGTGTGTGTGTGTGTATCTGTGTCAGAGAGAGAGAGAGAGAGAGTGAGAGAGAGACAGAGAGAGAGAGAGTTTTAACAATTATATGAATAAATACATTAATGCTCTCTGGGGACCATATAAAACAATACTTAAACTGGTCGTTTTCAGTGAAACCAATTTATAAGTTTGAATTCAGACTTTATTAATACAGTATCCAAAGGGGAAGCCAAACAGAAAATATGATGTGAAATTTTTTATCAACTGCAATTAAAGCTTTTGTTCATTGCTCTCAATTCAAGTGAACAATTTAAAATGTGCAATATAGAACTTTTTGAGTATGTGTATTTAAGTATTTTAATAATATACTTCTAAATATTTATCTCTCTAGTAAAGAAATGAGTAAGTGGTCTATATTAATCAGCCAAATATAAATGCCTTAAAGTTTAGGGCTAAATATATTATTCTACCTTCCTAAGATGGCCTTTTAACTCCTCATCTGGGCTCCAATAGGGAAAAATGTGTTCCTATATATTTAGGACTCCTGTCATTCTTCCCCAAATGCTCTCCTTCTCTCTCTCACAATTCTACTCATTATCTCCTGCCATTTCTTACAGTTTAGCTCATGAAATCAAAATAATGATTTGAGGTATATAGAATAGAAAGTTCTGGGAAATGTGCAAGATTTTGTATGCTTACAGATATATCCTATTCATTAGGTACTAGATTTCAATACACAAAGTAGCATGTGTTTCCTGGCCTACTGTAATCAAGATTTTGGAAAGGCAGCTGTTTGACAATTTTATTTACATTTTCTCAGATTTTATTTTTGAAATTGAAAATTCCATCTGGATTAAAATATATTCCTACAAGGTTAGAAAATCAGAAATGAAAGAACGCTACCCCTAACTGATCCTACTGGCTTTCACACAGTGCTGCTCCTTAGCATCTTTCAGCTTGATATCATTTTTGGATGTAGCTAAATGCCAGATACCCTGACAAACATACACTCTACCAGCTGGATCTCCATCTGCTCAACTAAACATTTTCACACCAAATCTGTATAAAAAGCTATGTTTTCAAAGACAGTTATCTACAACTGAAATATTAAAATCTTAACTCCAGGAGTCCTTCCACTTACATATTTCACATGCATTTAAGCACGAATACAAAACTACCTCCGAGTACTATCAGTGGTATGCTTGCTCTCTGTTGTCAAAAGTTATCTTAAACTATCCATGAAGGGGCAGACAGACTTCTGAGCAAAAGAAATATTTTTTAGATTTTTCACAGAAGTTTGGCTTAGCAGCTTTTGACATGTTTGCTTAGGAAAAAATAACCTGCAAAATTAATGTTAGTGGACAGGATGATTTTGTAGAAATACGCATTAAGCTTGTCTTGGGAGAGCTTTTTTTTCTTGCCTACATATGAATTAATTAATTGTCAATAAACGTGTTTATAATTAAATCTTTATAATAGTTATCAAAGGCTTTTTATTTGGGCCTCTATTATACAAAGGTGCCAATGACATCTCAGGTAATTTTTAAACATTTCTACCTGAAAAACAAAATTAATTAAGATGGTTCCATAAGCCTCCATGGCTGTTAGATTTTCTAGCTTGGGGAAGAATCATTTATAAAGGACTATTAGATTTTAGGAAACCTAAGAGCAGATGAAAGGCATGAAGTAGAAAAATATAGTGATATTGCCATTGAGGCAAAAATGGGATCATGGAATTCATACAACATATTACTGAATAATAGGAAAAGTTTGGAAACAGGAAACTGCATACTCTCAGAACTGTGTATACTACCTTAGATAATATTGATGGCCATCCTTTTAAAAATATGTGTGTAAGTATGTTGGGGCAAGTAGGAGGAGTCCACTCTCTCAGATTTGAAAAACATATTCAAGAAAGCAAAGGATTAATGATGACTTCAAGATTTACAGAGAGAAACACAAATCTGCATTTCTTAGCACCTCGGCAAACAAACATGAAGCATTCAGAACTTTGCAATTTTTTACACATCAAGTCTTTGGCCAGGAAGCAGAGTGAAATGTTTGTGTGTTCCTAGCAAGAGCAGAAGAGAGGTTCCTTTTCCAAGCAGGAAAAGGGGTGTATAAGACCTTTATCCATATGTTTTCCATTCACTATTCTATTCTTCACTTATTAATAACAATCCAGAAAAAAAACATTATTTCAGGTAAATATCTTTTCCAGGATGGGGGTTATATAGGATAAAAAATGGGTGTGGATGGGAGAAGGGTGATTTGAGAGGAAGGGAGTACACATAGAGAGGTTTTGTTCAGGTAAGTAAGTATCTTACAAGAAAAACACCTTTCAGCTTCCAAGTCTGTACTTCCTCTAAGGAGACAAATAAAAGATCCAAATCACAATGCATAAAAACACCTATGGTGGAGGCCAAAATTTCTTATAAGATTCTACCAGCAGGAAAAAAAAAATAGAAATACAAAGAATAATATATGTACATAGGGAAACACTTGTAAAAATATAGCTCAATTCTAGTGCTGAATTCAAAGAGACCAATGGAATTTAGAAAGAATTAGTCCTAAATGGTTTTTACTTCACAGAAATCTCAATATTACCTCACCTATTCTATATTTTTTTAATAATCAAAACTCTTTAGGGCAGCCTGGGTGGCTCAGCGGTTTAGCGCCACCTTCAGCCCAGGGCGTGATCCTGGAGACCTGGGATCGAGTCCCACATCAGGCTCCTGTATGGAGCCTGCTTCTCTCTCTGCCTGTGTCTCTGCCTCTCTCTCTCTCTCTCTCTCTCTCTCTCTCATGTCTTTCATGAATAAATAAAATCTAAAAAAAAAACCTCTTTAAGTAAAAAACTCTTCAACTTATCCTTCTAGAAGAGATAATGTCCCCCTTTATCAAAATAAATATCAGGACTTTTCAGTTATATAACACAGGCCAGACCAGAGATGGGTAACTGACTCAAAATAAAAATCTTCTAGAATCAATTGTCTAAAACTTTCCATATAGGCCAGACCAGAGATGGGTAACTGACTCAAAACAGACGTCTTCTAGAATCAATTGTCTAAAACTTTCCATAATTGCAACCTTTGTTTAAAGCTGTAAAAGTTAGGAAATAACATCCTGCTATACTACACTGTTTCCACCCTCCACACCTACTCCTGATCTTGCCAAAATATATCCACCTAAGGCACCCAGGTGAAAAATAAAAGATAAAATAAGAAAGGGAATTTAAAAACTGTGCCAACAAGATGACTACCACTTTTGTTAATATTGAAAACAGGTGTACACTTAACCAACATTGATTGCAGTAAAAAAAAAATTGTTTTGAACACACTGGTATGCTTAATACTTTATATTTATCCAGACACACTTTGCAGAATCTGAATATATTTAATTGGCTGAAAAAAAGGACTTTGAATCATAGAAATATCAATGAAGAAAACTTGCTTAATTCAAGCATTTGCCAAGAAAAAATGGTTATCATCAAACACGAGATTAAATAATTATCTGTTTTCTTTGCTGGCTCAAGATAGAAGTAGTGCTGATGCGTTCGCTAACTGAAAACAATGACATAACATCCTATCTTTGCCGTTAGTTAGATCCATTAAAGATTCAAGAACAATAATTGTAGATTTATATGCTGTCTGATGTCCTCAGTCAAACATCAGCCACATAGCAGATAATTTTATCCATGGGCTAATGTCCATTCATGAAAATCTTATAAGAACACTCAAGAATAACACCATAGTGATGATGGAAGCAAAAAGAAAAGGGGATTGATGTCTATCTCTCCCAATAATGTAGGTTCCATGAGACACTATGAACATTTCACTACTGAGTTCCCAGCCCTCAGCAAAATTATTTGAGTGTCAAATATTTAATGAAAAGTATAACTAGAACTTATTTAGGAGAACGGCTGACTAGCCTATGATCTAAAATCCTCCATATCTGATGATTTCTAGTAATTCACTGAAAATTATAAGCAGAAGCAAACATATAGAGCGATTTTTAAAATAGAAATTATTTGTCCCTGGATTTTTTTAAGGTAAAATTATATTCGTTCCTTCTTCTTCATCCATTTTAGTGGGCGAGTTTCCTGCTAATATGGAAATATCCAGAGACCTGGGATCTTATCATGATCTAGCGCAGTTTTAGATTAAAATTCTTCAGACATTATACTCCACGAACACAGGACTCTTGTCTTCTTTGCATACTACTTGATCTCTAGTGGCTAGCAGAGTGTTTGACACATTATAGGCATTTAATATTTATTGAATAAATGAGTGAATGGGCAGAGATTACTTAGACAAATTGTAAAGAAAGAACTTTCTAAGACATAAAGCTTCATAGTTCTTCAAAGATTACTATCATATCTTCCTCAGCTTTCTCCATGTTAGCTAAACCCATTCTTTCAACTGTGACTTCCATTTCATAATTGGACACAATAGTCCCAGATGGAGGTGACAAGTGTAGAGCAGAGCTGAATGTCAGCCACCCTTAGTCTATAGGTTAGTGCAATATAAGATATATAAGATATTCTGATGGCCATTAGACTCATACTGAGTTGATTTTATCCAAAGTTCAGTTTTTACTCCTCACCTTGCAGGGCTATTAACATTTGACACAGATCACCGCCTCCTCCTTGAAACATTTCTTTTCACTTCAGGGCATGAAACTGAATTTTCCTCCAATCTCACCAGATATTCATTCTCTGTCACTCTTCTAATTGTTCTTCATCATCCAATGCTCTGGCACTCAGATCTGAACTTTTTAAAAATTTTATTGATATGCATTCTCCATACTATCATATTTAGTTTCATTACTTTAAATTCCATATCTATGCGGATAACTCCAGATTTATATCACAGACTCAAATCTCACACATAAAACTCCAGATGTGTATATACAACCAGAAGTCAACTACATGCATCTTAAAGTTAGCATGAACAAAACTGAGTTTCTAAACTTCCAACATGTCCCTTTCATAATCTCCTGTATCTGAGATACCAGCAATATCATCTTTCCAGTTGCTCTAGCTAAAATCCTCAGTCACCCTTAGTCTTTCTCATTCTCTCATACCTCACATTCTAATGGCCAACTAATCTTGTTCACTCTGTTCAAAATGTACCCAGGTTGACCAGCACTCCTTACCATTCTACTGATAATAGTATAAGCCAACCCAATGTCAGTTTTCTTCTAGATTATTGCAAAATCCCTCCCAAACTACCCTCCTGTTTCCACCCTTGAGCTCCTTTTGTCTATTCTGAATATAGCACCCAAATGGTATTGTTAAAATGGAAGTAGACTGATACCTCTCTTCTGTTCAAATCCCCAATGGCTCTCTATCGCAATCTAAAGCCAGAGGTTATGCAGAACCCCTCCTTATTTGGGGTGGTAATGTTCTAAGACTCCAGTGGATGCCTGAAACTGCATATTGTACCAAAATCTATATATACTATGTTTCTTCCTATACATATATACTTACAATGAAGTTTAATTTATCAAATAGGTATAGAAGTTAACAAGAATAACTAATTATAAAATGGAAAAATATATAATATCTATAATAAAAGTTATGTGACTGTGGTCTCTCATGGAAAATGTTTTATTGTTCTATATTCACCATTCTTCTTATGGTAATGTAAGATGATACAATGCCTGTGTGGTGAGATGAAATGAGGTGAATGACATAGGCATTGTGACACAGTGTTAGGCTACTATTGACCTTCTGTTGATATCTTAGAAGGAGAATCATCTACTTCTAGACCGAAGCTGACTGTGGGTAACTGAAACCATGGATAAGAGAGGGAATACTGACTGTCATGACCTGCAAGGACCAATAAAACATCCTCCAACCCCATTGGTGTTCTGATAGCCGCTTCTACTTTCTCTCTCTCCACACCAGCCATGCTCACATGCATGCTGAACATACCAAACATGCTTTTTGCTCAGGACCTTACATAGACTGTTCTAACTGAAACAGTCTTTCTTTCTTTTTTTTTTTTTTTTTTTTGGTTTTGCTTTTCTACCTTATTTAGGCTTTTTTTCAAAGTCAACTTTGAAGTCTATCCCGATAACCTTTTAAAAACTGCATCCCTTTTGTTACTCTATTCATGCCTTTCCTACAACTATTTATATGGACATCATCTAATGTTTAAATATTCCCTATGTTTAATATATTTTTGTCTGTTGCATCTTACACCTTACTCCTACTAAAAGTTTCATAAGGGCAGATTTGTGTGTGTGTATGTGTGTGTGTGTCTTCTGTGTTTTCCCAGTATCTAGAACAATGTGTAAAAGTTATCATCTGCTGAATAAATATTTTTGAATGATAAAAGAATGAATGAAAGTTTTAAGGAGAAACATTTCACTTGTACACTTTCAAGTATCAGCCAGCTGGGAAGAGTTTTGGTGTGACAAAATCCATACCTTCCTAGAAGTACACCATATGTCACACTCCATTGAATTTTTTCCCCACTCAAAATAGAGATAAGCTGGTCTTACCCAACTTTATTATCCTTGGATGTCAAAATTTCTCCTTGGACATTGGTTCCTGAGTGACAGCAATTTTAAAGCATACTATGATTACTACTCACTCTGGGAAATTATATATCCTCATTAGAAAATTTCCATGGAAGCCCTAAAAATAATCAATGTGACCCCTCAAAGAACATAACTTAAACAACAGGAGAGAAATCTGCCAGGGGAAGATAGCATGGTCCCTTAAGCAAACTACATACAACCACAGTCAAAATAAAACTTGGACTTAAAAAAAAAAAAAAAAAAGCTAAATAAACAAATAATAAGTGAACATTCTAAGTTCCTAATTTAAAGATAACAAAATTAAGAAACAAAGAGAAGAGTACAATTTATAGAATAAATTAACCAAAACTATATTATAAAAATCCGTGCACATCTTTCATGATCAAAACAACTTGTGATGATGACACCATTATTGTGAAAGTCTCATCATTTTAACACACACAATTAACTAAATCCTCATGGAATTGTTGTTAATGAAATAATGCAGTTTTTTTATTACCATTAACTTTTAACTATTGTCTCCTTTAGAAATTTTATATCTTAGCATCAGTTAGACTGAATGAAAATCTTTTTTTTTTTCAGATCTGTATTGTAATGATAAAAGTAACACATGCCTGAGATAAATGACTTCAGGGAATGTTCCTCAAGTTTTGAATGAGACATTGGCCTCCAAACATTTATCTATATGTTAAGCAGAAATAATTAAAAATTTTAATTGCTAACATTAGCAGTTTTTATTTCAGATACAAGTTTGATTTTGTCAATTAAAATCTAAGTAGGACCATAAGCAATGTTAACACAAAATAGAAATAAAATTGTCATACGACACTGCAACAGCATGTGGTCAAAGAGCCTTTTCAAGAATTTTACTCCACACTTAATAAAGAATAGGTGTTCATTACCATGAACTGCAAATGCTGATATATGGGATTTTGCAAGCATTTTTCCAACACAGATGTTATTTGTATACCTTTGAAAATAAGGGGACATCCATTGGAAAGTATTGAGGTTCAATAAATTTAGGCTATCCTAAATCCTCTCAAATATCCTTGCCGTTTTCTCAAATATTTTTGAGAATGTTATGTATAAAATAATTTTTCTATGCATAGTCTACTTCCCACAATAATAATACAGCAGAAGTAGGTAAAACCATGTCTCTCTTGCTCAAGGGCTCATTTTCTTTCCACTATACCAAACAGTTGAAATGAAACCAGAAACAAAAACCAGGCTTGGAACAGAAGATACTGAACAAGGATACTGATAATTAAATTATTAGCAATGTAAACTCTCACTATACTCTAAAGTATAACCAGATCTATTATTTTACTTTAAAATAAACTACATTTTTAGGGCAATGAAGAAAATGTGATAATCAGTGGAATGAGGGGAGGGCATGACTATGGGTAATTGGAATAATCCTTACTATACATTATTAAAAATAGTAACTAAGTTCTTTTGCAAACAATGCATAAAGTGGTAATCATTGAATGAAAGTGACTCTTTATCCAAGGCAATCAACAGCATTTTCTCCAAAGACAAAAAATGTTTTATTTTCTCTCTTCATTGTTAGCTTGGGCATCGGCCAAAAAGGCATCTCAAAAGGTATTAAGCATTTATTGGAGTCCTTACTCTGGAAGTGATCATAGGACTCCGCTTTATGGAGAACACACACATTTAACTACAATCTTGAACCCCGAGCATTTCTTTTTTCTTTTTTCTTTTTTCTTTTTTCTCTTTTTTAAGATTTTATTTATTTACTCATGAGAGACAGAGAGAGAGAGAGAGAATGGCAGAGACACAGGCAGAGGAAGAAGCAGGCTCCATGCAGGAAGCCCGATTCAGGACTTGATCCCGGGACTCCAGGATCATGGCCTGGGCCAAAGACAGGCACTAAACGACTGAGCCACCCAGGGCCCCCCTGCTGAGCCACCCAGGGATCCCCCACTGAGCCACCCAGAGATCCCCGAACCCCAAGCATTTCTTAAGTGGCTTTACATTAGAAGATCTTCTGACCAAGTTCACATTCAAGAGTGGGCATATGGATCAAACATTTCAATAAAGCAATGACTATTTGAAGGAAAAATATTGCAAATGTTGGAATATAAATTAGCAACATAGAAATGCAGTAAAAGAATGAGTTTAAATATAACTTTTGGCAAAAAAATGTGTAAATGAGAATACTACAAATAAAGTATATCACTGTTATTTAGGAAAATAAGTAGAGAGGTAGCCTACCAGGTTTCTCTAGTTTTATTATACTCCACATAATATAGTTACATTACTATCATAAAACTTCATTTTCTAAGGTCTCCATTGATATTCTTCCAGCTAAATCTGAATTTATTCTCTCATTTTCTTCACCCATAAACCCTTTCCAAATCTGTAACTCTTGAATACATACATGCCTTCCTGAAATATGCAGATTATATCTTTAGCAGAAAACAAATATAAGAAGCAAGTATTGGAGCTCCCTCAAACATTGACATAGTTCTTTTTCTTTTCTTTTAGAACTTAGTAAAAGAGATTCCTTCTAGAATGTATACTAGATTTATTTACAAACACACATAGCATTTTTCAAGGAAATTATCATGGAGAGTTAAAGAAATAATCTGCATAACTGAGGACAATTTTTTTTTCACTTAAAATATGCAAACAATTGAGGTAATGATGCTTTCTCACCCAATGAATCTCCAATGTAATCTGTGTGTGGCAAACAGCAACAACTACATTTTGCATTGTTTAGCTTATCAATGATTGCTTCAAAGGTATGTATTTTTCACTTTTTAGTTGCTAGTGCAAACTACTGTGCCATTTTATCTGTTCTGTGGTATCCACAAGCCAATATTGAATGAATAGTCTTTCATTTTATTAACTCTGCCTTAAGGGGAACATACACAACTCTAAGTCACATTCACTCACATAGTTCAATTCAAAAGAAATAACGTCTTAACCCATTTTCTCAAAAAAAGTACATATTATGCACCTGCTATGCACCTGCATTTTTAGGTGCTTGGCTTTAGAAAACATGTTTAATAAAGAGTACTTATTCAAGAATATTCTCACAGAATTGGATTCAAAGTATGTTTACAGCAGAGCTCAGAGAACCTAGTGGGAGCTGAGGAGGAGATAAAAATCAAGCAAAAAATGTAAAAAATAATCTTCTTGGAAACTTAATAGATGAATAATAATCTTCAGAAAATAAAATACAATAATTAAAATTATAATTCCTTTTGCTCTCACTCTGGCAAGTTACATTTCTGCTAATTCTGGCTATGATTTTAAGAGAACATGTTATAAACAATGAATAGTTATTTACAGAAAGTGAGCTTTGTATATTTGTCATCTTTAAACTGACAAACTTTTATAAAAATTTCAAATTCATTTCTCTCTGCTAAGTGGCTTATATTTTTATTACATGCAATTTCTACAGTGGAACACAATCATAACTGTAATAAAGTTTAATTTTTGTGCTACACTTTAATGTATTTGCTCATGGCAAAATAAGCAAGTTTGTATGAACATTAGTATTGGTTTTGTGCACATCTTTTTAATACACCTTAAATTCTGAAGCCAAAGGCAAGAACTTTTTTAGAAAAATGCCTTAAAGTTTTGGTACAATTAATTACAAATATTAGAACATTTTTGAATTTCAAATTTTCAAATAAACTGATATGATCAACAATGTGATCAGGCAAAGATTTAAAGCAATTAAATTGTGCAGTGTTAATGAAAATGTGAAAAATGATGGTTCAAAATCATCAAAATAATAGAAATTAATATTATATTTCTAGCAAAAGCTCTCTAATCTTAATATACAATAGGTACAGTTTGAAATACTTTCCAATTACTACAGAGCAAAGTTAACATATAGTGTTAGAAAAAGTGTCCAAAGAAGCATATTAAATGTTATCATGACTGCTACTCTGTTATGTCCTTGTGGGTTTTTCCAGGCATTATAATTAGGATATATTCTGAATAAAATCCAAAAATACCAGGGTTTTTAAAAGTGTGATGCAAATCCATTTAATTCCCTGATAACCATGAATCTATTTGGATGTTTCCCTGTTTAACCCAAAAGTAGTATAGATTGTGATGTGTAGACCATATTTAGAAATTTTCCAGTATGAGTATGCATCACATGTTTATTAGAATTGACATTTTCTCCAGAAATAGGACAACACAACCATAAACATCAAGAGCAGAAATAGATAATATAACCTAGGGAAAAAGAGGATTGGCCACAGGGACTGTCTGACGTCACTGGTCATTTCACTCAGCCACTTTACAGCCTATCACCTTGGGCAAATTGTTAACTTCTTCCTGTGTTCTGAATAATAACATATTCTTCATAAAATTGTTGAGAATTTGATACCTAGGGAGTCAATAAAGTGTTAACAGGCAGAGCTGAATCCTTAAATATCTTTTATGTTACTCCATTCTTTCTTTTTCTGCTTCCAAATAGTATGGGTGGAGGGGTGAGGGGAGAGACTCAAGAAATATTATACAAATTCTCCTTACTTCTGTTTTTAGTATTAGAATGAAATGAGACTTTTCATCCAATGTAAAGCATAATCATCTACATATGTGTTATATTATCTGTCTAGGGTTGTAATATAAGCTTTTTGCCCTGACCAAATCTGGGACATGAATTCTATTTAAAATTTTACAACTTCATTGGTATTTACATTATAATTCCAAAGGATTAAAGTTCTGGGTGTCATTAGAGACATAAGGAATTACTTAAAAAAAAAAAAACTAGTGAAATAATTATATTTTAAAAAAGCACCTGTGTCTTGTAAGACCACCAGAAAAGATACAGAGCAGTGAAAAAAAAAAAAGAGGCAAGAAGGAAAAACCTATTGGACCCTAAGTTAAACTGTAATTTGGTAACACTGAAATAATCATCTACAGGTTTTTTTTTTTTAATTTTTAAATCCAATGCTATTTATACCAATCAAAATGGAGACCTAAAAACTAGGTATAGTTTCTGAATTCTCATAATGATAATTTCTTACTAGCATGTGAATAATTGTAAATTTTCCTTTGCATTTGGTGAAATCTTAGGGAGAGAAAGGATTAGTAATAATTAAAAAAAGATTATTAGGATTCAAATCACTCATGGGGAAACTCCCTTATATATCTCTTGATATTCCAGAGAAACAGTGGGATAGAGATCTGAAGATCTATTGGGATATGAGAGATAACACTGCCTCTTTCTCTCTGTAACCTATGAAAAGTGGCACAATTATTTTTATCCTAGTTACCCAATACAAATTTTATTTGTATTGTATTTATTGTTTTTATTTATATTATTATTCATATTTTTATTTATATTATATAATATATTATTAATAATATATTGATTATATTATATTTATTTGTATTTATATATTGTATTTATATTGTTTTATTGTATTTATTGTTTAATTCCAATTTATAAATTTTGAAAAGTACATGTAAAGTAGTATCATAAAAGGGAAAAAAGTTAGTTCACATAGTGTATTGAGTACCAAAGACTTTCGAGCCTTTCAAAAATTACTATGGCTGTTTAATATAAAAGAGAAAAATAATATACAAGCATTGCATAACTGTAACTGTAACATGGTTCTTGATTTTTAAGATTGCCCAGAGGGATACTCTTTACACTCTCTTCAATGAGTTTAGCATCAGTAAACCATGCAAGTGCATGGCATACATGAAAGTTTCAGATTCTATTCATATGCCATATGTTACAAACTGCTTTGATATGATGTGCCATCACTTTGAAAGCCTAGTGGGCAGTCACATGTACCACCCAACAAAGCCTTTTAAACCGCTTATAAGAACAGAAGCAGACAGATCTTCCTCAACACCAACTCCAATAGCAACTACTGCTCCAGCAGCCAAGGTAACCTTTTGCTTCCACTTTAACAATTTTACCATAAATTAGAAGAATGTTTAAAGTGATATAAATTGGATACCCTTCATAAAAAACTGTACTAGGGAAAGAAAACACAAACAGGCTCGTATCGGCTAACCTGTTCCTTTGTTCGGCATCTGTGGGGATGAGGGTTGGAAATGGTCAGGAAAAAGGCATGAGTGAAGTATAAACGAGTGATTAGAAGTGATTGATGGTGTTGTTTTAGGGTATTTGGCAAAGGCACACTCACTATAGTGAGAATCTTTACAGAAAGTACCTTAAACAACAGAAGAGTGTATTGCTGCTTTGTTTTCAAATCCACAATTCAAAACCTCACTTTTCTCCCATGGGAGACTGACCCAGAACACTAGAGAAAGATCCTCAAGGATAAGGTTGCTGAATAATGTCAAAGATTACCAGTGATCAAAAGCAAGGTTCCAGTGACCGCACACCATTTCCAAAAGGTCAGAATCACGAGATCTTGTAGTAAGTGACTGTATTTACAGACTGATTGAGTAAGACTTTAACAAAAGACTCTATTTTCATTCTTTGGAATACAGATTAGAAATGAGACCTACTTTTCTGTGGGAAGTTCTTTGACAAATTCTACCCTTAGAAAAAGCTACTCTTACAAATATAAAATCAGTTTGTTCATAATGCTGCTTTTTATTTAGGAGAATCCTAAAGTATCAAGGAAAGAAAATCTGTTTTGAAGGGGCCTTAAACAACTACTTTTTAAAAACACTCATTCTGATTTGTATAAATGTATTCAGCAGAAATTGAGAGATTTATCTTATAGAGGACTAGCAGAAAAAGAAAATATTCCAATATTTTTCCATATCAAATAGTACAGCATCTGAAACAAGTCTGTTGTTATTTTCACTACTGATCTCAAACCTGCAGCTCTCAAGTTAGATGTACGTCAGAAAGAAAAGTAAATATCACAGGATGTAAAAATCTGCAGCATCCTGGAGGCAAAGAAATGAATTCTCAGGGAACAGCCCGTTCTTTGTTCACCATTTATAGGACTCTTGTGACATCGGAATAGTGGTTGCCAATTGTTTCATGCTTTTTCCTGTACCTAGCTGCTCATGGGCAAACCAGATAGGAGGTCAAGAAAGGCAGGAAGGAGAGAAAAACAGAGATGAAGCGGTGAAAGGAGGAGTAAGGAAGTTAAAAAAAATAAGTAAAGAAAAGAAAGTAAGGGAGGGACCAGGGAGGAGGTGAAAGGAGAAAGAAAGATGAGAGAAAAAGAGAGAGGGGACATGTCAAATAGCATACAGATCTAGGCCAGGAAGTCCAAGAATACTGACAAGTTTCCAAAAATCCTCATCAACAGCCCCTGGGGGTAGAAATGTAAAAGGCAAAGGCAATAACTTTCTAAGGTAAAGGTCTGTCTGGAATTGCTTCTATGTATTATTCTACCCATAATTAGAATACTAGCGCAAGGGAAACCTGGATGCCTCAGTGGTTGACCTTCTGTGTTTGGCTCAGGTTGTGATCCTGGGATCCTGGAATCGAATCCTGCATCAGGTTCCCCACAGGGAGCAGGCTTCTCCCACTGCCTATGACTCTGACTCTCTTTCTGTATCTCTCATGAATAAATAAATACAATCTTTTTAAAAAAAAGGATAGATATGCAAAATTATGTTCTTCTCCTTCCTTGCTTTTTTTTAAATTCTATTTTACATCTTTTGGCTTTCTAATTCTTGCCTTTGTTTTCCCAATAGTTTGAAGTGATCTAAGAGGGATGTGCATACAAGGATGTGTATTCAAGGGCTCATTTTCCATCCAACAGAGAAAGAACCAATGGAAAACCAGAAACCAGCGAAATATATTACATGAGAGAACAACTTTCAGGTACTCTGGAAGCTTTTACAGAGTTACAAAAGGGTGATTCTATACCACATCTGAAATTCTGAAATTCAACTTTCTTTCTAAATTAGTACTTCAATAAATCCTATTTCTCCTGCTCCCAGTTTGCCAAAAGTGGGCTTATGTTTCAAATGTAGATGTTCTCATTTAAAATTTCCTCAAAGATTGTATATCTGAATGTTAAATAAATTTAAAAAGTCATTTAAATCTTTTTCTTCTTATGTGATAAAGATGGACAGCAGAGTATCTTTTAAAAATTTAATTAAAATTGTTGATCTTTAGATAATCTTTCAATTGTTTCTATAAAATCATTCTCTCCCAATTTTATCTTATTCTCAAAATACTATATAAATTGGATCCGATAGTGGAAGCAGTTCTGTATTCTGATAAAGGAATAGAGAAAATTATACATAGATATGAGATCTACACCTAGAGATATAATTCTAGGTATACCTAGAGAACTAAATTTTATGTTAAATTAAGTAAACATTAAACTTTATGTAAACACACATATAGTACCATGAGGTGGCAAATATTTTAACACTACTTAATCTGTTTTAAAACTAGGGATAAAATACATTAATACTTAGCATCTTTTCCTCAAAGTATAACAATATGAAAACTGGCAACAGATAGTTTTAAACTTTTTTGTGTCTTGGCAGCCTGGGTGGCTCAGAGGTTTAGTTCTGCCTTCAGCCCAGGACGTACTCATGGAGACCCGGGATCGAGTCCCATGTCGGGCTCCTTGCATCCCTCCCTCTGCCTGTGTCTAGGCCTCTCTGTCTCTCTCTGTGTCCCTCATGAATAAATAAATAAATAAATAAATAAATAAATAAATAAATAAATCAATCAATCAATCAAATTTCTTGTGTCTTAAGAATTCAAGATTCACTTTAAGGAGTGGATTATATCTAACACACCTCTTATAAATTCCTGGAACTCTATGAATTACAATGGTTTTGCCCAGAAATAAGTTTTTAGAAATGCCTTCACTTTTGTAGTCCTGTCTATTGAGATGGCTGAATTTTGTGAGAATGAAGTCAACATTAATTTGTATTATAATCGGCATTATTTTGCTAACTTTTCCAAGACTGTGCCTAGCTATAGCTAAATTTATAGCACAACTGTTCAAAATTATATTCTTGTATATCAATATCACCACAGTCAACAATAAAGTGTTTTTATTTTATAATACACTTTTTCATGCATTGCTTCATGTAATACTAATATTAACTAGTAAGATATAAAAATTGTATTACTTGCCCAAAGTCAAAAAGCAACCTGTTCAACTTATATTCAAATATTCTGAATTAAATCCAGTGTTCTACATAGTGATTCAAAGGTGTACATGCACCCCCAATGTTTACAGCACAATGTCCACAATGGCCACATGGAAAGAGCCCAGATGTCCATCGACAGATGACTGGATAAATATATATGTATATATATATATATATATATATATATATATATATATATATTAGATAGATAGATAGATAATCTGGAATATTACTCAGCCATCAAAAGAATGAAATCTTGCCATTTGCAATGACACGAATAGAACTAGAGTATATTAGCCTAGAGAAATAAGTCACTCAGACAAAGACAAATACCATATGATCTCACTCATATGTGGAATTTAAGAAACAAAACAGATGAACATAGGGGAAGGATGGAAAACAAAGTAAGACAAACACAGGGAAGGAGGTAAACCATAAGAGACTCTCAATTATAGGGAAAAACCTGAGTATTACTGGAGGGGAAGTAGGAGGGGGATGGAGCAACTGGGTGATGAGCATTAAGAAGGGAACTTGAAATAATGAGCACTGAGTGTTATATGCAACTGATGAATCACTAAATTCTACCCCCTGAAGCTAATAATGCCTTAGGTTAACTAACTTGAATTTAAATTTTAAAAAGTAAAATAAATATATATATGTATACACACACATATATTTTTTTCAGTGTTCTGAGTCCAACTTGTCTGATAAATTTCTGAAGCCTATATTTCTACACATGCATCACTATATAAAAACAGATTTTATTTTGATAGAAATAAAATAATCTGCTCAACTCAGTATATGTATTGACTATGTCAAGAGCTTAAACAATACATATTTTTGGCAAGTCAATACACTGAGATCTACAACTAAGAATATATAGGAGAAAGCCAAAATAACTCAATTGGAATGTTTCTGGTTAAAAGCCATTTGACCCTACTGGCTCATTATATAATGCTACACAAATAGTCTTCTTGTTTAAGTCTCAATTCCTTGACCTGCAAACATTAAATTAATTATATGTTTAAAAATAAATAAATGCATATATTTTTATATTTATAATTCAAAATGGTGTTATGGCAAACAATAATAATTACTGTAAAATATAAACTCTTGATTCAGAAATGCCAAAAAGAAACTAAATGTAAAAAAGCCATAAACTGCTTGGCTGTTAATATTTAAGAGGAAATATATCTAACTACTTAAGAGATAATAAGCCTAATTATTAGAGGCAGTATATATTAATAGTATAGTCACACATGAAAGAATTCCTTTAAATATGAATTTATTTATATTCATATGACATAAATATGCATGTCTGAGTATACATGCATGCATGTACAAATACATGTGCACATACTTTACTGAGAAATTCACAATAGTGAACCATTCAGTAATAAATATTCCTAGACAATTTAAATTCTGAGTTAATCTATACCATCTTAAAAGCAATATTTTGACATATCATATTAGTATTAAATTATTATAACTTCATGTGGAAACATTATGGATAGTAAAATATTTCTGTATATTCTTGCAATCAAATCATTGAGGAAAAAATAAATAGAAGATTCATTTCTGTGTGATGAGAGAAACCAATACTTGGATAAAGAAACATTATTCAGTTTTTACAAAGTAATATCAAATGTTTCAGAAATCCATTTTAATACATATTACATTAAAACACATTCAATTATTTGCATAAACACAAAGGATCAAATTAAAGTTACATTAAGAGATATTTAAAAAATAAAGTTAGATTTTAGCTGTATAGAATTTGATTAGATGGTGAAATACTTATATATCCAATCATAACCTACAGTTTTGTAAAAATACAAGGCAGGAATTTGTGAGTGAGGTCAGTTTTAGATGCACAGATTTATAGAGTTAACTATATAGATGAGATTGCAGAAGCTGAAGAAATACTCATCCTTTTCCCCAGTAATATCAGAACAAATTTTCCAAAATATCTTACTTTACTGTGTAAACATTATAACCTATTCTAAGTATTGGACACATTCTCTTGTGCTAATCAGGCCATCTATAGCTTAAAATATTGTTGAATATTTAGATCACCTTCAATCAGACAGCTAATCTATTTATACTATATTTCAACTTGACTTTCAAGGAGCTCCCAGAGTTTTTTAAAATGTCTTCAGAGAAGAGAAGTAAAACACCATACATATAATAAACACCCTCTCCAAAATAAAACATTATAAAACACTTAATGCATTTTTGCACTAGACTATTAAACAAGACTATTACAAAAAGGCAAATTATAGAAGTCAAAATTATTGTATGTGTATGTGTGTAAACCAAGTTGGTAAGATCATTGAACTTTGGCATCAATTGGTATAAGTAATTAAGGAATGAAAATTATTAAAATCAAAGGATAGGTAAAACATAAAAGGCAAATTGTCTATTAATTCAGAATAAAGAAAATTGTAGAAAACAGAGTATATGACTGAATATAAAGCAGAATAATTGTGATTCTAATTTTTATCTAATTTTCTTTTAACCTAAAGATTCACCTAAATTCATACAAATAAATCCTGAAGTAAAAGAACATGCCTAAATTTAGGTGATAACTGTGGCAAATTTATACCAGCAAATTGATACAGATGTTAGCTACAGTTAACAATTTAACACACACATCCCACAAACAAAAGGACATGCAGATTGGTTACACCTAGAAGTGAAGCCTTTCATGATTACAATAATCTATAGGCTTCACTGAATATGGAAGTGTACTTGTGATGCCAAATATAATTTAATCATAATATTTAAGGAAAAAAAAAAAAAAAAACTTCTGAGATACAGTTCCAGGATTTGGAAGGCCCAGATCTTTTTCAGGGTCTGCCCAGTTAAAAAGACCCAAGACCCATTCAGGCACACATAATTCAGGAGGCCTGCCTGCCAGCAATAAAGGCCGAAATTGGATACTTGGTGAGATTAATTACCTAGATAGGGCTTGATAATGCAAGTCAAATGGGAATGTAATTAAAGTGCACCTTCCATGAAAATTATTCATTGCTGATGGATCAGGTGACAGATAAATCAAAAGACATTTTAAAAAAGACTACAGGTTAACTTGAAGCAGGTCTTTCCTCTTTATGAAACTCTGTAATTGCAGGTGTGGAATTCACTCTTCCTGTCCTATCCTCATCATGATACCATGAGACAAAAAAAAAAAATGTAGATTGTAATGTAACCTATTAAAAATAGAAGCCAATAGAAAAACCATTAGGATCACAGTTACAAACAAAAGGTCAGCTAGACTGGAACCAGTTGGCTGGCAGCTTTCAGAAGAGAGTATCACTCTATGTTCATACTATAATGGGGATTGCAACCATAAAAAGAACAAGTGATGAATTAATAAGTTGACTAGTCCCCAGGGCGCAATTCTTACAGATGAAAGGCATGCTGGGGTAATCAAACAGAGTTATAAATTAGTTAAATTGAATGGCATAAGAAGTATTTTACATCATCATTATTAAATAAAGTCTTCCTGGATGTGTTGTTAATTCTTTACTGTCAATATATTTATTTACAGTCTAAGAACAATAAAAAACAGTGTTTTATAACAACAGCAGGGTAATTTCAGTTACCCAGAGGGATACTAAATCTAATTTCTACCTTGAGTTCTTTTAGATGTGTTTATTATACACCTAAGAGAAGACAGATGAAACAAAATGTCCAATTAAATGATAGTTATTGGAAAATATGGCTTTATATGTTACTCATTTGGTTGCTCTAACTAATGAACATAACTTGCTTTTATCGGCCTGTATAAAAATGCATAACAGTTTTCTTGTCTGCAAGAATAAAGTTAATGCTGAATGGGAATACTGTGTCATCTAGTAGATGGCATATAAAATTCACAAAAAAGGACAATCACTGTTAGAAAAAACATAACAATATAAAACTTGAAAAATCTTTGTTCTATGGAAATCTTTAATAACAATGTAGATATTGGCTTATTATGACACTCATTTGAATAATTGTGTAACCTTTCTAAAAATTCCCACTTTATATTTTATTTAAACTTGAAAAAAAGACAAAATTCGAGTTGAAATTCCCCTCAGGAATCCACTCATTTCAATATCACATAAAAATCCTTCCAATTAAGAGACCATCAAAATAACAAAAACTGATTTTGCAATATTACCTATAGGCAATTAAGAGGCTTATTGCAAATACTCTAACCTAATAAAGTAATATTTCTAAAATTGTTTTCAATAAAAATAAATTTTACATTGCAGCTCTTTTCACATGAAGAAAACTTAGAAGTAAGAAAATTGACAGGCAAATACATAACAAGATTTTAGACATGTAAATTTGATATATGAGGGTCTGTGTTTGAAGTGCTATAAGTAAATGTATAAAAAATACATCTGTCAAAAATTATCTGTTTATAGTTCCCAACTCCTAAAGGTTACTTACTAATTAAAGTTGAAAATAGGCATGGCAAACACCCAAGATATTTTATCAGAAGACACTGCTTTTTATGTTCTCTGCAGGTTCCAGTAAGTAACTTAATCCCAACCAAACTATAAAGTAAACTGTTCATGATTTGTCAGATTAGCTGATGCTTGTCCAGAAAAATGGTCTGAAAAAAAGAGTCACCAGGACACTATAATTAAGATTCATTCATCCATTTCATCCCTGGATTGAAGAAAATAATGAAACATCAAAGTAGTCAGACAGCAATCTAAAGAAGGTCAGTTAGTATCTTTTCAAACATAACACTGGTATTTAATGCTGCAGGTGCACCAGAAGTAACTTACAGATCATATTAATATCCCAGGTTGGTTGCAATAGCATTATGGATTTGTTATTTATGTCATTTTTAAAAATAAAGGAAATGTGGTTTAAAATAAAAGGTAAAGTCTTAGTATTAATATACTGACTGAAGATAGCAAGAATAAAGTTTCCAAACTTTTAGGTGGGTCTCCAACTTTTCTATGGGTGAGTACAGGATAGGTGGCATGTTTTAAAATGTCTGGGAGAAAAAAAAAGAAACTAGGAAGACAAAGAAATGTGAAAATAAAAGTATAAAATATAACTATAATATACATACATACTATATATGTTATATATAATAACAGTCTTTATGAGATCTGTGCAGTCATTTGATTTGATAACAATATTTCATATTAAGAATGACAATAAAAATATTAGAGGAGACAGTGTTACAAATGCATAGTTTATCTTTATGGAATTAACATCTTTCCTTTTATGACCTCTACTGAGATTACCAGGTTCTCAACAATGAAATTTATGTGAGGCTAAATTTGGGTTCTTAGTGATGTCAGAGACGTGCGAAAATAGGATGAGATGTCAAAACAAGGAGAAAACAAGGTTATGATAATGTATTAGAAAAGAACAAAGGCAGTAATTTTTTTCCAAACAAAATTCAGACTCATAATCTATCTTAGGGTTTTTACCAGTCTGATAAATGTTGTATGAAATCAGCATAAAAAGTAATCTATTACAATTCAATTCAGCCAACACTGAGCACTTACACCACATATGCCATAGCGTTATGCTTTGTTTTCAACCATGACAAATACGATTATGACATTTTCTACTCCGAGTTGTCTATCAAAATTGTTTCTCATAGCTCAAAATTGTCAAATCCAAAGGACTTTCTTCTGTCTTCATTCTATTGACCTCCTGTGACATTTGATTCTATGATTAACTGACTTGGAAAATATCCCTTCCTTGAGTTACTATGACACCCCAACTGGCCTGGGTACTCCTTTTTGATCTTCATCATGTTGTTTTGATAGCCAGCCAGCTCCTGTGGTATTCTCAAAACTCCTCTCTCAAACTTTTAAATTATAGCTCTCTCTCCTCTTCCCCCTCAAAAGTCCATTCATTAACTTGTCATCTATAGGTTCCTGATTCCCAAATCTGTAACACTTAGGCTCCTCTACCATTTCAACACCTATTCTCATAGGAATATATATGTGTTCATAAAATGTATGAAATTTAAAAGTACATATAATCAAAACTGTCTATATACATGCCTATACACACAGATACATCACATTACAGGTGATATAGCTTGATGTCACAGGAGCTAAAGGTGCTATGTTTAAGTATATTAGGAACATTTGAATGAACTGTACAATAGTGATATGGTTTAACCAGTATCTCTGCATTTTATTTCCATATATGATTGTCATTATGAATGCTATGCTCAGACAATGTCCTGCATCTTTCTATATGCTGAAGTTAATGATCAAATATTATTAAAAATTGGGACACTAATTATCTAATGTCAACATGCTATGGATAATTAAGAACTGTGTGCATTTAAGCTATGATAATTGTTTTTCACAGATCTTTTCTAATGCTTGTGTCTTAAACAAGTCAAGCAGCTACAGGACTGCAAGTACATCTCTGCCCCCTACTTTGTCAGAGGACATACATCATCTACTCTGCCTTCTCCTTGATTAATTTTGTTCGGTTGCAGTAATTATCTCTCCTTGTGCAACAGACCTCTTTGTAAATGAAATCCAAGGAATTTGGATAATTTTTCCTGGTTTTTACTCTTAATTGATCCTTGTTTCTTGCTTACAGTAGTATAAAGGGAACTGAAGTCAGAAAGCAGCTGGAATTGACACAAGTACCAACAGGGTTCTGCACTAGTAATCGACACATCTGAAAAGCAAGACCTTGATAGTGTTCTTTCCTTTACCCTATTACTTAGATCATTTGGTTAAAACCGTTAATGATCCTCTTGGATCAATGTCTTTTGCTTGTAGCTCTAATTTACTGCATTGGATGATTAGTACAGATGTTTTTGTGGATGGCTCTGCATCATTCCACCAAATTGCTTGTCTGAATCAAATTTGCTTCAATTCATCACCAATGAAGCAAGGAATAAAATAATCAACATTTACTTTCTCTTAACACTGGTACCAAAAATAGAACAACTAAACACTTGTCAATTTTAGAACCATCTCTTACCTTTTTCAAAGCTATGTCCCTCAGCCTACCCAAGGGCTTAAAATGGTTTGTATGGTGGGGTGTAGCAGAGTGTAGGAAATGGAACCAAGAGGAACCAAAATATGTACTTCAAATTCATGAGCCTGATTTTTTTAATTGAAGTATAATTGACATACATTATATTAGTTTCATCATCAAATTTTTATCATCATCATCATAATCATCCTCCTCCTCATCACCAATTCACATGTGTATTCATCTATATATGAATAATGTATGAAATTACCATCCACTGGCTTTTCATTCTCTGAAATGCGGCTTATTGATTTCTTGCTCTTAAATGATTTCTTTCTGAAACAGTGTCTGTCTTCACAATCCAATTCCTTTAATAATACTTCGGGGGAATGATTGTGATAGTTTTCTCTATAACAAATAAGCAAACAACTCCCAGATCAAAACCATTTTGTACTGTGGAAGAGCACCAAGTAAATCAGGTAACCAGTTTTGGTCAACTAAAAATCAAACAAAAATCACTTCCTGATTCAATTCATATTGACAATCTTTTACAAATGTGTTAATTTGTATTCTTAGCACAGTAATCCTCCTACATACATATATTTTGCTGTTTTATTATTTATAATTGTGTAATACTTCCAGAAAAAGAGACTGAATTCAATATATATTGACTGGGGTTTGTACTCTGAAAAAATTCTTGCATATTTAAGTCTCTGGTGGTAACTTGCTTTTTATATTATTTCCTGCTAAATTTGAAGAGTAGGTGGTCTTGTTAGTCACATTTGAGTTAAAATGGATTTTCTATTTCTCACTTGAACAAATTTCTTGACTTTAAAAGTAAAGTAGCTATTTCTTTACAAATAATACTCTAGTGAATGCATTTTCAATTCTCTACAATCTCCACTCAATAAACTTAACAGTAGCAAAATGAAGGACCTCCTATTAAGGGCAAGACATATAATAAGAATTACTTTACATAATTCCATCATTATCTACTATTCCAGGACAATGATCCTAATGGGCAGTCATATATTTTGTTGAAGAGCCTATTTAGAGGAAGCTTAAATTTAACAAGTTACAAATTTAAATCTCCAAAATACAGTTATAAAAACTTTTTCACTAGAAAATCCTAAAAGAGCACTCACTTCTTAATCATGTTGAAATTGCTAGTTTAAAATTGCCAAGAATTTGACAAACTTGCTCAAGCTTAAAAATTCAGAGACAAACCACATAACTTCCTTTATATAGAATGTTCTGCTACCATCAAAGTAGCACCTTCTATAATTTATGAGATAATAAATTGGCTCTGTTTAGAAAAAAAAAAACTGCCTTGGATGTCAAAAGCAAAATATTACTATTGGTCTTTCTGGCACTTACCAATGCATTGCAATAAATACGTTTAGTGCCATTTGGAAGGGGAGAAATCATAGAAATGCATAAAATTCCTTCAACTCCCACCATTTGACCCACCCACAAAAGTGTCTATGCCTGTCGTAGGCATATGGAAAATAAGTACTTTCCTTCAGCATGATAAGATGGAACTAAATTATGTCAGGGATGGATATTTGTATTAGCCCATTCAGAATGCCATACTACAGACTGGGTGTCTCAAAAACACAGAAATTTATTATCTCCTAGTTTTAGAGGCTGGAAGTCCCAGATCAAGGTCTAGTGGGATTCACATTCTGATGAGACCACACTTCCTGGCTTGTAGATGGCTACCTTCTCACAGTGTCCTCACATGCTCTACATCAGTGAATGTGCATGGGTAGAGAGCAAGCTCTCTGGTGTCTCTTTTCATAAGGACACTAAGCCTATCAAGATCAGGGCCCCAACCTTATGATCTCTTTTAACCTTAATTACCTCCCTATAGTCCCTGTCTTCAAATAGTTACACTGGGGGTCAGGGTTTCAACACATGAATTTAGAGGAGGACACAATTCAATCCATAGCAATGTTATAAATGAGTTATTATACAAATTAAACTCTTCTCAGATACTTAAGTATCACTATCCACAAAATAGCAAAGCTGAGATGAAAGAACTTGAGAAAAGATTAAGATATATTAAATTGAAAAATATGAGAGGCTACTTAAAACACCTTACAACACTAGAGTTCTTTCAAATGTTTACAGAGTCCTTCCACTCAAGAGTCTACAGATCAACTTGTTAACCTCAACCTAATCTCAACATAAGCAAAATAGTTCATCATAAGTATTTATAAAATTAGAAAAGGGGAGATATGACAGCTCACATAGACACTGGGACTGGAAAACATGGAGGTCGCAAGAAAGTGATGACATGGGGTTGAGAACAAGGTTATTTAAGGACATCTCCTTACATATATTTTAATTGAGGAAATTCATATAATAGCTATATGCTATAGTCTTATCAAGTCACAAAACCACAAAAGGGAAAGAGATTAAGTTACGAAAAAAATATTTTAAGTTGGGTATGGAGCCCAACAAGGGTCTCAAACTCAAAATCCTGAGATCAAGACTTTAGCTCAGATCAAGAGCCAGACGCCCCATCACCTGAACGAGCCATCTAGGTGCCCTTATATTCAATGTTATATTAAAAGAAAATAATAATTCTATTTTCAGTAGGTTTTCAAAATATGAAGAACTGTAAAAATTTTCAAATATAAAGGTCATTTATACCTTAGTATTTTGAAATACAAGTCCTTTAAGCTTTTCTTTTAAATCTCTACTTAAATATCAAGTTATGGTGAAAATTCATTTTAAGATTCTAAATATGTCTATAGTTTCAAGACCAAATCACAAAGTTTTTATACTTGAAATTATTATCTTCTATACTTATTGCATAATTTAAATAAAATTATATTGAATTTGAGTTGAACTAACCCTTTATACTAATCTTGATAATCCTACAAAATCTCTTTTAATATTTTTATATACAAAGAATTTATATATTTAATTCAGTGAATTTACTAAGCATGGACCCTGGGCCCAACTAGTTACAGAGGATAGAGAATAAGACCAAAGATGTCACTGTTTTCTTACACTGTGAATTCTAATAGGAAGTCTACTATGTGACAAATATTGTAAGAAAATCCATGAGCTATTTACTGTAAGACTATGTCACAGAAAGACGTAATTGTCTTCTAAATGTCCATTATAAGTTTGGGATGTGAAGATATTGTTTAGGCATACAGGTCTTTACGTATAAAGTGGTTGGCACATACTAAATATTCATTAAGTCCTAGTTGTCAGTGTCAATGCCAATATGGTCACCAATTTGATTAAAATAGTATCTGAAAAGATCTTCATATATATATATATATATATATATATATATATATATATATGTTTTAATTGCTATTAGCAACTAAAGAAAAAAACATAAATGTATCTACATGTTTATTTTTAAATTATCTCAAAAATACTTAAGCTTTAAAGAATTAAATTTCACTAATATAGTCTAAGACTGACTTGCTAAACAAAATTATATATATATAAAATATCATGCCCTGGGATTCCTGGATGGCTCAGTGGTTGAGCATCTGCCTTTGGCTTAGGTCATGATCCTTGGGTCCTGGGATGGAGTCCCGAATTAGGCTCCCTGCAGGGCTTCTCCCTCTGCCTATGCCTCTGCCTCTCTCTGTATGTCTTTCATGAATAAATAAGTAAAATCCTTCGGAAAAAAATAAAGTATCATGCCCTAAGGCATGAATTAGCATGACTGAATCCTGGTCTGCCTTTCAGATGCATCAGATTTATAAAATAACTAGAAACATGACAGAAATGTGTATTTTGAATGGCTTACTGTTGAAGGAATCTTATTCGGTTGATTTTTCTGCTGTAGAGTACATGTATGTTTATGTACGTATGTTTTAAGAAAACTAACACTATTTCCGCAAAATGTTTTTTTGCTGGTAGTGGTGGCAGATTTTGTTTTTTTGCATTTATATCATTTCACTTTATGGATAATGCTGCATTTCACATTACTTGATATAACCAGTAAATGCTCTCAAACAAGAAAATATATTTTCTTAACATCTTGTTCCTTTAAAATATAAATCAAGCTTATAAATTCCAAAGAAATATCAAAATGTATAAACTTAAATAAGAATAATTTATTTTACTTACAGGACACATAACTTGATGGCCTACCATTTTAAATCATTGAAAAGAGATGATCTGAGTTAATTTATGAGAAAATAGTCACAGTTGAGTCACACTAATAAAAGTGAGTGAAGATATATCTAACAAATTTAGGAAATGACTTTTTCTATCTCCTTTCCATATAGATTTGCTTATGTATGATGTTATATAACTCTATGGTTATATTTCATTTGGGGCATTATATAAACATTATAAATCTAAATAAAGAGAACAGTGAAGCAAATGTTAATTTTGACAGAAAAAAATCTGGGCATTTGAAAACATAAGACAAATTAGTCAAATTATGATATGCAGGGGTATTTTTAAAGTTTCTTATAAAAGGGCAATAAAATCATAGCCAGAAGGCAAATGCTACAGCCAATGTTCTCTGCAAGAGATTTTGTTATTAATATCCTCAGCAGATAACACCTCTTAGTATGTCCCTTTTGCACTGAAGAATAATTTATTACCAATCCATTAAAACAAGTAGTTCATGATAAGATGACATAATACTTAATAATTCTAGGTAAGCAGTGTATTTGACTGCAATAACCTGGGATGCTGTGATGGACTGCCCACATTTTCCTCAGTGAAGAACTGAAGAATTTGTTTGCCCAGCTGCCAAGATGGCTGCTAAAAAGCAAACCTAGTTCCCTACCCCACTTTAGAATTTCCTTGACTGAAAAATGACACCTTCCTCCTTCCTAGGCTCCTTCCTGTAGCCATGTTGGGACAATACAAAGGTATGAAAGCCTGCCACTCTCTCTTCAACTCTGGGCAATATGAAGATTCCTTACAGGTGGAGAGCTCCCCCATGGAGTAGGCTGAGGATTCCATGAGATTGCATCACATCTCAGCTGCTTCTCTGCTCCATACTTGCTCCCTTCCTTTCTCTTCCTATGGCACTGGTCCCAAGGGCATGGCCTAATATATACCATCCCTGCACAGTAGTCTCCATCTAAGTGTCTGCTTCCTGGGGAGCCCAACGTGGGAAATTATATCCTCTTTCAAGAGATTATAGTTTTCATCTTTAATTCTGACTCAGTGCTTTCTACAGCATTCTAAAATTATCAATCCCATTAAAATTATGGTATCTGTAACTGTATTACTCAGCTATAAATTAATCCATAATTTCAATCAACAACATACTGCACAATGTATAGTTTGTATGGTATTATGACTGTTCATTTAACTATGGGCATAAAACAGGCTTGTAGAGGTCCTCTGTTCCAAACCTCTCCTTTATTTAGGAGGGCTACATGAGTTCAAAGGAGTTAAGTGATTCAATTGGCATTCTATTTATGTACATTTTACATATGAAAAATATCAAGACCATAGTAAGTATTCAGTAACTCGTCACTCTTACTATTATTTCCACTACTATAATTGTTATAGTACTATAACACACTTTTCTATTCTAATAAATGTAACTGGTGTTAAGCTAAAAGCTCAATTTTTATAATATGAGGAGTCAAGTGCATGATACCATTTCAGGAGAAAATTCAAGTTCAAAGAGCTGAAATAATGTATCTAAAATTAAGTAATTATGTCATCGAATATCAAATCCTATGCCTTTTCCATTCATGTCTCAATGTTTCCACTCTTGTAAAATCATTTAACTTTTCTTGTGTATGACTAGTTTTCCCATTGGAATTAATTGCACAACATTCATTGTACAGCTTGCAGACAGAAAGAACTGTGTTACATGGTAAAGGTACAGATGAACATAACATATAATCACTGACCTGAAGAATAATTACTGAGTCCTTTAAATCTCTCCAGGGGTAAGACCACATACTATAAATGCTTTTAAAACTGTCTAATTGTTTAAGTGATCATGCAGTGAACTGAGGTATTATAAAAAGAGACAAAAATTTTTGGAACTTTAATACTTCTGCAGACCAGAAGTTTGTGTTAATGCACTTAGTTTGTAGAAGGAATGTAGTGGCACTTATACAATGTTTTAATAGGGGAGATCCTTTTAAGGGCCTAGAACATGACTCACTTGTCCTTCTGGCAAAATCATATTTATTCCAATGTTCTACACTGACTGGCATCTTTTCTGTGAGGATCTCACTTTTTTCCCAAAGATAGAATGAATTATTCCTTCTTGGGATTCCTGTATTTTGTTCCTAATGTTCGACAATATGCATCACATTCTATTCAAGCGCTCTGCCTTATTAGATGTGCAACTAAATATATCTACTACAATATAGAATCCTTATAAGGGTAGACCCAAACTTTACCTTGCTATCCCCACCATCCTCTATACTGTTCGATACACACTACTTGGAACAGTTGGCTGAATTAATATTATAATTGTTATAAAAAATAGCATTTAAATACTCAGCTGTAAAGAACACTTATGTAATTATTATACCATTTCTGTTCAAGAGAACTTTCCAATGTAAGGAAGAATCAGGATTATAACATCTAATATTAAGTGTATGTGCTTTCCCCCTCACTTATATATTTTTAAAAATACCTTCAACATACATATGTTTGATATGTGTCATATTATTCTTAACAAAATAAAACAAAAATGAGAAGTATATATATTAGACTGTTTATGTAGGTCATATATTCCTAATAAATACATACAAAAATTATCTAGATATGAATATCATATATTGTTCTCTATACACTTTTCATCTTAAAGCTAATTATTAGTTTAAAGTAGAATCTCAGTCTTAAGATAGCCTGTGACTAGATAATAGTCCCATTTTACATAGGCAAAACAAAATTAATCTCTTCCTCCTCCAATGTTATGAAACATAATTGCTAATTCCCTCCACACTTCGATAAAGATTTTACAGTGTTTTGCCTTGACAGGTTCACAAAGAGTTATATAAAGAGGATTAATTCAGCATTCATTTTGTAACCTACTAAAATAATATTTTTATGACAATAAAGAGTTTTCAATTTTTTTCTAATATCTATCATCAAACATTTTATCTCCATTTTAGTTATGTTGATCTTCAGTGATCCAGCAAAGAGCACATAACTCATAAGGGCAGGGGAGGGGCTAGGGCACAGATTCTTTAACACGAATACCTTACTCCTACCCTGAACAAAGCATAAGGGGTCTTAGTGTAGTTCCATGTCCACAAACACCGGTGGGGAGAGAGGTCTTGTGCTCTAGACTCCAAACTAAAAGAAACTACAAGGTGTACATACTACCTTTCAAACACTGGCTGATTATTTTCCATCTTCACTCTATTCTTGCCCAGACACATGTAGATTCCCCTAATAAATCTTTTTATAGTAGGCATCAGTGGATTGCTGATGAGGGGGATAACTGACCAGAGATCCAGATTTAAAATCATTATTGAAATGACTGTAGCATAAACTAGGTGGGAGGTGATGCTGTTTAGTTAATAGAGAATGAGAATTTCAAGGATCATTGCAGGTTTCCATGGACAGTAATGAACATAGGCAAAATTTCAAATCATTCCTCCTTTAGAAAGAGCAAAAATACTGGTGATGGGGAGCAGCGGGAAGTGAGTATACAAATTCCATAGAGCAATCACTAATATAATCTAAATTTCCTCTGTTAAAAAATAAAGGAAAACTTCTGCCCCATGTTGGGACTCCCCGCTCAGTGGGGAATCTCCTACTTCCTCTCTGTCTGCCCCTTTGCAGACAGATTGTCCCTCCCACAATCCTGCTCATGCTCCCTCGCATGCATGGGCACACATTCTCTCTCAAGGAAATAATATCCTCAAAAAATAATAAAGGAAAACATTTACAATTATCACAGATTACTGTCTTATTTAGATGCATTTCTTTTTGAAAGTAAAAAAAAGCTAACTTTAAATTCATGGGGTCTTAGCATTTGAGATGCAGTAGAGACTATACAGTTGTGAATTAATACTTTAACATAGAAGTATAAACATGGTTTGCTTTTTAACTTTCTTATATTTATTCTTTTGAAAGTTTTAATAGTTTTATTGAGGTACAATTTATATACCATAAAATTACTCTTTTTAAGTATACAATTCAATATTTTCTTTAGTATATGTACAGAGCTCTGTAATCATCACAATCTAATTTTCGTACATTTGAATTACCTCCTCCCTCCCTCCCTATAAACAAACAAAACTACTTTCTCTTAACCAGAAGAGAATCAACACCCAAAACCACTTTACCTAACTACTGTAAGATATTTGATTCAAGAATTTATGGGAAAAATCTATGGCCTATTTAGCCCATGAAGTATTAACCTAAAAAATTAAACGGCAGACAATAAATAAATAAATAAATAAATAAATAAATAAATAAACAAACAAACCCCCAAAGCAGCCTATTTGGTGAACTCTATTTGGGGCATCAGTTCAGCACCTTTGGGTCATATTCAAAAATAAATAAAAATGTCCCTTCTATACTTGATATCAGCAGGGATAAAAGAACATACCAACACAGTAGACCTAAGAGTTTCTATTAATAGTTCCAAAGATAGCTATAGTGTCACAATCATGATCCTAAAATGATTCAAACCCACTCACTGTAAAGTTAGAGTGACATATTCCAATGTAAAACAACACAGGCAAAAATTTCTTTCATTTAATTTTTGAAAATTTGAAATTTTCTAGGTTGTTTTTCCCCCCAGATTTCTGCTTTTACACAGGAGATCGGATCTGCAATAGCCTTTCAAATAAATATCAAAATGAAACCTTTAGATTAAGAACTCACTAATTTGTTCAAAATGGTAAGCATGAGACCATATGCATAGTTTTCATTCTGCAGATACAATTTAAATAGGTAACATTTTGTTAAAATTGGCATAGAAGTGAAGAATAGATTAATCTATGTCCAGGAATTTGGGATAATACTGGTTTCTGACAACTAGCCAAAGATCAAGAAGACTTTGTTATAAGCTTATTATGATGCTCACACAGCTCAGTACTCCAGCACAGGTCCCATTTTATTAATGATGATGACATGGCACTTGGTTGCATCTACTACACAGCATCTTCTTTCAGCAGCTAGAGGTTGAGAAAGCCCTCAATTTCTGAAACGTCTTTCAGTAATAAGATTTTTCTGAAGGTTTAGAAAGTCTCCAATTTCTGAAACTTGCTTTACCAATTTGTATTTTCCAAAACATACCACAATAAAGAAGGACTGAGTAGGATACCTCAAATTCCAAGAAGAAAGTAAATGAAAACTGCTTTTAGGCTAAGTTACAAGTTCACAATCATCATGGTTATTATTTCCTAATTCATTTCTTTTGAAACCCTCATGAGATCTCCCAAGTATTCTATTATTATGAACAGTAATATGATCTCTAATATTATGAACAGTAATATGATCATAAATCTGATGAACTTAAAATTCCCTCATGCAAATTTTAACAGACTTGCCATATATTACAAATATCACCTTCAATGTGGTAAAATATTGGTTAACACAATGTGAGACAGTGCACTCAACTCTTCCATCATTACTAATTATCATGTAGATTTTGATCATAAGCATGTACCACACAAAAAAGTAAAACTGCAAGAATTAGCCTACATCTCATTTTGTCCAATATTTTCACTCTCTTCCTCAAGATCTTCAGCAGAGTTGCCTGTCTTAGAACAGTCTTAACTGGTTTACAATTTATCCCTTTTTATTTCTCTGGCCAGATCTCTGGAGGAGATGTTAATGAGTCTAGCAAATGGTTTAATAGGCGACAGGAGAAATAACAAAGAAAAGTTAAAGGTGTGAATAATCAACAGGCTGGAATAATTGGGTTCTGTGTAGCCAAGTTAACCAAATATCCAAGTGAGACACCTCACTTATGTAGTCACATTATTCACTTAGTGAAGACAAACACAAAAACATACCTGCTTGACCAGTGGTGATACTGACAGCCGCAAAGAGCCTCTGGGATCGGCTTAAGTCAGAAACTCCATTGACAGCTTCCACTTCAAAAGTATAATTAGCGTGGGCTAGCAGGTCCATGACAGTGACATAGTTATCCTCTAATCCAGTCTGCTGTGGCATGTATCCAATGTTACTCCCACAGGGAACACATTCGCCCTGTTCCCAACTGCACCGCTTACACAATATTCTGTAGGTCACATCATTTCTTCCTCCATTATCTGCAGGAGGACTCCATTCCAAACTTACTGTGGTTTGGTTGATGTTGAAAATGAGGTTCTGTGGCGCAGATGGAGGCCCTTTGGAAACCAAAAATAAGTAAACAAATAAACAAAAATAGAAAAAAAAATGAATGAAAGGATCTACATGGGCCATTAAGCTAGTGGCTCAATTACCATACAGAAAACTAGTTGAAATGCTTTCTTTTACATAAACATTTCATTACCTTGCCTAGGGAAGCTGCATAAAAGCCTCCTTGAATTCACTTGGCAAGAGGCTTTATTTATTTTCCATTTAATATGTCAAAATGAAAACAGGATAACAACTGTCTTTGTACTTTTGCCACAGTCTTTAGTTATTTTTCTTCTAAGCAATTAAAAAGAACAGTTAATGCACCTAAAAAAAAAACAGTTGTGCAACTGCTTAAAAATAGTCTCCCATTTAACTATATAACAGAGAATACATCTATTCATTCTTAATGTGCTCAAGAATGATTTACAGCAAGTCTGGGATCGGCTTTGGATTTGGGTCTCTCCAACATTCATTAATTGAAGCACCAAGATGTGAGATTTGCTCTAGTTAGTGATGGAATTTTAATTTGGAAATCATGACTTTTTAATCACATTTCATATCCACGTTAAGACTCAAATAAGTTTTACATTTATTTATGATTCCCATTAGATATATGTGAAAAATATTATTAAATATATCTTGATTTTACAAATGTGAAAGTCTCACTAAAGACAGCGTAAGATGTGTCTATTTTATGTTATTATTTAGCCTTATCAGTTCATGAAAAAATGCAAACATTTAACAATAATTAAGGATGCATTCACAAATCTGATGACTATCTCAACAATGTTACACGAGTACAAACAAGTGGAAGGATTCTGAAAGTCCTTTCCTATTTTATTATTATGAACTTACTTGTGCAGGCAACATACGGTGGATCAGATGGAGCCCTGTAATACCCATCCTCACATTCACATCTTGAGGAGCCTTCTTTATCAGAAAAACTGTGAGTTGGACAACGAGCGCACTGAAGATCTTGAGAGGAAGATTTGTAGAACCCACGGCCACAGGCTGGGTATGCAAAAGAAAGTGAAAATACCAATATGAGCAAATAGACTTACTTTTTGATTTTAGTAATATTTAGCAAAGAATAAAATATGAAATTTAATTTGTGAAACCCAAGCTCTCTATGACAAAATTTTAGTGTATATCAATAACCTAGTTTTATGATACTACATTTTAAAATGAAATAATAAAAACCAAATGATACAGTGACCTTGCACCTGTAGTTGGCATCAGTTCAAAATCTAGAGCCCCAAACTGAACAAAAGCATAATTTAACTGAACAAAAACTCAGGTTATTTAATTCAGGGTAACTTCAATTTCAATATAATTAACTTATTTGTTGATACATATTCATATACTTCAAAGTTTTGTTTTCTAAATATAATGTAGCTGTAAATTAACTTTGTGTGTGTTAATTAGGCTCATATAGAAAATATTAAAATAATTTTAATTACCTGACAGAAAGAACAATGGTATAAAAAATATCAACTGATAATGACAGAAATGTATGCCCCCCCAAATTTTCAGAAAATTTCAAGATATAATTTCAACCAATTCTAAGGCAGGCTGCCTTCCGCTAGTGAATTCCCTTGTTACTAAAAATAACAAAATCCTATGAAAAGGAGAAACCTATTCCCCCAGAAATAAGGAGAAAGCCTTCAACTGTAAACAGATGAGGACTGTTCCTCCTCGGCTGAGAGAGGTTAACAGTACAATCATACTAACATGGCAATTGCTCTCAGCAATGAATAGACAGGTACAAAGAATGTCTCTATCACCTCCTAGTGAAGTTGCTCTTACTCATTTAGATCCTATTTTCTATTAAATCAAGTAACCTTGAACCATTTTCTATTACTTATCATTTTTACGTTTAATTGAAATTTAGCAAATTAAATTTTCATTATTTCAACAATTTTATTAATTAATGGCATTATACACTGAATATATTAAATAAGTTTAATTTACCCTTCATATTTATCAAATGAAATATGTTAAAATTTTAGTGACTCTCATATTTAATAAAAATTAATCATATTTCTAAAGAAAGATTAGTGAATATTTAACATAAGTTCAATTATGACTTTTAACTTATGATATTCACATTTGTTTAATGTCCTCAACTTGGGCATCACTCAGGAACTTACTCACATTTTCACTCTTAGGTGGGATAAACAGTCCTATCTTACCAAAATGGTATACTGAGTCATTTCCTACTTGTGTTCACATGCTCAATATTTTAACAAGTTATTCTGATCTACCTGAGAGTTTACAATCATCTTTTGAGCTTCAAGAGCATAAGGCTATTTCACACAAATGAGACATGTATTTTAGATAATTTATAAACTTAAAGGTGTGTTATATTGCAACAGACAAGGGATAGATGTATAAACAGAGAAATACAACCATCTCCTTGTAAATATATGATCCACTACTGTCCTCGGAAGCCAATCTGCCTTTAGTTGGCTTCCTCAATTCATACAGGAGGAAAACACTCACAGATATTTTAGGAAAAGAAGCTTATTACAACTTCACATGTTCTCAGTAGTAATTGCTACAAATCACAGAGAGAACAATGAGATTGATCATAAAATAGTATAACCAAAGACCACACTTTAAAATGTTTCTTTTTTTCTTTTATTTTTTTAAATGTTTCTAAAGATAGAATGCCACATTAAAAAAATGGTTAACTGGTAAGATAAAGGATTTGGCATGGGTTTCTCAGGATAGAAATTCCTCTTTGTAAGTATTCATTGTATCTTGCTTTATGTATTATCTATAATGCAATGATCACATATGATATCCGTAAAATAGAGAAGACCGGGCTTTACTCACAACCTGCAGCTTGATAACTAAGGAGAAGAGAATTAACAAAGAAAAAGAAAGAGACAGAGAGAAGAGGTATGTGCTGACACTCTTTAATGACATGTGTATAATAGTTTTTAGGGAGCAGGGAGATGGGGCCCACAATGGTAACATAACTTAATATGTACTAGGGAAGGCTTCCAGAATTAGTAGGCAGCACACTACCTAGTGGAATTCTGCAGAATCCTAATTCTCCCATTGCAAATAAAAGCTTCTAATAAAGGCATATTCCTATTTTTCTTACAAATAAGGAGGGACATTGCTTGTTCAACTTGCATGGTTTGTAGAATATATATGGTACCTAACGTAGAGAAATTTAAAACCCTTATCACTCAACTTTCAAAGTTACATTAAATTCTGTTACCACTTTAACAGATGGGAAAGCAGATTTGAAGCAAAAGTAACCTGAGTTCTTCAAATAATTCTGTTTGTCTAGGTTAAAACTGGATTTAGAACACAGGACTACTGATACTCAACCATATGCTCTTCCACCAGCCTTGACTGCTCAATGAGCCAAAGTCTGGCACTTATTCAATGGGTCTCCAGGGCTTTAGAAACCCTAAAAATTAATTTTCTATGGGTCCTTGCTGCCTTTTATTATACCCCTTTACTAATTTAAAACTATTATTTTAATTTAGAAAACTATGAAATAATAGCCTCGCACACCTCACATAAGAGATACTAAATACGTGCTCTCAATTGCACTGTGAATTCTGGCACCAAAGATGCCTGCAAAATTGTGGAGTACATGCATGGCTATCATTAAATAGATAATGATAGAGGCAGTACCGGAAAAATGTGGTCATCAAAGTCTTAACATTTTTTCTTTGAAGTAATATGCTGTTTCAGTTCAGTTAATATTGAAAATAATAAGTTGTGACAAGACAGTTTTCACTTAATCTCTAGGAAGACTATTAATTTAGAGTTATTAAAAATAAGTACAAAATCTTTGGAGCTATGGTGTTAAAAGTAAAGCCAAGAACATGCAAAGGCATAAGCTGTATCTCTTAGGATAATAGTGAACGACTGGGTGGTAAAAAAGTTTGGGAAGGAAGTAACAGATGCTCTTAAAATTACAATTTTAGATGAGATATCATACAAAATAGCTTGAGTAAAATACTCAGTGCAAGAAACTGGGGTGAAGTGACATATCTGAGAGTCAGCCACATAAGAACTAGGTGATCTCTCCAATGGCTCCCAAAAAGCCTATGTGGAAATCAAGGGAATTTCTTTTTACAAATGCAGCTGGTTTTCTTTTTCTTTTCTTTTCTTTTCTTTTCTTTTTTCTTTTCTTTTCTTTTCTTTCTCTCTCTTTCTTTCTTTCTTTCTTTTTTTTTTTTCAGCTGGTTTTCTAAAATGTACTAATACAAAAGTTTTTAGAGGTAAAGGCCTTCTAAAACCTTAAAGAAAAATTCCCTTTATATGCAACTATGAAGTATGCAAGAATAACTTTCTAGGAATTTTGCAAATGCAATTTTAAAACTTTCTCTGCTTTATTTCTCAAGTTGTTCAACAGCATTTGAACTCAAAGCAAGATTTAATTAATGCAGTATGAGCACTATGGTAAGTTAGTTACAAAAAAAACCCATACAATTGTAATTTCCTGCCTTTTGATGTTTTTGATTTTTTAATTGTATATTATTTTAAGGTAACGTTCACTAGATTGATGAAGACTGGGAATATGTATAAAATTTGTTTACAATATTTAATTACTTTGGTAAAAATAATCTTTCAGTTATCATTTGATTAATAGTATTTTAGCAGTGTTACCACAAAGGCCTGGGATTGATTCTTTCGAATGTTTTTTTTTTTTTTTTTCAGTCTTTTAGGGTCCTAATGAATAAAATAACGGAAGTTCATTATCCTAGAGCCAAGAACCATAATCTTGTCAGATTTCATACCTTAAGCAAGCCTTCACTTATTCCACTCTTTAAATGAAAAACCACCAAAGTAAAAGGAATCTAGGAAGCATGTGAAACATCTATTTACCACGCACTAACAATATACTGCAATACAGCCACTAAATGATGTTACAATAAGCTATATTACAAGATGTTATATGATCTACTGTGATGAAATAAATATAATTTATTATGTTTAATTTCAACTATTTTTCAATAAGAATAGTGCCCCTATGTGACTGCATTGGTTCAAATAATGTTTGAGATTTCAATTATTTAAAAAAAAGAACACAAAGACAACAGAGTTTCCCATTTAGAAATGAATTACTTAAAAGTAATAATACTGTAACAAATTCTGAACATGAGGACATTTAAATACACGATAGTTGATACTAAAACCTGGCATTCTGATTTCTTGGTTAAACTCTTCTAACAATCAGATTCCATACTTGTCTTCAATGGATGTCAAGTGTTTAAGCAACAAGGTGCCAGGCCTTTGAGTATATACTTGCATGATGCATGTAGTCTGTGGAACAATCAGGGTACTAGTAGAACAAATCTGTGTTCAACACAGATGAACAATTCTAAAGGTCATCCTAAAAGCCACAGACAGATTTCTGGGTAGGTTAAGCAATTAGGAGAAATGGAATATCTTTCTTGTGAATGAGGGTGCAGATTCTCACACTCGCTCTGGTTCTTCAGGTTTATGACCTATAAGGGTAAACTTGGGGGATATCCTATCGATTGTATTTATAAAGACCCTTTCCCACAAACTGGTTATCCCAGAAAATCCACATGCTTTTAGAGTTCCTCTACAGATAAGAAAGATTTTCTGGTCCTTAATGGACTCATTTTTTGGAAGTCTTAAGCTCCACTTCTAATCTCAGACACACTTGACACCATCCTGGACTTTAAGGCACTGATAATCTATATCTTAGTCAGCTGTCTTCCATGACTACACATTAGGGACTCTTTGAAAAAACACTAATAACTTAGCCTTATCAAAATAATTGAATCATTATTAAGGTCCAGACATTTCTATATTTTAAAAGCTTTCTACGTGTTTAGAACTATCATCCTGTAAGTCCCAGGTCTTTTTTCCAACTAGCAAAGTTTCTAAAGAATGCATGACAAGATATCTCCACCATAAAATTGATGGTAAAATGAGATATTACAAAGAAATCTAATAAATTAGAATTTTAAGAAAAATAAAAATGAAAAAAATGAAAATTCATTAATAAGCCAATCAAAAATAGGCAGAGGATGTGAACAGCTATTTCTATATGGAGGACAGAACAACAGCCAATGAACACACACAAAAATGATCAATATCATTAGCCATCAGAGAAATGCAAATCAAAACCACAGTGAGATATTACTTTTACCCACTAGGACGGCAATAAGAAAAAAAAAAGGCAGATATAACAAATGTTGGTAAGAATATGAAGGAGTTAGAAGCCTCATACCGTGCTGTGAAGAATGTAAAATTGTGCAGCCACTTTAAACAAAAACTGGCAATTTCTCAAAAAGCTAAATATAGTTACCAGATTAACCAAAAACTCCACTCCTAGGTATACACTCAAGAGAAATAAAAACGTATATCGACACAAAAACTTGTACATAAAGGTTCACACTGATATTATTCATAATAGCCAAAAAACCCCAAAACAACCCAAATGTGCATCAACTAATAAATAAAACACAATGGAATATTATTCAGCAATCAAACATGGATGAACCTTGAAAACATTAGACTATGTGAAAGAATCCAGTCACAAAAATATATTTCCCTTATATGAAATGTCCAGAATACACAAACCCTTAAAAACACAAAGTAGATTAGTGGTTGCCAGGAGCTGAGGCAGTGAGTAGAAATGGCAAGTGATTATTAATGAGTGTAGGGTTTCATTTTGGGGTAATTCAAATGCTCTAAATTTGATTTGTAGTGATAGTCATACAAATCAGGACTCTACTGAAAAGCCACTGAATTGTTCACTTTAGTGGATGAATTGTATGGTATGTGAATTACATTTCAGTAAAGCTGGCATATATAATGAAATCCATTAATAATTCAACTTCAGATTGAACATACGAGCAAGCAAACATTAAGGAAAAATGCCAAATTACATGTTAATAATATATTAATTTGTCTTTCTAACACATATACTCTATATTCATCTATTTTTATAAAGCTGTAGTTAGGGGACACCTGGGGGGCTCAGTCAGTTAAGCACCTGACTTGATTTCATCTAAGGTCATGTTCTTAAGGTCCTGAAATCAAGCCTGCAAATAAGGCTCCCTGCTCTGCACTCAATTGGGAGTCCACTTCACTCCCTTTCCTTCTCCCTCTCCTGCCCCTCCTCCACTTGTAGGCTCTTGCTTTTTCTTTTTGTCTCTCTCTAAAATAAATAAATAAATCTTTAAAAAAATTAAGGCCATAGTTAGATGTAATAAATTAACTATGAATTATAAAAAATATTAGAAAACTTTAAATCTATAATCTACATCATAATCTATAATCAATATATTCATTTTACCCATTTGTTAATTTTAGAGTTTCATAAATAATAACTTATCTTTTATCTGAGGGATAGCAATTTCATTTTATAAATTTTATAAAGAAGGAAATAGATTCTTATCAAAACCAAGCTTATAAAAAAAAACAAGCTTATAATTAGGAGAGATTTTTAATTATACAAAGTTAATTTTGTGTGAATATCTGAATAGGCCTTAAACATTATTTTATTTTAACCCATCTCTTTGCTAGGCAAGAAAAGCCCAGCAGCTCTTTCTCCTACCATAAACTAACTGAATACAACTAGATTCAGCTTCTTCAAGTCTTACTCTGTTTCCAGACCTGTGATTTTAAGCACAATTGAACTTTTTCTGAAGGAATTATGTGTATGTGTCTGTGTGTAAAATACGAGGCTTTGCAGATGTTTCCGGCCACAGTTATGCAGCTGCAAAGAGTTTATTAATTATGAACTATAAGTGGATTGTTCTGTAATTGAAACTTTCTGGGCTTTAATATTGTAGAATCTATACACATACATAGTTAGGGATACTAACGAATGTTGTTATTTTATTTATTGCATGTGGACACTGTACTTAATCCAGAGCTTAATTCAGAAAAAGCTAGTCCGTTTCCATAGGATCATTCAAATTAATGTCTAATGTCTATGCTCTATAATGCGAAGGGGAAAGCACAGCTTGTAGAAATAGTACTCCCACTGCTCAAAGTGCTGACCTCATCTGGGATGGACAGATCCAGAATCTGTTTTTTAATCCTATTGACAGTGCCTCAGTGGGAATAATTACAAAAGTCTGCCTGAACGCCAGACCTCCTGTCACTGATATGCTATGATTTTTCACATTGAGAATGAACAGCGGGCAGAGAGGATAAAAACAACGTGATGCAACGAGTATATTATAGCTTGTGAGGCACCATCCACATTACCCTACAGATAACTTGTAAGAGTTTGGAGAAGAAATGATGCGGAATGTAAAGTTTGTGATAACAGGTGCTCAATTGCCAAAAATATTTGGGGATTTTAAAAACTAAAAAAAAAAAAAAAACACACACACACACAACTAATTTCAGGGCATTATAAATCTATCTGTGTTATTTATTTGTGTTAGTTAATTGAGAACTTGATGTTTTATTAATACCATACAGTGGAAAAGAAACATGTAAAATTAGAACCTTCTAAAAGTTTTATTTTAAAACTTCTTTAAAACTATAAAAGAAAAGAAAAGAAAAGAAAGGATTACATAAAGACAGGTTTTTTTGTTCTGTATTAAATTATTAGTTTAGAATATGCTAGGAATTTTGCTGAGGTCTGGCATTAAAATACTCTTTATTTTACCAGAAAATCACTGTAATTTTGACGTCATTGCCAAAATGATAAAAAAAAAGAGGAAAAAAAATCGTTAGAACATTCAAATCTCTTTTCTCTTCTTATTCTATTTTATAAATATTAGGTTTTATTACATAGGTAATGTGAAACAGCAAAAGAGAACTGGATTTTAATTAAAAAAATCCATGTTCAAATCTACTGCACCATTTAGTGGCATGTAATTTGGATAAGGCTACTTCACATTCCTGGGCTTCGATGTCTTTGTTTCCTCATTACTAATTATTAAGTGCTATGGAGACTCTAGTGTGTTTGTGTATATATAAATATATATATTTTTTCTAGTTACAAAAACTTGTTTTAACAATAACACAGTTATCTAGCTGTTAAGCTCCCATACAATTGGTTTTTTTTGAAATGTGTATTTCGGCCACCATCACCAAACCCCCAAAACCCCACATATAAACTTAGACCCACTTAGTCTTTCAGCTGTGCATCAGCAAGAGTGTGAAAGACGGGTTCTGAAGAGCTGGTCTGCCTCTGCATGCCATCCTTGATAGGCAGTGGCATGCACTGTGTCAGAGATGCATCTGCCTAGCAGTTCACCTCCAGCTCTCCCTATGCCATTGTTGTCAAACACCGTCTGTGTTCCAAGACACGTGCATGTTCATTCTGGTTCATGCAGATATGAATCCAAAAGTGGAGTTTTTAAATTATGTAAATAACTTAAAAACCAACTCCCATAAAAGGAAAGATGCAGAATGAAATCAGACCCTTCTGGATCTCACTCAATATTGTCCTCAGAGGTCTATTCTGAGATCAACCTTCAGATTAAAAAAAAAAAAAAAAAAAAAAACCTGAATTACCTACACAAACTTAGGATTTAGTTACCTACTAGAAAAGGGCTAAACCAGAGTATTTTAGCCCTAATTCAACTCTATAGCAAAACAATACAATTACTGGGTTCCCATGAATTAAAAACACTTATATTAGGGGAAGCCAACTTCACACATTACTTATTCATAGTGACTAAAAAAAGTCACTTATTTATGATACAGTATTATTTTATTTTACTATAGATTTCCTTGAGAGCATTGTCATTAAGAACAAGAGGCTGCAAAGAGGAGCGCTCTTAAATAGCAATTGGTGCTGGGAAGATTTGGCAGGGGCACAAATTACTATATCATTTAGGTCACTGTCAAGTTTATTTTTAAATATTTCTCTTGTATTTATTATATAGTACTGTAAGTTTTATAATTTCAGTTTTATTATTCATTTTCACTATACTAAGCCATTCCTCACAGTTTTGAAAATATACCTAAAAAGGTCAGACAATGTAGCCAATGTAGCAATAAGACAAAAAATGATGCAAAATATAGGAGTGAGGATTCCTCTTTTGAAAGATCAATACTCTGGTTTTAACACAATCGTTTTTATTTTTTTAACACAATCGTTTTTAAAACTGCACTTCTTAAAAGATAAAATTCATATTCTGAATGACAGATATTGTTAATTTCACCACAGAAAGTCTTACTTCAACAATCCTGAAAAGGCAATACAACTTGCCCTTTATATAAATTATGACATTGGTTTCCCCTCTAGCCTGTACTAGCTGTGTAACCTTTGCAAATCTTAAGTTCTCTGAGCCCAGTTTGTCCATATTAAAAATAGAGAAACCTAATAATACGACTATCTCATAAGGCTATTGTGAATTAAAGTGCTAATTCATGTGAAAAATATAGCACACTGCCTGGCAGAGAATAAGCACTCAATAAATAACTATTATGATTATTTCACAATGCCAATTTCCATGCTGTTTTGATTTCACCCTAGTTTCTACCTCTGATAAACAATGAGCCACTTCTCTATTATCAGATGTGTATGCAAACAAAAAACACAAATTAATTATTAGGTAAATACAGCCAAATTACTATTCCTTCCCTGACTAAATAATTATTGTTTGCCTACTCTTGGCATTGTGCTAGGCAGTGGACCAAAGTTATGTCCACTAAAAAAACAAATACGATGATCTCTAAATACATTTTACCTCTGACCTGGTATCAAATACTATGTATAATCAGTTGGTTGTGTGCTTAAGCTAATTAAATTTCTGATATGTGATCAGAAATTATTATATAAATTATAAATATTGTGTCTTAATTTGTATATTTTGCAATATGCTTAATTATCTCCCAATTCAGTGGTGAATATAGACACTAAAGTCACCTTTCCTGCCAGGGCTGTAGCATTTCATCAATGTGAAGAGAGAGAATTCAGCGCAGGTTGACATGCAGGAAATGTGGGTAGGGACTTATTGACCAATTATATTTAAACTAGAGAGTTATTTGTGGCAGTTACTGTTTTGTCTTTCACTGAGGCTAATAGTGGATCTGGCAATATCAAAATATTTCATAAAAGCAGGTGACTTTAAGTTCAAAAAACTTTAGGTGGGTAAGAAATAGTTTATAAATACAAACTTTTGAAATTTAATCATTTCATAAAATGAACATTTTTAGTTCAAAGAATGAAAATTAAACTATCTTATGAGTGATTCATCAATAATCAGTTTTTCTCCCACAAGACACTTAAATCTACCTATCTGTAGAAAAAGTCTGCAAGATCCACAGACAAAATGAAAGAAATAATTCCATTTGAATTTCTTAAAACAAAGTGCAGTCCTTCCGTTTCAAGTAGTACAAAATGTGGGCTTTTCACTATAATTTTCAGAAAAAAATTCAAAAATGATTAAAACAAAATCATCAGTTAAGACAATCTTTCTAGCTCTTTTATGAAGACTAGTTTTTTCCTTAGTCAGTTATATAATGTGAATCAATACTAAGTCTTGTGAAGCAAATAACCCTAAAGCAGTTTAAGGCAGTTTGAACATGTGGGGAGATAAATAATCATTTCTGTTATGTCAGTGGAAAATTTTCTGAAGATCATAAAGAAATCAGTTTGCCCTGAAGCATGACATTTTAAAAAGATGCATTAGGACAATGAGGATATTCACTCAATCCTTAATTCTTAGAAATAAAAGAAAATAACAGACAGAATAAATCCTCACAACAAATGATAATGTTGAGCTCAATCCTTTTTTCAAAAAACAGGAGCTCACTACACATATACACATACACACACACACAAAAGCAGACAGACTTCTACATATATATACACATATGTATGTATGTATGTATATAGAGAGAGTTTTGAGATAAACAAAATTGTTAGAAATAAAACAGTAAGGAGATGCTCAGCGGCTAAGTGTCTGCCTTTGGCTCAGGGTGTGATCCTGGAGTCCCAGGATCAAGTCCCACATCAGGCTCCCTGCATGGAGCCCGCTTCTCCCTCTGCCTATGTCTCTGCCTCTCTCTGTGTGTCTCTTATGAATAAATGAATAAAATCTTTTAAAAAATAAAGAAAACAGTAAGAATTTTGTAACTGAATCCCCATATTTTCTACTCCTTAATAACAGAAAACCAAATAATTATTCATTTTTATCTCCACACAAAGCAAACAATCTGACACAGCTCTATCTGTATCTGATCCACTTTGCATTCATGGCATTTTGCAAAAAGTGAATGTATGTAAGACCAGAATATTGTCTAATATGTTTTTTAATAAAAACTATTTTTAGAAATGGTAGCTATGTTAGCATGCAAAAAGACATCTAGTTTAGTTCTTGTTTTAATGAATAACTAACTCACACTTTATGAATCAGTTAAAAGCCTTACCCCTCCTAAAGCTACTGAAGTGGACAGTACAAACTGGTCTGTAGGACATACCACAATTATGGCATTAATGCTGTCATATTTATTTCTCCATGTATATGTCTTCCAGTTCCCTGTGCGACCTTCAAGGGCAGAGATTATGATATGTGTATCTATACAACCCAGAGCCTAGCACAATGTCTAGCACATAGCAGAAAGTTAACCTGCATTTACTGAATGAATCATTATTCAACTTGCAATATTAGGCATCTGGTACTAACTGTCCCATTTACCAAAGGCTAATTCACCAAAACAACTTAGTAAACTTTTTATAGTAATCAGATCCATGGAAACAGCATGGCACATTCTTAAGTAGAATGTAGCAGAATCCTGACTGTATCGGTTAAAGGAAGATATTTCATGGGCTCTTATTCTTAAGGAGGTTGCTGTTACGCTGTGCAAGGAGACAACTGCACAGCCATGTTTAGATTAATGCTTTAGATAATTTCTAACATGATCCTATGAGCATCCTTAACACGGTAACATGAATAAATGAAGGAGATATGAAATATTTTATAAGCATATAATTAGAGCATTTTTCTTTGAACATGGTAAAGAAAAGTTCCAAGAGAAGGAAAACTACTAGTTGTGAATTATAAATCATAATAAAACTGTCAGTGTAAGGCTCTTTTCTAAGACCAAAAAGATCAAGTGATAACTCCCCATTCTTAAAAAGTCCATTTTTCCTTAAATATATGACCTAACCAACCTCAAAAAAAAGAATATCCTAGTTGTAGATAATCTAGAATTCCCATATTCTAGAAAGTACACATATACTTTCATTTCTGTTAGTAATTTGAAACTAGACAGGCCACTATTAAAATAAATTCTTGTAATTAACATTTCTATTGGAAAACACAGAAATATCACTGATGCCTTACATTATGAAAAATGATTTCAATTTATTTCTTACTGGCTCTCTTTTAAATTTTAAAAACAATTATTGTAAACAAAAGAGCTAATTTAAATACAATGGGCCGTTACATCTTTTCTTTTATTATAAGTATAAACACACAAATATCCACACACCATTCTGTATCTTTGTCTTTTTGCATTCAATTTCAGATGTCTCTAAGATAAATTAATTCATTCTGCATATGACCTATGCAGAGGGGCATGACAAAAGTAAGGGTTAAAGCCTACTTATATGTACATATAATATTTTATTTTTTTCATATTTAAAAATATTTTATTTTTTTATTCATGAGAGATGCAGAGGCAGAGGCACAGGCAGAGGGTGAAGCAGACTCCCTGCAAGGAGCCTGATGTGGGACTTGATTCCAGGACCCTGGGATCATGACCTGAGCCAAAGCCAGATGCTCAACCACTGAGCCACCCAGCCATACCCTCTCTTTTCAAATAAAAACTAACAGACGGCAAGTGATGCAGAACATTTTCTCATATGCATGTTGGCCATGTCTATGTCTTCCTCTGTGAGATTTCTGTTCATGTCTTTTGCCCATTTCATGATTGGATTGTTTGTTTCTTTGGTGTTGAGTTTAATAAGTTCTTTATAGATCTTGGAAACTAGCTCTTTATCTGATATGTCATTTGCAAATATCTTCTCCCATTCTGTAGGTTGTCTTTGAGTTTTGTTGACTGTATCCTTTGCTGTGCAAAAGCTTCTTATCTTGATGAAGTCCCAATAGTTCATTTTTGCTTTTGTTTCTTTTGCTTTTGTGGATGTATCTTGCAAGAAGTTACTATGGCCGAGTTCAAAAAGGGTGTTGCCTGTGTTCTTCTCTAGGATTTTGATGGAATCTTGTCTCACATTTAGATCTTTCATCCATTTTGAGTTTATCTTGGTGTATGGTGAAAGAGAGTGGTCTAGTTTCATTCTTCTGCATGTGGCTGTCCAATTTTCCCAGCACCATTTATTGAAGAGACTGTCTTTCTTCCAATGGATAGTCTTTCCTCCTTTATCGAATATTAGTTGCCCATAAAGTTCAGGGTCCACTTCTGGATTCTCTATTCTGTTCCACTGATCTATGTGTCTGTTTTTGTGCCAGTACCACACTGTCTTGATGACCACAGCTTTGTAGTACAACCTGAAATCTGGCATTGTGATGCCCCCAGATATGGTTTTCTTTTTTAAAATTCCCCTGGCTATTCGGGTGTTAGTAAATTGAACACCAATAAAAAATAAATTAAAAAAAAAAAAGAAACAATGAATATATCATAGTATTTAAAAAATATAACTTATTTAAAAAATATAACTCAATAAACTGTAAAATTTAAAAACTTAAAAAAAAAAAAAAACTAACAGACAAGAAAACTGGATAAGAACATTAAGTACCTTACCATAAAGAATGAGCTCAGAAAAAGTAATGTAAGTACTACAAAGTACATTTAAATCTGAAATAATTGAAAACTTCATAAGTTAAATATTGATTTTTACATGGTAGAGGATAATAATGTAAATGTGTATTTCCAAACAAAAATGTGTTGGACATTCTTGCAAAGGAAAGTATAAACTGGAATATAACGATCCATTCTATTTCTACACCAACGATGCTATAATATAGCACAATATATGCACAAAAAGTTGGCAGTGCATTAAATATTCCTAGTTAATCAGAGTCAAGTAATCTCAACACCTACCTAAAGGTTTTGAAAATATCAACTTATACTAACCAGATTACAGATAGTCAAGAAGGAAAAAAGCAGTTCAAAGATTGCATGCAAAATTAATGGTAAAGAACATACAGGAGAAAAACAGAATAACTCATTGTGAAGACACACTGTGACAGATGGAAACCAGGTGGAATAGGTCAGACAATACTTTTAGAATAATTTTTTCAACATTTAAGTTGAATTACTCTTTTATAAATGTTCAACAGAGTGATTAGAATACCAGTTGTGTACATGTCTAAATAAACAGAATGTCTATAAGCCACAATGTAATAGACTTTTAGGGATAATCAAGCATTGTGTAAGAATTTGTGAAACCCTTTTATAAGTGGATGTATACCAATGAAAAATGAGGCATCTGATGCTTGAAAATTTTCATATGTTCTTATTTTATATCACCATAATGAAAATAGTAAATAATAACTATGGCATGATAAAACCAATGGTGATCCCTGCCAAATGCCAACGATGATAAGAGGAGAGAGTCCTAACCTCACAAGAATATGACTTTTGCCATTTTTCAATATGACTATCTTAGAGTTTAAATTAGCAGTCCTTTAGGAGGCTAAAAGCTGAATCTTTTCAAAGCTACAAATGTTAAAATAGTATGTCTAATCATAATGTCAGTAAAGGTTTGGAGTTCTAGAATTCTCCCAAAATGAAATCCTTCTTTTTTTTTTTTAAAGATTTTATTTATTTATTCATGAGAGACACAGAGAGAGGCAGAGACATAGGCAGAGGGAGAAACAGGCCCCGTGCAGGGAGCCCGATGTGGGACTCGATCCCAGGACTCCTGGATCATGCCCTGGGCTGAAGGCACATGCTTAACCCCTGAGCCACTCAGGCATCCCAAAATCCTTCTTTTATCAAAGAAAGGGACAATACCACCTCACACCAGTGAGAATGGGGAAAATTAACAAGGCAGGAAACCACAAATGTTGGAGAGGATGTGGAGAAAGGGGAACCCTCTTGCACTGTTGGTGGGAATGTGAACTGGTGCAGCCACTCTGGAAAACTGTGTGGAGGTTCCTCAAAGAGTTAAAAATAGACCTGCCCTACGACCCAGCAATTGCACTGCTGGGGATTTACCCCAAAGATACAGATGCAGTGAAACGCTGGGACACCTGCATCCCGATTTTTATAGCAGCAATGTCCACAGTAGCCAAACTGTGGAAGGAGCCTCAGTGTCCATCGAAAGATGAATGGATAAAGAAGATGTGGTCTATGTATACAATGGAATACTACTCAGATATTAGAAATGACAAATAACCACCATTTGCTTCAACGTGGATAGAACTGGAGGGTACTATGCTGCGTGAAATAAGTCAATCGGAGAAGGACAAACATTATATGGTCTCATTCATTTGGGGAATATAAATAATAGTGAAAGGGAATAAAGGGGAAAGGAGAAAAAATGAGTGGGAAATATCAGAAAGGGAGACAGAACATGAGAGACTCCTAACTCTGGGAAACGAACAAGGGGTGGTAGAAAAGGGAGGTGAGTGGGGGGTGGGGGTAACTGGGTGACAGGCACTGAGGGGGGCACTTGATGGGATGAGCACTGGGTGTTATGCTGTATGTTGGCAAATTGAGCTCCAATAAAAAAAATAAAAAGAAAAAAAAAGAAAGGGACAAGTGTTGAGTGCTATAAAAATATTTTGCAAAATTAGAATTTGGAGGAAACAAATTTTCATCACGATAAGGTATATCACTCTTTACTTACTATCTTCATTATATCTTTGCTTTATTAAGTTATCCATCTAAGTTATATCACACAAAGTAAACTGGCATTCCAATGCATCCCCTTCTGAAGAATCATGAGCTTAACATAAGCATGCTATTTACTAATGGATAAATATATTGCATGCTTTCTTGAAAAAGGAAAAAAATAAATAGTATTCTGATTCCCATTTTACATATTTTATTAATATATGAAGGAACAAATCCTTTTACAATACACCTCAGTGTTTCATAAATACCCCTACTATTAACTTCCAGAGAGAAACAGCGTAACAATAAATAAAGAAGAATTTATCAAATGTCAGAAGAAACAATAAGAAAGTAGTAGAATATTGGGGCACCTGGGTGGGTCAGCAGTTGAATGTCTGCCTTTGGCTCAGGGTCCTGGGATTGAGTCCCTCATCGGGTTCCTCACAAGATGCTACTTTTCCCTCTGCCTATGTCTCTGCCTCTCTCTGTGTCTCTCATGAATAAAAAAATAAAATCTTAAAAAAGTAGTAGAATATTGAATTTCCAACTAACAGAAAGCACTAAAATTACATGGAGTCTTATAAAAGGTATTTAACTAGAGCATTTTTTTAAGTCAGGCTTGAATTTAGAGCTATTTATATCAAGAAGTAAGCTATGTGGTGCTAAACTTTCTGAAGAAGATTCATTACAAATGCATTTGCTATAATTCCAAATCTCATCTCCCTATGAAGCCATATCTGACCTCTGGTTTAAACAACTGAGTCCCTCCTGTCTCTTCCCATTTCTATAATTAATCACTATAGCTAAAATGTATACTTCTGTCTCTGTCTGTCCATCTATCTATCTCATGCAGGGTACATTACACTCTCACTGCAATCTTGCAAGATAGTTATCATACTCTTCCAATCAAATATAAAGGTGTTAATTATATTTCCTTTATATTTCACAAGAGTTTGGTCCTTCGAAGACTTCCTTCTGAATGTTATGCCTGACTAAGCAAGTCTGTAATAGTGCCCAGGATGATAGGGTCTCAAGCATAGTTACGTATTTTGCAATTTTACTTGCCAAAATAGAAGAATCCTGTATACATGAATATATATTGATGATTAAGAAAAAGTTTATAGGTCAGTAGAGAACAGTATTTATAAGAAGGCAAACTATGGGACCAAACACCTTACGTTCAAACCCTAGGTTTGAATGCCAGATCTACCACTAGACCACTAGATAGGAAATTGCCTAGGAAAAGTAAGGTTTTTTTTTTTTCATAATAGAATTCTTATGTGAACTAAAGAAATTACAAAAGTGCCTAGCACATATGAGCATTTTATACATGTCAGTAATATTATAATTACTATGTTAACATAGTAGAGAACACTATTTTTTAATCAAGAATATTTAGCTTCCACTAAAATGTAAAAAAAGAAAAAAACACTTCTGGAATATTCTCCAACATTTTTACAAGCAATCTGTTTAACTGCATCATTATAGAAATTATGTAGCTAAATGTCTGGAAGTTTCATTTTAGGAATTCATTTAATAGGTTTGACAGTTAAAGAAATCATATACAAAGAATTCTTTGAAATAACATCATTTTGAAAAATATTCACTTGAAATTTAACCTATTTTCTCTTCTGTTGTTTTTGTCTGAATAAATCTACTTTGTTTAGTATGTTATTTAGGTAGAGGTGCAATTTCAACCTATACTCTACAATGAAAGGAAATATGCCAAATACACATTTCAATCTGTGTAACTTGCCATGTAATAACTAAAATAAAACAACATAAGACAGGCTGATAAAAACTCAGAGATTTGAAAGGGTCAAGAAAAACTCTAATACACTACAGGCAGCTATTACAGATAAAACATTCACTGAAAAGAGAGGGAGAGAGAGAGGGAAGGAAAAGTCATGAAGAAAGAATAGATTTCTATGAAAATACAACTTTTTTTCAAGTTAGTTACTGAGTTTTCTTTGCTATTCTTAACAGTAATGTAATCATCCATACACATGATATCAATCTGCTTTCCATCCATATCTGTAAAGTCTGACATTTTTTTCTAAAGACAACTAAGAAAAATGAAAACTACCATTCTCTTTCTTCATGACCACTAAAGAAGAAAAATCACAGTATTTTAGGACTTCTGTCATTATTTCTCTTAGCAAGCATGTCCACAAAGCCTTCATTATAAGAGATTTATGATATATAGACATGAGAGAAGTTAGGCAGAAGGAAGTGGGGCCTTCTCATAATTAATAACTAGTCTGAAGATAATAATCGAGAGAGAGAGAACACTCCAGAAAGCATGCCATACTGTCACCATCAGTGACCAAGTGACATTTCATGGTTTCATTTTCACATGCTAATACAACACTGGTAGTCCACAAACAACTGACATGAAAACAACTGATCATAGTGTATGATAACAGAACCCCAAAGATGTCTCACCCACGTACAGGAATATATGCAGCTGATTTTCTGGAAAATTGTATCCATCCATTATAAGAACCATTCACTGTCTTCCATTCAGGTGCATTTGAACAAAAACAAAGACTATATAAATAAGTGCATACCCAATAACTGAAGCCCTACCCTTTGGGAAGAAATGTAAGACTTCTTCAATTCTTCAGTCCTGGGTCCCAAGTCAAAGACTCATGCAGACTCATTCATTCTCTCTTTACACCTTTAAGGCAGATCCTCAAAGCACAAATTCACTGTCTTTTCTTATCTTATATTTCTGTCATTCATTCTATTCCTTGGACGTCTTTCCCTTCTGAAACAAGTAGTCCAGAGTCCTCATCACTTTCACATTCCTCACAAAATCTAAAAGTAGTCACATTGATCCTTTACATTTTTTCTAATTATCATCAAATATAGATCTAGAAACAATTTACATAGGAATTAAAAGGCTCCAATATATTATAAAGTTATCCATATGACATAGGGGTATAATTTTAACTTTCCAGTGCAATACTTCCCAAGTGGGGGTTATTTTGCCCCCAGGAAACATTTTGCAATGCCTGCAGACATTTGTGATCATTTTAACTGAGTGATGTTACTGGCACCTGGTGGGTAAATATCAGCGGTGCTGCTAAACAACCTACAGAACTTGCCACAACAATTATCCGGCACAAATGTCAACAGTGCTACTCTTGAGAAAACTTGCTTTCCTACAAATAGGTATCTGTTCATTCTACTTCTGAGTCCTAGTTGTCACCTTGTTAAGGAAGTCCTGTCTTAACCAGGGGAAAAAAAAAATTACAGTTAGACTTTTTGATATGCAAACAAAATAGAACATGATTTTGCCATAAAAGTTAGTTTTAGCTTTTATAAACTTAGTTTTTCTCAAAATTTCTCCAGCTAAAGCCCTAGATTATTTGCTTAAAAATTAACCTCACTTGAAATTTCTATTTAAAAAGGTTTAAATTTTTTTAAAATGCTACAGAGATGTGACAGAAACATTCTTCTTATCACTATCCCCTCTCTCCTATCAGTGTCACTATTTCAAATTTCCATCTACATATAAGGTATGTCTCCGGTTAAGAAATCCAGCTTAACGTAGAATTAAACAACAACAACAAAAAATAAATAAAGCCTGAACTTGTAATTCCTTCAGAAGCAGGAAACATGGAGGTTTTACTTCCTTCTCCCTTAATATCAAGTTAATTCTTGTCCATTATTCTTTTGACAATCTCAATACAGTAACCCTGTGACAAATGTTTATCTTATTTACTCTACTATCTTCCTGTACAGTTATTCACGTATTCATCATCCAACAAATATTATGAATGCTTCTTACGTGCTCACTATGCAAAGAACTGTAGACATTATGGGAAGAAAGACAGGCATAATCCTTGTCCTCACAGAGTTCTGTCTGGTGGAAGGCCAATAATTCAACAAGCAATTCTAAAAAGCGTGATGTATCATGAACAGGAATCAGTGCAAGGACACAGATAAGTGGCATCTCTTCTGGTGTAAGTGAAACCTGCAGAATAAGTAGGAAAAATGCGAAAGAGAGGGGAAGGAGATTCTTCACAGGCAAAGACAGAACAGAGAGGAAAAAGATCATGGCAATCTGAGGCAATGGCAGGATGTCAATATGCCGGAATGTAGGATACAGATGGCAGAGGAGCAAGTGATGATGCTGGTAAGAGGCAGGGACGAGAGTTAAGGAGCTTTTATTTCATTCTAAGAGGAACAGAAAGCCACAGAAGGATTTTGAGTAGACAACGTTTATATGATAAGACTCGCATTTAGAAACATCACTGTAGCTGCAATGGATCAGCAGGAAGCAGAAAAAGGGAAGAGAGAAAAGGGCCATGGTAACAGGTGGAAGATGATGGTGTGGTGGACTGGAACAGGACACAGGGGCTCATTTGAGAGAGCTGGACATTCAGTAAATCTTTGGGAGGTAGAATCAAGAGATTTTTATTAGATAGTCCCCAGTTTCTACTCTTACATTTTTCCAATTATCCAGCTCACGCCAGTAGTTTTGGTTTTAAAATATTGGAAATTAAAATGCAGTTTGATTTACGATAGCTAAGAGGGTCCTCACAGCACCATATGAGATATGCAATGCAAGCAAATTTCCCTCATTCAATAGATAAAGCGGAGGCTTAGAGACGTTAAGTAACTGATACCAATTTATAATGTTACTAGGTGGTAAAAATGGGCTTAGAACCCAGCCAGCAGTTTCTGAATCCAGTTCAGTTTCTAGTGGCATGTTTCTTCTGGAACTACACCTCTGCCAAAGTCCTGGGCTGTTTGGTGGATACTGTGCAGTCTTGCACCTGATTACTGTCAAGTATAATTTTCTAATCACTTCATAAATGTGTATGTATATTCAGTAACTATCTCACAAAGAAATGGGGGGGGGAAAGTCATAAACTCTGATTATATGGAATATAACTAAATGAATAAAATCATAAATAGACATTTATATTAATATAAGCAATACAGGAAAAAAGAGATCTATTAGTGCTGTCCAGGCTAAAACTGTGTTTCACATGGATTAGTTGGCAGTATGATCAGAATATAAATATTTAATGAATTATGAAAATCAAATTTGCCTTCATGTAAGTTCACTCTAAATGCACATTAATTCCAGAGAAGCAAAAAAAAGTTAAATTGCCTCTTCCCCCAAAACATAATTTTTCTTTCCATCTAGCTGCATTTGACAAGTAATCCTATAAGGTGCTTTACCTTCTCAGCTCTAAATTTGACTCAAAAAAAGCCTATAATTAATTTGCTATCATGAAAAATGAATACCTGAGTCACGATTTTATAACTTAACTATAGGATAAAATAATTACTTTTGTTAGTAGATAAAACTACCAGTTACACATACATAAATTTTATTTTGTATATGGGAGGTAACAACTTTATATTCTAAAAAACCAAAACATACTAGAATATAAATTATAAAGTGATTATTTTGGAAATTTATAAAATGTGTGGTGAGAGGACACCAAATGCCTTACATAGAAGGTAACTATATAATTCATCATCTCGGCCAGGACCCTTTCAAGACTGAAAGGAGGGCCATTAATAACAACGGAATGAGTGTCACCTTAATCACTAGAATGAGATAACAACAAGGGGAAATGGCTTTTCTAAGAGTTCCTGAAATTCCAATGATGAGCCCCTAATAAAATTCACTTTAGTATACAACTGTAGTAACTAAATAACCTGGACATATACCAAAATTCCAAAATTTGGAGATTTGGGAAATTTTAGCAGCGAGCTCCTCTACACGTGTTTTTTGAATTAAGATCAATATACTTCACAATAACAACTTGCTTAAAACTGAGTTTAAAACTGTGAGAAGGTTTTATGGCTATTTGCTTTTAACCTTCTTCCACAGTAACTAAAGTACCCCGTATACTGCTAGAACCGGGGGTCCTTGCCACAAGTTACAAATCAGATGTCAATCTCCAATAGCATTTAAAAAATCTATTATTATTTCCATTAACTCTATTAAATCTGTAAGAACAATACCCAATTAACTTTGAAAAGTAAAGCACAAACACCAAACAAACCCAACCCTATTATTTCTCTCACAATTCTTGCATGTCAGTTTTAAACTGTCACAGGACAAAGTAAATATTTTGGTAGGGGCAAAGAAAAATGCTTTAACTCAGAACCATTACGGTGTGAGCTGTGACAAGAACCACTCACAATATATAATACAAAAGCAATCTGCTGCCACAGAAGCATTCCTCCATGGATAGGAGACATTTTAATCCGTTTTTTGTAAAGCACGGGAGGAATTACAGAGTTGAAACAGAAACAGAACTTTTTAACATGCCTGGAGAAAGAAATATCCATTAGTAAGCAGCATTCTCACTGGGATTGCATTTCTTGAATATTCTCCATCAAGGAGATGAGAATATCAGTTTTTACACGTTAGTCCAGGAAAGTGATAGTCTGAAATTAGAGCTGCTAAAAACAGGCAGGTACTGTGAAATTCAAGGAAATGCTGCATCAAGAAGCTGGGGGAACGAAAAAAGGATAAAATTCTCTTTATCCTTACAAAATTGGCACATTATTCCAAGTGAGGTAACAGGCAGAGCCTCACAGCAGATTAAAAAGAATTTGAGGACAAATGTTTCATTCAGTAGGTCTTTCTGTATAGCAGATAACTTTCCACCCAGTAAAGAAAAGCCTCGTCTTTTATTAACTCCATTTGAAGGTTTGTGTTACTATATAAAACCCCTCTTTTTCACATAGTCATGGATGTGTTGGCGAGTGCCTCTACATCATTCATACTTATAAAATCCAACATGGCAGGTGGTCCTTAATTTTTCACTGTTAAAAGCTCTGCAGAAGGTGACTGCCTTGTTGCCATTTGCTTTTCATTTGCTTCACTTACCATTTTAAAAAAGTGCCTCCTGAACATTTTCAAAGAGCATATTAGTTAAAAATAATAAAGTCTTCTTTAGAAAAAACACAGAGTAGATTTTTCTGATTTTTTTTTTTTTTTACTCTTTTACAACCAGGTATACTCATTTCCAAGGATCACATTTGCTATTTACAAATTCATCTATTTTCACTACTCCCTGTACATATGTCCTTGACAATACCATTATACACAGAGAAAATTCTAAGGTGATGAATTTTAAGTTAAAAGGAAAATAAGCAGTAAAAGCAAGTCATTATTTTTTAAGTTACTGGGTTGGTAAGTAATTCATATTTTCATAAATTAAGAACTGAAAAGAAATAGTGGGGAATGCAAGTAAGATCTAATGCAGTATGCCTTTAAAAGATAATACTCTGTTTTACTAAATTCCCTGAAACAAAGTAAAGATTTCTGTTTTAAAAAAAAAAATTTAATTTTGAAATATGTCCTTAAAAACCAGAACCTTTCTGTTTGATTTATTCTGTAGGGCAAATAAGCTGCTTCTTTTGACTTTGTGATTACTAACACATGTAGTTAGTAATTCTAACAACTGGATAATTAATAAACATTAGCAAATTAATCACAAATTAAGTTAAATTAATCACAAATTATTTCACAAATTAAAAAGCTTAAAAACTGTATCAAAGGTTGTTGGAACCAATGAGCTAATAAGTTAGGAGAAAAAAAGTCATTACAGTCTGGAATTCTAAGAGAATCCCCTCTCCCCCACTTCCACCCTTTTTCTCACACCCTGTGATCCTCTCATCTCAATTCTTTAGCTACATTTTTGGAGAGATGAATTGATAGCATTTCTGTCTGTCAACATGCCCAGCCATACTTATGCCACCATCATCAATCAGAATTTTATTTTTTTTATTTCCCACTCACAAACTGAAATGACTCACTTTGATCTCAGTTTTGAATCTTGTTCCTTTCCCACTATAATCCTGCTTTCTATGCTCTTCTCCTACAGGGATCCTAGATGATCATTTTCCCAACTGTGTTTGCAAACACTGCTCCAAATATAGTAATATTTGAACTACATAAAAAGGATTTATCTTAAAGTCAACTCTCCACATTCTATCAATCAAATAAGTTTAGCAAACTCTGGACAGAAACGGTCTTTAATACAATCTTTCAAAGCTTTCTTCTCTTATTATGAACTCTCCAAATGGGAACAGATCCCATTTTATGTGCACTATCCAAATAATTTAACCTTTAACGACTTTGCAACAATTTACTTTGTTATTGCCCTCTTTTCTTCAAGACAACTGTTTATTCTCATTCCAGCGATTTTCTCACATTACCATTCATTCTTGGCTCATGTGAATTTGGTTTCTGCCCTTACCATTATCTAGGTGATGGAACGACACCCCTGTGAAAAGCCCTCCTACCAGGATTTTATCTAACTTGTCTCCCCAGCTTTCTCCACTACTTTCTACTACTACCACTTTCACAGATTATCTCTGACAAGCCACTACTACACACAGCCAACATCTACAACCACATTCATTTTAAAGGGAGAAGCCCACACTGTCAGGTTTTCTGACCTCGTCAAGGATGAGACTAGCAAATGCAGGTATTTGAAAAAACTCTCTTATTCTTTGTCCAATGTACTCAATCAAAGTCTTTATCTTAGTTTTAGGAGCCCAGCATTAAGAGTTCAATTTAAGTGACCCATCCTTTGATAGGAGAGTCTCATTCCCCATTGTCTTAAATCTTTGAGGTAATTTACATAATTTCACACACCACACAAGCAGTTAGACTAAAATTTACCAAGCACTAATTTTTGATCTTGGGATGTCACTCAGTAATATATATGCATTATATAATTTAATGTTAATAATAATATCAGATATCACTCAGAATCCATAGATTCTATCATCATACTCAATTTGAAATGAAGAATCTGAAATTATATGAGATTAAGTAATTTGCCTAAGGTCATAATTAGTAAATAAAATAAAAAATTGTCTCCAACTAAAATGTTGTAACTTAGGAAATTAACTTAATTTTCATAAGAAGCAGAAAAATTAAATATTCTGGGACTTCCAGAACAAGGAAGATTAATTTTGACCTTGAAGATCAGAGGGGCTTACCTGAAGGAGCTAACACTTGGGCTTTTGAAGGACACAAAATATATGAATATTTTGTGAAGATATGGAAGAAAAGCCATGTCAAGAAAATGAAATAAGCAAAATAGAAAATATTGAAACCAAAAAAGTAAAGGCTACATTTAGAAACTACTGACAAACCAAATTAGTCTGGCTGAAGTAAAACGGGCTTTAAAAGAATAGTAGTAATGGGGTGCCTGAGTGCTATAGTCAGTTTAAGCCTCCAGCTCTTAGTTTTGGCTTAGGTCTTGACCTCAGGGTCAAGAGATGCAGCCTGGCAGCAGGCTCCACGCTGGGAGCTTAAGATTCTCTCCCCTCCCCCAGCCCCACTCTCTCACTCTTCATCTCTCTAAAAAATAAAAATAAATAAAAATAAATAATTAAAAAAGAATCTCTCCCTCTGCCCCTCCCCCATATATATATATATATATAAATAATTAAAAAAGAATCTCTCCCTCTGCCCCTCCCCCATATATATATATATATATATATATATATATTTTTTTTTTTTTTTTTTTTTTTTTTTAAGGATAGTAGGGAGGTAACTGGGTGGCTCAGTGGTTGAGCGTCTGCCTTTAGCTCAGGTCATGATCCTGGGGTCCCAGGATCAGAGTCTTACATTGGGCTCCCCACAGGCACCCTGCTTCTCCCTCTGTCTGTGTCTCTGCCTCTGTGTGTTTCTCATTAATAAATAAATTAAATATTTTAAAAAATAATAAATAATAATAAATAATCTTTAAAAAGGAGAGTAGTAAAAGATAACTCAAAATTCTAATGCCATGTGTCACCCTTTAGATGTTGTTTTTCCAAGCATTAGTTCTACCTCTGTGTTGTCCCTAACACAACCCTTGCTTCCCATTCTCCATAACAGGGTCCTTGAGTCACTGTGAAAGGAGCTGTTGCTTTCAGCTTCTCCCACCTCTAATCCAGTTTCCAACTTCCTTTTCATTTATTACCATAACACAACTTTAATTATATGCCCTTCTTAAAAGTTCTTGATGAACTCCTCATGTCTACAAAAGGTACTACAAATTCCTTCATATAACATAAAAAGTCACCTCTCCCCAAGATTTAATATAATTTATCATCTATTTTTCCAGCATTAGTACTATAATCCTTTTCACACAGACCCCAACTATCACCAAGTATGACCTATAATTTCACATATCCCCCATCTTTGCTCATAACATTCACTGGGCCTGGAAGTACCTTTTTATGACTTCATATCTATTGATTAAAACTCAGTGCATATACCATCTCCTGCAAGCCTTTATTTTCTCCCCAATAGAAATTTATTTCCTTGTTTAATCAGAATTTGTGTGCAATTAGAATTTCCTGGCTTATGTTGTAACTAGTTATTTAAACATTCATTTGTTGATGAAAATATGAAGTCTACTTAAGGTGCAGAGAATAAATGTTCAATACAATTTTGCCTTATTTTTGTAGTTTGTTTTATATAGGACTAAGCAGGGCTAGAGGCTGTAAGTTTATATATCTTTAAAAAAATCCTCTTATTATACTTCACCACATAATTCACAGATGATTTATCTCCCTAAAATATGTTCTGTAGTCTAATATGAAAGTGAGTGTTAATTGCTTAAAAGAAATCTACTGAATGGCATGTAAGTTAAAAATTCTATTATTGAGGGGTGCCTGGGTGGCTCATTTCGTTGAACAATGGATTCTTGACTTTGGCTCGTGTCATGATCTTAGAGTCCTGGGATCAAGCCCCATATCAGGCTCCGTGCTCAGCCCTCTTCCTCTGTTCCTATCCAGCTCATGCTCTCTCTCTAAGAAATAAATAAATCTAAAATAAAAAACCTGTATTCTTGATAGAACTAAGAAGCCCAGAGAATTTAGATATGCTGTAAAAGACAATAAAAATGACTTGCACTACAAATACTAATGTGTATGTAATACACAGAATATACCAAGATTCAGTATGTGTTGAAAAAATTGTTTCATGATATTCACTTCCTTTGTGTAGTTAAGTTTTTTATTTTGGTATCATTTTATAGTTAATATGCAATTATATATCAATTTCTTCCTCACACAAAAAACACACTTACATTTGGGGAATTAATATATAAAACCTATTACAACTCATGCTACCCATTTGGAGCTTATTCTTTAAGTGGTATTCATTGCCACAAAACAATACAATTGACTGAAAATGCATAATGGCTTATTACTAACAGCAGTATCTCAAGGATTACCAATCTATAAGAGTTCTAAACTATGTGTTTGTGTATATATACGTATAACATAATTCATTTTGATAAATTTTAAATATTACAATGTGTTTAAATAGTGTAATCTGTTCATCCAGCAATCAGAAAGAAACCATAACAATTAAAACACTTCATAATTTTTTAACCTCCACGAAGTCCCTGTTTTCCTGCTACACCAACTTGGTGTAGTCACCAAGTTGGTCTAGATTATATTTTAAATTAATACTAAAATATTACTGAAAATAAGGAACCTTCTATTTGTTAACTAGAATGGTAGCCCATATTTTTAAATGACAACCAAAAATAGTACTTGTACCCCAAATATTAATGAGAGTGAAGAACAAGGCAAGGATGGGTTGGTTAATTTTGTCATGTTCTACTTCTTTGCTCCTTTTTTTCTTCGTAAAGTTAGAGATAGATTAGATAGATAGATGCGTGTGTACATGCATATGCATATACGCACAGAGTAATACATGATCAGTGCAGAAAACATAAAGATCATAGAATAATCTAAAGAAAACTAATCATAACCTATATCTCACTGACCATGGATGATTCATATTAACAGTTTCATGTATGTTTTTTCACTCTTTTCCTAAAAATTTAGTTAAACTATTTTTGCACTGCTTTCTTATTTGGCCTAATACAGTGAACATTTTCCCATAAATACATATATAATTTAACAACATGATTTCAGAGTCTATATGATATCTCATCTTATGGATATTCATAACAGTCTTAATCTCCTATTCTTGGATATTTAGGCTGGTACCTCCTTCCCAAGAGTCAAAGGTCTTTTTCTTACCCTAAAAAAATAATTTTATAATATATAAAATTATTATAATTACCACCATCAAAATTACTTGTTGGCAATTAACTGAATACTGGACATTTATAATCTTTGTATCCTGCCTTATAGGAGTTAACCTAACTTCATGTATATGGTCAATCATTCCTCTTTTATTTACTGAGCAAGGAGGTTAGCTACATAGGGTGCTAGTTGTATATAAAGGTGCTGGAAGGACATAAAGGAATGCCATTATTCTGTAGAACCTATAATCTAATGGAGCCCATTACAGTAAGGCTAATGAACATCTGACCAGCATGACTGTGGCCTTATGGGGAAGGGTACACAGAGTTGGGAGGGGACGATGAGGAGATTAGAAGTCTTCCCCAATAAGATGGAATTTAGGCAGAAAATGATAATATATGAAAATTGCAGTGGGGAATTCAGCAGTTAGGATGATTCAAATTATTCAGTATGGTTGAGTAATGGGGAAAAAGATAAGCAGAGGCGAGTCAGAAAGGATTTTGAATAAGATGTTAAAAAATATCTCGGGGAAAAATATATCTTTTGAATAAGATGTTAAAAAATATCTTGGGGAAAAATATATCTTGGAAACTACATGAAGAAATGATACGTTTTAAAGAAAGCCATGGTGAGGTACCTGGGTGGCTCAATTGGTTAAGCATCAAGCCTTTAGCTCAGGTTCTGATTCTGGGGTCCTGGGATCAAGCCCCATGTCAGGCTCCCTGCTCAGTGGGAAGCCCACTTCTTTAACTCCCTCTGCCATTTCCCGCCCCCCCACTTGTGCTCTCTGGCTCTATCTCTCTGTCAAATAAATAAATAAATAAATAAATAAATAAATAAATAAATCTTTAAAAAAATAAAAAAGAAAGCCATGATATAACTCAATTTGTATTTTAAAAATAACTTCAAAGAGTAAGTAGAAAAAATACTGAAAAGGAATAAGGCAAACTCAAACAAATAGATTGGGAGGCTACCAACACTCTCCTGTAAGGTAGGTATGTCACAGACTTAAACCAAGATAGTGTCAGTGAGATGGGGAAAACTGATTAGATATATTGAAAAGATTTTATGGAAGTAGAATCGATATAATTTCTGGATCTTTTCCAGCCACATTTACCAAAATAGAAACACAGAGCAATTCGTAGAATAATAACAACTGCAGGTAACATTTATTGATTACTCAACCTGTGTTAGACAATATGCTAAATGCTCTACAAGTACCATCCCATTTTTATGCACATGTATTATCCATTTTCTGTTGCAAGTGTTTTCTGTATATTAGATTATTTGGTCCATACACAATCTCTGGAATTGATAGTTAATATTTTTCACTTTGAATATAAGAGACCAAGGCCTAGAAAGATTATGTAGCTTGCCTGAGCACACAGCTAATTGACCCTATGTATATCTAGTCAGAAGAGGTATTTTTAACCATTATTTAATTATTTTAGTAGAGTGATGTTACCAATCTGAAAGATGTCTCAAAAAGACTCCTGAAAATAAAATACCTATTCACTCATTACAAAAGATACATAACAATAAAGATGTATTAAACTTCTCTTCAGAGGTTTAAAAAACAAACAAAAAAAATTAAAAAGAGTAGAACAAAGACAAGAATGTGGGCTAGAATTTAAATCCTAAAAATTATAACCTGACTTCAAAGTAAATATAATTAATATTCAATTTCATTCTTCTTTAAGCAGAAATTATTTCTCTTTAAGTAAATACTCAGTAGATATAATTTTTTAAAAAATATATTATTAGAATCTGAGTCTATAGCACTATTCAAGACAAATTGAGACTAGAAAAAGGAAACTTTCTTACAGAATAAAACTTCTAAATGTAAAAGGAAGAAGAAAATATAAAAATCAACATTTTGCAGGGCACCTGGGTGGCTCACTGGTTTACTAATTAGCTACAAACAGAAAACAGTAAACTTAAAACAGAAGAATCTGGTATACATAGCCTTAACCAAGTCATCAAACTTAGCATCACAAATAAGGGGACATGATGTGATGCAATGGAAAGCAAATCACATCAAGGATATTGTATCCCTGCCAAAAATTTAACTTGAACTGAATAATGAAGAGACAGCCAGGCAAATATAGAATGTGGCATTATTCTAAGAGTAACTGGTTTAGATTCTTAAAAGGTCAAAAAAACAAAAGTTAAGGGAAAGTTCTAGATTAAAAGAGAAGAAAAGAAATATGACAACCAAAGAAATATAGGATCCTTAATTAGATCATGGATTTAAAAAAGTCAACTATAAAGACCGTCTGAGGCAACTGGAAAATTGGCATGTGTATTATTTATTAAACTTTTTAATGAATGTTGAATTTCTTGTGTTTGAAATATAGTTTTGTGTTTATCTGACAGAAAGTCTTTGTTTTGGGGAAATATGCTAGAACAATTTAGTAGGAGTTAAGTGTAATGACATCAGCAACTTATTATCAAATGGTTCGGCCAGGAAAAAAAAAATTACACACACACACACACACACACACACACACACAAGGGTGGGGAGAGGTAAACATACACAAATGTGGCGATATTTTAAAAACTGGAGACTCTGAAGACCAGTAGGGTGATTAATGTGTTATTCTTTATACTTTTCTATTGGTTAAACATTTGAAAAAGAAAAAAATTATAAGGTAGAAATTTCTCAAATGGAGTTAAAAATTCATCACTGGATTGTTAACGTTATTAATTTTAAGTGTTTTTGGCAATCTATAAGCTCATGTAATTTTATCTCTCCCAGACAAATTTATCATAGTTATCTATAAACAAAAAGCACTCAAGAAATGTTTGTTGAACTAAATTGAATTGGTTTTATATCCCAAACATCTTTCCCCAAAAGTCTTAGAGTGCTGAATTCTTTTTAACTTCAATATTTTTGTATTGTTTGATCTTTTACTTCCCACGCAGCACTGCAGAATTCCTAATCTCCCTGTATATTATATGCCTGTCAGTTTCATCCTTTTTTCTCAGTAAAATGCACGAAATCTTGGCAATAATTAAAATTGTCAACAAATATTTAAATTTAGCTTAATATGTAGCCTTGCTAGGAGTATACTCTAATGAGAGCAATCCCTCTGGAATTTTATACCAGATACTAACCCTCCAGAGGTTCCTACAGATTCCAAAACATGCATCTCTGCCTTGAGGGTAAGAAAGGTCATTACAGGTCTAAAAGTGTGAATGGAAACTTCAGTGTCACCTTCTCTGGAAAAACTAATACGATACCACTGTCCAAGAAATAAACAGAAACAGACAACTGGAAACAGAGGAAAAGAAAACTAGAAAACACTTTATAGTATACAAATGATGAAGCACAATTCTATGGTTTTACAAAGAACAAAACAGAGCGTCTTGACCTTCTCACGTCAATGTTTATGTCCTGGTGGAATGGAACAGAGAAGGACCAAAAGGAAGTAAAATGAATAGGAATAATATCTTCAGTCACAAAAGAAAAGATGCAGATAAACAAGGATATACTGCAGAGCCCGCTGACCTCAGAAAACTTATGAATATGTCTATATGACTATGACCTATAAGTATTATATTTATGAATATAAATAACAGAAAGGAAGGAAGAAGGATGGAAGGGAGGAATGGAAGCAGGGGAGCATGTTCTTTAGTTAACTAGCTAAAAGATAAAGGGAACCAAATAAAATAATTCACTCTTGTAACCTATTACTTCTTCATTTAATTTCCAGCTACTTAAAAATAGAAGTTAAAAACTCTTCATGGCTTAGGAGAAAGAAAATCTAAACCTGAAAACCGAACACCTGAATTGTAGTTGGATGTCATCTCATTATAATGTTTATAGTTTGGAATAATCTGTCAGTCACCATTAGGCATGATTTCCTTAAATATGAAGCGGCACGACCTAAAATTAAAAAAAAATTATGGTACAATCAAAAATTTGAAAAATTATATAGTCATTTCCTGCTTTACAGAAGAAAGCAATTTTTGTACTGAATTCCTTCCATCTCAAGATTCTTTCACAACTGTCAAAAAAAAAAAAAAAAAAAAGCCACAGCTATGCTGACAAAGCACTGTGGAGTAAACCCCAATCTACACATAACTTCAGAGACCTGCAGGTATAGAGAGTAAAATCACCCACTTTTCCTGACAGCAAACATAGGTCATGTTTCTCCAGAAATCCTTGACCCCGAGAGCACAGTAAGAATCAGAAGTAAAATCAACCATGCCCTCAGAGGGATGGTTACCGTGTGGGTTATAGTGTGTGCTTTTGCCTGGCTGCCTCAATAGGAAAAGATGGGAAATGTCAGACTGGGAATTGGAAATGCTGGTTTATTTTTCCTTCCAGATGGACACAAAGGAATTAAATAACTTTCATGGCGATCAGGTTAGAGATGTCACTGTTCACCTGATGATTCTCTTCCATTGATAAGACTGCAAATAACCTGTCTCTTTTTTTTTCTGTACTTTTTTAAACAAGAAAAATTAAAAAAAAGCCCTTAAAACTAAATGCTACTCTCCATTTACCTGATTTTTCCATAAATTGCACCTTAAGGATACGAAAGCAATATTTAGTGCACTGTGACACAGTGTGTAAAGTCACTACCAAGGAAAAGACTAACTTCCAGGGAGGACATTTAAATACATAGTAATTTCTTTCATATTTAAAAATATAAGCATGTGAAGCTTGTCCTTTACAAAATAAACATCGTTTATTATTTTAATAACAAGTGTAATTCCTATTTTGAAATCATAGATTTCCCAGGCAAGATCTTAAAAAATAAAGCATAAAATACAAAATTAAGAATGCTACTTGAAATATTTCAATTTTTTAAAATAAACAGAACCAAATTTTTGTTGGGAATGATTGTTTAATGTACATGTGAACTTATTAAATTATAGCAACCTCTTACTCTGAAGAACATCATTAGGACAAAATATCTCACTTAATAATAATGTATGGCAATAATTACAATAAACTCTGAAAAAGAATGCTTTGATCCTGCAGACTGATTGAATGTAAAACTCTGAAATTCACTTTATGACCTGTTCTAACAAATCACAATTCATACGGATGTGCCATCATTAATTTAGCCATTACTAATAACCCTTATTGGTATCTTTTCTCAAATCATAGCCCTCAGCAATTATGGCTTTCAGATCAGAATCTAGGAAGCCCAATTATTTCAGGCATTGCTTGGTGCCTAAAAAAATCTGAACTATAAATCAATATTGTATGTAACTATAGTATCTAATATAATTTTGAATGAGGTAACTCAATGAGTGATTGTTATATACATACATGAAAGATGTTTAGTACTGTCCTAGTCTCAAAATTTCCCATCCAAAATAGTGCCTTGAAGAATAAGCCAATATGTCCTGTGAGATTACTCCACGGGTTCAAATGATTCAACAAGGGATGATTTTGGAAACTTACCAAAAACCATTATGATACCATAATACACTGATTCGCATATAAAACACCCTCTACTAGGCTTGCAGAACTGAACTGGACTGAACTCTGTAAGCTCTCAGGGCAAAGGGGCTGATACTTAGCAGCATAAAATGACACTGGTTTCTAAACTTCAGTGTTACTAATCCAAACTGACTTCTGCAGACCATAAAGTACAATTGGCCTTTTCAATTTAGATTCAAACACCTGGCTAAATCCATTAGCCAGTGATTCCATGAAGCAAAACCTACTTCCTTTTACCAATACTTATTTTCTTTCCTTTTGGAAGCTCTTTGTTTTTGAAGAAATCAAGAAAATATACAACAAAATAAAAAAATAAGCAAAATTGTATCTGTACTCCAGACAACTTTTCACAAATTTTTATCAAAGAGAACAGACTGTACCGATCACTAAGAACAAACTTATATCCAGGATAGGAGGCTCCTATCGTTCCTGGAGTATGTGTATTTATGTCACTGGATTCATCTGAAAGACCCTCTGCACATACTAATGTAATTCAACAGATGTGAAAATCAGCTCAATTTAGTCCATCACCCTTACTGCTACCACCATCATAATCACCGCTACAACCAGGCACAATAATATAATTTAGGAAGTTACTCTTTGTCAGAGTATTGCCTGGAAAATTATGGATTCACAGACTGAGTTTAACACCTGCATGTGTAGATGTAGCATATAATTCATAAACAAAACTACCACTTTAATACTTGCATCTTATATGTACATCATTGTTAAATCTTGCAGAAGATAACCAACTAATGAGAAAGAGCTGTCAGAACTCAGTGAAGGTACTATCAACACGATAACTTCGCTTTGGTGTTTGAGCATCACTTTACTTAGAAGAGTGCTTAGATTCAGACAAATGTGGGGAAAAATAAGAATTGACAAAACACATGTTTAGTGTCTTTGTATGATTAGGTTCAGGCACACCGCCAGGAGAAAACTTTGTCTATGATCTCATCTGATCTTAGTTACTTGTCAAAAAAGAAGGAAGAAGAAAATTTCTTACTCATTAGATGGTGTCTTTTTAAGTTTGGTGGAACAAAAACCATGTTCATTCCTTTAATAAGTACAAAAAAACAAGACTGATGAGGTGAACAACAATCAATACACAGATTCTACAAATTTTACAACTGTTTATTTTCAGTTCAAACATGATTGATGTCAATTAGATGCAGATCTGTCCTGGTGATTCTCATGAATCCACCATGTCAGATTATCACCTTCCATGGAACTCTTTGAAAATCCAATGCTGTGCTTTATCTTTTCCCTAAATCCTTAAATTCCACAATTTTTAAAAAAATCATTGTTTTATATTTATCACAGCTATTTTTCTTTTTTTGTCAGTGGTAATGTTTTACTTACAGAGTACAGAGGCTACTTAGTATTGTTGATGTAATGGACATTTATGATCACTGGTACATGTTAACCTTCATTTTTGCGAGAATTTTTTAAGTACTATGAAAAATACTTCAGAGTGAAAAATGCACACTATACAATTTAAAGTGTAATCTCAGTAAGCAAAATATATGAAAATCTTGATTTATAGACAAAGAAAGACTATTAGATTGCAACATAAATTGCTAACTAGGAAAAAAAGGTGCTTATAGACAATGCTGTAAAAATAACAAAATCTAGCCTTTCTGTCTTAGTCTTTAAGGAGACCATTCCACTTTTTATAATCACAAAGAAATATATTGTTTCATTATGTTTTAAATGCAAACTAGTAACTCAGAATTTTCTGGAAATTTACATATTTTATTAGTGAAAACTCAATCTTCTTTTCCTGTGACAAGGCACTGTCACAAAGACTAAAGAAGCCAAATAAGAGCTTGTCTACAGCACAGTCAAGCTCTGCATATAAAGTGTCATGACATGTAAATGAAAATAATACAAAGCTAAATTGGTGTCTAAATGGTAAATCTGTGGCTATTGTGAAAATCAACTAAAAATATGGAGGGGCGAAAGGATATATATTTGCTTACTTGACACACACACACACACACACACACACACACACACATTCTGTCCATCATTCACTTTTTGAAGTGTCAGAAAACATTATTTCTCAAATGACACACAGGGCTTCATTTGCTATGCATAAGGTCAGTGAATATTAGCTTCATTTACACTTGGCTGAGAATCAGTTGGTGTCAACAGGAGAGGCTTAGTTCCTCTACTGAGCCGGGTTAGAATCTGACAGAGAGCTGCCACTGAAGAAGATGGATGATCTTCTTTGCTGACCCTGCTCCCCTAAAGTGTCATAGTTTGGGTCTCTTTCTATCTCCACAACAAAAGACCCTCTCTGAGCTTCCCAGTGGCCTTCAGCTTTATTGGTGCTAACAGGTCCAGACATTTTCATCGATTGGATTCTCTACCTTTTAAACACAAGAGCTTGCCCTTTTTGGCTAGCTAAACCTTGGCACAGATGTCTTTTTTTGTAATTGCGTCTTTGCTGTCTATTGGAAAGGATGCAGTCAGACAGGCAAACATCATGTCAGCACAGAAAATGTTGAACTATTTATCTCAGTTTCCCAATGTCATTTTAATGAAAGTGATATGTCATCTGTCTGAAGGAATTAACCCTTAGATAATCTCATGGTATACTTCTAAATGGAAAGTCAAAATCTCATGCCTATTTGATGACTAATATATGTAAAATACGTTATGTGGAACTAGTCAGCAGGTAGGAAAGAAAGTACTTTTCATTTTATGTAAGTAGTTACCGACAACCATATTTTAAAACAAATATACCCAAAAATATTCTATATGATTTTCATTCTATATGATTCTATTCCATATAATTTTTCCATTTTGCTTTGTACTACTGGCTGACACTGTGAAATATGGCCTTCTCTCACTAAAAAATATATATAAAATATTTAATATATAACAAAGATGCTGTAATGATATAATAAATTACATGTTGCTTTGAGATCCTGGCTGTGAGCTATTTTAATATGTTAGAGATTTGTTATTGATATTTGAGTAATCTGAAAGAAATTACCTAACCTCAAATTCAAATGTTCTAAAACACATATGCTAAAATGATGAAAAGTTCTTACAAACAGATTTACATGTAACACATTTTACGAGAAATGACTATTTTGAGTATGTGTGGATAACTCAGACGCTCTAAAATATTATAATATGTAACTGTCAGCATTATTTATTCCATGCAAAATATAATTTAACATATTGGCATAGATGGAATTGCAGTTAACTAATAAATATATATGTATGTAAAATATAGTGATCTCAGTACAAAAAGAGAGAACTAAAAATAAAAATAAATTATACAAAAATGAAGATAAGGATATACCAATTGTATCTCAAGTTAACCCTTTTGTTAAACTGCAGACAAAATATAATGTGATCATTTTCTTGTACTCTGAAATAAAAATATTAAGCCTCTATTCAAAGATTCTGAAATTCTGCCTATTATTTTTAGTGTTAATGCTTTCATCCAAATTGAGAAAATTAGCAAATTACAGTTGAAAGTAACTATTTATTAAAATCTCCATAGCCAAACATTTTGCTCTAGATAAATTATTAACAACTCTCATTAAAATGAGTATACTTATCAAAGCTGAGGAATCCACTTAAAAATATAGTGTTGAGACGATTTAAGGAAAAAAACTTCAAGAACACAGCTTCCTTTTATTTTTAATATCATATAGACTGTACATCAGTGACTTTTAGCTTTTATTCTCTAAATTGAATAGTATTCCCTCAATACAATGCCAATAATTTCAAGTATGTATGCATGAAGCAACTATCAGCCTCTCTCTATACATATATATATATTTTTTCACTTCTTTTTCTAGAGGAGAGAATGAACAAAGTCAACATTCTGCCTCTAGGATGTGAGCCAGAAGGATCAGGAACCTGATTTTTTAAAAAAATCAAATCAGTTACTACTTTAATTTGATAATTATGGCACTAAACAACTAAGATTAATATTAAGACCTGATGAGTTCTTCAGACTATGCAATGTTTTTTAAAAATAAAAATACCAGAAAGACTCCTCATGCCCAATCTGGGTCCAGGATGGTTTTATGTGTTCAACTGACCCAAGCAGTATGCCTATGAAGATCCTCAGGAGCATGTCCGTCAATCAATGTCAACATTCTGTCAGAATCCACTCTGACTGCCAGTGACAGTCAGTTATCTATTGACATTAATGAATAATAAATAAGTATGCCCTTTAGGTTTATATGAATACGATGTATATTATTTTCAGTGTAGATTAGCCTATATGCAAAAGCAGATTTGTTTTTTTGTTTGGGGGGGGGTGTTTGTTTCTCATCTAATTCATTAGGCAATGGTAAAAAAAAAAAATACGCAAGCAAAAACAAAAGCAAGTGGCTGCAATAAAAGATGTGCTTAATGTGAACTCTGGTATACATTTGTATTTTGCTTTTCAACAAGTCAACCTTGTCGCAGCTTGTATCATATAAGCTTCAATGAGCTGTATTCACAGGCCCCTGAATATTTATGCTGTCTTTTACGGACCTAACACGTAGTTTGTTGTCTCTACGATAGAGTATTTGATGACAGAAAATCTTTAAAAAACTAAAGATCGGAAGAAGTTGTGGCAGTATCCTAACCTTGCTCGTCTTTGTATTCACCCTTAATCTTCCTTCCTGGTGGGAAAAACTATTTAAGTTATTACTAACTCTCCTTTGTTGTTAAGTCCCCATCTCCCTTTCTCATACCATAACAAAACTGTTATAGCTTTTTGAAAAATAAGAATTAAGAACTTTAATTAAACATTCATATATACTTGACTAAATTCCTTTTTGACACTGACATGATAATTCTAGAATTATACAGTCGCAGTCCAAACATTACAAAAGGGATGATAACCTCCAGCATTGATCAAAGTATAGTTTATTTTCTTAGTTTAGTAAAAAAAAAAAAAAAAAAAAAAAAGTTAGAATTCAGATTATAAAAGATTTGCCACATATTATGACTTGTGATTTTTTATTTTTAAATTGACCATTTTACCTTCCCATTATGAAACTCTCTTCTTAATTTAATATTAAAAGCTTAATTTTATAAATTTTTGTAAATAATGAACACTATTGATGATTTGAAAAGGTTTAAAAAATAGATTTCCTTTTATATCTAATTAAGATTTCTATTCAAAACATAAAAGGATAGAGAGTAGTTCAAAACACAAAGGTATGCCACCATTAGATTAAAATTTTGCAACAATAATGAATAATAGTTTTTAATAAGGTTTAAGATGTTTGAATTGATATGCATAGCATGAAATTATAATATGTGAAATCACTGTCACGTAAGGAAGGCAAAAAGACATAATGTTGCCAACTATATGCATAGATTCAATAAGTGAAAACACAGAGTGGGTAATACCTTCACTATTTTAATGCACTTGGTAGATGGGGAGGTTTGCCCTGAAAAGTTTCAATCCAGGGAATAGCATAGAATTTTCTAAAAAGTAAATGAAAAGCTATTGCCAAAGTCTACAACACTGTGGGAAAAGATGTGGAGGAGAAAAAAAGAAGAAAAGAGAGGGAAGTGGAGATGGGAAAGAACATCTACTTTACCACATTTAAAGAGGAAGGATTAAAAAAAAAAAAAGAGGAAGGATATTAGAAAGAAAGATGGCTAAACATACTGGGATAGCCTCGTAGATAATCTTGAAAATCAACAAGAGAGCTGTTTGAAATTTGAAGTGAACAGCAATGTTGTTATATTGGAAAAAGTTAAGAAGCAGTAAAATGATCTAACCATTATGTTCAGCCTTGAATAACACAGTATTCTTGTACATAACGTTTGTGCAGAATAAACATGAGAAACAGCAAGGAGCATGGCTGAAATAGCAAACTTTAAAAGTTCCTATCAGGTTTCATTTGCAAACTAAAATACTATCTCAACATATTAAGCTTGGAGCCACATGTTTTCCCAGCTCTAGGTCACAACTTGAATGCCTAAGCTTAGTATGTTTTAATTTTAAAGGTCAGTTTGAGAAATAGATTTTGCAAAAGTCTGACTGTCCCTCTGCCCTTGCAGGGTCCAAGGGGCTAAGGTCTGAAGAAGGTTTCTCAGAAGACATCCAGTCAGAAATCTAGGTTAAATGGCAGAGTCTCTACTTCCTTCCAAATTCTAGGTTTCTGGTAATGTAAGAGGTGTCCACTATCCTGTGTTGAAGCACATTTATATACAATTGTCACAATATCCAAAATTTGTTAATTGCTAAAAATTCACCTTCCTAAGAGCTGGTAAAATAAAAGAATTGGACATTAAAAAAAAAAAAAAAGCAAAAGAAAGAATAAAATAGGACTTTACTTTCTTAAATGGCAGAGGAAACCTGAAACAACCTACTTAAAAATAAAGAAGTAACATTAGTTTATGTTACTCTTTGTGAAGGAAAATTTAATGACATTGCTAAAGTAGCTTTTGTTTTTTTTTCTTTTTTGAATATGCAGTAATCCAAGAATATCCTGTAAGAGTTTTCAGCCTCCTTGTAAAAGTCAATTGAGATTTCCACAGAGAAGGAAGACTTAACTATTCAGCACTTACAAATTAAAATATTAGTGCAGAGCAATTTAGAAATCTAAAAATGGGTCAAGGAAAAAATAAACTTAATTTTTTATTCCCTTATATTGACTTATGCTTTTTTACCCTTGAGGCAGGTAGAGGTGAGCAGTTAATGGGCGTGTGTGCGTGTGCATGCATCTGTATATGTATACATACATATATACGTATGTGTGTGCGTTATGTATGTGTTGTCTGTAATGTCAACTTAGAAAAAAAAAGGAAAGAGTAAGTTCTGATTTCACTTTGGGATCTGCCATGAATGAACTGTTAGAACTATAAATGAGGTCTTTAGTTGTCCCACTTATTAAAAAAAAGAGAGAGAGAGAGAGAGAAAAACCCTCTAATTTATTTTTTATAATCTTTAAGGTACACTCAAACTCCAAGAATTGATAATTCTAATTGTCTTGGAAAGGATTATACCCTCAAGGAGTGCAAGAATGTCCACAGAACAGTTTTGTTATAATGAATTTATATATTTGAGTAGTAAGGTGCCTGTCCTATCTCACATCTCTTTTCAAGGATAAAAGTACTTTATAGGAAAAGGTCAAGTGAAATAGGAGCACTGTGTAGTATAAGTTATTTTGCCTGTGAAATGTAATAGATATGAAGAAATGGTTTTAAAATCAATCAGGTTTATTTATTTCAGCATTCTACTAGTTTAAATTAAGGTCATTCGTTAATGTCATTAGGGAACTTAATGCCATTAGATGTCATTGTCTAAACGGGAACCAGTTTAGCTAATAATAGTAAACTACTAAATAAACACAGAACATAAAAATCACTGGAAAATACAGAGTAGTATAGTAAAGTCACTAATATTCAGCTTCTTTTTCTTAGAATAAACTTTTATTATATCTAGTGATTCTTTAGATATATTCTATCCCTCCATACCTTCCACTCCCATCCTTAATCCCTCTCTTATCCTACTCTGTTATAGAATGTTCTTAAAAAGCAAAGTAGGTAATACTAACCTAATAGATTGTTAACCAACTCTAATAAGTGAAAAATGCAAAATATGCAGATAATAATTATATCCGATTGTCTATTTTATTAATAAAACCACCGTGGTGTTCCCTTCACCAAATATAGGTTTTCAATAAAAGGCTGTAATTTAGTGTTAATGGCTTCAGTGCAGGTCAGAAGCTAATATCCTAAGTGAGAAGCTAAACTAGGTTCTAGTTGAACCTAAATATAAAATACAGTATGTGTCCATTCAAAGCCTCCTGGGTTTTCTCTTAGAAGCAAGAGATATTATCATCAACAGTAATTTTTTCATTTCAAATGAAAAAATTCAAAACCCACAACACAAAAAACATAACCTTGAAAAATATTTTCACACTCCTATACCCTAGAATATATTTTCCCTGGTTTTCTGTATCATTCATTGACCCCAGACTAAACAAAGTAAACCGAATAATAAACCTTCCATATTTGTTCATAAGACCACAGAATTTGAAAGAAAAAATACACATTTACTTCAACTAAGGTTTATCTTACTCTGTGTTCCCGTGACAAGCTGTTAGATGGGGAAAATACTACGATATATATACACAGATGTTACAATCTTTAACAAAGTTGATATCACAGGTAGAAAGCAAAAAGTTATGTTTATAATTCATTAGTTTGACCTAAACTCAAAGCTGAATTGCTTTTGTTATCAGATTTTTTAAAACCTCAAATTATATAGGCACAAAACCTACTTTTCACATAATAACACGACATGACTATCCTAATAAAGACATGCCTCCATAAACTAAATTACTAAGGTATTTTGCAGATGATGCGATAACTAAATTCTATTAAATGTGAGGGAAATTAGAATAAAGAGACTTTCTGAAACGTTCCTCTCTGAATCATGCATCAGATTTTTATACACAGAGGAAAATATCAAAAGTATAGCTAGGTCAGATTTCTCCCATGAAAAAAAATATTATTTGCACAAAATAACTATATTATACACAATATCATCATAAAGAAAATATTTTGTGGGTTGTAATTATAGTGATAATAATCTTAGAGGAAATGGCTAGAAGTTCGATACAGAAATCAAACCAAATATAAAATTATCAGGTATCATTGATTTGCATTATGACACTGCCTGCCAGAAATTAATGACAATTTAAGCTTCCACTGAAATATAAAAGATTGACCATATACTTGCCAAAGTTAGGATAATTGGAAAGGTTCTGAAGTCATATAAATCATAGAAAGGTATAAATTCTATACATTAATTTCATATTTCCTTGCTCCCTTAATTTTCCCTCACTTCAGATCTTCCTTCTTCCTGTCCTTTCTGTAGTGAGTAGTTACCATGTTCCATGCACAGTGGGTACATACAAAGATGAATGAAGATTAGTAAAAAGCAGTATAATTTTAAGTGAAGTCTACAATGTCCTGGTAGGAAATTATAGTATGATTCTAATTTAACTATGATCATGATATTTATCTGTATTTTTAAAGACTAATGAGCACATATCTCTGTAAAGGACAGAAAAAAATGCTAACAGTAGGTACACTAGAAAAAGGCCCTGTGAGACAGGAGCACAGGTATGGCACTCATTGCAGATCTACATACATTACCTGTTCAAAAATGCCTTAAACAAGTATCACGAGCTTCTGAGAGTGAATGATTGAAGAGTATAAAAAATCTGTAATGTAGTTATAACTCAAATAGAAATATATATGGACATGATACCCAATTTATATAATTCCTGATTTGTAGAACAGAGTATAATATTAGCTTAGGGGTTGATTTTTCAGGTTTGTTTCTATTATTTCATTTTGTTTGGCAATTCAAGATAATATTTATAGTATATAATTTGGAAGCAAAATAATCTTATAAAAATCACTTTCCCATGTAAGATCAACATAAATATACTTCAAGAGTTTCTTTTTTTTAAGTCTATTTATTTTCTTTTAGTAATATCTATACCCAATGTGGGGCTCAAAGTCACAACTTCGAGATCAAGAGTTGCATGCTCTTCTGACCGAACCACCCACATGCCCCAAGTCCTTCTTATTTAAGAAAATGTTACCAGGCTCTTGGAACTAAATATTTCTCAAAACACATATATTAGTAACAGGACTAGCTTTCAATCCATCAGAGGAGGGAGAAGCAGAAATTTAAAGAAAGACACAAAGAGACAGAGAATGAAAATATGACAATGAACAAAGAAAAATAGTTTTATTATTCACAGAAATAAATTCCATATCTGAAGCAGACTCCCACCCAGGTTTTCTAATGATTAGCATATCATCTTGCTATATGCTATAAGGAGAACGAAACAGAATAAAGGGTTCTCATACTCATCAGGTTTAAGGCTAATAACAGAAGCTAGCCATATAAGGCAAGAAATTAAATAGTTATATGAATATGAAATTTAAAAAATATTTGCCTTGGAAGTGGGCAGTGTATGATTAATTCTTTAAGAAAGCTGAAAAACATTTACTGGAAGACTAAGGTGGTATAAGAACTGTACTTAGGTGGGTACAATGGCTGGTAGGAAAAAACCATAAGTTTTGATTGTTAAGGAGCTTAGAAGCTATAAAAGGAATGACAAATAAAGATTAAAATCAGATTTCCTATGATGATTCCCACAGGGAAAGTGCAAAGTATTTTATAAGTATCCACAAAAAGAGGTGATCTAAAAGGGAATATGAGGCATTTAACTTGAAATTGTAAGGAAAGGCAAAATTTCAACCTGCTGGCACAAGCTAGCTAGCACTGCAGGTAGAAGCAAGGCATGTTAAGTACCCAGAGAGTGTTACTACCAGTAACTGCTATCAGAATCTGGAAGAGAAAGGTCATTGAAGAATTTGGGAATGTGCAGGATTAAGATACAATAACTGTGAGAGGCCCTGATGGGTTTTATTTTTTCTGTGTATGTGGGGCCAAATGTTAAGTAATAGGGCATCATAAAAATTATCTATGAGTGTACTTACGGTAGAATGACAGATCAGTACCAGGCCGGGGAACAGGGGCTCTGAGTATGATACATATGTGACAGAAAAAGAGAAAAGAAGATTCAAGTTGAAGAGAGTTAAATGCCAGCCTAGAAAACTACAAAATTTTTTATTGGTAATGAGGAGCTTGAAACCTTCTGATTAATAAAGTAATGTGTGTGTTGTGTTTGGCAAAGCTGCATTCTGACTGCCACATGAAAAAAAAAAAAAACTGGGAGAGGAAAGATAATGGCAAAACTGATGAAATATTTAGGATGTGGGGAAAGACAGAGATAGAAGTATTTTGAAATTATAAATAAAGGAAAATGTTAAGAGTTGTAGCAACTTTCGAGATTTAGAAAGACCGTTTATTTTTATAAAAGACTGTGATAGATAAAATGCCCATCTCTAAAGATGTGAGCTCTGCATTGGGTAGGGGCAAGGATTCCTGAGCCAGACCACTTTGAGTAAATAGCAGTCTACCACTCTATGTGGATTGTGGGCACGTAACCCACTTCTCACTGTGCTTTGGTTTCCTTACGTAAAAATGTGTGTGTGAGTGTGTGTGTGTGTGTGTGTGTGAATTTGCATCTACATATCATATGTATACGTAAATGTACATATACACATCTTATACACATATCTCAATATATATAGTATAGATAAATAATGTGACACTTCAGTAGGAGTATTTTTTTGTACTTTAAACAGGGTGATAATAGTACCTACCTACTGGATTAAATAGTAACATCCCTCTGAGACTAAATGAATTAATATATGGTGAAAACACTTAAAACAATCTCTTGCTATCTATTAATAACTAGAAAGCACCCAAAATCTATGACCTGCTTTTGTTGAAGGCCTTGAATCTCCTTTTTTTTGAATCTCCTTCTTTTAAATTATTTAAACTATGTCTTCTGCTTACTACTCCATCACCTGAGCCCTGTATTTTACACAGATGCTAACTTAATTTTAAAACACATATATTCAAGATACAATTCAAGCTGTTGTTATATGAAATACCAGGTTACGCATAACTTATAATTGTTAAAAAAAGATCAATGTTCAAGATAACTTAAAAACTCAGAGAACAAAAGATCACTCGCGATCCCACCAGTATATAAATTGCATTATTTATGCTTGCATCTATTCTTTCCCCATGCATATCTTGCATATTCTAATATCAATGTCTGCAAAATTTTATCCTTTATTTTTCATTCAAAATTATATGTTTTAAGATTCCATTTATTTATTCATGAGAGACACACAGAAAGAGAGGCAGAGACATAAGCAGAGGGAGAAGAAGGCTCCCTGTGGGGAACCCAATGAGGAACTTGATCCCAGGGCCCTGGGATCATGCCCTGAGCTGAAGGCAGATGCTCAACCGCTGAGCTACCCGGTGTCCCTCATTCAAAATTATTAATAGAGAGCAATTTAAAATTCCTATGTCACATTGCTGATATTTTAAGGACTAATTTCAATCAAGGTGATGCACTTAACTTCAGACATTTAGGTTATTTCCAATATTTCAAGTCATATACATTGCTGAGAAAGAAAAGGTTATGTAAAAAATTATTTTCTTTGAAATATCTTCTCCAAAAAATTACCAAGGATGAGATTACTGTCTTAAAGGGTATTTAACCATTTGTGGCCCATGAGATCTAGCCTCATTTAGTCATTGCCATAAGATTTCTTTACTTAGCAAACTCCTTGTTGCATTATTAATAACAAGGTAATAGCAAGCATTCATTGATTATTTGCTATGTCCCAGATACTATTCTTAGGGTTTTTACATGCATTATTTCATTCAATTCTAACAAGAACCCTATGCGGGAGTACTCTTCTTATTAGCCCCATTTAATACTTAAGGAAATTAAGACTTCGTGAGATTGTCCTAGTTTATAGACTTGGTATGTTGTAGAGAATTTGAAAACTCTGTGACTCTACAACTGAGCTCTCAACCCTGTACTTTAACTTACTTTTCTATTTATATTTAATTATAAACAAGATATCTTATAAAGACTCATTTGTTATCATAAAAAGTGATGGTACAAATTATATGCTACTTAAAAAAAAAAAAACATGGTCTTCAAAAATCTAATCAACACAGATTTTAATATTATCAATGCTTTCAAATTGAATAAACGTTTTCATTTACTTAACTATAGATCTGTCCATTAATTGTATGCTAATAAAATAATGACATATGTTAATATATTAATATAAAGTATTAAGAAGCAATTATTAGGGAAATCCCTTATAATAAAAATTAGGAATCGAAAATTATTTGAGTTCTCCTTTACATTAACATCATCAAAAAAGAAATTCCTAAATTTTTGTTTTAATTCAGAAAATCAAAATTAAGCAATATAAATAATGCAAGTATATCATATCTTTATGATCTGATATATGTGCATATGAACTGTGTAATATTCTTGGACTTTTTACAGTTAGGGAGACCATATATTTTATTATCTAAATCTGAACACTTTGGAAAGCAAAGAGAGACAATATTAACAGAACAATTACCCCAGGCAACTGAGGCATAGAGTCACCTTAGTTAGAATAAAGTTTCACCATTTCTTCAGTAACTAGAATCCATTGGTTAAAATCCAGGACAAATTTTAGGACGCAGTGTAGTATAGTGGGGAAAAAAGGCTTAAATTGGTAAACAGGATATTGGATTCTTACCCAATTTTCTTACATACTAATTTCCTTGAGTTTCAGTTTCTTCATATGTTGAGTGAGTGAAAAAATAATACTTTCAATCTCTTAGTGATGTGGTAAGGATTAATCGATAAAATGAACATGATTTAGTGTAAACTGAAAATCACCCATAGAAACCCAAGTTATAATATTAATGTTCCACACTTTACAAATACTATTCTACTTTTTTTAATTCTACTTTCATTTTTTTAATTAAAAATTATTCAAGAGTTCCAAAATTTTCAAAATATATTTCAGAATACAATTTTATTAATCTTCTGAATATATTTATATATGTAAATATAATATAACCTGCTAATGTGCATAGAAGCTACGACAACTCATAGTAATTTTTTTAAATGACTTTTTGACAATAAAAGCTTGCTAACCAACTGGAATTTATTTATTTTTAAATGACTGAAGAGATGTCTTCATTAAAGCATTATCATAAAGAATTAGAAGTTCTCCATAGATTGGCCGACTTGAGAAACATTTGTCTCTCAAAATTGAGTAATTTTTTCAAAATCATGAAGAAAAAAGAGCTCATATCAATTAATCAAAACTGTGATCAGTTTTCACACTTATTCATATTTCAAATTATACTCTAAGAAATATCACCATGAACTTCCTCTCCACAAAGTGCCTTGATAAACTTGCCTTTAAGTGGCTAACCACCCTCATTTGGCTAGAGACTCACTAGCATCCTCTCCCAAACACTTCAGTTTTCCTCAATATGGGACTGGAATTTGTTTTCAAACTCTTAACAAGATCATTGAAAGGAAACAGGAGAAATACTATAAAGGCAGGCCTGGATTGATTCCAGAGGCAAGTACTCTCACAGCAATGCACTGGAATTATGCCAAGGAGGGAAGTGTTTTTGCAAATGAACATAGTGCCAGAGTTAAGTATAAGGTCTTTAATTCCTTTGTCAACATCACCAAGCTTAAAAATTAAGAAAGTTATGTGATAAACAATTTACTTGACTTATAACAGTGCACACATACTCTTTCAGTTCAACCATAAAGGAGGCATCTTGACTAATTACAGTTTTTTTAACAAACTCTTTTTAATAGTTAATTCCATCTATTTCAATGCAGGGTTAATGCATATGACAGAGAAGTCATTGTACTTTATTTTTAACTACCTGAGTGTGGTTTGCAGGTGACAATGATTTTGGTACACAAATGTGGTCCCAATTCTTGAAATTGAAATAAATAAATGTGGATAATTTTAATAGTACCACATTTAATGAGATTATTTTGCAGATTTGGAAGAAATTGAGAGTGTTTTCTTCACAGTAAATGTCTCTATTGTAGTTAAAGACTGTTTTTCTTACTAAGTTCTATATTTGTAAGTATAAAAATCAAATAGTTCCTGTTTGTTTTTAATAAATGCAAAAATCATTTAGATTAAATTACACAAAATAATACAAAAAACACAGTAATTTTCTTTAAAAATCTTTAAGCCTTAAAAGGGCAGGAGGAACTTTACCGTTATTTCCTAGACTTTTCTTAGACAGATTTATTTGGGCATTTTTATATATATTCTCACTTTATCTACTATGTTTCCCATTTTTAATAGTGCGAAAGTTTAAATTCCACTTTCACATCATTCAAAAATCAACATACTATTCAAACTAGCTGTTTTTACAGCTATCATGTAATAGTATTTTCTTAAATTTTCTTATTATAAGTAATTGTTGTTAACTTTCAGTCAATAAGAATATTGCCTTTCATTGAATTGATTAGTTCACTAAGAAGATTTCGACACTTCCCCAGTGGTATAGGATTCCACCTACGAATACTGATAAATTTTCAAAAGTTTTTTATTTCCACATATATGGAACCTGCAGGGTGATCTACTCAATAAGAAATTCTACCAGCATAAGGGATAGGGTAAGAAGACAGTTGGGTAGGACAGGTTTTACTCCTTCACAGGGGTGTCAAAGGAAGTTGCTAAACTGGCCTATAGAACCTGAACCTATAGCATCTGTTTGTTTTGCCCAGAGTTCACTTCACAACATTAGTTATAGCATGGATGATAATTGAGTGCTGGGTCCTCAGTACTTTACATGCTAGCAGCCATCCACTCCACATGAAGTATTTAATTCTTCAATCAGGATAGAGAAGTATATTTGCTCCGTTTATCTATATAGTTTATTTAACTATTTAGTTGGACAATGTAATATATTGTCCAATATATTATCCAATATATATATATATATAATTAAGAAAGTTATGTAATAAACAATTTATTTGACTTATAACTTATATATTGGACAATATAATATATAAGTATGTAATTTTTAAATTTCTAAAACCCACATTAAAAAGAAAAGAAACAATTAAAATTAATTTTAATATTATAATTTATTTAACCCGGCCTATCTAAAGTATGATTCTTTCAACATGTAAGCAGTATAAAAATTATTAATGATATGTCACATTCTTTTTTTTTTCTACTAAGCCACTGAAATTCAGTTTGCAAATTTTACTTATAGTACATCTCAATTTAGAATAGCCAATTTTAGGACCCTAAGAGCCATGTGTGGCTCCTAGTTACCATGTTGGACAACACAGATCTAAATATTTTTTTAAGATTTCATTTATTAAAAAAAAAAAAAAAAAGATTTCATTTATTTATTCCTGAGAGACACACAGAGAGAGAGGCAGAGACATAGCCAGAGAGAGAAGCAGGCTCCATGCAGGGAGCCTGATGTGGGACTCAATTCCCAGACTTTAGGATCACACCCTGAGCTGAAGGCAGACACTCAACCACTGAGCCACCCAGGTATCCCTAAATATTTTTTTAAGACCATTTTTTTCTTTAACTATTCTGTTAGAAAGGAATTTTATGAGAAAGTAATGTTTCATTTACCAAATTAATAAGACCAAGACATGTGAGTTCAGTTCAGAGTATTTGCCAGGATTCTCTTTGCTTTGTGCAGAAACCAGGTCAATATTGTAGCTAAAAGTCCAAGCTCGGGAATCAGAATGCCCTGAATTTGATTCTAAGCTAAGACAGATATTATTTCCTAAAGTAACGACAAGCAAGCAGTTTACCCTTGATAGTGCCAATATTTTTTGTCCTATAAAACATATATGATAATGAAATCTACCTCATTAAATAAACTAGTATATACAAAGCAGATGGAAGAGTATTTCCAAATAGTAAGTTACTACTGTTAGCTCCAGTCCCCTCTAAATTAGGATTTGCAATTATTTAAACTATGTTGCTGGCTTTGAAGTACAAAGAGTATATAAAAGTTATTTTGGGAATGTATTTTGTTCTATAACTTATAAATTAAATCATATATAAATAATATAACCTTATTATAGAATATTTTGGGATATCCACAAATAGAAAAATATCTATCAATTTTGAAGGTCGATGTGACATAGTTTTAAATAGAAAAATACTGGGCAATTATAATGACTACAAAATACTATATAAGAAAAAAATCCTGTTTTGCCAAATAAAGGAAAAGGTTCACTAATTCGTATGCTCTTATTGTTTTAAAACATAGGGAATGTCCAACTGATGTATTAGAATAACTAAAGCTTTGCTTTGGCCCACTTCCACAAAAAAGGTGGTCCACGATAACATGACTTATCAGAAAAGCATTCATTTTATTATTTAGTCCAGAAAAGAAAGATGGCTTTGGCAGAAGTAACCTCAGAGATTTATCAAGTGAAATTTGATGATTTTTGTACCAAAGTTTTAGTAGTTATTAAAAAAATTCTGAAAGTTTAGAAATATATTTTAATGTGCCCTGTCAGGAGAGCTCTTGTTAGCAGACCCCTGAAATCTCCTTTTTTTATGTGATTTACAAGTCCAGAGAATACAGATTTCACAATAGGAGGAATCCCCTATCACTGAATCCTGATTAATATCACACCTCACTCTGCTCACTCTTCTTTCTTAAATCTCGTGGACCAATGTGCAACTGTCAACTTCTAGGTCAAACATAGGGCAAATTAAATCTTAAGTAGCAAACCTCATTATTGCCAATATTCATTGCATATCACTCATGCAGTTATCACTGTGGAGAAACTTTTGAGAGTTCAACAGTGACTTCGCTTAAGATCGGCTGGATCGGAATGCTGGGGTAGCATAGACTTGCTTGTTAAAATAACTATCATTACTCAATATATCTGATATTGAAATAGAAAAAAATGCAAAGTGGAATTTTAATAGCACATATTACTTACGTTCACAAGTGTCCCCTTTTTGCTGGTAGCCTGCTTTGCAGATACACTTTCCAATGGGCACTAACCATTCTCCTTCTGCACTGCAGTGCATCCTGGGGGAGTTTTCCGCCTCTTCCTCTGCACTGCTGACACATGTCCCTCGAACCTCGACTAAAGAGGAAAATTCTGAACCAGTCACTGTATCTGGAAAGATAGCTAAATTCTCAATAATGGACCAGCACTTCTTGTAGTATACTTTGACAGAAACCAAAGCTATGCAAGCCCCTACATCCTGAAAGGCAAGATAGAATCCCTTTTTGGACAAAGGTCCAATCTCTCTCACCTCAGTGTTAAGCTTCATCTTTCTTTCACCAAGGTCACCTTGGGTAAAACTTTCATCGGCAGCAATGGTGTCTATTTTTACATAGAGATTTTCTCTTATATTCCTGCCAGTGTCGTAGTCTGTTTCATAATAGTACAAATTAAAGGTTTCCTTGCAAGTTCCCAGGACTCCAGGAAGACTGTTACAATCCCTCAGGGTAAATTTCAATTCTACAAAAATCCTCTGTGCGTTGCCTTTCGAAATCCAGTTAGTCCGCAGCCAGTTGTTTTGGTTGGGTTCCATGACCTGGCACACCTGGTACGTTCGTATTGGGGTGTAGTTCTCATCCAAACCACTGATTTCTTCCCACTGTAAAATTTTTTTTAAAAGGCTATCAGTCAATCAGCAAATAAATAAATAAATAAATAAATAAATAAATAAATAGCATTTGTATTTTGAAAGTACATGAGGAACCTTTCGTAGCACAAATAATTATCTTTGAAAGAGTTAGGTAGATTCCTACCGTGGCCAACACTGTCACCTGAGAATACAGGGCTCTTAGCTCAGCTTCATCCTGGTAGCGGGACATCATTCAGGTTGCTTGTATCGTTTGCACATACAATAAATATTTCATTTTGTTTAATGTCTGTTTGCTAGTGTATTAGTGTTTCTTTTTACATGTTTGCTTATGTCTATAGTCTCCACTGAGATTATAACTTTTATAGACTAAGTGCACAACACATCGCTTAAATTACCATTTAATGCATATGCATATGGACACATGGCAGAATTTTTGATAACTCAGTTGACATTTTAAGTGTTGATGTTCAACTTAGAGCACCTAAAAAACAAGGGAAGAAAATGCCAAGAGTCCTCTGAAATGCAAAAGCATTCCACAACATGTTGATATTCATAATGCGAAATCTTTTACCATCTTTTCAAAATGAGATATAAGGGAGCAACATTTTACAGAGTTCGTTATTTATTGCAGTGTTATATATAATACTGTACATAAGCCACAAAACTATAAATAAGTAGTTATAAAAGCATGATTCATCTTTATAAATAAATTGCTTTCAATAGACAATCAAATGTACATGGCAAATCAGCATGCTGGATCATATTTCAGTAATAAGCTTTTTGACAGGAAAAATATCACATGTTTAAAAATGTCCATTCACATGCTGATGCAATATATACTATAGCAAACATATATTTTCATAAAAAGGGAAAATAATAAGTTTAGCAGAACTTGCAACAATTAAAGACTATTAAGCCATGTATAATAATATCTAGACTGCTCATTAGCAAATAAATTCATTTCACCTAAAATAGTCCTAGAAGTCTAAAATAACAGATGATTATGTCCTTTCTTACCCATATTACAAAATTTCCCACTTTATATTTAGGCTATCTTAATAGTGAAATCATCATCCACTTGTATTCATTTCCCCAAAATAAAATGCCAAATATGAAAATATGTTCGTATTCAATTCAAAAATCACACAGCATGTAATATTTAAACCATTGTTTCAAGAAAGCAGATAGGAAAATAAACTAGTAAGCCTGTGGCAATGAGTTTTATTTGTAAAACTTGATTAGAGAATCAATTTATTACAATACTTTAAAATATTAATACCTACTTTTAAAATTGTTTTTTAGAAAACTGACAAATTAGCAAAATACTATCATTCAGAAATCTCTTGTATGACATTATATATTTGCTACAATTTTATTATATATATCAAAATTCCTCAAATGCAGCAAAGAACCCTTTGTCATGTGCAGCTTTTATTCAACACAACTTGAGTTTGTGACTAGTTAATGGTGTGCATATTTCCCTTTGTCTCAGTTAGCTGCTTATTATAATCTGTCTGAATGGCACTTAGCCAAATATAACCAAATTCATCCATTTGGATGCGTAGATTTTAGTCTCTAAATTAGATTGAAATTATTAAAAGTAAAACTAATAATGATATCTACCAAGAAATCAAAAGCTCCAAAGAAAAATGTGCTCTTTTTAACAATTCCCCAGCCTGAAGAAACCAAGGCTAATTATTATAAAGGCATATCTCAGGATTTTCTTTTTCTAACTTCAAGAACGATCGTGTTACTTTGTTTTACGTATGAAAAATCAATTTCACTACTTACGAAACCCAGTTAATTTTTATTTTTATTTAAAAAATTTATTCCTGAGGGAAAAATTTCAAGACAACTATTGTATAGATCACAAATAGTGAGACTACACAAATGCATTTAACACAACTTTTGTTTTATTATCTCACTTTTCTAAGAGATTGCAATCATTTCTAGAAATGACATCATTAGGAAAGAAGCCTTAATTCAGATACTATGCTTTTATAGTATACTTCTAAAAATATTTTCTAGAAACATTATCTTAATAACACTTTATTACCTGCAAGATATTTAATCACATGAAAGTCAATCCATTTCATATATAAAAAAATTCTGCGGTCAACATTTCCTAATATTATCTCTTGATTCCTCCAAATATGTAGGGTTAACTGTTAAGATATTTGGACTGATAAAAAATGCCCATTTGAGTCAAAGATAACATAGACAGTCATAATTTATCATTTTGCGGATTACATTGATGAAATACTACAATCACTACAATCCTGTATCAGTTTACTTCTCCTTAGAGATAAAAACTATCCTCTACCTCCATTTGTTTTAATTGATGGATGGTAGAAAATAGTCTACATCTGTCATTGGTAAGAAAGATGTTTCTTTTTAATTGTGAATGTCTTCCTGAAATGTGTATTATTTTACTCATGGAAACTATTCCACTTACGAGAAAAGTATGACATTCTTACCTTAAGCCCAGAACACTTTTTATTATTAATCTGTAAAATACTTGTCATTTTTTCATAATTCAATCTGACCTATACAGATAACTACAATATGATCTTCAGCAATCTCAAATATTAATTGAATAAAAAATCTCAATATTTTAAGCAGATTTGCATTGTTCACATTTTGCAGTATTAAACTTACTTCCAGTTCATGACATATTGATTTTATGCTCTTCTTATACTAAAAAAAATCCCTTTCAGACTTTCCTTCTTCTCTTTGCAAAATGTGTTATACTTTTTATATCCTCACTTATGCTTCTTACTGTAAGGAAGATCAACTTAAGTAACAATGAGATATACACTCTCCTTTCTCAGAGCCCCTTTCTTCATAAGGATAAAGTATGTGCCCTCTCTCACAATTAAAATAAGACCTAAAGTCAAAGACATTGAACTACATTTAAGTAAGCGATATACCTTTCCTGACATGTGAAATGTAATGGTCAGAATATCTTTACTTATATTTTCATAAATTTTTATTGGGCAGCTTTTACTCCTATCTATTATAGTAGGTTTTTAATATGTACATGTCCTGCCATTGTTTCTGATTAACAACAGCAGATAGCACGTGATAAAAACTTGGAGAATCCAAATAATATTTTACAGCAAATTCCATGCCAAAATATTGAGCATATTGCACTTTCAGTTACCTTTTAAAGTGTATTTTGAATGATGCAAAACTGTTTTTAAAAGAGGAAACATATCACATACTGTTTTAAAGAACTACATACAACCTACCTAGTGATTATACTAAGAAGTATAAAGCAACTAAAGAGGTTTAAGTGAGTTTGTGGAGGAAATGTTCCCTGTAATTAGTTAGCATTTATAGCCTGGAAACTGAGGTATGATTCCTCTCACAATAAGAACTCAAAAGATTATGGTTATAGAGACTTTTTTAAAATCCATTTCCCCAAGTACTAAGTATACCCTCTCTTAACTCAAAGAACTCAATGTCTCATTATAACACAACAAAATGTTGAATGAGACATTTGGAATTAAAACAGTTTAAATAAGAAGAATGTGAATAATTCCATGGGGGAAGGGAGGAGGTTGTATTTCTTACTTTCAAAAATAAAAGGTGATTTTTTTATGAGGAGAAGCACTTACCCCGTTGGGGGGAGAGGAAATCCATTCCAACTCTGTTTGTTGTGCTTTAGAATCCAGCAGTAGTACTGAAAAAGAAAGTTTTAGTTCCAAATGTTACATGAAAAATGTAAACACATTTGTAAAAGTTATTAATGTGAATCCAATTTTTATATAATTATCACCTTATGATCTAAGATATGTAAACAGCTATCTATGTAAATGAACGATGAAATGAATACCCACCTGCTACAAGTATATTCCCCTTTCTTGGGAGAAAAGATGTCAAAATACCATATGATTTTTGATATTTTTAAATTAAATAAGTTCAAAAACTGAAAAATAGCATGAAAGTAACATAAGAAAAAGATTCGTGGTATATCGATTCTATAGTAATTATATATTGTAAAGAATTTTATGAACCATTGAGCACTCCAAATTTTGTCAGATATAACAACATGAACATAACAAAATGTAATTCTGTATTAGTCCTCGGCTAATCATTAATTTGTAATGTTGTGCCAAAAGTATTTCCTAGCACCTTTTCAGAATTGAAGTTTATTTTTTAAAAACTTTTCCATACAGTATCTTCTCTTAAGCCAAACGACTACAGTAGAAAATTTTATCAGACAATGTCATCATGAGAAAAGTAAATTGCCCATTTTTTTTTTACAAGATATATTTCTGGGTTAGTCAAACATCTGTTTTCAATATTTCTATTTTTTAAAATTTCCAAATATTTCAAAGCATTAGCTAATTCTCAAAATGATATATTTAAACTCTGACTTGACTTTGTTCCTGACTTGATTTTTTAAAAACGGTTGTATTCCACTTTTATGCTATCAAAAAGCATAAATAATTCATTTAAATGTATATAAATGTAACAAATGTTCCGGATAGTAATAAGACAACGTATTCAAATGTTATACATTAATATAGATCATACATCCAATTCAATACACTTTATTGCTTTTTAAGGCAGTTACTCTCCTAAAGCAATCACTCTGTTCAAACTGATTGACTTAAGAGTTTTTATTCTTCAAAAATATTCCTGACTCTACAGCGTTCTAACAAATGTATCAATTTGTCCAGAAATAATACTGGATATATTCCCAATCTCGTAAATGTGCTTAACATCAACCTCAACAAAGATGTCAAAATCTGGGCTTAAACAAAATATACGCTTATATGAACTTTTAAATAATCACTAGAGGAAAAAAAAGTGCATTTAAAAGGTAATGGAAATTTGTTACGCTAAGAAAACAAAGGAATACATTGATTATGTGTTCAGCTCCTTCACACCAGTCAAGGTTATTCTCTGCAACTGAAAACACATGGATAAAGGGACACTTTTTTTGCAAAAAATGTTTCACACTTGAGACTCTTGGGAAGACCAGGAAAGCACAAACCTCGGTCACAAGCACTCGCCTCTCTTTCAGATAAGGGGGCGGGGTGGGGGGGGGGACGACACACTTGCAAAACACCAAATTGTATCTGGCGCTGGGAACATCGCTAAATCGTTGGGTTAGTGAATTTACGTAAAGGGATGTTTGAAGTTTATTTTGTTTTTGTCCTCAACAACACAGACGAAGCACAACGAAACAAGGTGGGATCTGGGCTCCTTTTGAGATGATTTATTATTACTACTATTATTTTTGTCTTCTGCACTGACAGGAGACAAGTGGATTTTAAACCCAGGTGACCTTCGGGTCATTTTGGAGAGTGAAACAAGGAATGTGATGATTGTTTACTGCCGCCCCGTTACCCCTCAGCGCTGCCCGGGTTGGGGGCGGGGGGGGGGGGCAGGGGCCGCGGAGGGCGGGTGATGCCAAACAAGTAAAGGGGGAAACTAACACACAGAACGGACGGGACGCCGGCCCCGGAGCGCTCCTGCGGGGGGAGCTCAGCAGCGCCGCGGGTCTCCCGCCGTCCGCTCTCGGTGCGCGCTTGTGCCTTCCCGCGCGGGGCTCCCTCCACCTCCACGCCCACCAGGGCTTGGGGCGCCCAGGCCGAGGCCTCGCGACCCCGCGCCCCGCCGCGCGGGGTAAGGGCTACGGGGCAGGGTGCGGGGCGCGCGGCTGCCGAGCCTGGCGGGGGCCGGGGCGGGGCGGGGCCCCCGGCGGGGCGGGGCGGGGCCGGGGCGGCCAGACGGGCGCGCCCGCCCGCCGCGCCGAGCATCCATCGCGCCTCCGCCAGACCCGGCCGCTCCGGGGGGCCCGTGGCGCCCTGGCTCCACAGGGAGCGGGAGGAGGGGGAGGAGGCGACAGGCTTTCGGGAAGCGTCTCCTTGGAGGGAGAGGCGGCGGCGGCGGCATTTACTAAAGAAGACGAAAAACAGCAGCTGCGCTTCGCCTCCAAGCGTCAGACTCGGACTTGGACACGCGCTCCCAGGAGCGAGAACTGACCTCCCGAGAGAGAACGCGCGGGAGGAAAGTGCAGGAAGGAGAGGTCCCTCCTCATCTTCCTCCGTCCAGCCCGCGGTCCCCCCCGGCCCCCCGCCCCGGGGAGGCCTGGCTGGCACCTGCGCCAGGCGTTTCCCAGCGCGCGCCCCCGGGTCCCGCTCGCTCGCCCCAGAACCGCGGCTCCGGACCTCGCCGCCGCCGAGCGGGGCGCATTCGCCCTCCCGCCCACCTTTGAAGCATCTCACTTCTGCACTGAAAGAATTCAGCCTCCTAGAATCAGAATCCTCTCCACGTACCCTGCACGCACAAGAGAAAAGCGAGCGAGCGAGCGAGCGAGGCGTTCTGGCTGCAGGAACCTCTCCCCCTAGTGATGCAGTTATTTATAGCTCAAACTCCTGCCGGGTCTGCGCGAGCCTGCGCGCCCGGCTTCGCCGCAGCGGTGCAAACTTTTCCTCGGGTCCCGCTCTTCCGGAGCGATCGGTGCAAGGCTCCAGGATCGAATGCTCCTAATCGCTAACGTTATGCGGGGAGTAGAACGTGCATTTTGGCGTGGAGGGCTGTGTGTTTCGGGCAGACGTCGGTGCATACGCTACCGCGTAACCGACAGCTCGGAGTCGTGGTTTCCTCCGAAAATTTCTCTGAATGGGTTCAGCGTCAGCACCGGTTGCAGATGTGGAAACGCGGGGAGGGGGCGGCGGGTGTCAGAAGGTCAGGCTGGCTCAAGAAGTAGGACAGGGCGTTGGGTTGGGGGGAGTGTGGTTTGAGTGAAAGAAGAGGGGTGCACGAAAGGAATGCAAAAAAAAAAAAAAAAGGCAGCACTGAATCACTAAGTTTTCAGGGCAACCTGAAGCGAGAACCGGTATCGATCGGAGCCCCCCTCCCACCCACCCCCGCCCCGCATCACCACCGTGACCTAAATCTGATAACAGATTCCTCCAGCCTCCAGGAACAATTCATTATCAGTACTCTGTTGTTAAATACCGGGAAATCAACCTCAGGTGTGCAGTCTGGAAGACAAGGTGCGGGGAGCCGGGCGCGCGCGGGGGGCGGGGGGGGGGGGGTGATGGAGATGGTGACATTGCTCAACAAGCAAGACATTTCCATTGAGAGGATTTATTTTTCCCCAGCTCCAACTACAGGCACCGAAAGGTATTTTACCTTGTCAGTGGTTCAAAGGAGAAGAAACAATAATGATGACGATGATGACCATATACACTGAGGCGTTATCTGGCCGCCCACACGAAACCGGCTCCCTCCGTCCCGAACCAGCCTTCAGGGTCCAGGTCCTCCGCAAGGTCTGACCAGTCAGGACAAAACTGCCCGCCGGGCAGCTGCTGGGGGACTTGAAGTGGCCCGGGCGGCACCTCGTTGTCGGTTCCACGGCCCCAGCGCCCCCCTCCCCGCCTCCCCGGCCGGCCGAGCCCCGGGGCTCCGGGACCCCCGCGCGGCGCGCGCTGATCGGGGCTCGCACGGTCGCTCGCTCGCTCCAGCTCGGCGGCGTTATTGTTCCGCGCCGGCGGCCGAGCGCCCACCGCAGGCCCGCGCCGCCGCCTCCGACGCAGCGAGCGCTTCATTAGTCACCCGAGCGATCGGGGCTCACGCGAGCCGCGGCCCCGCTGGGAGGGCTCGGGCGCCGGCCGGCTGGCCCCGACTCGAGACGCGGCGCTCGCTCCCCAGCCTCCCACCAACTCCGGCCGCAGCTCACCCGCCGGAGGCGAACACCGGGAGGAGGAGGACGAGGAGGGGGAGGAGGGGGAGGAGGGGCAGGAGGAGAGGGCCAGCGCGGAGACCTGCCCCGCCCGCGCTCCTAGGGAACCAGCCCGCCGGTGATGCCCCCGCGGCACCCCCACCTCGCCCCGCCGCTCCCCGCAGCTGCTCCCGCCCTCCGGACTGCCCGCGCCTGAAGCCCGCTCCCGTCGGGCGGGCGGCCCCGGGCCCCGGGCCCCGGGCTCCGGGCTCCGGGCCGAAGGCGCTTCGGAGCAGCCCAGCTCGCCGGGAGCCGCGGGAGCCGCGGGAGCCGCGGGAGCGGGGAGGGGGCGGGGAGCCGGCGGGGGAGGGTCGCCCGGCGCGGGAGGCGCGGCCGGCAGCCCCGCGGACCCGGCGGCTCGTGCAGGTAGACCGCTAAATAAATAAGTCAGAACAAACTTTGCTTTCCCATCGCCTTACCTTCCTTGGCAGCCTGCGCCTCCCCGGTGTGTGCAAAGCGGAGCAGCCAGATGTAGCACAAAATAATCCACGAAGGGTGCCGAGTTTGAAAAACCATGGTGCATGAGCAGGTTTTATTTTAGGTTTCAGTGGAGTCGCAGCTTTTTTTTTTTTTTTTTTTTTTAAATGCTGTTTGCTCCGAAGTGGGTTCTTTTGTATTGCGCTTTTCGCATCGAATTCCCCTGCTCGATCTCCGGCCGGCTGCTCCACGTTTAGCTTGCTTTCTTGCTTGCTTGCTTTTTTTTTTTTTTTTTTTTTTTTTTTTTTAATTTTTTTTTCTCCCCCCGCCCCTCCTGTTCGTTCGCACCGTGTTTGCTGCCTGCAAGTCTCCGACTGCAGACCGGCCGCTTGCTCCACACTCCAATAATATCAATTAGGGGGGAGGGGGCGGGGCTCCGAGCCGAGAGCCTCCGCCACTCGGGCTGATTGGCAGGCGCAGCCGGCCTGTCAGGCGGCGGTTCCCAGGGCCGGGGGGCGGGGCCCGGGGAAAAGGCCGCCCCGGCCGCGGGGGCGGGCCTCGGGGCGCCGGCCAATCGGCGGCGAGCGGAGTCAGGTTGCGGGTCCAGGATTCCCTCCAGGCTCCGAGCTCCCAGCTTTCGCTAGATGCTCGGAAAGGGAGGACGCGGATGGCAGCCGCGGTGCGCGCTGCTGTGGGCGCTCGGCTTTTAGCAACCGCAGCTCGCGGGGAGCGGAATCAATCCGAGAATAAGGCTCCCAACTTAGAGTCCTGTGTATGTTCATATAACGGTACTCCTCGTGGTCTTTTAGGAACCAGAGGCAATGCCAGCCACCTCTCAGCTACCAAGCACGGAACCAGGAAAGTGAAATAAGCTGTGTCTTTGAGTAGAGTGCCTTCTACTTTTTTTTTTTTTTTTTTTTTCTGTTACTCAAAACCTCCGCGAGTCGGGTAACTTTGTTCTTTTCATTTCTTGAAAGGTTTCCACTTTTCCTGTTTCTGTTACTCCACAGCAGTCAGCTCTAGGCACCACCCCGCACAGACCCTGGAAGAAGAAAAGTATCCAAATGTATCATGTCCAAACAGTGTTTCCAAGAGTTTGCAACAAGCTCTGGCAAAAGAAACAGAGGAAAAGGGAGTGGAGAAAGGAAGTCTTTTGTTTTAGGTGCCCTCTTCACCCGCACCCCCCCCCAGCCCTATCATCTCACAATAGTTTGTGGGGTGAAGTAGGACTCTAAGAACGTGTAGAAGGTTCCATGTCACATTTCTTATATGTTTTAATGTTTTTTGAGGTTTTCCTTGGATTGCCCCATTTTGAATGTTTCCCATTCCGTTGCATGAATTACACTTAATTTTAAAGAATGTTACCACGCATTGAATTCATAAGGCAAGACCTCTTTAGCAAATCGATACATTCCAATAATCATCCAATTATATAATTACTATTACTCAATCTTTCAAGGGAAACTGAGAAGAAAAAGTATAACCAACATCTCCAGTTGAATTCATCCAATTAAAATAGCAAGGGCGACTGCGTAGAGAAATCCGTTTACCGTTAGGCAGTTTCGGACACTTTGCAATTCAAGAAGTGAGTAATGTAATAAGAGGAAGAACTTTAAAACCTTAATTGCCAAATCACCAATTTCAAAGGTCACAGCAGAGTAACTTGATCACATGTTTAAGATGAGCTCTGTGTTCTTGTCTCATATTTCTTCCTTTAAAAAAAAAAATCTGCCATTCATTCATGATTTGCCTTTATTTATGATAAACACAAAGTTTGATCTCGCCTAAAACTCCAAACTTTTCCTTCCCTTTCTATATAGAAATATAAAGTAAATTGAGTTGTTTCTGGTATTTGTAGCAAAGAACTCTCAGAGATGACAGATCCCCGGATTTTTAAGTTGTATTTTATGGTAAATTGTCTCCTGTAGTTTTAACTTGCCTAATGCAATTACAAAGAAGAAAGAAATGAAATTTCCTTCCCTAGCCTCTCTTTGCTTCTGTAGTTTATTTCTTAAATGTTACTTGTTCCTAGCCATTATGCCTATTAAATATTTCAGAAATTTTGTCTAAAAGCATCTTAAGTGCCCTTAAAAGGATGCATAGAAAATGTAAACTGCTTAATAGATTAACCTTGAAAAGAGACCCCCGCCCCCCCCCCCCGGAAAAAAATGTAGAGTGTACTTGTTACAGAGAAAATCAAGTGGTATTTACACAAATAGATGCTTTAGAGTAAAAAATTGTAAAGTAAAACATAATTAAAAACATAAATCTCCACACATATGCTATAAAACTATTAATCTCAGAACCACAAACTCACAAATATTAAACCACTTCTAATAGTTAAAATAATTCTACAGGATTTCAGCACTTTCTCCAGGGTCTCATCCCCACTACTTACAATGACACCAAGGTAGCCTTTAAAGTTTAAAATATTCCTTTCATCTATTGAATGACTAATACTCAGTGATGTGAATACAAATAACTTTCCATTAAACCAGGAAACCAAAGAAGTAACATCCTTCACTCTGATGAGTGTAGGTGGTATAGGGAGTCCCCTTATTGTGTCCCTTCTGTCTGTCAGACACAGGGGCATGTGCAGCCTTGCTTTTATTTTTAGAGACAAGAGGCTTCACATTAAATGCACATGTGCCAGGCTGCTGACAGTTTTCCCTGCAGAATTGCATAGTGATACTCATTTTTAGGTTTACCAACCTTCTTTCTAGGTATTGATAAAGAAGTCAAAACATTTAAATAAAAGTGAATGACTTAGTCAACAAAAGAATGCTTATCGTGCAGTGTTATGCAGCATATATTTTAGTATAGGAATTGTTAATAGACAGTATTCAGGTAACAGAAAAGTACATAAACCTATTTGTACATGAAGCCCTTGAAATAAAAATAATCAGTTCACGAAACTTTCACGTTTTAAAATAACATTTAATGGCGAATCTCGTTCTACCACGTTAGAAATGGTTTATTTTAGCTTCACATCTATGATTTTTGTTATTATCTCTATAGAAAATTCTAGAAAAGTAAAGGGTTGTGTGTATACAAAATGAGTTAGAAAAGAATTCATCTTCCTGAGCTATATGAAATGATGTATACAAACAACACATGTGAGCCAAAGCAGAAATTCTGAAACTATTTTTTTTTAATTTTTATGTATTAATTGTGCAGTGCAGTTGATGGAGTAGCCTATATATATTTAGCTCATTTGAAATAAATGGAAAAAAATAGAGCTACATCTTAACATTTCCATTTGCATGCCTTCTTTTGAAACATCTATCATAAATGTATAGTAGAAAGATGAAAATACCTATTTTTAGATGCAAGAAGATATGCCTAATTTTTCTGCACCATGTTATTTCCATCTAATTACTAATAATCACACATAACCATATATATATATATGAAAATAAATGTACAAATTCAAGACACACATTCCAAATGAGGATATAGCTGTTATCTCCTTTTAACATGCTTCAATACTCATATTCACCTCACTGCTTATCTCTGGGAGATATTCTATGACTTTAAGGAAGAAATAGTAACTTAGGAGTAAATCATAGTGACTTTGGGGAATTAGTTCCATGAATTTTCAAATAAAAAGCCATTTTGTGTGTGTGTATGTGCACGTGCATATAGTAAACAGGCCTTTAGAGGATAAAGTACAATCTGAGACTTCAGTATATTACAAATCCAAGGCTGCCAAACTAAATAGTTAACAACAACAATGAAATCAAATGGCTGTTTCTGAACCTACTACTTTTGCACTTACTGTCTAAATGCATTCACAGCTGGTAAATGTGAAAATGCAAGTTCATCACAGAAAAAGGGGTAATTTAAACTGAATTAGAAAAGGTACTGTGCAGAAGAAACTGATTATAAACAGAAAAGAAACATTATGTCTCTGTTAATAGATATTACAGAAAATTGGGTTCTCTATTTGTGATTTCAGTCAAAATGTAAACAATCTTTCCACTGTGCAGGAAAACCATTTACATATTTACATTAGCATGATTTATGTAGTATATATAAAATATTTATTTGCAGTCCAGTGTAAAAAAAGTACATAAGCTAGGTTCATAAAACTCATAGTCATAATTTCACCTATTTTTCTAAGCTTCAGATTTAGCCAACGGTATAGGAAGTCAGAGGTCAGGAATCAAATTATAAGTCAAGACTGTATTTTGTGTACAAAAGTTTATTCATTTCTGTAAGGTCAGATAAATAGATACTGCTATGAAAACAACAAATATAATTCTCTAACTGCAATTATTGAGTTGCTGTAAGACCACTTAACAGAATTAAAAAAAAAAAGTTATATCAAAATTGTAAGAGTCCAGTTGAATTTGCTAAGGTGGTCACTCGGAAATTTTCTAATCATTTACAGTATTCAAAAGTGTTGAGTCAAATAACTTTTATTATTTGATATAATATTAAAAGAACTGCTAAGAGAAAGTGGCACATTATACTCACAATCACTTACCCCACGTTCAGTACTCTTGAGAATTTTTTTTTTTTAAATTTGATTTTGCCTGCAGAGGTTCTTCCTTTCTATTAGTTATATTTCATTTTGCCATAAATCGCCAGCGCTGATAGGAAGAACTAGCTTAAATTATGCAAATTACTTCTACATGCTTTCGTAGTTTCTCCTCTTGCAATCTTTTTAGCTCTTTGAAACCTTTGGATTTTAGGTGTCAAGGATATCTGCGATGATTCAGTGACCACCAGGGGGCACCAGGATCTCTGGGTGTTCTGGCCAATCAAGTCCACACGGAATGAAGACAAGGTAATTATGAAATTAAATATATAATTATATGTATTTATATCTATATAACGTGATATGTAATTAATATATATTTGCCCCATTGGCACTTTTGAGTTTCTTATTCTCTTTGTACCCGTGCCAGCCGACTGAAGGCCTTCATAAAAATTTGTGAGATGTTCTGTGACCTAGTTCAGTCTATAGAGACCAAGTTAACTGAAGGGGCTCCAAAAGTACCTTAGAAGGTGAATATCTTGCAGGAAAGCTCTCTCCAGTTTTTTAAAGCTTAACATCTGAGGGACTCTGAGTCCCTAGATAGACCTTAGATATTCTCTTTCTTATTCTCCACCCACTTAACTCCCAAAAGTCTTTTTTACCTGGGAAATAGTACCAGGCTGAGATTGAGTATTCTCTTGAACTTGATGGTTCTGAGCTTTAAGGATCCTGTGAAGTTCTTAGAACTCTCTAGCTTAAGGGGCATTTTAGAGACTACTTCTTACCATAGCCTTCTGCCATGGTTAATACTAAAAATGAAATTCTATCAAAATCTGCCTGGCTACTCTCTCAAGGAGGTATAAGAAAAGGTCTGAACAGTAGGAATTTCTATGTATCAAAGTAATTTAGGAATAGATTTTAAAGGTTCAGAGAGAAAATAGATTTGAAGAGTATCTCCAAACTATAAACTTATAAAACTGCAGGTACTCTCTGCACTAAGAATGAAGTTCTGTATACTGCCAAAGGTGGTGACTTCTACTAACCCCTTGACCTGATATGCAGTGTTGTTCCCTATGAAGAAAGTGAGCAAATTTATATAAGACAAAGATCCTCCTGGGAGGAGAGGTATCATAAGTCCCCATCCCAATCTGGGTGTTTCAACAATATTAGAAGTTCTGAAATATTAGGATGGTTCTGACTATTTAAAAAAAATGATATAGAGAACCTCAAAGAAGTACCCATTGTGAGGGAAAGATAATTCTAGGCTCAATATTTGCTAGGTGAAGTGTCATATACCTGACGGTCAAAAGCTCTCTGAACCCAGCAACTTGGATCTGTAAGTAAGAATGAACTAAAAGAGCTGTACTGTTGTAGCTCAAATGTGAAATAACATAGCTGAGAAAGGAACTATAAAGTAAGGCATCACTAGCAATTCTCTATAAAGCCAGGTTTCAAAAGTTACACAGTAAAGCAGTAATGAAAATAAAATGGACTTAGGACGCCTGGGTGGCTCAGCGCTTCAGCGTCTGCCTTTGGCTCAGGGCGTGATCCTGGAGTCCCGGGATCGAGTCCCACATCCAACTCCCTGCATGGAGCCTGCTTCTCCCTCTGCCTGTGTCTCTGCCTTGCCTCTCTTTCTGTGTCTCTCATGAGTAAATAAGTAAAATCTTTAAAAAAAAAAAAAAGGGAAAGAAAATGTACTGAACATACTACTCATTTGGAAAAAAATCTGAACCCTTTGTACTGAGTGTACTTCTAGGAGTTCTTAGTTATGGAGAGGAGAAAGCCTCAAGAAGGAGATGCAGGATTTCCTATTTAGTCCTATTTAGTTTATCCCTTAAAAGGGATATGACTATATTTCTTCCTAATGATATGGATCAAATTGATTACAGATTCATAATCTAACTAGCATAATATCTCAGAAGGAGAATACTAACAAAAACCTCAATTAAGAATAGGATTTGGGGGCACCTGGCTGGTTCAGTTAGTGAAGCATGGGATTCCTGATCTTGGGGTTGTGTGTTCAAGCCCCACATTGGGTCTCAGCTTACTAAAAAAAAAAAAAAAAATAGAATGTTCAAGTATTTATTGTATAGTTAGAAAGACATCAAAGGAGCATATGCAGGTGAATAAAGCTTAGCCCAATACTCCAGAGACCAAATATCATCAGCAGGATTCCTTTGTGACTCATATTTCCTTTTAGAATCAAGGAGATCATATGTTTAGAGAAATAGGTAACTAGCCAGTTTTCCTCAGTGTTGATTTCAGTCATGTCAACAGTGATGATGTCTTCATAATCACAGTATTGACATAAACTGCAAGATGATTCAGTGTACAATACGATTTTATCATCTGGCTTACCCAAGATTGTTTCATTTTCCCCTGTCTGCACTCAGATCAGATAGAAAATTTTCATGAAAATTTGCACTCCATCTCAGATTCTATGGGGTTATTATTATCATTGTTTGGTTTTATAGATGCATTGCTTTAGCTAAAGCTATAGAGTTAACCTGGCACATTCTTCAGTTGATTTTAGATTGATGAAATGACTGAGGTCAATCTCAGTTTAATTAAGTATTTTAATATCTGATAGTCACTCTCTTGTCAGTCTTTTAACAGGCAAGCTCCGGTGGCAAAGTCTGTAAAACTAAAGATGTGAAAAGCATGGCAGAAGGTTGCTTCATTTAAGGATAGACAAGAACCATAAAAGACAAAACCTCCTTTATCTACCTCACAAGTATAGGAATAGAATAAATTATCCTACAATCCAATAAAGAAGGCCAGGACTCCTTATGAGAATATTTTCAGATCTCAACAGGGATTTAAAGTTTCTTTTTTTAAAAAAATATTTTATTTATTTATTCATGAGCGACAGAGAGAGAGAGGCAGAGACACAGGCTGGGGGAGAAACAGGCTCCATGCAGGGAGCCTGATGTGGGGCTTGATCCTGGGTCTCCAGGATCACACCCTGGGCTGAAGGCGACGCTAAACCACTGAGCCACCCGGGCTGCCTGAGATTCAATGTTTCTATACTATCAAAAATCTCTCTTCATTTTAACAATTTATATTTACATATATTTTTGAATTAAGCTTTTGAGGAAATAATTACCTTCTAAGTTTGAATAAAGATATATTATAATAACATACATGTCTCCAGGTACTTTTGGGAAACTGTCCAGTACATCATCACATTTTAGCTAAAAAATAGTTGCATCCATTTTACAGAATAATAGCTATGACTCAATTGGTTGTATTTGTTCTCAAGGCTATACAACAGGATGGTAAAGATACTGAATAAAACAGGGAAAAATGCAGTTACAAGCTTAGAATTAATGTTAGAGTTCTATGTATTCAAATATCTCAAAATGAGTATTTTAAAAATTTTACTCTATAATCACCATTTAAATGTCTTTTATTTTATTTTATTATTATTGGGGGCGGGGTGCAGTGCAGGGAGGAGAAGAGAGAGAGGGAGAGAATCTTAAGCAAGCTCCACACCCAACACAGGGCTAGATCTCACAACCCTGAGATCATGACCCGAGCAGAAATCAAGAGTCAGACACTTAACCAACTGAACCACCCAGGTAAACCATTCATTTAAATGTCTTTAATAAAGTTTAGGACTTCAAAAAAATAGATTCATTTTTGACCAGATAATGAAAGTATAAATTTTATATAAATTTTGCTGTTGGAGATATGTGTGTATATCTATATCTATATCTATCTATATCTGTGTCTGTATGTATCTATATATAAAGATCTTTAAAGTTCTATATGAAATTTAGCTATAATGGTATATATTTTTGTATAATTGTGAAAATATATAATTTTGATTTTCTCATATTTTATTGTTTATTGTGAAATATACTCTGTTAATAATATCTGTTATTCAAAATTAAAATGTTTTCAGGTTATTCTTATAAGGCATATGTCCCATTGTTAAGAGTAATGCTTTTCCTATCACATTTACTTATTTAAACATAAATAATAGGAATAATGAACACAGATCCAGAAATATTCACTATTCAGATACACATATAATGCACCATTTCTAAGGTTTGCTTGACTCACAGTCTTTGTATATTTCTCTATACCTAGTAGAAACCAGTAGACTTTCACCTTAGTCTCTATCCTAACTAAGCCTAGTCTTCAGAAGCAGAATTCAAGGAGAATGAGTTAAACATTCAGAGAACCTATGTTTCATTCTTGAATCAAGGCCTATATCTGGTTTTCTAAATCTGGTATTCAAATCCCTGTCTTAGCCCCTAAGTGTGAGTCCCTTCCCACTACCCATCCCTCTAATGGGATTCCTGTTCTAAAACCTAGCCCTATGACTTAGGCCTCTTAGATTTTTCTCATTACTGGTTATGATGTGAACGATCTGCCATCTGCCTCTGTGCTAACTGCTCTTCAGTGCCTTTTTTATTTTTTTTTTTTCCTCCTGCCACCTGCTATACTTTTCTGAATCTGTCTTATCTCTACTATTTATATGTAATATCTCTACTATTTATATGTAGTACCATTTTTCCCATCAAATTTTTATTAATTGTCCAGTAAATACCATCTGCCTTTCTAGAGCCCTTAATCACCTGCAGATTTAGGTATTTCATTTATCAAGCCTAGGTGTACCTTATTTCAGCCCTGACCCTTTCTACTATCATATTTTTTTCTACATTTAGCCTGCAATGTCTTTGCCACATCATGAGATGCCATAGAATGTATTATTCCTCTGATTATCAAAAGTCATGTTGTAATTACTAAACTTAGTAGAATAAGGCCTGGTTTTAGAATTACCTCTTCCTTTTGTCGTCTCTTCCTTTTGTCCTTCTTACTCTCTCTTTTGCTCCTTCCCTCCTTTATTTCCTCTTTCCCTTCATTCATCACATTTTACAAAGCACTTCCAATTATTTAGCCTTTGGCTAGGTATTGGTATGCAAAAATAAAGAGGAAATAATCCTCCTGGTACATGACAGAAATAAACACAATTCAGAAATTAAAAGTGCCTTTTAAATGACAGAGGTGGTCTGTTAGATGTGCTTAGAGCAATAAATCAGACTGGGAGAGCATTCTAGAAGGGACTGGCATTTTAGATTAATTTGGGGTTGCACAGACCTGGTCAGATAAAATAAAGGCGATAGGGGAAAGGTAATTTCATACAGCAGAGATAATATTCAGGGAGTGTATAAGTTATAGTTTACTGAGGAAACAGAAACCACTCTAGATATTTTAAGCTGAGGTAATTTAACTTAAATGACCTTGAAAGTAGATCTTATGATGTGTGAGTTAGGAAATGAATCCTCCCTGAGTTGAGCTTTGAGATGACCACAGTCCCAACTGGCATTTTGACTGCAGCTGGTGAGAGACCCTTTAGCTAGAGGATCCAAACAAATGTCACAGGATTCCTGACCCAGAGGAACTGGGATAATAAATGTTAGTTGTGTTAAGCAGATGACTTTTGGGCTAACTTATTATGCAATTATATGAAACTAATACAAAAACTTACACAAATTGTTGTGAGCACCTAATTTCCAAAATGAATCTCTTCAACTTAAAATGCCTAGGTTAGTTTCTCTTTTCTCAAATCATCTATCAGATCACCTAGGTATGAGGGTTGAGTTGCTCCATATAGTAACCAACACTTAATATTTTCCACATTTTTATTTTAGCCATTCTATGCGGTGATATCATACTGTGGTTACAATTTTCATTTATCTGATGACTATTCAAGTTGAATACTCCTTTATATGTTTACTGGCCATCAGAATATTATCATTTGTGAAGGGTCCATTTTTTAAAAATTGTACTTTTATTCTGAGTTGTCCTTTTGTTAGAGATTGTAGGAATTTTTCAGATATACAGATAGGCATCATTTGTCAGATACATATGTCTTGCCGTACTTTGTGGTTTGCCTTTCACTCTGTTCGTGACATCTTTTGATAAAAAGTTCTTCATTTTATTTTATTATTTTAAGTTAGCTCTACACCCAGCATGGGGCTTGAACTTACAACCCCGAGATAAAGAGTCACATACTGTACTGACTGACCCAACTAGGCATCCCCAAATTTCTTCATTTTAATATGGTCCAATTAATCATTATTTTCTTCTGTGATAGGTAATTTTAGCATTCTGTTCAAGAAATCTTGGCCTAATTCAAGGTCACAAAGATAGTTCTGTTTTCCTCTAAAATAAATATTGTTTTACCTTTTATATTTGGATCTTCAATCCATCTGGAATTGATTTTATTTATGGTGAGAGTTAGGGATCAAGTTGTATTTTCTTTCCCATTTACTATTCAATGAACCCAGCATCACATTTGAGAAGACCAACTTTTCTGTATTGCAGTGCAATAGAGCTTGGGTCATAGATCCAGTGTATGACTGTGTGTAGAAGAGCCTACTACGTTGTTGTTGTTGTTGTTGTTGTTTTTAAGATTTTATTTATTTATTCATGAGAGACACACAGAGAGAGAGAGGCAGAGACACAGGCAGAGGGAAAAGGAGGCTCCATGCAGGAAGCCTGGTATGGGACTCAATTCTGTGTCTCCAGGATCGTGCCCTGGGCTGAAGGCAGATGCTCAACCGCTGAGCCACCTAGGCATCCCCCAATCCTACTAAGTTTTTAAGGAAATTCTATTGTCAGAAAAAATGTGCTAGTCAGAAATCTGCATATTTATCTATTTGTGTAAGAGAGAGAAATGTGCTGTTTGAAATCCTATGCCATCACATACAGCTCTACAAAGATCCCAATTTTGTTAATAGGACTTCAAAAAATCTTACTCTATATTTTGAGACACTGTCTAGTTATTATCTATTTTAAGTTTCCCTTGATCCTTGGAAAATGTATTGCTTGATGTAGACAAGCCCACAGATGTTTTATCTTGCTCCCATTTCACTGGATAGGAAGTAGCAAGCAGTGCCATGAATGATATTATGAATCATGGCCGGGACAGAAAAGCTTTTAACAGTATGTCCATCAACTTTTTCCAAGATAAAAGAGATCCAGGAGCCATGTATTCCTGCAGCTTCCTGTTCTTGCACTTCTTGCATTATCCAACCTGGGATAGAGCACAAGCTGAAAGTGATTGTAAATTAAGTGATTAAAGTAACTTCGAAATTTAGGTATAAAATACAGCATTTAAGTTTAAAATACATTACCTATCTCCTATAATTTTTGTATTATTCTGTTAACTGAGGTCTGTGCTTCTGGCACTGAGGGAACACTTGCCAGAGGGATCTTTCTATTTATCTTATTTATTTGTTTGTTTGTTTTGGTTGGTTCACATCTCTTTAATGAGATCAAAGAAAGACTCCTGTGTGTGTTTGGTGGGGTAGACTTAATACAGTCCCCCGAACACTGCCACTTTCCTCAGTACTTCACCCCTTCCAGGCAGATTCTAAGAGGGCAGGGAGAGGCCAAGGAGAGCTCAGGAGTTGGGACCAGGGCTGTTTCTAGTGGGCAAGTAATGGACCCACGGTCCTAAAACTGTTTTATTTATTTATTTATTTATTTATTTATTTATTTATTTATTTCAAAGATTTAATTGATGAATTTATTTATTTAGAGAGAGAGCATCTGAAACAGACTCCACACAGAGCATGCCTGTGGGGCTCAATTTCACAACCAAGATTATGACCTCAACTAAAACCAATGAACCACCCAGGTGCCCCGTGGGATTCTTTTAAAAACTTATATCAGAACACACCACTCTTCCACTGGAAACTCTCCAGTGGGTCCCATCTCACTTGGTGGTAAAACTCAAGTTCACTGATAAAAATAAAAGGCCTAACAATCCACCAATCTAGGATGTATCTGACTCCCCCTGTCTTGCCTCTTTCCCCCTTCTTACTTTTTCCATGACACTGACATCTTGCTTTTCTCATAAGCCAGGCAAACTTCAACATCTGGGCATTCAGATTCCCTGTGTCCTCTGCCTGGCATGTAATTCCTCTAGACATTTACATAAATCATTCCTTCACCTCCTACAGTTTTACTCAATCATCTCTTCTCTCAAAGGTTTCCCTTGGGCTTCTCTATCCCTTTTGTTTTTTTTCACAGATTTTATCACATCTCAATATATCATAGCTTTACTTACCTTGTACATTGTCCTTCTCTCCAAACTAGAATGAGGACTCATAAGGATGAGGGATTTTTAAATTCTATATCCCTGGTGCCTAGAACAGTGCCTGCACACATATACCAGCTACTTAATTGTTAAATAAATGAATGGTTTTCAATTAGTTTGACCATGTGTTTTATAATTAGCTTTATAAAGCTATTTCTGGAGAAATGTTTTATGAGGACATTTCTTGCAGTTTAGATTACTTGGAGGCAAGATTTTTGGCAATGCCACTGGTAATAACAATTCAAATCTTTAAAGAGCATTAGAGTAGCTAATATATAAAATTCAACAGAGGGAACAACATATCAGAGGATATATATTCATTTTAAAGAGGGCTATAACTATTAAAATACAGCAGATAATTATTAGGGAAATAAGGAAGAATTAAGCAAAATAAGTTCTCTTTCTAATGCTTAGTCTAAAAAAATCATTTCTGAGAGTTCAGGAAGATCTAGGTGGGAAAGTTCATCCTACCTACAGTTTACCTACTTAGAAATGAAATGTGATAATAAAGGACATGAAAAAGTATTATTCACTAAAACACAAGTTTCTTAAAAGTAAGTTATATAAAAGCTGTAGAGCAATTCTTTATATGATGACTAGAACTACCTTGAAAATGTATGCAAATCATGTGTAAAACTTTATTTTCTTGGGAGGGAGGTTAGTTTCCCAAATCTAATTGTCTAATTGTCCCAAATCTAATCCAAGCTGAAAAAAAAAAAAAAAAAACAGAAGCAAAAATTTAGATCAATGATTTTCATATCTGGTAACACATTAAAATCATCTAGGAAGCTTTTTTAAAATTATTAACATAAGGGCCTCATTATAAGCAGTTTGATCTAATGTAGTGTAGGGTATAGGCACTAGTTTTTTTAGCTCCTTGGGTGATTCTATTGTATATTCAGAACTAAAAATAATGGTTCTAGAGGAGCTCTGTTGAATAGACATATAATGTAAGCCATATGTAATTTAAAATTTTGTAGTTGCCATATTAAAAATATTAAAAAACAATAGGTTAAGGAAAATGTTGCTCAAAGGGTAATAAATTTCCAGCTATAAGATGAATATGTTCTGGGGATCTAATATATAGCATGATGACTATAATTAACAATACTGTATTATATACTTGTAAGTTGTTAAGAGAGTAGATCTCAAGTGATCTCAACACAAAGCAAAAAAAAAAAATTGTAACTTAGTGAAGTGATGGATGTTAATTAAACTTATTATGGTAAACATTTTGCAATATGTATATCAAATCATCTTGTTATATACCTTAAACTTATGCAATGTCATATGTCAGTTCTATCTTAATAGAGCTGGAAAGAATTTTAAATAAATATTGAAACTCATTTTATAAATACATTCTACTTAACATAATACATAAAAAATATTATAATTTCAGCATGTGTCACTGGCCACATTTCAAGTGTTCGATAGTTACATGTGGCTAGTGGCTAGCCTATTGGATACAGTATGAATAAGAATCACCTAAATATTTTATTAAGATCGCTTCCTCAGAGTTTCTGAACCAGTAGGTCTAGGCTGGGACCTGAGAATTTACATGACTAATGGGTTTTCAAGTGATATTTTGCTTCTGATTTGGGGATCACACCATGAAAACCACTGCTTTGAAACAATGGCTTTTAATGTTGACTGTTATTGGAATCCCTTAGGAAATTTTTAACATGATACTACACCTAGAGGTTCTGACGTAACTGATCTGAGATGAGGCCTGGGCTTGGTTTTTTAAATAGATTGTTAGGTGATATTTTTAAACTTTTTATTTTTAAATAACTATAGCTTCACAGATGTTACAGAAAGTGTACAGAGAGGGACTATATGCCATTCATCCAGTTTCCTTTGATATCAATACTTTGAGCAACTATTGTAAATATTAAAGCTGTAAAGTTGACACTGGTCTAATACATGGAGCATATTCAGGCATCATCCGTTTTACGCATATATGTGTGTTTGTGTTTATGCAATTTTATTCCATGTGTAGATTCCTGTAGCCACCACTGTAATCTACATACAGAATTGTTATATCAACAGAAAGATTCCACATGCTCCCTGTTTATAGTCACAGCCCCTCCCGTCAGCATTTCTAACTATGGCAACCACTAATACTTTCTCCATCTCTATCATTTTGTTATTTCAATAACGTACAAATGGAAGCATACAGTCTAGAACCTTCTGAGACTGGCTTTTTAACTCAGCATGATATGTGTGAGGTTCATCCAATTTGTTGAATGTATCAATGGTTCATTCTCTTTTTGATGAGTAGCATTCAATTATATGAATGTACCACCGTTTATTTACCCATTCATCTCCTGGAGGACATTTGGATTGTTTCTAGATTTTAACCATTACAGATAAAACTATGAATGTTCATGTATGGGTCTTTGTATCTTCATAAGCTTCCATTTCTCTAGAATAAATACCCAAAATTACAACTATTGGATTATATGGTTAAGTACAAGCTCCATAAAAAAAGTGAAACTGCTAAAATCTTTTTCAAAGTAATCATTTTACATTATGATTAGCATGCATGAGTGATCAAATTTTGTACATCATTGCCAGCATTTGGTGTTATCACTTTAAAAAAAATATTCAATTAGAAATGTAGTGATAGCTCATTGTGGTTTTAATTTGCATTTTACTAGCATCTAATGAGACTGAATATTCTCTTATGTGCTTTTCTGCCATCTATGTATCCTCTTTGATGAAATGACTCTATATATTTTGTCTATTTTATAGTTAAATCATTTGGGTTTTTAGTTTTTGTACTGTTGAGTTTTGAGGTTTTTGTATATTCTAGTTACTGAACCTTTTATAGATATGTGCTTTATAAATATCATCTCTCAGGCTGTAGCTTGTTTTTTTATCCTCTCCACAAGGTCTTTAACAAGGAAAAAGGTTTTAATTTTGGTGAGGTCCAATTTATTGATTTTTTTTCTTTTATAAATTGTGTATTTATTATCAAGGCTAAAATCTCTTTGCTTGCCCTAAGAAAGACTTAGGACTTTCTTCTATGTTTTTCATTGTGTGTGTGTGTGTGTGTGTGTGTGTGTGTGTTTCTAAAAGTTTGAAAGATCTACATATTATATTTAAAACTGTTGGGATGCCTGGGTGGCTCGGTGGTTGCGTGCCTATCTTCGGCCCACGGCGTGATCCTGGTGTCCCAGGATCGAGTTCCATATCGGGTTCCCTGCATGGAGCCAGCTTCTCTCTCTGCCTATATGTCTTTGTGTCTCTGATGAATAAATAAATAAAATCTTTAAAAAAAATAAAAATGTGATCCTTTGAATTTAATGTTCTCTTATAAGGTGGAAGATTTAGGTAAAGTTTCATTTTAGGGGTCTATGCTCCAATTGCTCCCACACTACTTATTGATAATACTTCCCCAGCAAAGTCTGAAAACCATTGTGAACTGTCAGATTATTACCCTTACATCTACCACACCTGTTCTAGTGCATTCTGTAAGTTATTTAGAAGTATCTTTCAAGTGTCTCAGGTTCCAAATTCACTGAAACATCTGGGGTTTGGCTAATTCAAGTATTTTAAGTTGAGGTTCAGTTTTATAAATACATTTCTTCACTTTCTTCTCCATGTCTCCTTCTTCCTTCTTATACTCTTCCTCCTCCCCTCCTTTTTATTCCTCTTCCATTTCTCCTCTTCTTTCTCCTTCTCATAGCAAGATGAGGTTGCAGATACTGGGATATAGCAATGAACAAATCATACTTGTCTTCATGGAATTTATACTCTGCATGAATGAGACATAATATGAACTAAAAGCAATGTAATTTTAGTAATAAGTATTTAGAAACTAGTAAATGTTAGTAATATAATAAAGTTTATTAGAAGAAAAGACTACTATAAATCAAGATGTAAGCAAAATCCTTTTTTAAGAAGTACTATTTCAGCTGAATTTTGAATTAATGAGATGGAAGGAGGCAGAGAAAAACCTGGGGAAAGGGCTTTTCAGGTTGAAGGAATGGTTGGAACAAAGGCTTTAAGTTGTCATTGAAACCGATCCTTTTTTGGGACACCTGGGTGGCTGAGTGGTTGAGCATCTGTTTTTGGCTCAGGTCATGATCCCAGGACCCTGGGATCAAGTCCCACATTAGGCTCCCCACAGGGAGCCTGCTTCTCCCTTTGCCTATTCTCTCTCATGAATAAATAAATAAAATCTTAAAAATAAAAAAAAATGATCCCTTTGAAGAACACACAAGGTCAGTATGGCTGAAGTTGGAGAAGACAGTTTGATTCTATTTTGGAGTTGGTTGAAAGAGGCCAAATCATACGCATTCTTCTAGGCATAGGTAAGAAGTTTTTATTTTACTGTCATTCCATGGGTCGATGGTGGTTGGTTATAAATAGAGAAGTAATGCGAGCACATTGTATTTTTTTAAAGATTTTATTTCTTTATTTGTTTATTCATGAGAGACACAGAGAGAAGCAGAGACATAGACAGAGGGAGAAACAGGCTCCTCACAGGGAGCCCAATGACCAGGATTGGGTCTGGGATCCCCAGACCAGGATCACACCCTGAGCCAAAGGCAGATGCTCAACCGCTGAGCCACCCAGGCGTCCCAGTGCACACATTTTAAAATGATCACCTTGACTAATAAGTCAAACAAAATAGTCAAAGGACTCTTGGAGAATTCTCAGTAAGAGATGATGGTGGTGTGGACCAGGGTAGTAACAGTGGGGATAGAGAGAGGTACTTGGATTCCAACTACATTTTGGAGTTGGGTGAAAAGATTTGTACATATAATAAATATATGTAGTGACCATAAGAGAAGAATAAAAGGTAAATTCAATGATATGAGAGATTGGCTAAATAATGTTATAGTTTACTGAGATGGGTAAAAACTGGTGGAAAATAAATCTGTGAAGTGTTGAGTATCCTACGTCTATTTTGCGCTTGGCTAATTCTGAGATGCTTACAATATATCCAAGTTGAGATGCTAAGTAGTCAAATGGACATACAAATCTGGAGGTCAAGGGAAAGGTCAGATACAAACACATGCATTTGTCATATAGTAATTAAAGCCTCAGATCTTGATGAAATCACATAGAGTGAGAATGTAGATATAGAAGAGGATATATAAGGATCCCAATATACAGGAGTTGTAAAGGAGTAAAAGTGAGGAATGTTGTGGGATCATTGAGTGCAATGATCAAGAAAGAATTCTTGAGATGTTTTACAGGGCAACTTAGTAAGTTTATTTAAGTAGCACAGGGACAAGACCCGTGGGTAGAAACAGCTGTGCTTTTGCTGTACAAAGCTGGTGGTTATATGCTTAGTGCTCAAGGAGGAGGGAACATGCAGGAAGTATTAAATCATAAACATTTTCCTCAAATTTCTACTCATAAAACAAAATTTTTTAAAGATTTTATTTATTTATTCATGAGAGACACACAGAGAGAGGCAGAGAGACACAGGCAGATGGAGAAGCAGGCTCCATGCAGGGAGCCTGATGTGGGACTCGGTCCCGGGTCTCCAGGACCTGGCCTGGGCTCAAGGCAGCACTAAACCGCTGAGCCACCTGGGCTGCTCTCATAAAACAAATTTTGCAAGATTTCACTGATGTTTATCATTCATTTTGATATTAACTATGGATGAAATTTGCAGTCTGTCATGAGACCCTTTAAGAATGTGGCAACCCCGGGACACTTGGGTGGCTCAGGCATTTGAGTTTCTGCCTTGGCTCAGGTCATGAGCTCAGGGTCCTGGGATCAAGCCCTGCATTGGGCTTCCTGCTCAGTGGAGAGCCTGCGTCTCCCTTTCCCTCTGCTACTTTCCCTGCTTGTGCTCGCTCTCTCCCCCTCTCTCTCTCTGTCAAATAAATAAAATCTTAAAAAAATATAACTTAGCAACCAGCACTTACTTGATCGTTATTGAAACTATGCAGGCTATTGGTCAGTCTTCTAGGCTTAAGGTGAACCTTTTTCTTCTTCTATCCCTCATAAAGGAAGCCAAGTAAACTGGAGTACGATATGAAAATGTCTTTCAGGAAGTGGTCAGTTCTGCCAAATACTGACAAGAGGTCAAGCATAAGGAGTATTTGATTAAGATAGAGAAGTGCTCATGGACTTTATGTATGTGTACTTTATGGTGATGGAAATATGATGGCAGAAATTTATGTTTCTCTGGTCCTACAGTCTGAAGAAAAGATAGAAGCAAAATTTGAGAAGTTTTTTCATAATAAGTTTTGCAATATTGTGGCACATACAGGGTTGAAAAGTGAAAGCAAAATAACTTAAAGCTAGATGAAAACTTACTGACTCATTCAGGAATTGATGAGTTCAGGCTGATTTTAAGTCTATCTGAGGCTGGGGAATCAATCATTTCCAAGGCTCTCTTTCTGACTGTGTCTTTAATTCTCCACCACTCCCTCCCACCTCTGGCTTTATTGGGTGAACTTGTTTCTGGGAGGGGTACATTCTCTGGAGGTTCTAGGACATAGGTGGGGAGAGGACATCGCAGGGAGGTAGGGGCTCTGTAGGAGTAGATTGGGACAATAACCAGGATTATGTAGGTTGCAATTAATTCAACAAACACATTTTCAACTTTTCCTTACTTCCATCTATGAAATAGTCTATTGAAGAGTTGACTGTATCCTCATCATGTACATAAAAATGTTCATATGTATGTTCACACAATCATGTGTGACATATAAATGCATATTTATGTATGTGTATAATATATATATACACACACTCATGAGCACACAAATGACTTATAATAAGTTTTTAATTTTTAAAAATTGAAATACAGTGTTTCTAAAGAGTAGATGGTCCTGTTGATCTAGTAGTTTCCTGAACTGCCTCTGCAAAGTACTGGGCACTGTTTGTTTGTTTGTTTGTTTGTTTTAATATGAAGCAATTAAGGGAACATATTCATGGGCAAAATCTGAGATTTGTTTAAGGAGAGTGTGTATCTTCATGATGTAAATCTAGCTTTAGTCTTTTTTTTTTTTTGAGATTTTATTGATTTACTCATGAGAGACATACACACACACAGAGAGAGAGAGACAGAGAGAGAGAGAGAAAGGCAGAGACACAGGTAGAGGAGAAGCAGGCTCCATGCAGGGAGCCTGATGTGGGACTCGATCCGGGTCTCCAGGATCACGCCTTGGGCTAAAGGCAGGCGCCAAGCCGCTGAGCCACCCGGACTGCCCTAGCTTTAGTCCTTTATGCTCAAACTATCCTCATAATAGACTGTATTATGTATAGCATGTACTTGATCACTATTTTCAATATGTAGAACAAATTTTAAAAGAAAAGAGGTCAAAAGATAACCCACTAAAAGAAAAGTAGATTTAAAAGGGAAAACATAGTGTTACTTTAACTTGCATTAAGCCTAACTCCTAGGTCCTAATTCAGTTGTTCATGAGATGTAAAATGATCAAATGCCACTGACACACTCCCTTTGCATCTACTGCAACAAGGCAGAAGCTCCTTGCAAGGAAAACATCTTGAAAGGAAGAATATGAGACTAGAGTTCCCAACAGAGTTCCCTGTCAGAGTTTGATGGAATAAGACCCTTTTAGCTTACTACAGAGACTTATGCCTTGACAGAAGTCATATATATGTGTGTGTGTATAATATATGTGTATGTATATAAAATATATGGGTACGTGTGTATATATGTATATTCATACATGCATGTGTACATGTATACGCACACACGTGTATATATATATATATGTGCAGCTGATCAGAGAAATACACTCCACATACTTGTAACAGATTAACTTGTTCTTTATACCCAGAGCTACCCATAAACAAATTCTCTCTGCACGTTGCAGATCCCACAACTTATCAATTATTTTTAATAACCTTGTCTAAACTCAGTTGGGCAGGTGAATATAGTTGCAAAATGCTATCCATATATCATTGTCTTTCAAAGACAAAACTACTTTTAAAGAAAAGGAATTATTAAAGCAATCATGATCTACCATGTGTGCTATATATGGACAGACTGGGGAAACAAGTAGGTTTCCAGGGTAGATTTCTTGGTACTATGTGTGATGGTTTTATCCATTCAAAGAAGGTTTCCATATAACAGCTCTCTTTTTGTCTCTTCTTCAGGTATAGGTTCTAGCATCATATAACCTCAAATAGTGCTCATTAAATTTTCTGAGCACCTGCTCTATTCCCTCTGTTTCCATCATACAAAAGTTGATAATGAATTCTCTATTCCATCTCACCATTTGCTTTCATCCATTTTTCTCAAAGGTTTTCAATAAGTATAGCTTCAATAACTCAGGCCTGACTAAGTTCTAAGACCGCACTGTTAGAAAAATTGTATGAAAGGGAAAGAATTGATGGTACCTATTCACTAATTGAATGTGATTTTTGTAATAAGTCCAGCTCTTAGTTCCAGACATATATCGTGGAAATAAATACTATCCAGGGAACACTATCAAAAAGGTTATTACAGCCTTACTCTGGGGTACATTATTAAATAATACATAATGATATACACATGCGCATCTAGGGTCAAATCCCAGTCCCATTCTTATATGCTTTGTGATTTAGGGCAGGTCTCTTCTAGCTGTTGAGTATCAGTTTTCTCATCTGTCTGGCAGAGATGAAAATATGCGTCTCACAGAGTAATTTTAATGACTCAAAATTATGAATATAGCTCACTTAGTGCTTTGCAGTCAAATTTTACAATTAACCTTTTAAGCAAAAACATTTTATTAGTCTTTAACAAAACACATTTATAGGTAATTATATATAAAATCTGTGTATATATTTTATATATATAAAATTGTGGACCTGTTGTGGACTACTTAGCAGCCTAATTGATAATGGAGAAAATTGCTAAATGTGTCCTGGTTCCTTTGCCCAGTCTTTGACTCTATCCCAACATTCCTACTAAGTGCCTCACCCTCTCCAGTCTCCTCTGTCTCTTACTTGGAACAAGTTACAGATCTCTGCCATGCTGGAGCCCTCATATATCTGGGGTAGGTTTGAGGAGCCCAAAACCCTGAATGCTTCTGCAGAGTGAACACAGTATCAGTCTGTGCCACTCTGCCCCAATCTCCTGGCAACCTGGTACTAATTAAATTAAAAACACTAAGTTACCTCCCACTTCTACATGAGTAACTCTCCTCTGCTTACTTGCCTCTTTTTCATGAAGGAAAAAGCTTTCTGCTCCACTAGGCTAGACAGACTTGACTAGAAGAGAGGATACCTCCAACTGTATAGAGATACAGACAGAAGGCAATGTTACCCCTCAGGGTCCTTGAGAAATTCTATAATTTACCCTTTCTCATCAGAAGTGTAATTTTCTTGCTAGACTCATTTTCATGCTGGTCAGGAAGTTAGTGCAAAAATTTATTTTGCTTCAAATCCTTGTTCTTTGACTCTTCCTACTTCTACTTTACTTTCATCCTGTTTCTTAAAGGGAATTACAACTTTCTTTCAGAATTCACATCTTAAAAGACAGTTCCGTTGAATACACACACACACACACACACACACAGTTTTAAATCTGAGATATATTTAACACACAATGTTATATTAATTCCAAGTGTACAACACAGTGGTTTGACAAGTCTATATGTTATGCATGCTTACCACAAATGTTACTACCATCTGAGAACAGAGATTCTAAGCACAATAATTTCTTAATTTTCTTAAATAATATCCTACATATTTAAATCTGAAATAAGTATCTCATACTTCTAATCTTTTTTCTTCAAAGAAACATTGCATTTCTAATTCAGATTTAAATTGCTCTCCCCTCACTGTCTCGCCCTCCCAATTGGTGGTAATTGAAGGAGCATTTACTGTAATACATGCCATCAGGCAAAGTTCATATTTGAACAACTGTATGCCACAGAATTTCCAAAGAAGGCTAGATTTAAAACAAAAAAAAATATAAGATGAGTCTTAAACATTGCACAATGTTAGTTTTGAATGTGCTTGTGACATGTACCTGTATCTTTCTCTTTTGAGTTAACTGAAAGTTTCAAATAGAATTCTTCATAGTTAAAGCCGGTTTTGGAAAAAGAGAGCTAATCCAATAGTGCATTGTTGAGCTGGAAAAAGTTGCTCTTCTAAACATAATAATCCAATTACTTGAAATCAAAGTTATACTACTTTCGGTGTTAAGTAAAACTAATATATAATAAGAGTTGAATCAATGTAAACTTGCAAACAGTATAAGAGATGAGCTTTAGATGAACTATTTAATGCAGACCAGAAAGGCAAATCCCAAACCATTATCAGACATGAAGAGAAATAAATGAAGGAAAACTGAATGATTAAATGCTTTCATCTGGAAATTTGATTTCAATATTCAGAAACTCTACAATTCTCCTAATTCATCATGGTCTTTGTTTATTACTAATAAATTAGTGTGCTGATGGAAAGAATTCATTACCCTTTCTACACACTTCACTAGTTGCAGGTCATTTATTAATCTGTGTTATCTGGTAGGACTAAAACAGCTGTAATTACATTGTTAAACATTGATTAATAAGCAACTCTCATCACTAATAAAAGAAACATGTAAAATGTGTATTCTTTCAAGTATTCGGCTTAAAGTTTTACTCTCCTCTTGGGAATAAGGAATTTCAGAGTGTCATTAATATTCTTTCTGAGCAAACTTGATTTGCTTTTGCAGCTGCTTCCGGTCACACCTATGAAACCCGATTACCAAAAAGAATTCAATTACATTGAAGAAACTCATCTTGCCCACAAAATAATATTAATTCCCTAAAATTAGCATTCAAAATGGAAATCGATTTTTTATGATTTTCAGTTATTTTTTTAAATTTAATTTTAAAAGGCTAGTCAATCAAAGCTGTGTTTTTATTTCCTCTATTTTGATTATGCTATCGATTACACATCCCTTTGCGGTTTGGAATTCAAATATTTTACAGATTGGCAGTGCTTCAACAGCCAGAAGCATATTAAAAAGACTCTGTAGTTACTGTTTACTAGGTTTCCAGGGTAATCAGGTTGATTTAAGTGTTACCCAGAACATTATTACACGTCAGATATTTTGATTATCATTAACAGTAAACAAGCAGATTATCTCTGACACGTGAACAAATTATACAATTTCCGTTCTGTCAATATCGTAGAAAATAAAATGTCAATTTAAGAAAGAGTTTTCCAGTAGATGTTTTACATATAACCCCTTCAAATTCATGGCTTCTTAATAAAATGCCTCTTGCTGTCAAAAATTCATCTCGAAATTTAAGGTGCTATATAGTCACTTACCTTTGTCACTGAACTGACTTCTGCCACTGATTTTCTCACACACATATTTGAGTGCCAGGATCTTCAAAGAGGTAGCTGTCATTTTTAGGCAGGGTGAGAGTGTAGCGGAGCTGAAGGTGGGCGCCAGAGGTCCCAAGCCCAGCTGTGCCACTAGATAGCAGTGACTTGGGAAGTTACGTAAAGTTTCTTATGGTAAGAATGAATGGAGATAATGTTTTTAAAAAGTACAGTGTGGTTGACTTACAGGAGACAAGTACAGAGTGTTATTTTCCCTCATTTTTAAGCAGGGTGGTCAGCATGCTAACTACTGATTTTTTTTTTTTTTAAGACTAACAGGATGATCCTCCTATTCTCCAAATATTTTAACTAATTGTGTGCCTCTGACACCTGAAAATTTATCGGTTATCTTATCAAGCTTCTATCAGTGATATACACCTAAGTGAATTCAAATACTGGAATTACTAAATGTCCAAAGATGATATTGAGATAAAAAAAATCACAAATTTAATAAGATGGGTAGACATGGGAAGAGAAAGGCCCCAGATGAGGACAGAGTCAGCACAAAGAGAGGACCCAGTAAGACACTAAAGAAGGGGACTAAGTGACTGGATAGGGAGAACAGGACAAATAGGGATAGGCCCAGGTTACAGAAGTAAAAGACTCCAGTGGTTCCATGGGAAACCTGGTGTCATCCAACTGGCAACTTGACCCTGAACACAGGAATCATACACGTTAAGATGCTCTTGGGTACTCATAGCAGAAGGCAACAAGAGCATTTATTGGGAGAATTTTTGGAGATTATGTAATTAGAGAGAAACTGGAAGGCTAGGTTAGTGGAATGGATTGACCTAAGTGCTTCCAGTAGTAAAAGTACAGAAGGTACTACAAATGTTCAGAGGCTCCTACTGCTGCTGCTAAGGAAATGAGCAGATCTTCTTCTGCTTGGAATAAATCCTAATTCCTTAGGTTATATTGTTTACTTCCTCCAAATTTAAAACTTGTGAAGATGCATCCCATTCAGGGCTCTTAGCTCCAGAGACTCACCTTAGTGGGGAGAGGACAGCAAGAGGAAAGGTCTATCTGTCTAGCTTTCACAGTCCAAGGCAGGAACACTTTTCCCCACTTGCCCATGGAAACGATAAACAGTGACAAATTCCCTCAAAATAAAAAAGGGGGTTTGATGCTGTTGAAAGCAAACAAAGAAGAAACAGCACATTATAGTACTTGCCTTATGTGCGAGTCTTCCAAAGCGAAAGAGAAAATGAAACTTCGCTACTGTTGAAATAGGGGTTCCACTTCATTTTTGCTTGAAGAAAATTATATAATACAGGATCTGGGCAACTTGCTAAAGGAAAACTCATTTATTTTCTTTCTGGAGGATGTGCTAGCGATTTTTTTCCCCCACTCTGCTTTGTGCTAGGAAAGGCTGACTTTTACGGCCACATCAATTGGTCTCCCTTATCTTCTGATTAGGTTTAGAATGGGAGACAAAGCCAGAAATTGGAGATCAGGAGGACATGAGTTTGAGATATTCATTCGTCCAGCTGCCTTCCTGTCAGGCTGCATTCAGGTTGGTTGTAGCTATTTCTCTGTTGAAGGCCACAGCTCCTGTTCTCCTTTTCCTACAGTTGCATGTTTACCTGGGTTCTAGTAAATATTCTCTCCTTACTCAGGCCTGAGTCTGAGAGTTCTTCCCACTATCCTGAACATCTAAGGACGGTATACAATTCTTTATTGTTTTCCTTTCACTGTGTCAAAACCTTTGTAAAACACTCCCTTCTCTGAATTCTCTTCAATCACATACTCCTTTGGAGTATGTCTGGTTTCCTGCCATAACATGGCCAATGCAGGTGGGCTATGGGACACATCATTGTCTGGGAATGGACTTACTCTGTTCCAGAAATATATTTGTTAGTATTAGGGGGAGAGGGTAATCAGTGTAAATCTTGGGCATAATGCATGCTTTCACTAATATTTCTTTCATTCCTCTAAAATAAGGATGAATCAGTATCAAGGTCAATTTGAAAAAGTCACCACAGCCTTGCTTGAAGGTTTTTTTATTATTTCAAATCCTCATCTATCCTCAGATTCAAGAAGTGTTCTAGAATAAAATAGGAGTCATTCTTCTCTTTACTGATCCCTTTGTGATCTATGTATCCTGAAAATAAATTTATTTAAATTCAAGTTTAAGAAAGAGTTTAGGGATGCCTCAGTGGTTGACCCTCTGCCTTAGACTCAGGGCTTGACCCCAGGATCTTGGGATGGAGTCCCACATCGGGCTCCCCACAGCGAGCTGCTTCTCCCTCTGCCTCTGTCTCCACCTCTCTCCCTCTCTGTGTCTCTCATTATTTATTTATTCATGAGGTCTATGAATAAGGAGACCTATGCAGGACTCAATCCTGGACCTCATGATCATACCATGATCATCTGAGCCAAAGGCAGACGTTCAACCACTGAGCCACCCAGACGTCCCAAGAGTTTATAATTTGTAATCTGTCTCACAAACTTTTAAATTTAAAAAATCATTTTAGAATGCATTCATACTCTCATATGTGTTAAACTTCTCACAGAACAAATAAAAATCACTTACCTAAAAGATTGTTTAAGACTATTTGTATCTCTTCTCTCACTTTTTATTCCCCTAAAAGGTACTGCAATCTGACTCCTCTTGAAACAATCATCTCCAGATTGCCAAATTCATTTGGACTGAACCTCCTGACTGCATGGGATTTCTCATCTCTTTATTGGAAATTGTTCCTCTCTTGACTTTCATGGCAGCAAATCTGTTTTCTTACCTGCTTGACCATTCTTAGAATTGTTTTCATAGCACTTCTTCAAATTTTCAACTGTTACTCAAGGAAAACATTCTTCTCCTTCCCTCCTTTCCTTTTGTTGTCTCTCTCATCTTTTACTCTCCTCCTTTCTCCTATAAGTGATTTCATTAAAAAAGTAACAGCTTTAACTTTGACCTAGACCAGAGGCTGAAAATGTAAACATCATCAGGGGCTCACAGGTAATACAAATGAATGAGGCAGATGGAGGTAGATGGAGGTATATGTATGTGCCTCCTCACTAAGTAGTGGAGTAGAGAGGAGGGGTTATGTCTTTTGAAAGGCCATCCTTTACTTAGTAAGTGGAAGAATTATATGTTAATTTACTTCAGGCCTCCCTAAACTTGTATCTCAAGAAGAGTTGAAATCAGTCTCCAAATGTTGTCCTATTAGTCCAGAAACATATTTCAACATTGTGTATATCAAGCAAAACACTTGTATAGACTAGATTTGATTTCAGTGTGACTAATTTTTGATGTTTAATCTCAACCTTTATTTTTATGACTCTAAATTTGATTTTATATAATTTCTCTGGAAAGCCCTATTTATCTGTATGGCTTCCTCCTGAAACTCACTCAGAATGTTCCCAAACTGTGGTCAACTATGTTTATTTGCAAATGTCCCTCTCTTTATTTGTGATTTTCAAAAATATCATCATCATTGAGACCAACTGCCCAAGGTAGGAACCTTGACTTATTCTTTATCTCTCAATGTTTCTAGTCAAGAGATCCTGCATTTCTTGAGTCAGTTCCCTTTTCTCTGTTATCACTGTTTTATGGCTCTGTACATTTGCAACATCATTTAAAAATCCACCCTAACATCCAAGTATTTCACATATATTTTTCCATCGCCTTTTCACTCCCTCATGAGATTTTTCAAATCTGCTTTTTAAATTTTTCAAATCTGCTTTCTCAGATAATGCATGGGAATTTTAGAAACCCCAAACTGATTGTGGTTGTGCTTACTGTAGTATCCATTTTACTCATTTGTAAGTGGGTCAAAATATCCCTTTAATGTTATGACAAACAAAAGAGTAGAATGAAAAATTCTCATTAATTTTCAAGATAAAGTATAAGATTTATATATTTTTTTGCTTGTAGTAGAATACTGCTACAGATGTTGCCAACAGACCTGTAGTGTGTAAGTTCACTATCTTCTCTCTGTATTATTATGACAAAAAGTTTGAAAAGCATATCTTAAGGACAAAATTTAAGCTATTTTCATGGCATATGAGCCTTTAATAATTTGGCTCTAATTCATCATTTCTAATTCATCTCATTTGTATCCTTTACTCTCATTCACTCTTTGTCCACATCACTCTGAATTTTTGTGGTTTCCCAAACATACCAGACCCTCTCACTTCATGCTTTTGCAGAAGCTCTATTCTCTGTCTAGATCATTCTTTTTTGAAGTCTCAGGTCAAAAGTTAGCTTTTTAAGAAGGCTTCCCTGTTCTGAGGTCTTTAACCACTTTCACTTACATTGTCTTCTAATTGCTTGCTAAATTTCTCTCTTTCACTACAGTGTGAATTTCTGGAAAGCAGAGATCTCCTTTTTAATCCCTACTGCCTAGCAGAGTGCATGATAATGATTGAAAGAATGAATAATGAAAGTAGCTGTTGAATATATTAAGTGTGTGTGTGTGTGTGTGTGTGTGTGTGTGTATGTGTGTGAATAAATCCCAGAAAGCATTTCCTCTAACATATTTAGTAATGAGATTTGTGTTAGGCCAGATGTTGAACTCTATCAATAATAGTAATCGAAATCAAAAGTAATTCAAATAATTCTTGGCTGTAATTACTAACACTGTTCAATAATTATTATAATTTAAACACCTTAGATAATAGTTTTGAAGAAGATTTAAATACCTTGGATGTCAGTTTAGGAGAAAAACTTCTGCTCTGGCTATGTATTTTTGGCTTCAACATTGCTGGTTTGCTCCTCTAGATCCTCTACCCTCTTCTTTACCTTGTTCTCTGAGGAATCTGAACAACTTGGCCTATAGCCATTGGCCTCTTGTGCCCAGAAGCTTCTAGTTGGGTCTAGCGCCCTGTGGAATATCTGAAAGAGGGAAGAGAATAAACTCAGTTATTTATTCTCTTGGTCCTCTTTATGCAGTGGTCCAGTACCTGCCCCCTCTCTTGTCCTTTGGGTCAAGGTGCTGCAACTACACAGTTACTGCTAAGCTCTCATTGCTGCATTGTACTTTGTGGTTGCTCTGCACCCCTATCTCTGCAAATAGCCCCATATTTGGGTGGTTTGTTGAGTTATCCTCATTTGAGTGTGACATCTGTTTTTTATTGGGAACCTGACTGATATAATTCTCTCCTATTTCCATGATTGCTTATTCCTTAGACAAAATTCAAAGCAAATAAAGAATGCTTTTTCTGTGTGTGTCTGTGTGCGTGTGCGCATGTGTAATTTTACAACTTTATATAACCATAGATTTTATTCACCCTTAGGCAGATGCACGTGTGTGCAAGACTAACTTAAAAATGAACAATGGCATGTTTTAGTAAAATGTCTTTGAGACCGATAATTCAAAATTATATAAATCGAAGTTGAATAGCATGTGCATTTTAAGAAAATTTTCTGTTAAGCAGAATTATTTATTAAAGAGCATAAATCAGAGGCACCTGGGTGGCTCAATGGTTGAGCATCTGTCTTTAGCTCAGGGCATGATCCTGGAGTCCTGGGATCAAGTCCCGCATTGGGCTCCCTGCAAGGAAACTGCTTCTCCCTCTGCCTATGTCTCTGTGTCTTTCTCTGTGTCTCTCATGAATAAATATACAAAATCTTAAAAAATAAAGAGCATAAATCAAATTAAAATAGAGTATTTTTTCAGGGTAACTCGGGTTAAGAAAAGCTTTCATGGGGGCACCTGGGTGGCTCAGTTGGGTAAGCATCTGCCTTTGGCTCAGGTCATGATCTCAGAGTCCTGGGATCAAGCCCTATATTGGGCTCCCTCCTCCTGGAGAAACTGCTTCACCTTCTCCTCTCTGCTTGTGCTCTCTCCCTATTTCTCTCTCCCTCAAGTAAGTAAATAAAGTCTTAAAAAAAGAAAAAGGAAAGAAAAGCTTCCATGAAAGTTTTGTGTTTAGAACAAACAAAAGCTAGTTTTATACTTTCTATGGAAAATAATTAAAATCAACAGTAAGGAAGATTAATAATTTAAATAATTTTCAAACATTTTAATATATTTTTATTTATTTTTATTTTTTCTTCATTCTAACATATTTTTAAAAGGTGAAAATTAAAGATATCACCAATAGTAACATGTTATAGGTATTAATAAATTATTTTTAAGACCATGAAATAATTTTTTAGCATTCTTGTCATAGATTCTTAGTGTACTGTTTTAGTTTCTAACCAAATTGTGGTTTTTATTCCAAAGTATTAAAATACAAAAATATACTAAACATTGCTAAAACACTGTACTCAGGGTTCCTGTTGTGAAATCATTTTAAGATCCTCCTGGTATTTTAATAAATACCCTTCCTCCAGATGATGCTCAAATAGATTTGCTTCTTCTATAATGTTTTGTCTAGTGAAGAACCTAGCTTGTACAACATGGTTTCCACACATAGCTCTTTAAGAGTCAATCCTTAATATTTAAAAAGATAATTTTAAAATACATTTTAACAAGGGAAATTTTCTGAAGCAAAGATTATGCCTTTAACTGCTCTATTTTATACGCATATCTGTTTCTATGTTTCTGTAGCCTTATTCCTTTTATTTTTCATGTCATAACTTTTTTTAAAAAAACCTGTACTCCTCCCCTGCCCCGTTTTTCTGAACCTTCCCAAATGAGAGACCAGGTTGCGTAATCAAGATTGGTGACTCTGATTTGTCATTTTTCAAAGTACGGCCTATAGGTGAAATTGATTGAACTGGTCATAAAGTCAGGTTTGTGTTTTTTGTTTTGTTTTTGTTTTTGATGTTTTTTGTGGCACGTTCATATACTATAGAAGTTTTGACAGCACTGGTGCTCATGTTTTGGGTCATACTTCAAACTTCCTAAGAATAACACCAGTATGAAAAAAACACTAACCCATGATCTGACATTCTGATGAATGTGATCTTGAAGTCCATCTATAAGAAGAAACACAAGTGACTATAAATCATTTGATACAGTCTAGTTAGAGATATGAACAAATAGAAAACCTGAAGACAACCAACATATTGATTTAGTCACAACTAGAGAATCTCATTGACTGCTGGACACAAATTCTGCCAATCTCCTAGACCTTATGTTATTTTTTTTTAACCTAAATCATTGTTTTACTATGCTCTCTTTGACAGAGTCTATGTCCGTTCTCTTGACTCTACTGTCCCAGTGGAGTCGCTTGACTCCACCAATAGAAACGAGTCCACTTCTCTAGAGCACAACTTCATATTCCCAGTTCCTAAACCATCTGACTTAGGAATGAACAATTGAACTGGTGAACAGCCTAAGACATCAACCTGAAGATATTTAGTGAGTAAGTGACTCTTCTAGCCTGAGGCTCTGGAATGTAGCGCTTAGAGTCATTCTCACTCTTATCCCTAGGGGATCCCGTTCCCAGAAAAGGACTAATAAATAAGCCAGTCTCTTTTTCTCTTCCCTTCTAGATGTACAAAAGTGTTGCTTCTAAACACCTACCTATTAATTGGGCCCTTATTTTCCACCTAGACCTGTTTCTGAATAGTGACCTTTTTTTTTCTTACTAAATTTCCTGGGCCATCAACCAGATTATAGCCATGCTCTGCCTTCCTGCTGGGATCTAACACCTGCTCTTGTAAACCCCTTTTTGACTTTTGTCTGAATCCAAATTGAGTTTATTACATTCTTTGTACATTGTTCATGGCTCATACTACCTCCTACACCCCTTCCCTTTTCAACTGCACTTTGTAGTTAGTTCATAATAAATCTAACTATTAAATCCTACACATAATCTCCACACCTGTTCTGTCCAGTGGATTTAGATTAAGGTCCAAATGGCTTCTTCCTTTCCACTCTTTTGTTTGGCTGATTGGAGCTCCAAATCTCATACCCCAGCCCAATGTGTGACATGTCCCAACACCCTATGCTTCCTCACTCCCTCAGTAATTCCACAGCACATTCTATGGTATTCTAAGCTTTCTGAACTCTCTACATCTGCAGCCAGGTTGTTTATCATTGCTTAAAAAAAGAAAAAAAAAATCCTAAGACTGTCAATGTAATCAACTACAGGTTCATTGTTACCCCTCAAAGAAACTTTGGTGGTAATTTTTATATCCCTGAGAAGCTGTTTTACACTCACTCGTTTCTTTCCAGCTTCTAAGAACATTTCTGCCATCCCCGTCACTTCCACTCCCCCACTCGTCCCTTACTATCTTTTGCCCTTACTCTCGGAGAAAATAAAGAACAAGCCTCTTTGTGAAGAGAACTACAGACACTCTAGGGGTGCTCCCTGCAATGGCTTTATTTGCTTCTAATATTTCTGTCAACTCTTTTCCATTTTCCTTGTGTCTAACAGAAAGATGTGCCTGCCACCATTCTTTAACACAGCTTCTTTTTTTTCCTTTAAATATTTTATTTATTTATTCATGACAGACACAGGAAGAGAGGCAGAGACACAGGCAGAGAGAGAAGCAGGCTCCCTGTGGGGAGCCAGATAGAGGACTTGATCCCAGGATCACTACTTGAGCCAAAGGCAGAAGCTCAACCACTGAATCACCCAAGTGCCCCTAACACAGCTTCTTTAACATTCTCTAGTTTCTATAATTCTCTCTCTTACTATAGTCCTCTCCTCTTCATTTTCAATCTATTTCATTGTGATCATCAGAACACCTAAAACATTTCCTCTCTCTTCCCCTGGTACTTCTTGAACGTTTTCAGATCTCTTTTCTTCCTTTTACCATGGAGGAGACTGTAATTGTCACTCATCTCATTCTCTTCACAATTGCTTAAAATATTTTTTTAATTCACAAACAGGTGTATATAATTATTTAAAAATGGGACAGTGAGCACACATGTGCCTATCCAGTTAAGAAATAGATCATTACTAATACAATTGAATAGGCCTGTGATAATTGCCTCCTTTCATTCTATCCTAGAGGTAATTGCTATCCTAAATTTTGTGATAATCATATCTTTGTTCTTCTTTATGGTTTTATATATGTGTGTGTATCTCTAATTAATATGTTGTGTGTATTAATGCAATATTTGTCACCACTCTTTTCCACCCAGCAGACACCCCTCTGTTGTGGTTTCAGAGACCTGAGCTTTCATCTCATAGCATTTATTACATTTATTTTATTTCAGTTCCTTAGACTATGAGCTCTTTGCACATTTTTTTAATTCTCAGAACTTAATCAGTGCCCATAGGCATTCAATAAATATTATTTAAATAAATTAATAAAAGAAGAAATTGTGGGCACAACCTCTTTGTGGGTTCAGAGGTCCTGTATTTTCATTTTAAAACATTTAAGTAGGTGAACACATTCTGGAGTAGAAAATTTTCAATCACAAAGATTGAAACAAAAAGCATGTTCTAGTTAAATTTCTCTTATAATCCCAGTTCTGTCACTAATTGACTGCCACCTTGGGCCATTTACTTAACCTCTTGGTCCTCTGTTGCCTAATCTATAAAATGAGGTTGGACTAAATGATCCCCAAGGTCCTTTCCAGCTGTGAAATTCTATGATTGTCATCGATGATTGTATAAATAAAAAATTCAATTAACAAGAACATCTTAATCCCTAAGCTTTATCACTAAATTGAGATTTTACTTTTTCAAAAAGCAATTATTTTATATACGCAGAAGGAAAAGAAAGTGTTCACATACTTTCCTTTCCAGTTACAATTCAACGTCATCAACAGAGGTTTTTTTTTTTGTTTTTTTTTTTCTTTCCACAATGTGCATAATGCTCTTCCTACTCAAACATAGGGATTTCTCTTCCTTGAAGGGGCATCACTGAGAGATCTCTTCTTTATTTAATCAGCAAATTCATTGCCTACCTTAAATAGAAGTGTCACTTGTCTTACTCTACTCCAATGAAATATGCTAGACTCTCCAAATCTAACTAGACAGTCTAGACTGTACCTGTTGGGTGACTAGCCTGCGCTGATCTCTTGTATCTTTAATTACTGACCTTGGCATACATATGCTCCTGGACTTTTCAAAACTCATTTCATCTCACTAACCCATGTTCACCTTTCTTATTCCTCTGGTTTTTCCTTCCTATTGCTTCTTTGTCTTCCCTCCTATGTGTAGATTCTATGGAGAGACTTCTGTGTAACATCCCCTCCCTAAAAGTCCTATGTGACTTCCTTCCATAAGCCTTTCCCTTGAGGGAAATTCTTCACCCACTATGTTACTGGTACAAAGTCAGAATCTGGCCACAAAATTATATAATCACAGAATATTGAAAATAAACATAAAAGGTAGTACGTGGTCATTGTGAATTTTTAAGTTCTATTATGATGTAAATGGCCTACACTAAATTATATATATATTATATATATACTGTGTATCTAATGTATATCTTGATAAGCTTTGAGGGATGTCTACACCTGTGAATCCATCAATAGGACAAGATAATGCATCTTTCATTCCCTAAACTAATCTCATAACCCTTTAGAATTCCTGTTTTTTGTTAGAATTCCTGTTTTCTGCCCTTCCCATGCTCCTGTCACTCTCCCCCTCTCACACTCTTGGTGCCACTCATCTGCTTTCTTTATAGATTATCTAACATTTTCTATAATACTATATACATGAAATAATAGAATATCCATACATTTTATCTGGCTTTTTTCACTTAACATATTATTTTGAATTTATCCATATCATTTCATATATCAGTAAGTTCATTCCTTCCATTGACAGAATAGTATTCTGTTATATGAAAGTACTACTATTCATTTATCTGTTGATCTATTGAAGATTTTTTTTTCCAATTTTAGGCTATTACAAATAAAGTAACTATGGAAATTTGTATTCAAGTCTTTGTTCAGACATATTCTTTTGTTTATTTTGGGTAAATACTAGCAATGGTATAGCTCGATCTTATAGTAAATACTTTAAGAAACTGCCAAACTGTTTTCCCAAGTGGTTGTACAGTGTATGAGCAACAGTGTATGAGAGTTTCAGTTCCTTTACAACATTTTCATTCTTGGTATAGTCAGTTATCCTAATAGGTGTAGAGTAAGACCTCACCATGTAGCATATATATATATATTTATAATATTATAAAATAAAATAATATTATAAAATAAAATAATATATTATAATATAATAAAAATATTATAAAATAAAGTATTATTATTTTATATATAAAACATTCAAATTTTGCTAATAAAAAAACTAATAAAAATGTAGAAAAGATTTTTGAAAATATGGAAAATTTTGAATAGACATTTCACTAAAGAAGATGCACTGGTGGCAAATAAGCACATGAAATGATGCGCAGCACCATTTGTCATTAGGGCGATGCATATTACAGATATTTTGATTCATATAAGAATCAATTAACATGAACTACAGTTTACAAAACTTCCTACTATTTTCCTATCTGGTTGAACATAGTTAAAATCATATTACATATTCAATTTATTCCTGTTTTTACCCTAATGCAATGTAGAAGAATTTAGTGCATAAATATGGTGTTTCAGATTATGTCCTTGTTATGCTTTCAATTACCAAGAGTGAAATTACAGGACATAGCAATACATATTTTCATATTACTTCTCATAAACATTGTACTATGGTCAAACTTCCATTAATGGATGAAACTTTTTCTCTTCACCCACTTGTAGAATTATTAACCTTAAAAATATCTTTGCAAAGCTATTTCTTGAAGAATTGATTTTTATCTTAATTAAAATGCATTTCATTACACTTGATAGTCAACATTTTTATACAGTTATACATTTTATACATTTAAGTGAAATTCCTTTTCAGTTAATTGTCTCATATTCTTTATCTGTTGTCTCATTACTGTCTCAAACTTTAGTTTCTATGAATAATGTTTATGATACCTTCAACTTTCAGTTTTATGTTTTCATGTTGCCAATATATTAATTGTATCCTCCCTGTTTTTTCTAATGACTTTAAACATATAAGTTTTAATTGTATGTTTTTTTGTTTGTTTTATGTGTCTTGGTATTTTATATTTAAGTTTTTAATTAATCTAAATATATTTTGGTATGTCATATAAAGAATTGATATCTTTCTATTACCTGACCATTTATTCAGGACAATGACTATGTTCCACATTTTTTAATCATATATTCCTTTCATCATGCAAACCAATTGCTTTATGTAAATTTCCAAAAAAATTGTTTGATTCCTGCTTGTCTGTTCATGAATGTATATATATTTTTTAATTATGGTAAGACCTCTTTGGAGTTTTAATTAAAAATATTATTACATGTTTAAAGTAGTTTGGAAACAATTAGGTATTTATATATTTTGTAATCATGTCCACAGATAACTCATGACTTTTAATTCATTCAAATATTATTTTCTGGCTTTCAGAAAGTTTGTAGTTTATTTTATACAAATCTCATATATTTCTTGCTCGTTTCTTACTGAGTACCTGAAATTTAATACTAGTATATATGTTTTTTAATTATACTTTTCATTGTTTAATACTGATACCCAGGAAGTTATGTCATTTTGTATTTGTTTTAAGCTACCTTATTGAATTTTCTTGTAGTTTTATAGTATTTTTCTTTATTCTTTCAGATTTCCTAGCTAAATAAACATATTATCCATAAAAAGGATGTTTTTAATTCTGATTAGTTAACATATTGCATTATATTAATCTCAAGTGTATGATATGGTGTTTCGACAATTCCATACATCAGCCAGTACTCATCACAAGTGCCCTCCCTAATCCCCATCACCTGTTTCATCCTTCCTCCCCCCACCAACCCATCAGTAACCACTCCAATAGTAACCATGAGTTTGTTCTCTATAGTTCAGTCTGTTTCTTGGTTTGTCTCTCTTTCTTCCCCTTTGTTCATTTGTTTTGTTTCTTAAATTCCATATGTGAGTGATATCATATGGGACTTGTCTTTTTCTGACTGACTTTTAATTTCTATTTTTGATTAGTTGTAGTGGATAGAACTTCCAAAGGCATTAAAAATTATGGCAGTTTTACTGGAGATTCTTGTTTTCCCCCCTGATTTTATTAGTGTTTTATATTTAGTATGAAGTTATCTCTGCTTTTATTTTATATTTTAAAGCCAGTAGTAAGGTTTACTCAAATTGCCTCAAATATCAGAATTATTCCTCATTTGATCAGATAGTGATCTTCTAATTGCGTGAGGATAAGAATAAGAAGTATAGCATTGCAAAAATCAAATATATTCCCTCAGATTACCATACCTTTAGAAATTGATTTCTTATTTCTAATCCAAACCACTAATGGTCAGAGAAATCAATTGATGGATATATTCAGTTAACAAAAATTTATCAATTTCCTCTCTTAGACTTTTGAGACCTACTCTGCCCTTCGATTCATATAACATGTATTTGAGGATGATAAGAAACGTCTCAACCATTGAGTATTTCAGGTTTGGTAAGTCACTTCACCTTTTTGCATCAATGGGATTCTTAATTGGCAATCAACACCTTTGTAAATTTGAGCAAATTGGTTCATTTTCCCCAGTTTTGTTACCTCATTTATTTATAAAAGGATAAGATAGAGTATCTCTACTATCTTTTTAATTAACACTTTCTGTCACTTTATAACAATGTTTGTTAGAGATAAGGCATATATATGTGGAAATATATATAACCAAAAAAACCAACCAACCAACCAACCAAACAAACAAACAAAAAACAAAACCCTCAAGAGTCAATGTGGTATTGTAGAAATATCAGGGATTTTCGCTCAGATTATTCCATATCAAAATTTTGGTGCTACCTTACTTTCTGTGGGACATTAGGTAACTTATTTAAACTCTACAAGCCCAAGTTTCATTGGTGTCAATAGGAAATACTAAAATTAGTATCTGTCATCTTTGTGATGAGAACTAGGTAATGGTCTTGTACCATGTGGGTCTGTGTCTGTTATAGTACCAGCAAGAAACAGCACACCTGCACTAGGTTCATTCTAGAATAATGTATTTATAGAGATACTAATTATGGAGGTATAGGTGTATGGTAACCACAAAGGATATTGCAATAATGTAGAGCAGCATAGCAGGAGACAAATTGTTACCACACTTGGATTCAGGGGGTATGGTGGAGGAATAAGTTTTGGGAGCTTGGAGGGACACAGTCAGCCTAAGACAGAAATAAATTTCATTCAGAAAGGTATAAACTTGGTTAACAGCCTCATTAAATCAAATCTGGGCTCCTGAATTTCAACTCTAATAATATCTGTGTGGTTTAGGTATCTTCATATAAACAGATATTCAGAGAAGTTTCTTCACACTGAAACTTAATGAAGGTAAGCAACTTTTGTTTGTCCAGAGTAACTGAGTCCATAAACCAAAGGAGGACTTTATAAAATTTACAGTATATTCAGATAAGATTTATAATGGAAAGGGTGTAAGTCCTGATATTTCCAAATTACTCTCACATAAAACTTGTAACATTCATTTAACAATACGATGTATCCAATCTGGGTTCTGATCTCTCTGTCTCAAGTTTGTCTTGCCCAAATCTATCTGACCTAGCTCCAGGATCCTTAATACAAGATTCTCAGTCTTTTCCTATTTTCCTTCCTGAATGCGTACTCTTTAAGTACTAGATCTTTATCAATTGATTTCTACAGAAAGCTGTGTTTCACTTCAATATGCTCTGGAAACTGCTGTCCGGGAGTAGTTTCCAGCTGCTCTCTGCCCTTCTATTCTGAGAGCTCTGTGCCTACTGGCAGCTGGTTTCTCTTTGTAGAATTAGTATTCTCTTCTTTACTTTGCTGATGCAAGAGGGGTTTTTAGTTCCTTGTTTTAAAGCTCACTTCCTGCTTGGAATCAGAACTGGATCTGCTGTTGCAGGGAAACATTGATGTCATGACACTTCCTTAGGTAGCAATAGCTCAAGGCACCATTGTTTAATTACTTCATGTCCTACCTGTCAGGAAATTAACAGAGGTGGATGATGGTATGATACAAAGCATGCTGGACAGAAATTTCAACCTTGGGCTATTGTTGGTTAGTTGTCCATTTTCTAGCCATGCGGTTTGAAAAATTACTTACATTTCTAATCCTCATTTTTTTCTTATTTGTAAAAATGAAATACACTTTTATGCTTACCTCACATGATTGCTATAAGATTCAAATGAATTAATGTAGCAATATAATTTGCAAACTATAAAGTGGAAGGCATTATTACTATCTAGAAAAATGCATATTCTTGAGCCTTTGGAAACAGTAACAGTATGTTATGTAAATTAGTATTGACTTTGTGTTCGTATTTTCCCACCTGACTAGCCAAATGAAAAAGACATGTATTTCTCATGAAAATCTCAAGGGATATTAACCAATCTTCCTTCAGTATATTTAATATAATTCTAAGAATTAATAGGTAACACTTAGAGTAATCACAGATACAAGACTGCACAAATCAAATCATAATCATGTTCATTTTACACTAATAAAATTTCCAAGAGTAGAGTGTACCTTTGCTATTTGTGACTTACTTGAAATAGTTTTCAAGCCTCCATATAGTTTTTCCTTCAGTTATAAAACTTCAAAATTATTATATTAACATGAAGAAGGAAATTGACCTTCATTAAAAGCAATGACTATTATTAATTTATTAATGCAGGAATTATTGTATACTATTCACATGAATCAGCCTACTGCATGGTTGTTTGGATCTTTAAATGTTTATGTGAGTTAAAGTTTTATTAAGGGATGTTATTTTCCTTATATTTCTTCTTTTATAAACCAAATCATAATAATTGCATTATTATTGCTTAATATTATATCTTTATTATTAGTAATTAGGTTCTGTACTATTTTTCAATGTGCAGCAAAGAGTATTTTAAGAAGGAAGATAAGGATATTAAATCAATATTTCAAAACACTAACATTTCTCCCACTGTTTTAGAATTTTAAAATAATTATCTCACTTTATTTTCTCTATTTCAGTCAGACACTTAAATATATTTGTGATCATTTGAACATTTTCCCACAATCTTCACACATTTTTGCTATTTTATTGCTGTCATCTACTTTTTTTGAAGTATGGCATTTATTGAGTGCTTATCTGATAGTTGACACGAGGTACTGTAGCAAGTCAAAAGAGGTGCTTTCTCTTATGAAGATTATACCTTCCAATAGAGAGAACAGGTATAAACATATCCCCAAATAGTTAAACAAGAAGACATTTTTATATGGTAATAAGTGCTGTAATAATAAAACTAAAATATGGGATCAGGAGTGGTTGAGGAAGATAAAGAAGAGAGAGCTGCTTTAAATAAGATGACCAAGGAAGATCTCTTTCAGGAGGTAACATTTGAGCTGAGACTTGAATTATTAGAATGGACCACTGCTTTGGAGTATAAGGGCAAGGACATTTTAATCTAATTACAATGAGAATCCATTGGAAGATGTCATCAGATGAGCGATTTGATTAACATTTTTGAAAGTTTGCCCTGGTTAGCATGTGGAAAATGAGCCATGTGAAAGCCAATGATGGAAACTGAGAAACAGGTTGGGAGGCTGTTACAATATTCCAGGTGAGAGAAGAAAGTAACAAACAAGGTGGTCAATGTTCAATGGAAATGGTCAGATTTGGGATATATGTAAGAAGTATAGTGATTAGATCTCTCTGATAGATTGTATGTGGTAGGTGATGAAAGAGATTAATAAATTTTACCTTTTATATTTGTAGTGTGATCATCTAGGTATCATTGACCATGAGTGAGAAAATCTAAAAAGAGAATCAGTTTTGGGGTACGGTATTTGGGGCTAAGGTGGAGTCAAGACTTTTATTTTTTTTCAGATTTTTATTTATTTATAAATGAGAGACAGAGAGAGAGAGAGAGAGGCAGAGACATTAGCAGAGGGAGAAGTAGGCTCCATGAAGGGAGCCTAATGTGGGATTCAATCCTGGGACTCTAGGATCACACCCTGAGCCAAAGGCAGATGCTTAACCGCTGAGCCATACAGGCATCCCAAGACTTTTGTTTTATACTTGTCAATTGAGATGCCAATTGGGTACACAAATAAAGAGATGAGTAACCATTTAGGTATATTATTCTAGAATATGGACTGTTCATCCTTTTTTTCTAAATTCATTCATTCATTCATTTATTCATTCATTCATTCATTCATGAGAGACACAGAGATAAAGGCAGAGAGAGAGAGGCAGAGACACAGGCAGAGGGAGAAACAGGCTCCATGCAGGGAGCCAGATGTGGACTCAATCCCAGGTCTCCAGGATCACGCCCTGGGCCGAAAGCAGGCGCCAAACCGCTGAGCCACCCAAGCATCCCTGGATTATTCATTTTAATGGAAGACACCATTAAGTTTAGCCAGTCAAAACTTGAAACAGATTTAACATTTTTGACCACTATTATATACTAAGATCTTAGGTATCATAATTCAGAAAAATGTTCACAATACTGTCAAGTATTCATTATTTCTCAAAATCTTAATTGAGAGAAGGCTATCTCTTAGATAACTCACATAGTGATAAAGCACAAGATTTAAATTCAGGTATATTCGATTTCAAACTTCATGCTCTTTCCAGTAAAACCCACTGCCTTCCAGGTATTAGTATTATTGTAACTTACATTCCTATCACCTATTTAACAAAAATTGAAAATATTAAAACCAGTTGTATTTTTGCATAATGGATCTACTACACCATGATAAAGCTACCTTTGATACCATTTCCACAAATCAACTGAAAGAACATTCTTGCAGGTGCTCCAGTTTTGTTTCAACTCTAAGTGTATAACATAGTAACTAGCATGGCTTCTGTAGCTTCTAAAGTAGCTCTATAGAGCTACTTTATGAACAGTTAAGTTTAAGTTTGAAGTATAGATATAATGTTAAAAGGGCTCTTAAAAAGCATTTTTTCTCTCCACCTGTTTAAGAATTTGTTCTGTGGTATTATTCAGCCCTGAGATAGAAGGTCATCTTGCCATTTGCAACAACATGGGTGGATATTGAACATATGCTAACTAAAATAAGTCAGACACAGGAGTGCTCTCTGATATCACTTATATGCAGAATATAAGAAAGCCAACTAGTAATAACAGAAAGTAAAATGGTGCTCCAGGAGATGGGGTTGAGGGGATAGGATGGATATTGTTTAAGAGGAAAATTTGCAATCAGTAGTAAATAAGTCCTAGAAATATAGTCACCATAAAATGAATATAAGCAACAATATTGTGTTATAATCATTAAATTTGCTGAGACTAGAAGTAATGATTCCAACCACTGAAAAGAAGGATCATCATGTGATGTGTTAGAGATGCTATTTTTATGTGAAGACAGAGGCAGAGATAAGATGCAGTGACAAAGAATGTGGGGAACCACCAGAAGTTAGAAGAGGAAAGGAATAATTGATTCTCCCTTAGAGCCTTCTAAGGGAGTGTGACAGCTTGATTTTGGACTTTTGGCCTTCAGAGCTGTAAATGAATAAATTTCTGTTGTTTAAGCACCACCACCACCCCCAGTTGGTGGTAATTGTCATGGTAGTCTCAGAAAATTATACAATACAGTGACCAAGCAACAGTTCAAGTTTGGAAGGATTTAAGTTCTAAACCTGACTTCATTATTTATTGGTTCTGTGACCTTGATCAAGTGATATAGCCAGGGAACATCAGTTTCCTCATTTCTAGGAGAGGGGTAACAACACTTAACTATGATATTCCCAAGTGTCAATGAAACAAAGCATAGAAACAGTAAAATACTATATAGACAGGAGTGTTTCTGTGTCTCCTTAGAGTCACCTCTTAAAGATAAATCTTTGAGACCTTTACCTCTTCCTTATATGATATAGGTTCCAAATCCTTCATCAAAATGGCTATCTTTTTATGGAAGGACTAAATTCTACTATTCTGAATATAGATTTTATCTATCATTAGACTATAAATCAATTAAAGTTAAAAGAGACAAGGAAATAAGAGGAAGAAGGAGGAGAAGAAAGAGAAAGGAAGAGGCAGAGAGGAGAGGGAAAAAGTTATAGCAGAAGAAAGAAGCCTGAAATCTGAACTAATGTCATAAGTTATATCAGAAAACAACACAAAATTCATCATTATTCATAGGGTAGAAATTGGAAAGAAGTGGAAGCAACCAAAACACTAATCAATGGGAGAAATTAGGAAATAAATGATATTATATACCTATAATAAAAGTTATTTAGAGCTAAAACAAATAGCTTCAATAGATATGTACCAAAGTGGCTATTTCAAAAATACAATATTTGATAAAATGTTCAAGTTGCAGAATGATACAAAAAGTATAATGTCATTCATATAAAGTGTATAAACACATGGAACAATATAGAACAATGCTGCATCTTGTTTGTTGATACATAACATGTGTTATAAAAGAATTAAAACATGGAAAGGACTAATAGAAACCAGGTTCTGGATCGAGGCTACCAGTGGGAGGGAGATAGGGAATGAGATTAGCAAATGTGGTAAGTAGCTTTAATATTAAACTATAATGTTTAATTAAAAAAGAATAAAATGAAGGAAGGAAGAATATCTGAAGCAAATATGGCAAACTGATAACAAATCTAGGTGGTACATTCTTGGGTTCATTCTTTTTTTAATAGCTTTTCATATCATTGAAATGTTTTATCACTGCCAAACCAGTATTAGAAAGTATCCTTAAAGTAACACTAATTCTGTAAATAAATTTACCTTTAGTCTTGTTTTTCAGAGATATACCTTACTTTCGAATCTTCTTTGTAAATGTGATTACTTTTGTGGCCTCCTTGCTGCCTAACAGAGAACATCTTTGAAGTCTAAGCATTTTATTTATGACTGTGTTTTTAAGGTTTGGTTCAGAAAGGAAGAGGACAGATCTTCTGGTTTATACTTTTCGTTAATCTGGTAAATGACACTGTTCATTCACCTAATGGAAGAGTCTTAGGGTTTGGTTAAACAAGAGGCAAACAGATATAATATGATAGTGCAAGCAATAGTATTTCTGAAATATATTTTGAGAAGGTTATATTCAAATATGTGTTTAATTTTGTTCTAATCATACATAGTTGACGTCTCTAATGGTCTTCAACTTATGATGATGCAGAACATCCCTTTTACTATGATATTCTTGACTGTGGGTATGTGGCTGGGGTTACATTATGAGTTTTGATGGTGCTCAGACTCCACTACACTAATTTGGTTTCTTTCCTTAAATGAATGATATCCTGGGTCAATATACATCTGTGTTTGGGATACTATTTTGTTTAGTAATGTTATAAAGTGATTCAAAGTGGTATGGAGGCCATGTAATACCTGTGTTAAATTTTATAAAATCTGGTTACCAAAAACAGTTTTTAAAAAAGAATTTAACTTTGCTGCAACTGTCCCTGTTAATGGAAGAGAACATCCTTTCTTAGCAGAGTTATCATATGTGTGCTTTAGGTTAACTGGCATATTTCTGCCTCAGCTATATATGCTTATGATGCTTGGAAGGTAGTAAGGAAGGGAAGAGGGGAGCTATAAAAGAAGAGAGCAGTCTTTACCACAGATGCATTGTTTTAAAACTAATACAGAATCGCATGGATTATTCTGATGTTTTACTTGAATACTGAAGTTTAAGCTTATTCTGCTGCTCTAAATCATTAATAGATTAAAACCTGTTCAATCTGTTTACTTAAAAAAAAACATAAGTTTTGTATGGGTAGTATATCAACTTGATATCAAACTTGTTGCAATTGAAAAATACTCATTTGTTAATTTGTGTAATGAATTCATAAATCTCTATTTTGTTGTTGAAATACCAAATACTATTTGTTGAGCAATTTTAAAATGGTTTGTCATGTACAATAATACATTGCTAGTAGGGTATATTTTACTTTCTTTTTTTTTTAAAGAATTTTATCTTTTTTTAAAAGATTTTATTTATTTATTCATGAGAGACACAGAAAGAGACAGAGAGGTAGAGACACAGGCAAAGGGAGAAGCAGGCTCCATGCAGGGACCCCAACGCGGGACTCAATCCTGGGTCTCCAGGATCATGCCCTGGGCCGTAGGCAGGTGCTCAACCACTGAGCTACCCAGGGATCCCCCAGAATTTTATTTTTTTAATCTTATTTATTTGACAGAGAGAGAACACAAGCAGAAGGCAGGGTTAGAGGGAGAGGAAGAAGACTCCCCACTGAGCAGAGAGCCTGCCAAGGGCTGAATCCCAGGACCCTGGGATCAGGACCTGAGCCAAAGGCAGACACCCAACCAACTGAGCCACCCAGGCACCCTTGATATATTTTACTCTCATCCTACATTACCTTCTTTACGTTTGTGAGAAAACCCAGAAGCTTGTTGGCATTGAAGAGCAAAACGTCTAATTGACATGCACAGTGAAAGTTTTCCTAGCTTTGCCCCTTGTTTTTTTTTTTTTTTCCTTGAGTTTTTCATTGTTGATGAAATATTTTAACTCTTTGTTTAGAGTCTCTTCACAGGAAATCCTTTTCTATATATATATATTTTTTTTTCTTTTTTCTTTTTTTTTGCAGTAGAGTCACTTGCTCAGTATATATAGTTGATGAAAGAGTTCCTGGCAATCCATAAAAGAACAGGCTGTGGGGATCCTCATTAATCTTCTAATAGTTTCTGCTGTCGTCCCTCACTAAAGTTCCTTGCCTTGTAAAGTATTTGTGGTAGAGCAACAGCGCTTTTGCTTTCCCCTAAGCAAGGTCATCCAGCCAGATCCCAACAAAAGCCACATCACCCTTTCAAATAGTTTCAGCCCTCAGTTGTATTATTGGCTGGGATTCTGAGCCATGAAAGGGAGACACTATTTGTTTAACTGTGCTTCACAATACAAACAAGCCGAGAAAATACAACTCCTCTGGCCTTCTTTGGTGTCTCCTGATAGTAATATAGTTTTACTCTTAGTGACTGCAAAATTACTTTGCAAACAGATGTTAGGCATTTTTTTTTTAAGTTTGTAAGCATTTCTTTAAATATGGTACCTTAATAACATAGTCATGTGTAGAGTTATCAGAGGATATCTTGCTAGTTCCATTAAAAATAACATGACAACAATCTGTAAAATGTATTTCATATTAAGCCACAAATGTGACTATAAATTAGAATTTAATAAGTTATTTAAGAAAGTAATTTCTAGCCAACTTTTAATGTGTTTTCTTTTTATAATATTAGTCAATATTTAATTTCAAGATTAGGTTTATAGGGTAAACTTATTGAAAAGAGAAGGCATATCTAAGTAATACCAAAAATTTGTTCTCAAAACCTGATAGGAATTGTGCTATGCAAAATTTTATTTATACTATTCTAATTCCTATTAAAATAAGTGATTTTCTCTGTAAAAGAGAAAATAATGGGACTCATCTAACACAAAGTCTCACTTACTTTTTATGGTCTGTATGTGCTCTGGAAAACTGCAAACAATACTTTGTAATATTGTCTATTTAGAAAGATCAACTTGAAGCGTATGACTATTTTTTCAATTTAAAGAATCCTTTCTCTTAAGTGAAACTCCCACCTAAAATTGAAGGTAATGTAGGAAGAAAGATTTACATATGTGAATGTATCCCTTTATGAAAATTTACATTTCTAGTTTTTGGTTTGTTTGTTTTTGTTTTTTAGGATCCAAGTGCCCAGATGAGAAGAATGTATAGGGAAACCATCCTTGAAAAAAGGGAGGTATAAAATTTAAAACATACTTAACTATAAAATTTTAAATAATGTCAATTAACTCTAAGGCAATAGTCCCAGTCATTTAAAATTATATGCAAATCAAAATGGTTAATGCTTGGTTTTAAGACTCACATAGCACACACTGCATTGTGATTCTCAAAGTGAGATCTCTCAACTAGCAGTTCAACGTCACTTGGAAACTTGTTAGAGTTGCAAATTCTTTAGCTCCATTCTAGGCCTAATGAGTCCAAAACTCTGGGGGTGGTATCCCAAATAAACTGAATTTTAACAAGCCTCCAGGTGATTCTGATATACACTTATGTTTGAAAACCACTGCTTTATGCAGCATACAAGGTTGGCAAGAACTAATTCTGAGCTTACCTCAGTACAGTCTTCCTAAATTGTAAATCCATGGGAAATGCAAGCCAACACTTGGTCGCTTGATAAAATGGGTCTTTTGTTTCATTAGCCATCTTGAATTTCTCAAGCAAGCAAGATCTTTTGGAGGTCACATGAAGAAAATATTTATTCTTCAAAGACAGGATGTTATTTTGAAAATCTCCCTAAGAGAAGGTGTGACTCAAGAATACCAAAGTATATTTCATTCAGTCACTTTGGTAGTATTTGTGCTTTATTCCGGAATCAGATCTGGATCATTGTTTTCCATATATATATTATTATATATTTTTTCATATATATAATAATATATATATGAGAGAGAGAGAAACAGCACATGTGCACACAAGCAAGATATTACCACTATAAAGATGTATCCGCCTCTCCTAACCTCTGCATTCTGTTAATTATTCTAGTAAAATAGCTATGACATATGAAGCAGAATATCAAATTTTAAACACAATTCTAGTATTTAGGGATGTAGGTGGAGTACACTGAGCAGCCAATGGGATACTTGGAGAAATGTATTCATTGCTAGCTATATTTCTGATAGACACAAATTGTACTGTAATCTAGTAGTAAGAACATTAAAAAAAATCAGTAAAGTTTTTTACTCTGTAGGTAAAATATTTCCTATTCTACTATTGATCAAATGTTACTGTTAATTGCCTTCTAACAGAGTATGTTATTTATAAATCTTGGTAAGGCAAAATATTTAATTTCTTTGTATCTCAATGTTCTCATCTATGATTTGGGGATAAATTTCTATCTAAATATGTATTTGCTAAAATTGGAGTAACCTTGAGCAAAAATTGAGATTTGAAAATGAACAGCACTTAATATGATGCCTGGAAAGTAATAACTAATCATTTGATATCAGCTATTGCTACCATTATTTTTATCTTATTATTCCATTATCAATTTCTGAAATCAGGAATATAAAATATATCATTGTGGTGATCATTTTGTATTATATATAATCATTATATTGTACATTTGGAATCAATATTTATATGTTAATTATAACTCAAAAAGTTAATTAAAGATTAAATTAAAAAATCAAAGTATCCTATTGTATGATACTGAGTGTTGTAAAAATCCTTTTTAAATATGAGAGAATACACTTTCTATTTTAAAAAGAGACTCAGTAAAATTCATTTACAGGTTATAAAATAACTGTTGTGTTGAGCATTCCGTCCCTAAATATATACTTGCTTTGTTTTTCATCTAAAGTTTTCCCATTACATTCTGAAACAGAGCTAGGAATAGCAATAGTTAAAGGAATACCGCACAAAATAGTCATTTCTCAAGAGACACAATCCACACACCTACTGTACATTTTTGGAATGTGCTTTAAGTCACTCTTTGAAAGTAGTATAATAAAGTGCACATCAGGAATGGGAATGAGTCCATTCTCACCATCTGTTCTTAATTTTTTTTTTTAGCTGAAAACTCTGTATTATTAAACCACTGTGTAAAATGTTAAAATGGTATTAGAAATCTGAGTTAAATCCAGAAGACTTCAGAGAACTTGAGGTTACTTGAACAAATATTGATAGATGCATTACAGTGATGGGTAAAATAAAGTTAGCCCCTTATTCTCAGGTAACCCTGAACTTTATTTTCTAAACTTCCCACAAATTTAAAGTTCTGGCAAGTATATTGTTAGCCAAATTAGATATATATGTAATTTCTATATAAACATGAACAGTGTTGTACCCTGCTTCCTTTACCCTTATTTTAACTAATAAGAATTTTAATATATTCTCTAGCTCCCAAATCACAAAATTTTAAGAGCTCACATGGTCCCATGACAGAACTTTTGTGACTTTCTGAAGACCTCACAATTTCAGACTGTTTTCAACACAATTGGTAAGTGATTCGAATTGATTTTCCCAAGGAATGTGGACATATGTGGCATCCTTGACAACTCCCTGAAACGTCTATAAAAACTGCCTGAGTTAGGGGATCCCTGGGTGGCGCAGCGGTTTGGCGCCTGCCTTTGGCCCAGGGCGCGATCCTGGAGACCCGGGATCGAATCCCACATCGGGCTCCTGGTGCATGGAGCCTGCTTCTCCCTCTGCCTGTGTCTCTGCCTCTCTCTCTCTCTGTGACTATCATAAATTAAAAAAAAAAAAATTAAAAAAAAAAAAAAAAAAAAAAAACTGCCTGAGTTAAGATTCATTCTTGGTATAGACAGGTTTCTGATGGGATTTGAAAAGATGCAGGGTGCCTGGGTGGCTCAACTGGCTGAGCTGCTGACTCTGGATTTTGGCTCAAGTCATGATCTCAGTGTCCTGGGTTTGAATCTCATGTTGGGCTCTGTGTTCTGTGGGAAGTTTGCTTGAGGATTCTCTCTCCCTCTGCCCCTCCCCCTGCTTGTGCTCTCTTTCTCTCTTTCTAAAATAAATAAATGATAAGAAAAAGAAAGAAAGAGAAAGAAAGAAAGAAAGAAAGAAAGAAAGAAGAAAAAGAAGAAAGAAGAAAGAAAGAAAGAAAGAAAGAAGAAAAAGAAGAAAGAAAGAGAAAGAAAGAAAAAAGAAAGAAAGAAAGAAAGAAAGAAAGAAAGAAAGAAAGAAAGAAAGAAAGAAAGAGAAAGAAAGAGAAAGAAAGCAAGCAAACAAGCAAAAGTCTTCTTGGCTCCAAAATATCTTCATCTGTATTCCTGCCAATGTCCTAGAAAGTCCCCTATCAATACTCTGTACTGGGATTAAAATGTAAATGTAGTGTTAGATATAGTGAACATTTATTCAGCACTTACACTGAGGCAAGCATTGTAGTATGTTGGTTTACATAAATGTAAATCTTTCAGCATGAGAGAAGACTTGCACTATCTTTGCTCCAATCAAGTGTGTCAGATGGGCATTTGAGTATGTGGAGGATGCCCTGCTTATTTTCTTAGGAGATAAAAGCCTAGTTAATTAATTTATTCTTAAGATGTTCTTGGAAATGTCTCACACAACCTGATTGGGTGGCAACAGTCTGTCTCAAAAACTCTCCCTGGGAAGTTAGGCTAATTACTTGATCCCATTCTTTTATGAATTCATATCACATTGGTTCCTAGGGAATATTGATGTCTGAGCCCCCTTTTGACTGAGGTTATACTCCTTTCTAATTTATCTTGGTTCATTTCCAATGGACAAAACTCTGAATAGTTTTCTGTTCGTAATCTCTTTCAATTTTCTGATGTGTTTCCTGGGCTGACCTGAATTTCTTCTGATACATTCACTGTTTTTGCTTTGCACTGATGTTGCTGCTCTGCCACCACATTCCAGTCTGAGAAGAACCATTTATTCTTAGACCGCTCTCCTCTCTAATCCTCGGTGTTTGGCTTGAAACTCGTAATTATCTGTGCGCATTTCTAAGGTCATCCTCCTTGACCATCCATCCACCATACGACTTTCCTGCTTACTGATTCCACTTCCATCCTGACACAATCCCCCCCCCCGCCTTTTTGCCCTCTCACCACTTTATAGTCTGTGCATTTTTTACTTCTAGGCTGGAATCAAACACTGACCATACACATCTCTATGTTTATGGATATGGGACCTCCCCTTTCCTCTTAGTAGATTGCTTTTGAATTTGTGTGTGTGTGTGTGTGTGTGTGTGTGTGTGTGGTGTGTGTGTGTGTTCTCCATTCATCTGCAAGCCCCTCTCACAGTACAGGAAACATTGTCTTCTCTCCTACCTATCTCACACGCATCACACGATCCATCTGGTATTTTATCCTGCCTTAGTATCACTCCAGGGTAGGGCCAACAATAAAAGGTAAAATAATGAAAATAATAATGACTAACACCATTGAGTTCTTACATGCACAATGTATTTGCTTCTAGTGTTTTGCATTTATTATCATGTTTAATTCTCAGACAACTTTATGAAGTTGATAATATTATCACTATCCTAAGAAAACTAAAGAACAACTTGTGAGGCAAGATTAATATTGATCTGGGTAAGAACAATGGGATAGAAAGAGGAGAAATAACTCTGTGAAGCTGATCTTCTTTTTATTTATTTATTTATTTATTTTTTTATTTATGATAGTCACAGAGAGAGAGAGAGAGAGAGAGAGGCAGAGACATAGGCAGAGGGAGAAGCAGGCTCCATGCACCGGGAGCCCGATGTGGGATTCAATCCCGGGTCTCCAGGATCGCGCCCTGGGCCAAAGGCAGGCGCCAAACCGCTGCGCCACCCAGGGATCCCGAAGCTGATCTTCTATTAACCTTCTGCTACTTCTTCTAGTAAGTATAGCTGATGTCTTCCCATCTTTACCTTTCTCCCTTCTCTCTTCTGCACTTTATCTGGAGAACATCCCATGCACTGACTCCCAGCCCTAGCACAGAAGAAATGCTCCGATATTCTCAGGATTATATTCCTCTCAAAAGTGGATAGGACTTATTTCTGTTGTTTATGTACCCAAATCTGCCATTAGCTCTTATTGAAGGATATTATTCTTGATTTTCATTTTTCATAGAGTATGATAAGGAGGAGAGAGGAAGCAGAATAAGGTTCTTTATTCTTTTGCCTTAATTGATTGCAATGACATTATAATAAAATCTTCAATATGTTGTATACTTAGTTTTGGAATAGAATGAGGGGAGAAGGCAGGAAATTAATTATATATTCTGTCATAGTCAGGTATAGAAACCTTTGTTGGGAAAATGGTTGCAAAAACAGTCTTGCCATGTAAACACTTAGATTTCTTTAAAAAATAAAAAGAAAAGAAAAGAAAAACAATGAAGAGGGATAGAGAGCAAGAGAAAGAGAGACACAGAGAGAGCAAGCACTGGAGAGAGGGGGGGAGAAATGATGTAAAAGTATTCAAGTTGGAAAATGATCACCAAGGAAGTCCACTAACAGGAGTTCCACCAGTCCCTCTGTGGCCAAACCACTTGAGCTAGTTCATGAAAACTGGGATGGATGACTCAGTCGGCTTGGCTGCAAAGATGTTTAAAGGAAACCTATTCTAAATATCTTACTTTTCTTCTGTATGCTTTCCCTTCCCACAGACATGAAGGTGCACTAGTTGACTGGTTCCCACAGTATTATGACACAATTTACTGGAGTGCATTAATATTCTGTAGGCAGAGGAGGTTTTGTAAGATGCAGAATTCTATGCCTTACTAAGTCCTTACTCTGTATGCCCTTTACAAGGATGATTTTTATGTAATCAACATACCAACTCCTATAGAATAAGTGTTTTTGTCTCTCTTTTAAAGATTTTATTTATTCATGAGAGATACACAGAGAGAGTCAGAGACACAGGCAGAGGGAGAAGCAGGCTTCCCTCAGGGAACCTAACTTGGGACTTGATCCCCAAACCTGAGGATCACACGCTGAGCCAAAGGCAGGCACTCAACAACTGAGCAACCCAGGCATCCCTGTCCTTCTTTTAATGATGAGGAAACTTAGAAAGTTTATGTAATTTATCTTAGGTTATACTTAGGGTGCAATGGAATATGTCTCCAGATCTTCTTTTATTTGAAAACCTTTGCTGTTTTTGACTATACCAGTAGCTCGCTCGCTCACTCGCTCTCTCTCTTTTGGTCATCACAACCCAGTTGTGAATACTAGAATTTTTGACAGTACACTTGAATCAAGTGATTAAAAGACTCAAAAGGACACTAAACAGGTTAGCAATAATTACAATGCAATCACTACCACAGCATAACAATGTCTCACAGTATCTATAAAAAAACCCATGGTTCTTTAGCACAGGCCACTGTTGGAGCTGGACTGTTTACTGCCCATTTAAACAAGCGTGGTTATATGCTCGCCAGGGAGCCTTCTCACATGTCACGCTTAATCTGAGTTTATTCTCCGTTACCCGCTTAATGCTAAACTGTGCTTAAAACTCGTACATAGAGCATCTTGTACCAGCTCTGAGCCATAATAAAGGACTCTCATCTCAGTGTTCACTCTATAGACATTGTTTAACATTATGTATATTCTGTTTTAACAAAAATTAAATAGTATACATGGACCAAAATATATCAGAGCATTAGAACCTCAAAATACCAATCATTCTAGTGGGAGACATAGATGAAGGTGAGGTGTGAATTCCCATGAGATGAGAGAGGTCATAGAAGACATGACAGAAGCAGTACTTTGGATCTAGACCACGAAGAAAAAGTAGGCTTTTACCAAATTAGGAAGGGCGGAAAGGAATTCCATAAAAAAGGAGCAGTGTGATAAAGGGCCAGAAGAGCCAAGCCTAGGCCTTGTTTGTAATTGCTGAGTGTATTATATTGGGTGGAACAAAAAGTTCAAGTTAGAAAATAGCAGGTTAAGAGACTGAAAGCTAAGGTATCAGGGAGATCATAAAGATGGTGACAATAAAACTTTTCTTTTTTTTAAGATTTTATTTATTCATGAGAGACACAGAGAGAGAGGCAGAGACACAGGCAGAGGAAGAAGCAGGCTCCATGCAGGGAACCCGATGTGGGACTCGATGCCGGGACTCCGGGATCACTCCCTGAGTCAGAGGCAGATGCTTAACCACTAAGCCCATAAATAAAACTTTTTGGATAGAATACTTTGAGAATGAAAGGAGGTGCTATAAATAATGACACCAAAACAACAGATATAAGCTGGGCCTTTCCTGAACAAAACAAGATAAATAGTCATCTAGGACATAAAGAGCCTTGAATGTTATGCTAAGAAAGTAATTGAGATATTTAGTCAAAGGCACATTTTTAAGAAAGATTATTCTGGCAATAGAGTCAAAAGAAGTATCAGCAAAGAATTGGGAATGACATAGCCATTAAAAGGCAAGGTCAGTGAACCAGGTTGAGTACTAGGGACTTCATTTCTCTCAATCTCTGCCTGAAGTTTCACATGCTTCAAGGAGCCTTCATTGAGCTCATTGCTGGATTCTTTCTTTTTAAAAGATTTTATTTATTTATTTATTTATTTATTTATTTATTTATTTATTTATTTATTATAGAGACACAGAGAGAGGCAGAGACACAGGCAGAGGGAGAAGCAGGCTCCATGCAGGGAGCCCGACGTGGAGCTGGATCCCGGGACTCCAGGATCAGGCCCTGGGCCAAAGGCACTAAATCACTGAGCCACCCAGGGATTCCCTCATTGCTGGGTTCTTTGAAGAGGCCAGCCACTCCCTAGAACTGTCTTCTTCACTCAAATTATAAACCAAATGGAGAAAAAAAAAAGAGATAATAAGCAGATGTTGCTAAAATATCACCTTTCTTACTGATAAAGTCTGTGTTGAAGAATGTGGCTTCTATCTGTAGGCATGCATGCTTCCCAATACCAAATTCCAAACCATAGGCAGCTCTGGGATGAGGCAAGATCCCTCTGCTTCCTGGAGCAGCACCTAATCTTGGCAGTGCTGGCCAGTCATTCCCAAAAGAGAAAAAGAGAAATGTTAAGTTCAAGTTTTTCAATGAGAAAAGGCATTGTAGTTCTCTGGATTAAAGAGAATTAAAGAGGCAGAGAGAGGTTAGGGGTATTCCACTGATTTTTATCTACTATCACGTGAAAGGAAATATTTAGGTGGGGGTGAAAAAAAATCTGTTACCTCCTAACATGCTTTATCTTGAAAAATTCTTTCTGGACTCATTATTTGCCATATAATGTCCATTCAGTTTATTCGATATTGTTATTAATATGTATTTATATATTCACTACATTCTTCTATAGTGATTTCTACCACATTTTTACACACTTGTTTATATGTGTATGTGTTATCCCCAAATACAGTAAAGTCTCTTACCTGGTCTCCACTGAACACAACTGCTGGATTAACAGGCACTCAGCTATCCCTTTGTAAATGATGCTACCTGCTGCCCAAAACACAGTGAACGCTTGAAACCATACTCCAGTATTCCTGTGCACTTCTGTTTCACCAGATACTCATATGCTTAACAAAAGTTAGATGAATTTGTTTTCAGATCTGTTTATAATAGTTTAAATAAAATTATAATTATGTAAAGTAATTAGATACTATAAAATAACAAAATATAAGTATGACAAGAGTTGGACCTATGAAAACTAAGTCAAATTCTTTGAAAAGGCTCAGTATGTAGTCATCAAAGAAAACTATCCTAAAATTTACATAAGTAAATCCCTAATAACAGAGTAGACAAAGGAAAAAAAAACTAGAAGGATTTTGTACACATAAATCTTCAGAGTAGTCTTAAACTCTCACTTTAAGGAAACAAAGTCTAGAAATTATAAATAATATATTATGGTCCAATTACTAGACCTATGTTTTTTTAAAGTTCTTACATCAAAAGATTGGCGAATGGGTGGTCATTTATAGATTTAAAGTTAACATAGAATCTTTAACCTATATATTATCATTATTTATAATCCTGATGGAACTGTATTTCACTACTACACATGGAGGCCCATTGACAGCAGGGATTATGTTAAATAATCTTTTGTATTCTCACTAAGGTACTTTTATTGTTTTAATTATTGTTGCTAGAGGTGGCAGTGATGGTGATGGTGGTGGTGGCAGGGATTAAAAACAGACTAGATTTGAAGAATAGGAAGGCATCTTGGAGACTGCAACATTTAATGCACTAATAGCAGATGAGTAAACTAAGACTCCCAAAGGATTTGATCATTGTCACACACATAGTAACAGCTGATGTTTAATAAAGGATGAAGGTTGGATAGTTTTGTCTTCAGTTGGTTTTAGAATTCAAATATGCTCAGAAATGTTATTAAAAATAAAAATTTTCTTCTATTTCTTCTTCCTTTCTTTGATATGAATCTAAATGCTCATGCTTTCTGCTATTCTGATCTCTCTTAGCCCTTCATTATAGTTCATAGTGCTCACTCTCACCATGATGAGAATTCTCCAACATTTCTTGCTCAATTATCACAAGGAATTAACTGTAAAAGATAATATTCTGGCAAAATGCATGCTTACCTCTGAAAGAAAAAGATACCTTTCACCAAACAGAAAAACACAAGACACTTATGTGGGCCTTATGTGCACATGTGTGTTTACATGGGATATTTTGTGTTAATTCACTATATTTACTTGAGGAGAAAAAAGTCATGCACCATAGATGTCGCTTTAGAGAAGAGAAGAATTACCGAGGATGAGTACCTGTGATACATGACCAAGATACAGGTTGGAGTACAGTCATGAGTCTGCTCTGCCTTAAATGATGCACAGATGAGAATGAATGTAGAAGAAAGATACAGCCTTGTGTCCCAGTGATTAGAGAATCTTTTCAAGTTAAATCTGAAGACCTAGATACATCTGAATGTTGCTGTAATATGAGAACAAAATGCTATTGTATTCAATTACTTCCTTTAAAAAACACTTTATTAAGATATGACTTTCTCAAAATTGTTCTTCAATAGCTCCTTTAAAGGAAAAGTAGAGAGCTGTTTAATACCTAGGAGAAGAGTAAAAATAGAAGTGTGAAATTTTCTACATGGGAAGTGTGTTTATATAAGCCATTTAAAAACTTATACATCAGTAATAAATATTGGAATTAGATAAGTCAAAGTACCAAAATAATTGTATTTGAATGGAACTCTCAGTGAATTTTCTTCCTTCTGTTTTCTACATTTTTTGTTTTGTTTCATATTAGATTTGTATTTTAGAAGTATATAAATATTTTTTATTATCCTGGGTGGAAAAAAACTGCCAACTTAGGCTTTTTCCCCACATGAGAATAGAGCACTCTGGCAAACGTTATAGCTTTAGCTTGTCAGAATAACTTTTGACATTAAGGACTAAGATTACCAGTATTTTTGTTTGTGGCCTATTATATTCCTCTATTCATTCAGATATTGTACTCTGTTCCAAGTTTTGGGGGAACTCATAAATGGTGTTTCTGGTCATTCTGTCACTAACCAACCTTGTGGACACGTAACTCATGGTCTCAGTTGTTTATTTATAAAATGATGTAAGTAGACTAGCGTACATAAGATCCATTCCAATGCCAATATTATATGATTATAATATTATTATATTCTTGGGCAATGGCTACAATGAATTTGCAAGTAGTACCAGCATCTTTCTCTAGAATATTCCTCTCAGATGATGATGAATTTTCAATTTTAACATCTCCAGTGAGGGGAAACTTTGAATTTCCCCATAACATATAGTGAGTGTTCAAATTATCATAATATTGTTAATGAAAAGCTTTGTAATTTAAAAATATTCCTCCTTACTTTGAACTTCAGAAATATAATCACCCATATTTACATTGTGATATTCATTTCTGTTCCCTGGGCTGTGAAATTAGTTGACTATTTCTAACTATAATATGTTTAAAATATTTGGAAACAATTGTTAATTTTCTTCCCTGCAATTCTTTTACCTGAGATATATATATTTTAGAGTATACTCATTCAGCTACACTTCCTTGGGTACTTACTGGCTAGGCTTATATTGTCTGCTTTAAACTATATCACATAGAATGGGGGAAAAAAATCCAGAAATATTTTCATCCTTGTGGAAATGTAGGAGATACTCATAGTGAATATCTCAGGTAGACACCAATCGAGGTCTTTTCCAGCCTCTGACCACAACTCTTTTCCTAGTTTTGTACAGGGCCAAAGATGATTGACTCAAGGCAGATGAGGCCTCAGTCAGATCCTCTTTCTTGGGAATTTGAAACCTCCCAGAATGTTAGGAATCACTGGACTAAAAGACTTTATTAGTAAAACCATGGGGAAAGGTTTCCAGATTTCTGTAGTTCAGTTTTGAGAACTTCTCAGTTTTCTTCTCTTCTTCAGCACTCTTTCTGGTTTTATATTGTACCTCTGCCTCCTGCCTTTAAATTCTACCCCTCTTTTTCTTTTGATTGAAGATCAAGCCTTAAGAAGTATGCCATATCGAGATCCACAAAAAAGCAGGTTGAGGGAAAGACAAAGCATCAGAGGAGATGGGGAAAGGGAGGTGCTCTATCATAGAAGGCAGTAGAGGAAAATTTCAAGTAGGAAAAAGAGGCTATCAATGGAGACATTGTTAAGGAAATGTGAAAAACTAGGGAAAGTGTCCTGATTTTGGCAATTAGTAGATCACTGTGCAACTTTGAAAATGGAGTTTGAAGTAAAAAAGAGCTTTGTTGTAAAAAAATTAAGGAGTAACATGAATAGAGATAAATAGCATTTTTGAGATGTTTGACACAATAAATATAATTTAACTTGATGAGTTAACAAGTCACAATGGGGTTCCTCATTTGAGTTGCAGATATAAAATCATGTTTGAGGACATTGAAGAGTGAACAAGTAAAAATTAATATTTCTTAAGAAATAGGAAATCACGGAATTAATAATTCAACAATAAATTTTCCTTGGAAAAGGAGAAGTGAATAAGAAGTAAGGGTTGATGGAGGCTACCTGCTATTTTGAAGTGATGAAGCAGGTGGACATGGAAGCTACTATAGGAGTATATTATTACCTCCATTAGGACACAGGACCTACTACATAAATTGGGTGGCCAAGAGAAAAATAAAAATGAGGAGCCCATGGTTCAAAAATTAGTAATTTCAGGATAATAATAGCAGAGCTTTAAGCCAAGCTATTTAAGAGTGGGAGCCTAAAGTATAAATGAGCTTAATATTACTGCAAACAAATAACATAACTATACTGAAGGGATGGAGAAAAAAAGAACTAAAATAAGTAACTTTGATAAGCAACATTTTGATTATATCATCTAAGAACACAGACAAAAATAAATTTCATATATAGTAACTATCATATTTCAGTAGGGGAGTGGGTTAGTAATTGATTGAGCAAATAAGTGGATATTATGAGTAATAAGTGCCAGATTTCTTATTGTGAAGTAAAGAAGTTGTAAATCAGTAAAGATAGGAGGCTACGCATTGTTGGAGTGGAATTAAAAATATCCTCATAAATTCATTATTTCTAATATAGACAGATATGTACATACATACAGATAAAAATAAATGTGTGTATATTAATATATATATTTATATTTATAAATATATACATATATATGTATATGTAATCTTAAAAAAAAGAGAGAAAAGAAGAGGAGAGAAGAGACCAAGAACTAGGCACAGGGCATGTTGATTGCTAGTTGGTTTTTTGTTGCTTACAGGCCCTTTCAACAAAATTCTGAAAAAAAAAAAATATATATATATATATTTTGGTAATTTGGTATATATATATGTTTATCTACTAAAAGATAGACAAAACTATCAGTAGACAAAACTCTGAAATCTGTCTATCTATCTATCTATCATCTATCTATCTTTCTATTATCTATCTATCTATCTATCTATCTATCTATCTATCTATCTATCTATCATCTATCTATATTTATCTACTAAAAGGGCCTGGAAGCAATAAAAAACCAACTAGTAATCAACATGCCCAGTGCCTAGATCTTGGTCTCGTCTCGTCTCTTCTCTTCTCTTCTCTTCTCTTCTCTTCTCTTCTCTTCTCTTCTCTTCTCCTCCCCTCCCCTCCCCTCCCCTCCCCTCCCCTCCCCTCCCCTCCCCTCCCCTCCCCTCCCCTCCTCTCCTCTCCTCTCTTCTCTTCTCTTCTCTTCTCTTCTCTTCTCTTCTCTTCTCTTCTCTTCTCTCTTCTCTCTCCTCTTCCTTTCTCTTTTCTCTCTCCTTTTTTAAAGAATTTATTTATTCATGAGAGACACAAAGAGAGAGGCAGAGACATAGGCAGCGGGAGAAGCAGGCTCCTCATGGGAGCCTGATGCGGGATTTGATCCCAGGACCCCAGGATCACGACCTGAGCCAAAAGCAGATGCTGAACCACTGAGCCACCCAGGCATCCCTGGATCTTGGTTTCTTAATGCTACTCTCCAACAGACAGAGTCATTCCCTTTGAGAAATAGGAGATTCTAGGGCAGGGAAAGTCCATGATAAGACAAGAATCTAGTATCTTGTGATACTAGAAAGTAAAGGAGTGTTCAAAAAATTATTGAGGTAGGTTTCAATGGCCAAAATCTGGTACAATTTGAGCAAGAAAATAAACAGCAATAGTAATGGATTATAAAGCATAAAAGAAAACAAATATACATGAGTCTATGCTGATATATATGAATATATGTTATAAATATAAATACATATCTGAATAAATAAATAAAATTATTCTTATACATATATCTGAAAAATAATTAAATGAGAAGTGATAGCCCTTCCTTATAGTAAAATTCAAATGAATAATTGTAGAGGAATCAATGGATAAAGAAAATTGCTATTTGATAAACACTGAAATTATGATCGTTTTAAGCAAGAATTATCAAAGAATGCTAAAATTAATAGGTGAAAGTATGATGAGAAATAGAGTATTTACATAAATCTCAAGTATCTTCTCATTAGATACTTATGAAATTCAAAGGGAAAAAATACTAGCTTTATAGCAGAACGACCTATCAGATCCCATCTCAGTGAACAGAGTTAATGTCGCTAGTAATGGGACATATCAATAACTTGAGGTTCCTGATATTATGCAGTAAGAAGGACACAACATTACTTCTGTGACATACTTGCCAAAAATGCATACTCGGAACTATCAGAACACCTGAAATTGAGGGGTACTCTATAAGATAATTGGCCAGTACTCTTCAAAAGATTCAAAGTCATAAATGATAAAAACTGAAGAATTGTTCCAGACTAAAGCAGTCTAAGGAAACATGATATTTAAATGCAATATGTGGTCCTGATTGAATCCTGGACCAGAAAAAAAGACATTAATAGGGCAATTGATGAAATTTCAGCGAGGTCTCTAGATTAATACTAGTATTATATCATTGTTAATTTGCTATCTTTGAAAATTTTGTTGTGCTGTAAAGGATGTTAACATTTGGAGAAGATGAGTGAAAGATACAAAATATTTGTACTGAATTTAAAATGTTTTTGTAGATCTGGAGTAATTTAAAAACAAAAAGTGAAAAAAATTGACTAATGACACAGGACATGTCTTTTTCCTGATACACTGATAATGTAAAAAAAGAAGTTGACTACAAATGAGTATGTACATTGCAGTGTGTGTGAATATTTTAGTGATATATGTAGTACATTTTAGAAATTACATACACTAAAATATTGAAAGCAATTACCTCTGAGAGATTGGATAATTAATATTTTTCTTTTCTTTTCCTTATTTCTTTTTCCCTTTTTCTCTTTTTCCCCTTTTTTTCTTTTCCTTCCATCTTTTTCTTCCTTCCTTCCATCTTTTTCTCTTTTTCCCCTTTTTCTTTCTCTTTTCCTTCCATCCCTCCCTCCTTTTTTCCTTTCATCTCTCTTTTCTCTTATTCCCTTCCTCCCTTTCTTCCTCCCTTCCTTTGATCCTTTCCTTTTTTCTGCCTTTCTCTTGACTCTTCCGTACTTTCCAAATTTTCTACAATTTGTATATGTTGTTTGGAATCAAAAGAAATCATACAATAATTTTACAACACGTTGAACAAGAAAAATGGAAATCTTTTATTTTTATTTTAGTATCTGAGAATAGAGATTATCAAAATAATTTTATTTGGGATCCCTGGGTGGCTCAGTAGTTTAGCGCCTGCCTTTGGCTCAGAACACGATCCTGGAGTCCCAGGATCAAGTCCCGCGTCAGGCTCCCGGCATGGAGCCTGCTTCTCCTTCCTCCTGTGTCTCTGCCTCTCTCTCTCTCTCTCTCTCTCTCTCTCTATCATAAATAAATAAATAGATAAATCTTAAAAAAGTAATTTTATTTGTGATTATTTTCTTTTTTGTTGTCTTTATCTTAATTAAGTCACAAGTGGCTATTATGAATCCTTGGACCAAAGCCAGGTAAAAATGGCCCTGTGATGAATGTTTCCTCTAACTTCTCTTTATAGACTATCCTAATGGTCTCTGTTTCTCTTCTTATAGTATTACTAAAATAGTTAAATTCAAGTGGAACAACTTACACCCATAATGGCAACATATTAAGGAATTCCTTTTCAGCTTTGAAACAAGTCCAAGTGTTAGCTCTTCATGTATAGATATTTATGAAATAACTAAAACATTAATATGTACTTAGGTAAAAAAAATACATAGGTAGGTTTCTATTATTATAGATTATCCAAGAACTCCATGGTCTTATATGTGTTTGCTTTAGATTTTGAGTATAGTTCTTAAAATGTAGTAATTCTTGAAAACCCAGAATGAAGCCAACTTGCTTGATTTTAAATCACAACTCCAAAACTCTGTATCTGTGTGACCTTAAACAAGTTACCTAAACTGTCTGTGCCTCAGTTTCTCATATGTAAGATGAACTAATAATATGAGCACTCTCTTAGGGTCATTTTAGAAGGAGATGAATGATTAAATGTATCCCTGGCACATGATAGGTATCCAGTTAAGTGTGACCTAATATAATTTCTACTATACAAACTGAGCTCCTGTTCAGAGGTGACCTTCAAATGATAAACTCCATCCTTACATTAATCAAAGAAAGGTTTGCTGTAATTTCTACCTATCTTTCTACATTAGAATGAGAATTAACCACACTTATAAAATATCTTCTCTCTAAAGCTGTCTTGGAATATTTAACATACCTTACCTTTAAAAACTAAATGCCTGATATTATTTAGAACTTATAGTTGAGATAGATTTTTTCCATAAATTACCTATTTCAGTTTAAACTTCACACTTTGTTACATCCTAAATAATAGAGTCCCCAGTCTGTAGGTGTGCTAATTACCTGAAAGAGTTCTTTACATTCAAACTCCAAGTTGCAGTTAATTAACTTAATTAATTTTTCATCATAATTTGATCCCTAAAGTCCCATTTTGGTTGTAATTTCTTGTAGTGTTCTGAGCTAACCAATGAAGCACACAAGATATAGCATAATATTCCAGCTGTGACTTATATCCTGTATAACAAGAGACAACCAAACAAAATTTATAGCTAATAGACACTAAGTTACATGAAAAGTAGAAAAAAAAAGATGGAGAAGTGGGCTAGCTGATGCTGTGGATAAGTAAAGAGGAAGAGGCACCTCAGGAAAAGGGGAGAAGGTAGAAGAATTCATTAAAGAAGGAATCAATAAGGGAATAGAAAATATATGGGATTAAAAGAAAACAAAAAAAACAAACCAAGTCTGGAGAAGGTAGAGAGAAATAGTTCTCAGTCAATAGGGCTAAAAAATGAGGGGAGATAGAGCATGGTTTCTAAGACAGCTTATGTGAAGGGGGAGCAATGAGGGAAATGTTCCTTTGAAAACATGGAAATACTAGCTCAAAAATATCTTAAATATCTGACCTAAAAGCAATTAAAAGTGAATCCACATTTGCTTTAAATCAATTACAACATCAGAGCAAAAGTAGTAGGTCAAGGCTGATTAGCAGGTGATTGAGCGATTGGGATTCTAGAAGGTGCTTCAGGGGCTGGAGAAGTGGACTCTATAGTTTATTACAACATGAAAGACTATGCAACGTGATCTCACACTGTACAAGGAAAAGACTCCTAGGAAGCTCAGCACTCGTCTCTCCATCCTCTCTTCTGAGAAGCATTAAGGAACTTTCTTGTCTCTATCTCTTGAGGGAAAATGTCACCGAAGAGAAATCGAAATCCCAAGTCTATCTTATGTGTACATGGCAAATATTCAACATAAAAATTGGTCTGAGATCAATGAAGTCCTTGAAACATCCAGAATAAACAAGCCAGAACATCTGTGAAGTGACATTTCCTCAACAACTTTAGGGCCTCCACTAGAAAATAATAAAAAAATAGATAAATATAATTGAAACTAACAAAAATTACTAATGCATAGCAAATTATTAATGCATAGCATTACTAATGAGAATTGGCAGATATAATGGAGAAGAATGACCAAACTTGACATCATAACATTTAAAATAAGAACATTAAGAATGATTAAAGAGATTTTTTTCTTAAAGATTTATTTATTCATAAGAGAGAGAGAGAGAGAGAAAGACATAGAGGAAGAAGCAGGCTCCTCATAGGGAGCCTGATGCGGTCCTCGATCCCAGATCCCAGGATCATGCTCTGAGCCGAAGACAGATGCTCAACGACTGACCCACCCAGGCGTCCCGATTAAATAGATTTTTTAAAAAGCAATAAAACTCTAAGAAAATAACAGCAAAATAAAGGGGCCTGAATTCAGAGCCCTAAAGTCCTGGGATTGACTGAGCTTATCAATAAGTAGTTGAATAACTGGTGTTTAATTTCTGTGGGCTTTAATTTTCTCATGGAAATATTGGTATATCTGTCTCATCGTGTTTGTATAAGGATTGACTGAGAAAATGCATGCAGAATTCCCAGAAAATTAGAAGTACTCAATAAATATCAATGTTTTTCTTACTGTTTATGAAGGAGTAAGTTAGAATTGAAGCTTGGTCAACTCTTTATTTGCCAATCTAAGTATCAACATATATTTGATGGACATAAAATTTTGAAACATGGGTTTCCTTCTTAGGAGGATTGTAAGAAATTAGTATAGAATAAGGAACCAAAAAAAAAAAAAAAGAATAAGGAACCATCAAGATACGAAGTTAACTTACGACAGCTACATACTAAATATTCTATGTAATTTCTACCTTTCTATGCAGTATCTTCTTCAGGGAGGTGTAAAATATAGTCTAATGCTTCCCTTAAGTATGGCCTACCCTAAGAGGAGAGGGTGCAAGGACAGCAACATCTTTTTCCAGGTATAGCTTAGAATTATTTTTGTCAAATTTGAAATATATCCTTTTGGGATATTGGTTAGAATTTCATTGTATTTACCGAAAATTCTTGGAAAATGGATACTTTTATAATTCTCCTATTCATCCAGAAATCTGGTGTTTCTCTCCTATTTATCTTTTTTTTTTTTTTTTTTTTTTTTGTTCCCTAGTGAAGTCTTGTGATATTCTTCTTAAACATTTCTTTTACAATTAATTCCTTGAGGGTCATGGGAGTCTCCTGGGACCTCTGGAACTGCCTAGGAGCTGCAGGAGCTGGCAGGATGGGGGTGAACTGAGACTCTGGGTCTTTGGAAGCTTGACAAGACCTCTGTGCCACATAGGTTGGGGGCACAGGAGCCACTTGAGGGTATAGAAGCTGGCAGGTGCCAGTGTGATCAGTGGCCTGGGATTGTGGGAGCCTGTAAGGGGCTACCTATGGCCAAGGCATCCATCTGGTGCTGGGCAAGCCAGCTCTGGGGTCCATGGTGAAGTCAAGTGCTCATTTCTCTCTCCTCCCACAGTGAGTGTCCTTATGTGGATGGGCTGCCCAGTCTAGGAGGAAGGCTGATAAATGTAGTGTGGATTTATGTTTCCTACACTCTGCAGTCCATCTTTTTGTATTTCAATGCTTCACCCAGGTGCTGGAATCCCTCACCTGGAACCCTTTGCCTGGAATCTTCTCTGTCATCCTCTTCACACTTTTCTTCTAGGACTATTATGAATTCAATAAAAAATGTCAATATTTAGTGAAAGCTACTATGTTTTAAGTATTTTTCTGGTATTATGTGATGTCAGCCTTGGATTCATGTTGAATATTATTTTATCCTCAGTATATCATAACTTACCTCTCATTTTATCTCTGAGAGATTATCTACTTAGTTCTTCATGCTATTCTGGATTATTTTGCCACAGTCATCTTTTTCCTACCCCTCCTGTATTTTCATCTCTTTCTGCTTTTTTTTCTGCAAAGATCTTTAATTTAGAGCTAAAATTTTAATTTATGGAAGCACAATTTGATCTCTTCTAAATCTACAAATTTTTTTCTACACCACCTTGTAGTTTCCTCATGAACTATTATAGATATTTAGTTTTAATACATATCAGATTTAACTCTTACATGACCTGTTAAGGCTAAAATGTTAACATCATTGTTGATTCATCTTTTTTGTTCACCAACATCTGATGCTTGACTTCTGTCTTCCATGTGATATCTGGAATCTGTCCAATTTATACCACTTCCACTGGGATAAGTGAGGTACAAACCTCCATCAAGTATGCCTGGATTATCGCATCAGTCTCCTAACTAGTCTCTTTGCTTCCAAGCTTGTTCACTGTCCCCAGTGTATTCTGAACCTCAGCCAGAGTGGATGCTTTAAAGGGTAAGTCAGATTATGTTTGTTTCTGAGTTTAAAATTTCTATCTACTCTCCATCTTTCTCAATATAAAAACCAAAATCCTTTCTTTTTTTTTAAGTCTCTTAAAATTTCTTTTTATTTATATTTTTAGTTAGATTTTCTTATTTTTATTTATTTTTTTATTTAAAATCAATTAACAGATAGTGTAGTATTAGTGTCAGAGGTAGAGTTTAGTGATTCATCAGTTGCATATGACACCCAGCTCCTTATCAGATGTTTGTAGAGAGCCAGTGCTGTAGGCTTTGCAGCAGGGAGCTTTCCTCTGTATTAAAGAGGGAACCTTTAATTAAAGAGAGAAAAAGAGGGGACCTGTATTAAAGAGAGAACCTTTTTGTATTTTTCATGGCAGCCATTACTTAGCAGAGGCAGTTCCATGGATACACTGTGAACCATTGTTTTGGGATCCAGACACACAAGGCAAGAGTACTTGGGCACTTACTGAGACTCTGATGGGGTCACATTTTGCTGTATTACTCTCCTAATATCCAATTTGGCCTTCCACCTGTTGCTGCAAGGAGTTCTTTTGAGATATCTTCACTTATTTTTCCAAACAAGCAATCTTTTGTACTGAGTCTCCTTATGTAGAGAATTTTCTTGAAGTTCCTGGTATGCAACTATTTTTCTTCCATGTTTGTAATACTAATACAGAATATTCCCTGTATATACTGAATATTTAGATAGTAATTTTAATATGAATTGAGAAATAAGTTAGATATATGTGTTTGATTTACTATTTAATTAAGAAATCCACATGATATACTTAGCATTAGATTCTTAAGGGGAGTATCATTGACCATTTTAGCCACAGAAGGTCCTTTCTTTTCATTTTCAGGCATTGCATCTATATTTTCCCCTCAGAACACTTAAACAATTTTAAGTTATTTAGTTGCTTGTTGGCTCATTCTTTTATCTCTCTCTTTCATTTTGAAAGTTCCTCATGGCTAGAAATGCTATCTCTTTTGCTTATTGTATCTCTACTGCCTGACATACCTGAAAGTCAATAGGAATTTAAAACATATACATTTGCAGAATAAAGGAATAATTATAATTTTAGACAAAATCCCAGGCATATGAGATGAGTGAGGTAGAACCTATTTAGTCTATGCCAGATCAGGCCACAGACCTTCACAACTTTTACTTTTAAATGTGCCTATTTTGTGGTATTCATTTCTTAAAGGAATAAAGAGAAATATGAAAATACAAGGAAATACATCTAACTTTAACTTGTCAGGAACAGCTAAAGGAGCAAGTGTTATTAAATCTGGCAAAATAGTAAACTTTACGAAATAAATATATGCACCATTATACAAATGTAACAATAAAACTGATTGTATTTTCTTTAACATTATTAAAGACACAGCAAGAAGAACTGGCATTTACCTGTATAGAAAAAATAAAAGCTGAACTACAACAAATAACTTCACAGTTAGATCATTAATGACAGGAAAAATTGCCAAAGGGCATTACAGAATATCCTTTTTTTTTTTTTTTTTTCAATATCCTCTGGAAAAGAAGTACCAGTTAGGTGTTACAGATTCAGCCTTTATAAACTCAAGCCATCTTTTAAAATTTCTTTCAGATGTAGAAATAAACCAGAGTAAAATATTTTAGACATATTTTTGACACAAGCTAAATGTAAGCCTAGAATAATTTGCTAAATGTCACAAGAGAGGGAAAAAAAATTAGTCAGAATAAATAGCTGCCTTTAAGCTTAACTAGTATTTTCTTGTATCTGTGCTTTAAAAATCACCCCTGTTAGCTAGCAGAACATGTTAAATCAAAAGGATTTAGCATTGTGGTTAATGTCTTGTTCTTTATGATCTGCACGGGCCTAGATATTGCAGCACATATTTTACATATGTAATTCTGCTTTGGGACCTACTTTAAAACCAACGTACAATATGCTGAATTAATAATGCTTATAAATGTAATATATATGGGGAGAGTTTGAAAAACTCTTGATGAAAGGTGATATATATTTATGAGGTGCCAGATGTTTGCCTTTAAAAGTAATTTTTACTAACCCACACTATTGAGATTGGTATTGAAGTGGTCTCTTTGTGGTAGTATATTATTTAAAATATGTTCTGTGAGACCTAGGCACAATGGGGTGAATAAAAGAATAAGTACCTGTCTAAATTTTATGTATTTTTTAAAATTAGGCCATTGGGGTACATTTTTAATGCAGGTGCTGTGGATTAGACAGAAAACAATAAAAAGAGTTATATATTTCATATACAACTGCAGGTGGTGAAAATATACATATTATTGTTATTTTAATATTTTCTTGCCTTTTTTATTATGGAGGTAATCATGATATCATATGCTTATATATCATATTTCTTCCAAGGTGTTCAAACACATTATGGTCATTAATTATTTTACATTTCATAACTTCCTTAGAGGGTAGCAGGGACAAATATTATTGCCCCATTTTACAGATGAGGTAACTGATTACCAAATGGCCACTCTCCAAATGTCTCCAGAATATTTTCAAGCAATTTGCCAGGGAGTTTTTCCTCTGGCCTTTCACACTATGTGTCCACTGGGCTGTTTCTGTTGCTGTTGACAGTCAGGAACATCACTCTGGTACTGCCCTTGCTACTATGACTAGAACATTGAGGAAAGTGTTCATTTCTTCCCAAACACAAGGCAGAGTCCACACGGCATATTGTAATGAAAGCTTACCAATCATTTGGGAAACTAAAAGGTGTATGTTAACAAACACACACACACACACACACACACACACACACACACAACTGAGTACTTTCAACAACTGCCCAGGTCCAGACCCATCATAAATCTCCTTTATTGGCCTGCTTCCTCTCCTACTTTTAACCCTTTTCCTTGTGGCCAGGGCAATTTATCTCTTACCACATCTCACATCTGACCCACTCTTGGCTCCACTAAAAGCAGAAGGAGTTTTCTTCCCCTAATCTAAAATCCCCTTCCTGAGGTCCCAGGACTAACTTTTTCCCAGGATGGAAATCTCCATTTTTCTTAAAGGAAACTCCATCCTCTTCTACAGAAGTATGTTTCATCTTAGGGCCATAATAACACCAAATTTACAAAGTAGTCAAATTTATTATGTCTGGTTTCTTTCCCTTGAATAAAATCGTGTGTGTGATAAAAACAGCCTGGCCAGATGTGCCTGTACCTAACTATTTCTCCTCATGAGGGAGTTAGTATATACTGGTGTTCAGTCTCACTCAAGTCCTCTTTCTGTGATGTATGATCCTGGGGTGGATTCTGGTAACACACACAGTTCAGCAGAATCTAAAGTTCTAAGGCCCATCAATACCCTGGCACCTTGTTTGAGTCTCATGTATCAGACATTGTGTTCTTCACTCAATTATTGATTTATTTAATGCTTGTCTGTGTGAGTGTGATGGTAGTAGAACCATGCCATTAAGACAAAGTAGACAGGGTCTCTGCCTTCAGTCATCTTATAGTTTAGGTAAAGCAAAATACAGGCAATTACCAACATTTCTCCTTTATAAAAAAGTATTCCACTTTTCACCTACAGATCAGCCCTTTTCTACTGGACACCAACTGGAGGGACTGTAAATCACAGGTACTCTAATATGGAATGGACATCACTGGTTCCCTTCATCTCCGCCTCCCTCTGTCTCTCTGGAAACACAGAAAGTCAGGCTTCTAGAAGTCTCTTTACTCATGTGATAATTCATAGCATCATTCATAGCCCACTTGCTCCAACTAATCCAGAGAAATAACAATAAGAGTTTGGGTAGCTAGAAGAGCCTGAATGGCTCAGTGGTTGAGCATCTGCCTTCGTCTGGGGTGGTAATCCCAGGGTCCTGGGATCAAGTCCTGCATCAGGCTCCCATCAGGGAGCCTGCTTCTCCCTCTGTCTATGTCTCTGCCTCTCCCTTTGTGTCTCTCATGAATAAATAAATAAAATTTAAAAAGATTTAAAAAGCTAAAGCATCTGCAGATTTTTCTAAAGCAAGATGAATATTTTTCTGAAGGTCAGCCTCAAACATAAACCTAAAATGAACAATAACTAAAGATTATGTATAACTATAGGCTGGGTTCCTTTTTTGGAAATTCTTAGGAAATACTTGATGGGAAAGGGTTTTCAAATACCATTATCTTTTCTCCTTACAAATATGACATTTCATTTGTGCACATAGATTACAAACATATTTATTTTAAAATTTGAAATGTTAGGGAATTCCATAATTTATTATGACAATTATGAATTAGCTTTAGAGAAACTTGAAAATGGAATTTCCTAAGTTTGTTCAATACTCAGAGATTAAAATTAAATAGAAAGTATGATTTATTTTGAAATCTTATCATGGAAATCATCTTTTTTCTCATATTTGTTAGTTTGATCTTTAAAGACTTTATTCATTTATTTGAGAGAGAGCAAGAATGAGAGAGATCATAGAGGGAGAGGGAGAAGCAAACTCCCCACTCAACAGGGAGTCTGATGTGGGGCTCGCCCAGGACTGTGGATCATGACTTTAGGTGAAAGCAGGTGCCTAACTGATTGAGCCACCCAGTTTCCCCTTCCCTCATGTTTGTGACTCAATTAGAATAGTTTGCTTTTTTATTCTTTTTACATGATTTCATGGAATCTTAAGAGTTGGAAGGTACCTTAGAAGTCTTTTCATTTTAACTCCCAAGAACACTGAAATCCCTTTACCCTCATAATAGATAGGTTTTACTCTTTATTTGAACCCATAAAAAGTGGAAAATTCACTCTTTTTGAGGAAGTTTATTTCACTGTTGGACAGGCTTGTTGGCTGTCAGGAATTCTCCATTATTCCTAAAATCCTTCCCTGTTTATTGTCTACATATTGGCTTGTTTATTGCTATGTCTTTAAATATTTGAAATGAAAAATAATGTGCCTTCCCTTGCCCCTTCTCTTTTCCAGGCTGAAACACTTACTTTATGGCAAGAGAAGGACAAGTTATTTCAGGCCTAGGGAAGCACCTTATGCATTAAGCTAACAGCTTTGGCTAGAGCATGGAATTCATGAAGAGTTGTAAAAAAAAAAAAAAAAATAGACAAGTTAGAAATGAAGACTGAAGTCTTGCTGTAAATAACTGTAGGCAAGAAAGTCTTTGATGTTTTCATGAGGCATTGTAGTGATAACATCAGAGATCTGCTTCAGGAAGATTGATCAGATCATCACTAATCACCTAGAGCATGAACTTTTGGTCAGTTCTCCCCTCCATAGATTAGCTTTTCTGCATTCCAGCTCTTGTGTCATCCCCTTTCCTTGAGTGTGGGCTAGATTCTAATCAATAGGAAATGGTGAAACTGCAGGGATGTCACTTTATGATTACTTTATGACTTCCATTGTAATATTGGCTCTCTGTATTGCACGGTTTCATAAAACAAGCTGGCACTTTACAAAGGCCCATGTGAAAGAATGGAGAGTTTCCTCTGGCCAACCACCAGTGAGTAACTGAGGCTCTCAGTCCAACAGCTCACAAAGAACTGAATCCTGCCAACAACCATGTGAATTTGTAAGTGGATCTTGCTCTAGTTAAGCCTTGAGATGACTCCATCCTGGCTGACTCATGGATTGCAGCCCAAAAGAGATCCTGGAACAGAAGACTCAGCTTAGCCACGCTTGCATTCCTGACTTGAGAAACTTAGGTAATAAATGTGCATTGTTTTGAACACCTAACTTTTTATAGTAAGTTATTACACGGCAATGGATAACTAATACAGGGTACGTGTGTAATATTTTGAAAGGGTAATGCTAAAGCGCCAAGCAAGTGTAAGCTGAGTAAGCTGCCAAACCTTAACCCAATGCATACATTTTGAGAATGCAAATGTTATGAACAAGAGTATATTTATACCCAAATAATGGGGGATTACAAATATTCAGATTATGATTGGTTGGTTCTGGTACGTGTGCATTCAGATAGTTCATTCATGTTCGACAATAAAACACAGAACTGTATTATCTGGACTGAGGTATTGCTGACAGTAAAAAATATATATATATTCTTGTGTCCCTAAAGAGTGCACTTTATAAATTTTTATAAGCAATTTTGGAGATGCAAAGCATGTGCACGGCTAAAATGTTCAAGTTTTTTTTTTTTTTTTTTTTTTTTTTTTTTTTTACTGGCAGAAGACCAGCCAAATGAAGGCTTTAAATGGAACCTCAGAAATTAAAATACGGATTAGCCCTATGTTTTAATGTGTTCTTGCTACCATTTTTGTCAAGTGAAAAATCCATTCCAAATACTTGAACTTATAGAGCAGATCTTTGGCACTGTAGCCAAAAGCATAAAAACTAAACAAGTCCTAAAACACAAACAAAATGAAGTGCTGCCAAATCAAATCAGACTACTTTATTTCATTCTGCCAACTCCAAAAATTGAGACCTTCCTTATTGTGAAAATAACCCTTAATGAGTTTTTCTATGATACTGCATTTTGTTAAAGAAATATTGACTAGCTAGTGTCATCAGGTTTCCTCATTGAGAGAACTAAAGTGCTGAGGGAAGAATATCTGAGGACAATTCCTTTGAGATGCAGAGATGTAACAAGGCAAGAAGAATTGCAGGGCCAACATCCAGAGAGAGATAGACACTCTAAGAGATAGAAACCCAATATTTGGGGCTGCTCTTCTCCTAATCTTAGAGGCACCTATAAATTCTATTAGAAACAGACTGAGCAGAACTTTTGATAGATTATCGATACCAAGGAGCAGAAATTCTGATCTATGCTGGCCAAATGAGAAAAGTCCTATCATTTGAATTAGAATCTCCAAAGGGCTACACTGCAGAAGAAAAGGTAATTCAGAAATAAGAAATAAATATCCTCACCTTAATGGGGACTGAAGCCCAAATTTGAACCATCTGAATCTCAGTAACTGGATTAAGGTGACAAATAATCTCAATGCCTCCGATTTACTTAAATCAAACATAAACCCTCAGAGAGGTTCACTTCTGAGTAAGGTGAAACATTTCAACACAGATCAAAAATAATTACAAAGTAGAAAATCTGGAAAAATTACAAGATCATTGATTTAAAGGCACCAGAGTATTCCAGAAGCCACAAAGACTGAAAAGAGTAGAATTCTGGCCAAGATGTAAATTTATGGAAGAGAGCTAAGGATTTTCTGCTTTCTTTGCAAGCATTTGTTGGTTTTAGGTTTGAGACAAAAGCAGAGTTTCCCCATGCATAGGGCTGCTACTAGAGAGAAAGAATGACCAGCAGAGATTTGAGGAGAAGGAGGTCGCATGAGCCTGGTTTGACATAATTAGTTAGAGGTTTCAGGGAGCTCAAACATAGCTGGTCTCCTCCCAATGCATGTCCTGAACCTTAATGCTGCACAAAACCAGATACCAAGGAACTAAGAGCAAAGATTAAATGCCCAAAAGACAAGGGAGTATAGTGTATTTTTAATTAGATTATTAATTATTGAAAATATGTCAATTTTTCCTAAACTTCTTTAAGGATTCAGTGCAATCCCAACCAGAATCCTAGAGAGAATTTATTTTTAGGGAAAATTGGTAAACTGATATCAAAGCTTAAGATCGATTAAAAAGCTATGGTAATTAAGACAGTAGGTATTGGCATAGGGACAGAAGTTGCAGCCAATGAAATGAAGAGTCCAGAAACATATTACTTGATTTATGACACAGGTAATACCACAATGCCAAGGACCAAAGACATTCTTTTTAATAACTTCTCTTGTGTCAACAGTACATCCATATGGGAAAAAATGAAATTGGACACTTACCTCTCAATTACATGAAAATCAATTCCTGTTGGCTTATAGATATAAATATAAAATATAAAGCAATACATTTTCTAAAAAATAATATAGGGGGAATCATCTTGACCTTGAGAAAGGGAAAAACTTTATACTCATTGTAAAAGTGCCAATCTTAAAGCATAGGCTGAAAAATCAGATTAAAATAAAAACCATTATGTTTATCAGAAGACACCATTTGAAGAATAAAAATGCAAGCCCCCCAAAGTGGATGAAATTATTTTAATTACATATAACTGAGAGAAAATTTTTATCTGGAATTTATAAAGGACTACTAAAATCAGTAAGAGAAAAGGACAAATCCACAGAGTAATTTAAAGGACTCTGCAAGGAAGTCAGAGAACACAACCACATTAATCATCAGGAAGATGTAAGTCCAATTCATACCGAGATATTACTACTCATATGACAGAAGGGGTAACATTTAAAAACTAAAATACCAAAATTGGGTAAAGATATGGGATAGTGGGAACTCCAGTACCATTGTTATTGGGGATGTCAACTGGTAGAACCACTTCAGAAAACAATTTGTCATTCTACGCCAACACTGAAGACATGTGTGCTTTTTGATATAGAAATTTTAGTGGAAAGTGTATACTGATCAGAAATATATAAGCCTGAGCTCCAACAGACATACAGCAGAATTTTCACAACAATAATCCCAAGAGTCCCAAACTATACATTAATAAAAATGCATCTCTTGTATATAATGTGGAGCAAAATAAGCCAGACACAAAAGAATATAAACTATATTGTTGGATTCATAAAGAGTTCAAAAGCAGAGTAAACAAAGATATTATGTTAGAAGTAGGGATAGTGGTTACTTTGAGAGATGGGAAGGGGTAGGGGGAGAGAGAGGAAACACAGAAGGGCCTTCTGGGTGATGATATTAGTTATCTATTGCTGTGTAACAGATTACTCCAAAACTCAATGGCTTAAAACAACAAATAATCATACCAGTTTCTATGGGTCAGGAATCAGAACACAACAGGTGCTTTTGGCCTAATATCTTTCAAGAAGCTGAAATTAAGGTGTCCAGCCAGAACAGTCATCCCAAGCCTCCACTGGGGCTGAAGGATTTTATTCTAAGCTCACTGATATGGTTTTGGTACTTCTCTGAAATCTTCTAAACTCACCTATGTGGGCCTCTCCACAAGGTTGCCTCATGAATTTGAGCCTGGCTTCAGTCATTTTGAGTAATTTGAGGGAGAACAAGAGAGGTAATTCCAAGAGAGAAGCCATTGTCTTTTTATTACCTAATCTCAGAAGTAACATCCCATCACCTCTGCCCCATTTTATTTGCTAGAAGCAAGTCACTAAATTCAGTCCATAGAAGGGCATGAATGAACAGGAAGTGGGGATCATTTAGCAGGCCCATCTTCGAGGTTGAATACCATAGATGGTAATGTTCAATTTCTTCACATTGGTGAAGAGGTTGCAAGAGTAATTGTTTTACAATATTTTGTAAAGATTTTATTTATTTATTCCTGAGAGACACAGAGAGAGAGAGGCACAGGCAGAGGGAGAAGCAGACTCCCTGCCGGGAGCCCAATGCTTGTCTGGATCCTGGGATCCTGGGATCACAATGTGAGTCAAAGGCAGATAGATGCTCAACCACTGAGCCATCCAGACGCCCCAATTGTTTTATGATTATTCATTGAACTGTATATCTTCTGTGTGTGGGTGTGCATGTTATCTTTTATAATAGAAATATTTTTAATTAAAAGATGTACAGTCATAGAAATTTCTTCAAGCTTCATATTCTCATAGAATGGAATTGAGATTCTATACAACTCCAAAGAACTCCTTACCTACTTACTTAGATATATGAACTGCCTTAGGAATATTTAGGAATTTTGGCTAAGTATCCCGGTTACAAAGAAGTAAACTCACTAATGTTCAAAATAGAAATTGATAAATTAAGTTGACTACTCTTTTTCCTTGGGGAGCAATTGTCCTCAAGACTCTTATTTAAACATTTCTTTCTTAGTATGTTTTTTCAGCTGATTGTGGACAATTATATCTAAAAGAAAGTCTCAAATTTCAAATTTGCCACAAATGCCATTCTCAATGTGAACTTAATAATTCTCCTAATCAATTTCTTAATTATAATTTTCTAAATTTCAAAATAAAAAATTATATTTCACGGAGGCTGCAGTACTGACTGAGTGGAAAAAGAAAAAGCTCAACTGATGGTATATTTTTGCCACATATAAATAGTGAGACAGAAAACATTGTCATTAGTACTTTAAAATTAGCATTATGCTTTTAATGGAAACATAGACAATGCACATGATATTAATAGAAAAATCATTTAATTTGTGGTACTCATCCAATAACAATACACAGATATAAATAAATAATTTCATGGATAAGAGAGGAGTTACTTACATCAAAATGTACTGCTCACTCATTCCTTGACAAACTTGACAAATGGCACAGCCCAGCCAGTCAACCTGCCCTTTTTGATGGGGAAGAGCACAGATGTGAACATGGATATGAAACACTTCTGTCACTTTCCCTCAAGTAAAGAAATCCAGAGGGAACTTGAGAATGGGTTAAGAAGGACTAAGGAAAAATATGATGTTTCCTTTTTTATGTCATCCTTTAGAATAATTAAAAAGCATTAAATACTAAGATTTTTTTAAATATATGCAAATAGTGTACATCAATCTTGATTTTTTTAAAAGCATATATTATGAAATCTAAATCTTCATATTTTAAGAAGAATTTCACAATGACAATAATAAAGACAAGTGTCATTTTTGAACTATTCTTTCTCTCTTTTTTTAAGATTGATTTATTTATTCATGAGAGACAGAGAGAAAGAGACAGAGAGAGAGAGAAGCAGAGACACAGGCAGAGGGAGAAGCAGGCTCCATGCAGGGAGCCCGATGTGGGATTTGATCCAAGGTCTCCAGGATCATGCCCTGGGCCAAAGGTGGCCCTAAACTGCTGAGCCACCTGGGCTTCCCCTATTCATTCCTTATCTCAAAACCTATCTTTATATTCCATGATGCTGGGGTAGAAACATTGCAAATCACATTGCCATCTGCTTCTCTATAGGTTCCACTAATAGCATCACAAGAGAAGGCTTGGAAGGTCAGAGGTAGGCATGTTGCTCTGCTATCTTTGCTTGGTGGAGCTGATAACACTTCACCCTGGCAGGGGCAGTTGATTCCAGTGCCTGATTTTCATGTCTGCTCCTAGACTCATTAGAGGTACAGGGAGTCAATGCCCCTGCCTCAGAAGTTGGAGTCTCAGCTTTTGGGGCTCTTTACCCAGCTCCTTTTATTGTTCCCCTGCCTCAGAAGTGGTGGCTGCCTCCAACAGAAATTGTCTCTGTTACATCAACATTTCCTTTATATATTTCCAGTTCTCTAGGGTATCCTTAGCAATTCCTTATACTGGGTTCTCTTTTTTTTTTTTTTTAATTTTTTTATTTATTTATGATAGTCACGAGAGAGAGAGAGAGGCAGAGACATAGGCAGAGGGAGAAGCAGGCTCCATGCACCGGGAGCCTGATGTGGGATTCGATCCCGGGTCTCCAGGATCGCGCCCCGGGCCAAAGGCAGGCACCAAACCGCTGCGCCACCCAGGGATCCCTATACTGGGTTCTCTATGTTGAAATAACAGATACAGGTTCTGCTTTCCTGACTGTATCTCTATGGATACATATTAATGTGCCATTGTTAACAATTATATAATTATTACAAAATGTATTATGGTCATATCTGAGCCTATACCTTAGTTTGCTGAAAAGGAAGCTGTTTTTCTTCTGCCATTTGATATGAAAATGATTTCATTGGTTTAAGAAGAAAAATACTGGGGATCCCTGGGTGGCTCAGTGGTTTAGCACCTGCATTCGGCCCAGGACGTGCTCCTGGAGTCCCAGGATCAAGTCCCACATCAGGCTCCCTGCATGGAGCCTGCTTCTCCCTCTGTCTGTGTCTCTGCCTCTCTCTCTCTCTCTCTGTCTCTCATGAATAAATAAATAAAATCTTTTTTAAAAAAGAAAAGAAGAAAAATACTGATTACCACTTAAATTTATAGAAGTCTACATGTAAATAATTTCTATTCTAGATCCGTTTAACTGCTTCATAAAATATCAAGATGTCATTGCTTGTTATATGATAAGAATAAACTTTAACTGATTATTAAGATGTATCCTTATAAGAAGGCACATTGCCATACTATGTATGACAAATTATAAACAATCTGTGTGTTATATAAATAAAATGACAATAATTACTTCATTAAAAATTACAGAAAAAATAAATGTTAATTTCTCTGCAATGTTGATCAAAACAACTAATAAGAATCATTTTAAAATTACACAAATACTTGACAGCTGACCAACCCAATACCACCTTCAGTTGGATATAACTTTTGAAAAACACTAATAAAATTGGTTTCCATTGCATAAGTATGCATGTTTCAAAATAAATAGTTTTAAATAGTTGTAATGACCACTATATCATGTTATATACATATTTCTTTCTTTTTTTTATTTATTTATTTATTTATGACAGTCAGAGAGAGAGAGAGAGAGGCAGAGACACAGGCAGAGGGAGAAGCAGGCTCCATGCACCGGGAGCCTGACGTGGGATTCGATCCCGGGTCTCCAGGATCGCGCCCTGGGCCAAAGGCAGGCGCCAAACCGCTGTGCCACCCAGGGATCCCCTATATACATATTTCTGATGAGAAGGTGAAAGCCTGTGAAAAATGTTTGTCATAGAATTCCAGAGATGACAGTTGTACACACTTAATTTTTTTTTAATAGAAATCACTTTCTGCCTATGATTTACAGCTTCATATTTATGATTTCTTTGGTGATTTCTTCTCTTTTTTGAGAAAGGGCACAATAGAAATTTTGAGAATAAAGAATTAATTGGAAAACATATGTGAAGAAAGTGGGGCATAGAATTCTACATTTTAACAGATTATTAATTAACTTACATTAAGATATTTGGAAGCATCTGACTTTTGTTCAATAATATAAAACTACTTGATTGCAAACCTATCAAAATGCAAAATTGACCACTTTAATATAAGTTATAATATAGTAGGATATAATAGTATTAAATCACTTAGTAAAATAATAATAAACATGATAAAATAATTATTTTTATAACATATGGATTTTTTTCTGTTCTTGAAGATTCTAAATATGTTGGACTTTCCCTGTTTGTGGAAAGAGTGTTCTTGAGTGAAAGCTGCTTTGATTACTCATGTGACTGAAGCTGGTCTCCAAAATGTTTCGTAATTTCTAATTGCCAAAATCATTATATATAAAAGCGTAGGTAATAATTAAAGCCCATAAAGTCAGCGTTCTTGCCATCTACTGGGCCATACAATACTTTATATATTTATGTGGACACCATGAGATCCCTATCAGTATCCATAATTCCACGGCTGAAGTGAGAAATATGTAATGTTTGGTATCTGGTGGTGTTATTGGTATTGACCCTAAAGAATTCTTGCATTAGATATCTGGAAAAGGAGTAGAAATACATATCTATCTTAGTTAGGGGCAAACCACCAAATAGCCTGTGATACTAGGCTCACCCACATATACCTCATGATATGCTAAAAATCATTCAGAGGCATTTTGAGTGAGCATTTTAAAGACAAACATTGGAGGTCCATTGTCAAACCAATCTTCCCAAGTCTTTCAAAGTGCAATATAATGGCTGAAGTGGTAGTATACTTATGACTAGATGAACAGAATGTTATTCCTTTAATTCAGGCAATTTGCAACTAGGAATGTTCTCTTATCACCCTCTGGAAGTCTGACCATCAGTAATTTTGTTTTTTTAAAAACAATCAACTGATTTTGATTGAGGGCCAGCAAGAGATGTGATAGAAAAAAAAAAAAAAATCTGGGAGGTGCATTGTGATTCACTGTATCTTAAAATACAAAGGCAATATTTATTTAAACAATGGCAGGAAAAAAAAAAAAAAACAATGGCAGAGATTTGCCCCAGGGTAAATGACTATTCCTATCACTTCATCCCTAGGAAAAATGATAGAAGAATTTACAGTGGTGATCCACTAGAAGAAAGGGAAGGGGTTAATCTTATGTCTGTTTATGTTTAAATGCTGTGCTTCTGTGTATACTCAACCCGTGGGTATAAACCTGTCAGAAGGAATCCTTAAATTAATGCTTCCCTGCCATGAAATACACACAAGAATCAATGATTTCATGACAAACATTAATGCTTGTTCTATGGCCTATGGGCTGCCAAAGCACCTAGGACAGTGTAAACACTGGAGGCCACAGGTTCAAGTCCACACTGAATTCATCAGGCTTCATATTTGTGAGGAAAAATATTTATTCTTATTCTCAGTGTTATTTCTACCTTGTAGTAAGAAACTGTCTTTTCAATTTCAAAAATGTGAACTACATAGCACATTATTGTTTAGATTCTGTTTTGCTTTGTTTTTGCAAATAAGCAGATTCCTATGTGGTTAAATCAGCCTGGAGCCTTCATTTGCATTGGTAGTAATGATACGTCTGGGAAGATGATGAAAATTGATAGGAAACAATATTCCCTCACAATGACAGTCTATGAATGGTAGAGATCCTGATTTAGACCTGAAAAGATAATCCACAATGAATGTGCTGCTCTGTCTTTTCTCCCTTATGAAATTTTGAAGGCAAAGGTTGAAAATTACTGACTTATTGCCTCATGAATTCATTTGAAGTGGCATATATTGAAATTGAAAGCACTATTACATGGGTAGCCCATTGTATGTGGTGATAAGGAAGCTATTACTTAACTTGGCTGAACACTTGTCAAGGATTGCTCTTGAAATGAGTCCTATTCATACTTAGGCTCTGCCATCAGGAAAACAAACTCATTCTTTATGACAAGAGATACCAAATCATGATCCAGAAACATGGACAAGTCTTCTTGTCAATGTTCCTGTGAGAGGGACTTCAGGGCCATGTGAAAATTAAATACTGAGAATTCTAGGTTATAAAATAGAAATAGTTAATTATTTTTTGATAAGTTATTGCTATAATTACTGAGTTGATAATTATATTAGTCCAGATAGATTAAGTGGTACTGTGGTGGCAAATGACCTCAGAAACCTCACTGGCTTTAAAAAACAATAGTTTATTTCTCACCCATGTTTGGCTGTATCCCCTTCTCTCTGGCATCTCTTTTTCATGTTGGAATTGAGCATGATAAAGCATCTCCTTTCAAGAATATTGCCAGGCTAATTACAGAAAGAAAAAAGCAAGATACCAAAGAATGCAGTGACTTTCAAAACTTCTGCTCAGAAGTGGCACATATCACTTCCACTTTTATTCCATTGGCCAAAGCATCAATAGTGACTTTGTTCATGGGTCCTTTATAAAAAGATTGAATGGTCAAAGACAGAGGTGAGTGACCATTGAATGAATCATCTCATCCTCCTTATTATTTAGTGTTTCTTCTGCACCAGAAACTCGTTACTCGGCACTGAGATGTAAGACATAAAGATTTGTGCCTTTGTGTCCACTCCCACAGGAGCGGGATAAAAGATTGGGAATTTCAACCACATTAGCTGACACCAACTTTCAGCTCTCTCTCACTTGATCTTTGTAATTATATAGGTCAATGATACCCTTGTTGGATATCCATGTGTCTCACTCCTAGGAGCACCATAGTCTATTAGCCATCAGTACAGATCCCAGCAAGTCAGGTGTTCTGGTTGCCATTTTAGATTTATTACCTGTTATGGCAATTATGAACACCTTGCCTCTGACAGTTGCTTTCATCTGACCTGTACTATTCAGAATCTCATTCTTTCTTTGCCTCTAAAGAACCCAGCAGCTTTTTCTACTATCAACTCTGACCTACAAAGGAGAGCTATAACTGAGCTCCTTAGTAATGCTAGTGCCCTCACCACTTGATCATCCTTTATTGCTTTAATAAATGAAGTGTCCTCTAGATTCTCCTGGGGAGCATAGGCAGGTTATGGGGTTCACTGATCAGTAACGTATGGATTTTCTGATAATATGTAATAAATCCATTCTAGCATGCCAACCTTTCTGAACTTCTTAACCCCTTCCTCAGTACTATGCCAAGGCAAATTTTACATCTACCTTTCATTTTTACTAGAAGCCATCATGTTTTCCAAGCTTCAAGGAGCCATTCCAGCAGCGTATCCAGATTAGCTCTTGCTGTCTTTGTTTATTGTTAAATCTGGAACTATACGAGTGGGTTTCCCATTAATAAATTTCAGAGAATCTTGGATTTGTTTTTAGTTTGCTTCTTTTCATCAGAATTATTGGACATATTCTGAAATACTTAGTTCTATATAATGCTTTAGTCAAAATGAACGATGTTAATCCTGATAATTAAAAGTTATATTGGAAAAATACAGAGTGAACTTTAACTAATACAAACCAGACCCTTACTAGAACATAAAAATATTCTTTCCCAGAGTGTCTGTTTTCTGGCTTCTTGTCTGGTAATATCAACTGAGTGTGAATTTAGGTTACTGACCACATAGTACATGCTATTAACTTAATTCTTTGTGGGCACAGGTATAAAATGTGTTCTTAGCTATGTCCATATAAGAGGAGATTAGAAGTAACAGAGCAAATCTCCCAAGACAGGATCAAGAGAGTTGGCCCATGTGGCAGGCCTTGAGTGCTTTGCAATTAACACTTAGTTCACTTTCTTAGAGGACATCACCAGGATCAAAATGACCCCTATAAATATGATGTAGAGGAGATCGTAGTGAGTTTCCTTACATACCAAAAGTTATTCTGGGGAGAGAAAATGTGATTTGGTTATTTGCAACCCCCAGTAGATTTTACGGTTGGTCAATTCCATTATTTGTTGAGTGTCAACAAATTTCTGCTGGAGCCACAATACTAATTTTACCAGGTACAGGAGAGCCTAAATCTGCCCTTGATATGTCAAGCTCCATGTCCAGACTTAAGAACCATGTCTGTAAAAAAGCTACCCTTGAATTTAGGCATTGGGAGATCCACATAGGAATTTACAACTATTCTTTTTCAAAGTTGGGTGAAGTTGTATGATGATCATCATCATCACCATCAATATAACCTTATATATAAATAAGACTTGCTGATCTTTTCTGGATATGTTTATTTCTTATGTATCTATTTTATTCACTTGTGTTAGGCTGATGTCAACAGTTACATAAAACATATTGTCTTTTTGAGTGCCCTATTTTATTATTAAAATAGATGTATTCAGGGATAGAACAAAATTAGGAAGACTCATATAGTTGGATAATGAAGAAGTGTATTGTGATTGATTTGAGTAGAATGATGTTAATAATTAACAGTAAGTGTTATAAAGTGGCTTAGATGGCAAATTAAATCACAGTGAGAGAGGACAAATATATGTTGTGAGGTCCACTCTCAATAAGTAATTTAATAAATAGCAATAAAAAAAGGAGAAAATAAACAACCACTAGACTATTACTGGGTGTTATCTTAAGGGAAATCAAGGGCCAAAATGTTTGTTCTCATATGATCTGGAGTATATGAATTTGACTGAGTTATAAGTACATAATGATCACTCCACTCATTATACAGCTCCTATTAAGAAAAAAAATAAGGTGATATGGAGTAGAGAAATTCAAATTGAATATATATTCATATGAAAGGTAGTTAGTTGAATAACTTTTAATTAGTATTTTTTTTAAGATTTTATTTCTTAATGAGAGACACAGAGAGGGGGAGGGGGAGGGGGAGAGAGAGTGTGAGCGGCAGAGACACAGGCAGAGGGAGAAGCAGGCTCCATGCAGGGAGCTCGACATGGGACTCGATCCAGGGTCTCCAGCATCAGGCCCTGGGCCTAAGGTGGCGCCAAACCACTGAGCCACCCAGGCTGCCCAGTTTAGTTATTTTTAATTCCAAGCTATACCTTTGAGTGGAAATACTTATCAATATACCTTGATCTGTCGCATATGAGTGGAATTTTACTTTTCTTGATATTTTGGTGAATTTACCAGCTCTGCACTAGTCATTTTACTGAGATTTGATGCCATGGAGATTCTGCAGTAAGGAATTCTCTCAGGCACACTGACGGCTGCTGCTTCAAGGAAATTTCTGAAAGGGTTCATCTACAATAAGTGGTCTTTTACAATTTCACTTTGATTATATTGTATAAGAGATATGGGAAAGAAACTTTAAAAATATATTTGAGTACAACTTCACATGAAGCATTCCTAGATAAATTGCTAGCAAAAGGCAAGGGCAGAAAGCACAACTAGGCATGCAGTAATCAGAGATAAGATACATTTTTCAACAAGAATGATCGCTTAGAATATGATTCAGAACAGTTCTATGAAAATAGTCCAGTGGCTGCAGCTTCAAACTTAAAACAACCTTCACAGGTGTGCTGTGCAACAAAACTATGGAAGTGCTTTGACAACGTCCTGTGCATAGTGCATTATTATTGATTTATAATGGATTGCACGTGATAATGACAATTACCATATATATGAGCTAGCCAAATCTCAGCTTTTGTCTAGAAGACAATTAATAGAAGATTTTTGACAACACTTAACTTTATATGCCCAAACTAGAGAACAGATGATGCTACTTTCCAATGTTTGCTAAAAATTATCTGTCAAAGTGGTATGAATAGTTTCTTGATTTCTTCTCTACAATAAGTTTTGTGATCTGTAATAATAAACTTCCTTAAGAGTAGATAATAAATCAATGACATTTTTGTGTTCTTTAGAGTCAAGTAATTTTGGATATTGTGAAATATACAAAGATATATTTGATAAATGCATATCTACTTGTTCAATTACTTAAAATTGTCTCTAACTTCAGTTTTCTCAGCTGAGAAGTGGGCAAAATAATAGTGCTTATCCAGTAGGATACCAAACCATCAGGAGTCTCACATAAGATTCACAGAAGCTGTGCCAAATTTCTGGGGCAAGTACTATATGTGTGTGTGTTGGCAGGAAGGTACTGAGAAGCCAAGAACATAAGCCCAAATGTAAGTATCACAAATAGGAATTATTTTTAAATTTTGTGCCTTTTTAGTTCATGGGTACATTTTTGCCACTTAGATTGCTATGAAAGTTTTGAAAAAACAAAGATGAGGAACTATAAGCTGTCATAAATTTAGATTTATATTAAAGCAAAATTATTAAGATAGTGTAATATTGGTACTAGAGTAGAGAAAATCACCAATGAGACAGGAAAGAGATTCCAGATGCAAACACATAAATTTATTGGAACTTGATATATGACCAAGATGGCCAGGTACAACAATGATGAAAGGAAAGGCAAATCATCAGTATTTGGAAAAAAATACCTAAGAGAATACCTTTTGAAACGTTAAGGTAGGGAAGGAATTTTAAACAAGACATAGAAATCACAAAACAGAGCTAAAAATGCTATAAAAATGATTTTTAAGAGGCAAAAACTATAAGAAGATATTTGGAAAACATAATTTACAAATGATTACTGCCTAGAATATGTAAAATTCCCTAAACATCGATTTAAAAAAATCTAATAAAAAATAATAAAAAAATAAAAATAAAAACAATAAAAAATCTAATAAAAATGGACAATGATATGAAGAGATATTTCACAGAATAGGAAACACAAATGGTTGATAAAAATATGAAATAATATACATTATAATTTGAAAATGAAAATTATACATTAATTCCTTCAACCGAAAGAAAAGATTAATAAAAACTATCATGATTAAAGATGTGGAACAAGAAGGACTCATATGAACTTATACAATCACTTAAAAAAAACCAATTAGGTATTATGTAATACTAAGGCATTAAAGCATAGCCTTAGAAAATTAGTATATGTGCAGTAGAAGACGTGTACCTGAATATCTAAGGTATATTGTTTATAATAGATATAAAATTTAAAGAACTTTAATGTCATTAACAGAAGAATGGGTTAACGTATTAGAGTGAAGTTTTGTAACTTCCAAAACAAAGAGATTCTAATGTTTTGTAGAGAATAAAAGCAGGTTACCAAAAGAAGAACAAACATTGGTTTGACTTCTTATCACTGCACAAGAAATATATAACCAAGAAAAACAATAAAACTGTATTTTTAAATTACAAAAAATCTGAAAGTAGAGCCTAGAATTTTAACTAAATGAACTATTATTTATACATGAGAGAAATGAAGATATTTTTAGGCACATGATTAGTAAAATACCGAAGAACCTTAACACACACACACACACACACACCAATTTTAGAAGAAATTCCCAGTAAGAAAAGAAATAAAAATGTAGGACAAAATTATAACATGAATCAAAGGTGGAGAATCACAGAGTGAGAGAAAATTGGAAGTTTGTTCAGTTATATTACCTTTTTTAGAGGGAAGCTACAGATATTGATATACTAATGAAATTGATAAGAAAAATTAAACAGAAGTTTTGGTCTCAGAAAGCTAAGGAGCACAAGCATAAAAATAATTATAGAAGCCATGGATTTCACAATAATAGAGAAAAAATTAAATTTGCTTAATTATGGTAGGGTAAATGGTAAAAATACAACATTAAATAAGATAGCCAAAATAAATATGAATATAAGGAAATTAAGTAAATAAGTTAAACTCAGAAAATTTTTTTTAGAAAAAAATTCTTAGAAACCACTAGAAATCTATTCATCAAAATGTTACCCACAAGAAATATACATAAAAAACACAAGGCAAAAAATAAATAAAAATAAATAAACATTACCCAAAAGAAAACTGGGGAAGAAATTTGAGGATTAGACAAAAACAGAGATAAAATGAGACAACATATATTTAGTTGGATCAATCGAAGTTATATAACATTTATGAACATGTATATACTCCTAAAACAAAACTATAATTTTCAAAGTATATAAAGCAACAGATGATAAAACAACGGAGGGAATTAGTTAAATCAACAAATTACTTGGAGATTTTAATATATTCTTCTCTGACACAACACATAAAGCACAACAAAACCAACCCAAGATATAGAAGATTTAGAAAACATAATTAATATACTTGATTTAAGTGTAGACTGAAGTTTGGCTTTAGCCTTGGTGTTAGGCACAATTTTCTTAGTAAGGTCAAATATCTAATGCAGAATTATCAGCATGATTTCTGACATCATCTGTGTGTAATCAGTGTATAGTAATTTCAGTAGTATGAATAAGTCAAGTGCTTCAGATTTATTGTTAATTTCTGACTATTAACATTTAAATATAAGCATTTCACATGCAGCTTGCAGTGGAAATTTCTTTATGTGCTATGTGTTGAAATTCTATCATTCTTTTTAATTCATGTGTTGGTTTACTATTACAAAGGCAAAGAGCTCTATTAGTTAATTAGACACTTGGAAGTTTCTTATTATAAACAGAAAAGTAATTATTAAAAACTTTCAAATATTTACAAGAAGAAGAAAATAGATTGATGATTAAAAATGAATGTTCAGAGAGTCTTAGCTAGATAACTAGAGAGAGATATATATTCTGTTAGCAAAAAAAATGCTAATACAAATTTAAATGACACAAAGGAACTAATGGAGATTATATTAAATCATAATTCTAATCTTTGTGGATTGTACTAGCATTCATAATATTCAATAAAATATCATTTAATAACTGTATTTAATTTGTAGTTATTCATCAGTGGTATGAGTTTTTTTAAGAAACAGTTCTATTTGAAAATTTCTCATCATGTGGGGCTAAATTAAAAGCAGAACTTTCCAATTCAAATCTTATGAGGAATTCAACTTTTTAAAATCATGGACAATGATATTTATGACAAATTATCTTTGATGCATACACAGATTTATAAAGAATATGAAGAGAATAAGAAAGGAGTAAAATCAGCCGCCCTAAATTTATTTTGTTCTCATTAAACAAACTTGAAAATGACAGATTTTACAAGAAAGCTTGAAAGTATCATTTTACTACTTTACTACCATAACTCTATTTCACTGGGACTTTCAATCCATTGAGCCTATCAACTTTTCACTGTTTCTCATTCCATTTATATCCTTACTTCTTATTCAACTGAAATTCCAAATCCATGGTCAATCAATATAATCACTCCCATATTTATTTATTTGACTTCCTTGACCCTCTCTTGCTTTATCCTGTTTGCTTGAATAACTGCTTGAATCCAGACATCTACTATATTCCTGAGCAAGATGAATCAGACTAGATAAAAGCATGAATTCATCGATGTGTCCCATTTTAAATTCATGATCATTAACTCAAGAAGTCCCTTGAGTCCTCTTGGGCGATCTCATATTTCCCTGGTTCATTCACTCAGCCACTTCCTTAGATGACTACTATTTCACACCTTCTCCTCTCTTCAAACTTGAACACTTCCTCTTATAGCCTCCTTCTTAGCTGATGACCTTCCTTCCTACTCGATTGAGGACATTAAAACAATCAGAAGAAAACTTTCATAGACCCACTAACCATATACTCACCTCCAGCATGTACACCCACATACTTGGGCATCCTATCTGTGACCAGAGATGAGCTATTCCAATAGACAATTTCCCCATCCTTTTTTGCTCACCCCAGAGTCCTAAGTTTTCTCCTCTATTTTATCACTATTTGTTCTCTACTGCATTACTCTCTTAAGTCTAAAAATTGTTATCATTTCTTCTTGCTTGAAAATATATTTTTTTCAAAAAACCTACTTACCAAAAAAAAAAAAACAAAAAAACAAAAAACCTACTTACCATCAAACTTATTTTAAAGCAAATGAAAACAAAAACAAAAAAAATTTTCTTACCACCCAGCTTGTACTATACTCTTTTTCTGCTTTTGTTAGCAAAATTCTTCTTGTTGTTCTAATTCTTCAATACTCTCTTGAGCCTCTTAAATTAGAATTTTGCCCCCAAATTTCCACTAAAACTGCTTTTATGAAAGCCATCACTGAACTCCAGGTAGCTAAAGCAAAAGGATATTTCTTACTCTAGCACTTAACCAGTGAATCATTCCTCCCTCTCTGATAATCTTTCTTTACTGGGCTTTTGGAACAACTCATTCTACTGGATTTAATAGTTCTCCCACATAATTCACATACATCTGGAACATATAAATATAACATTATTTGGAAATAGGAGTCTTTTACAAATGTAAGTTAAGTCATACTGGGTTAGGGTGTGCCCTAGATCCAATATGACTGGTGTCGATGAGAAGAGGGAAATTTGGACACAGAGACAGGAACAGGAGGAAGACAATGTGAAGACAGACACATGAGAGAAGAGGTTATGTGAAGATGGAGGTAGAGATTGGCATGATGTATATACAAGCCAAGTAATGCCAAGAATTGCTGGCAACCACGAGAAGCTGGAAGAGACAAGGAAGGATTCTTCTCTAAAGCCTTGGGAGAGAGCATGAGCCTGAATGATACCTTGATTTTCTACTTCTAACTTCCAGAAATGTGAGAGAAGAAATTTCTGTTGTTTTAAGGAACTCAGTTTCTGGTCTTTTGTTATAGCAGCCCTAGGAAACTAATAAATCTACTCTTTTGGTTTTACTTCTTCCTCACTGGTCACTCTTGATCAGTCACCTGTATTAGTTCTCTGCTTTCCTCTAACCTCTTAATGTTGGAGTTCCCTGAGGCTCAGTCTTTGATTTTTTTTTTCCTCTACATGCATTTTGTAGAGAAATGTGTCAGTGCTCTGGTGAGATTTTTTGGCTCCCTTTTTATTATATTAATGTGTTTGCAGGCACATGGGAGTGGGAAGTTTCAATGTCATTTTACTGTCACCAGCCAGCACTTGTAGCTCTCTTTCTCTCTCTTTTAAAGAAATACCTTTGAGGGACGCCTGGGTGGCTCGGTTGGTTGTCTGATTCTTGGTTTCAGCTAAGGTCATGATCTCATGGGTCATGGAATCAAGCCCTGTGTCGGGCTCCATGCTCAACAGGATCTCTCTCAAATACATAAATCTTAAAAAAAAAAAAAAAAAAAAAGAAAAGAAAAGAAAAGAAAGAAAAGAAAAGAAATACCATTGAGTTTTGGAGCCTGTTTTGGTCTCCACTAACCATTGAAGGGTTTTTGAGAGGTATAGTAACATAAACATATTTATATTCTAAATGGGTGATGGGTCTGCTCTATTGGTAATAAATGGTGCTGGGGCAGGGATAGATTCACAGAGATTCATTAGTAGTTTACTGCAATATTCTCCACCCTCAGCCGGCACACACACATCTGAGCTCACTTACCATGGGAAAACATGAGTAAGGATATTCTTTTACCTAATTCATTTTTCCCAGTAATACTGGGAATCTCTAATGATTGCTTAGATGTCCAACAAATCCATCTTGGATGTGGGTCCACCTTCTATCTTTGCTTTGAAATGAGCATGTCCTAGAATTTGGAAAGAAACTCTTATCTTGGGGGATCCCTGGGTGGCTCAGCGGTTTGGCGCCTGCCTTTGGCCCAGGGCGTGAGCCTGGAGTCCTGGATCAAGTCTCGCATCGGGCTCCTTGCGTGGAGCCTGCCTCTCCCTCTGCTTGTGTCTCTGCCTCTCTCTCTCTCTCTGTGTCTATCATAAAAACAAAAACAAAAACAAAAACAAAAACAAAAACAAAAAAAACTCTTATCTATTCTGTAACTGCTTTTCCAGTGTTTTATTTTCTCCTCATTGTTTCTGCTTCAAGTATTTTTATTAATGCCCACCTACCTCATCCCTTTAATTTTTCCAAATATGCATAAGAGCAGGCTATGACAAACTGTTGACTTCAAGAGAAGGAAAGTCCAACAGGAGATGAGTAGAAATACCATCATCTGTAAATTGATAGGGGCCATGTTAAATAAATTATGGCACATCCTGCAGCCAAATAAAAGAAATGCAGAAAGCTATGTGTTGATATTGAAAGATCTCTAAAATACACAGCTGAGTAAAGCAAGGTGCAAAAGAAGAGGGTAGGAAGTAACCTACCATTTGTGTTAATAAGACAAGAATGATATGTTCATAATTGCTAGTAGATGTACTCATGGAAACGGTAGCTCAGCCCAATTCTTATTTCAACCTTTGTCACTCAGTGGAATCTTCTCATCTATGCAAGTATTTGAAAAAATACTTTCTTCCCCCTAAACAAATAATTTTCCGGATTAATGTATACAAAATTTAGGAAAACAAAAGTAATTTATTTCTTCAATCTGTGCACACAGCACTTTATTAAAGATACCTAATTTATGGGGGAAATTTAAACAGATCTTACTTACCAATGAAGCCTGAATCATTGGAATTCAAATTCATGGTGAGTTTAAAATTATTATTTTCTAGTGAAAATAGGGTGCAGACTAATAATTTTATAAGAACTTGTTTTATCATTTAACTTTTAAAATGAAAATCTATTTCTATCCTGAATTGGTGGACTTCTCTCTAGGGAGAAATATATGAGGAATTTTTATTGAACTCTGCATTATAAAAATTTTAGAACTCATTGAAAATTAGAGTGAGAACACTTATATAGTCATGATTGAGATTTAACAATTGTGATTTTGTCATATTTTATTATGTTAATTTTGATGAATTCTCTTACACTTTCATATTAAATACTTCAGAATGTTGCTCTAAATAGTAAGGACATTTTCCTACAAAAAACATTTTTAAAGCTATAAATAGCTAACAATAAATCTGTAATATGTAAAAACCACCTTTGACTTTTTAATTTGTCAAATCAGTGCCTAATCAAAGACCATGATTTGCATTTGAGTTTGGGAGTTCTGAAGTTTCTCTTCCCCTATTCTCAACTTTTTGATAGCATTGACTTGCCAAACAAATTAAAAATATGCTCCATAAATCCTGTAGAATAGGTGAACAAATTTTAAGTAGTACTTGTTCAGTGTCAAAATAATGGCAACCTTAAAAAGCCTACCATATATATATATATATATATATACACACACACACACATACATATACATGTATATACATATATATCTTTTAATAAAGGTTTTTCTTTCTTAATCATTTAATGCAAGCATTTTTATATTTGGAACTTAGAAAACATAATTTTATTAATGTTTCTTATGAACAAGCCATCCTCCTTTACTTGGGTTGTTTCTAATTTCTCTTATTACAACTTACACTGTAACAAATGCCTGTGTACATAAATATTCTCTCCCATATCTATTTATTTCTTTATAACAGAGTCCCCTAAGCAGAATTCTGATCAAGAGTAGGATGATAAATTTTGCCAGATAGCTTTCTATAAATAGAAACTTTTTAAGTCAGCACTGGTTGTGAGTGCTGGTGTCACAACACTCTCCCCAGCACTGAGTATTAGGCTTCTCACATGTTTGTATTTGTGTGAAAAAATAAAACCTCTTTTCTTAATTCAAATTAACTTCACTACTAAGAGGTTTGAATTTTTTCATATGCCTATTATCTATTTCTATTTATTCTTTGAGAACTCTGTTTCTCTTTTTGCCCATTTTCCTATTGAAATTATAAAGTTATTCTTTTCTGTTTTTCCTATTGCTTTTGCTTTCATTGTTAAAAACTTCTTTTAAGTAAGGGACATTAACTCCTTGTCATATTTTTTGCTACATTTTTTTTTTACAGTTTGCATTTACCTTTACTTTTGCATTTGTTTTTGACTTGAACATTTACTTCATTTCTTGTTCTATTAATTTCCTTTAATGACCATAACCAGAATCCCATTTCCCTCCCTCCCTACCCAATCACTTTAATGTTTCATGTATATTTTTTATTTGAATGCATTGCAGTGTATGTAATATTTTGCATATGAATAAATAGCAGTATGTTACATTGATGAATATTATTGTTATATATCACATTCTATTTTCTATTTTAAAAAGTTAAGCATTGTTATAAAAAAATTAAAAATAGAATTACTGATTCAGCAATTCCAGTACTGATATTTACTCAAGGAAAATGGAAACACTAATGTGAAAAGATACATGAGCCCCTGTATTTATTGCAATGTTATTTACAATAGCCAAGATTTGAAAGCAACCCAAGTGTCCATTGATTGATCAATGGATATATATATAATGGAATATTACTCAGCCATAAAATGGGACAAAATCCTTTGGCTCAGGGCGTGATCCTGGAGACCCGGGATCGAATCCCACGTCGGGCATGGAGCCTGCTTCTCCCTCTGCCTGTGTCTCTGCCTCTCTCTCTCTCTCTGTGACTATCATAATAAATAAATAAAAAAAAATTTTATAAAAAAGGGACAAAATCCTGCTATTTGCAACAATATGGATGGGCCTATATGCTAAGTGAAATAAATCATACAGAGAGAGCCAAATAAGATTTCATTCATGTATGGAATTTACAAAACAAAACAAAGAAAAAGGAGATAATTGAACATAAAAACCATAATCTTAAATGCAGACAACAAACTGGTTGCCAGAGGAGAGGTGGGTGAAGAGAATGAGTAAAATAGATCAAGAGATTAAGTCTCCACTTGTCATGTGGCACCTGAGTGGCTCAGTTGGTGAAGTGTCTGCCCTCGGATCAGATCATGGTCTCAGGTCCTGGGATCAAGCCCCAAGTCAGGCTCTCTGCTAGGCAGGCAATCTTCTTCTCCCTCTTACTTTTCCTCTGTGTTCTTTCCATCTCTTTCTCTTTCTCAAATAAATAAATAAAAACTTAAAAAAAAAAGAATATACTTGTCATGATGAGCACTGAGTAATGTATAAAAGTGTTGAATCAGGGGTACCTGAATGGCTCAGCAGTTGAGCATCTGCTTTCAGCTCAGGTAGTAATCCATGGCGGTTTTTTGGATTGAGTCCCGCGTTGGGCTCTCTGCCAGGAGCCTGCTTTTCTCTCTGCCTATGTCTCTGCCTCTCTGTGTCTCTCATGAATGAATGAATGAATGAATGAATACATAACTAACTAACTAATTAATAAATGAATGAATGTTGGATGATTGTATTGTACACCTGAAACTAATATAAACACTATGTTAATTATACTTCAATTTTAAAACATGAAGCACTGTCCGTAAGATCTATCTTTGCTGATGGTTATGCATTTTGCATTTAGTCAGTGTTGCTAAATGTTGCATATTACTCCATAGTGAATATCTGTCATATTTTATTAGATCATCTTTTCTGTGAACAAAAAAGTTGTTTTTACCTTCAGAATTTCTGTCACATACTTGGATAACCATCGATAGATAGATAGATAGATAGATAGATAGATAGATAGATAGATCTATCTCTTTATGAACTCAAGTAAAATTTTCCTAGGTATACACATTCATAAGTGGACCTGCTATTTTATATATATATATATATATATATATATATATATATATATATATATATATATCTTGACTAATTGTTACTTGAAGGCTTTCCAGATTATATACTTGACAGACTTACTAGCAGAGTATGAAGGTTCCTATGTCTTGACATCCCTTTCAACACTTAGCATTATAAAACTTTTTATTTTTTTCTCACTGCAGTTTAAATTTTCATTTTTCTTATTACTAATGATTTTCTGTGTCTTATCAATTACTAAATAAATTGAAACATATGAAACTGCTGATATCCAAACATTTTTGATTTACAAAATATGACAGTTAAATATGGTTCAACCTAATAGCTTTTGGGGTTTCCTCTTCTATAAATAACCTGTTTTATGCTGTTACTCATTTTTCTTTTTTTTTTCTCATTTTTCAATCAATTTGCTTTCTTCTACTTTTTTTTTTTTTTTTGCAGACATTTCTTATATTCTAAAGGTTAATGTCTTATGATCATTAGACACTGGCAAATATTCTCTCCCCTTCTCTCTCCTGTTACCTTGTTCATGGTACTATTCTTGATCAGAAATTCTTGATTTGGGAATAGTAGTATGGGTAGTAGCAGTAGACAATTTTTTAGCATCTACGGTGTATGGGCATTCTTATACATATTTTGCATATGTTAATCACTTAATACCCATTTTCAAGATGTGGAATTTGAGGTATATAGGAGTTAGGGATTGTCCAACTTCACTTAGCCAACATGTGTTGGAGCTCTTGTCCATGAATCTATTAAATTTTTGGTCTTAGGGTTTGAACTTCAGAAGCTTTTTTTTTTTTTTTTTTTTTTTTTTTAATAATGATACTTTGTAACTAACACTCTTTACTTTCATCTACACTTTGCTTTTACATGTAGATTAGGTGAGGATTCCATCTTATTTTCTATCAAGCAGTCTGTCTTTCCCCCTTTTGATTGTGGTGCTATATTAATTTTATGTCAAATTCTCTTATATATGGAGCAATCTCTATTTCACTGGCATTTTTGTCCATTCCTATATTTTTCACTACCATGGTTATGAGGTATATCTTGATATATGATAAAGCAAGGCGTCCACTTTCCTCATGTCTTATGACTTTACTATTTATGTTTCTTTAATCCTCCATACACATTTTAAAATAGTTTTAGAAATATGCTTTAAAAAACAACAGATAAGACACACCAATGAAATTATTATAATAGTAAAATACAAAGTTTAAAGTGAGAGCACAGTTTTGAAAGGCAAGTTCTTGAAAATCTGGTCAACCTAGAGAAATATGTAGGTCTAGGTCAAAGTTGTCCCGAATCAAACTTATGTTGTAAAGGAAGACAAATGGCAACACAAAGTAGCTGAATGAATCCTTCATATTATCCACGTGGATAATTGGATAATTATCCAATTGAACTCTGAGGCTTAGGAAGCCACCATGACCTATCTCTGTCCCCAAACAGGAAGCCATTTTTGGAAAACACTGACAAGAATTTGGTCAAATTACACACAAATAAATATTGTAATAAAAAGATGAAAATTAATCAGATGATACCCTGACAGTAGAGGAAAATGTTATTAAATCATTGCCACACATGGGGTGCCCAGGTGGCTCAGTCGGATAAGTGTCTGACTCTTGGTTTTGGCTCAGGTGGTGATCTCTGGATCCTAGGATCGAACCCCACACTAAGAGCAGAGCCTGCCTGCCTGACGTTCTCACTCTCTCTCCCTCTGCCCCTTCCCCTACTTGTGCTCTCTCTCTCTCACTCTGGCTCTAAAATAAATGAATAGATATAAATAAATAAATAAATAAATAAATAAATAAATAATAAATTATTGTCACACAGAAGATGAACACAGAATCCTAATATTCCAAAATAACTTAGAGGATATTAGGAAAATTCTCAAGGTCTGAATACTATTCATCAGAACAGCTCAGGAATAAGGTGGCTTCACAAGAAAAAGAAAAGAAGAACTTGCAGAATTTAGGAATAAGAGTAAAAAACTAGAAGAAAAATAAGTCTGAAAATAGACGAGAGGAAATATAAAAACACGCATATATCACGTAAAGCAGAGCAAAGGGATTGAAATGAATCGGGTAGAAATAGAGATTAAAAGGAAAAAAAATAGTATCCAGAAAAGTGATAAATATAGAAGACAAACACATGAGATGTAGGATACTGTGTGTGGTTGTAGGATGCTAAGAAAAGAAGTAAAGCCATAGCTGAATAAATATTTTCAACTGTAATTCAGATAAAACTTTCCTGAAATAATTATGATTATAAATTGAAAAGGCAAAAAGGGAAACTGGATGCTTGAACTTGAATGTCAAACTCTCAAATGTACCCTAACAAAAGTGACTTAACTTTAAAGATTTATAAAGCATGTGTTGTGTTTCCAGAAAAATGACTAACTTCAACTAGCTGTTGGTTAAAAAGAAAACAGATCAGTATATAAGGGAAATAAAATCAAATTAGTATCAGACTTCTTGGCTGTAATGTTTTATGCCAGAAGACCTTGGAACAACATTATTTATACATTTAGAAAATGTGAGTCAGGGACGCCTGTGTGGCTCAACAGTTGAGTGTCTGCCTTTGGCTCAGGGTGTGATCCTGGAGTCCCAGGATTGAGTCCCACATCAGGCTTCCTGCATGGAGCCCGCTTCTCCCTCTGTCTCTGCCTCCCTCTCTCTTTGTCTCTCATGAATAAATAAATAAAATCTTTAAAAGAAAAGAAAAAAGAAAATGTGAGTCAGGTATTTAAAATTTGACTGTGCTGTTTTAGCAAACATTTATGGACATGGACAAACTTCAAGATTATTGTTCCATGTGGCTAGCCTGAAGAACCAACTAGAAAATAAGATTCAGCTTATCCAACATATGATTGATGAAGTTTTGCCATGATTGATGAGCATATATAGTATTATAACTTTATACCTAGACTAACTAGTAGACATAAGAATGACAGAAATATGTGTTAATGTAGAATTAATGCCACCAGCAAATATAAGAGAATGGGGAAAGTCCATGGAAAATGGAAAAACTCACAAGTATAAACGAGAACTAAAAGGCAATCAGTTTTGATATGATACGGGGGGAAAAGTACAGGAACATTATTGTGACTCAGTAGTGTCTGAAAAGAGAGGGAACTGCATTTTATATATTTAGAAATTAGTAAAAATATATCCCAATAAAACAACATTATAAACTTCCCTGAAAATTAGAATGCATGTGGTGAAAGGCTTGAAATGGTATGTGTATATGAGAATATGTGTGCTTGTGCACATGCATAAAAGTATGGGAGAATCAATAATGCTTTACCCTTCTCTCTTAAAGATATTGGGATTCATGGAAAAATGGCTAATTCGACAAGAAATGTACAGGATGGGTCTATAACATCTTTTTGTGCCAGGAAACTAATATGCTCGAAAACTAATATGGCCAGTCAAAATGACAAGGAAGACAACTAGAAAGAACTATCAGTTGCTAAAGTTAAGACAATTTAAGCATCAAAACAAATAATGACTACAATTGCATACAACATATTCAGCATATAAGAATCACGAATTGGCCAGAGTGTATAGAATAATTTTGACTAATAGTAACAGTGACCGCCATGCTTCTTTGGTCCTAATTATAACAAGACTACTACTGTTAGTGGTTCACCATTAAAATATTATTTTAAGGATTTGGTTTTAAAAAGTAGAAAGAATTTTTGGGATTTGTTAAAAGATTTCTTTACATTTATAAGTTAATTAATATGCATATAATTTTTGTTTATTTTGACAAAGATATAAATGTGTTTTACTAATAAATTTATTAAATTAAATCACCTATTTACCCTTAGAATAAATGCTGTTCATCACTGACATTGGAAGTAAGATACAACTCACTTACAAACTCTCTAGAACTCTTTTCAATACTGTTTTCTGGATTTGGTCTGTTCCTATGATTTCTTCTTATATATTTTACTCTTTACTCGTGTGATTTTTAAATCAACAGTGATACTACTTTTGGTGAAAGTAGGAACTATCTTCACTTCTAAATTTATTTTCATTTACTTACCTACTCTCTCAAAATAGATTATAGACATTTCACTTTTCTTTTCCTAGAGGCTTTATGATTTATTCAATGTTGCTTGCTTGAATCAAATGATACCAAACTATTATTATTAGCATAGTCTGCTGGACACTCAATTACCGCTGTACAATAGGCAGGTGAAGAAGTTGAGTTTGAGAAATACTATAAATATAAATACACAATTACTAATTATTAGTTCAAGGTGCTATAATTAAATAAGGAGTTTTTTAAAGAAAAATATACATGAATCCTCTATAAGGTGTGATATTTGGGTCACAGTTTTTGAAGTTCCTTTTAAGATTTCTAATTCCTGATCTAAGGATGTCAGAATGTGTGTAGTGTATAAATATATATATATATATATATAATGCTTCATTAAGAATATTTAGAAATCATTTTTTCTTTTTTTTTAACAGAAATGGATTTTTTTAATCTTATGCATCAAGTATGTGGATTTGTTTACTTACTTTGTTTCAAGTTTTTATTTAAATTCCAGTTAGCAATAGTAGTTTCAGGAGTAGAAATTAGTGATCATCACTTACATATAACAGAACTTTCAAACAAACCGTCTTCAAAAAAGAAGTCTTACAATGGTATTAGAATACAGAATAAGGGCAGCCCGAGTGGCTCAATGGTTTAGCACCTGCCTTTGGCCCAGGGTGTGATCCTGGGGTCCCAGGATCCGGTCCCAAGATCGGGTCCCACATCAGGCTCCCTGCATGGAGCCTGCTTCTCCCTCTCCCTGTGTCTCTGCCTCTCTGTGTGTGTCTCTCATGAATAAATAAATACAATCTTAAAAAAAATACAGAATAAATAGAATTGTTCTACCAAGTGAATGTTGATGTGATTAGAGTTCCTATTTGTAAGAAAGTTTTATACCTTAGAACGTTGGACATATGTAGATTAGAATATCTTCATTATTGCTTTCACCATAACTGTTATTTGATTGCTACATGGAATTAACTAATAATTATTCTACATTATTAGCTACTCACCAAAAGCTAGAGTGAATCCTCTTGAATAGAGATAAGTCACATATATATTAGAGTACACAGCTTATCCTAGGAATATAATAGACATTCAGCTAACATTTACTGATGTTCAATGTACTGATTAACTGATTGATTTTATTATTATCAATCTTAAAAGGTTTTTACTGGAATAATGTTTGTTTTTTGACCATTCAAATAGAAATTAATATTTTCTATTTATTTGATCATGCTATACACCCATAGTGACCTCAGCATCAGATGTATCTTCTTCTTTGGTACATTCCAGGATACCATTAACATGAATACATTCACAATAATGTTTACTCACCTCAATCTATTACTTTCTGACATTGCCTTTTGATCTCTTCAACCTTGGTAACTATTATCACATTAAGCAACCTTTTACAATTATTAGTATTTAGAAAAGAATAACCCAAGGAGCAATTAAATGTGTTGCCCTTCTTGTAGTCTGTAATTTTCCCTTTTCCTATTAAGTAGTGGACTTATACTCTTCAGTGACATTCTTTTGATTCTCAGGCACTTACAGTAAGTGTTTCCTTATTTCTTTTTATAACCTCTGCTAATCGGGTTTCATTCTGTGACTCTGTCTCATGACTTTGCCCTAACACAGACCAAGTAATTACTACTCTTACATTTTTACCTTGTAACTACATTTTCTCTGCCTTTTTAATGTAATTTCAGTAGTGCCCTATACTCAAGTTAGGGCATTCTAGGTTTCTGAAGGTGATTTTCTGAGATGAGACATATAATCAGAGTTCTAACTACTTCTATTCACAGCACTTAATTGAAATACATTGTACACTAATATTTCTGCACTTAAGAACATCAGAAATTTGAAACATTTATTTCGACCAACAAACAAGTATTATGAATATTTGACTCATTTTTCCAGGAGTAATTGTCTACTAAACACTGCATTTGAGTCTATAAAATATAAGACTAAAAAGGCACAAAAAACCTTTAAATTATGCACTGATAACTGACAATGGATTTTTGTTGTTGATTTTGCATATATCTGATTAATTCTGTAAAAACAGATAAGCAAACTGCAGTGTAAAATGAAACATTTCTCATTGTCCATTAAGGTAAATGTTTCACAAATTCTAGGTCTAGTAAATTATACAAGTTTACTGAGAAGTGTGTGCATGAAGAACTCTTGTAATGATATTGAAGGTCAAGCAGTTCATATTCTTCAAGGGGAAAATCTAGCCCCAAACTTTATTATTCAGCATGGCCAGACACATATCTGGCCAGCTGGCCTTGGCAGTGGGATGGGAACTTCATGAAACAACCTATTGTTTATACCTTAAACTGTTGTTTCTAAAATACCAAGATTATCACCTCCTTGTGGACCCTAGGTTTCTAGGACTTTCAAAGGTGATCTCTAGGGTGATGAACATTTGCTAGGTCATTTTGGTTCATGAAGGAAAAACACACATGCATACACACACACACTTACCCTGCTTTCAGAATTCAACTTTAAATTCACAAAAAGTCTATTCATTGTAATGCTAATCTAGTGCTTGTTTAGCTTTTCTTCAGCTTTCAGTGTCTGAAAATTCCATTTGAAATACTGAAAAAAATAGACGACACCTATTTTCTTTTGGAAAGTGGTAAGTGGGATGGATCACTCAGCCTAAAATAGAATGTGCAAAGCAGAGAGATATATTTGCTTTGATTTATGGCAATGTGCGTGTTTCAGCTTAATAAAGATTTTACTCTTGGGAACAGAGAATGGATTGTAGTGTTTTCATGGAGAAGGCAAAGGAGATCTTGTTTTGTTCTGATTGGTTTCCCCATTTAATCTCAGACAGTCTTAGGAAGTCCTGCAGCAATAGTTGAATATTCTCTAAAAATGAGCCAAGTTTTCGACATATATTATATGGAAACTAAAACAAGGAAACTTGCTTTGATCGAATTGTGGAACATTTGGTGTATTACACATTTACAGAGTAACTCACATGGGAAAGGAGTGCAATTGTCCAGCAAAAACTTTGTCCCATCAGGCATCTTTTTATATTATGAATTTTTATCAATTTTCAGGAATATAAAAGAATCATGATTGACAACTTAAAACCTAAATATGCTGCCGAGGCAGCACCAGGGCAGCAATGGCGCAGAAGAGAAGGAAAGAGATTGAGTGATTGTCAATGATCATAATTGTGTGCATAGCACCGGTAGCTCTGTGCACAGCACAGAGTCTAAATGAAATGTCTCTCTCCATGGGTCTTAGAGTCTGACGTGATCATACTGACAACCAAAAAGGGGCTGCTTCTTTTTTTTCTTTGAAAAAGGAGTTTCTTTTTATTTTCCATTGTCAGTCACTTGATAGTGGCATCTCCCTGACTGAAGAAAATGCATGAGCCATATCTGAATGATCAGCATCCAAAATAGAACTAAGTAAACTTTTTTTGATGTAAGCTTTATTGTCTTTTTGTCATACAAAATTAATATACGTCCATTTTAGAAAATTCAAACTAGCACAAAATGGAATTTAAAATTCTGCATAACCTTATTAGCTAAAGGTATCCTGTATTAATACTTTGTTTCTATTTTTCCAAAACATCATCAATTTGTCAATCGTATATCTAAGGTTAGCAATTTTGGACACAATTGAAGCCAGTCTGTATTTTCAGCATGCTGCACGTTTTGCCTCGATATATCACTAACAATTCCCCATCGTTTTAAAATTCTTCTCTATGTTCATATTCATGGTTTTGGCAACTCAATCTTACAGATGTCTCGGAGTTTATTTGTAAGTCATATTCATAAAAGTCACTTTATTTCTTGGGGTCCAGAACAAAAATGTCTGAAACTATAAAAATTTTTGTGATAAGTGGAGACATTCATTTTCTTTTTTTTTCTGCCCTATTTGTTCCAATCACTCCGATCTCTGCCTTTTATATTCCATAACATTACGCTTTATTGTGTGGTTTGGTAGCTCTCATTTTCAAAAGGGATCAGATGTATATTCTCTTCTTTCAGCCAAAAGTGACTCTGTACTGTAACTTTTTATAAATTTTTGCTGCTAATTTTATTAAGGTATCATTTGAAAAAAAAAGAAAATTTATTTTTAATAGAGATACTCAGAAATAATATGCTTTAATATTTGATGGCTGGTGATAGTTTAAGAAAGATTCTTAATGTTCCTGGTACATATTAAGGGGATGCATTATTTATTTTTATGGAAAGTACCTGGTATTATGTAATACATTCATTTTTCATCAACACAGAGGAAGCTTCAAATCATTGCAATGCCAATAAATAGTGTGGTCTGAGGCAAATTATTTAACATTGTTGAGATTGTTTCCTTATCTAAAATAATGAAGCCTGTTTTATATGGTTTTTAGGAAGGGAGATAAAATCTATGTTGCAGAATTTTTAGGAAGTTTAGTGATACATTATTTATTAATATATCTATATATAAAGTTTGCTACAGTAAATGACAGGTACTCAAAGAATTATAGATACTGATATAATCAGCAGTTCATTTCTGTTCATGCTGTTCAGGATGAGCACAGGGCTTATCTGTCTTATTTTTCTCCTTTTGCCTGCCTTCTCATCCTCCTTCCCTCTTCCTTCCTTTTCTTTCTCTCTTTCTCTTTCTTTTCTTCTTTTTTCTTTTCTTTTCTTTTCTTTTCTTTTCTTTTCTTTTCTTTTCTTTTCTTTTCTCTTTTCTTTCTTTTCTTTTCTTTCTTTTCTTTCCTTTCTTCTTTCTTTCTTTCTTTCTTTCTTTCTTTCTTTCTTTCTTTCTTTCTTCTTTCTTTCTCTTTCTTTCTTCTTTCTTTCTTTCTGTCTCTTTGATTTTAGCTCCTACTAACTATAGGAATAAGTTATATTTTGTAACAAAAAATTACTCAGAAACTCTATAGAAATCGTCCAAATATTATCCAGACATTCTAATTCCATACTATGCATTTTTTTCTTCCCTTAAGCCAATGCCTGGTTACTTACCTAATAATATTTACTACAACCTTATTTTCAAGTTTGCTACTGCTAAGTGTTAATTGTGCAAATAGTTATGTTCCTACTGCCAGAGTTGACTTAATATATTTTCTTTGCAGTTAATGATCATACAACACCCTAAAGCGGTGTTTTTAAAATATATGCTATTCTGCAATGTATCCAAAAAGTAATTTCAAATAATTATTTTTTTTCTTTTGGTTTGACTCAAGTACCACAGCCTGAAATATTTTTCTCAGTTAAAAGTCTGTTTTAACCTACTACTGGTTGAAGATTTCTATTTACAGAAATAGGCAGAGTTTTTTTTTTTCAGGTTCCTAGAGGAAAGCAGAAAGAAGAAGTTAAGGCAAAATACTGAGTTTAATATGGAAATTATAGAAGTGTATTAAAGTGAAGATGGAGGGGGCTATCTGAAATCAAGCTCTGCAGGGTGGAAGGGGAGAAAAGTCCCTCAGCTTAAGATTGGAAAACCTGGGTTCGATTCCTGGAATTGCTACTTACTCATGTTTTGTTTTTAGAGAAACCACTTAACCTTGCTCTGCCTTTGTAGTATTGTTAAAGTCACTTAGCCTTTTTAACCTTAGTATCCCCATTTATAGATTAAAGATAAATAAAATCTATTTTGGATAATTCCTATGAGAATGAACTGAGGTATTTCAAATTTAAGTGGTTTGCAAAGTGGCGCTTTTTTATTTTATTTTTTTTAGATAAGCATTTCTTTTTTAAATGGTGAAAGACAATGAAGTGATTTAAAAATAGACACAGCAGAGATGAGTTCAGGGACCAGAAGGGAGATAAACTTGAACATTGAGTCTGAGCTTATAACCTATCTGTAAGTCAAAAGAGTGCTTGGATTAACTGTATAATGGAGGTGGGGAAAGTAGAAGAAAAAAATAGATTTACTATTTAATGAGTGTATTAGACACTTTTACTCATGTCATGTTATTAAATCCATAGGACAACTTGAAGGTAAGTTTTATTATCCTCATTTCACAGATGATTAAATAGATGCAAAATAAATGTTCTAAGTAACTTGTTCAATATCATATAGCAAATGAAGAGGAGAAGCCGGAAATCAATCAAACCCAGACCATCATGCCAAAAACATGCTCGAGCTGTCACACCACAACTCTAATGCAACTAGAAAAAGGCATACAGACATATATTAGCAATGAGCTTATACTGCTATTAGGTCTTCTGTTAGCTAATAAGATAAATAAAGGGGCAAGAACAATGGCCTCTGTCTGATTTGGAGTACAATTCCTAAGGAAAATAAGTTCTCATTAACACAGAAGCCCAAATAGTAATACCTCTGATGTGCTATTTCTGTGACAATATGTAGCAACCAACAATGTACTCTACAAGGTTGGGAAAAAATACTCACATTTTCTAATAAAGGGGACACTGTCTCAAGAAAATTGCCAAAAAAGTATATGTCTGAAGATGATGATGAAATCATTCCTTGAAATGTGAAGATGTGAACAAATAACCTAAAATATCTCTTCTCCAAATGGCAGCCCATACCCCTCTGCTCACAATGCGACAAATGAGGGGACAACAAGGGCTAATGGACAAAAGGGAAAGACAAAGTCACATATTAGGATTATGAAAATTTGCATTAATACCTCCATAGGAAGGTAAATTCACCTTCTTTTCCCCAATTTAGAGTGTATATAATTTATTTGATTTAAAGTAGTTGAAACTTTTTTTTAGAAATTATGTAAGAAAAATTAATTTAGGTCACAGTCCAGATTCAACTTAATGAGCATACTACTTTCTATTTGTCTCACGCTAATAAAGCCAAGAACTCTAAAGGAAGGACTGAACTCTATGGGTAGACCATTGCTGCATTATTATTTCTCCAGCTGCCAGAAGCTTAAGTATGTGGTGCCCTGTCCGAGAATGTGAAAGGAACATATGATATGAAAGCATTATGGTGTGTGATTACTTTGCATGTGGTGTGTGATAAAGGTTAGCAGACTCTTCTTTCCATTTGGTTTCAGCTTTGCACACACTTTCAGGAAAGTTTGCCAAAAAGCTTTCCTCTTCTTTCTCTATTTCTAAATTTATTCTTGCTAAGAGGTGAATCTTTATAGGCTCTACTCTAATGCAAAGATCATGGTTATAGTACCTTTCCTAGGATTTGCAGGAAACATATGGAGAGCAGATTATTCAGGTTGTAAAAATTACCACTTCAGATTTGGTTCACTTGACTTGTCATCCTTCCTGTCATCCAGTACTCTCTTTTCACCCACCATGTAAACATCACTTTGGCACAAGATTTCGCTTCTTAAGTTGATGAGATCTCATGGGTTCTTTGTGGTGTGTAGGTGTGCATGAACAGGCTGCAAAATGTGAACATCTCTTTTGATGTGAGAGGAAAGGAAGAATTGATTCTTTATTCTGTAGATACGTGCAAAGTCAATATTCATTTAATTGAACCCAAGTATTTTCAAAGCAAAAGAATTTGATGAGAATTGGGGCAGGACAAAATAGATATGATGACTGATAGCTTGAGTCTACCAGCCAAGAAAAGATACTTTTCATGGATAAAGAAGTACAGGAAAAGATAGAAGGCAAATGTCAAAAGAAAAACAAGTTTCTGAAAAAATTAAAAATAGGGAGAAATTCTGACTGGGGAACCTAGAACACTTACTAGAGGAGGAAGACTTTAAAGGGAGTCTTTAAAGAAGATCAAAGACACTCTGGGGTTGGAGACGTTTAAGAGAGTGATCTTTGGTATCAAAAATTATGATCATAGGCACAGAGGCAGGAAAGCACAGGCCTAGTTTATTGAATTGAGACTGCAACTGTGAAGTGAGGGTATGTGGAGCTCAGTTGTAGGGAGAACTAGGAAGCTCATTTGGGGGTTGTAGATACCTCAAATGCCTTGCTTAGCAGATTATGAATTTCTCAGGCAATGCATATCACTGAGATTTCAAAAGCAAAAATTAGATGAGAAGTGTGATTTGGAAAAACTATTCTTATAATAATATAAAATATAGATCTGAGACAGGGAAGTAAGGTGTGGAAAGACCAATTAGTAAGCTATGACAATTCAGAAAAGAAGCAATCAAAACACACATTTGTATCATTGTGGAAGGAGTCAACAGAAAGATAACAAAGCAGAAATATTATAGAGAAAATCTGCACAGAAATACAATGTACTAGACTCAAATATGGTTGAAAGGGAAGAAAAATAAAATAAAAATAGAACTTAAGCAGAATATTTGTCATGGGGTGAAGAACCTAGGTAGCTAACAGGTAACTGGTAATTGGGGTTAATTCATTTTACCTCCTAGGTTGTATTCTCTCTGCTTTTGGATGAGCAAGAGTCAGGAAATGTCATTTTTAAGATAAGAAAGTTCAAAAACTTGCTGAGTAGAGAGGAAGGAACCAGTGTAGAGAGAGTTTGAAACACAATGAAGAGAAAGGAGACTGACTGATGGTACAAGGAGGCTAGGAGACAAGATCATAGGAGCCTTGAAAAACAGGAAGAGTTTTATATTTCTCTAACTCAGTAGAGGAAAGAGGAAAGAACAGATGAAAACGTACAGATATTTTCAGGTGGGATAGGGTAAATTTGAGGGACATAGACTTAAATAGCCTGGATCAGAATAAAGTCAAAGGTGAGGTGATTTTTTTTCATGGTGAGGAATCTATAATTGTGGCTGAAACAGAAAGAGTGTAGGTAAAATGGAGAAGACTCACTGGGGAGTAAGACCCTGCAACATCTTGTACAAGGGCTTACAGCTGTAAAACCTCATGAAGAAGTTCACACCAGCTGTGGGAAGTTGGTCTTGCACTCAATCTGCCCATGTCAACCATTTTGCTACAGCTCAGATGAAATTTGAATCCCAACTACACTAAATAATTCATAATAGGTTCTTCAAATATTATTATTTCCCTGCTCCTTGAGTGATTGTTCTTCTACTTTTATTTTATTTTATTTAATTTTTTGAGACCACTTTTATTTTTGAATGTCCCTTTACAAATTGTATTTAGATGTGTAAACTCCTTCAAATCTTTTTCAGAAGTTTGTGACATAAGTATATATACTTCTCTGGTTTTATTTTTAAATTTTTTTAATTTAAATTCAACTTGCCAACATATAGTATAACACCCAGTGCTCATCCCATCAAGTGCCTTCCTTAGTGCCTGTAACCCAGACACTCCCATCCCCCCACTCTTCTCCCCTTCTGCAGCCCTCTGTTTCCCAGAGTTAGGAGTTTCATGGTTTGTCTTCCTCTCTAATTTTTCCCCACTCCGTTTCCCTCCTTTCCCTTATAATCCCTTTCAGTATTTCTTATATCCCATATATGAGTGAAACCATATCATGATTGTCTTTCTCTGATTGACTTATTTCACTCAGCATAGTACCCTCCAGTTCCACCCACATTGAAGCAAATGGTGGGTATTTGTCTTTTCTGATGGCTTAGTAATATTCCATTGTATATATATAGCACATCTTCTTTATCCATTCATCTGTCAAATGATAATCATGGCTCCTTCCACACTTTGGCTTGTGGACATTGCTGCTATGAACATTGGGATGCAGGTCCCTGCATTTCACTACATCAGTATCTTTGGGATAAATACCCAGTAGTGCAATTGCTGAGTCATACTTCTCTGGTTTATTGACAGATGTTTAATCTTATACTCTTGTGTTCAAGTGTTGTCAATCCCAAACTCCATTTTCTTTCTAAAATAGAGGTAATAATCATCACTACTTACCCTAAGTTTTACAGAAGAACATATAGGTGTAGAGCTGATTTGCTCTTTATCTTTTTTGTAAACAATACATACTTTTATTTGCATAGTGCTTTCAGTTGATAGAAAGCTTTAACCATTTCACATCAAACCCGGAGCAAGGATAGTTTTACTTGTGACAAAACCGAGTTGTAGAGAGGTTACACAACTTCCCCAGAGTCCCCAGGTTGACTTCACTTGGTAAATGGGAAGAACCAACCTAAATACTGATCTTCATACTCTCTCTCCTGTATTATGTCCATTCAACTAATTAAGTTGGAGTTTGGGGATCCCTATATAAGTATTAGTTTTTATTATTCTTTATTTTAAATTTAATTTAGTTGTTCTATCAAGAAGTTATCCTTAGACACAATTTGAGGACTTCTGTCGGAAATCAACTAAGTAGAAGGATTATCTCAGTGCTCTTAGGAAATTGGTATTCTACTTAGGAATTTATGACATATGTATGCCAATCTTCTTGGTGACAGGGTATATGAGGAGGAAGGTATTTATCCTACAGATTCCTCATTCCCTGCTATTTTTTGCTCTCTCTACATTGGTCACTTTCTGGATCCAGAAAAATAAAATTGAAAACAAAACCCAAAAAATGTTTAGTTGGAAAAGATTGTGGTTTCAGAGTCATCAAATCACAAAAAATTCATTTATTCATCAAAAATGATTACACAAAGGGGAGGAGAGTTGGGGGATGGGGTAATTGAGTGATGGGCACTAAGGAGGGCACTTGATGGGATGAGTACTGGGTGTTACACTATATGTTGGCAAATTGAATTTAAATAAAAGATTAAGAAAAAATCATCACAAAATTTTGAACCTAGTTAGAAGCAAATACAGCAAATGATATCTGCTAGGATGAGTCTGTTACATCAAAAGCATATTTACAAATCAAAATAATTCTCATATATGTCTCTACATACTTATATTATATGAGCCCCAAATATGCTTTTCTTTCTTTAAACACCAATGCTAAAACTGCATTCACAGGGAAGAAATGATATCTAGAACAACATATTATTTATGAAAGATATATCTTTGGTATATAAGAGATTTGCTTTTAAAATAAGAACTGTCAGTTTCTTACTCCCCTATAATAGTTACCTCTCTCTCTTTTTTTCTCTCTCTCTCTCTCTTTTCATATTCTCATGAAGTCCTATTGCTGCTCTGTATCCTTTTGAGAACAAAGCAAAAATAACTGAATTACTATCTTTAAGCAAATTGATGTTAACCACTTAGTAGCCACTGAAATAAGATTTTGGCTTCGGTAAAATTTCATTATAGTGTGTTTAAGTTTTCCCCTTTACCATTGCTTAACTTTTAGGACTCATGGTTTAGAGTAATGAAGACAAAAAAGGACATGGAAAATGATATTGATTGGTTAGTGTTCTCAAATTTGAAGAGAAAGGCACATTCCCTCTTAAGCCAAAAATTGATTTGCTTTTCAGGGCTTCTTTGAGGGCACTAGAGAAGAGAGAAATCTGCATAGCCTCTATATTGTATAAATTCAACATTCTTATTATATCTAGAATTGGATTCTATATACCTATATCAACAATATCCAGATTCTACACAAAATAGGACTTAGAAATAATTTAACTTTAATTTCTAATATTTATGTAATCTTTGTATCATCTGACATTTAGGCTTTGTTTTATATTTCCCTTAGCATTATTCAAGATGTTCTACATCAATTGATCTTGACCAGGAAATATTTATAGTAAATGGCCCTAGGCCAATAATATGCCTTTCGCTTAATAAAATTGCACTCTGAATAGTTTAAAAGGTGCCTGTATTTAATAGCAAATATAACACTGGCTGCTCCTTTTCTGTGCCAAGTTGCTGTCTAGTTCAAGGTGTTAAATAGCATAATGAGTTTGGTCTCTTCTAATACTGAAAATAAAGACCCAAGAGAACTTCCACAGAGAGGGAGTTTTACAATAGGAGATGACAAGTCGTTGTGAATATGACTTTCCAAGAGAAAGTCTAACTTTTCAAGGCCATGTTCATTCTCCTAATTCATGAGGTGGTCAGAGAGCTCTGTCAGACAGAATTGTCAATAGTCTAAGGTATATTTCAAACACCAGCATTCAAAGATGTTAATATTTCTTTTTTCTGATTCTGCCTGTGTGAACAATGCTCTGCTCAGAGCAAGTGATTTAGTAAAATACTCTTTTATTTTCACAAAATCAATTCTGTGTATAAAGTATGAATTAAATCCTTCAGATATCCTAAATTGTGTTTTAGTTTGGATGGAATAGGTGTTTTTCTGGCTATGGATTTTTGTGTGTGTGGGGGGGCGGGGAGGAGGAAGTAGAGATTACATGATTTGATTTAAGATTTGGAAATAATTCCCATGGATTTACATGCATATTAATGGTAGAATTTTAAAAAAATTGTGTTGATTTTTAAAAATTAATTACTAATTCTTGGAATTCACAGACTATAGCAAATCTTATTTAAAAACTGCTATTTTAAAATAATAATTCTTATGCTTTTTAGATGCTTCTTAAAGTATTGGAATTTGCTATTTTACATACTTAATAACAAGGCTTACTAATTTTTTTTATGTGAAAGATAAGCTTAAGACCAAGAAGTGAGAGCTAATGTAGGAAATTTCTAAAAATAAATACCCCAGTAAACTATAAGAATGATATATAATGTAAAGACTTCTATTGTTTATATCACACTCTGCCATTGAGTACATTGATATCATATTGAGGCAGCTGTTTCCAAAGATGATGTAGAAGATTAGTTATTATCCCGAACTAATTTCTGATGAAATATACTTAGCTAGAACTTAGTCTTACAAATTTAAACAGATTTTACATTTTATCACAGAACTTCTCAGAACCTTTCCTATGTTAAAACTCATTGAGATTATCCAAACGGATGTCTGTACTTAGAATGCATTTCCTAAATTTTAAAATCAAGAAAGACTTTATTTATAGAGAATCTCTGTGGGATATTCTGTCCAAAGCAGGGATCGAATCTTGTCATACTTCCATCAAAAAACCCACAATATTTCTCTTTGGCCTATAAAATAGAGTTCAAATTCTAGCACAGTTTATAATTTACTCTTTATATTGGTCCCCATCTATCTTTTCATTTACAGACACATTTTCCTATTTCTTTCTCCTTTCCACTAGAAGAAAATGGAATATCTTCACTTTCAAATAATTCAGCTACTTATACCTTCAGTTAACTGACTAACTCTTGTCTTTTTCATGAAGAAAAACTTGTACATGGTAAACTTAAAACAATATTTCCCTCAGGTTACATGGCCTGAGACTATCACCTAAGGCTGTTTGGTTGAAGTTTATAACAGATATGCCTGTACAAAACTCTTTACCACAACAAATATTACAGCAAAATTTTAATTTTTTAAAGATTTATTTATTTATGATAGAGAGAGAGAGAGATAGAGAAAGAGAGGCAGAAACACAGGAGGAGGAAGAAGCAGGCCCCATGCCGGGAGCCGGATGCGGGATTCGATCCCAGGACTCCAGGATCATGCCCTGGGCCAAAGGCAGGCGCCAAATCGCTGAGCCACCCAGGGATCCCCCAAAATTTTAATTTTTATATGTATGTGTGTATAACTGATATATTCTACTAATTTAAATAACATATACTGAAATTGAATTTTTAAAAATCCTATTATCTTTCCTTTGCTTGAAAAATTCCTCAGAATAGGTGCTGAAACAAAATTACCAGGATCATAGTGTTAAATTTTCATGAGAATAAAATAACATAAATGTATTTAACTTTAAAATTTATAAATATATCTGTTAACTCTCTTTGGAAAAATTGTGTATCTGTAATTAAGCCTAAATAGGTAACTAAAACTTTCAATGGAGACAATAAATCCATTAATGAAACCTCTACTAATTTTTGATCAAGGGTTCAGATACCACTCAATTCCATTTATGAATAAGGTCTATGTTATATAAATGATGAATTGGTTATATCTGGTCATTTATCAGTAAGTCTCATAAAGTCCTTAAAAATAATCTGTAGTTTAATTAAAGTGGTATGATTTGAGCTCAGTACAGAGTTACTAGGTAATTTGTATTTAGTATTATGAAATAAAAATAACTATTTTTATTTTAGTTTATCTATTATAAATAATGATTCTGTTTGGTTGTAATATAAAGGAACACACTTAAAATTTTGAAACACAGAAATATAAACATGATAAATATTAACCATAAACAAGCCAGTCAGACATAGTAGCTTTTTATAATGGTTCCTAGGTCATATACACATTCATACATATAAATTTACTTATATACGTAACATATACATTATGTAAATACATTACTTAAACATGTATGGATAATAAAAACACATTAAATTGATATTGTAAGCAGCATTTCTCAATCTTATGTTGTATGTGCTTTTCTCACTTTTTATGTGATCTAAGAAAACGTTCACTAGGTCTTCACCCATATTTCATCATTTAGTTGGTCATTATTTTCAAATATTGACCATTATAAATAATATTGGCATGAATATGTTTGTTTATGACTTTTCAAATGGATAGTATTAGATCTATAAGATGAAATTCTAAAACTAGATTTATTAGTTCAAGCTTACTAGATAAAATTGCTATTTTTGACCATTTACTATTCCTAACTGCAATGTATATAAATATATGCATTGCTGTCCCTACCAGATCATCGGTGTATAATATTTTAAAATATTTTGAAAACTTAATTACTTTAAAGAGCTACATACGTTTTGCTTAATCAGCATATTGACTTATTTGGAAGATGGAATATTTTTATATGTATTGTCCATATTTTTGCTTTTGCTAATTATCAGTGTAGCTCCATTTCTTTTAAAAATTGGCATATTCATTTTTTATTTAATTAGGAGATATTTATATTTTTAGCCCTGAAAATACCCTATGTGTAGCAAATATTTTTCCAACAGGTCTTCTGCATTTTCACTTCACTTATAAGGCTATCATAATATGGAAATTTACATTTTTAACTTGAGTAGCAACAGTATCACACACATTCCTCCCAGATCTCAAGAGTACTTTCCTGAGTTAACCCCATTTGCCAGTTCTATTTTTATTTCTTCAGGCACTCACATGTAGATGTCTAAATAATTTTCTTGTAATAAAAAAAAATTTCTTCAATTGAATCCTTGATAAATGAAGAGTTAGTTAATTTATGCCTTCTTCCACTTCTATCTCTATGTCCAGTTAGTTTTGTAAACCCATCTTTACTTCCTCTATTGCTTATTATTAGATCTTTAAATCATTTCCTTGAACCTCTAGGGAGTAAATACTTCTCAATTTCCTTGGAACTTGTAAGTGAACTTGTCCAGGACTCTGTCATCTCATTCTCTTTCTCCACTCTCTTACTTCTGTATTTTGCACTCCTTATTAAATGTTTCTGGCTTTATCTACATGTTGGTTCTAAAAATGAAATAAACATTGATGTGATTATGACTGGATAGATAAAATTCACTACAAAGTCATGTAGTTTTCTATAATTACACCTCCTCTTCTATACTTTCAGTGTCGCAACTCCAGTGTCACTCAGAGTATTCGTCTTTGTTAAAGCCTAGTGGGTGTCTAAAATTAGAGTGTTTGTTCTCTTTCCTATTTGCATCAGGCTTTTCTTGAATTGTAGTTTTCTCCTGGAGTTGCTAATTGCTTTTCTTTTGTTGTGTTGGAAAAAAAATTATACATGCTTTTTATTTTTTAATACATGCTTTCATTCCACAGCTCTCATAATATTCATGTTTTTAATGAAATTCTATTTTTATTTTTACTATATCCCTCCATTCTAGTTTTCTTTTGAATACCAAAATCTTGTTTTGTCTTGGACTGGCTTCTTCACAATTAATCTGTGGCTTTCTACTACAGTTGCTTGTTTTTCCTGACGTTTCTGATTGGCTGTTTTTTCTTCCTGATGTTTTACGCATTTTTCATATCTTATTTCTTCTACTAAGGTCTCCATCATGGTGATATTCTGTGAAGCATCTTTCTCTCAAGCCTTACTGTTTCTCTCAAGCCTTACTGTTTCTCTCAAACCTACTGTAGATCTAAAGAGATCAGCTTAATCTTGGAACTCTTTACTGCTTTTTGTCTGTTGTACTCATGCATTTTTAAAAATACATCCTCAGTATGTATCTTCCTCAGAAGATATCTGAGAAGTGAGTTTTTTCATGAATGAAATGCCTTTGTTCTGCCTTCATATTTGATTGTTTAAATAAGAAAGTAATCTATTTCTAAAAGTCTGTTTTCTCTGCACACAATGCTTTAAAATTTGATGTACTTAGATAAACTGTTATTTTCCTCTATGATAACTTCCATTGCTTTCATATTAAGCAAATAATTATTAATCCTTCAAACAGGTCAAAAGTCACTCAATTTCCTGTTATTTCATTTTAATTTGTTATTCTGAAATGTGGAATGTAGTGTATGATAAAAAAAGAAAATGAATCCAAGTTGACCCATATCGCCATACCATTTGATGAATAAGCCATCTTTTCCCCTAATTTATCTGTGATATATCCTTTGGTGTATTCTAAATATCAACTCTCTATATTGAAATATCAACAATATCAATTCTGATTGACCTGTATGTTGATTTCTATACCAGTACTAAATTATATAAATTATTAAAACATTGTATATGATTTAACATCTTGAAGACAAGTCTTCTTTTCTTTTCTTTTTTAAGATTTTATTTATTTATTCATGAGAGACACAGAGAGAGGCAGAGGCATAGGCAGAGGGAGAGGGAGACATAGGCATAGGCTCCCCCTGCAGGGAGCCTGATGTGTGACTCTTGATGCCAGGACCCCAGGATCACCACCTGAGACAAAGGCCGACACTCAACCACAGAGCAATCCAGGTGCACCAACTCTTCTTTTTTTATCCATTTTATTGCTACTCTTATTTTTTTCTGATAAAAGACATTTGCATATCTTTCTACACATAAAGATTATCATTATAAATTATAACCAGTTATTAGAATCACTGTTAAAAATATGTATATAAAAAGAGGAAAATGAATGTCAATGTATGTATAGAGGCACAAGGGAAACTGTACACATCCATTGCTCTGTGTATCATGATTACATAGAATTCCATTGCAAACATGTCCAACATCACTTTATGTGGTTTAAACTGGTGGACATTTGAGTTAAATCTAATTTTGTCTATTAAAAACAATGCTGCTATGGATATCCTTACACACATGTCTTTGAACTTATCAGATTATTTAATTGATACAAATTCCCACAAATAGAATTTTGATATATGCCCATTTCATAATTGTGATGTACAGGGAGTTTCATATGACAGTTTATGGATTTATGTCAAAAACTCTACTAATAGTCCATTAAGAGGCCTGATTTCTTCCATCATCATTATTATTATCATTATGTCATCATCATTATTATTATGGTCAGGAAAAGAAAAAGTTTCTTCTATATACAAAAATGATATCTCATCTTTATTATAATTTGTACCTATTATATTGCTAATAATGATATTGGGTGATATGCATAAAGTTTTTAAATTACACGTTCATTTTGTTTTTCTATTTCTATTACATAGTAACTTTTTCTTAATGATGTGAAGAAGCAGCTTAGTTGACTGTCAAATGTTGCACATTTCCCAGTTTGTCATTTGTCTGTTAAACACGCTGTCATGTTTTTACCACAAGTAGTGTTTATATTTTTAAAATTAATTTTGTGCAGCTTTTTTTCTGGTTTTACATCAGTATTAGAAAGGATTTGACATGCATAAGATTTGTTTTATTTCAATTTTCATTTTCTTCTAGAACTTTTAATAACTCCATTTCATATTTAATTTAAAAATGAATATGGAATTTATTCAGGTATATGGAATAAAGTAAGAATTCAACATTTCTCAATAATGACTAGTCATTTATCCTAATGCTGTATTTTCTCCTCAGATTTGAAATATTATTTTAAAATTTGGTTCTGTTTCTGGATTCAATTCTGTTCTAGCAAGCTATATTTCTACTTTTGTTCTAGTTTTTAAATTACATCAGGTTCTTAAAATATTTTAATATTATTACCAATTGGCACGTTATGTTCCCATTAATAATTTATTTTTTAATTTGGAGACTTAAAACTTAAGTCCTCTCTCTCAGAAGCCCTGGATAGTTGGATAGTTTGCTCTTTTTTTTTTTTTTTTTTCTTTTTCTTCTTCTTCCATTTGCATAGAAAACTTCTTGGTCTTACCTGAGTCTCCTGGACCTTGTGCTTTTTCAGAGTAGGAGACTTCATACTCCCTTAAGCCAACCATCATGTTCTAGTCCATATTCCACAAAACTTACAGAGGAGGTTATAAAGTATCAAGCTAATAATAACTTTTCCCATTGATTCCATTTGTGAACATTTACAAAATGCATAACTACTTCAAGAATCTCAGAAGGGAGAGATACCTGAGCCAATTTAGAATTTAGGCTTCCCTCTCAGATGCCATGGTCAATCTTTGTAGTTTCCCAGAGCACATCAACATCCCTAATCTCGTGCTGTGTTCCACCAAAAAGCTACGCAAAATCTCACTTTTACTTTCATAGTCATCTGTATCAACATATACTACTTTACTGTTTCAATTAGGAATATTTGCTGAATTTTATAAAATGCTTTATTTTTTTATAAAATGCTTTAAATATATCTATGCCGATAATCATATTTTTGTCTTTTAACGTGTGTGTGAGCAAATTATATGCTAGAGTTCCTAATAATGTTGAAACAACCATCCCTACATTTGTAGGATTAATTATAATCAGTTTATGGTCAATTATCCTTTTAGTGCACTGCCGTATTTAATTTATGGTCATATAAAAATGTGGATAATTATTATACTTAAAATTAAATTGTTTATTAGTATCTAACTTATATCTATCAGATGTTTACAGGTCTACTCATAAATGAGAAATAACAAATTGACGAATATCTATCGAGTGCCTACTTTATGGTCAACAGTGTCCAAAACACGGAGGTTTTAGCTGTGTTTTTGTAGAGTTTACCCTCCAGTGGCCAGAGATAAACATGTTTTAAAAAAGGGGAATAAAAAGTAAAATTAATTCACATTGTGATTCAACAAGTAAAATAAAATTAGTTGAAATAGACAGCAAGTGCCTAGGGCAGCACCAGTCTTCAAGGGAGTGTTCAGGGAAGGACCTCAAAAAGTTGCCATTGGAGCCTTAGTGATGAGAGGGATTCACAACTTAAGGAAGACTGTTCCTGGAAGAAAGCAAGAAACAAAAGTCCCAGGAAAGTTTTAGTTTATTATGAATTCTTTTGAATTTGGTAATTCTAGTATTTTAAACTTGTTGGGAGAAATTTTAGAATTTTCCATTTTCTAGGATACATTCTGGATAATTTTAGCACAATAAAGAATATTTACTTGCTGAGGGTATCATAACATTTGCAAAAAAAAATCCTAAGAACCTAGCTGAATCCGGTTTGGTGATTATTTGATACCTTTTCTATTTTTGTTTCTGGTTATTGGATAGCTCCTAGGTTTTCTACCATTTTAATACTTACTTTTTTAAAAGATTTATTTATTTATTGATGAGAGACACAGACTGAGAGAGAGAAAGGCAGAGACATAGGCGGAGGAAGAAGCAGGCTCCTCACAGGGAGCCTGATGCAGGACTCGATCTCGGATCCCGGGATCATGACCTGAACTGAAGGCAGGCGCCCAACTGCTGAGCCACGCAGGGGTCCCAATTTTCATACTTACTTAAAACAAATCCTTGTTTTCAAATGTATTTCCATCATGTGTGGAATATTTTCTCATAGTTTTTAATAAACCTTCTGTGATTGCTAGTTTTTTTTTAATTGCTCTTGTCAAGTAATTTTCTTTATTTCCTCTAAAAGCATTTCCAAGGTTTGCTGTTTTTGTTGTTGTCACTGCTAGTTGTCATCTTTTCACAAAGTATCACACTAAGAATCATGAGCAACTTTTTCTTTTGCTTCTTAATTCCTTATGTATTGGGTATTATCTTCTTGTCCTGTTTTTTCATCATCTTAGATCAAGTTTTTTAACTAATAAATTGTCTTCCCCATTAAAAACTCTCTTTGATGACATCCCATAAGTTTGGATACATAGTATTGCAGTAATCACAGTCTTCTCTTTGATCCAATATTACATAATAAAAGGATCAAATATTTTTAAGTTTTCATGGCTCCTACTTCTGTATAACACATTGGAGCCACCAATTAACTTTTACTCATTTTTAGTTTGATTAGCCTTGTAGTTTGTAGAAGTTTCTTCCAGGTGTTAATAATAAGTAGACTTCTTTTAGCTAAAGTTTTCAAAGTTTAAATAAATCTGTGTACTTTTATTTATATCTATAATTATACTCGTGGGAACTAAATAGTAAATTTGTTAGGATATAGGAACCTGATATCCCTTTAATTAATTAATTAATTCCTTCCTTAATTTAACAGATATTTATTGGACCCCTACCTTGCACAAGCTGTTGTCCCAAGAAATGAGGAAAAGATACAGATAAGAGAAGATCCTGGTTTTATGTATCATTATAAATGGAATTTATAATGTGAAAAAAGGGGTGCCTGGCTGACTCAGTCAGTTAGTCATCTGACTCTTGATTTTGGCTTAGGTCAGGATCTCAGGGTCCTGAAATCAAGCATGTGGCTGGCCCAGGCCTATACATGTGCATTCTCTCTCTCTCTCTCTCACTCACTCTCTTTCTCTCTCAAATAAATAAATAAAAGTGTTTTTTTTAAAAGGTGAACAAAAGTACACATAACCAGAAAGATATGAAATCGTTTATAGTACTGTTCCACAAGGATGACCACTTACCATGTTGCTGTATTTATTTTCTGTTTTTCATAATAAGGCTTAAAATGAGAGATTTGGAGAAGAGATTTCACTCCTCTTTTAAAACATAACAAGCCAAATTCTGAAGGCGATCACATTAGATTTTAAGGGTCTTAGGTGGGTCAAATGAGAAACCTAAACCACTTGAACCAATGTCCTCAACCTTTTTGAAAACTGAAAATAAGCCAGGCTTTCTTTGTTGCATGCTTTCCACTAGCTGTTGCTTAACAGAGAACATTTCAGAAGCCTCTCTTTGCATTGCTGTCTTGATTTTCTTTTTTTCAATTTCAGCAGAGTGGCTCATAAATAAACATGTTCACGGCTCCAGTTGGGAGTGACAGTTTATTCCTACTATTTTGATGGATTGTACAAGATATCTACAGTTCTCTTCTCTAACTAAACATCCATGCATGGACTGTAAAATTAATCATAACATGGCAGGATGCCTAAGAATTTGGAACTGTTTCTCTCTTGGTGACTCTCAGTGTCAAAGTGAAACTTTCATTTCAGTAATGATAATTAACAAAACCTACAATGCTTACTTTTGGAGATTTACTAAGTGATGTATATACTGCCCTTTCTCTCATATACAAGGCTGCGTGTGCTCAGATGTCTATGGATTCTTTTGATTAGAAAGTAAATCTTTTGGTTATTGATTCATCATTGATGCTTTTAATAGAAACTTGTGATATCTTTCACATATTTGCTGATGACCTAGATGTATGTGTACATAGGCAGTGCTGCATCATTAGAGATTGGCACCCAACTGCGGTAATGCCCTTCTGTGAACCCCAGCTGCTGTGCACCTTGAGAAGAAGCTTGGCCCTAATTTCAGGGGAAATGGGAGGTAGAGGGGAGGCTATGTATATATCACTTACCCCCAATACAAGGGGATGTCACACTTGTTCAAATGTTTACTCTCTTTTTTATTCTTCTTCCAGCTGAGTTCTTTCAACTCACTGGGAAGAGGCTGGTGCTTGAGATCTGAAGGTCATGAATTCTATCTCACTGGCAGGTTTCATGGATGTGGTTAGCAGATGACTATGATGCCTGTATTCTTTGTATATAGGGTCACAGATCATTAAACATCACTTCCATTAACATCTGCTTCTGTCTTTCAACAATAATGTATGTGAGCCAATGGAATGTCTTAACAGGGGAAAGGTAACAAATTTATTGGCCCTGCTTTACAGGCATCTCTGCACGCAGAGACACAGAAAATATTAATGGCTGTACATTATATGATCATCACAAGAAATATTTTCTCTTGTATGCTACATAAAAAACAATGTGACTGAATGAATAATTCAAAAAAGTAGAACCCCCTTTCTTGAGATCCTACTAACTCAGCCTCTATGATGTCCCTCTTTCCTTTCACTTCTCTTGTTTCCTGTTGCATACCTTTTGTTCACAGTCCTGGACAACTGCAGAGGCTCCTATCTAGTCTCCCCATCTGTAATGTGGTCTCATGTGTCTTTGTCATATTGGTTCATTTATAGCACTCTTTTGTGCATCAGCCTCCTGCTCAAAATCCATTAATGGCTCCTTTTTGACACCAAGCATCCAAATTCCTTAGTTTGATATTCAGAGTTCTTTATGATATGAACTAAGCCTCCCTTTTAATGATTGTCTCTTACTGCTATGCTGCTATACTTCTTCGGCCAAGTGAGTCACACTGTGTGAGAAAGCGTTTCATAGTCAGTGCCTATGGTAGAGAGCTGAATGGGTCTGTAGTTTTGACACCAGTCTTACCTCTTATGATGCATTTCTAAAAATCATTAAATTTTGAGCCTCTCCTTCACTGGGTACAACCATCAGTTTTGCTGGATAATGAATGAATGGAGGCAAGTGCCTGAAAGGAGCTTGAGGCATGGTAGATACTTTTGAAAGGACACTGGTGGTAATAGTGACAGTGCTGGCAGATTTTCCCAGCTCATACTTCCCAATCATTTGCGTTACTCAAGTCCAATCCTTCAGTTAAGTGACAAAAATTTTCCTTCTTGTCTTATGAAGTTATTTTTATGATTTTCCAGCCACTAGATTTTTGCGCCCCTCCCCATTCTAACAATCTAATTGTCTGCATCATTAATTTGTGTTTTAATTTCTCCTGTTTTGGGACACCTGGTTGGTTTAGCGGTTGAGCATCTGCTTTGGCTCAGGGCGTGATCCGGAATCCTGGGATCAAGTCCCACATTGAGTTCCCTGTATGGAGCCTGCTTCTCCCTCTGCCATTCACAATGGCCCTCTAATATTAGAAGGGCAAAAGGGATGCCTAGGGTGGTCCAGTGGTTGAGCATCTGCCTTTAGCTCAGGGCATGAACCTGGAACCCACTATCAAGTCCTACATCAGGCTTCCCGCAGGAAGCCTGCTTCTCCCTCTGCCTGTGTCTCTGCCTCTCTGTGTGTGTGTGTCTCTCATGAATAAATAAATAACATCTTTAAAAAATAAAAATAAATAAATATATTCTCTTGTTTTATTTTCCCTATCAAGTTGTGAAGCTGCTAGAAGGGAAATCCCTTATTTTGTATTTGTTGTCATTTCTTTGCTACAATGGCAATCGCACAATTTCGCAGATAATTTAATGTAAATTTGTTGGTTAATTTATATGATATATTAGAGTCAATGCCATACATCTAAGGAATATAGCTTTATGGCTAGTTTAAATGGAACTTAATATTTTTATGTGAACTTTCACTAATAGCCTGAGTTCAACTTTAAGAGAAATAAATGCAATTTACTAGTTGGTGGCAGCAATTTCAAAATAGACAAGTTTTCACTTCTTTTGATTTCAGCTAACTTTGTTACATCACACAGATCCTTGTTGAACCAAGTAACACCACCAGCTTATTTTTATCCTATCTACTTTGTGTCAGGAACATGCTAATCCCATACATTGCCCTCAACATGTTATGTTATTATTCTCATTTTACAGATAATAACACTAAAACTCATAGACAATAAGGAAAGTGCCCAAATGTGGAGAGCTACTTTGATAGAATGGAGTAATTCATCAAACATTCACTCATGTCCCTGATCCCTTCTTGGGGATTGCCTCATTTTGATCTGTCCAGTTGACTTTGGCAATGGAATATCCATAACTGGGTATTATATAAGCAGAGACTCTAAATGCATTATGGAGTTTAGCTTGTTTTTTGCCTTTCTGTTATTTACTCTGATAAGAACATACCGGGGTGGCCACTGATTCATGGAGGGTGCACATAAACCTGACCTGTACTGAGAAGTCAAGTCCAACCTCACCACTGCTTGAAGCAAAACTCCCCATCCAAGCACAGCTCATAGGGACAAATTGCCTTGACCTATAGACCCTTGAACTAGAAAATCATATCGGGGATGGTTTGTTAAGTAGCATGACAATAGATGATGAATCTTTTTTTTTTTTAAATTTTATTTATTCATGAGAGACACACACAGAGAGACAGAGACACAGGCAGAGGGAGAAGCAGCTTTCTGCAGAGACCTGATGCAGGACTAAATCCCAGGGCCCTAGGATCACTCCCTGAGCCAAAGGCAGATGCTCAAACATTGAGCCATCCAGGCATCCCTAGATGATGAATCTACTAAAAATTGGATGAGCTGAGATTTGAACTCAGATCTTTCTAAATCCATGTGCTTTTCACTCTACCACACTTCACCAGCTAAAATGTACACAGAAGGACTGCATTTGGAGTTTTATTCAAAATTTCAGCTTATATGAGTTCATATTGATCAAAATAACATTCTGCTTTCCTTACATTGCCACAAGAATACTTCTATGAAAAGCACTCTGATTGTCAAAATGAATGTCATTAAAAATCCTTTCTTGATGTCTGCGAATCCATTTTTGGCATACTATTTGTACAGTGAGGACAACCAAACCACAAAACTGCTTCAAATGTCTGCTCTCACATATGTACACCACTCTAAACAGATCCTGCTTGAGGTGAATTCATTACCACAAGATATTCTAAATCAAATATAAAGTTTAGGAACTGATTATATATTCACCAATGGTAAACAGTAATTTTTCAGAGGTAGAGGATAAGCTTCTTACTTTAGAAAGTCACATCAAATTGGAGAGTGGATGATTAACAAAATGTTAATTGCCAAATGTGGTAGGTAATTGAAAATGTGATAATTGACATATAATTTTGGCTATTAGCACATCATTCACCACTTATAATATTTGTGTGTCCTTCTGATGAAAATACTGAGTGCCTAGAACAGATTACCAACACAACCGAACTGGCTCGAATCTATGATACTGTATTAACTGGTGCTAACTAGTAGTTTCTATTTGGCATCTAACATTGCCAACATCTCAGTATGTTCATTATCATTTTTCAATTTTATTTTCAAGTCCCAAAATCCTTAAATAGTAGCAACCTTGTGGAAAAAAAATGTTGATTTTTCATTTGACATGTAAATGTCACACATTGCAATTCCTGTTAGCTACCACTTCTCTTTCCTTAGTGCTAGCTTGATAGTGATTGTGGAGATGGCTGCAAAGATGGCTGCCAACAATTCATCACATTCACCTACATGCATATCGCACCTGCCACCCATGAGATGGAATCCATTTTCCCTCTCCTCCAATCTTAATTGACCTTGTGACTTGCTTTGACCAACAGAATGTGGAAGAAATGACACTATACCAGTTGCAGATCTGTGCCCTAAAAAGCTGGTTGCTTTAGTTTTTGCACTATTGGCATCCAGCTTCCCTGTAAAGAAGTGTGGGCAAGACTTCTGAGTGATGAAAGACTATGAGTACAGGAAGAGTCCCAGCCAGCCCTACAGCTCTTCTAACTCCTCTATCTGCGGTGCCAGACATGTCAGCAAAGCCATCTCTGGTCCTCAAGACCTAGTCAAGCTACCCCAGACAATGCCAAGTACAGCAGAGAAAGATGCCCCCAAATTGCTGAAAGATGACAAATAAAAAATGTAATTATTGTGTTAAGTCAGTAAGTTTGAAGTAGTTTGTTGAACTGGTTATGTAATACCAATTACTGAAATGGTGATATAAGATAAATACAAGACAGAGCCTTTCACAATATTTTTTAACCTTTCCTATGTATGACCTCAGTTCTAATAAAAGCATTTCATCAATATCTTTTTCCATTTTAATTAAAGTCATTAAAAAATCATGCTTTATCACATCCTTTTCTCATTTTTATTCAATTTGCATTATTGGATAGCTCAACTATCTTTCAATCATCATTTTTTTATAAATGTATACATATATTTAACAGAAAAACTAAAGTCTATATGTAAAATATAAATGAGAAAACCTTTAGTTCAATGATTTTTAATTTTGTCTTATAATAATACATATTGAAAATGAGTCATTTGATAGATTTTTCAACAGTAGAGGATAATAATTACCCAAACTTTGGAAAATATTTACTTCAACAGAATATTTTGATGTTCTTTGAATATATTTTTTATATCCAAATCTGCCATAATATGGAATAATTAGCAACTCTTCCATAATAACTGTGTTTAAAAGTGAGTTATAATTAAGTGCAGTTAATTACAAAGTAGCAATAGAAAGAATAATGATTTAAACTTTGCTTTAAACTTATGATAATTCCTTTCCTTCAAAGTGTGGGCATATACATAATTTGAAAATATTTTGTTAAAACTCTGTACAGATAATTATGACCATAGTAATCTTAGTATATTAATTTTAAATTCATGTACTCCTGACCACTGTGTCTGACAAGCAAAATGAAACTGCCCAAAATAAACAGACAATGAATATGTTCCTGTACATACCAATTCAACTGAGAATCATTTTACCTACATTTTTAGGATTAAATAAGTCTGTATTAAGTAGAAAAGTCAATGACAAAAAGGCAGAAGATCAATATTAAAGCTAATTTAGTCAATGTTTGGATATCACGTTAGATCAAAAGTCAGCATCACTCATATAAAGATAATAGAGGTGAATTGGAAACAAACTATGGTATAACTCTCCTGATTTGATATGTCTATTGAATAGAAATTATGGTTTTGGAATTCTTGACTCAGATTGCCCAGATGAACACTGTACATTTGGAACCTCAAGAGGCATAAGAGGACTGAGAGAAGTAATCGACCTCAAGTTTAGAATCAGAAATGTTTACCTTTGATTCTAACCGAGGCAAGCTCAAAAATTAAATGGCTGGGAATACCACAGGATTTTTAAAGATTCATCCTTTTTTAACAATCATGAGAGCAGGAAAGGGCTTGGGAAATACACCTTCGTACTGCAAGATGAGAAGAGAAGAACAAGAACCATAGTATATCATCATTTTAGGCATGAAAATATTCAGGATTGGGTAGGAGTGCTGGGCTGCTTCTAAACAATCTGCACCTCGGTCACAATTTGGATTGCATTTGTAGAGTAGTTCGAGAATTAAATGACCTAAACAGCTGGCTCTAGAATTCTAACTATAGGAGGAAAACTGTCTTTGTTTGGGGAAAATATTTTTTCAGGTCACTTGGAGGTAGTAGGTGAGAACTCCATAGAAGCCATGCCGGTAAAGGAGATTGTAATGCTTCCTTACACTGGGTAAATAGAAATGCTCACTCTCCCGTTTGAGAGAGTAGAGGGAATTGGGGCAAAGAAAATGGCCAGGGTGTAGGAGGATAAAACCTGAACCAAGGAAGTGGCCATGAAGCCTTAGAAGCAGTAGTATTTCCAATGTGGAATATCTTTTTTTAATTGACTTTATGTTTCAGAGCAGTGTTAGATTCCCAGTGAAAGTACAGAGAGTTTGTATATGCCCGGTGTTCCCACCCTTGCTTCTACCACTTGTCAACATCCCACAGCAGTCTGGAACGTTTGCTATAATTGATGAAACAACACTGACACATTTTCATTACCCAAAGACTAAACCTCACATTAGGGTTCACTCTTGGTTTTGTTCATTGAATGCATTTCGACAAATGTGTAAAAATATGTACCCCCCATTCTAGTACCAAACAGAGTAGTTTCCCATGCCCTATGTATCATTTGTGCTCTCCCTATTGATTCCTCCTTCCCCCTAACCACACACTGTGGGATTGTTCTTTTTTTATTTAACATTTATTTATTCAGACACCTGGGCAGCTGAGTGGTTGAACCTCTGCCTTCAGCTCAGGGCGTGATCCTGAGGTCCTGGAATCAAATCCTGCATCCAGCTCCCTGCAGGGAGCCTGCTTCTCCCTCTGCCTATGCCTCTGCCTCTCTCTGTGTCTCTCATGGGTCAATAAATAAAATATTTAAATAAATAAATAAATATGGATTTATTTATTTAAGAGAGAGAAAGCATAAGTGGGAGGGGCAGAGGCAGAGGAAAACAGAATCTCAAGCAGACTCTGTGCTGAGTGTGGAGCTTGACAGGGACTCGATCTCAAGACTCTGAGATCACGACCTGAGCTGAAACCAAGAGTCAGAGGCTTACCCACTTGTGCCACCCAGCACCTCTCCCTGTGGGATTTTAAGCTGTGAGCCTTCTATCCCTCTAACCTTTAATGAAGCTTTATATATGCAGTATACTGAGTTCCTCTTTAGTGTTAGCATTTAAAAATGGGATGAGACAATCCACACACTTAGTCAATTCCTAAATATAAATAAGAGAGCATTTGCAAAGTAAAAATATCTTCAGAAATCCATAGAAATCTTGAGGAAGATATTTGAATCTCCGTAAAGTGTAGCATAGAGCTTTGAAACAATTTAATTAAGATCCAAAGAAACAGGGGCACCTGGGTGGCTCAGTCGGTTAAGTGTCCAACTCTTGATTTTGGCTCAGGTCATGATCTCAGGATGGTGAGATCAAGCCCTGTGTCAGGCTCCACTAGGTATAGAGCCTACTTAAGATTCCCTCTGCTCTCTCTCTCTTTTTCTCTATCCCTCTTTCAAAAAGATCCAAAGAAAAAAAGTTTCAGCTGACATCTACATTAAACAAGTTTGATATTATTTTAAATGCATTTGATGATAAACAAAAAAAAAATAGCCTTCAATTTGGGAGTGGTAGGAGTAGCCATTGTAAAATTAAATAAATTGCCCAGTCTCTTTGTAAGCTTCATCAAAAGACACTCAGATCACCATTTCCTTAGAGTGAGTCTAGCAGAGTTGTACACAAATAAACTGGCCAATCAAATCTTAAACGGGTCAGCCTTCAAGTAATACTTTTGCTATTCATAAAGAGCTGACAATTTTTGACGTATGGATTTTTTTTTACGTGGAGAGGACTCTTTCAAGTAAGTGGAAAGGAATTTCAGAGTATTGCTCTCTCAGGGAACATTGTTAAAAAATAAAACAAAACAACATCAACAATAGCAAAAACCTCAAAGGATATTTTTCACTGAAGGGATGGATTTTTCTAAAGGAAAGATTCTCATTTAAACCATATGTAATCAAAATAAATCAGGGAATGAGCTATTTTGGGTAGAGGAGGAAATCTTTGATCCAGCAGCCTCGAGAGCATAGATTGAATAGAAATGTCAGCAGAGAGACAGGAGGACGTCGTCTTGTGTTAAAGCTGGATGAGTGGTATGGGAAGGGAGAAAAAACAGAGACAGCACTGACAGCAATCAGAGAGAAGCGATGAGGACCCTACTGAGTTTGAAGAGATCGCTGCAGGGAGCCTGTCCCATAGAGAAAATAAAAGGGTTAAAAATATCAGTGAACGGACAAAAGGAAAGAAAAGGTAAAAAAATATTAATACGCGCAACGAAGGGAAAAAAGCATTGTGATAATAGTGATACCTGAACTAATGTACAATTGAAATAATTAAACTAATAATTAAACCATAAGTTCTAGAACCAGCACACTTGTACCTCAGTTTTTTTTCAACTGTGTAATGGGGATACTGATTGCATTCTTCCTCATTGGGCCACAAGGATTGCATGTGCTAATCTACATAAAAGCACTTGGAAGGGTGTTAACATGTAGTGAGTGCTCAGTACATATTAGGTATTAATATTATTAATATTAACCATTTTTAATAATGATAACAATGAAATATTAGAACTGCTTATATAAGTAAACCATTGCAATATAAAATAACTGGAAAATAAATAGTACAACAGAACAGTTAATTGAAATAGGTTGGTTCATGAGGACTACTTGTGGCATGTAAGAAATTAGCTCAAGAGAAAGCACACAAAAGAAGGCTCAGATCTGCAACTGAGGTTGTTCTTCAAGTCCTTCACAAGGACCGGCACACAAGCAGCCTCAATTGAACTCTGTTCTATATTTCATATAGAGATGTCTGAATTAATTGCATATAACTAATAAAAAAGCTTAGTAAATCATGTTATGTTTTTTTAGCCATATCATTCTCATCAAATAAGTCTCAGTTCTGTTTTTGTGTATGGTCTCAATTTTTAAACCCTAACTAGGAAATTTCATAGAAATGATGCCCGGATCAGCCTGAAGTCCACTGACCTTGCCCAGGGATGAGCCTCCTAAGGTAAAGGAGCTGTGTTGGCCACGTCTATAGCCCCATGAATATCAAAGAGCATCCTGAGAGTCCAATAGCATCAAAGGAGAACTGGCACTTCCTTTCTGGATTTATCTACCCCTTGCCTGGGAAAGGTTATCCAGGCTCACACACATTAGCTATTTACTGAGGGGCTTTCTTTGTGAAAGCAGTTTTCTTTAGAATGATCAGTACGTGATCCTAAATGTATGATTAATTATGTTTTCATGCAATGATAGAAATGTTTAGGTGAGAGAAATCATAAACAACATGCAAGTATCTCATAGGAAAGTACATGAGTACAAAGAGATTAGGCGGATTTTCTCTGATCCTACAGCCTGGAAATAAAACCAGGGCAAGAAACCAGATAGCTTTATTCTTATTCCTCCACATACCTAAAAAACCTCCCTTGCTCACAGGATCCTTTCTTTTTTTTTTTTTTTTTTAATTTTTATTTATTTATGATAGTCACACAGAGAGAGAGAGAGAGAGAGAGAGAGGCAGAGACACAGGCAGAGGGAGAAGCAGGCTCCATGCACCGGGAGCCCGACGTGGGATTCGATCCCGGGTCTCCAGGATCGCGCCCTGGGCCAAAGGCAGGCGCTAAACCGCTGTGCCACCCAGGGATCCCTGGATCCTTTCTTTCATCACAGAATCATGATGGTTTTCAAAAGCCAGAATAAAAATGATAGTACAAAGTTATCAAAAGGAGTAGGGACAAGACAATGGCTTGTAGTTATAGAAATCCTTCTAACATGCTTATCATGTAAATGCACATTTGGCACTTATAAGTAGTATTCCCCTGAATTACATATTGCTGCCTTGGCTTAAATCCTGTTTACTTAGTAATCATTTTGATCTTTTGATCCCCGTTTATTTAGTAACCATTATATTTTATGTGTCTATGACATTCCATTTTTTTATCTCTAAATTACCATGGACTCTTTCATAAATTATACTAAATTATACCTCGAAAAGGTTGATTCAAACAAATGAGTGGCAACCAAAATAAAAGCACTCTTTTCTACTCTGGCCATATTTTGTTACTCATATGTTGAGTGCGTGTGTGTTATGTCTCTACTATAGATATAGCATGTCTATGCCTATCTTATTGTCTGTGTGTATCTATATATGCACATTTCTGTGTCACTCAACCTTGCTTTCTATCTGTATTACTTTTATGCATCCGCCCAACTAAGTATGTTTCAGGGAAATCTTCTAATGTGTCTGTAGCCCCATGAACTAGGACTTGACAAAATAATAACTTCATATGTAGAGCACATTAGTTAACAGAGATCTGGGGGAAAGAATGCTTGGGAAGAGTGGGGAAAAAGTCAAGAGCAAAAGGAAAGACCTGCAGTCTGGGAGTGATGCTAAATCCTGAAGATAAGAGACAGGAAGTGTAATGAGTCCAGGGCAGAAATGCTAAAGAATATTTAAGAATTCTAAAAGAACTTCTTACTATTTACTTAAACATTTTCCTGGGCTCTGATTCGATGAAAATTACCCCCCCACACACACACACACTGTCCTAAATCCACACATAGTGTTTGAAACACACACACATCTGTGAACTGGCAGTGCTTTAGAGGATGAAATGTTCAGGGCTATAACCTGGAGGTTCAATAATGTGGAAATGAACACATGCCTGGAAGACAGTGGGAGTGGAGAAGCAGCTGGCTGATGGGTGGCTGGGATGTGGAGACAACGCTCCAACTTTGCTCAATTTTTTAAAAAGATGTTACTCTTCAAGGAAGATGGGAAACTGATTTTTGGATTACATATACCATGTGACCATGAAGGTCTCCTGCACAGCCAAGAGCTGTAAACAAAATTATGTATATCTCTGTTAATCATTGTAGTTTCCAAGTATAGACATAAACTGCAAAGAGATTCAATCATCCTCTCACTACTTTTCTTGTGAAGGCTTAACTTCACTGTGAGAGAGGCTTAGTTTATACTCCATGATACTCTATATAATAATAATGTGGTTTCTCTGTAACAGTACCCCTAAAAATAGTACCATATCTTTATAACTGCGAGCACAGTTGAGAGTCTTTGTACACTATGCAGGAATGTCTCATTCCAGAAATCATTTACAACGGCCGCAGTCACCCAACGCTCATAATCTTAAGCAAATAAAAATGAACATATGTCTATTCCCCCAGACAACTGCATGCATACTCTGACCCATAGGTCTTCCCCAGTCTGATGTTTTTGGTTACGACCAGAAAAATAACACTTCTATTTTGGTAACTTTTAGTATTCTTCTAGTGTTCTTTAGAGCTGTATCTCCTAACAAAGTGTGAGAGAACGCTAAACGTGGGTGATGTGACCGCCCTAAACCATGTTGTATAAAGGTGCACTCTATTCTATTACATGACTTAACGTCACATCCTTGACAAAACTGGATTTAGAAATTTAAAAGACTTACCTGAAGACTATATTCCTGTGTAAAAAGAATCAATATAAGATTTGATCATTGTGACCATTTTAAGCCCAATCTAGTCTCATTAAATTTCCTGTGAAAGAGGCTCCAGGTTCTTATTTTTTTTTATGATTTTATTTATTCATGACAGACACACAGAGAGAAGCAGAGACAAAAGCAGAAGGAGAAGTAGGCTCCCCGCGAGGAGCCTGATGCAAGACTCGATCCCAGGACTCCCAGATCACACCCTGAGCCAAAGGCAGATGCTCAACCACTGAACCACTCAGGCATATCAAGGCTTCAAGTTGTTAAAGGAGAACAATGCAAATCAAGACAGGTGTGATGTGGCACAGGAGTCATTCTGCTCTTTCTGTGACTACATAGCAAAGGGACAGAAGATGGGAAAATAATTCATATCTTCATGATGCCAACAGTGTAGGATTCAAATTCTTACCTTAAGATATTGCTTCAAAATATTCTATCTTTATTATAATCTAGTTACATTAATATAAGTGATTGTTTAAGACCACATATAGTTGTAGAATTTCTATGATGCAAAATACTCGCTTAGGCTGATTCTTCCCCCTCTGAACTGAGTAAAGGTACACTCTATTACCATTTAAACAGCCCTTTTGTGTCTTTCACCCATGAATTGAAAAAAAATTATACAAGTTGGTAGTAGAATTGCACCTAGTGTCGACATCACCCTGGCACATTGTAACCATCGAGTAAATATTTGTCATAGACAAATATGTTGTAGACATATGCAAGTTTTTGCTAGACCAGCACCCATTCCAACTTCTAGTACCCAATTTTTCTTTAGGGAGTCAGTCCTCCTTCACATTCAGGACACGTTATTTGAGACTGACCCTACTCTCTAACCTAAAAAGCATAGACACGTGATCTACATCTAACACTTGGTATATTTTACATATGCCTTTTCCTGGCCAAAGTGAGAATGTGATTTCAACCGGGATGATAGACACTCAATTCTAAGATGTCAGTTGGAATTTTGGGGGGGAAAAAAACCTTGCTTTCAAAAAACAAATTCTGGCTGCAGAAAATGACATGAGTCTGGAAATGTCAGATTTTTCCACATCAACAATGTCTGTTTGGGAAAGAGTTCAAAACAAGAAAAAACAGAAAGAGAGAAAGAGAGTGAGAGCAAGAAAGAGAGACCTGATAAAATTGGCTGAATTCCTGTATTGTGCCATGCTTAAAGCCAAACACATTTCTGTATTTTTCAGGCATGCAGTATTTTTTTTGGATTTATATTTATCTGAATTGGGTTACAGTTACTTGCAATGAAAGAATTCTGATTAATACATTTTAAATGGTCTCATATTCCTCACAAAGCGAATAATGTGTTTCATTCATGAAACAAAGTGAGCCAAATAGAGTATGTCATGTTTCTAGGGTGGGATGGGGGAGTTGCACATAAATTTCTGTAGGCTGATCAAATAAAAACACCTTAGAGAATGTCAGTAGAAGGCTAAAACAGGAGAAATTACATATATTTTTCTAGCTCTTATTTCCTCTGGAATGGGAGGGTGTAATTGGCAGTCCCTAAAATGACCCCATAATTCCACTCCTGGATTCTGTGCCTTTGTATAATCTATCCCCTCTGATTGTGGGCTCGGTTTAGTGACTCACTTCTAACCAAAGAAACCTGCAGAAGAGATATGATGTCACTTCTACAGTCAGGTTATAATGAGACAGTAGCTTTCTCTTGAAGATCTTCTTTTGCTCTCTCCTCAATTTCTCATCAGATCATGAAGCTGTGCTGTGGGGAGGGGAGCTCGGTGTGAATGAGATTTGTATCGGATCATACTCTGGTCAAATCTCAGATCAGACTCCAGATCATGAGCTGAGAGCAACCTCCTGCGAGAGTTTGTGGCAAAAGCACACAGCACCCCCGAACATGTGAGGATAACAATTGGAATTGGTTTAAGTTACTAATGTTAGCATAGTGTATTTCATAGAAATGGATAAGGATATACAGGAGAGAACCAGGATCAGTGACAATACAATGGAATCCACTTTTCTATCACAAAACCATAGCCATTGCTACTGCCAATTAGTAAAAAGGAACCAGACAAAGAAAATTTGGCTTCTTTCACCTTCCCCTGAAATCGACCAGCCACTAGGATCCTCATGAAGGACTTGAATCAAGCTATCTCCTCCATGCAAACTCTACCTGCTGTTTCAGGTTTTTCCAAAACCCTTATATTTTCAGTCTGCCACTATGTGATTTTACTTAGCATTTTGGAATTTGAGTAGAACTCACTATTGTGCAACCTGCAATTATTACCTTTAAAACACAAACAGGTTCTGAAAAGTAATTGCAAAGAAACTCCACTTCTGTGAACAAGAACAAACGAAATGAGGGCTGAACAATTTCAGGGCTATCCGGGTAAAATATTGCTAGAAGTTCCCTCTAGAGGACTTTCAGGCTCAAATATGCTATTACATACTCTCACTTTTGGAGTTATAATTTTATAAAGGTCTTGTGAATTTTCTTAAAGTTCATGTATATTGAGCTTCTAAACTTTGATTATGTATCTGAGAATTCAGAGACCTAAAATCTAATCCTGGCAAAACAAACTATTCATGGAACAAGGAAGCAAGTAGCAGCAGAAAGAGAATGTTAGCATATGCTCTGAATAAAATCACGTTTCCTTTCTGACATCTTTGAAACAACTATTTATTTAATAGAATCTCCCTCCAAACTGGTAAATTTAGATTCTCTAGTATAGTTTTAATGTAGCCAAATTGATTGTTTTCTACCTCATTTCTTTTTCTTTAAAACCCAAATCATGAAGCTGCCATCATGAGTAATCTCCTTGATTGTACAAATCTACTTATGACCTTTTCAAGGAAGTATATTCCAGAATCTTCTAAAAAGAGACCTAGAATTTCTAGAGAATTTCCAAAATATTCTATCTTCCCACACAACTGCTATGTTGGCTGCTCTGAAATGGTCTTAATGTGGAAAATTCAATCGGAATCAGAGAGAACCAAAGGCAGAGCACTATGGTGAATATGAGACCTTTTGAGTTTTCTGGTGAAATCAAGTTACATCAATCCATAAGCCTGTTTTGTTTCTTTGCACAGTCACACTGGCAAAATTATTGTCCATTTATTTACTAATGTGAGTCATTGCCACGGAGCGTAGGAGAAAGAAAGCTAGATGAGAGAGAGAGAGAGAGATTCCGTACCTATCTTTTATAGGGCAACACTTGCAGGAGCTACCAAGGTCTCCCATATATACCAATGAGAAAAGTAAAAGTAACCCCTCTTCTCAAAGAGAAGAGAAATTGGGAGGATTGAGAAGAGGGATAGAAACTGTTAACTCCATACTTCCCTCTTGTTGAGAAAAGCAGACATCTTGTTTCTGTCAGAGTATGAAGGAATAAGTAATACTCTTCACAGATAATTCTTCCCACCCTGGGAAGAATAGCCTTCTGTTCCAGAGCGTTATTCTTTTACTCATTCAACAGTGCCTCTCAAACTTAAATATGTATACAGATTACATGGTGATCTTGTAAAATGTGGATTTGACTCTGTTGGCCTGGGTGGAATCTGGGACTCTGCATTTCTAACAAGCTTCCAGGTGAGGTCAGTCCATGAACTACATTTTAGTCACAAGAATTGGAACAACTGATACGTGCAAGACTGACTCTCTGTTCGTTACTGTGGAAATATATGCAGACTCGGTTCTCAAGGAGCCTAGAGTATATTCAAAAAGAAAGTCAATCTGGGTGTAAAAATAGCTCATGCATTAACAAAATTGATAGCAATTAGTGCACTGAGAAGGTACAGACAGGGCTGGCTTCATGGGCGTGTGACCTGTGCAGCCTCACAGGGCCCTGTGCCTAGAAGGGCCTATGCTTGTTTTAATACTTTACTGTCACTGCCTCTAAATTCTTATTAAGTTTTGAACAAGTGGCATTTCATTTCCGTTTTGTACTGGACCCCACAAATCATGTAACTGGGTACAGATAAGGTCCTACAGGGGCATGAAATAGGGTGAAGTCACCTCCGGCTGAAAGGAATAAGAAAGAGTTTCAAAAGGCAGAAGCAGTGGAGTCCCGCCTTGAAGAATGGGCAAGATCTAAACAGAGATATATGTGGTGAAGTAATGGGGGAGAGCAATCTGGGCAGATGGGTTGGTACGATCAAAGGAGTGAAGGCTAGAAAGAGTGGCGTGTGGGAGGAATGGCAAGTAGTTTAGTCTGACTGGAACATAAAATGCTGAGCACATAGGAGGCACTCAATAAATTTTTGTTGAATGAAGTTCTTCTGAATGAGTGTCCCAGAGATCAAGGTACAGTCTGTATTGCCAAACTACCAGAGAGAAACAGTGATAGCACTGTATTAAGCTGTAGCCAGTACTGCGGCCTGCACTTTTGGAGTTCAAAAGTAGACATGGTTAAGAGGGAAGATTCAAATAAGGTTTGTTAGCAGGTATGTTTCCCAGCCCTGCAAAATGGTAGGTTCTTTAACTTGTCACCAAATGTACCCTACGTAGTTGGGGATGGGGTGGGGATTTCCCTTTCACTAAAACATTGTATTTTAATGTTCATCCATCTGGAGAAATTCTGTCTTATAGAATTTTGGACATTTTAGAGAAGGCACACACTGAAGCGAAAAGAAGGGGGAAGAAGATGTGTTTGAAGAGAATTAGAACTGAGGTTAAACCATTACTACAATACGTCATTTTAAAAATAAGTATCAGTGAACAGTATACGAACAAGTATTCATATCACATTTGAAGAAATCCATACGTAAGTGTCTGAAAGGACTGAAATAACCACGAAACAGTGGAAGAGCAGTGCACACTTCTGCTAATTTTTCTCTTTATTAGATATGACTACCAAGCATACGCTTTTATTTGTCTGTTTTTGTAAGAATGGGGCTATCGTTTTGAAATAAATTCACTTGGGGAAGGCATACAACTTGCTGAGGCTTATCTTTCTCCTCTACAACTCTTGTTTAGTGTCCAAACTGACAGCTGGGGAAATTGTCATGCCTGACCGCAGTGCTGCTTGGCCCCTTTGCTCTCTAGGCGCCTCTTCACTTCCCGGGTGACTCCTCCTCAATCCCCTTTCACCTTCTGCCCCTGCAGGGACAAATGAGAAGGATGCCACAGGCAGAGCCATCCAGTCAGTTCCCACACGAGATACCGAATGCATAGGCCAGAATGCTCAGTACATTGTCCCACCACAAGGCCATCTCCTGGGCCAACTCTGTGCCAAGGTTCCCTTCGAAACCAAGAACAAAAGCAACATTGCTACAGGCATTTCCCATGGTGGATCTTGCAGCAATGGAATATGCCCTGGAACCGTAAATCCCCTCTGTTGGCTACTCTAGAGCTACTTTTGCATGGTGTGATTGGTAATGCAGGAATATTTTATCAAAAGCTTACATAAAGCAGGCCCTGTGCTTTGTATATGATACAGTCACACAGTTTCTTTTGCCCTTCCATTTTGTAATTGTTGTAATAGTAATTAATTTTCCTATTCCGAAAACAACTTCTTAAAATAAAACCTTGAAAGGAAAGAGATGCATCAAAAGCTTTTTAAAAAACATGAATGTTTAACCTGACAGTTTATTTCTGAAGAAAACAGAACAGGACAAAAATCCAGCGGAGATGCAGCAAGCTTTTCTTTTATTATTATTCTAGAAACAAAAGTCTGTCTAGAAATTATGTTGTAAAATGGATATTGATAATCCACAATTAGATGAAGTATGCCTGAATTGCAAAAAAAAAAAAAAAAAAAAAAAAGATTTTTAAAAAGCCATATTTAAAATGTTAATTTCCTTATCTTTGGGGTCTTCAATCAAAAAGCTTTTGTCTCCTATCTATGAGTCAGTGTATTATCTGTATTATCTATCCAGTTGGCCAGACTGTGCTCATCAAGTATAAATGCAGATATGGTGAGCTACAGGGCAAACTACAGACTTGGTGCCTTGGGTCAGCTTTTTCATATATGGTCTGTATCGGAGGTCTTCATTGCTCTCATTAATCAGACACTTTCTAAATACTATGTTCCTTTAGTGTCACAGAGATTAAGTGAAATTTCCCAGTTGAGGAAACAGGTTGGCTCCTTGGTGCTGAGTCTCTCTGGCTTTTAAACAGAAATAAAACAGACCCACTTTGTACTGCTGTTGTTTGGATTGTCTCACTTATGTTCTCAGGTACCTGAGACGGTTAGTCCTTAGAAAATACTTTTTTTTTTTTTTTTTTTTTTTGCTATGGGGACACTGACGTGCACAGAGGACGGACTAATGTCATTGGATTGGCAAGTTTCCATAGCCGGACTAAAGTGTGAAGCGCTGTAATTAATTGGGATGTTTCAGACAGAAACCTATTAGCCAAATAGTTAAAGGAATTGTGGGATAAGGGTTACTTGCTTGAGTTATTCAATAATGACTTTCAATTTCACTTTGGCTATGAAAATGTGCCACCAGATTTGTGTCATCTTGGTCTAACTGAACCCACTGGCATGGTTGCCATGGTGAAAGATTTAGGAAACTCAACTGCTTTGTAAAAAAAAAAGGGGGGGGGTCGGGTTTTTAATTTATCCTTAAACCTGAACACATGTAGGCACTCTTTTCCTCCCACAATTAAACCTTTTATGTATTAGGGACCATTACCAAAAGCAAGATGTCTAAATGAGATAATTGCTGAGTTCTAAAAGTATATATACAAAACATTAACGAGACAAAGCGTGATGATGTCATAACATTCTCCATCAATGGTGGCTGAGATATTTAATTTCTCTAGTTCAACATTAGCCTCATCATTTTTAAGAACATGTCTTAAGACACAAAGAAAGTTTAGCCCATTCATTAAGTAATAAGATACAACCTATGCACCTTGAAAGAGGGACCAGATTCATCATGGGAAGTCTGAGTTTCTTATTCATGAAATATTATACTAACATGAGGTATTTAAACAAAAATATTAACTGTGTTCACTTTCTATTTTAATTACCTACCACATTTTTCTAAAATAAGAATGTTCCTGTAACTTTAAATGCTTCAATAGCCAAACTGCCTGGTGTTTACCCAATACTCAACTTCTGGGTAGGACTGGTAGGAGTGGGTGGGAGAAATGGGAGTGGTTCTTTCTCCACAGGGCTCTGATTTTAGCCCAAACAGTTATATAGACATCAAAGAACACCCCAGGATGACCAGCATAGAACAGCTGCGAACTTACTTTGAACTCTGCTCAATGACCTCTTCATCACATTTAGTGTCCTTCTTAGTCTGGGGAATTTTTTTGAATCCCCATTATTTCTAGGGAAGCTACTGCCTATATTGCCAAAATATTTTCTACAGGGAAAGATCTGTATTAATAGAAGTGCTTCCTATGGACTGTTGGTTTTCTATGCCTAGTTAGTATTGAGGTCTTTGGGTCTTTGGTTTTTTTACCGCTCTCTTTCTGACACAGCAACATCCCAATCTATTGTAATTGGGCTGCAATTAGCAGGAGAACCTTGATAATTCAGGGCTTGTCATCTACGGGCTGCCTGTCTTTTGTTTCTTCAGTATTTAATCATTCCACTGATGTTGTTCTCTTTATAACATAAATTAGTTGGAGGGAAGAAATTCTCAAATCACACAATTAGTTACTAACTCTAATAAAAAGATTGGTTGGGAAAAAAGCAACTGAAATAAATAATGTAGTGATTTCAATTTTTCATGTCCTATGTTCTGTAGAAAAATAATTATGAACATGGTTAGGACATTTACACAATTGTGAACCTTCTGTTCAGTATTCAGACTTTTTTTTAGATCAGTTATTTCAAAACTATGAATGACTTATTTTATAGCTATTTCACTTACTTCCATTGCACTACACTTAACTTATCCAAAATTTGCTAAATACTGACTATAGAATAGATACTATGCTAGGGTTCCTGTAGGAAATTAGAAGGGGGAAAAAGTAAAAAGTAAAAAGCCCAGGATCCTCCTGGTCAGTTGACCCACACCCAAGAAAAAACTGATACAGAGAGAAAAAGTGATATGCAATAATTGACAAAAATAATTGAAGATCTATTTATTCAAATTGACAGGCAGAGTACTGTTTTAATGGAAAAAGAAGGACTTGAAGAATTCAGTTCTTTGTTATAAAAATACGTTATGCATACAGCATCTTGGACACCTGAATAAATTTATTTATCTACTTATTCTAAGTGTATCTGTAGTAAAAAAACAAAAACAAACAAACAAACAAAAAAAACTGTGGATTTCTCCAGGTGTAATGTCAAAAGCTTTACCATCTCAGTGCTTTGGAGAACACGTTGTAGAAAGAACTGAATTCACTTTGTCCATTAACTTTTTTTTTTTGTCCATTAACTTTTTGATTCATTTCTTTTTTGTTGCCATAGCACTTATGGTAGTAGAAGACAATCAGCAGGAATGATTTGCATGTTAATCAATGCAATCCAATAGTAAATATATAATTTTTTAAAGATTTTATTTATTTATTCATGAGAGACACAGAGAAAGAGGCAGAAACATAGACAGAGGGAGAAGCAGGCTTCCTGTGGGAAGCCTGATGCAGGACTTGATCTCAGGACCCTGGGACCATGACCTGAGCCAAAGGCGAACGCTCAGCCTCTGATCACTTTCTCTCCAATGAATTATAGGTAGGCTTATAGAAATGGATTATGGTGCTCAAGAAATTGGCATATTATGTGAAGTCACTGTTTGATCTTCACTTCTTTCCAGAAACCTGGCTAGCTAAAGGCTATCTACTGTAATTCTCAATGATCCTAGCCCTCCTTCTTTATAGTATATGGCATCCTTGTGATTCCTACTCACATCGTTGCTAAACTATAATGTCTATGAGGGAAGGGCTTCTTTACTACTGCATACCCAGAGCTATAGTAGGTAAATAACTATTTCCTTAGTAAACAGATAAGGAAAAACTATATAATAGGATATATAGGGATCCCTGGGTGGTGCAGCGGTTTGGCGCCTGCCTTTGGCCCAGGGCGCGATCCTGGAGACCCGGGATCGAATCCCACGTCGGGCTCCCAGTGCATGGAGCCTGCTTCTCCCTCTGCCTGTGTCTCTGCCTCTCTCTCTCTCTCTGTGACTATCATAAATAAAACAAACAAAAAAAAAATTTTAAAAAAAAAGGATATATAAAACTCTTTTAAAACTATGGTAAAATAGTTTTACATTTAAAAAAATTGATGGGAGCTTCCTGGTTGGTGAACACATGGAGGTGCTAGGAACATGGCTCACTCGGAATGCCTGGAAGCTCCACTCCCCTTCTTCCACGCTGAGCCTTATAGCATCTCTTCCATCTGGCTGTTCCTGAGTTATATTGTTTTATAATAAACTGGCAACCTTGTTTTAAAAAATGATGTATCTCTTCTTCTCTCTGTGCCATAAATATACTTTATAGACTTCTATGAAATAATATCCCTCATGGCATGATTTCACTGTCTGTTTCTCTTTGTCTAACCTCCAGATCTGAGGAAAGAGTGCCCTGGAGAAGTGCAGTATTTAGAAGGGGGATCTCCAGGCTGAGACCTGGCAAATAAAGAGGAACATTTACTCAGGATGGCTGAAATATGAAACAGTACAGCCAGAAGGAGAACTTGAACTATTGTCTGGAAGGATCTACAGATAATTTAAAAAAAAAAAAAAAAAAAAAAGTTTGTCTTTCAGACTCATGCTTAAGATAAATCAAAAACATAAATTCGGGAATTCGGGTAGTAGGGTTCAATTCTAGAGGATATAAAAGAAGGAGAGATCAAGAGTGAAATGCAAAGAGGAAAAATAATGGCCAAGCAAGGCCTTAATCTGTCAAGGAACACTGAAACTGCCTTTTTATTAATCCCCAGTAATCTAGAGTGGCTAAAATTGTCATATCTGACTAAACTATTAACTGCTACATTATGTCTTATCTTTGAATTTCTAACACTGCACAGTTGTTGATTATATGATAGATACCAGTAAGTATTTATTGAATTTATGGATAAATCACTGAGTCTTTCAAATTCCAAAGAACTCTGTCTTCTGGTTCTACTGGATTATTTTATGTTGCAATGAGTATGTTTCCAAAACAATTTGACATTGTGAGCATCATAAAGTTTATTGCTAAAGCAATTAACAATTGTGATTAAATGCCTTGTATGACTAATGACCTTAAATTCTTATGATATATACATATAAATGTTTAAGAATGAAGTAGTAATATAAAATTGAATTTATTTCCCAGGCTGACATTCTGGGCTTAAAGTTTCTACCAGCAATATTGTCTAATATTAAATATATCGACTTTCTGATAATTTAGCATTTTACTGAAGAAGATAGTTAAAATGTGGATTATGCTATTTAATTCATAGAATCTGAGTAGAAAATAGAATTCATTTCCAGGTACTCTCACTTCCAGTTTATCATCAATAACAACATTTTTTAAAATTTTTTATTTATTTATTTATTATAGTCACACAGAGAGAGGGAGAGAGAGAGGCAGAGACATAGGCAGAGGGAGAAGCAGGCTCCATGCACCGGGAGCCTGACGTAGGATTCGATCCCAGGTCTCCAGGATCGCGCCCTGGGCCAAAGGCAGGCACTAAACTGCTGCGCCACCCAGGGATCCCCAATAACATCATTTTTAAATATATATCATATTTATGTACTTTTAATTATATCATAGATAATGATGAAAATATATCATATTTATGTAATTTTAATTCTGCAAGGGGTATTGTTCATTAGTAAAAGTGAACTGATGATCAATACACATTTATTTTAAAATTAGTTTAAAATTTTCCTTTTTTGAACGTAAATACTTAAGCCTTTGAAAAAGGGATATGGAATGCTCCAGAACAGGAGAAATAAAGATATCAGAAAGAAGTCTACACAGACTGGGCTTGATCAGAGCAGAGGAGCATTATTGAGAATAATTATTCATGACATAACCATGCTCTTGCCAGATTGAGGAAGAGTAGCAGGCTAGACAAAGACCAAAAGAAAGACCTTAACTCATTCTATATCAATGACCTCTCTCTTCCAATACAATCTCTCAAAAGCTTGAGTCCTCATATAAACAATTAAATAATACATTGGAAATCAAAACCAAGCAAAAATGAATGTTTTAATGTGACCTTATCATTGCCAGAAGAAGGTGATAGGGAGCCCCCTTAGTGTCTGATTCCTGACTCAGGGAAGTTTCCTGGAGAAGGGAGGCAAGAGGGTGGATGGAAGAACCCAGGCAGATGCAAAGTCTGAGTGGTAGGCCAGGCCCTCCGTCAGCGTTGAGTCGGGCTTCGCATAACCTTAAAAGTTGACTTGCTCACTTTTTTGCTTCGTCTCCATCGAGAGATAGAAGCAACAAAAGAACAAAATAAGGATAGAATAAAGTCATGATAATAATGAAAATCATAATAAATGTTAATAATAATAAATGAAGTAGAGGAAATAGAATTTTTAAAATATAAAGGAATAAAGAACATTTTTAAGCTCAATTATAATTTTAATCACAAAATTCTCCTCTATGGTTAAGATTTAAGCCCTCTATATCTAGGCACAATTTATGGATTTAACATTGTAAACTCAATACCAAAATTACTGAGAGTGTGTCAAAAGCAGTGGTTCCCCGGGTAAACTCTAATATTTGGGACACCAAGACGTACTTAACAGATAATCTCCTCTAGAATGGTGGTAGGAGAATAATAGCCACTCTTTGCTTTAAAAGGTAAGCATAACTATGAAAATATAGTTCCTGGTCTTGAAAAATACTTATCTTTTTTTTTTTTTTTTTTTTTTTTACAAACGAAAACGAATACTTATATACAATTTCATTACATTGTGACTTTGATCTTTAATTGTTAATAATGACTGATTCTTCTAGTAGTAGTTTACATTCTGTTTTGAATAGATGGCACTTTCAACCATCTTGAATATTTTAAATTAAAGTTAAAATGTTTTCAAAGTGCATGCACTGCTCCAGGGCTTTAGGCCAATATCCATCAATTGCTTTGCTCTTTCGGTTGAGTGCGAGTCTCATCCATGACAGCTTTCTGTAAATTAGAGATAAAGCCTTACTCTGCCTTTCTAACATTTTCCATGCAGCTTGATAACTTCTGCATCTTTTCTTTTCCAGGGCTAAAGGAGAAGAAAATTTGTGTTAGATTTACTCCTCTGTCCCTCTCTGTCATCAATTAGTTGCCTTACATTTATATAAAGTTTTGTCTTATTAGCAATCAGATTAATGTCATAAATTGTGCTCGGATGCCCACTGCTTTCCATTAAAGGAACGTATGTCTTCTTAGAAGACAAATGATTTTTAAAATCACTTTTAAACATAACAAGATTTCAAAACTGAGATATACACTGAGTTTGCCATATGGCTTTTGTCCTCGCTTTGTGAAGCTATTGAAATACCTTACCACACCCTATCTCATTCATTAGCATATACTGACTTTCTCTTTGTATGAAAAATACTCTGCAGTTATTCATGGTTACGCTTATCTTTGCATTTTAAATTATTGGTACTGTAACAAAAGCTTAAAAATAAAATTTCTATTCACTTAAATTCAGCTTTTATGCCTTTTCCTTTATTAATTAGGAGATATTCTGGTTACTGAGTATAGAATATAATTTTCACATTAACAGTTTTAAAATATAACAGATAACTTTTATTCTGTATTGTGACGATGACTTTTATGGCATTTTATACATTAATTTACATTTCCGTGGCTTTTATTTTCATACTAGCTATATTTATTTTTTTATTTATTTCAGTTTATTTTGTTTTTCATACTAAAGAAGTAGCAGTTTCCAGTTGCTATTATTGGCTCTTGCTATTTTTGTCAAGATGGATTAACAGAAATGAGTCTTTATTCAGGATGAATTTTGACACCTTGGGCTAAATGAATGGCTACTGAATCTCAGGAGTGAATCAGGCGTTGCTGTTCAGACAGAAGAACACAAATCCTATGTCCCATGACTTTCTGGACTCAGTGTTTTATATATATATATATATATATATATATATATATATATATATATATATATATATAAAGTTACTTTAGCCTGTTGTGGAATTTATAGGTGTACATATGATGTCTCGGCTCAGCATCATCCATGAATTACATGCAAACCCCCTCCAGTCCTCCTTCTGGTCGTTGGAGCAGGTGATAATGAACCAGGCAGACCCACCATCATTCCTCATCGGACTCCACAGAGCAGGCTCAGAGTCCTCCAAGCCACACCAACCATGCCTGGTTATGATGCCCTTTCCTTTATGTGTAGTTCTCATGTGTTTCTCATCTGTTTGGATAGGCATATGTAACTAGAAGTATTTTAAAGTGCAGTTTCACCAGTCACTGTATCAAATGCTTTACAAAAGTCCATGTATTCCATCTACTATATTCTTTTATCTTCTATTCTTGTCTATAATAAAACATAGCCCCCTCCCTGCCACCAGATGCTTCTTCTAGATGCCTCTCATTAACCAAAAAGAAGTCTGCAATTCCCCGCAGCTGTGGCAGGCTCCAACCCCACCTCCCCCATTCCACTTTCAAATCTCTCATTTTTATACTACCTCCCTGTGATGAGAAGCCCACTAATATATTCTCACTCTCAGCTGCACAACTTCCTGGAATAGCTCCCAATATCAAGACTAAAGCTTCCTCCTTCAGCTGCACGATTTTAAATCCTCCCTACTACAAGCAGACTGAGACACTTACCTTGTATCCTAAAGAAGCATCCTTCCATTCACAGTTAAGGATATGGGGGTGATCCCCATAGCTAAGAATATAGTAGAAACATCACTAGCCTTGTCCTGCCAGAAGCCCCCAATGCCTCGTAAAAAATATCACCCACTCTGTCTTTAACTAAATGGAATAAAAACTTAAAATCGTTATGAGTATAGAGGGCCGGGGAGATACAAATGTGGGGAAGTGGCTGTATAAAATAATTCATGCTGAGGAAAATAGCATCCGGAATGCCAGTCATATAAACAAAGACAGGAAAATTGGTTTAATGGACTAACACGGATATTGAGTCTAGAAAAGAAGGCTGTGTTTGCACAATTCTAAATATCTTCGTGAAGGGCAAAACTTTAGTCAGTCAACCACATGTTAGCCGGGCTATTTGGGTTAGCTGTGTATTTGATATTAGCTGGATATTTGATATTGGCTGTATATTGTGAACAGTTACATTTATAGCTATCCCCAGATTTTCTAAGTATTTACTGAAAATAAACATAATAAAAACGGTTTTTGAAAAGGAAGATGAGAAATACTGACCAAATTCAATACTACCATATCTCAGTACAGATTCCTTTTATCCCTTGAGGGTCTGTGAAATCTGACACTGCTCCGCAGGCAAGCTGAAGCAGTGTGTCCAGAATACCATCTAACATCAGAGGACACATGGCTTCAGTTTCAACAACCTTGACAGATGTGCACATCTCCATTATAGAACTAGGGCACACATATGAGTAGATGCCCTTGCCCTCGGTTACTTCTGCTTTATCAATGCAAATACCAGTTTAATTAAATGATGGACTGGAATAGGCTTCCCAGACAGAAATGAGCCTCCATCGAAAGTATCTGGATTTGAAAACATTGAGAGGAAAACACATCTATTTAGTTTAAGAAGTATTTAGAAGGTCATGTTGTCAGAAAAATCAGTGACCTGCTGTGAGTCTTTTTCTAATTTTAAGCTGTGATGGATTATCCATGCACAGGCAGCGTGCACTTATAAACCAAAGCACAGATAGGTTTGCTATGATACAGTGGTTTTAAACTGTGCTTTAATTTGCAGCTATTTGAACCACTTCCATTTTTTACAGATATTGAAAATTGGAAATGAGTCAAGCAGTAGCATGTTCCAACATATTGCTCCAAGTAACGGCATATCGCTTCACCATGTACAGTGAGAGTCTGAAAATTAATAACCAAGCAAAAGACATTTAGCTAAAAAAAATCACAAAATAAGAGACTAAGACAGGCTTTTATTAAAACCTGACTGTTGTGGGGGGAAGTGCTAAACAGATAGAATCCAGAAGTCTTGGCAGTGACAGTTGCTCATTCTGTGACATTGGTCAAATACATTTTCTTTAAGCCTCAGGTTCCATACCTATCAGATGGGAAAAATATCAGCCATTGCATAGAAGCATGATTAATGTGAGAATCAAAAGAAGTACCAGAATTTGAACATGGAGAGCTCTACGATGTCTGGTTTCATTATCATCTTCATAACCATTACGATTGGTCAGTACAATATGATTGCATCAAAATAATTATTAACATATTTTCTTCATGTCTGGTTCTCAAATATATCTTTTGCATTATCCCTTCATTCACGCATTTATCATATACTGAATTTGTCATAAATATGCAAACCACATTTCCTTTCCTCATGGATCTCTACCTGATAGGAGACATTGATATAGATAATTATATTTTTATAAAAGGAAAAAGGAATATAGACATGTAAGCCATGTTAATGCCACATTGAGAGAATAATCAACTAACCCCTTTTGGAGGAGTGAAGAATTACTTCATAGAGAGTGCGATGGTTAATTTTATGCATCCATTTGGCAGGGCCACAAGATTCCAGACAGTTGATCAAAATTATTCTGGCTGTTTCTGTTTGAGGGTATTTTTGAATAAGATTAGTATTTATATCAGTGGATTTGAGTAAAGCAGATTGCCCTCCTTATTGTGAGTGGATCTCATCCAGTCAAAGATCTGAACAGAACAAAAAGATGCCCCCAAGTAAGAGACAATTCTCCAGCTGACCGCCTTCAGATTTCATCTACATCCCTGACTCTTCCACCTGTTGGCTTTTGAACCAGAACATCAGCTCTCTCTGGATCTCCTGTATGACTGGCCCACTCTGCAGAGTTTGGACTTACCAGGCTCCATAATTCTATGAGCCAATTCCTTACAACGTATCTCATATATGTAAAACACATTTGTATCTATCTAGAACTGATTCTTCTTCTCTTGAGCACCCTAAGACAGAGTGGGCCCCTTTATCTGAATATCAAATTAAGTAGGGTTTGAGAAGTAGATGAAGAGGTAAAGGACTATGTGAGAAGAGAAAGGAGGATATGAAAAATTATAATTGGATTGTGGGGAAACTCAGAGAAGTTCAGTGTGAGCATCAAGATTGGCGGTTAGTATGAGGAGAAGGGGGGTATGGAGGCAAGAGATGAGGCTGGGTGTGTGAGATCATCGAAGGGCCTTGTATGCCATATAGAAGCACTTGGACTTTAACCTATAGGAAATGAGAAGCCATTTGAAGGATTTAAACAGGGAAATAAGATGATTAAATTTGCATTTTAAAAGATTACTCTATCTACAGTGTCAGGTATGGATTAGAGAGGGTCAAGGCTGCTGGCAGGGAGATTATTGAACCAGTATAAGCCAGGATAATGAGGTCTTGCACTAAGTCAGGAGTGGTGGAAATGGAAACAGAGATGGATATAAAAGATACAAAAGAGATAGGATCTAGAGAATTCAATAAGTGGTTTGGCATGGGGATAAGGGGTAGGGGTTAGATAAACTAAGCAGGATGCCCAGCATTCAGGCCTGGGGAACAGAGTAGAACTGATTTTGTAATACAGATGGAGGAGGTTGGGGAAAAGGAACATTAGTTCTACTTTGAGGATATAGCACTTAGGATGCAGTAGTAGCCCCGGGGGCAGGGGGTGGGGGGTGGGGGGAAGATGTCTAACTGGCATTCAGGTAGAGGGATCTAGAGAGAAATTAGAAGTTGGGGCTAAAGTCACCAAGCTAGGGACACAAGAAGCTGATATAAATTGTTAGTGTTGATGAGAACATTCAAGAAACCTGTGAAAAGTAGAAAAGAAATTTCTGGATACGGACATTTTTGGAGGTAGGGAGCAAGTAGAAGACCCTTTACAAGATGTTCCTTAAAAGGTAACAGATATTTATGTTAAACACTAGTTATGATTCATACTATGTGAACATGTAGTTTGATGCTGCTTTGACACACCATCACCTGCCTTTCAATCTCGTTGTTTTTTTTTTTGTTTTTGTTTTTTGTTTTTTGTTTTTTTTTTCAATCTCGTTGTTAACTACATCTACAGAGTCTGTACTTTAGTGAGATGCAAACACGTTAGAAATCTCGGGAAAAGAGAACTGGCATTGATTTAAGCTGGTGACTTAAAACCTACCTGGTATCTTTGTAGAGAATTATAGGAGGTAGCACACAGTCACTTTCTTCTCTGAGTGAGTTTTCTCACTTGGGAAGCAGATTGGTGTTAAATGATTTTAAGGCCATGTCTAGTAATAACAGCCCAAAGTCCTGTGGTTAGTATCCTTCTAATGTTCTTAAATAAGTAGTTCCTCAGTGCTGCATTACTTGTTGTATGGAAGGACCAGTTTGGGCATTTTAGGAGGAGGGGGGACAGAGGGAAGGGTAGGAGAAGAGAGGGGAAAAAAAAAAGGAGAAGCAGCAACCAAAACAGAGGCTGGCCCATAAAGGTATCTATCTATATCATCTATATCTATATCTATATCTGTATCTATCTATATCTATATCATCTATATCTATATCTATCTAATCATCTATATCTATCTATCTATATCTTTATCTTCATCTATATCTATATATCCCTCCAGAAGAAAAGATTGCTAACACCTGCATAGAGATTGTATGTGAAAACAACATTCAGGTCTGAGAGCAAATAATCAAATTAATATAATCTCCAGAGAACAAAAACAACCTACCACCATCACCAAAAAACAACTTTCTTTTTCTAAGTCAACATAAATGCCTAGTAATTTGTATCTGTTTCTCTTTGCCTGCAATGTCTCCTTCCTGAAAGGAGTCCTTTGGGGAGAGTTGATTTCATCTCCAGCAAAACCCCCAAATGTTGCAGAGAGACGCATTAAGTAACCAGGCATAGGAGCAAGCAGTAAATGTCCCCATTAGTCACGAGTGTCTTACTGGCCTCTTGCAACAGCCTCAGCTCCTACTTCAGCTCTGCCAGGAAACCACAAGGCTGATCTACCGAAGAACCAAATCACCAGTCCCAACATATCAAACAAGTCTTTTCCCCCAAATCCACATATTTTACATTTCTAATTTTGCCAGAAAAAGTTAAAGAAAAATTAATTGCTGTGCTTACTGATGGGAAGACAAAAGTTCTTGGAAATGGTGGTCTAAGGTTTTGTTTTGTTTTGTTTTTAAACAGCTGCATGTGGGTTTTCTTCTTTAGTAGTTTTCCACCAACTTTCACATAGCTCTGTTTCTTCACTTATTCCTTAAGAAATTCCTCACCCATACCTCTCACCTGCTCCCTGTTTTCCCCCACCTGAGGAAGGAGCGCAGGTTCCAACAGCAACAACACAGACACAAGGACGCACCACACTTACACACATTCTTCCTGCCCGCATCCATTTCTATTTGCTTCCCACCTAATCCAGGAAATCCATTATTTTTTGCTGTTTATTTTACCTCCTGGTATAAAGATCATTTATTCTGCTCTTCTGAGAACCCAGTATTGTTATGACTAGGATTTTTAAAATGATTTCTAAGAGTTTTGAACAGAATAACGGTGCTAATTACTATGAGAAAGAAATAGTTAAGAATCTCTAACAACATAAAATGTGGAAATGTCATTGTAACAGATGATTGCATCTATTCAAAGAAAAAACAAGTAATTAAAGAGATTCAATGTCCAGGGCACCAGGGTGGCTTAGGGGTTGAGCATCTGCCTCCTGCTCAGGTTATGATCCTGGGTCCAGGGTTCAAGTCCCGCATGTGGGGAGCCTGCTTCTCCCTCTGCCTATGTCTCTGTCTCTCTTTCTGTGTCTCTCATGAATAAATAAATAAAATCTTAAAGAAGAGAGAGAGAGAGAGAGAGAGAGAGAGAGATGCAATATCCCACCAAACTGAGCAAAACTATAATTCAAAAAGTGCTGTCCAGTTATAAGATAAATAAGTCTTGAGGATATGATGTACACTATGGTGACTTTAGTTAACAATACTGTATTGTACATTTGAAGGTTGCTAGAAAATAGGTCTTAAAAGTTTTCACCACAAAAAAGAGGATCTGTAACAGTGTAGTGATGGATTTTAATTAAACTTATTGTGGTGAGGATTTTACAATATATACATGCATTAAATATTTGCTTTGTACACCTAAAACTAATACAACTTTATATATCGGTCATACCTCAATTAAGAAAAAAAAAACCCTAGAAAATAAAAGGCATGCTGGAATCCTAAACTATCATATAGCAATCCAGAAAGTAAAGTAATGTGCATTTCCCCAATTTCTAATTATTTTGTACCCAAGGAAAATCGGGTTAGCAGGATTCTGCTTACTTATGACTTTTCTGTTTAAGTGCATCTTGTCATGTGAGGATGTTCGAGACCTGGGGAGACACATTTGTGCTACAGTAGACAGTACACCAAAAAGATGAGGAGTGATAATTTTATTTTTCTTAGCCTAATAGGCTGCTAACCCAATTTGTTGATGCAATTTTGTAAGGTATACACAGGCCACTTGAACAAGGGAAATGAAATTAATCACTGAAACCTCACTCAGGAGAAATGACCTTCAGCTAATGTCCCTTTAGAAACAGAAAAATTTCAAACTTCTAGAGAATTATAAGAAGCTCTGTGGAGCGGGCACTGCTGTGCTGTTTTGAACCCCCAGTGAAGCCTGTGAACGTTCCTCAATCCCACTACAGCAAGGTGGATCGTCTTACTGTTTCCACAGCTGCCAGGGTATTAAATCCTGACTGCATCCAATGCTGTGATCATCGTACTGTGTCTAACTACACACCAGTCAAGTGTTGGGCCGAATGCTGGCAGAGGACTTCTCCTTCCTGGAGGCTGTCAGGCTCTGATAAGTACAAGTCCTCTTGTTCCCCAACGATCTGTCCATCAGCCACAAGGGCTCCTCACTGACTGCCACTAACCCCTCCTGACTCCACATGCATTCTGCGTGATTTCCTCTTGGAGCCATCTTTTTATGAGGGTTATTAATCCTATTATCTTAAAAATCAAAAGTTTACTTACTAACACAAAAAGGAAGCTTTATTTTTTAAAGGGAAGGATGGCATTTACCACCACTTAAAAATCTTAAATAGGTATTATTTAGCCAATAAGAAACAGAGCAAATGAAGATAAATGGGGCTATTCTTTACCACACACCAGTCTCTTGACCATAATTTCAGAAACTACCACATTGAAATTATTAAATTATGTCATATACTTTGCATTCCCATGGAAAGGCTAGTATACGCAATCACCTTTGGAAAAGATACCAAAGATAATCCCATGCTAAAATAAAATGCCATTTTATTGACTCCATGTGTGGTAAATGGTTATAGAAGATTTATGTAGTGTTTCTAAAGAGGTCCCACTGTGTGTATGTGAAAGTGGTACTGTTAACACTTTTAAAAAAATCTATGAAACATTTAAAAAATAAATTGAATTTTCTTTCTACTGTTTGTAAATTGTTCTCTTTCAAAATAATAATATTCTTAAAAAGAAAACACATAAATATTTCTATATAAGTGTATATACAAAATTTCCCATATAGCACTTTACCTTTTCACAAAATTACATTCTCCCTAATTTTTATTTCCCAAGAACGACAGGAATTAAAGGCTTCAGATTGAGTTTGTGCAAATCATCAAAAATACTTTAGATTTCGTCCTCAGTAGTAACCATTTGTGTAGACTTTGAAAGTACAAATAAGAAATATATTTCTGGAGAATGCATTTTGAAGCAGAAAAAATATAAGAATGAAGAGAATAATCACTTGTGAATAACCGCCAATTATCATTCTTTTATAGTTTCAAAATCTCCCTAAGAAATAAAATCGACCAGATAAAACTTATAACTTTCTAATAATTAGTTTTATCACAGTTGTAAATTACAGAAAGATAAACTTCACAAAACAAAATAACCTAAGGTAATACCAATGTTAGCATACAAATATTTTAAATACAAATTATGCTGAATTCTCTAGCAAACAATTATTATAACACTTGGAGATAAAACCAAGATTTAAATTGCCATTAGATGTTATGTTGCACTTAGTGGTGTGTAATTTCATGCCATATTTTTTTGCAGTAATTTCTCTAATTTCTCACAACTGTTCTGTGCTGCAAATTAAAATCAACTGTTTCTTTCTAAAGAAAATAGAAAGGTGAATGCATGACGATGTTTGCTGAAAAGCACATAGACAATTCCTGATTGGAGCAGTGTAAGTCTTTAGTTTGTAGCTTTACTCATATTTATAAAGAGTTGAAAGTGTCTCATCTTAGGAAATGTACATTCAAAGAACTAAAAGGGAATTAGGAAGAAATTATGCACAATTGAGATTCAAATGTCTGATAAAAGATAGCATATGGTCATTTCCTTATAGGCAATTTGAAATAATAATAAAACAATGAACATTTTTGAGTGCTTATGGTGTGCCAGGCAATGTGTTAAGAATATTATGTGAACTACCTATTTTAATTCTCATAGCAATATGGGAGCAATTTTCCTATCATTTCTATTTTATATGAAAGAAAATTAGGTCTTAGGTTAAGAAATTTCCCTAAGGACATAGAGCTATTCTGTGACAGTCTTTCTGATGCCAACATCTGTGCTTCTAATCACTACTTAAAATAAAGGTGAAAGTAACCACTCAGGTGAACAAAACAGTATTTGCAGCCCAGATTTAGAAACAATCCAAAAAGCAAAAGGAATATTTTCAACATTTTTCCTAGAATTACAATTTTAGCATTATTACTGATCCTTCCCTTTATTTCAGATGCTTTCCTCACATCATTGAACTTGACTTTCATAGACTTTTCATAGGCTATGCATTTTAGCTATGCTATAAGATCTTACCAATTGGAACTTTTGGGAGATATTATTAAATTCTTTGTGTACATGGCTTACATATATCTGTATTATAAATAGCACATGTATAGTGAATGATTATAGGGTGGGAGAGAGCAGAGTGGGAAATCAATCCTAATATTTAAGAAGTTGCCTTATTCTTCTCTAGGCCTTTGCTCCCACTCCAAATCCTAGGCTACCTTCAGTTTCACATCATGAGACATTGCCCTCTGCCTGGATCCTTCTGTCTCAGCATCTACCTGTCATTCCACTTATGTTTTTACAGATTTGTCTCTCCCTCTACATTCTAAATTCCCATAGTAAATAGAAAGATTTTTATTTACATCTGTGTCTCCCACTGACATCCTGGTGCTTACCACAAAGAGATCTTTTCATATTTATTTTTTTTTAAATGAATGACTGAATAAATGATTGCAACATTAGATAGTGGACCTTACTTTGAGGGGAGTTTGGAATACATCTGCAATTATGTGTCTAATATTACAGGTCAATTGAGGGAAAGTTCATGTGTGTGTTTTCGAATTTGAGGCCTAATATTAAGTATATTATCTAATCTTTGAATTAATTATAGAGAGCATGGAAAAAGAGAAATAATGTAGCACATGTTAATATACTATCACTCAGCTTAAGAAATAAACCACTTTCTATATGATTGAAGATCTCTCTTCCACTTGATCTTAGCCAAAAGGCCGAGAAGCGATGAAGATCTCTCTTCCTCTAGTTCCTACAAAGAACTTATCTCCATCCCTGACATAAAGATTTATTACTTCCATATAGTTCTTTATGCTTTTATCATGCCTTAGTATATCTATGAAAAAATTTTTTCATATTTGTATTCATATTTATAAAATTGATTTTGGTGTCAAATTTATATTAAGGATGATGTCAAACTATATTCTTCTACATTTCTCACCCAACATTTTATGACTCACCAATGCTTTGTGTCTAGCTCTAATTTGTGAGACCTAATTTTGAAAAGTTACAAACAAAAACAGCATAGACTGAGTACTTGGAGAAGGCCAGACAAAATCTGATCAGAAAGAGTCAGCATTCCTCAGATATATTTGGAGTTGCTTCTTATAGGTGTGATAGTTATGGATTGGTACACAGAATGAGGAGTGAAGTCCATGAAGGGCATGAGGAATAAGAGGAGAGCCATTGGGGATTCAGTGAGCTGTAAACAGGGAAACAGGTTGATTTTCTCTGGGACTTATAAGCTATTGACCTCATGCTGAAAATGGGGCACAATGGATGGTAATGAAAAATTAATTTAGAAGCAGATAAGAAGTAGATGTGCACCCTGGGGTCAGTGAGAAGAATTTATGTTTGGTGACGGGAGATAAGTAATTATGTAGGGTTCTGAGGGAGAATACTATAATGATTATGAGTGGAATATATTGGAGAAGATACAGACTCATGTCAGGGAGGTCAGTCATTAAGAACGTTCATTAAGTTAGGAATCAGCCATGGAGAGGATGGCAGAGAGGGATAAAACCGATATATAATTGTAGGGGGAAATAGGCATAACATCTTGACTAATCTCCTTCACAAGAGGAGTGAAGAAAAGATTGGGGTTAATATGCATATCAGTGTTCCAAACCGGAAAATGAAAGTTTTTTCCTTTTAAAATACAAATTATGCAATTTAGGAAAACTATCCCAATTGATAGAAAAATGTACTGGTTGATGACTAGCCAATGGTATAGACGATTAGAAATTAAAGGATGATGAAAGACTGAATTGTTTCAGTCCCTCATTTAACTCTGTTAGGACTCTGTGCAGGTTGTGGAGATCAGCGGGCAGAGATGAACAAAAGTACACACAGAGGGCAGAAAGAGAGACTCTGCAAGAGGCTTTGGGGAATGGATTAATTTATTCAAAGGTAAAATCAAAACTCTGAGACAGAACTCCCACCCTCACCCTACCAACAGTGGTTCTGATGTTAGCTAACCTGCAACTTTATTTTGCTTTAAGTGTTTAACTAATTTATCTGTGCCCAAGTAAGCCCAATTGCCTCAAGCATGACATTCTTGAGGTCAAAGTCTTGGGTTCGATGCTCCTACAGAATAATTAACTTGGTGCTAAGCTATGGTCACAGCTCATATCCCAGCCCCCGACAAGTTGTCTTTCTTCCTAAGAAGGAGACCAGATGAAAGAATAGTACTGTGAGAACTACAACCCCAAAGCACAGTCAGCGGACAGGGATCACTTATGCCATGCTTGTTTGTAAAGTATTCCACTTGGATTCCTGACTTTCATTATGAGTTCTTAAAAAAAAAAAGAAAACTTAAAACTTGCTGTAGAACATATGTCAAGTTAAAAGCTTCTAAATTAGCAAACTGAAGGAATGCACTTAAAGATAAAAATATTATAGCAATTTAAAAATCTTATTTTCTACCATATAACATGACTAGAACATCTATAGTTAAATAATCTAATTCACCATTGCAAGAAACAAGACATTTTATGTTATAAACCTTTTTTTTTTTTTCAGAAGATTAGCATGATTTTTGTATTGAAATTAGAGTCAGGTTTTTACCTCAATTTTCAATTGATTTCACTTATTTTCTCTTTATTTAGATCCGAAAAGTCATTAGCATTGCTCAAAGAGACGGGAAAATCTAATATTCATTCTAAGGTAAATAGGGATTAGTTAAAGATTATTTCCATGTTTAAAAGTCAAGAAAAATAAGTTTTTAAAATATTATGGACTTTATTTGAATTGAGAAGTATTATAAGGAGATTTATTGTTGTTTGTTTTGCTTTTGTAGAATCTTACCCTCACGAAGTTCTTTTTGCTTTCTAATAATTTTTTAAATATTTTTCTGCATTTCAGTGCATTTATATATTGTTCTTTATTTAATCAATGATTTTGGAATATAAAAAATTCATTTATTACTTAATCTACTTGGTTGCTTTAAAAATACAGTGAGAAAGCTAATGTATAACACCTTTTTGTATTTCCTCCTCTATAATCAATATACTTATGAGTACCATGCTTGTCATGTAATTGACTAACAAAATTATTTTCTTGTCTTCATGAAGAAATACTTGTATATTGAATATATTCTTCCTCTGTATAATCTTACTTCTCTATCTCAGCCCCTATTAGATTGTGTATCAGATTTGAAACTTCAATTTTTTCCAATTTTTTTTTATTTCATCATTATCAAACAGTTTTCTCATTTGCCTTGTCTCAAGTCTCTAGTGAGGGAAGGAAAAAAAACAAAGATAGCCTTCACCATGCTTGTGAATCCACTATTGTGTTATCAGTGTCACTATAAACTAAACTGATAAAACTATGTATTATTAACCATAACTATAGAGAGGATCTGGGTAAAATAAGGCTAAGCACTGTACAGTCAAAAAGGACTAGGTCTAGATAAATTAGTGTAAGAGTAAGAAAATAAATTTTCAGTCTTATTTTTAGAATAGATTTAGTTTTACAACAAAATTATAGAAGGTATTAAAATTGCAAAAATTAAAATGACAAAACTATGAGAGTTATTAAGTATTACAGAGCCCCAATATATTCTATCATTATGTGTATTCTATTGTTCTCCATGAGGCAGAGATTTCATTCAGTTAAGCTTTCTTGTATATGTCCAAGGACTAGACTCCTCTTTGACACTTAACACTTACAGCAAGTTTGTTAAATTAAATTGCATAACAATAATAATGGCTAACATTTCAAATACTCTAATGTATTATATAATCTCACAAATTCATTAGACATATTAACATATTTCATCCTGTAAACAACTCTATAATGTATGAACTACTACTTTTCCACTTTACAAATTAGGAAACAGGATAGATACTCAAAGATAATAAATAGAAGGTCCAAGATGAGTGGTCATTTTCTTTATCTTATTTTTTATTTTTAAAAAATAATTACAAAAGTCCTCTACCTACTTCTGCAACGTTCCTCAATTACTCACTAATTCTTTACAAGATGTATTAACTGAAATATCTGTTTCTTTTTCTTATATTAACTATATAAATGCTTTTTTAATATATTTCATCCTATAAACAATTCTGTATATGGACTACTACTTTTCACTTTACAAATTAGGTAATCTTTTATCCCTGTGATTAGCTCCTGGGTTATAAATACTCTAAAAAAAGTCTCTGGGCACCTGGGTGGCTCAGTGGTTGAGCATCTGCTTTTGGCTCACGTCATAATCCCAGGGTCTTGGGATCAAGTCCTGCATCAGCCTCCTTGCAGGGAGCCTGCTTATCCCTCTGCCTATGTCTCTGCCTCTCTCTCTATGTCTCTCATGAAAAAATAAATAAAATCTAAAACAATAAGTTTCACAAATTTTAATAGAGTGCTCATTCATTGATGTCTTGATAAACTCTGGGTGATAAATAGTTGGGTTCACCCAACATTGATAAGAATGTATATGTTTGTGTGTGTGCATTTTGAAAGTAGGGGTTCTTTTTTGTTTTATTTTTAAGATTGTATTTATTTATTTGAGAGAGAGAGAGAGAGAGCACAGGCTGGGGTGGGGGCAGAGGGAGAGGCAGACTCCCCACTGAACAGGGAGCTTGATGCAAGGCTCAATACCAGGACCCCCAAGATCATGAACTGAGCTGAAGGCAAACCCTCAACTGACTAAGCCACCCAGGTGCCCTAAGAGTCCTTTTTTCAAGTAGGAGTTACTAATACATTTTCTTTTCTTCTTTTTATGTTGAACTGTAATATATTGAAGGCCTTAAGCAAGCTAAGAGATTCTCTAAGCAGCCCCTTAAAACATGTCAACGAAATAATACAGGGTAATTATTTTGTTCTATTTTTAAAGATGGCACATAGAGGTTAGGTAATTTTCTTGAAAGCAGAACATTTACATACTGTATTTTTAATTAAGCATCTTAAATTACCTGTCCAATTTACTCCTAAAATTTTTATGAATGTACATATGGTTCAAAAGCTAGCAACCTGATGATTCAGAAGGCAAAGAGCCAACAAGTTTGTGGTAAAAAAGAAAAAAAAATCACTAACAACCATTACAATCTCTGTCTATTAAAATGGCCTAGTGATATGTAATTGTAGTCATTATTTAGATGAACTGAGTAATGGACGTTAATTAAAATCAGCACAGTATAAAGAAAAGTAAAATTTGGGTTAGTTAAAACAGTCTTTTGGAATCAAAATTCCATAGCAGATTAATCTCTGAAAATACAAACCAAGCTAAATAGAAGTTGACTGTTATATTTTATTTGGTATATGGGCACTTACTAGGCAAATAATCTGTCATAGCATTTATCTATGACTTCTTGATTGTGTTTGTGTGTGTATGTGTGCAGACATAAAATGAAGCTCATATATAAGTGGTCGATTTTATAAAACAATGAAAACAAAAGTTAGCAATTGACAAATTGATATAGGTTTTCTTTCCCTAACATGATTACTAAAGGTAAGATAGAAATGAATGAAGACAAGGAAGTGAGTGAAGACTGAGGTGATGTGGCTTTTGTGCTTATCATGTATGGTACACAGATACAGAAAGAAACTTCAGGACACTTTTCTAAACTTTCTAAGGGAACTTTACTAAAGATCTACTTCTCAAGTGTGCCCATTTTAGGCATTATTCTTTCATGTGTGTGAATTTGCAATACCTTATGTGGTAGAAAGTTCTTGAAATGAGTATCATCATTTCTTTCCTTCCCTGCATGCATATGCTGATTGTCATTTGCTCCTGGTCTAGCCTCAGTGACTTATTTACCCAGTAGAATGCACTGGAAATAACATTCTTGGTCTTAAAAGATCAGATCAAAATTAGTCTTGATTTAAGCTTCTTGAATACCTGCTCTGGGGATATTTTCACTTGGAAACCAGTCATAGGGCTGTGAAAATCAGTCGGAGCCACATGGAAAGACCATGTGTCATTCTCTGGTAGGCAATAAAGATGAACTTCTAGGAAACATTTAGCATCACTGACAACAATATGAATGAGCCCCCTTAGATATCTAGCCCAGTAGATCCTTCATATCACTCCAGTCCCAGCTTCCAACTTATTGTCACTTCATGAGGACTCCATGGTGACAATCAAATAGTTAAAAACAATCAGTTTACAAAAGCAGGGGAAATCACAATAAATTGTTTCGAGCCACTGATATTTTGTTTTTTGTTTTTTTTTTTTTCACAGTCATAAATAACCAGAACAAGAATTAGTACCAGAAGTTAGCTACTGCCATCACAAAACCTTAAAACACTTTTTTTTTATCTAAAAGGCAGGCACAGTTTTAAGGGATCTCAAGGAAATTATGGCAGTCTTGAAAGGCAAAGAGGGGATTTAGTTAGAGGATGAATAAAAGTGACTCATTTAACATAACAGCAAAGTGTTTGCTACAGTGTTACTTGGGATTAGGAACAAAATAGAAAATACATATAATGAGTTTTGATTAAGACTTGTAACAACACTGGGGCATGTGGGTGGCTCAGTCAGTTAAGCGTCCAAGTCTTTGGGTTTGTCTCAGGTCGTGATCTCAGGGTTGTGAGATTGAGCTCCATGTTGAACTGCATGCTGGGCATGGAGCCTCCTTAAGATTCTCTCCCTCTCCTTCTCCCTCGGAACTCTCCCACCCTCACTCCCCTTAAAAAAAAAAAAAAAAAAGATTTCTAACACCATAAAAGTGCAATTGCTTTTTGAAAGCCATGGATGAATAAGTACATACAAGGAGGAGATAAAAAGTGAATTGTTCAGTTTCGGGAAGAATTTTGAGGAAATATAATAGGCCTGGAAATGCTGGTTCAAAATTAAACTGTTTCTCATTCTCAGACTTTCATGATGACAAAAAAGCTTTCAAAGCATGGAATGGACTCCAGGCGAAGATCAAATACAAGGTGTTGCCAGTAAAATGAGGCTTCAGGGTAGCAATGTTCAGACTGAGGGTGTGGTTATATGACCTTTTGTTAAGACCTCAGAAATATTTAAGGAAGTGCTTTGTGTACCATCTCAGCCAGATAAAAAGATTTCTAAGAATCTTAAGGGTATACTTCCTAGACATTTCCAGCTGGGGAGTCTAATAATGTATCTTTTAGATTCTCTCTAGGCAAAAAGATTTATAAAATTTTAATAACACCATGCCTTGCACCATGACTCTCAGCCCTCAAAGAAATTATTGACTATGCCTTCAGTCAAGTAAATTGAATTTCAATAAGATTTATAAGAAATATCTAACATCTTAGGAATATTGGATTAACTCAAATGTCATGGTTCAGAGTAAAAAAAACAGAGGTAGTTCAAAATGAAAGCCTTTGGGGTCTCCCACCATCTGTGGGCAGAAAGTAAGAGGAGAGGTACTTACCTACATACACAGTCTCATGAATGACTTGGATTTCAAAACCAAGTGTCCAGAGGATGAATCCAGAGCTATGGAGAATCACTCCTAGAGAGATTTTAAAATAATGTGTTAACTGGTAATATGTACAGAACTGGATTTCAGAATTGCTCTAGACTGATAATGGCTATGTACTTACTGTCTGTCCTTTCTCTCACTTTTGTAGGTTTTTTATTTTTTTAGATTTTATTTATTTATTTGAGAGAGAGAGAGAGCATGAACAGGGGAGAGGCAGAGGGAAAGGGAAAAGCAGACTCCCTACTGAGCAGGGAGCCCTATGACATGAGGCTTAATCCCAGGACCCTAGGATCATGATCTGAGCCAAAGGCAATGCTTAACAAACTGAGCCGCCAAGTACCTCTTTTCTCTCACTTTTGAAATCCAAGGTCTATTTCAATGGTCTTATCTTTATGTCACCATTTTATATTGTGTTTGGGAGGTGAGCTGAAGAGGCAAAGAAATTACCTTTCTAACTCACAGATTTTCAGAAAGAGAGGAGTCATACCTGATAACCTGAATCCAAACACAACTTAGATGTTAAAACCCTGGATTTAGAACCAGTACTATAATGGGATGACTTTTGAGCTCCTGATTGGAAAATAAGTGTATGGTACATGTAGAAGGGATTTAAATTATGGTTTTCACAGGATATTCTGTGGAGAATAGTCTCAAAGATGCTCATCATCAATTCCTTTCCCTATTATACTGCCTACTGCTCCTCACATCAAGAGGTCAAATTACCTCTCCACCTAACATAAACTGGCTTTAGTGGCTTATTTGACTAATATAATATCATGAATATTGATGCAGGAAAAGACGTTAATGTTTGAAGCCTATGCCAAGAAAGAATTCTTGATACATCTTTGGTACAGAAAAGTAATTTTATTAAAGCATGGGGACAGGACCTGTTGGCTATAGCTGCACCCTGGTCATGCAGAGTGGCAAATTATATACTTTCAAGTTGGAAGGCAGTTAGGGATAGTGTAAATCTCTAAGGAATTTTGGAAACAAGGTTTCCAAGGTCCAGGGGGAAGGGGGATAGCAATTGTTAGGAAATAACAGTCATAAATGACTGTCTAATAAAACCTTAGTCATGAGACCCTTCAGATGTATATTGATGGGCCATATGCTTGGGGGATGATTGCCAACATGTACCATGGAGGGATAGAGATAAAGGAAATTTCTAAAGAAAATTTTTTTTAAGATTTTATTTATTTATTCATTAGAGATACACACAGAGAGAGGCAGAGATACAGGCAGAGGGAGAAGCAGGCTCCATCCAGGGAGCCTGACATTGGACTCAATCCCAGGACTCCAGGATTATACCCTGGGCCAAAGGCAGATGCTCAACCACTGAGCCACCCAGGTGTCCGATCTAAAGGAATTTTTTTTTTTAAAGAATTTTTATATGTTAAAGTAAACTTAAATATCCTGGATTGGGATAAGATTGCCTTTTGTTCTTAGCAAAGTATTAATACTGAGGCAGTTTAGTTCCTAGATGAATGTCACTCTGCTTGTTTCATGGACTTGTCAATGGGCTATAGGTAGTAAGGAAATTTAACAATCTTTCTTCTGCCTTTTATTTCCCCACATCAAATATGACATCCTGAGGCTAAGTTTTAGACTTGTGGTCCACTTGGGTATCTTAAAAAACTGATTCTTAGAATTCACCTTCTCTAAAAGGACCATCACAGTATAAGAAGCATAAGCCACACGTGTAGCCACTCCCTGAAAGAAATCAGAGTTTTATGTGAAAGCCATAATCAACTATCAGCCTTGGGAATGGACTATCTTGGGCATTAAGCTTTCAGATGGCTCCAGCCTCAGCCTCAGCCTCCTTTTGATTGCAAGTGCATGAAAGACTTCAAGTTAGGACTACCAAGGTGGGCCTGCCAACATTGAGAACTATGAAAGATACTAACAAATTAATCTTGAACCAATGAGTGCTATTTTATCTTCAGCAATAGATAACTAGAACATCATCATTGTAGGATTCTGAGAGCAGGATAGGACACTAGAGAGAGCTTATACATGATGACAGCATGTAGGAAATAATTGCTGGATGTTGGGGACAGGCACTTCTGTGAACCCTCCTGTCATATGAAGCAGAACCTTAAGTTGCTTGGGGTGAGGCAGCAAACACCCTTATTCACAAAATGAAAATGGAGTGATGAGCAGTAGCACAGGGAATAGATGCAAAGCTCTGCCCTCTTTCCAGAGTTCTTCTCTATGATGAAGCAATAGTCTCTGGGGCAAGGACAAATGCTCTTAAGCCTTATATGAACACCAAGCAGTGGCTTCCTACCACTAAAGTAATTCCAATCACAGGCACAAGTATGAATTAGATTGCCATGAGGATGTGAAGTATTAATGTCAAGAAAATCCCACCCCAAGGTCTAGGAGCATATGGCCTCCATAAGACTAAAGTGAGATCAGAATAGCATGTAGAACCTGTGCTCCTCCAAAAACAAGAAAATAAAAAACAGAAAACAGAGCTAGTACACAATAACAAGCAATATCAGCCAACCAGTGAGGGAAAAACAAGAATGTGGATAGAGTCCCTTCTGTGGATTAGGACATATAGGTAGCAAATCTGAAGGTGGAATACAAACACTAAAAAGAAGCTGTCACACCCCCCCCCATTACCTTCCCATACACATAGCACAATGGCAGTTGACAACTGGAGGAACTAAAGCTTGTGATATACTGACATTAACTGTTGAAGCAACAAAAGTGAAACTCAGCTCAATTTCTGGTTAGACTGACTCAACACCCACTTTAATGGTGTGAATAAAGAAGAGAAATGCTCATATTCAATTTAAACTCTACTTAAAATGCTCTATAGAACTAAGGATAATGTCTAGAATCCAATGAACAATTACAAGACACACCGAAAAAGTAAGAAAAAAGCCTATTGTTAAATGACAGGTAATCAATAGGATCAGACTCACACATGACTCAGATGTTAGAACTCAGAGGTGATTATGATGTTGGGTATTTAAAATAACTATTATTAAGGGCCACCTGGGAAAGTCAGTTAAACATCTGACTCTTGGTTTTGGCTCAGGTCCTGATCTCATGGGTCATGGGACTGATCCCTGTGTCAGGCTCCATGCTCAGCAGGAGTTGGCTTGGATATTCTCCCCTTCTGTCCCTTTCCCCTGCTCATGTGCTCTCTCTCTCTCTCTCTCTCAAAATACATAAATAAAATCTTTTAAAAAATAACTATGATTAAAATGTTAAAGGATCTAGTGGAAAATGTAGACAACGTACATGAGAAGATGGGAAATGTCACAGAGATATGACAAATATAAGGAGCATAATGGAAGTGCAAGAAAAAACAAAACAAAAACACTATTTCAGATAAAAATTCCTTCATTATGTCCAACCGATATGGACTAGATATAGTTGAAGAAAGAATTAATGAACTTGTCAATAGTTCAGAAGCAATAACAAAAGCTAACACACAAAGAGAAGAATGAAAGGTAAATAGATAAAAACAGAAAATCCAAAAGCTGCAGGACAATACCAGATAGCCTAACACATATATAATTTGGTCCTTCAGAAGGAGAAGAAATTTTAAAAAGAGAGAGAATTAGAGAAAGAAAAAAGAATTAGAGAATGAAAAAGAAAAGAATTAGAGAATGATGCAGATAAAATATGTGAAGCAATGACTGAGAATTTTCCAAACATGATAAGATACAATATATCATGAATCTAAAAAGTTCAGAGAATACCATATGTGATAAATAGAGCAAAAACAAAAACAAAAACAAAACAAAACAAAACAAAAAGATAAATAGAGCAGCAGTAATTACTACTAGCACTACAACAAAAAGAGACATAAATATATATTAGAGTAAAACCCATAAAAAGCAAAGGTGCAGAGAACATTTTGAAGGAGCCAAAGAAAAATAACACATAGCAAATAGAGGTAAGTAGTGGGGAGGTTAAAGATTATAGTAAACTTCTTCAGAAACTACATAATTTAAATGACATTTTAATAGTCCTGAAAGAAGTATTAATCCAGAATTCTATAACCAGTTGAAGGATTTTTCAAAAATGAAGACAGAGTAAAGATTTTTTAAACAAAAGTAGAACGGAGGGGGGAGAGAGAGAGAGAGGGAGAGAGAGAGAGAGAGATATTCTTTTCTATCAGACCTGCACAATGAATGTTCTTCATACCAACAAAATAGGATACAGAAAGGACTTCTTGCTCTACAAAGAAATGAAGTGCTCAAGAAAGAGGAAAAAGGAAGGTATGTATATGTAACACTATGTGTCACTCCACTCTCCCTTTCATTATTTATGAAAATGTAGATAGTACTTCTTAATGGACTAATAGTATATGTTTTTACTAACCTTTGCTTTCTGTGGAACTTAGGATAGGACAGACATTGGGCAGCTATCAGATTGGTTAACTAAACTGATTGCACAGGGGTATACAGCTACACACAGATCTAGGTTTTGTCCCATGTTTCTGTTCTACCATCATTATGCTAACTTTTCTCTTGATTGCAAGATGTGGATTTTATTCTTGTGATAACATCTCAGATCAGAAAGAGAGCTTTTATCAGGGTGGAAAACCTTTCCCAAATGACAGCCAGCAATGTTCTTCACAAACAACATTGGCCGGACCCCTATTGCATGCCAGGCCTAAAATAATCACTGGCAAATGGAATGAGACAAACTGTGACCCATGTAAAACAAATAATGACTTGGTCTTGGGCCAGAAGAGAGTGACCATCTCCCATGAAAGATATGAAGCACATGGGTGTAATCTTTTTTTTTTTTTTTTTGTAATTTTATTTGTTTATTTATTTGAGAGAGAGAATGAGCAAGAGAGAGCATCATAAGGATGGAAGAGCAGGGGGAGAGAGAGAAGCAGACTCCTCACTGATCAGGGAGCCTGACATGGGGCTCAATCTCAGCTCCCTGGGATCATGACCTGAGCCAAAGGCAAGTCACTTAGCCTGTTGAGCCACCCAGCCACCCCTTGACCCCTATGGGTATAATCTTGAAAAATCAGAGTTTAGTTAGGAAAGAAGAATATGCCTTCTATAAATCTTAATCAGGCAATCATTTCCCCTTACACAACATTTTGTCCAAGGGCTACTTCAAGCTCTCCTATTGAATATTGACAAAGAATCAAGCATAGAGAGAGCACGCAGGCATTTCTCAGGTTGAGAGCATGGATGACTGAATATGTAACATAAAAGCTATTCATCCACCAAGTAAGCATTCAAGCCACTGGAATTTTGCAGTGTGTGCTGGGGAGGAACAACACTTCTTTGGTAATAACAACATGTCTTAAAATGAACACTTAGTAAACACTGATGGTATGTGTCCTAAAAGGGATGATGACCAAACCAGGACAGAATAGAATATTACATGAAGAATGTGGAAGGCGAGTAATAGGATTAAGCTAAAGCTGCACAAGGAAACAAGAGGAATTCAGACCAAATCAGAACAACTTACACAGTTTTTACCACTTACTTAGGAGTAGGAATGGGCATTAGAATCATGTAGAAACTTAAGAGTTGTTGGATCTAATTATGCCCAGATTAGTTCTATATTCAATATAATCCTATTCAATAGGAGATTCACACATTCTCCTCTCTTTCTCTCTGTCTGCACTCTCATTCTCATACACACACACACACACACACACACACACAATCTTTATAAAATCTGTAGTCCAAATATTTGGACTAAGTGGAAATTATAATTATATTGAAAATTGTCACACCCTTACAAAATATTGCATTAACATGTCATAGATTCTATTTTTCTGTTTACACATTACAATAGCACATTCCCTTTCTAAAATGACCCCTACAATCGCATAGCATTCTATATTTCGCTTTGTGGGTATACACATATTGTTACATCCCATAAGCATGTCATTAAGAACTACTTATGGTCTATTTATTCCTCTGTCAAGACTCTTATTTTTCTCTTCCATTGACCAAAATTTCTCACTTTTTAATTTCCATTAAGCTTCTATTCATGAGCATTGTTCACTTATCTTTCTTACTTCAGTTGTTTTTAAATTTGACAGGCTAAAAACCCATTACAGAATTGAAGTTAATACTTCAGAAAAGGGCATGACTTTAGAATTCATACTTTTATTACAGTAATATCTTATGCTTTAATGCATCTAAATATACAAGCAGCTTATTCTTAAATGGAAATAACTTTTAAAAGGGTACAATAACCAAGGCTTTGAAACTCTCCCAATATTAAATGACAAAAAAGTAATTAACTTAATATTCTCATTCCTCCAAAAGCTTTTATGCAATGCCTTACTGTTATTTATTCCACAAAAATGTATACTTTGGATATTTAATTATAAAATGTCTATAGATTTTACTCAAATAAGAGTCACCCACCAATTAACTATACACTGAGATTAAGGCTACCTCATGATTTTCAGATGAATCATTTAGAAAAGGAATTTGTATTAATAACCTCAAAATTATTATTATTAATCACTGTTATATATATTTCTATTTCTGTCTGTTGTATGATTACTCTTTTTTTTTGTATGATTTTCTTAACAACGATCTTATTCTATGTAACTGATAATTCACACGTCTGTGTCTACCAATCAAATGCATACCTAGAAGAGTATTTGATACATGAGGCTCCTGAGCTACAAGTTTAAAGAATAAGTAGATGGATAAATAAATAACAGATAACTTAGTGCATCTACCATCTATTGGGTGCCACATATTATAATTAATATATCTATAACAAAAGCTTTGCTCTTCTAAGAAAATAAACAGAGAGTCCTCCCTTCCCCAATGTCAAGGGCACCTTGATTAGTTTTGGGTAACTAGGTGGCAAGTGAAGGAACTTTATTCCTCTCATATGCTCACATTGACATTTTGTGTTATAAGGTCTTAAAATTGCACGATTCCTTCGTCTCTTCATTGTATACATTGTTTTTTACACATGCACATAAATTTTCCTTGGCTCTGAACCTCTTCTAACCCTTATACAGTGATAGTTGCTTCACTAAGTCTATACATGTCCACATGTACAGGAAAATGATGAATAGAATGAACAGAATCTGGGTGAACTGACCCAACATCTGTACTAACTCCATGATGATTTTCCAGTTTCTTTTCTTTTTTCCATACCATCACATTTTGCATTTTGAAGGTAAAAATAAATAAATAAATAAATAAATACATAAATGTATGTTTTGATAATGAAGGGCCTACATCCTTTATTGGAAAAAATGTCTCTTTGGGAGAATTCTGGAAGAATGTTCCATTGACCGATAGAGAGTCCCTTTGATTTCAAAATTTTATGGTAGAACATCAATTGTACAATTATTGCTAATGAATATTTTCCAACTGTAGTCTTCGATTATGACAAAACTTATTAAGCAAATTACTTTCTCTAAATAAAGAATTTTAGCTGAAAACAGTATAAAATAATAAGGTTATGGTACATGTATATATGTAATTAATTTTTAATTCAGATATAATTTCATGATTTTCTAGAAGTATTGAATTTTTAAAATATAGGTACAAGTGAGGTTTATCTGTTAATGGTTCTCATCTTGAAAGGCAGTAATACATTTACTGAATGTGTATCAACATTATATCAAATTAGCAATCTATCTCAGTAGTATAGAATTACATGCAAATTTACATATGAACAAAAACATATTGGGACATAATTTGTACACAACTAAGCATCTTCACTGTCAAACTTACCTAAACTAGGATAAAAGAAAAAAAAGTCCTTTCAGTTCTATAAGTTCAAATCCATCTGGTGGCAAAGAGAAGTGAATTGGCAATCAGTGAATTAAGAGGATGAGACTCTGTATTCTAGTGCACTGAGCCAAGGCATTATTTTATTATTTCCTTAAATGTAAGGGCTGAATAACTTATTTCATTAAAAATGATGGTGTAGTAAGTTTAGATTCTCTATTTGCATATTACTTCTGCATCTATGAATTAACATTTGATGTACTCTCTTTAGTCAATTTGTGCATATGCACAGACAGATTTTCATTAGATCTATGGCAAGCTGCTGCCTGAGATCTTAAAGTCAAAGAATAGACCCTTCTGAAATGGTCTAGAAGAAATCTTCAAGATTAATAAAATGTTAGTTGAGCCCTCTGGATTTAAGAATTAAAGATGAAAGAAGGGAAAGACAAAAAAAGAAAAGGAAGAGAAACACATTTTGGACAGGTTCCTCTGTGATGAGCTTACTTGTGAAGTCACTACATGTGAATTGACTTTAAATATGAAAACATTCCTCAGGAAGCAGTGATTACTTCTAAAATGACTTGTTTGAGAACAGAAAGTAATACAAAGGGAATGTTACCACTGCCAAAGGTAAACATTTTCTTTTTAATATTGTTTCAGTGGAAAATTAGTAATTTCCACAGGCCCTAGCCTAGCCCCTGCTTGAAGGGCCAGCTGTTTCTTAAGGAAATTCTTTTGCCCACCCTGAGAGCCCCATGCAGAAACTGGGCAAAGTGCCCTGGCTAAGGGCTCACCATGTGCAGCGAAGGTGACTATAAAGACACTATTTTTCTTTTTATCTGTGAATAATAGGCTTCTTCAGGCATATTTTCTTACAGGATATGTGCCCACTTAAGGGCTTTAAGCACTGGATAGGAAAGATTAAAATAGCTGGTCTTCTAGATTAAAAAATAAAACATCTATAGTTGCTACTCTGAGTCCTAACTTCTCTCCAGGTGGCCTATCTTTGGGAACCTTGCTTTAGTTCTTTCTCAGCAGATGTGAAGGTCAGAATCCAGAGTTCTATTTAAACAGTGCAGTCCCACAAGGTCAGCAGGTTAACTTTCCTAACAATTTACAGAACAACTGGTTAACACAACAAAGATGCTGCCCTAAAGAGTAACTAAAATGATGTCGTTGGTGGTTGGATTTGTGATTAAAGCACACCCCCACATAGGCACCTGAAACCTCCATCCTTTACATTTTAGTTTGTTAAACAAAAGCCTTCTTAATTTCTATCCTGTGTGTGTCCCCAGGAGGAAATGCACCATAGAAGTGTTTAAGTCATTTAAACAGATTAGGGCAAGATGACATGAGGGAGAAAAGTAAAAAGTCACCTTGTGCTTAACACAAGAGAAGCAGGCACAGAAGAGAGTAAGTAGGGAAAATCAAACTCCTCAAAATGACCGTGTCTGCTTTTTAAGAATGGGAGTGGGCATCCGGCAGAAAATAACTCTAGATGTAGCTAAATTTGGGTTCTTTCTCTGAACTGATATTCATCCAGGAATATGGAGCTAGTTTGCAAATTTAGGGAAGACCAGAATGTGTCCTAATTTAAAAACATTAACATAATGAAATTTGGCATACAATGTGTGTGGGAGTGTTGATGATTAGATTAGGCAGTTTTTACATTTTACATGAAGAATTGGATTACTGGAAGTAACCAGTAATCACATATACAAACATCTTGAAATTGCAACTAAACTTAATTATTTTTTAAAGTTTGAACTTTTTCAAGTAAGTGTTCCCTTTGATATAGTTAAAAATTGTAGCTATTTGCATTTGTTGAAGCATGTTTCTTATCTTTCTTATCACCTTTTCTTGTGGTGGGGGGCCAGAGTGGGACAAAAGGATTATGCAGGCTTTGGCGAGGATCTGCAAAAAACACAACAGATCTGAAGTCCTTTCATCTCCATCCTTAGTAAATCTCTAGCCTGGACAGCACCAAGAAGTATGGCTACTTTTCTTGCTTATAAAGAAGTCCTAGTCAACTAATCTGCCAAGCATGGCATAAAAAGGCAGGAGCAAAACCTGGTTCTCACTTTACCCTCACGCTGTTGGATGCCATTGAAAGAAATTAATCTGAGCAGATTTAGGACTGAGGGCTTTATGTCCATATGGATTGGCAGTTGGTGAGACCTCACTATTAACGGTGCACAATTAATAAATAATATGTCTCTGTTTGCTTCGGTAGCTGTTCAAGCATTAAAAAGCTTATAAAAAGATTGCTTAGACAAAAACCCACATATGGGCAAGGTCTTGATCCATGCTGGATGTCTTCCATTCAGGAATCCCATTTGCATTTTGCATGGTACATCGCCCCCCAAACACCAATTTGTTATTCAGTTTACCAAGACGGAACAGATGAGTTATGTACACTTATCAGTAATTGAAATAAATAAATAAATAAATAAATAGCATTAAAAATATAAAGAACAATCATACCCTACAATGGAACAATGTTAATGGTCCAACATGCAGGCAAAAATTGGAATCTTACAGCATGAACCTGTGGCTTCTCAACATTCACACTCTCCCACATAATAAATGACTCTAAGACACTACTTCAGTTCTAATTTCAGATGCAAATTAAAATTCAAAATTAAGACAAATTTAATTTTCAGTACTCTTTTGTAGCACTTGTCTGCGGCAGACCTTACTAAGAAAAACCGCAGGTTCTGTGATCTTAAGAGATTTTCGACCTGAATTAAACCTGGGGACTGAAAAGATAAAGACACTAACCAATGAAGGCTTCTGCTAAAATACTTTATCTAGCATAATGCTAACTCATATTTGAAGGCTGCTCTGTGTTTGCAAAATCTTAGTCCAAGTTATATCAAACCCAACCCATAAACTGATACATTTAATTATTTTTATTTTATACTAAGGGCAATTGAATACATGCAATGCTATTTAAAGAATAATCTGGAAGGTCCTGGATGGCTCAATTGGTTAAGCTTCCAACTCTTGGTTTTGGCTCAGGTCATGGTCTCAGGGTCATGGAATGGAGACCTGCCTTGGGTTCCATGCTCAGTGAGGAGTCTGCTTGAGATTCTTTCCTCTCCCTCTTCCTCTGACCCTCTTCCAGCTCTCTCTCACACACACACACTCTCTCTCTCTAAAATAAATAAATCTTAAAAAAACAAATAATAATCTGATCATCATATACCAATAGTAACTTCGTAAATGAACTGAAATAAAAATAAAATGGGAATGAAAACATCTCAACCCAATGTCTCTAAAAATTGGCTCATATATCATGGACATATGTTGACATTATAGAATATGGTATTATGAGGGTATCTTCATTTTCTGTAATTCTTCCAGGTGAAAGTATATGCTTGAACTTTTCTTTCCTTTTCTTTTCCCTTCTTTTTTTTTCCTTTCTCTTCTTTTCTTTCCTTTCTTTCTTTCTTTCTTTCTTTCTTTCTTTCTTTCTTTCTTTCTTTCTTTTTTTTTTTTTTTTAATTTTAAAGGAACTTGTACTCTTTTACAAGTAAAACTTTCCAGGAAAGTCTATATGGCAATACTGTTACATGAGTGACATTTGCAAATATTGAGCATAATTCAGTTTCCTTTGAAATTTGTCACAGCTTTTCTACAAGAAATTCAGTTTAATGGATAGGTTGTAGTGAATCTGCAGATAAATCAGGTAATTTTGGATGTACTAAATAAAGTCCCAATTCTCTTATAGTCTTTATTGTATTACTCTGTAATACACACATTTAAGGCTGGCATATGTTTAAAAGTCTTATATCATATTTCCTTTCAAAATTAGCACAATAATTTCATTATTTTGGTTGATTTATTAAATTTATTCATTGCCAAAAAGTCTGAGCAAATGAACAAACACATTCGTTAAACAAGGGGGAAAAATCAACCCTACAACTTCTTTTTCTAGAATAATGCTTCCTGGGCCTTCAGCAAAGCAATTACTAAAATAGTTGCTGCATTCTCTTGGAAATTACATGGTTACATGCAAACAAGGCTTTATGCAGGATTTTCAAATGCAGATTTCTAGGAGTAACTTTTATTCCACTGAGAATCAGGAGAAATTACATTTTGTATTGTAATGTAGATTTAGTGTAACCATGGTAAAATGGAGAAGGTTGGGAATCTTGTCAGTCAAGGCTTTAAGGTTTAACTGTAGAAAAACACTTTAAAACAACACCCCCAGGACCATCATAAGCTCATCTTTATTGTCAAAGTGTCAGAATACTACATCAGGTAGCCACTAACCTTAAAAGTGATTTGTGACTAAAAAACAAAACTAAAGATTAGTTTAGGTATATCATTTTGAAAACTATATGAGAAGATCTTTAAAATTATATCTTTTTTTCTGCTCTTTGCAATACAACCCACAACAGAGCAGTTAGCTCATAAAAAGAACGTACATTATAAGAATGTTCTAAATTTTCACATTTTGTTTATATTTTATTGCTTTTACTCGGGTTAACATGTGGTACATTTTTACAAAGCCTGATTGTTCACATATTTAATTTCTATGGCCATAAAGCCATATATTTTTAATACAATCCAACCAGCAGGAAATGATCAGACTCTACTAAATATTTTAATATTAGCCTGAAGTTGTGAAGTGAAATATAAAAGGGAAAGTGGTTTTAGAGCCTGTGACATTTCACACTATTCCATCAGTAATAAAGATATATAAATCAACTTTTCTGGAATGTAATTTGGGAATTTTAAAATCCTAATGCCAATACTATGAAATAATTAATGAAATATGATATGTAAAGTCAACAATGAACATAACACAAGAGTATATTTCTTTTTGTTACTACCCCTTTTCCATTATTAATGCAAGAAGTTTTCATTTTAAAAGACAATCTATTCATTACACAAACAGGAATTCTGATGGTTTGTAAATTGAAATCTTGTATTGTTCTCATACCTGACATATAAAACTGCTGATCAATTTATTTAATCCTAAATTTTAGGCATGTTTAAAGAATCACATCTCTGTTAACAGAAGCACAATTTTTACATCCTTTCTTTTGGTTTTTAAGTTGTAGTTTTGTATACATCCCAATTATATATTAAATAGATGCCTGCTTATAATCCCAATGATATTAAGCAGAAGGTTGTTGCAACTCTTGTGTGGTAAGCAAGAAAGATATTTTAAATATCCCAGAAATAGGTATACTAAAGATTTTTCACTCCAACTTCTGAAGCCAGACTATGTCTAAGGGACAGAAAAAATATAAGGTCTTTAATCTTTTTAAAATAATGAAGGAGGATCATTTAAGTGGACTCTTCAAATGTTCCTTTCTCACATAAAACCATAAAAAAGTAATTGTAGACCTTTGTATGCAATCTTTACAGGGGATATTTTGTGAATATATTCACATTAAAGGAGGGTCTCATTTAAAATTATTTATAAGATTGATTTGTAACATAAGAAAACAGAAACAGAAAAATTAACATTTATAATAAAGAGGCATTTATAAAAGATGGATTAGAGACACAGTGTCTCAAAGCTTTAAAGTCAAATATTGAACAATGTCAGCGAGAGTAGGTATTTCAGTGAGGCTCAGTTCTTCTATGTGGCTAGAATCTGTGTGGAATGGAAAAGGGTATCAGAGATAACAGAACCTAGAGAAGGACCGAACAGAAGAATTTGTTCTAGAACTTGGAGAAAAGAGCATTTGATAATTGCTACTCTGCTCTTTAAAAGTGTTTGAGGGCAGCCCCGATGACCCAGTGGTTTAGAGCTGCCTTCCAACCCAGGGTGTGATCCTGGAGGCCTGGGATCGAGTCCCGCATTGGGCTCTCTGCAGGGACTCTGCTTCTCCCTCTGCCTGTGTCTCTGCCTGCCTCTCTCTCTCTCTCTCTCTGTGTCTGTCATGAATTATATATATTATATATATATATATGTATATAATATACATATATATATATATATAAAGGGTTTGATGTCTTCCTAATTTCCTACATCTAAAATACTTAACTTTCTACATACATCTCTTCTTTAATTATTTCTTGAACAGTTCACCATTTCCCAAATACAACTTCTATGTTAATTAACCACTTATAGATTCCTGTTAGTGCCTCTGCAGCTTAGCACATGCTCTGCCCCCTGTTCAAAATACACTTTCCTTCCTAACCTATCAGGAACTTCTACCCACCTGAGTCAGTTAATGTGTTGCCAATTGGGGGAAATCTTGTCTAATCCACTTTAGGTTTTGTCCTTTATGTCACCATTATCATTTCAATGGATTTTTATTAATTTATCAGAGTGTATTACAAATATTTAAAAATATATTTTCTACCTCTTAGGCCTTAAAGTCCTTATCAGGAGGAAAATTAACTTATTCCCTATACCTTTGGTTTCTAACATAATGCATGGTATATAAGAGATATAATTCATTTTTGGTGAACAAATGAGTGGACAATGAGTGGGTATTTGCTTAGGTACTACTGGTTAGGGACATTACCAAATAACCAATAAAAAATAGAATTAGACATTTTATCTCATTGATATATTTATTTTCTACTGCATAAGACATTCTTTGAAGGTTCTATGAAAAAAGTGCTGAGCTGATAGAAGAGAAAAGGGTAGTCATAGTCATGGTAATCTAGTATTTGGATCCACTTGTGTATTTTTTTAAAAGTGCATAAAAGATTGCTGTTTTCTCAAATACTTCATTCATCTGGATTGTATTTTTCTCTGCACATCACTGATCTTTGACTGGACCACTTGAGTTCCATGATTATAAAGGTTAGCCACTTTCAGCTTTCTATCTATTCATTCAAATACATGTACCCAAGGGTCATTTTGCCAACAATCTCTAAGATAGCAGGAAAGTTAAATCACTTTTTTAGCTAATACTACAAAGTAATAAAGGTCCCAAACAACATATATATATATATACAATTTCTTTATAATAATAGTGAAGAATTAGTGAGCTCTCACTTTCTGCCAGGCACTGTCAGGTTCTTTATATGTATTGTCTCCTTTAATCTCAGCAGTTTATGAAGCAATTATTATTTGGAGCCTATTTGTAGATGAGGAAGCTGAAACATGAAGTTGCCCAAGGTCGCATTGCTAATTAGTAAGCATATGAGAAAATCAAGCCATAAGGAATTTACTTGAGAAAGTATGAAACTTGTTTTTCACATATCAACAACACAAGTGTTCTCCAGTGAATCTTCCCTATTTACATATGCCATTACTTATTTTTGAAATACCTGATCTTATTTCCAAGTTCGACTTCAGTGTCAATAAAATGATTGCCATTTGCTACAGGGGAAAAAAAATACTCCATCAAACATTCTAATTTTAACCAGATTTTTATATGTGAATCTATGCTTCTTCACCATAATCTTTCAAAAAAAAAGTCTTCTATATTTTAAGAAAATAATAAAAATATTATTAAATTTTAATTAGTATTAATACTATAACAATGTTTTAGCTACCCTTCATATCTTATTGAGACATTTTGTATATTCAATGTATTTAATTAATTTATTTACTTTTGTACATCTTGGAACTATTTCAAATTTTATAAATGTTAGTAGTCATATTACTTCGAACTTTGTTACATATTGCAATATATTTATTACATATATTTGGAGCTCTGACTTTGTCCCTGGGATTTCATCCTAAGTTTCCAACTGCCCGCTGGGCTCTCCAGAGATCTTCAACCATTTTCTAATTTTTAGTTATCCAAAAACACATTCATTATCTTTTTCCAAATATAGTTCACATATCAGAAGGCTTTTTTTCTATCATTGACATAATAATTCTCCCAAGGTCCTCGCTTGAAACCTTGGAGTCATGGCTGACTTCATTCTCAATCACTCTCTCTACAGACATTAAATCATCATGCCCTTTCTCTGTTGATTTCTTTGCCTTCCTTTTCTTTCCCACTTGACCTACCTTGATCCAGATCCTACCACAGCAATGGAGAATATCATTGAAAATTCACATTGACCTTCCTGAAACTGCTTTGATACATATTTCCTTAAACATTTAAAAGGAATATGGCCAATTAAATGATATCCCCTTTTTTGTTTGTTTGTTTGCTGTTTAGCATCTTTGGCTATTAGCACTTTGGCTATTTTTTATCTCTCTAAACATGTCCTCATCTGTACTCTTTCAACAATTATTCTTCTGTTCATCCTAATCACATTTCTAGTTGTTCACATTTTTTCTCTTTATTTTTGTTGTCTAAAGTGTCCCTCCTCTTCTTTCTTGCCACACTTTGGGCATCATTTTGTCCTCAGAGCTCAACTCAAGCCCCACCTACTCCATTATCTCACAACCATTCTATCACATCTCTTCTCAGCTGCTTTCTGACTTCCTTTCCATGTCACTCATTGGGCACTTAGTGTATGTAGCTATCTACTTACATTTATGGTTTTACATGAATATCTTATCTCCTTCACTGGGCTACAAATAATTAAAAGCAGGATTTAAAAAAAAATATATCTGTAAACTTATACCTTGTATTTGTATGGGTAACAGCTATGTCAACCTCTGTCTGTTTATTGAATGTTATTGAATGCACATTGTGTGCTTTTCTTAATATAATAATCAAAGTTATTTTTCCTAAAATGTAGAGTTTGCTCGGTTTATATCATGTTTAACCTCAAAAATCTTCATTGACTCTCAATTTTCCATAGAAAATAGTCCTACTTTGGTATACATTGCCATAATTGTGACATTTCTCTTTGCACATTTACACATTTGTAACGGTCAGGTCTAAACACATAATGTACTGACCCCTTATATGCCAGATGCACATTCATGACTTTTTCTGTTTTTGTCAATGAGAGTCCTTTATCCTAGAATTCCATTCTCCTGTGAAATGCAAGTAAACTTTCTATGTTTCCCTCAAAAGTTACTTTGTTGAAAGAGTTTCCTTCCAATTTGCTGCCAAAGCACTTTGCTTGCCTTTCTATTAGAAAATTTCATTCATATTTGTGTTCTAGTCATGCATGCATGCATATTACTTTTTCTGTACTAAATTGTAAGCCTCTTGAGGTCAACTGCTGTGTAAAATTTGTCTCTGTATCTCTATTGATATTCCATCATTATAGTGTAGCAAGTATGCAATGAATTTACAAGAAAATATTCTTCATAATTTAATATAGGAATCTATTTTCCTATTTGGATTCCCATACTGAATATTGCAACCTTGTATTCACATAGAAAGGAACTAGGAATAGGTGCTATTTGTAACTGAAGCATGTTCCAACTACCTAGTTCATTCTCATGTTGTCTCTCACTAAGGACTTCTTTTAAGCAATAAAATTTGGTAATGTTTCATTAGCATTCTGGCTTCTCTAGCTGGCAGTTGGAGGACAGTCAGCTCATGAGAATTTTTAAACTTGGTCCTTGGGAGACTTTATATGCAATTCTGTGATATTTTAGGGCCATCAAAGACTACTTCTAAGAGCAATAGGATTCTTCCATTTTTAGTGGGTTTCTATACCAGGCATTTGCCATGCTCATTGGGGGTAATTCCATCAGTTTTATAGAGTACAGGTGAACAACATAGTTTTCTTCATGTGCCTTAGCTGAATCATTTAAGAACTCTGTAGTCTGTCTTTTTGTGGTGAGATATGTCATCAAATTCAATCCTGCCATTTTCACTGTGTTGAAGCACAACACTGTATCAAGCAAAAACAAAGAAATAAAAAATATCTGGAGTAGCAAGGTACTAAAAGTGTCATTTACAAAAGTAATTTTTGTGTTTTGGAATCAGTTTAGAAACACACTTGACTCTTGATATTGTTCCTTATTTTTTATAACCACTAATATGTAACCCAATGTATGAAATATAATGTCCAACTAGGTCATAGTTTGCCATGAAATTCAGGGTTCAGTTGAAATTGTTGTGTTAGGAGAAGACATCTCCATAGATAAATGGAGGGCCTCAGTAAACTTTACATCAACATGATCTTTTTATGTTGGAGCACCATAATTCATGGCCCAATGCTGACTATGAAAAATCACAAAATCTGAATGATGAGTCCTTCTTGAATTAAAATAAAATTTAAGAAAATCAGATCTATTTGAACATAGTAGTTATTTCTGTACTAGCAGAATGCTAGTTACTGTATATATTTGCGCACCCCACATTATAACTTCAAATCTACTATAGCAAAGAATTGCTCCTAATTTGAAATATCTGATCTATTCAGAGTTAGCATCAGACTCTACAGGTTTAAGAATTGAGTCCCACAAGACTGCCCTCCCTTCAGAGGCCAGCAGCAAGTCAAGTAACATATCCCAAAGTACCCACTTGTATTCAACTTGGCTTCAAGGTCAGGGTTCCTCCCATACCATTCAATAATTTGTTATAATGGCCTATAGAACTCAGAAACATTTTACTTTTGTTTATCAATCTATTATAAAGGATAAAGATGAGTGACCAGATAAGAGGTACATAAAGTGAGGTCTGCAAGGGTCCTGGGAATAGGAGCTTCTTTCCGTTTGGAGTTAGAGTATGCCACTCTCCCAGCACATAGATGTGTCCACTAATTTGGCAAGTCTCCAAACTCCTTTTTTAGGGTTTTTATGGATATTTTATTATGTGGACATGATTGATTAAATCATTGACCACTGATGATTAAATCAAACATCAGCCCCTCTTCCATCCCTGGAAATTAAGGGGTGAAGTTGAAAGTTCCAACTTTCACTTGGTGAAAGTTCCTTGGCAACCAGCTTCATCTTCTGAGAGTTACTTCATTAGTACAAACTCAGGTATGGTTGAAAACAGCTTGTTCTAAAAAAAAAAAAAAAAAAAAAAAAAAAAGGTCCTTTGACTTCTATCATTTAGGAAATTATAAGGGTATTAGGAGCTCTGTACCAGGAACAGAGGTTGAAGACATTCTCAAATAAATCAGTGATTGAAAAGACAATCAGGGCAATGTAAATAACAGTAAAAGAAAAGAATGAAACAGAAAACATGAGTATTTTTGCTATACAAGATTTCAAAGTCAAGTGTACTAATGACTACTAGCTTGAAACAGAACTGTGAAGTTCTGATTAGGATGAAAGTTCCTTTCTTTAGTGCTTTAAATCGGGTGAGGATTGAGCATTGCAAATTTACTTCTTTACTAGTATTGATAGACTTTTACTGTCATTTTCTTTTGTTATTTAGCACAAATATTTTCTGAACATTTTTTCACTAAACAATTTTTATATTATTATAAGCATCTATTGTTTTATATATTTTGGTGATATTTTCATAATGCTAATTTCTTTGTTTATTCCTACTACCTACTCTATTGTTAAAGAAATATTTACAAAATATTCTTTATGTTTCCTCCTTTCTATACATCTACTTGATTTTGTAATTAAATTTCTATAGAAAAAAGAATATTGTAAAGTTAGAATTTCTACTGAAGAGTAGAATCATCTAGATGTTATTACTAGTTTTCATTGTTATTAAACACAATGCACCTCTCTAGAGTAAAATGATTCATATCTATATTTGAAAAATACAAGAAAAAATAAGATAATGAAGAAAAATACATTAGAAATTATTTTGTTTTCCCTATATTCTTTTCTTTCCCTAAGTAGGAACAGAAACACTGTGAATATAAGATGATGACATTTAAATTTAAATTATTGATTATTGTTCTTTTTTTTTCTCCTTTTGCTAATTTCATTGCTTTAAATCTTTCTAGTTACATTTCTTAGATTTAAACACCATTAAGGACATCTCTTTTAGTTAAGTAATGTTACAATTTGTCAATTTCACACTTTAAAAAATTATATCCATAAAGTTTCAGCATTGAATATAATATGGAATTTCTCAAGTATCAAATTTTTAAAAATCCATACCAAAGTTTAATAAACATACAACTCAAATTTTCCAAAATTCTAAATAATTATTCTAGAATATACATTCATACTTCCAATTTACCTCCCAATAGTTAGATAGAGACAATTCTGGATGTGTAAGTCCCCATTTCTGATAGCTAACACCTCTTCAGCAAAACTCTAACAAGACTGGGCTAGTAAAGAATATTTGAAATATTTCGAAATCAGTATCATAGTTAGTGACTTGCACATGGTCAGGTGGCTTTTCAATGATTGAATAGGTGGGAGAGAACAGCCAAAGGACACTAACCTGATTGACATCTCTAATGTGGACAATTAAATAAAAAGTCATTTTTTTCCTGATATAAGGAATAACAGAACATATTATGGGAGAGGATAATGAGCTCATCTTTAATATAGGAAACCTGGTGCTTATGGGACACTCAAATGGAAATATCTAGTTGGAAGTAAAATATGTAGATTTGAGCTAGGGACCAAAATCAAGCATTGATGTTATTACCATGTGTGTATTATAATTGAAGCCATAAAAAAAAAAAAGGGTGAGATCACCTAGAATAATGTGAAAAGAATAAGACAAAATTCTCAAGAATATCAGAATGAAGGAGCATCTTAGGGTAAATTTTGAGAAATTCTTGTCAGAAGAGGGGCAGTGAGAAGAAACCATGGTGTCACACAGATAAAAGTGAAAATAAGTTTCAGATGATATAGTACTATACAAAGAAAACCCTAAAGACTCCATCAAAAATTGTTAGAAATAATAGATAAATTCAACAAAGTTACAGGAGACAAAAGTAATATACAGAAATCTGTTGCATTTCTATATGCTAATAACAAAGTGGCAGAAAGAGAAATTAAGAAAATAATTCCATTTACAACTGCACCAAAAGGAATAAAATACATAGGAATAAACTTAACCAAAAAGGTGAAAGATCTGTACTTTAAATTGTAAAATATTGATGAAAGAAATTTGAGATGACACAAGCAAATGGAAAGATATTCTGTGATTGCGGATTAGAACAATTAACATAGTTAAAATGTCTATACCATCCAAAGCAATATTTAGATTTAATGTAATCCCTATTAAAATACTAACTAATTTTCACAGAACTGAAACAAATTAATACTAACATTTATATGGAACCACAAAAGATCCTAAATTGCCAAGCAATCTTGAGAAACAACAAAGCTGGAGGTATCACAATCACTGATTTCAAGATACACTACAAAGCTGTACTGATAAAAAAGTATGACAACTGGCACCATGTTTTTATGGTCAATTAATCTTTGACAAAAAAAGACAAGAATATACAATGGAGAAAAGAATGTCACTCCAGTAAATGCTGCTGGGACACCTGAACAGTTACATGCAAAAGAATACATCTGGACCACTTTCTTAAACTACATGCAAAAATTAACCCAAAATGGATTAAAGACCTAAATGTGAGACCCAAATCATAAAAGTTGTAGAAGAAAATATAGGCAGTAATTTCTTTGACATCAGACTTAACTACATTTTTCTAGACATGCTTCTTCAGGCAAGAGAAACAAACCAAAGCAAAGATACAGTATTGGGACTACACCAAAATAAAAAAAGCTTCTGCACAGTGGAATAAACTATCCACAAAACAGAAAGGCAACCTACTGAATAGGAGAAGATTTTTGCGAATGATATATCTGATAAGGGGTTAATATCCACAATATATAAAGAACTTATACAAGTCAACATTAAAAGAAACCAAAAACCTGATTAAAAGTGGGCAGAGAACCTGAATAGGCATTTATCCAAAGAAGACATACAAATGATCAACAGGAACCTGAAAAGATGCTCCACATCATTAATCATCAGGGAAATACAAATCAAAAGTATAATGAGATATCACTTTACATCTATCAGAAAGGCCAGTCAAAAAGACAAAAAACAACATCTCTTGGTGAGGCTATGGAGAAAAAGGAACTCCTGTGTACCATTGCTGGGAATGTAAATCGGTGCAGACACTGTGGACAACAGTATGGGGTTCCTCAAAAAACTAAAAAATATATATTTAAAATATAATGACCATGAGATCCAGTAATTCCACTACTGGATATTCACTGAAAGAAAGTGAAAGCATTAATTTCAAAGGATATATGTATCCCTGTGTGTTTATTGCAACACTATTTACAATAGCCAACATATATAAGGATACCAAGAGTCCATTGATAGACAAATAGATAAAGACGGTGTGAGATATATATATATATACTCAGCCATAAAAATTAATGAGATCTGGCCATTTGCAACAACACAGATGATCCTAGAGAGCATCCACACTCAGTAGGAAGTCTGCTTTTCTCTTTTATCCTGTCCCTTTGCCCTTCTCCACCCCTGTGCACACAGGTGTGTGCACTCTTATAAATAAATAAATAAATAAATAAATAAATAAATAAATAAATAAATCTTAAAAAAAAAAAAAAGAAGCAGCACAGATCGGAGTGATATGATACAAGGCAAGGAATGCCATAGCTTCTAGAAGCTTGAAGAAGCAAGAATAGATTCTCGCTTGGAGTCTCCAGAAGGAACTAGCCCTGCTAATATCTTGATTTTAGCCTCATAAATTCTTTTAGACTTCAGAACTCTAAAACAGTGAGAGAAAAAGGTTGTGTTAAGTCCCTAAGTCTGTGGAAGTTTATTATAACAGCCAAAGGACACTAACCTGATTGACAATCTAAATACTCTTAAGAACAAACATTTCCTTGTTTCCAAGAATAATAGTAAGCATAGACAATGTAGTAGTGACAATAGCAATAGTAGTAGTAGCTTACACTTACTGAGATTCCATTATTGACAAGAAATTCCTCTGAGTGGCTTATTTTATTTAGTTCATGTAGTATCACTGCAAAATGTATGTTACTATGTTCATATTGTAGAAACAAAATCAGAGAAACCAATTTAGCCACTGAATGACTGACTAGCAGAGGCAGGATTTGAACACAGGACTGTGTGATATCAATTTAAAAATTGGTACATTGTACCAGCAAAAACAAATATGAAGAGAAGTTTTTTTTTAATTTTTTTGTTAATGAAGAGAAGTTAAACATGATGGAAAGAAGTGTTGAAACCTGTAATAAGCAGTGTTAGAAGTTGGAATGTCTCTCTCCAAAAAAGTTAGAGTCCTAACCCACAGTCCCTCAGAATGTGATCTTATTTGGAAAGATTTACAAAAGTAATCAAGTTAAAATGAGGTCATTAGGGTGGACCCTGATCCAATATGACTGATGTTCTTACAAAAAGGGGAAATTTCATTACGTAGGTAGGACACTATGGGAAGACAAAGGCAGAGATTGGGATAATGCTTCTATAAGCCAAGTGCACCAAAGATTGCCAGCAAATCTCCAGAAAGTAGGGAAGAGGCATGCAACAGTGTTCCTCACAAAGCTCAGAAGGAGTCAACATTTTGACATCTTGAACTTGGATTTCTGGCCTCCAGAACTGTGAAATAATAAATCTCTGCTATCTAACCCATCCAGTTGGCATTCCTTTATGGAGCTCTAGTAGACTAATACGAGCACCAATGATGATGGTGACGATGATCACGATAATGAAATCGGTGGCTGTTTTAAAAAATCAATCCGGGATCCCTGGATGGTGCAGCGGTTTGGCGCCTGCCTTTGGCCCAGGGCGTGATCCTGGAGACCCGGGATCAAATCCCACATCGGGCTCCCGGTGCGTGGAGCCTGCTTCTCCCTCTGCCTATGTCTCTGCCTCTCTCTCTCTCTCTCTCTCTCTGTGACTATCATAAGAAAAAAAAAATCAATATCCATTCATTATAATTATAAAATTTAAAAATGCTTTCCCTAGAAAGGCAATAAAGGTTTTATGCATATTAGCCTAGTGTATTTTAATAATCACTTTAAAGAGGGGCCTTTCGATAAAACTTGATCACATTTTCAATTTAATCAAACACCTTCAAACATTATAAACAGCAATTATAAAGACAATATTTTCTATCTTCTTGAGTACTTAAACAACTTTTAATAAATTAACTTAGAAATATGTTGAATCCTAAGGAATATTATGTTCCAGTAATATGTTCCAATACTGTATATAGATGGTAAGATTTTAACTTAAAATTGCAATCCTAAATCAAGTACAGAGCTAGACATTTAAATTCATTCTTATGGTATATAAGCACAAAAAGATACAAAAAACCCTCAACCCGTATATTTAAAAGTTATGGGGCAGATTCGCTCAAACATTCCTATACTGAATTTTAAATCTTTCTCAGTTTGAAAGATACTTATGAGGGAATAGAAACAATTTATCACTCCACACAATTCTGAGGTTACCTTCTCACTTTGCTGAAGCTACCTAAAGAAGAAGAGATAGAAGCCGAGGCATGACTGAGGTCATGTCTATGCACAGGTAGGAACTCTAAGCCTTATTTGTGGCCTGTAACAGGGCCTTAAAGAAGAAAATAGTCTCATGTCCCATATGCCTGATATTTGAGTCTAGTTCTTATTTATTTCTTAAGCCAACATAAATTCTGGACCTTTACCCATGTGGCTATACCAATTGAGGGTTTTTGCTTTTCTCTGTCTCTAAAAAGCAAACACTACTATGATGTAAACATGCCAAGTATAGGTCTAAGTACCCCACATACAGTAACTCATCTAAACTGTGACTTGAGACTCTGTTCCAGTGGTGGACTCAGCTTTTTATCAGCATCAACAAATGAAGAATGTCTACTTCAAAAAAAAAAAAAAAAAAAAAAAAAAAGAATGTCTACTTCACATAACCAAACTGTCCTGTAGCTAGATGGACAGGGGTCACCGAGACAAATCTGTTCAATAATCATTGGAGGAACAACACATTAGAGTTATTTAGTTTGAATATAACCAATTCTAGGAAGGAGAGAAATGGAACCCACCCCAACCCACCCCACAGTGACAGATCAGTCAGAGAGTAATAGGCTCTGCAGACTCTAATTTTCTACTGTACCAACTGTGACAACTCATAACTCCAGGAGACTTGTTCCCACAGCTTGGTTGTGTTTTTGTGACTCTACTCACTCTTAAAAGTCAAAGTCTCTGGCTGGATCCTTGGGACCTGTCCCTGATGAGGCCTGGCACAGGATTGACACTCAGTAAACCTAGAAGTAGTGAAAACATCCATAATGATTAGGTAATGAATGGGCCATCAGATGCACCCAACCTCAAGTTTAAGATATTGTGGCCTTGAATACCAACTCTGAAGCATGAGAGTGTGCTGTATTTGTCACTTCGAAAGTTTATTTTGAATAGATTAATTAGGTATCCCTGGGTGGCGGAGCGGTTTGGCGCCTGCCTTTGGCCCAGGGCGCGATCCTGGAGACCCGGGATCGAATCCCACGTCGGGCTCCCGGTGCATGGAGCCTGCTTCTCCCTCTGCCTGTGTCTCTGCCTCTCTCTCTCTCTGTCTCTGTGTGACTATGATAAATAAATAAAAATTAAAAAAAAAGTTTAAAAAAAATGAATAGATTAATTTTCATAATGGAAAAATTTTATAGCGAATATTCCCAAAATAAACAAAAGCTTAAACATATAAGCCAGTGAACTGGACATAAATGTGGTTTTTGATAAAATTCTAACACTGTAAATTTGACAGTGTCTTCCATATATCCAATGGTATAATTCTTGTAAAACCTCTGAGTTACCAATTATGGGACTGAGCCTCACCAGAAATTAGTAAAAACGCTGATCAGTAAGAAGCAAAGCTATGATTCAAACCCAGTGCTATTTGAATCCCATACTAGCGCTCTCGAATGTTCCTTTGTTTTCCCTGCCCAGTGATTTCAAAGGGCTTTTAGCCTCTTGCAGTTGGTTTAGGGAGATCTTTGTTAGATTACCATATACTGAATTTGTGGATTAAAAGACAAAGAACATGAGACCGTTATTAGACCTATTCCTTATTTCAGTTACTGATAAATGACAAAAGATAGAAATGATAACCTTTTGGAGTTTGTGACAAATAGGAATTAACCTATTAGACAACAAAGAAAAAGACAGAGATAGATCCTCACTATATTTTCTTTGGATTGGGAGGGAAGTTTATTTCAGGTGGAAGATAGGAATGGGAGGTATTTCAAGTTTGGCATTTCAAGCTATCAAACTTGAAAAACGGCAACATTTCTAATCATTATCTCATAATGGCTACAAATCTTGGTGCAAATCCTTCCATTATTTCAGTGATTTAATACATACAGCATCCAGCAACTTACATTTTAATAAGATGACAATTTATTGCTGGAAGTAATTTTGTTTAAGCTATTTTTACTTCTTTTCCCTCTCTTGTTAACTGTTGGAAATACTCCGATGATCAGCATATTCAGCCCTTTCCTTGTTATGGAAGTGTTACATGCTGCTGTGGTTTGTAGCTTTCCCTTTGTTTAAGGCCAGGGAAAATATTCTGGATAATTCATTTTTATTGTTCCCTTTTCCAAGAGTTTGTGTTCATTTTTAAAGCAGTAAGCTTTATTTTCCTTTCTGCCAGACAATCTACAAATTACAAACATACCGCAAACATTCTTGAACATAATGAACCCATACCTTTTGCAACTAAAACTAAAACTTCAGTTTACAACATTTTTTCAAAACAATGATCTCTGTGTTTATTCTTTTTAGGCTGTTTAATTTAAAACACGGTCAGAGTCAACAGTTGGCATATTTCAATGCTATCCAGACTTAATTTTCTCCTCCTCGGCCGCCTCTGATCTTGCTCCAATCCTACCTTGAAACAGGATCAGCATTTTGGTGGATCCTAACTCCACGAGATATTAGACTTTTCACTGAGGAGTCCATGGGGAATGAAGGCATTTATTTAATAAAGTTCCCCAGTCGATGTCTCTTTTTCCCCCCATAGGTCCCCCATGACTTCCATTAAACACTTTATCTCCCATTTCTCAGACTTAATGGGACACACAAAGAGCCCATTAGATAAATTTTGCAGTAAACAATTTTGAAATGATTGTTATAACTTTGCTTTTGAAATTATTTAGCAAGAATATACTTACAATAAAATTACAACTGGTTCTAATTGTACTGTATTAATCATGGTAACTCATGGGTTCTTACAAAGTGAGAAAATGTAACCTAAAATTGTTCTCATATATCATGCCTTTTTTTAGAATTCAAAATTTAACAATTAATGAAGTTGACATAGGGTTATGCATTTGTAGACATTTAATTAAAATTTAATTAAATATTTATTTTTCACTATGTAGGTTTTCTTTGTTTTTTTTTTCCTGTGTTTTGAAGCCAATGCTTCTCTCAGGTCTGACATATTTTCAGAGAACCCTGTAGATGCTTAGAATAACACCTTCAAGTGCCAGTGGATAAAACATCCACAGCTCTAGGAAAAATTCCCTCAGTGTTCTCATCCTGTTAGCCCTAGCCCTCGACTCAGATAATAATAATGCACTCAGAAAAACAAACGTTTGGTAATTAGCACTCCCTTAGCCCCTCTGAAAGATTTATACAGGTTTTGTCCTCCTGGATGCCTCAGCATCATAAGGAAATACAAATTTGATAAGAGTAAATCTTTCACTTGAGAGGATACTAACTCTAAGAATAATGCTTTTCCTCCAGTTACATACCTCCTCCTCAACCAGTGTACATTTGCTACCCTCAGCAAATCTCCATAAGCTGCTTTCCAACCAGATGTAATTCGGACAGGTGCAAGAGTCTCCTTCTGGCACAGGAGGAGGTGTAACAGAGGTTGGGCCATCACAGCCTGCAGTCTCTGCATCTAAAACACAGCTAGACTGGGATCCGATCTTACCACTTATCCTCACACCCTGTCCAAGCCACCGAGTCTCTGGCTGTGCTATTTTGGTGGCTCCTCACTGGTCTCCTGCTTCAGTCCTTGGTGGTCTTCAGCCAGTGCTCAACACTGCAGCCAGAGGGGTCTTGTTCAAGGTGTCAGTCCTTTGTCATCACCCACTTCTCACTACACATAAAAACCAGAGTCCTTGAGATGGATGGCCATGCCTGCTAGGCCTGCTTTTCTTCCCGACTGGTCCTCTCACTAGCACACTCCACCCCAGCTGCATGGGCCCCTGTGCTGTCCCTGGAACATAAGACTTCTGTTGATGGCCTTTGAACTTGCTCACTATGCTTGGTCCCCTCTTCTCCTGGTTGTTGATCCATTTCCCTCCTTTGCATCTTCTTGTAGACCCCTTCTAGTTTTCTCCTTAGCACTTGTCACCATTAAAACATGCTATATACCTGGCTCACAGATCTTGCTTATTGTCTGTCTTCACTAGACTGTAAGTGCTAGGAGGAAGAGGTTTTTTTGTTTTTGTTTTTGTTTTTTGGTCTGTATTATACAGTGCCAAACCTCTTGTGCCTAGGACAGTGCATAGCTTGTTTTGTATGGTATCTTAATATTTGTTCAATGACTGGGTACATAAAACGGTACTTTCTTAAAGGAGTCAATGAAAAAATAGACATATTTATGAAAAGGATCTAGATCTCTACCACATCAAGACTCAAAGATTCTTCCCCTAATCCAACCCTTAATTTCCTTTCCCAGGAGGGTGGGCCAGCTCAACATCAGGATACATCTGATCCCATCTGTATCAGTTCTGCTGTAATGAATATACTAGAAATAGGATTCAAAAAGACTGGGAACTGGGAGGTGATGCTTGCTTTCTAGCTGGGTCCAGCACATTTTAGGACAAGACTAGACTCTGTTATGAAACCCATGATCAAATGTTGAGAAGGTATCTGCTCATCCTCCTCCACCTGAAACCCATGCCTTGGAGGACTGAACTTCAAGGGTGAGCATCACTTTCCTGTTCTTGACATAAACCATCCGTCCAACCTGGCTAGTCTTATTCTGTGTAGAAAGTCGAAGTTACCTCCTTACTTTCTTCCCCCTATTCTCTCACAATAGCGATAGCTCAGAAAGTCCTTGGTGACATTTTTCCAGCAGTAGATCCATAGCCCACATAAATTTCTCACTTGGTGATCTGAACGCCTCAGGTCAGACTTCAGAGTTTTCACACCAGTAGAGTCCCTATAGCACTCTACAAAACCCCCCTGTCCCAGAGCCATCCTTTGTCTCCTGCTCATGCCATCTCTGCTGCTCTTTTATAGGGGTCATCCCTATGGCTCCTCTAGTGAATGATTTAAGCACAATTCAACTATTTTCTCTAGTTGCTGGTATTTCTCTCCTAACACATCCTCTGTCTTTCCTGCTTTATAATCTGCATGAGAAAAAAGGAGCACCTTCAGTTCATGTGACTGGTCCAGGTGATATGGGAAACAAAGGCAAAAGAAAAAAAATTAAATTTACTTACTACCTACAGACCATTGGCAAGTCCTTAAAACAGGCAGAGGGACATTCTTCTAAGAACTCAGCTACCTCGATGTTAATACTTTGCTAAGGGCGAAAGGAAATCTTAGCCTGACCCCCCAGGATCCTAGAAGTTTCCTTTAATATATAAAAATTCCTTTAGAAATTTCCTTTATCTCTAACCCCCAAAATATAAGTTGGCAATCATCTCCCAAGCAGATGACCCATCTACTGATATACGTCTGAAAGTTTTCATGACTAAAGTTTTAATTGACAGTATTAAATGACCTTTTCCTAACAATAATAGCTAGCTAGCCCCCTCAAGGTCCTGGAAACTTTGCCTCCAAAATTCCTTAGATTCTTACACTATTCCTAACCCCCTCCCTACTTGAAAGTATATAATGAGCCACTCTTCAGAACCCCAGGGTGTAGTTCTTTTTACCCATGGGTCCTGTCCCCTTGCTTTAATAAAGCCATCTTTTTGCACCAAACACACCTCAAGAATTCTGTTTTGGTCATGGCTCTGAACCCCACATCCTCCCTACGTTGCAGAAACAATCTGGCATACATGATCTGAATCTCTCAAGATCCCTTTTGACACTAAAAATAAAATAAAGTAAAATAAAAAAATGACTCAAAATAGTTGTCATGCTGTTAGTGGCTGCTCAGTGATTGAATTAGAAAAATTGTGTGTGTGTAAATTTTATCTATAATTTGCCTACAGAATCATGGATTTAATTAATTTGTTATAGTAAATGCATCAGGAGTCTTGATAAAAGCCTGGCATACTTAAAATAGGATCATTTGAGATAAATTTATTTACAAAAAGGCAATTTATTTCAAAAGTGTGAGTGTAGGGAACCACTAAGGATAGTGGATAATGCAGAGCTGCTAACTGCCCAGCTGTTACCACCCTCCATCCTGAAAGGGGGTGGCGAGCAGTTCTGGGAATCCGGGAAGTGCATAAGCTGGCTACCTTGCCAGGAGCAGTAACTTCTGGTCAAGTGCTTTAAGACAGCCAAGAGAACAGATACTCTGAACACATTTTCCTCTTCTGCTGGTATTGCCATCCTCCTGCAAGTCTAAGGGCATAGAAGTCCTTCTATTTAGTCTCTTTGGGTTGCTTACCACCCCAGGAAAGGGAATGGATTTGGAGGAGCAGATAGAATGAGCTTGTCTCAATTTCCTATGCTATTGTGATTCTGTGGCATTTCTTCATTCCTCAGACATTTCTGTCTCTCAGTGCTGTGCAAGACTCCACCTTAGAAAGGCCTTCTAATGTTGCAGGATTTCTCTGCCTTTAGTGCCTGTGGTTCTTGGTCACACTGCTTCGAAGAATAAAGAGGTGGACCAGATAAAGAGCAGTGGGCAGCAAGGCGAAGTTTATTGAACAAGAGTACAAAGCTTCCAGAGAGGGAGGGAGGCCTGAGAAGGTTCCCCCGCTGGAGTTTCTATGTTTAGGGGTTTGTATGAGCTTTTCTGCAGAACCATCTTAAGCAGTCAGGGTGTGCTGAGTCGTGCCAGTCAGGGCTTTGGTCACGGATCTGTGCATCTATTAGGATAATATCCACGTACTGATGATCTCTTTTGGTTCATATCTGGGGTTTATGCCTTCACTGTCCCTTGCCTGTGATGGTGACCAATGCTTTGCAGTTAATTGTTTTATTTTAGGATGTTTTGCAGAAGCACTTTCTGCAAAGGCTGCAAAACAGAATGCTAGTGAGCTCTTGTCTAAGCTGCAAAACAGAATATTACTGCTGCTTTATCTTAGTTGTCCTGACTCCATATTGTCTTCTTGGGGACTCTGGCCTGACCACTCTACTGTCAACTAACTCCTCTAACACACCTGCACTTTTTCTCATTTAATGAGATTTCAAAAATAAGTGGTCATTAATAAATAGCAGTTATGAAAACATAAGGGAAATTCAAAGGGAGCAAATAGAAAACTACTGAATGTTTCACAGATCGAAGAATTAGAAAGATAGAAAATCCTACGGAGAATTTCTGAGGCTGAAATTTTAAAATGCATTGAAACCATCTGGAGGTTGATTTTGAAGTTTATGTGTCTGAAAATTTTTTTCTTTTAAAGCTTCCATTCAGGTTTTCAGACGTTGATATATTGCCTACAGGGAATACACAGCAATCCATGAGGCAGTAGGGTGGGCTACAGAACTCTGCAGCCTCAGGTTAGATTACCAGATACCTAGACTGGATTTGTTAAGAGGATCCTTGTAGAGATTCTTGCTGAATTACAGCGTTCTCTTTGCATATTGATATTGAGTACATAGGTAACAGATTTTTTAAGGGTATGCATATTTATATATGAAACAGTATGTATTAAATAAGCTAAACTTATTTTAAAAACAGGAGAATATTCTTTTCCTAGAACCATCTAGCAGAAACAAAAAAGAAACACAACCCAGTTAATATAATGACAGTTTTAACAAAAACTTGATAAGATTAAGGAGTTGTCGGAAATTATACAATGGGCATTTGGGAGGCTATTTTTAAAAGTCATTTCTAATTACTTTTTAATGGGAAGATTTCGTACAGTGAGTGTGTGTGTGTGTGCGCACGCTCGCATGTGCTTCAGATTAGCTCTGATGAACACCAACTACAAAAAAGCTGACTGCTTTGTTTTACAGATGCATTTTTAATTTGTCTTTATACAAATAAACAGATCTCTATCTTTAATTTCATAGCATTTCCATTTCATGTTTTGATGAAAAGACTCAATCCTTTGGCTTTCTTATTATCTGAAGTGCTTTTGTATTAACCTACTTGGAAAGAAAAAGAAGAAAACAGAGCTCTTATTCTAGGGAAGAAATTTCCACGCCAAACTTGAGAGTGATGCTTTGAGCTTGTAGTGGACAATTTTTATGATAATGTTGCCATTCGAATGCATTTGAGATTTTACAAATAAATAGTAGCATTTTTCATTTAACTTTGGGTGTAAATTTGCCAAGACACCTTAGTCATATTCCTTTTCTGCTCAATCTGAAATTGTCTTGGTATCTTCTGCCTATGTCCTATCAGAAGGGATTGCTGTCAGAATGCATTATTTATTTTTTTTGGAGAATGCAGTTAATATAGCAAAAATGATTTGTTTTAACTCTTCCTAATTTTATGTTTGTTTTGATGTTAAATTTTAACTTTGGCTATTTAGAATCTAAAGCAGTTATGGTGACACATTTATAATAATTTTCATGATTTAGCAACCAATTGTTAATTCTATCATTTGGTGTTATTTTTTTGTGAGGAAAAAATAATGACATTGGTTTAGGGCTTGGGCAGTATTTTTAAAATGGCACAAAGGGAAAGACTGATAAATTTTAATGCATTCAAATTAAAACCTCTATACGTTAAAAGACATGATTAAATTAAAGGTTGGGATTAGACCGAGAAGATACATTTTCATCATATGTAATACTCTAAGAACTACTATCTAGGATATATAAACTACACCTAGGAAGCAAAATGAAAAGTATCAACGATAGGAAAATAAGCAATGAATGTAATTCGAGAAAGAGGAAACAGATTGGCTAAAAATATTTTAAAAATCAAATTTTAATGACAATCAAGAAAATGCAATTTCAAACAAAGATTATGATTTTCAGTTATTGAACTGGCAAAAATAAATATCTGATAATCACAAGTTTCGATGAAATTGTGGAGAGGCAGGAACCATTATATATTCCTGGTAAGAACGCATAGTGCTACAGAATTAAGCAAAATGAAATAAAATTATAAATGCTATAGTAGGCAGAATTCCAAAATGGCCTCCATGATCCCTCCTTCCCCCTCCCCTGGTATTAGGCTCTTTATAATCCCCCCTCCTCAAGTGTGAGCAGGATCTATTACCCGTGTCTAGCCAAAATATGTGGTAAAGGTGATAGAATGTCATTCATGGTCAGGTGACAATATACAGTCAGTCCTTGCTTTGCACAGTTCTGAAATATGCACAAATTTCATTTATCATAGTTTAGGTAAATACTATTAGTCCTCCAACTATATAATCTAAATAGTTTAGTGTATATTGTGATTAATTGCAAAGATATAAAATTTGCTGTTAGTTCTTTAGTCTATATATCACTATATAAGTAGTAGATGCACATCATGATCAGTGACCAACCACTCACTTTCTTTCAGTCTGTTAGTCATTGGTTAGTCACTCCATACACAGACAGCAAAGCATGTAGGTGTACTGTATCCTTGTCTCTCTAATAAATCATGTAGCATTTTATAGAAAAGGATAATTAATAGAGGGAGTTGACTAACAAAGATGAAAGTATAGCAAACAAATAAAAAGTGAAAACACTGGGAGTAAAATTGGATTTGATTAAAATATTTGAATATAGAGAAAGTAAAGTAAAAATAGGACAAGCCTCATCCCTGAAAGAAGGTACTTTTTGAATTATATGTCATTGACATTGAAAAAGGACCATGAAAATACATATATTTTTATTTTTTAAAGATCTTATTTATTTATTCATGAGAAACACAGAGAGAGGCAAAGACATAGGAGAGGTAGAAGTAGTCTCCCCAATGGGGAGCCTGATGTGGGACTCAATCCCTGGACCCTGAGATCACAACCTGAGCCAAAGGCAGATGCTCAACAGCTGAGCCACCCAGGCACCCTGAAAGTATTCTTTAAAAGGCAAAGTTGTATCAATATTTTCAGTTAAAATTACATTAGAAATGGAGTGCTTTCTTTCATTTTGGATTACAGAATGTAATCATAATAGTAACAATCCCATTCAGTTTGTCTAGCGTTCAGGCCAAAATATTGGATTTGGTTGCCTCATTGGAAAAAAAAAAAAAGGCAATTACTGAAGCTGAAGGAGTAAATTTTACTGCCAGTAGAGGCTGGTTTCATTGTTTCATAAGTCAAATACAATGATGATTAGCACTGGTGAAGCCATTAGAGCTTGGTAAGAAAGCAACTGTATAATCTGCAATCAGATTCCAAGTATTGGTTAAGGTGGTTATAATGATTATCAAATATTTAATGTTGATGAGACAAGTTATTTTTGGAACACAACTCAATTAAAGACTTTTGGAAGGAAGACACAGAACTGCAAAATGACGATAAAGGAGGGACTCTACATATGCCCAATGGAAAAGTTAGTGAAGGTGAGCTAATTGACACAAATGATGGAAGGGATTATGATGGAAGGCTTGAAGATTAAAGGAATTCTTAGAGATATTTCATTAACATTTTGGAAGCTGACTCAAACATATAAAGTACCATGACACTCACCAAGGCATAGAGAAGATACTTATTCCATGTAATAAATTGTGTGATGAGAAGAACACAAGCAATATTCAAACTACTCTTGATAAGTTTTTTTTTTAACAAAGCAATCAAACACTAATTCTGAATATGTCTACTGTTTGAAATTATAGTTCTAAATATATTTTAGTTTTGCTATTTTAAACTCTTTTTCTGTGTATTTTTAATCTATAATAGGAGCGTTTTTAATGTTTTGATAAAAGTTTTGACAAAAATTTTTAAAAGTTATGGAAAAATAGTAATGAAAATGGTAATTTATCATTGATCATCAAGATCAGTCTGCATACTGTCAGTTTGGACTCTCATTTGTATATTCCCACAATACTGTGCAAAGTGAGTAATGCCTGTGTATATAGCACTCAGGCTTACTAGCGTACACACCAGAAGATGGGCATGCTGGCCTTGAAGAATTAAGTTGTCCTATTGTGAACTGCCAGTGGAGAGGGTCATGTGGAAGGCAACGGCTGCCCTCCAACTCGACAACTTCAAGGAGTTGAGTTCTGCCAACAACTACATCAGCATGGAAGAGAATCTTAGTCTCTAGATGAGTCCATTAGCCCTCACTGTCACCTTGATTACAGCCGGTAGACTTGGAACAGAGCACCAGGTAAGCCATGGCTGGACTCCTGACTCATAGGAATCGTGAGATAGTAAATATATATTGTGTCAAGCTAGATTTATGTTAGTGTATCATTTTAAGCTACATTTATTTCAAACGCCTGTTGATGAAACTGGAGTTCTCATTGTCAGCATGAATAGATTAAAAATATTTTTACTGACACAATCAAATACCAGAATGAAACACATAATTTGAAGTTATTTATACAAATTAAAAAAAAATTCAAGGGACACCTGGGTGGCTCAGTGGTTGAGCGTCTGCCTTTGGCTCAGGGCATGGTTCTGGGGACTTGGGATCAAGTCCTCACAGTGAGCCTGTTTCTCCCTCTGGATGTCTCTGCCTCTCTCTCTGTGTGTTTCTCATGAATAAATAAATAAAATCTTAAAAAAAAATTCAAAATGCCATATATTTTCTATGAGAGAATATGTATACATAAAAGTAAAGAAAATGAACTAGAAGTGTTTACACTGCATCCCGAACAATGGTTGTCTCTTGGGGATGGAAATGGGGTACTAAGAATGTGACCTGGAGTATTAAGTAGTAGAACTTTTAACTTTAACAGAAAGAATTTTTATTAAAAAAAAGAATACAATCACAAAAATATCAATAACTTGAAGTTAAATGGCAGTTCACAGGTATTTCTTATTTGCAATCTCCCCATATTTTTAATTGCTATAAAGGGAATGACTGAATTCTCATCTCTGACTCACATTTAAACCCACAGAAAGATGATAAGGAATTAGTAAGGAAAATGTTCAAAATGTTTTATTGAGGGTAGAAGAAATTAATTTTTGACTATCAGAGAATAAAACCAAAACTGAATAGATTCTTCCTTTCTGCTCCAGAATGGTTGCTCTCTGGGTTACAGGAAAACCTCTCTTCAGCCTCCTGCTAACTGCTTGCACTTATTCCTAGGCAAAAGCGAGACTCAGCTGGCTTCCACTGGGAGGAAGTTCAAAAGCACTTCAGCATATCTCTCCAGGTAGTTTGTGATGATCTGTTTCAGAATCGCCTGGAGTGAGTGCTTATTAATGATACAGATGCTTGTGCCCACAGCACATTGACGGAGTCAAAATTTCTGGGGATTGTGGCTAGGAATGTTCATTTTTACAAACTCTCTGGGAAGCTCTTATGCACTCTTATTTTAAAAGTGATTATTACTACTTTAATAGCAAAATAGAGTTCATGAAAGTGACAGAATGTTTGAAAATTTCAATAACTATATACATGAGTAACATTTTATTGGAAACATATCTTTTAAGGAGATGGACAGGAGGCATTTATGGTGCCATGATTAAAAATGTGTAATTTTCTCTTTGTTTGACAGACTCCACTCCCACCCTTGGGTAATGTACCATAGTAAATTCAGGATGAATGAAAAGTACCTTACTCCTTTGTTCTTTCAATCTTTCTTTGAACTTTTAATTTTAAAAAAATTACAAGTGAATTAAAAAATTGCAAGAATACTTTAATGAACTTCCTTATTTCCTTCACGCACTTTCACCCGTTCTTAGCTTTTGTCACATTTACTGTGTGTGCGTGTTTACATGTATTTGCTGAACAATTTTAGAGTAAATTAAAGATACCATGAATGTTTACCTCTCAATATTTCAGTTTGTATATGTTCTTCAAAAAGAACATTCTTTTATATACAATGGTATTATAAAATATTTAATATTGTTAAAATGCTATTATTTTATTTACTGTCCATAGTAAAATTTGTCCAAATGTCCCAATGAAGTCCTATATAAAATTTTTCTTCTAATCCAGGCTTCATGTATCTTAAGCCTTATTTATTCTGGAATGGTTCATCTCCTTTCGTTGTTCATGACATTGGCATTTTTTATTAGTAGTAGTCAATAGTTTTATTGAACATTCCTTAATTTGTTTTTTTTCTGAGTGTTGCCTCATGGATAGATGTAGGCTATGTGTTTCTGTCAAGAATACAAGTTATTTCTTGTCCATGTCAGTGCATCATATCAGGACACACATGATGTCTGCCATTATTTGGTAATGTTAAGTTTGGTGACTTTTGGTAAGGTGCTGTTTGCCAGGCTTGACTGAAAATTACCTTTTTAAAATAATTAATAAATAATCAGTTATCACATATACTGAAACTATAAATATTCTATCCCCTATCAAACTTTTTTTTTTAGTTTTAGCATACGCTGATGATTTTTTTCTTGAATCAATTATCTCTGTGATTATAAAAAAAGGATTTGATAAGGATAATTTTTCCATTTTATTGTAAGGAAGTGCTTCCTCTTATTTATTTATTTATTTAATATCAAGATGTAGCTATTGGAAGCACTTTATGTTTTTAACATGTTACTGTCATTTTTGAGCACTTTAAAACTTTGTGGCAAATAGAAAATATTCCAGACTCGTTTGCACTTTTCCTCCATGACCCTTCAGTTTGCCATTTCTCCTTAGTTCCTTGATTCTACTTAGAATGAAATGATATGTTAGAAATGAAAGTGTGCTCACATATGCTCATGGCTATGGGTGTCTATACTTCTCAGCTCTTCAGCCAGCAGTGCTTGTGCCTCTCATTTTGTCCTTTAGGATTTTCCATTTCTTTTCCCATTCAATATCTGTGTCTTCTTTTTTTCATGGTGAGATTCAAGGATCTAAACTTTTAGTTAATTTTGAGAACCAATACAACAATAGATCTGAATGCACTGTACATGAATGCCTACAGAACTAATATAACCCCTATGTGAACCTTGGAAGCCAATGGGAATATGTGGTATCGCCTTGGTTCTGTATTCAGTCACACTGGACAATGCTATCCAATGACTAGAGAATATTACCAAGAAATTTTTCACCCATGCTCGAAAGGGCAATAAGGCACCACTGCCCTATGAATGATGTATTCTGAACAATCAAGCTGATTTATCTTAGGGTTCTTTTTTAACCCCAGGGAGTAGAGTCAGATGGAGTAAAGATAGAGGTTAGTATGGATACTATATTCTATACTTGGTTATGATTTTGTAGATTTGTACTTGTATTTTTAAATGATACTATATGAGAAAAAGCTAAATATTCTTATCATTATCTGATAAGATTTTAATAAAAATCAGAAAACAAAGAAGTGAAAATAAATTTTGTTCTATCTCCATATATAGTTGATTCAAGGAAACATTAATAGCAAAAATGGGAAGGCATTAATTTGTTTGAAAACATTTCCCTATTTTAATTTCATGTCAATAAAAATAATTTCAGTTACAGCTTATGCTTTTCTGTTTCTCTTTGAATATAATAATAACTACTAATATTTATATATTGAATGGTATAATAAGCACATCACATGCCATAATAAGCACATCACATGCCTTATATTTAAGTCTTGAAACAATTATGAATGGAAGAAATTGCTAGCCCACTTTACAGACACCGAATGTGGTGTTTGGAGAGGTTGAACACCTTGTCTGCATCCACAAAGCTAGTTACTGATCAAATCAATATTTATAAAAGTTCTGTCCAGTGAAGCCAATACATGTTGATGTAATATACTAACTAAAATATGAAAATCAATAGTTTTAACTTTTTAGAAGTAAAGAGAGTCTTTCATGTAGTTTACTTTTGCTCCTTTTAACTTAGGAAATGTTCATTTTAATTCATTACTTTCAGACAACTTAATTCTTTTGAATTCAGTAGCTAAAAAGAGTAAAATACAATTTCTTATCTTTCATTGTCATATCTTCACCATCTAAACATAGAAACACTATATTGCACTGGGTTCAAAGTACTCATCATCATTAGAAAGCATTTAACAAGATTCAAAAATTATTTGAATGCATAGTGTGCATACTAGAAGTTCAGCATCAGTGTCAACCTAAAAATAGTTATTACTTAGATTAAATTAAGATATAATTTTCCTCATTATTGAATCATTATTAAAATATTTCATGCACTTGTGCTTTACAGCTTAGTGCTTATATAAAATTATTACATATAACTCTTACAAATCCATCATACACTTGAGTAATTGCCTTGTTAAAGAGCCTATTCTAACTAGAGTTAACTCTAGCCATTCTTGGTCCTACAGGTCACTTGTTTAGTCACCTGGACCAGAGAAAGGCAATTTTTTTTTTTTTTTTTTTTTTTTTTAATCAATCCGGGCTGGGAAACAACCTTAGAACTGTTTGGCTGGCTGGTGAAATGATCACTTTGTTATGTTCCCCAGGTCAGGGGAATCTTCCTCTGTACTTCCTGAGAAAAAATTCCTTATGCTCCATTCTGTTTAAGTGTAAAATATCACCTTTAGAAAACTTTAGAAGGCATAACTTTTGAAAGGCTTCACTGTAAATTATCAAAAAAGGAAATGACTCAGGATCCCTATTCAGTTCTTTGAGTTTATACCTTACATTCTGTAAAGAAATTATTACAAACAATATAATACTTTTGCATATTAAATTATATATGTACAAACATTTTCTTCTTAGTTAAAAAGTATTGGAAACTGGCTCCTTTCTGTAAGAGTAGAAATATGGTATAAATAGGAATTATTTATATATTTTTTAATTAGGGAGGAGGGGAATTCTTACTTAAAGCAATATAATTTAGAAAATAAGGAACAAATGCTGGAATCAATTCAATATAATTTTAAACCACAAATGATGATGGTGATGATGATGATGATGCATATGGCTTACATAGTACTTACCATTTACATGCACAATTTTAAGCTTTTTACACACGCATGAAACACATAAATGTGTATGTGTATATATATGACACTTTACATGTATGTATACATACATTTTATATAGCTACTCTATGAATTAGTACCACACTTATGTGTATTTACCAGAGGGGGAAAATAAGGCACTCAGAGTTTTAGTAACATGCCCAAGATCACTCAGTGACTACCAACTATGTTAAAGATCTGGGTATTTCTGTGAGGATTTAATGACATCTGGAGTACCTCAGACTACTTCAAAACTGGAAACTTGGGATGTTTGGGTGGCTCAGCAGTTGAGCATCTGCCTTTGGCTCAGGGAGTGATCCTTGGATCCAGGATCGAGTCCCACATCAGGCTCTCTGTGAAGAGCCTGTTTCTCCCTCTGCCTAGGTCTCTGCCTTACTCTCTGTGTCTCTCATGAATAAGTAAATAAATCTTAAAAAAAAAAATAAAACTGGAAACTGGTCTTGCAAAATAAAAAAAAAAAGGAAACTGGTCTTGCATATAGTAGACGTGAGAAACATAGTACCTTTGTAGAATTGATATGGAAATAAGATTAGAAAAGAGTACAACATAATCATACATGTCAACTGTATTTCCATTAAAAGAGTTGGACAAAGATCAATATGAGGAGAATAGAATTTAAAAACTCAATGTAAAATCTTTCTTACACAGCTGGGGTCACTCTTCTGTTTGAAAATTATTTTATTGTTCTCGAGGCAGGCAGAAGGGACCAGTGATAGGACATGGCCTTAGAAGTAGATGGATGTGGGTATAAAGCTCAGCTTTATGATATTTTTTTCTACCTGAATAACAAGTTACTGTCTTGTCTAAATTTCTTGTTACTCACTAATGAGCTGTACACACTTTTTTTTGCGAATTGTGAAAGGATTTTATGAGAATCCTGTGCAACAGAACCTAGCACAGCTGGTTGGTTCAACAAGGTTATTTTATTGCAGTTTTCCTCCTTGCAACTAAACTTCTCCTAGGACACATACATTTACTAAATTTTACTCTCCCAGCCCTTTCTTCCTTTCCTTCTCACTCTCACCAAACCTTTTTTGCCTCCTTCTCTATCACAGAGAAGTATATCAGGTGTAAATGATATACTTTGTCTAGTTTACCAGTTTAACTTCTTCTAGTTGGGAGGACAGGCACTAAACTAGCACAGACTCACATGTTCACTAATTATAATCATGTATTCACAAGGAGAAGCACAGTTCTGAGGATGTATAACCTGTAAGTGTTTTGAGGGTACAACACACCACTTGGATAAGTGAATCTTCATCTGTAACATCTGGACTAGCTTAATCAAAGTGAAGTAGAGTGTCTAGAAATACAGAGACTATTGTTCCCACCCTAGAACTTCTGAATCAGTACCTGTGGAGATGGAACCCTGAAATATGTAGTCTTAGTAAGCTTCCCAATGTTCTAATGACCTGAAAATTGAGTGTAACTAACTGTATTTTCATTTACCAAGAGACTAATGCTTCCTGTGCAGATAACACAAAAATAGTTCAATAAAAAACTAGCTGAGACAAATGGAAGTCTCTGTCATTTCTAAAGGAAAGCCATTTTTTGTTAAACTCACCACAAATTGCATACTTAGGTTTTAGTATCTACTCTCTTACCATGTGTGTGTGTTTCAAACAGTGGCAGAGGGGATGAACTTTGCAGCGAGACTCCCTGTTTGGTACACATGGCTCTATCTGATCCAGGGTCCCTTAACTATGCTCACCTCCTCTATTTCTGCTTTGCCCCAGCTCCACAGGCCTCATTACCTCATATACTATGCACATTTCCCTTTTTGCCCTTTTTTGCACTTGCTGCTCTGTCTCCCAGAATTTTCTTCCTTTAGATGTTCCTTTAATCTTAGCCAAGTGGCACTTCCTAATGAGACTTCCTTGAACCTACTCATTTAAAATTGCAACTACATACCATACTTGCTTGCTGTTCTCAACCCATCTTTCCTGGTTTATTTCTTTCCAAAGCACTTAATAATTTTGAATATGAAAAAATATTTATTTTATTACATGTCTTCCCCAATCAGATTACAAATTCCTTGGTGGCAAGGCTTTAGTTTTTTTTTTTTTTTTTCTCATTACTATAACTTGAATAAATAGAACAGCACCTGATACATAAATGATCAATAAACACTTTTTTACTAACCTGGTATATAAGTTTTAATCTTTGATTATTCATGTTTGACATCCTATCAAATCCATCTGAATATATGTATATATAACTCATGTAATTTCCTCCTCTTAGAATTTGAATTTTTAGATGGTAGATAACATGTTTAAGTCTTCAAATTCTGTGTGGGGGTTCCTCAAACAGTTAAAAATATACCTGCCCTACGACCCAGCAATTGCACTGCTGGGGATTTACCCCAAAGATACAGATGCAGTAAAACGCCGGGATACCTGCACCCCGATGTTTATAGCAGCAATGGCCACGATAGCCAAACTGTGGAAGGAGCCTCGGTGTCCAACGAAAGATGAATGGATAAAGAAGATGTGGTTTATGTATACAATGGAATATTACTCAGCTATTAGAAATGACAAATACCCACCATTTGCTTCAACATGGATGGAACTGGAGGGTATTATGCTGAGTGAAGTAAGCCAGTCGGAGAAGGACAAACATTATATGTTCTCATTCATTTGGGGAATATAAATAATAGTGAAAGGGAATATAAGGGAAGGGGGAAGAAATGTGTGGGAAATATCAGAAAGGGAGACAGAACGTAAAGACTGCTAACTCTGGGAAACGAACTAGGGGTGTTGGAAGGGGAGGAGGGCGGGGGGTGGGAGTGAATGGGTGACGGGCACTGGGGGTTATTCTGTTTGTTAGTAAATTGAACACCAATAAAAAAAAAAAAAACAAATTCAGATAAAGTCTACATGTAAATCAGAAAGCATATTTTTGATACCATGACTTACATAAATAGCAATGGGGAAACATGATTACAAATAAAATAGTGTAAACATGAAAACATTGGGACTTATATAATAATTGAGCCGGGAGAGTTGACAATTTCTCTTGTTTTTGTCATTCACAGTAGATTGTACCACCTAAGGCTGTAGGTTTAAAAAATTAAATCAGAAGAATAGCATTAAAGATAGCCCTTCCAAAGTTCTTCAGAAATAAAAAAAAAAATTTCATTTAATGTTTTAATGATAAGAAGATGCCTTCCTGGGGATCCCTGGGTGGCTCAGCAGTTTGGGGCCTGCCTTCGGCCCAGGGCCTGATCCTGGAGTCCCAGGATCTAGTCCTGCATCGGGCTCCTGGCATGGAGCCTGCTTCTCCCTCTGCCTGTGTCTCTGCACCCCACCCTTTCTATCATGAATGAATAAATAAAATCTTTAAAAAAAAAAAAAGAAGATGCCTTCCTGATATGGTGGATTTTAATTCAAATATTTTTCTTTTTTTTTAATTTTTTTAAATTTTTACTTATTTATGATAGTCACACAGAGAGAGAGAGACAGAGAGGCAGAGACATAGGCAGAGGGAGAAGCAGGCTCCATGCACCGGGAGCCGGATGTGGGATTCGATCCTGGATCTCCAGGATCACGCCCTGGGCCAAACGCAGGCGTCAAACCGCTGCGCCACCCAGGGATCCCCTATTTTTCAATCACTCAAAATATATGTAAATTAGAAAAATTGGGGGATGCATTAAACTTTTTAGTTTAGATTTATGGTAAAATGTTAGATACTTTGCCCCACTATCTATTCATTCTATTCTTCACTTCTCACTAAGCCTCTGCTGTCATTATAGGGCAAACCACCTTCATCTTTCTTCTAGACAATCCCTACAGATGATATGAACTGCATGTAATACTTTCAAAATTGTTAAAGAGCTTTTCTTTTCTGCCTTTCTGATTACATGATTTTTGTCCTAGTGTTCTGGAAGCACCCATGTGCCTCAAGATCTAGGGAGTGGGCTGTGTAGATGGGATTTGTTGCAGAATGAAGACAAAGAAATATGGAAAATATACCCTTCTTCCTATCTTCATGAGGGTATTTGCAGGGAGACTATCTCTTCATAGGGAATTTTATTGAGATAGGATAATCTGTATTCTTTCATCTCCACCTTTATTTTTCAAGAGGGAAAGGATTAGAACTCATTTTACAATATTTATTATTGTTGAAAAAAGTTCTCCTTCCACAAATAACATCAAGTACTGCTTTCTGGTGTCAAGAGGATTTGACAGAAGGGAAGTAACCTGGCCCTTTCTGACCTGGGAATAGAGAGTAGAGTATAGGGTAGAGGGAGAAAGAAGAGAATCTGAAAACCACCAGTCTCCCTTCATTTCCTACCCCCATGAGATCACCCAGCTAGCCAGGACTTTGGAAATATCCAAATGAAACTTTTAGGGAGAGAATCTGGGAGTGGGGAGGGAAGCTGGGTGACAGCGTTTTTATCCCTGAGAGATTAAACATCACAGGAACTGTAACTATCAGGTCTCATTAATTTTTATGCAGGATCAAGAATTTAGTTATGCCCCTCTTTGCTGACCAATGGGTAAGAGATGAGAGGCAGTTAAAGACAAATAAAAGAAAATGTGTAGATAAGCAACATAATCCGTATATTGTTAGGCACATCTGTAATATAGTTTTAATTAAGTACTGTGATTAATTAGATTCTGTGATCTAAATCGAATTATCTCAACCCTGTGTTTAAAAACTTTAATGTTGGGATGCCTGGGTGGCTCAGTGGTTGAGCATCTGCCTTTGCCTTAGGTCGTGATCCTGGGGTCCAGGAATCAAGTCCCATATTGGGTTCCCCACAGGGAGCCCGCTTCTCCCTCTGCCTATGTCTCTGCCTCTCTCTCTCCGTGTCTCTCATGAATAAATAAATAAAATCTTTGAAAACAAAAACAAAAAACCTTAATATCTTTCCCTTAGTATAATGTATGAATTCTTAATATGCTAGGCCTAGGGTCTATGGAATCTGGCCTTTGCTTATTTAAATAATACCATCTTACTCCAGCTTCTGCCTAGGTCACAGGCTCTGACAGATATTTTAATTCCTTAAATGTGCCAAACACTTTGCTGCATAGCATCTCCCTAGAGCATTCCACTTTCTATTTTTCACCTGTCTATTCTAACTTGTCCTCCAGTGCTTACCTAAAATGCTATTTTTAGGTAATATAATGAGTTTTTCTCAATCTATAATGGCTCTTATATTATTATTATTATTATTAATTATTATTATTATTATTATTATTATTGTCATTCTTTCTTTTTATTCTTTGTACTATAATATTCTTTAATTATATACTTATTTGGGTGTATCTGTGCCTATCAGCTCTGTGTTTTATGTATTTACCCCTACCTATTCAGGGACTGGCACATAGTAGATATTCCATATTGTTAGAGAATGAAAACCAATTTTTTCCCATGAAAGCCAGGTATAAATTGCTTTCAAGGCAACTTTATTATCTGTTCTATCTAGTTTATGTATTTATAACATCAACATTTCACGTTTATCTATATTCTTTAATACCGTTAGTATTGTTTGGTCTAACTTTAGCTCAAGTGATTTTAACTTCTAATACACTATCTTAAGTGTACTGGATTTTTAAATGTATATAAAGTCTTTGGAATGAAAGTAAAAAAAAGGTAAGAAATTATGAACTGCAACTAACTGGGAGTCATGTCCATTCTCATCCCTGACTCACTGCAACAATAAGATTTTAAACACCAATAAGCTACTGTTTCAGGGGTACTTTTATATATATCAGGAAAAAAAAAAGTATGTAGAGATAAAATGGAGTACAGTTAGCAATTTTTCTGTTGTATTAACATGATAATTTATGTTTGAAGAAATGAAAAAAAGTGTGTTTTGATATGCTGGAAGATAATTGGTCAACTCGAAGTATGAACAGGTTTATTGAGTATGTGGTGAGATTACAAGTATAGATTCATGCAAGACTCTGATGGTGACTTTTTGTTATTAACATCACAATGTTTCTGAGGGTGGCTCTGGAATTTAGGGAAATAACATCATCTCGGAAGGTTATGGAGATTCCCTGGTTGGCCTACTCCTTCATTATCTGTGTGGGCTCAGGTAACTCGGTTAATGCTCTCAACTTTAGAGTCATCTGCTGTAAAATAGGGATACTTATAAATGGCCTTACCACTGTTAATATATGAAGCACTAAACACTGGGTCTTCACAGTGTAGGTACTCAATTAATGGCAGCTATTTTAAGGAACAGAGCCACTCTCAGCATAGGAAGTGCATATATACTGTGCGATACAGAGTTCAGTCTCCGAGGCTGTACAAATAAGAAGCATTAGGAAGATCACTTTCGTTTAACTTTTCATTATCTGGAGCATCGAGTGAAAAGTGATTTTATTTTTATCTCTTCTCTATTGCATAGAATAACAAACACATTGTTTATGCATTTATAAATGACTATCTTTTGGGCATGTCTACACAAAATAGTAAAGGACTTATAATTGAACTGGGATCAAGCTGGTGTTCTGCACACACCAGATGCTCAATATATATTTGTTAGTCAGTTAGCTGTTGCCTTTTCTTAAAAAAACATTCGTTTTTCAGATTTTCTCTTGGGGTTCTCTGTCTTTCCCATACACTTTAATATTGCTTATGCTCATTTTTTTCCCATTTAAAAATTTTGATGGTTTCTGATTCAATTCTATTTCAGGATCATCCCTGATTTTTAGACTTGTATTAAAGATAGCTAAATGTCCTCTCACTCAAAGTATGCCAAAGAAACAAGTTATAATGACCCTGTACACAAATGCATATTAAACAATGTTATATCTGAATAACTGAAGACATATTTAACTGTTTAGTAACTGATATTAACTGTTCACCAGCTGGGAATTTGATTAGACTCAGCAGTCTGACCTGGCCAGTCACCTCAGCCAAGACGAGGCACTGCACACATAAGTATATGAATATAATAACATTGCTGACATTGGCACTTTGGAATTTAAAATACAGTCAAAATTTTAATCAAAAACTGTCAGTAATAATGGAAAATTTATATGTAAAATTGAGAAGTATTAGAGCCTTTTTTCAATGTAAGTTTAAAATATTCATATCCACTTTCTACTTTGTCAGGAGGAGCCCTGTGTAAAGTTCTGTACACTCACTGTATTCTTTTTGAGTTTTCATTCAGACATCAGAAACTGTTTGATCTCTAACAAACACGCAAAGTCTCTAGGAAAAAGGATTGTTAAATGTGAAATCTGTATTAAAGAACTTGCTTTAAAAATGGGCTCTATCAATATGCAAGATACTGAAGAAGACATCTGCATAAAGAGAAGTATTTGGTAAGGGTAAATAGCAAGTAATCATCAGCCAGAGAATCGCTAGATGTTCTTACTCAACTTAAAATTATTTGCAACATGTTCTTATTTTCTTTACTGTTCTCTTTAATTCCGAATAATAGATTCATTACATGTCATTTTACATTTATTTAAATTTTAAGCTCTGCTGTGATCCTTATTACTGTAATGAAAGTACACCAAATTTTAAAAAGTTAAAAAAAAAGAGAAAGAAATAGAAATAGAAAAAAGGAAAGAAAGAAAAAGAAATTACTTTCACATGTGTTTCTTATGTGATATTCAGTATAACACCAAGATAAACAAGTAAACTTTTACTGTTCCATACTTTCTTGGCCATTGTAAAGTGAATCTACAAAATAAGACCTTGGTAGGGTAAATACCTAGACACTTTGCTGATCTCTTTTATTTATTTATTTATTTATTTTTATTTATGATAGTCACAGAGAGAGAGGGAGAGAGAGGCAGAAATACAGGCAGAGGGAGAAGCAGGCTCCATGCACCAGGAGCCCGATGTGGGATTCGATCCCGGGTCTCCAGGATCACGCCTTGGGCCAAAGGCAGGCGCCAAACCGCTGCGCCACCCAGGGATCCCAGCTGATCTCATCTAAAGAGCAGGTAGGAAAACTGTATTGGATGTTAGTAACTTGAGTTTATCACAGTGGTCATATATCCCAAAAGCAAACCCGGAGAAATGATTTACTAGAAATTTATTTAAGGATGAATTTCTAGAAGTGTAGATTTCTCCAAGAAGTCAAAAGAAGCTTCAAAGTAGAAGCTCTACTGAAGTCTGTTTCAAAGTGACCATTAAGTATTTTCCTCAAATCACCTTGTGAAGTTCTAGGATTATTCTTTATTTTAGGAGAATTTCTGAATTGCGAGTAGGTGGGCTTATACACATAGGAGACCCTTTGGAAAAGAGTATATTACCTATAAGCTCTTGAAGAGGTCTTGTTAAGTCTCATAGAGCTACCCTAGAATTTCACAATGTGAGTTCCAAAGTCTAGAGTCCATTTACAGTGGACATAAACAAATAATATTTAGGTACATAACACTTTAAACATGTCCTTTTCATCAGTGAGACCTAGTTATCAGACATTTCCAAGGTAATTTATATGGAGAACCTCTAACAGTGCCAGTTATCAAAGCTGAGTGGAACAAATATGCAATCAAACTTTATTTATTTCGCTCAAATATATGAATTAGTTCCTGCTGTTTTAACAAGTATCCAACTGGCATTCGTTAGAATTAAATGATGATCTCCAAGTGAGAAATATAGTATGTTGGTAATCATTAGCATTTTATTGACCAATTTGGAATCACTGAATAAAACTGAAATCAAACAAATGGCTGTTTGTATAGTAAATAAGAGAAAAGAAAAGGTCTTTCCCCTCTGGCACCATTAATTCTTCTCAAATGACTAATGAGGAAATATAAACAGGAAGTCAAAAAAATAACCCACCTATCAGATTTAGCATTAGCCTCCAAAGGGCATGTAGCATAAACTCGATTATTGAAATTCTTAGAGATTTCCAATTCCTATTTATATTTGGGCAACAGTGTCCTTAAACTAACAGAATTGAAATCTGGAGTATTTATGGTCTTTAATAAAACTTGTTTTCACTTTGTTTACATAGCTAATGTTGCAAAATTTTGCATAAATATTTGAGTTATTGTTTTCCCAAGATGTTCACAATGCTTTAATAATACTTTCTCTAATAATGTTTTCCCTTTTTGGTGAGACAGTGGTGTCTCTAGCATTTTTACAGTGTTTTTGAGGCAGGGAATTTAGAGGGTTTTGAATTCTTGAGATAGATGCGGGACTACAGTAGCAATGTTCCATGAAGATACACTGAGACAGGTAAAAGAAAAGAGAAGAAAGGAAATAAAGGGAAGGATGGTAAGGGAGGACCTCAGGAATTCAGAGGGCTACTTTCACAAAGAACATTCTCAAGTAAATGTCCTCTCATTTACTCCTTACACTTGCCATGGGGGGGGAAAAAAAGTGCTCAAATTCTAAGAATAATATAAATGAGTCCCAGATAGTTAAGTAACTCGTTGGACAACTCACAATTCTAATAGAAGAAGGATTTGAACTCAAGTCTCTCTGAAACCATAGCACATACATTTTCACTACATCCCGGTTGGCCAATATGTTTTGAAACTTTAATCAATATTTAGACACTGTGTAAACAGGGGTAAAGACTGATGGTGAAATTTGCAGATTTGCAAAACTAAAGTGTGTATTTCCACCAGATCTCTTATGGTAAGTTAAGAGGTTAAGAGGGGGGGTGGTTGGGGAAAACCAGGTCCCACAGGTATGCCTTGTGATCAATTGGACACAGATGAGGTTGAGTATCTGAACCCTCAAATCTGTCTGGACATACCTTTGTGATGGAGTAGCCCCTTCTACCATCCTACCTCTCCAACTACTTATCCCTGTCTAAGAGAGCCAGACTTCTCCCATATTATGAATAAAACCACAAGAAAACAAAATGTTTAATGATATCTTAGGTGCAGATACTTCCTAAGGAGATACTGATTCTCTTCAGCATACACACCCAGTGTCCCTCATTGACTCCATGTCCCAAATGAGCATTAAGTCCAAGCATAGCACAGAGCAACAGATCAGGGCCTCCTCTAGGAGTAAATTGCTACTACACCAAGACAGTTGTCATTTTGTAGGAAATTCTCTTCATTAAGGCATTAAGCAATACATCGTTGAGGGGATCACAGGAATTCATGCAAAAGGGTTGTTCTCAGTAGGGTAGAGAAGACAGTGAGCTCTGCTGCAATGGAATTAGGTTCTGGTGGAAACTATGGGACCCCGGAGTGGTAGAGGTCAGGTGTTGGCATGTAACCTTTAGAGACAGAGTGGGCACCATTACCATAATTAGCCACAGAGGTCTATAGCAGCAGCTAATTATTCCCAGGGCTCTGGGAATGGAGTAGCTGGGCAGCCTCCTAATGTGCTGTTTGACTTAGATAAGCAGAAAAATTCCAGGTCTGCTGAGCAAAAACAAGACTTGAACTACTGCAGTGGGGTTCATGGCCTCTTATTCAATTCTAAACCTAAATCATCTCACAGACCAAATGACTTAATCAGCCAGGATGTCAGCCCCTTTTGAAGAAAGACCCTTGAAAGGGGCCTCCACTCTTTACTGTGAATCTCCTTCCAAGTCTTCTCTGGAGGCTTAATCCTTAATAATGTGACTGAAAAAAAGCAAAATAACCAGACCATAATAACAATAAGGTTCTAGCTCTGTACAGAACCATGTAGTCCACTGGTCCAATCAGGGACTGGTGGAGATTAGATGAAAGATGAAATCTTGGCGAAGTCAATCTTACCCTAAATTATTTGGGACTGTGTCCCCCATTATCTCTCTAGTCCTGAAGTATTTGGAGCAAACATAGATACTGAGTCACTGGCAGAGTCCTCATATTGATTCTCTATACTATGGAATGAGGCTACAGCAGACAGTGAGCTCTGCTGCAATGGAATTCGGGATCCCGGAGTGGCAGAGGTCAAGTGTTGGCAGGTAACTTCAGAGATATGGTGAGCATAATTACCATAATTAGCCATGGAAGTCCATAGCAATGGCAAATAATTGTAGAAATGTTCCATACAACTTCCTCTCACTGTGTCCTCCCCCAAAATGCAGGATCAAAAGCAAGACTACATTCATGGCAGGTATTATAGACACTATCAAGAACATAAGAGATAGATAACAGAGTAGATGTTTCTATTTTATACCCATTTAACTTTCCTGTTTACTGCAAAAATTAGATCTTGGAGAATGACTGTGAATTATAACAACCTTAATCAGATGTTCTAGATATGATATCTTCACTGGAGCAAATGAATAGATGCCCTTGGACCCTGGTATGCTATATTATTTACCCTAAAAACACTGTCTTTAACTGCCAGCAAATTAACACAATCAGAAACAGGGTATCTTCATGTTTCAGGGACAGGCAACAATTACCTTTTTTTTTTTTTTTTCACTTCTATGACAAATCCTTTGCTTTCTGTCTTGATCTAGTGTAGAAGAAACTTCATTGTTTACTTGTGGCATTCCAAAACTACATGCTGATTCACTGAATTATGCTAATTAAGGCAGATAAGAAGGAAGTAACAAGCACCAAAGTTGTTTTAATGAGTTACATCAGGCTTGCAAAATCCGTGAGGTTTCTTGGGGTCCCTCAGGTGGGGCATGTCTGGAGATACTCTCCTAAAGTGAAAGACAAGTTGCTGCATGTTTTGCCATCCTCTGAGAAGGAAAAAAAAAAAAAAATCAAAAGGCTTTATCTAACCTCTTTAGAATATGGAGCAAATATATAAAATATTTGGGCATGTTATTTTAATATATTTACCAGGTGGCATTTAAAAGTGCAGTTTTGAGTAGGGCCTAAAGCAAAAGGTGACTACACAGCAGGTCTAGGCTGTAGCACAGGCTCCTCTCACACATGGACCTTATAACCCAGCAGGCACAATGGTCCCGAAAAGGACAGTGGTAAATAGAGGTACTTTGAGAGGTCTCCACCATGTCTAAACATGAGAATAACAACAGAGACCACTTGGGTTTTAGCTTAGATCCATTCTCTATGCTGCCAGCAATTGTTCTCCATTTGAACACCAACTTCTGGTGTGCACCTGGGTTTTGGTAAGTAAACTCTAATTGCCTAATCACAGGACACCATGTGATTTTATGAGTCATGTTGCCCCAAATGGAAAGGCGGACAAGAGGTAGTTCTGAGAGGGTACAATGCTGAGGGTGAATTGTGCCAATTATTCTATGTTTGTTCTTCCAATTCAGTTCTTTACTCTTTTCCATCCTGTTGTGTGCTCTGTGAGGTCAAAAGTATATCGTGGGCTCCTTTGCTCTGTAGCTTTTAGTTGTGTTTGGCCAATGGGAGGTAAGGAAATGGAGGGCAAGAGGAGATTGATTATTACTTCATTCCCTGGGTTCCTGTCTGAGGTTTAGCAATAGTTATATGACTTCTTTAAGGCCACACCTCTTCTTCTTATGGCCACACCCGGAACTCCTTGTAACAGCTAGAGGATAGTGTTGATTCCCCTCCAACCTTTGCTAGTCCTTGGGACCCTCAACATCTTGTGTTGCTCTTAATCTTTTTCACACCTTTATAGATAGTTCCCTTATTTAACACCCAGATAATTATTCCTTTGAGTATACAATCATTTTTCCCCCTAGAATAAATGACAGAACAAAAAGGGGATCCTGGGAAAAAATCAAGTCATATTGTACTATGCATTTATGGACTTTTAAGTGAGAGATAAATAAAATCTATCATTTTCAAAGACACTGTTATTTTGGGGTTTTCTATTATAGGCAGCCAAACATAATCCTCAATGATAGAGCGCCTCACTTTGATAACTCCTTCTCCCACTTGTCTGGAAAGTGCTGCTTATTTGGTCTCATCCCAGCATCCACTTGTATCCCGTAGATGTCTCCCCTTCCTCTGAGTGTCAACAGACTTAGTGCCTTTAGTGCTTATTCTGGGCTGAGAATCGCTAAATGTTTCATTATCTACCATTCCCGTATCATCCACTATCCCTTAACCAAAATATAGAAAACATGCCCTGAACTTAGTAGGTAATCAAAGTATGTTGTTGATAAGAATGATACTTTTCCCCTTTATTTCAGAGAAGTCAAATTTCACAGCCTTCTAAGACTGATAGTTTTAAGTATTTTCTTTCTGGATTCTTGCCGTAAACCTGTCTTATGAGAAACTGGGGTTGTTTTTTCTTTTTTTCTTTTTTTTCCTGACTCAGTGACACAGCCTGAAAATCAGTGTGGAAGAATGTCATTGGGGAAGAGGAGAGAAGGGCTATGGCAGAGATTCAAGCTCTGTTTCATCTGGCTCCATGGTCATGTATTGGGGCAGCCTTTGGAGTCCATGGCTCTCAAAGACCTTTCTACAGGGTGTGGTCCTATCAACATCTGCTCACTTACCTCCAGTGAAAACTCCTCTTTTGTACCCACACCTATCCCTCCAAAAGCTGTAGATAAGATTGCCAGCTTCTCACTGAAGGGTGATTTTGTCTGTATGTGTCTGACTGGCACATATGAGATTAGAGGCACTAGAGGGGCAAAGACTTTTTCTGCCTTGGGTACTTTAGCAGCTAACACATGTCTGGTTCATAACAGAAAGCCAAAGAAGTAATTTCAAACAAAATAGTAAACACATCTTCAAGATCTCATTCAAAACCCAGCATAGTACTCCTCCATAAAAACTTGCTTCGCACTATTTTTTATTACCTTCAAAATGCTGTAACTGATAGATTTTACTCCCTCTGTAATTCCATCGTAATTCCTATATGTTTCTCTTACAGCTTTTGTCAAGGTACCTCACAATTATATATGTCTTTCCCTCTAGCCTATATAATAATCAAGCACAATAGCTGTACAACTGAGTGTCAGGGTTTAAATACTTGGGCTCTGAATTCTAGCTTTGCTACTTCAGACCTATGTCATCTCAAGTTACTTAACTGCTAAGATTCAGGTTCCTTATTCATAAAATGGATATAATTAATTCATCATATATTTATCGTTGATGTATTTACTATGTTTCAGGTGTCAATGTAGGTATTGATGATAGAGTTAGGAGAACAGAAAAATAAAAAGGAAAGTAAAGAGGAGGAAAAGAAGGTAGACAATGTTCTCGCCCTTACAGCCAGTACATTCTAACTGGAGATATACCCATATCTATCTATCCATGTCCAGATCTTCAAAACAAACGGACAATATAATTTCATACGTTTACAAGTAATCCAAAACAAACCAAGCAAGGTAAGGGAATCGAATTTGAAATAGCTGGCAGAAAGTCCTGGTGCTCATTAGAGAAGCTGATTTGTGAATTAAAGGAGACTCTGACATCCTTAGGGCTGTGCATACACGTTCTGTTTCTTCTTGATGCACTGATGGGATTATACTTTCTACAATCTCTAGAGTTAGGCAGGATCTTGTGACTTGCTTTGGCTCATGAAAGGTGGACAGAAGAGAGTCTCATGCAGAAGTTTTAATAATTATTATTATTATTTAGCTTAGACCATCGTGATGACCCACACTGGACACTGGCCCATGATTTGGGCATTGGTTTACTATAGCATAATGTGACCTGTCCTTACTGACACATGCCTAATCACAGCATCTGGCACCCAGAAAGTTCTTGATAAGTTCTTCTTCTTATTATTATTAATTTTATTTTGATAACATTTGTATTGTCAGTGTTGAAAAGTAGTAGGGGGTCAATATCTTTTTCTTTACAAGCATGAGTTTTAAGGCCTTAACGTGTAAGTCTTTTGAGCTGGCCTTCACAAATAAGAAAAGTAAAGTCCAAGTAATTCAAATTACCTGTCAAGAGGGCAGAGTAGCAGCACTTAGATCCAAAGAGGTCCCCCTGTGGGGTAAATTAAACTTTATGTTTCTAATGCTATTTTTCTATTGATTAGCAATATAAAACTAGATAAACATACTTTTGAAGTTATTTTATTCGACGACATAATAAATCTAATTATAAATTCAGAAAACCTTTAAAAATCAAGTATATAAATAAAAAATGTTCACTCTAGTAAAATACTATTAGGAATAGTGAACTTTGTCTCAAAAATGCCAATATAAAATAATAATGGTTCTTTATTTTGAGTCACAAAAATTAAATTTTAAAAGAAATAGCTAAGTAACTTAAGTGGACAGAAATGTCAGTTTGAACTGAAATGTAGCTCAGTTTCTCTTAAACTTTTGCACAGGAGCCACAAGAAAAAAACCCATAACTTTCTCTTATGGCAGAAATTGCTAACAGCACCAGAGTAAATCTGCTGGTTGTGAAACATGTAAGGACAGATCTGGAGAAGGGGAGAGAAATGCAAAACACATCAGAGGCAATTTTTCAGTGGATAAAATTAAAGCAAAGGAAAAGCAAGTTTACTGGAACATAAATATAAATGATAAAATGAGAACTACATTTTCTAAAATAAGAATGTATCCCTTAAGTATTTCAGTAGTATCTATAAAATCAACTCCATGATTTAAAATTCTATAAATGAAAACTTAAATATTCTATTTCTGATGTATACTAAAAACTAGTGACTTGATTATATTGTTTCTTTTTAGAGCCCACTATCTACCACAACAATTGCTGCAGCAAAAGAATTAAATTGAATTCATATTGTATCTTAATAACAAATACAGTACAATCACCACAGTAGCTTTGATAGACTTGACTTGAGATCATGTGCTTTAATAACCTAGATTTGAAAATATGTAGGTAATGCTTTTTCTAAGTCATTGGAAAAACCAGTACAACTTCCTTCACTCTGGGAACTGAACAAGAAAAAAAGTTATTCAATAGACTAGGACATAGAGTTACACTGTGCCTTTAATTTTCCTGTTATTTGACAAGGAATGTTAACCTAAATATGTTAACCTAAATAGAATAGATTTGTAAAATGTGTTCAGGTAAGAGTGAGGATTTTCCTTTTGCTTTACCTTTAGACTTTTTTTTCTTTTTATTCTAAACTCACAGTGCTGATTATGTGACTATTAAAAGAAATCTTAACCAACCAACCAAGTTTCCAGAAGGCAGTTTCTAGGAATTGCACAGTTCAATTGTGTAGGTATGAAAAAAAACAAACAAAATAGACCTATACACAAATTGCCACAATAAAAATTATCTATTTCTTAAGCTTGTATCAATAAAAACTTATTTTAATTTATTTATATATCCATTTCAGTTGATAAGTACCTTTGAGATTTTGAAAACTGAATATAAACATCTTTTCAAATAATAAACCATAAAGAAAAATAATTATATTTTTAAGGAAAAGATATTCATATATATCCTATATTAAGTCATGTATATACTATCCATGACTACGTATGTGTGTATAGTTTACATATATAGATATATATGAATATGTATATCTTCATATCTATATATGTGTGTATTATACACAACACACATACACACACATACACAAGAGGCGTATGTGTGTGGCTAAAGTTCTGTGATTGTGTATAGTACTGGAAACAATATGAACAAACGTTGAACTAATTTAAACAGAAAAAAAAATCATGTTTTCTTTTGTTCTAACGTGAAAATACGGATCCTGTCCTTTCCTTGAGTTCAATGAGGTTACCTTAAGTGGCTTGACACTACTGTGTTAACAGGGATAGTCAGATTCCCTGGAATTTCTAAAATGTATTAAATGAAAGACCCTTCCACTAACAAATTCCACTAGAATTATCAATTCTTCACCACTGAAGTTTAGTCATTAGGCAGATGGATGGGTTTTTACTCCTCCTATCATTTTTAATTGTCATGGAATTACATTTATCCTCCCTAAACCAGTACAATGTATGCTGTTCTTGCTTCAGTTGAAAGGGATGCACCCTAGAAGAGATAAATTATTCCATTATCACCAAAACATTTATTAAATGTCCATATTTTTAGGAGGCAGGGCTGAATGTTATAGACAGGAATTAATTAGGTTCAATTCCTGCCTCATTGGAGGTAGAGTGTGAGATGTCCAGACAGCAATGATGCAGGCATCCGTAGGCCATGCATCAAGCATGGAGAAAGAGATGAGTTGAGTAAGTTGCTATCATGAACATTTGCACCCTTGAGCAAAGTATATCAGTGAACTGGGTGAAAAAGGAGACCCTCTGGACATGCATGTCACAGTGATTCACAACCACTCCACCAATCATGTAGGAAAGACCCCTGCTGAAAGAAATCCCAGGATTTAACTGAATGCTGTTCAAATAAGAGCATGATAAGAAGGGGTAGGCGCAGTGGGATTTTTCCTAAATCTTTCATATCTCATCTCAGAAATTACCAAAGGGAAGGGATTGCCAGCTCCATCTGCTCTACATATTGTTAAAATGCCTTTGTGCTGTTGGGGAGAGGGGTCAAATAGGATTTGGCAAACATGAAGAACTACATTAGGGCAGTGAATACCTTTCATACTGGTAGAAATTTAAGTACATGCTTAGAGAATTATACCCATTTTATACATCAGACACCCCTAATACACCAACTTATCACTACCTCTCCTTTACTCTCTAGCTTTAAGTGGTTACTGGATCTTACTCATTCTACCACATTTCTATCTCTCAATTTACCTCTCAAAACAACCAAATTAACATAGATTGTTAATCTTTTCTTTCTGTAAAATTGTAGTAAGTGCCTAGTCTTTTTCTTTTTTTAATATCTATCAATCCTTTCCATAATAGATCTATATGGCCTATGAATTTGAGGTTATTTTTTAAAAAAATATACATCATATTATACACTTTTCACCTTAAAAATCCAAAAGCTTTTCATCAACTGGGCAATGAAATCTTGACTTACCGAAATAATACATGAATAACTCTTCTATATCAGTTTTTTTTTTTTTTTTTTTTTTCCTTCAGGAACCTCTGGATCACTACCTTCCCACTCCCCCATCTCAGCCATGAGTTTGATGAACTCATTGTGAGTTTTTATGCTTATCTGTATGTGTAAATATTGTTCCCTCTGTTCCAAATATTGTCTTTTTTCTTCTCCATTTGAAGAGCCCATCCTTTACCTCCCCTATCAAGTCTAAGTGTTGTCTTTCCTATGAAGGTTTTCTGGTATGTTCCAAGGCAGCTACACATTCCCTACTGTTTTATCTATGATATTTTATGGGCTTGATTCTTCCAATGTACGGGAGCTCTTAAAAGGCATTAATTAACTAAACTCTACCAGTTAATTAATATCTTCTTATAACATGCTGGTTTTTATTTTCATGATTATTTCAAGCACACTGTTTCATTTGTGCTTTCAATGATTTTGCAAAGTATTACACCACAGATGTTGTTCCCATATAACAGATAAGGAAATTGAGTATTAAAACCACCAAATATATTATTTTAGTTTTGTTTTAAATATTTGCTTTGTTTTGTTTTACTTATAGCTTAATATCTTTCCAGTATATCATAGCATTTGTTATATAAACATTACATTCAATAACATGAATATGTGTGAGTTTCCTTTTTCTAGGAGGTAAAAAGAAAAATTATCCCTTTATATGTATATGACTTCCTTTGAACATTCATTAAGGATCAGCATTATATAAACAACAAAAAAAGTCTCTTTTCCTTTATTTCTTTCATTTTGACTATAACCTCATCATGACATAAACTATGGCTTGACAGATGATCCAACCAAGGTACTATAAAACATTTTTGATAGGTGCTTTAGGATAATGATTTATGAAATAATTGTTGAGGTCAACTACTATGAACAGAGCATTCCAAAAGTCTTAGTACAAAAGTTCTAATAGATCATATCCTTTGTGCACTTTAGGGGAGGTAGCCATAAATTTGTTTTGATAATGTCTGTGTCAGTTGGTATGTTTTATTTTTCTTTTATGCAAAACAATGGTATTAATATAAGTGAAAACCTGTGATTAATGGAAGCAAATACAAAAGAAACTAGTTAATGTTGTTCCTACATTTCCATGCTGAAAATAAACCAGATTTAGTTTTCATCCTACATGAGAAGAAGTCGGGGGGGGGGGGTTGGGGTGGGGGGGTGGTTGTGGATAATATTAGCCATTATAACCAACTCATTTTTCTTTCCATAAAACAAGATTTAAGAACATAGGGAAAGGGATCCCTGGGTGGCGCAGCGGTTTGGCGCCTGCCTTTGGCCCAGGGCGCGATTCTGGAGACCTGGGATCGAATCCCACATCGGGCTCCCAGTGCATGGAGCCTGCTTCTCCCTCTGCCTGTGTCTCTGCCTCTCTCTCTCTCTGTAACTATCATAAATAAATAAAAATTAAAAAAAAAAAAAGAACATAGGGAAATAATGGGAAGAAGAACACTCAGGCAGTTTTAGAACTCTAAAAGGTAAAGCAAATGACTAGATGATGGGTTTTGTGGAATAGCATTGTGTTTTCCTATATACAACAAAGCAACTCAAGCAGCTTTCAGTGGGGTACATTGCTTCAATTGTTTCTATAGTGGCTGTGATTGTTTTGTCCTGGTTCATTCACATTTGGTTACACAGTCCTCATTGTGTACACAGCCTTGCATTTATAAGCAGATGCCTGGGGTCTGTTAGTGACTTTCTTCTGATGAGCTGTGTGCTTAAAAATATCTCTTCTTATCTGAACATTTGCAGTAAAATTTGGTAAATCGTGTAAGATTCAGGAGGGAAGACATAAATCAGAACTAAAATAATGTTTTCAATGCCTTGAACTCTTGCTGTATGTTTTGTCACTCTTGGGCCTTCCTCAAATGGTTAATGAGACCCAAATTATTTGAAATTCATTTCTTTAAAATTTAAGTGCGATGCAAGCACATTTGAGTACAGAGCTATTAAAATGACGAAATCATTATATTGTATCCAGGGATAAAAGACATTGTAAATATTTAGTCTTTCATAGTCACAAACCACTTAAATGAATGAATATAGTATAGTCATTGGTTTATGGTTCTAATAACCTCCAGGAAATGTCAAATTCACATGTTGTCCCAGAACACAAGATTTAGCTTTTGGATTTTTAATTTAACTAAAAGATGTGTAAAAACACACAGTCATCCAGCTCCCTATTGGCTCCACATCTGTGTAGGATTATATGCAAACAATATTTGAGCTAGCATTGGCAGTCACATAGGTTTGCTAGCTTGAATGTAATTAATTTTTTTTTTTCAGATAGACACAAAAAGAATGAAGGAGGACAATTTGGAGAAGCACTGTTTTCAGCAATAATCTTACATATGAGGTAAGGCTCAAAGTTGCCAAAATAGAATCTGAAAATAGAGATCCATCATCCTTGTGTCTAAAGTAAATCATAATTGTTCTGAAAATGATTAACGCTGGGTGACAGCCAATGTTCCTTTGATAAAATAGTACTTAGTTTGATTCTACAACTAAGCAGACAGGAAATGGCTCACCTTTTGGTAATGAATTAACTCTTTCATAGAAGGCTATAGGAATTCCAAAATATAAGCCCCCTGAATATCGAGGATGCCAGGAAATTAAACAGAGCTTCGAAGGGTAGCACACAGTTGCTATTTTTCTATTATTGTCTTACATTTCTTACTTTTATTCTTATCTGCAGATTTTGGTGGACAATGTGGCTATTCAAAGAGCTTCTTAAAAATTCTCTCTGCGGATTCAGCTGCATCAAAGTAGAAGTTAGTTAAACAGACAAACAATGGTATGATGGTACTCCTCGGTGATTTTTTCAGCCTGCAAAAGTTACACAAAATATCTTTCAATAAGGTAAGATACAGGTAGAGCAAATTCCCCCCATTTGTCAAATGTCGTCAATAAAATTGTAACAAGATCTTGAAATTTCCTGATTTCTGGAATGCATGAAAAAAACAAAATCAAAACCAAACAACCCCCCGCCCCCAGCAAACTACTAAGCTGGATCGCTGTCATCATATGGTGTGTTTAAATGCCTCTTTTAGACAATCATCTCCCCATTCTACATCATACTCCCTATATGCAACATTGCCAAGTCCAGGCTCTTCCTTCCCATGGGGATAACTTAAATCCATCTAGAAAATGATTTGATCTGCAGAATGCAGGTCATTTTAAACTGGGATGAAGAATAAAGCCTTGGAGACAGCACAGAATGTGGTTATAGTAGTCCATGTTAAAAATGACCAGAGCATCAACATGGGATTTGGCCGCTAGACTAGTGTGGTTATTAATGGATAAATGCTCTTTCTTCAACCGGGGAACTGCTTCTACTCCTTGTGGTTATGGGAATAGGAAATGGAAGGAGACAACACTTTACTGGCAGACACATTACTGACCCTGCAGAGGCAGCAAGAATAATGAGCAGAGAAGGCTTTAGAGAAGAGTGTCCTGCCAAGCAGAATAATTGCTGCAGGAAGTACAGGATACATTGGACATGATGTTGACTAGGTTGGATCATCTTCTATCAGAGTAAGATGGATCAACCAAAAGGGCTGGTGAATCAAATTGTCCTAGAATATTGAAAACGCTGGGTAGGAAGCAAGGGCATCCTGATTCCTGTCCATTTGTGACTCATGGATATGTGAAGGAACCAACTTTTTATTTCATTTATGACACATGTGGGTGGTTATTTGCTACCCATATATCTGCAACGGTCTTGAGTTCAGATATTCATTCTGTAATCAGAATATGTCCTGAATTTTTGCTTTAAGGACTATGGCAATCAAAATGATGTAGAAACACAGTTTCGGGTTAGCACAACTCTCCGAGAAAATCTTCAAACAAACAAAAGACTCAGGATTTTTTTTTTAATTATAGATTTTTAGCAGGTATGTTTGGTTAGAAGTGAGCAAATATTAAATGTATGTTTTTTGATTTGATATTTTGCTCATTTCACATTTCAAAATGGTTTACTTATGACAGAATCAAATCCTTATGAAAAACATATTTGGAACTAGAGTCAATACAATATAATGCATAAAACAGATGAAGGAGAAATAAATAATGAAAGAACATAAATAAATAAAATTAAGTGGGAAAACAAGCCATGTTACTGTAGGCTAAATAATATCTAGACAGGCCCCTCCTTGGAAGCAGATATTCTGTTTAGTGTTTTTTCTCTTTTCTCTAACACTTTGACTTAGGGAGCCCAGAGAATATCTTCTGGGAACAAGAGCATGATTAAAAGAGTCAAGCAGAGGGACAAACCAGTACTCACCTCTGCTACTTAGAACTTGAGGCGTAAGTGGATAATTTCTGAAGCAAGGTGGCTTTTGCAGAACTAGGTTTTGGAGATGCTTAAAATTCCTCCACTAACAATGTATTCTTCCGCTTGTGATTTATTATTGAATCTTAGGGCAGGAATTTATCGAGGCTTTTTGGGCCTTTAAAAAACAATTTGTTTAAATGAAACTGCCCCTGGAAAGGGTCAGAACATTATGAGCAGACACTCAGGCAGTTTTCTTTGTAATCATGTTAGAAAAGCTTGCTTGCTGGAAAGGGAAAATAAGATGACCCTCTAAGGAGCTATGGGAAAAGGAAAATGGGTGCTTCGACTGGGAAGAAATGGAAGTGGAAAGGTATTAAAATGGACTTCCTCTGGATCTCTGCCTTTTCTGCAGTTTGCCCCACTCTGCACACAAAGGGGTCCAGCTCAGGCTGCTCTTCCTGATGATATTATTGGCAGTCAGCTAAAAGTCTGCACGGAGAATGCCACAGTCACGGCAGGATTGTTTCTGTATTGAAAAAGCAGAGACCAACTTCTTGGCACTCCATCAGAAGAGAAGTGATTTCCTAGCGAAAGTGGAATGCTCAATCAGAAGAGTTGTTGGAACTTTCCCCTCTGCCACGAAACCCAGTGAATGGTTTGAGTTTTTCCAAAATTATTTCAAATTTAGCTGCTAGGAGGCTGTGCCGACCATTCCAATTTTTCTTTCAATTTTGCATTTTGTTGGATGCTTCCCTCAAGTCTTCCAGTATAGCTCAGTCATTAGTCAGAGCTGGAAGGTTTATTATTTATTTTGACAGTCACCAGCCTATTTTGTCAAACAGTACACATTACTGCTCCATTTGACAGGTGTTACTCTTAAAATCCTTCAGTTTCTTTTTTCCTCCTTTGAGAGAGGCTTCTATATCTGCTGTCTTGTTTGCCTTCCCAAAGGAAGCACAGTACATTTTCTGGCTGATAAAAGCTTTGCTTTGTTGCTACTTTTCAGTGACAGATTAGGCAGCCATTGGTCAAAAACTTTTTTCTTGATTTAATCTAAATTTTGGTGATATGCTTAAACTGGGATCCAATGGGAGATAAAACAGAAGAACAAAAGAAAAGATAGTGGGCAAATGTAACTAAAGGCAAGAAAGCCATGCTATTTCCCTAGCAAGATGCATACTGTGAGGTTAGAAAGGTCAAAACGAGTTTTAAGGTTAATGGTGTGAGGTTCGGGTTTAAGAAAAAAAGTCACATTATGTATTTGATACTCTCACACAAGAAAATACAGGTGGCTATGATGACATAGAAGAGAATACTAGGTCAGATGAGAGATGTTAGGGAGGTCTTTCTAAAAAAATATGGCTTCTGAATTGATTTTTAAAGATAAATGTTGATGTAGACAAAAGAAGAGATGGTGGGAAGGGCCCTCTATAATGATGCCAATACAAGTGGGATGGTTAATTTGGTTTTGAATGTGTCACTCATAACATATTATCAAACATTTGGGAATTAAGTGTTCTCTGATATTCCTGTCCATCGTTGTTATCCATTTGAATCACTGACTTCCTAATCTACTCAAAGGTCACCTCCCCAGGAAGCCTTCTATGACTACCCAATGCAAATATTTCTCTACCAACTCCTTAATAACTCTCTACCCTGTTAAGCTCTGTTTTATATTTCCTTTTTCTTTTTTTAAAAAAATATTTTATTTATTTGAGAGAGAGAGAGAGAGAGAATGAGCAGTGGCAGGAGCAGGGCAGAAGGAGAGGGAGAAGCAGGCTCCCTGTTGAGCAGGGATCCACATGGACCCTGACATCATGACCTGAGCCAAAGGCAAATGCCTAACTGTCTAAGCCACCCAGGTACCGATCCTCTTTATGTTTCTTAATAAAATAATTCATTGTGTGACATGAAGAAAAAGCAAATATTTGTTTAATGACTTGTTAGTCTCCTTCTGGGTTTTAGCAGTACTGTGCAGTACAGCACATTCCCCTAACACTAAATAGATAAAATGTAACATGTTTATTAATTACGATTCTGTGGTTCAGGAATTTAAGCAGGGCCCATCAGAGATGATTAATCTCTGCTCTTTTGTGTTAACATGGCTTACTTATTCAGGTGGTAGCTGGGTTGGAGGATCAAGAATGGCCTCACTCAGTTGTCAGGGGCCATACTGCTGTGCTATTGGCTGTGGCTCCTCTCTTCACATGGCTCCTTTCTGCAGATGGACATCCTGGGCTTCTTTACCAGGAGCCTCAGGATAGCAAAAGAATGCCATATTTCCTAAAGCCTACACCCTGAACTAGTACAGCATCACTACCGCATTCTATTGGTCAAGTCCAAAACCGAACCCAGTTTCAAGGGGAGAAGAAATGGATTCCATTTTTTAATCTGAAGAGTTGCATGCATAATTTATGGTTGATCATTTATTACTATTTTTTCTCAGTATGTCATTGAAACACTGTTGAGTACCATACCCACATTTCTAATCCTGATTTCTCTTTTTTTAAACTAGAATTGTTTATCTCTATCTGTTCATTGGGCATTTCTTCTTATGTGGCCTACTATCACTTCACAAATAATCTGTTACAAATAAACTCATCTTTCCTCCCATGCCAGTTTTTTCCTCTCATAATTCTTTTTTTTTTTCTTTATTTATGATAGTCACAGAGAGAGAGAGAGAGAGGCAGAGACACAGGTAGAGGGAGAAGCAGGCTCCATGCACCGGGAGCCCGATGTGGGATTCGATCCCGGGTCTCCAGGATCGCGCCCTGGGCCAAAGGCAGGCGCCAAACCACTGCGCCACCCAGGGATCCCTCCTCTCATAATTCTTGTATTGCATAATGCTATTACCTTAGCCTTTTATTATCATCAAGGACTTAAAATTTGGAGTTATTTCCCTCTCTTCTTTTTGCATCAGATAGAACCGGAAGCACATATGAAAATTGGTTCTGCATTATTTTGGTTCTACATTTCTTGTGGAATTGAAGGAATTACTTAATCCTTCTGAACCTATTTATTCATCATTTCAAATTGGTATGATACTTTCATCTCAGGGTGATTTTGCAGATTAGTTTTGAGGAAAAAAAATTCTAGAGGACCTGAATATAAGTACTCACTAAATGCAAATTTATATCTTCATGAAATCTTTCTATAGTACTCCTGTGCACCATTTTGAGGCAACATTTTACATACATACTATATCTTCACAATTAGAGAGTAAACTACTTGAAGGCAGTGACTCCCCAAATCCTTGGCTTAGGGCCATACACATTTAGAATTTGAAACATGTTAAGCCCTGCTGATTAACACATTAACATTACTTTAAAAATATAAGCACAATTTTGGGAGAGGGAGTAAATGTGAACTCACTGGCTTTACTGAAATTAAGGCAATGCATATTAGTTTGTTATTGTTTTGCATTGTGCATTATGCTGTCTTCTGTATAAAGCAAACTTAAAAGAAATGTATATAAGAAAATAAGAGGGCTGGTGTAAAGGGACTGAGTCAGAGGAGGGTTTTCAAAACCTAATGCCAGATGTTGGGTCAATCTTGGGAATCATATTCCTTTTAGTTTTACATTAAGGACTTTATATCTCCTTTTAAGACATCCAATAATATTGCAGCAATTACATTTTGAGGCAAAAGCATTTTAGAGACCAAATGCTTTCTTCCCCATCTCTCTGAAATATGATTATTTCAATTACTAGTAACAACAATTAATCACTAGCTGATTCATCAGCCTGCAGCTGGGATTGGAGAGCTGACTTCCTTTCTTTATTCCTATTTTATGTTCTACTGTGCTCAGCAGGGATTGAGTAATAGCAAGCTAATAACCTTTCCTTACCCTCAGTACCTTTTTCTAATACCAGCAAAGAAAATTTTGAATGTTTTTCCCAAGTATGTCTTTTCCACATGCATTTCAGAAGGGAACTTTATCATTACAAGTGTTGATCCATTTTGCTGTAATAAGGCATTATAGAAAGATATTTCCTTAAGGTTTGACCAACCATTCTTTGCTATGTTTTGTTAAACAACTTATGCTAGAGGAATATATATATATATATATATATATATATATATATAATATATTGTTCCAAATGGGTAATGCTTTTTTATTTCTTGGAATTTATCTAAGTCATATGACTCCAGATATATGATATATTAGATCTTTAAGCAATAGATCTTCAAGTATTCTAGTGTTCTAATTATGAATATATTACACTTTCTAGAACTCAGTGAGAAGATACTGTAATGTATTTGGGTTATTTTGAGGAGATGCCAGAAGTTTGGTCTAGGAGAAGCATACTCATCTTCTACTCCAGAAGAATAGGTTCTCTTAGAGCAAGGGTTCTCAATATAAAAAATCCATAAACTTCTGGGGCACCAGGGTGGCTCAATTGGTTGAGCATCTGGCTCTTGATCTCACCTCAGATCTTGATCTAAGGGTCATGAGCTCAAGCCCACTGTTGGGTTCCACAATGAGTGTGGAACCTCTTTTTAAAAAGATCCATAGACTTCAAACTATCTGCAAATGCCAAAGCACAATTTGTGTCGTTTGGGCATTTTCTATATTTTTCATCAGTTTCTCCAAAATATTAAAATAAATCCCCTTTAGTGGAAACCAGAGTTCCCCTCAGGATATAGGAATAACCTTCTATATAACCACAGTAATTTATTCACTTAATATTTTAAAGTCTGGTATCCTTTGAAAATGTTAGCTACAAGATCTGTAGACTAAAGTCTACTCTCCTTAATGTAACTGAAATCATAATTAGTATGCCTTAGTCATAAAGATGTCAAGAACTTAGTAAGGTCTGAGACTTTACCCTACCTATGTGCCAATTTAGCTTGCTATAGCTTCATGAGTGCTGGCAGAAGACATGAGACTCCTGAATCAGGAACAAAGAACTTTATTACTCACAGCAATAGTAGTAGTCAGAGTACCAGCATTTTATGCTGATGTCCCTCAGGGCAATGCTATGTGGGCCAAGTGTCTGCTCACACATTGTGGTTTATATTATAGGAGTAGTATTCCAACTGTAGGAAAAATGAATCTTTTATAATGGATAGTAAACCTGACTGATCTTTGCCACAAAGGGAAACAATATCTGAACAATAAACATGCAGTACCCATGGAGAATTGTCTTGTAACTGTAATTACTCCTTGATTCAACACTGTTTTGATTTCTGGAAAAATTTCCTATGAGTATGCCACTCTGTCAGGCACATTGATCAATATGGCTCATAGAGATTAAGACTAAATCTGTTAAATTTGTCTCATACTACATTTAATGAAGGTTACTATCAATAGGACTCTGAGCAGCAGGATGAGGCAATATTCAGTATTAACATCAAGTGTCCCAGACCCAATCAACTAAGCAAATCTCATAAACCATCTGGATCTACCTTAGAAATCCAGGTGTATTTCTCCTAAAGCTTCCACATTGACCTTTCCACTTGGCTCAAGGCATTAATCCAGGTATAGCTGGATATATTAGAAATCACACAGACTCTACCTTGCCCTGCAAGTAGAAAATCTATGGCCAATATCATCTATAACAAGCCTGGCCACAGAGTTAATGCTAACCTGAATGCATTCTAGGGTTGAGTTTGTATCTTTGATCACCTCAACTAATATCAAAGACAAATTTTGTATCACCCTTTCTTCGTGAATTTGTATGCCATCCTTGCACAGGGTCCATGTTAATCTTTGTATCATTCCAATTTTAGTGTATGTGCTACTGAAGCGAGCACTTGTATCACCTTTTCTAATAGAATTTTCTAATTCTAATTTTCCTTACAATGAATCATATTGTAGGGAAAACCAACTATGAAGTTGGTGTAAGTAGCAAATCAACTACCTCTCTGGGGAGATTCCCCAAGCAACTAAGTGTAGCTCAGTTTGGAGAGAACTGTATTCAGGGCTACAGTATCTCCTGTGGATGTTCCCTTAAAACCTTGGAGATCTCTTATGATTACTTCTAAGAGGAAAATCATCATTTTGGGGGAGAGAAATAAGCCAATACTTGGCTTCCACACAAGACCTACTCCCCTACTCCCAAGAGTACACTTGGTATTCCTAAAAAAGAGAGCTGTTTACAATGAGTGGAGCTCCTGAAGTGGAATCTACATCATGCAAGAGCATCGCTCTAGTGTGGTGACATCGCTCCAGTGTGGTGAAGAGCTCTAGTGTGGTCTCCTAGCCATCTGGTAGGTCTTCAGTTTCTATAATTGAGTCTAGTGGTTGTTTTTGAAGGTAATGTTTGAGGATGTCTACAGTATTTGTACCGGGGTAAGGGGAGGATTTGTACTGGGAAGTGTCGGGACTAGAGTCCATTCTGTCTGGTCCAAACCATCAGCCAGATAACCTTCATGCAATCCCAGAAATCACTATGCTACATCAGTGGGAATGTGGATGAAACAGATAACTAAAGATGTTTACAAGATTTGTACTGGGAAGTGTAAGGACTAGAGTTATCACTTTCTCTTTTGGTAATTTTAAGATGAATGGCTATCAAATGGTGACAAGAGCAGCCTTGTGGGGAGTTATGATCCAGAAATCAGTTAAATTTAAGTGCTTGATAATTTGGGAGAGACACACAGAGAATTTTTTCTGAAGAAGGCTCCAGGAGTGGTCTAAAGGAAAAAAAAAAGAAATATTCATGTCCTTTTGTCATCCATGTCTCCCAGGTTTAAGATGAACCTTCTGCAGATGCCACCTTGTTACTCTTCCTCCAGTCCCATAAAATATTTGTGTCCCATTACAATTGTTATAACTTTACATTTTCTCAATCACCCCCTAATTATACTCCAAGTTTTCATTTAGAAGGGATAGGTGCAAAAGTTACAAAAGCAATTTAACTAAACTTATAATGCTTTGTTTTTCCCCTCACTTTGGCCAATGTGGACTACCATAGGGGAACTTAGCAAGCAGTGTACTCAGCTAAGTGATCATTATCTTTTTCACATAACTATGCCACTCTTCTAAGAGAATCCAGGTAGTTGAATAACAATTAAATTCAAGTTGTACAAACCAAGCCACCCTGGAGTTAATATTGGGAAAAATAATAAGCACTATGCTCCCATGCTCAATAATGGTCAGGGCAGATTCCCAAAATTTCAAAAAGCTTCATTTAGTGGTCAAACTGATTGATGAAGAAGAGTTGAGGAAGGTAGAGCCAGAAACCTTTTTGGGTCAATTTTTGAGGCTATCCCAGTGCTCTACAATATCAAATGCCTATGGTCATAAAGAGTCAATTGAGTAACTTGATTATTAGCTCATTGTCATGTGACTTTTAGATAAAAGATGTACCAGTGTTTGGCTGTAAATTGTCCATAAAGCTGAATACATGACATAGACAAGCTTAAAGAGCCACAGTGGTGTGTCAGACTATGCTGATCAGACATGGAATAGCAACATGGTAATCTGAAAAATGTCAAGAGCTGTGAGGCAATGCTGATACCCCTGAAAGGGGTCCACAGTTTGGTTTAGTCAATATGCTATGCGTAGGTGAGTGTAATCTCCAATGTGATGTGTTTTCTCCTACCACAGGAAAAACATCCACTTAAGGTAAGATTCATATATCTGGTGTGCAGTGATGGACTGCCTATTTTAAACCTATGGTCCTTTACTTTGCACTCAATCTATGGGGATGGATATGTTGCCATATCTAGTAGAAAGTAAGTCTAGACAGGAATAGTGGCAATGTAGATGCTACAGTGGACTGACTCCATTTAGTCTCATCGAAGAACAGGCCCTGACTGTTCACTGGAGGCATCTCCATGATTGGCCCAGATGGTTTAAGAGGCAGCATTTTTTTTTCTAAGTTGGCAGTGTTAAAGGGAAGTGTTTCTTATCTGCCAGTCTTTAGTTTACCAGGTGTCAGAATAAATAGTCTAGACTACTGGCAACAGCTCAAGAGGCAGTATACACAAAATGAATTTCATCAAGAAGAGTATTGGCTTACTGAATTGAACAATCATGTCCATGTTCAGCTCTGCATAGCTGGTGTTGTGGTTGTACAGCTGCAGTAGTCCAGCGGACACCATCAGTGTCAGTTTAGATTAAATAACAGTGAACCAGGCCTCGGAATTTAAGGCAACCTCTGTGAATCAAAGATTTTATTACGCCAACAGCTTTGTTTCATTGGTGGAGAGGAAGATAAAGATTTCCCCCAAAGAGATGATCACCAACTCTTTTTTCCTCATATAAATTAAAGATGGTATAGTGGCCAGCCAGGTCAGCACCATTCTTGAATACACCATTTTTACTTGACAAGAGAGGATTATTGAACCCTTCCTTGTTAGCCACTGTTAGTCACTGAATCCAAGTCAACCCAACTCCAGACGGTAATATTAGGCTGAAAAGTCACAAAGCCTTCAAGGGTAAGGTAGGTGTTTTGGCTAGTGTCTCATAGCAAGCTGATTGCTGAATTTTCTTTTCTTTTCTTTTCTTTTCTTTTCTTTTCTTTTCTTTTCTTTTCTTTTCTTTTCTTTTCTTTCTTTTCTTTTCTTTTCTTTTCTTTTCTTTTCTTTCTTTCTTTTTTTTCTTTTCTTTCTTGTCTTTTTCTTTTCTTTTCTTTCTTTTCTTTTCTTTTTTTTTTTTTTACTTTAAGTTCAATTAGTACATCTTTAGTTTCAGATGTAATGTCAAATGATTTATTAGTTGCATATAATACCCAGTGCTCATCACATCACATGCACTCTTTAATGCTCATCACCCTATTACCCCATCCCCTCACTTGCCTCCCCTTGAGCAACCATCAGTTTGTTTCCTTTAGTTAAGAGTCTCTTATGGTTTGTTTCCCTCTCTGATTAATTCCCATTCAATTTTCCCACCCTCTCCTATGATCCTCTGTGTTGTTTCTTCTATTCCACATATGAGGGAACCCATATGATGATTGTCTTTCTCTGGTTGACTTATTTCACTCAGTGATTACTGATTTTCAAAAAGGGTATACCTGGTACCTGTGTCACAGAAGCAACAAATCCAAAACCTCTAAGAGTATCACTGAATGTAAGATGCTTCCTTTTGCCAGATACTCCAAACAGCAAAATTATCAGTCAGAGAGACTTGCAGCTTAAAGAGGACAGTAATTTAGAGAGCATGCAAAGCTCATTGGATAGCTTCCAACACACACTTTTGGTCTGGATCCCATTCAAAGGATGCTTATTTGTGGACTAGCCAATATAATGTTCCAAGTAGAATGCCCATTTGCTTCCAATATCTAAAGAGTTCAATAAATTGTTGGATCTCTCTTTGGAGAATAGCAAAGTGACAGTAGTTTTTCCTTGACTGCTGTGGGTTTGAGAGTTTTGATATAAACTCACATAGACCCAAGATACACTTTGGCTGACAGTCCTCTAAATTACGTTGGGATTTATCAGCCACTCTTGCTGGTAGAAATGTAATAACACTGTAGTCAAGGTCATTGACACTAAGGCTTCTGACTTGCCAATGTACAAATCATCTATTTAGTGAAAACTTAAGACATTAGGAGGTAGAGGCATTAATGTTACCCTAGCTCAACCCCTGGTGGCAAATAACAGGAGAACATATATACTCATAGAAAGTACTGCAAATGTATATTGAAGGCCTTACTACATTGGTCTTGGTCCTTGGGTGCCAGTGGGACAGAAAAGAAGATATTTGCTGTGTCCAACACAACACATCTAGTGTCATCAGTCTGTGCAAATGGAGTCATTTAAAAGACTACAGCAGCAACAATTGGATCCCACTGGTAATAATCCATTGTAAAGCCCCATCTCCCATTACCATTTCTCATTGACCATATGGGCCGTTGTGTTAATATTGAAACCTACTCCTTAAGATTTCATCACAGCTATGATTTCCATTTGTCTTCCTTGGATTATATTGTTTCTGTCGGACCACTCTAAGTAGGATAGGCAGACATATTGGGATGTGACTTATATATGTCACTAGCAATTTCCTATATATAACACTTCCTGATTAGAAGAATCCACTCTGGATTCTATAAGTATTCACAGCATACACATTAATATACATTATATATTGAATTGGTCCAGAGAACCCCATCCACAAGGATATATTACCTCTCCTTCCCCAGTGTGTACCTAGCTCAAGTTTTATTGCCTGATTCTGGATATCCCTACACTTCCAAAACCAGATGACTATGAATTGGGCACCTTTCTCCAACAGAATTATATACATTTGAGTTTCTTTATTCCTCCAAATTTTCCAGCTTACCTAAATGGATATACATGACCTTGGTTCTCCTTGGGGCCAGGGACACCTAGAACTCATTCAAAATCATCTTTCCCAAAGTGGTTTAAGTCAGGGTAATGAATAGAGGAATCAGAGAGCCTAGAGGAATTAGAGGGCAAGGCATACTTGCTTTCAGATTTAAACAGAGTGGTCATGGCATGCAGCTCAATCAAATGAACCTCTTATGTTTTCTGTCCACCCAAAGCCTCATATGAGCAGTAAGAACATCCTTACTGATACCATCTATTTCAGATTTGGAGACACCTTCTTTCAACTGCCATTGTCACATTGCATGCTGGTTGAAGCTGTGGGATTTATTTCCTTTGGCTTATTTGGATTTGAGTTTGACATACACAGTGGTACTTTTTTTTTTTTTTTTTACAGATGTTATCTTAACCTTACACCATCTGAGGTCCTATTATCAAAATAACAACTCCTAAGTTCTTGCCGGGTTTCTACATAAGGCTTAGGGGAGTTTTTGAAGGTGGCATGGCTTGTTAAACAAATTTATCTAGATTTCTTTGGGTCTATTTCTCATTTGTTAGTGAGTCATTGTCATCAGCATTGTAAAGATCATCCAGGGCAGTAAGACCCCCCAATACTAGTCAATGCCTTATCTGTGGTTTCTCAAAGGAGTTTGTCCTTCCCATGGAGCTCTCCCTTAAAGGACCAAAGCTCCCATTGCAAAAAGCCTTGTTGACATTTACTGTCATCTATCTCTGAAAGGATCTGGGATTGGCATGCTACATTACAGAAGGAGATAAGCCATAAGACAACCCACATATGGCCATTCTTCCTTAGCAGGCATATGTATTTCATGTCAAGCATTATACCCCCATGTTAACTAACAAAAACTCGTCCTTTGCCTGCTTTCTGCCTACAATAGTTATAAATTTCCTTCTGTTCTTCCTTGGAGCATCTCTTTTGAATGAAAGGCAGTAGAACTTTCTGCCATCAAACCCCAGAACAAATTTTAGTATCAGCTGTTGCAAAGCCACAGACGTGAGGATGATCACCAGATGGGAGCCCCATTTCACCTCTTACAAGAGAATTGGAAGCACCTAGTGCATCATTTGAGTAGCTGTCTTTATACTTTTTTCCTAGTGCTTTGCCTGAAACCATCTCCTTAATTCCTCTTAATTAAAAGGTAATAGAGGACCCTACTTACTTACTTGACCATACACGAGCTTTCCTCTACTCCTATTAATAGGCCAATAAGACACTAATCTTTCCTGTTGCAGAAAGCCATGTCTCCGTCAGCATCCCATCTTTCAGAAAAATGATGAGGTTTGAGATTTCACCTAACAAATTATTCTGCTTCTCTTTCATGGATGCTCAGAGAGACAATCAATCAACCAATCAATCTCTTGGATAAAAAGCAAAGGGCTTTTCTATTTCCAATGACTGTTATAGTCCAAGTATCAGTTTATGCTCAAGCTCCAGTTCCCACAGAGTAGCATGGAGAGCTTCATGTGATATCTATATACATATTGGGTCATCATATAAGGGAGAAAACATGAGTTAGAGAAGCCAACTCCTTTCTAAGAGGTAGAAAGCATGCCTGATTTTTCCACAAAGGGAAAGGTATTTTTGTTTTACTGGACAGTAGTGTTAATGATAACAACAATAAAAATCAACAAAAACAACCAACAACCAACAAAACAAACAAAACAACAAAAAGACTCCACCACAAAAAACAACCAACCAATCAATGAACTGCTTTTGCTCTGGAGGAAGAAAGTACCTCTATCTCCTAAGGATATTTGCTACGCTAACATCCTTGAAATCATAATCCAGAACAAAAGCCTATGTCTCTGCTCACAAAACATGCAGAAATGTCAGAGACCCATGAAGAATTGTCTCCCAACATTACCTGTAGAATATATATTAAAGTGCATGCTGTCTCTATCTTTGTCTCAATCTCCATCTCTTCCTCTCTTTTCCACACACACATAGAGCAAATGTTAAAGAAGTGTTTTTGAGGTGTCTTACAGCTTTAAAACATTCCCCAGAAAATTTATAATAAAAATATCAGGATGTTCATTTGAGGTGAACATCACAATTTCTTTAATAACTGATAGGATTAAAAAAAAACCCTGACTTTTTTAGTAATCATTAATGGAAAATGGAATGAATTCTAGCCATATTCATAAACTAGATAAGAGGAATGACAGTAGAGAATACATGGGAGACTGATATGTGGCAATGTTGAAAGTCACAGAATTAGGGACATTATGTGTAGCTAAGCAGATATCAGGCTGAGGAAATAGGCTGGAATGAGAAAGTTTGGCAAATATTTGAAAAAAAGAAAACAATTCAAGTTAAATTTATAAATGAAAAGAAATCCAGTCAGTTAGGGTGATGGAGGAGGAGTGAGGGTAAAGCCGTCCCGCTTCACTGAGCAAGATAATAGTCTGCTCAGAGTATTCTGGACCCTGGAATTTTAGAGACTAAAGATTTAAGGTGGCTATAAAAGAATGAATTGTAGTAGTTGACATAGGAAGGATGAATAAGGATATCAATTGAAGCCTACTCAGTGTAAGAAAAATCTGGCAATGTTTCAGAGATGATGATAGTCAAAACTATATGTGGAAGAAGAAAAAAATTCCTCTCAGAATTTTTCAGTACAGAAGCCATTTAATTCACATGGAAGTGAAGGTCTTTGGGACAGCCAGCTATTTCACAGGACATAAAGATCTTCTCCAGTGGGAGGTAACAGATATAGCCCTCCCAGCTTCTGTCTGAAGATATATGCAGCACAAGTTTAGGAAATGCCTATTATTATATTATTTTTATTGTACCATAAATATTCATAGCATCATACCACAGAGGAAAATTGTGCCGAAGGAGAGATAGAATTCCAACATCAATGAACTTATGGAGCAATGTAATATGCAGAAGGAACAGAAGGAGAAATGTAATATACTGACTTTTAATTTGTATTTGAGACTGATGTTCATGACTATCTAAAGCCAGGCTCATTAGTAGAGGAGCAAAATAAATTATATTAGTACAGGAGAGAAGCATACTACAAATCTTAAACTCTAGTTTTGACAGACTTATTTATTGCATAAATATGATGAAAATGTAACGATTACCATTTATAATTATGCTTTGCCGCCAGGTTTTGTTTTCCCTTTTTAGAAATGCACACATGTAATGTGCAAGAGTTATTGAATAGGGACAGTTTTTTTCTCTCAAGAACAAATATCTTTGTATGGCCAAGGGTCTCACACAGGGTATACACATAGAATGGGCACTTCCTTTTTGATATTCCCATCTGGATCTGCCTTGAAATTGAGAACTAAAAGGAGCAATGAAGAAGTTTAATATATTAAGAGTTAGTCTTCCTAAAATCTCTAGCAAAACCTCATAATGAAATAGAATTCATTTGTGCTTAGCTTTCTCAGAAGCCACCTACTGCAACTGCCTTGAATCATGCTGCCTGTGTAGTTTTTCTTGCAACAAAATCTAAGTTTATTTGTATTCGTATGACAGAAGCTAAACACATCTGGAAAGTAGGACTGTGGAAACACATTTGTATAGATTTGTGTATATTTTTATGTACACAACAAAGCAGATCTGTTTTTAACTGCCACTTTGGAATACAGTTCTATCAGTAGCTTTGTGTAGATATGAGTATATGGAATTGACTTTGAATTCTAGGAATATGGGTCTGGTTTGATTTTATTTGCTACATCTTGAGGGAAACCACAGTTAAAATAAATAATAGTTAATTACCTAACATTTATTCAGTCCTTTCCATATGTCAGGTATGAGATAAACATTTATATGCAATTTCTTATTCAACACTCATCAGGATCCTATGAGGCAGGTACTATTATTTATTATCTCAGTTACATACATGAGGAAATGCAGGTTTACAAGGTTATGTAACTTTCCTGAACTCACAAACCAGTTAAATGATATTATCAAGACTTAGGCCAATTTTTCTATGACTCTGGAGTCTGAGTTCTTGATCAAGATCTCTGTGTGACCTTGAGAAACACCTAAATGCAGTCTACGATTCTGCAAAGAAATAAATCTAAAATTGTTTTGAAAAAGAAAGATGAGGCATGCAATTCAGCTAACTCAATTTGTTAGAACATGTTATTTAAAAATGTTTTCTGTTACACTCTCCCACATTGGAAAGTTATCTTTATCAGGAATCCTGAGTCACAGAGTGAAAATCCAACCTAGGAAACTTCCCTGCAAATACAAGCTGCTTCTTTGAAAGGCCCGTGTATCATCGTGGGTGGTTCAGCATGAAACATCACCTTTTTCAGAATCTCATAGTCAGTCCAGTATAATCTTAATGGTAATTCCAATATCTCAACATTATAACTGAGTCTCTCAACAATAGTTTGTTTTGAAAAATAACTTTATAAGTTAAGGAAACACCTTTAAAAGGATTCAAGTTACAGAATCCATGTTTAGACATCATTGAGTACAGAGCAGTCATACTTAGTAGTTCAATATATATTGATCAGGAATAATAGTTATTAAATCTTGCAAAATGATTTACTCAATAAAAATCTTTAAATGATCTATATAAAAATGCAGGTGAAAGCTGAACAATTACATTATTTAACTGTGCTCAATTATTTTCCTGTGAAAATAAAATGGACTCTGATTAAAATTTTGATGGAATAAATTAATCACCACTTTGTATGATCATTAGAAGACAAGAAAATTAAAAGAAATATAGCCACAATAATTTGTTAATGGATACACAAAGTGAAAAGATGTAAATTATAATATCAAAAACTAAACATGTGGTGGGGGGCGAGTGAGAGTTAAAATGTAGAACTTTATTAATGCATTCAAAGTTAAACTGTTACCAGCTTAAACTAGATTGATGTAGATATGATGTCTATTTTTATTTATTTATATTTATATATATTTTACATAATTATTTATTCATGACAGACACAGAGAGAGAGAGGCAGAGACACAGGCAGAGGGAGAATCAGTCACCTCGCAGGGAGCCTGATGTGGGACTTGATCCGGAGTCCCAGGATCACACCCTGAGCTGAAGACAGATGCTTAACCACTGAGCCACCCAGGTGTCCCAGATATGATGTTTAAATATAGAAAATAAACTAGTGGTTGCCAGAGGGGAAGTAGGTAGAGGGATTTGTGAAACTGATTAGAGGGGATTAAGAGGTACCAACTTCCAGTTATAAAATAAATAAGTCATGAAGGGGCACTTTTGTGTTCAGTTGGTTAAGCATTAGACTCGATTCAGGACTCAGGTCCTGATCTCAGAGTCATGAAATGGAATCTCATGTCAGGCTCCATGCTCAGTGCTGAGTCTACTTGAGATTGTCTCTCATCCTTTCCCTCTGCCCCTCTGCTTGAATGCTCTCTGTTTGTCTCTAAATAAATAAAATCAAATAAATAAATAAATAAATAAATAAATAAATAAATAAATAAATAAACAAATAAATCAGCCAGTCAGTCAGTCATGGAAATAAAAGGCACAGCACAGGAAATACAGTCAATAATATCACTATAATCTATATAACTTTGTATGATGACAGACAATAACTATACCTATTGTGGTTAACATTTCATGATGTATATGACTGTCAAACCACTATGTTGTTCACTTGAAACTAATATAGCATATGTTAATTATACTCCAATTAAAGAAATGGGTAAAATATGTTTTATGTAAACCTCCTGGTAACCACAAAGCAAAAGGCTATAGTAGATTCACAAAAGAGAAAGGAATCTGAGGATAGGATTATAGAAAATGATCACATCACAAAGGAAGAGAGCAAGAGAAAAGGAAAGGAACAAAGAGATTATTAAGCACAAAATAATTAACAATATGGCAATAGTAAGTCCATACCTATCAATAATTGCTGTAAATGTAAATGAACTAAATTCTCCAATCAAAAGACATAGAAAGACTGAATGGATGAATAAAATAGCACCCAATTATATGCTGCCTACATTTCAGCTTTAAGGACAAACAGATTGAAAGTGAACAGATGGAAAAAGATTTTCCATGCAAATGGAAACAAAAAGAGGGCAGGAGTAACAATACTTAGACAAAATAGACTTTAAGACAAAGATAGTAATAAGAAACAAAGAAGGTCATTATATACTGATAAAGATGTCAATCCAACAAAAAGATGTAAATTTCTAAATATTTATACATTCGACATCAGACCACCTAAATATATAAACAAATAGCAATAGATTTGGGGAGAAATAGACAGCAAATACAATAATAGTAGGAAACTTTGATATCTCACACTTTCTTTTTTCTTTTTAAAGTTTTATTTATTTAAGAGAGGGAGAGAGAGAATGGGAGGAGGGGCAAATGGAAAAGAAGAGAGAATTTCAAGTAAACTACCTGATGAATGTGGAACCTGGTATGAGACTCATACTCAGGACCCAAGATCATGACCGCATCTGAAATCAAGAGTTGGCTGCTCAATGGGAAGCCATCCAAGCATCCCTGATATCCCATTTTCAACAATTGATAACACATCCAGACAGAAAATCTCTAAGGAAACATTGAACTCTATGCATTATACCAGATGGACCTAACAGACATACACAGAACATGTCAACCAAAAGCAACAAAAAAAAAGAAAGAAAGAAAGAAAGAAAGAAAGAAAGAAAGAAAGAAAAAGAAAGAAAGAAAGAAAATCCAAAAAAAAAAAAAAAAAACCCAAAGCAACAAAACACACGTTCTTCTCAAGTGTACATGGAACATTCTCAAGGATAGATCATATGTTGAGCCTGAAAGGGGCCTGGTGTCCATGCAGACATGGTCAGGAGGGACTAGAGGACTCACCCTGGTTTGTGGAAGAGCAGGAGGTTAGACCAACATGAATATCTGGCACTGGACAGAATAGTTCACCACCAACTGGTCCAAGAGGAAGCACTATGAGATCTTGGTGTATATTATTGTAGAGAATGCAAGATCATTGAGCTGAACCAAGTAGAAGGCAAAGCAAAGCAGCAACAAAGGAAAGCCAATTTTCTTCTATGAATGGGACACCAAACTGAACTGGAAATGTACAATTAAGGAATCTGGTGTGAAGCAGATTTTCTTCTTTCTGAAGAAAATGAAGTCGATGTCACCAGGATGAATTTGAGTAAAAAAAAGAAATGATGATGGGACACTTGGATGGCTCAGTGGTTGAGCATCTGCCTTCGGCTCAGGGCGTGATCCCGGAGTCCCAGGCTTCCTTCATGGAGCCTGCTTCCCCCTCTGCTTATGTCTCTGTCTCTCTCTCTCTCTCTCTCTCTGTGTCTTTCATGAATAAATAAAAAAATCTTTAAAAAAATGTTGGAGATATAGTGAAGGATATTAAAAAACTTTTATCACCACCAAGTCAGGGAGGTCCCTGAAGATTTCCTAAAGCCATTTGAGACAGAATTTACAATGGGAATGGTTTTACCATGGAAAATTTTGGCAACCCAGGAATTGACTGCTAAAAGGAAACTGGAGTGAGAATACTTTGTAGGCCTCATCTCCAGTGGCACTGGGGGAGTAAGGATTCTCACTGTGGCACTACTCATGATGGAGCTGTTCAGCACAGCTGTGAAACAGCTGCACAACATCTGCACTGTGAAAGATATGGTGCAAAAATTTTCTGAAAAGGGAGGGAAGTTCCAGATGTTTGACTGGTACATTACTAGTGAATATGTGAAATTATTAACAAATGAAAAGATCATCATGAAATGGAGACATAGGAACTAGCTAGAAGAACACTATGCAACAGTTGCACTGAATTTTGTGTCTGCTTTAGGGCAAGTGGAATTACAGTTGAAATGTAAGGGAGATTCTGTCTCTAAAGAAAAGAGCATGAAATTCTGTTGGCAGAAGCAGCTTTTGGAAGAAATAAAAGATTTACTGCAGCTGACCACTTTGAATGGCTAATTGGAAGATTCTATAAGGGTATTACCTTCTGTAAGCAGAAAAGGCATCAAGTTTCCGTGTTCCTGTTAAAAAAGAAAGCAAACACTATTAGATTATTTGGATAAAATCCATGAACTTATAAGGAATATAAAATATTGTTTCAATCTTTACTATAGTTAGATTCTGCATTGAATTAAAAGCTGCAAGTGACCTGAAATCAGGTATTAATCTTACTGCCCATAGATGCTCCTCTGGGAACAGATTGAGTCCCTGAATACAGATAATTGAAGTTTCCCAAGCTCAAGTTTGTCCAAGCCAGTTTACTTGCACCTGTGGTTTTATTCATGAAGAAAAAATTAATAAATTACATGTTGATACTTTTTTAATTGAAAAACCAATAATAAAAAAAACAAAATAAAACAAAAACTTCAGAAACCAACAATTAAAACACAACAAAAACCTCAACATGAAAACTTTAAAATATTTTTTCTTTTCTTCGTGTTTTTATGCTTTAGTAGAGACAAGTTCAACTTGACCTCTCATTAAGTTTTCTTGAAAAGAGCAATGTACCTATTATCTATTCAAATTGTTCTGCTAAAAAGCCAGGAAAAAATTAAGCGCAGTACTTACCAAATTATTAATACTTTAGAACTGTAATAGCCATTTTTGTTTACATTTTGAAATTAGACTCACAAAGGAAACAGACCATCCATTATGGAAAATCTTTAAAAGTTCAAACTATAATTTTAAAATAACCCCTTCATTCTCCCTGTTCTGTTAATACAGGGTGGATATGGATAATATATTAGCTTTGAAAAAGAAAGGATTCAAAAACTACAAAATGGACTGGCCCAGAAGAGGAGAGAGACCCAAGCCATGTTCCTAGGAGTTTTTCTAGTGCCAGTGTGGGCTTCAGTTGTAAGATCAATAGCAATTACTAACAAACCACTCTTGCCTTCATGCAGTGTGAAAAGCCTTTACAAAAAGCTATGAAACGAAGCCCTTGGCTGTTCTTAGTTTCAGCAGGACCATAAAATCTCAGTCCATACAGAGCAGTTCTGGCACTCCCTTGAGGGTTGGAAATAGTCACAGAAGAGGCCAGCATTGGACCCAGCACAGTCAGAAGATTCTGTATAAAATGAAGTCACGAGGTTTTATTGAAGTGGGGATCAGTTTAGAATGCTCCCAGGGATCATGAACAAAACCAGATGGTCTCTGAGGTAAACTGACAAAGTTCCCAGGATTTCTTGAACTTGGAATGATCCATCCATGACTCTACTATAAACTTCCCTGGTCCCTTAATGGGAATAGTCCTTTCAGAATTTCTTTAAATCTCCAAATTTTTATCTGCGTAAAAGTTCATGACTGGGAAAAATTTCTGTGGTGCTGATTCGTGCCCTCAGATTCAGGCATACTACACAGGGACACTGGGCAGTTGCCTCAGATTTGCAGAACTCAGAAATCTGTTCTCACCATAGGAAGTCCAACAATCCTAGAGACCAGTGCACAAGGAGCCAACAGAGATGGGCCCATTCTTTGTGTAAAATAGTTTGATACATTGCCCTGTGTCTTGCAATTTTGTTATAATCACTTATTAGCTCCAGGAGGTTTTTGTTGTTGTTTGTCAATTCTTTTGGGTTTTCTACATGGATAATCTTGTCCTCTATGTCATCTATTTCTTCATTTTCAATCTGTATTATTATATATTTTTTCTTCTTTCTTCTTGAGAGTTTTTATCATGAATGGTGGCTGTATTTTGCCAAATGCCTTCTTTTTGTTTATATTATCATGTGATTTTTCTTTTTTAGCCTATTGATGTGATGAATTAATCAATTAGTTTTTGCATGTTGAAGAAGCCTTGCATATCTAGGGTAAATATCACTTGGCCATGTTGCATAATGCTTTTTATACATTGTTGGATTCAATTTGCTAATATTTTGTGGGATATTTTTGCATCTATGTTCATGAAAGATGTTGGTTTTAGTTTTCTTTTCTTTTTTTTTTTTTTGTAATGCCTCTATCTGGTGTTGGTATTAGGGTAATACTGGTTTTATAGAATGAGTTAGGTTATACTACTGCTTCTGTCTTCTGAAAGAGTTTTCAGAGAATTGGTATAAATTATTCCTTAGATGTTTGGTAGAAACCATTTTCTGTTTTCAGAGATTGTTAATTATTGGTTCAATTTCATTAATAGATATAGGCCTATTCAGATTATATATTTTCTGTGTGGGTTTGGCAGATTTTATATTTTCCTTAAAATATAAATTGATCCACTTCATTTAGGTTATAAGATGCGTAGGCATTGAGTTTTTTATAGTATCTAGTTTGCTTTATTTTCCTTTTGCTGTCTAATCCTTACCTAGTTTACTAAGCTGAAAACAGATTATTGACTTAGATCTTTCCTCTTTTCTAGTACATTTATTTAGTGATATATATTTCCCTCAACTTACTGCTTTCACTGTATCTTACAACTTTTATTAAATTGTATTATAATTTAGTTCAAGAAATTTTGAAATGTGTCCTCAGATATTTTCTTTGATCCATGTGTTATTTATTTATTTATTTACTTACTTGCTTACTTACTTACTTATTTAAAGATTTTACTTATTTACTTGAGAGCAGACAAGAGAGAGCACAAGCCGTGGAAGGGGAACAGAGGGAGAGGGAGAAGCAGACTTCCTGCCAAGCAGGGAGCCTATTGTGGGGCTTTGATCCCAGTGAGTTAGGGACAAATGAGGCAGAGAAAGATAAGGGAAAGGCCCAGAGTCAGGCTCAGACAAATCTCTGGGCTCCCATAAATCCCAAGGACACGGAGAGGACCTAGGGTCGGGCTCCCATAAATCCCAAGGACATGGAAATGCAACAAACACATAGATAAGGAAGTAAGTCTGACCTCCTGACTCCAAAATACTAGGGAGTATCTTCCTTTGATTGCTATCAAGTAATCACTGAGACTCAACACAGGCATTTCATTCACTCAAAATGGCACGAGAAATCTCAAGTCCATCAACTCTCTCGTTCTCTAGTCAGGTTTTCTATAAAATGCCAGCCAAAAAAGCCCTCAGTGGCAGCCCTGTTGGGACACCTCTCATTTCTGAGAGCTTTCTCTCTATCTTTGCTTAATAAGCTTCTATCGCTTTACTCACTCTCCTTTGTCTCCGAGATTCATTTTCCGACTTCATGAGACAATAACCAAACTCTCCTGCTTCACCAGGACCTTAAGATCATGACCTGAGCTGAAGGCAGAACTTAACTGACTGAGCCACCCAGGCACCCCACCTCAGGTGTTACTTAGAGGTGGATTTTGTTTCTGACACTATTCAATATGTAGTCTATTTTTTCCTCAATGATTTTTAAAATCACACTTACAATAGGCAAATTTGTAAATATACACAAATATATTCCATGCTTCATATTTTGTTTTACTGACTTATTTGTCTATTTCTGTGTGTATACTACAGTGTTTTGCCTATTTGGTTCATAGTGTGATTTGATATCTTCCACATTGCTAATTCTCAGTATCATGTTGCTTCAGCTCACTAGGGAATATTTGGAAGGTGTAGAGTATCTTAGGGTGTCACAATGACTGAAGATGTACCATTTGCTTTTACTAAGTGAAGGCCAGAAAAGTTAACATATTCCAATATATGAAAGAGTGCTGTTGAACAACAGCAAAAAAATTAATCAACATATCAACAATACCTTATTTGAGAAACCCTGTTCAAGGAAAAACAAAAATAAAACAAAGCAGAAAAGAAACAAAAATCAAATTAAAAAAGTTTAGAATCATTTGGTAAAGTTCAATTTAAAAAAATGAATTTGACTTGGCATTCTTTTAAACCTACTAATTGATTTGGAGGAGAGGTAACAGTTAAGGAGAATTAAGAATGAAGATTAAAGCTGATCATCCAAAGAAAACCAGTGTCTTCAGGAAAGTTTTTTTCCCCTCTACTTAATTAATTAACAATAATCCTTTTCAGATTAATCCACAGAAGCCATATAGGTTTTGCTACTACCATGAGTGAAATTTGTCTTTTATTTTGTGTGATATTTTCTATTATATATTTTCTGTATTTTCTAGGAGCTATAGCAGTATGTAAGAATGGGAAAGCCACCAAGTTGTTTTCTTTTTTTTTTTTCGATATACTTAATAACTTTTCAGAACTGTTTTATTAAACCTAATTTTTAAAATGTGTTTGGTTTATTAATTCTCTTATTATTTGGAGATAGACTATAATGATTTTTGAAAGATAATTTTTTTCTATCATTCAAGTACCTCATGTATATATTACTTTGTATAATTACATTAACTAGAAAATCAAGTAGTAATAATACTGGTATCTTGTTTCTCACTTTAATGGAGTATCACTAATATTTTATTATCAAAAATACTGTTGACTCTATTTCTATGAGATATGTTTATCCAAATTTCCCTTTTATTCCAAGAATATTAACATTTCTATAAACTTTATTCTGGGGCAGCCCAGGTGGCTCAGCAGTTTAGTGCCACTTTCAGCCCAGGGCCTGATCCTTGAGACCCAGGATCAAGTCCCACGTCAGACTCCCTGCATGGAGCCTGCTTCTCCCTCTGCCTGGGTCTCTGCCCCCTCCCCCCATGTCTCTCATGAATAAATAAATAAAATCTTTAAAAATAAATAAACTTTAATCTGAAGACAAAATATATACACTGTAAAAATACTTATTCAATTATTATGATTTAATTGTTCAATATAAGATGAAAAGTGGGAGATACCGAATTGACCAAGTTGTTTCAATGGCAGTTTTAAAATTAATTATAGTAACAATTCCCCAAATGCTCTCTTATCTTTGTATTTACAAATTTGTATTTATTTTCTTCAGATTTGAAGTGTCTCTAATATTGTTTTTGCATCAATATTACTACTACTAGTTAACTAACACCAGTACCTGTATAGTATACAGGTACATACTATATGCTGGATATTACTCTTAAGGGTTTTGTATATACTTCTCATTTTTCCCTCATGACATCCTCATGCAGATATTAATACCTTTGTTATAGAGATAAAGAACCAATCACAGGAAAGATAAGTGACTCATGCAACTGATAATTGACAATAATGGAAGATATCGGATGAAGATGGCATATTAATCAAATGTCTCTTAAAATTCTTCCCACTTAATCTCAAATACTGAATCCCTTTATTGCATTCCTGTGTATCATTGACAGAAATGACATTTTGTTTTTCTTCTGTTTGTTTTTCATTCTTTCTGATACTTATCAGTGATCTACATCATATAGGAATGTCCTTTAGATTCATAATCTATCATTTTCTGGTGCATGTGGCATGGGTTGTATCCAGGAGCAGATCTGTTCAATGGCACCAGTAGTACCTATGGGGCAATTAAACAAGTGCATTTCTTCAGCAAAATCTTGGCTGTGGTTCCTCCTACAAAGCTTTTGTTGTTTTCTGCCCATTTTCCTAGCAGGTCTTCCATCCTGCCAGCTAATTCTGTGAGCTATCCAACATTCTTTCAACAAATTTATTTTCTCTTTTTATTAGCTAGAGCTATCTTTGCTACCCACAACCAAAATCCCTGAGAAAGTGTTACCAGGGAATGGGGTGCATTAGATACCTGCAAAGGGATGTGGAGCCTATCAATCGTTTATCTGGCATAGCTGGGTCAGAAACTAGTTAAAATCTTACTTAAATACCAATATGGGAATTCAACAGCAGTGAAAAAGCTAATCAAATCATTGCCTGTGGTGACCTGGCATCAAGTGCTCATTGCAGGCACGACTTGTGGGGATTGAGTTGCTCCTACCATACAACAATAGGATGTACATGAAGAATTTATGGACTTAGTAAAGGGGCAGCTGCTTTAAACATCAATGGGAAGTTTAAAAAAAGAGAATGACAAGTTAAAATCCTTGAATTCTAGGCTCATAGCACTGACTAAAATCCAGGGAGTTTCTAGGATCAAGATAAAAAGAATCTCTTATCTTTTGTTGCTGCAGGGACTGAGCTGAGTAAAAAACAAAATGTGGTCTTGGAGATAGTAAAATTAGACTATCAGTTGAATTGAGAGCTTTTCCTTCTCTCTTATATGAAAACTAGAGAATTGGTAGGAAAAGAGTATGCTGGTGTTCTGAGCACTACCTTCCACTCATAGTCCATTGACACTATAAAACATACTAGAAAGCTTCCTCATAATTCTCCCTAAAGACACCTGTAGCCACAAGGTAAGGGTTTATTCCCTGGGGAAAGTGGAATACGCAAATCTTTGGGAGATGTTTATATATAAACCTTAAGCATTTATTGGCCCATTGTGACTATTGGGAGGATTTACTTTCTCTATGACCTACAAGACCACTTGTAGAGCTCATGGAGCATTCCACAGGAAGTCTAGTTTTCTCTGGTCCTAGTATATAATGTAGAGCTTCACAATTGTTTCATTTTGCTATGAGAAAAGATCTATCAGGATTTATGGGAAGCAATTGATGGTTTTCCTAGATAGTAAGGAATCTCAGAGGAGCTGAATTTGGAGATTAATAACAAAGGTTTGGAGGAGAGTGGAGAAGTAGGGAAGAATTCCTTAAAATGAGCTCAGAACATAAAAACTATCCACGCTGCATGTTACCTCAAAGGACATTTCTACTCATAATAATTAGGTGGACAAGGGAACATAATTTCTCAGTGTCAGTTATTTCCCATTCATGGCAACTTCAGTACTTACTTAATGAACAAAGTGGCTATAGTGATAAAGAGGGATGCTGTTTACAAGTGCAGCAACACAGGATTATCTTTACTAGTGTATGAGGATAATTTTCCAAAAATGATAAAAGTGAACCTATAATATTGTGCCATTTGTTTTGCTGTCAGTTTTTTTTTTCCACAAATTTTGTCATGGAAAGTTCCTAATAATGTGTATTAGATATGTATTTTGGATTTGGATTTGTTTGATTTCTTCATCCATCATATTGCAAGAATTTCTGAGACAACTGGATACCTTATTCAACATGATGATATCTCTCCTAATTTCTTTCAAGCAAGGGACCTAACTTCCCATAGAAGAAGAAAGACAATTGGATAACTCCCTCAGGTAATTATAGTCGTATCACACACCCTATTGAAGAATCAATATTGGCACCAAATCAGAGGATACTATTTACGATTTGAAATATTGACTGATATGTGTACCATTTCTTGCAGAGTTGGTATATATGAGTCCAAAAAATGAAGATTAGAATTGGGATTAACATCTCTCCCAATTATACCTAATCAGTCACATTTTTTTTTATTCCCACTCCTGAAATTGTGGCAACTACTTGTTTAGAGGTTAGTAATAACAAGGAAGAAACGCTGTATTATAGAATTTAGCAGGTTTACATAGAAGTAAACAATGACATCTAGACAATTTAGAGTCTGATGACAAAGAGTCAGTAAGTATTGTGGGTAATAGATCCTGAAAATCAAGAGAAAAGAAGGTTGATTATGCATCAAGGAGGATGAGTACCCAACTGTTCCCTGGGGGGATTTTCATATAAACTGTAGTTGTGAAAGACTGAGATTCTATAGATAGGACTAGCAAGAGCTCAGAATCCTTAGGAATAAAGGGTAGGTGATACTACTGGCTAAAGTACTCTACAATTGCTCATGACAAAAGAAATATGAGAGAAACATATGGAAAAATAGAAGTCATATATATAAAACTTTGCAACAACAGTAAAAATGATTATGGCTCCAATGTATATATTTAATCTTCACACATGCACAATCTCTGCAAATCTGATTATTTAAAATATATTCTCTTAATTTTAATCTATTTCTCCTTTCCTTTCCTCATCAGTATAACAGCAATAAGTGTCAATAAAGTGTCAAAATAAATTGACAATTTTGGATATATTTTGCTGAGTGTCAAGATTGGATCCAAGAGAACTAAGGTCAGAATGGACATTATTCAAGGATTCTGGTCTTGGAGTTAGATGGAGAGTGACTAAAGAGACTTATAGTGTCTCTTTTTGAGACATTGGTGAAAATAGATTTTTCTATGAGAGGAAATTGCATAGTGTTAGAAGAAGGGTTTTTTTTTTTTTTCTGTCATAATAGGAAGAAGATTTTATATGAATGCTGGATTGCCAGAGGGACAATTTCTGGTGGCCATATTTGGGGACCACCATGCAAATGCTTGCCTTATTTGGGAATAAAGTCCCCATTATATGGATCTTGGAAGGAGTCAGTGTTCAAGATCAGAAAAATAGGGTCAAGTACTCATCATTCTTCCTTCAAGCACCTAGAGCAGGCAAGTGACCTAAGTTCTACCAATTGGATGCCCATTTTTAATTTTGAGGAAGTGACACAAATAAAGATTTGTTACAAATTGATTGACTGTAGTAGTTTTCCATGGTACTAGTGTCCAAGGTCTTATTTTCAACTCTGAGGGGCCCCTGCTCAAGGTTTATATATTTGCAACCTCCAGTTAAAGCAGGTCTAGTACAGAGATATCCAGGGACAGCGGAGCAAGTGATACCTGTGTTCTAATAAGGGAATTCCTCTGCTTGAACTTACCTGTGGTTTTTGATGTCTGATTTTCCTGTTTTCCAAAATATGATTCTCTAGCTTCAAGTCAACTCCAATCTCAATATCACCTCCAATGGAACACTTTGACCCCCTACATAACTAATTTAAATGTTACTTCAAAAACTTTGTATTATTGTCTCTATCATTATATGTCTTATATTTTAGTTGCTCTACCATAGTAACTGCCCAGTTAGAAATGGGTCTAAAACTATCCCATGGTTAAGACAGTCAAGTCTCACACAGAGCCTGATGTAAAGCAGGAACTCTAAAACTGTGTTTCTAGTAAAGGAAATATGGCTGATTTTTCTGGCCATGACCTATTCCAGTTATTAAGCATTGCCTTTTAGCTCAAATTCTTTCTTCTAGACTCTGTTCTGTGATGTTAGGGCTAGAAATTTGGAAACTATGTTTACTTTACCAGCTGCCTCTCTGTTACTATTGGTCAGTAGAAAGCAGCAGAGGGAGCTGTAAGGATGGAGGAAGAAGATGGACTCACTGCACCTTTGCTTGCTGTTGGCTTCCTGTGCCTTTTGATATTACTCTGGCCTCATCTTCTCTTTTCCCTGGCAAGAGCAGTTTGTTTCAGCAAAATGTTGAATTGAGTTTTCAGTGTTTCAGCACTTGCAGAACCAGTCTTGATGTGCTCAGTTGTTCAGTATTCCCCTTTAGATGTCTGGGTCCTGGTCCCTCGGGGCTGCACCTCCAAGCAAACAGACACTAGCACAGGTCAAGGAGCACCTCTTTCTCCAAGGTCTTATTTTCAACTCTGAGGGGCCCCTGCTCAAGGTTTGTATATTTGCAACCTCCAGCCCTAGGATGGTAGCATAGCCTGTAGACACTCCTATATAATTTAACTTTCCTTCTTAATTCTTCAATACCTAATTATTAACTTTAAAAATATATATTTTATTTATTTATTTGAAAGAGTGTGTGTGTGTGCTCATGAGGGAATTGAGGAAGTGGGAAAGAGCAGAAGTAGAGTTGACCAGAGCCCAGTGCATGGCTCAATCCTAGGACCCTGAGATCATGACCTGAGCCTGAAATCAAGAGTCAGATGCTTAACCAGCTGAGCCACCTAGGCGCCCCCTAATTATCGGCTTTTATATAAAACTATTCATGTTGAAATCATTGATTTGATTTTTTTTTTTCTTCTGCCTGGACCCCAACTGAGATAAACTGCTTCCCAGAGTAGTGGATGAAAAACCATGTCTATTGTATCCTGAACTTCTTTTCTGGACTATTTAAATCTTAACTAGCTCTGAAAAGTGCATCTTTCTGCTTGTGTTTCTGCATGTGATATATTGACTCAGAGAACTAGAGAAATCCAGGTGTTTAAGCCAATTTAAATAGTATTTTCAGTATTCACAATCAAAATATGTAATGAGGATGTTCATGTTTTACTCTATTTTTGTATTGTTTGAATAATTTACAAGAAGAATCATGTATCAATCAAGGTCCTGCAGAAAACAGATTACATATTCAAATCAGGTAATTTGAGATGAATTTAATAAAAAGACTCTTTACAAAAGCTAGGGTACGGTATAGGGGAAACAAAAGAGATGATGCAGTAGCTCAGGATGACTTATGTGGACAGACCTGTTACCACCCTTAGATCTGAAAGGACTAAAATCCATAGGGAGACCTGTCAGTAAGAATCAACTGTTAGTAGCTGTGACCTTTGGCTGAGGTACATAGTCAACCTGCAGAGATGGAGCGAAGGGAATAAATCCCCCCTCCACCCATATCTGATCTCCTGCCAGGGATCCCCATTAGCAGAACTCAACTGGAAATTGGAGGGCAAGGGAATTGCTTGATGCAGTTCACAGAGGTCAGTCTCCTGAGGTTCTAGCTGGGTGGAGAAGGGGAACAGAGGATCTAGAAGAGTCCTTGCGTAAATGGGTTAATCGCCCATGTAATTAAAATGTTTTTAATAACAGCAACGTGTTTAGGAAGAAATTGTTTTTGAATCAACAAAGAAAATACACTGAGGGCAAGGAGGTAGTAGGGCAGGAAGAGGAGAGGAGCACATTCACAAAACATTTCTGGAAGCACAGAAGTTAAATATCAAAGAGAATCACTCTGTCATCTGAAAACATGAAAGGAATTGGAAACACAACCGTTTGAAATAACATTTTTATTTTTAACAATAAATAAAGATTTTTTAACAAACTTCCATCTTGATTCTGGAAAGCATTTTAGTGCTAAATAGCACAAAAAACACTGAAACAGTTTGACAAATAACTCTACACACATATAACATGTGTATATATGTATGCTTTAACATTTCAAAATATAATATGTGATAAGTTGCAGAGCATTTATAATTAATTAAGCTGTTTTCACAGCCCTCTAGAAGAATATTTTTCCAGGATAGCTGACTGCATAATGTTGTGCATGATTTATTTATAGACTACTAATGAAGACATATCTAATCATCATAATTAATTGGTATTTTTATGCTTTGGGGCCTAATCACAAAATCTTTCATATGCTGGCTCAAAGTAAACCTGGCTATGGGGCAAACATTTAGGACAAACCCTGCTTGTTTTTTATAATATACAGCTCCATTGTATTGATTTATTTATTCAACATTTCTGGCTGTTTTTATACAATGCCGGGGCAAGTAGCCCATTTGGTCAATCCAGTTTTTGAAAATATTTTCCTGAATAAATCAGCAAACAAAAAGAAACCAGAGGAGTCATATGTGGCATAGTAGATGAACACTTGAGTTGTTTACATTACTTATTGTGTTGTATTATTATCAGATCTTCATATTATTTGTAAGAATTTTGATTATCTTGAAGTCAAAGCGGAATTTTGAAGGAGCTTTACCACTGTAGTATCAAAAGATACATTTTTTCCCTTCGGATTAACTTCTTAATTTTTTTTTTTTTTACTTATGTTAAAAATTATTCAAACTCATTGCTATGAAACAGATAAGGATTTTGTTTATTCTATCCTAGTTATTGGGTGTTTCTGAGGAAGACCCTCAGAGTACTCTTTCATGTTTGGATACTGAAATGGTAAGGAATTACACAATGAGTAATGATGGATATGGTCAGGTTTAGAATGTGGATTATATTTGCAAAATTAGGCTGGTTCTTACCCTCCGCTCAGAGAAAGCCCCTTGTGGAAGGCATGTCCTGGAACAGCATGCTGGAACCTATGCTGTCTCTGAGCAGCTTCCACAGATGAGGAAGGACAGAGTGAAGCTGCAAGACAGAGTGAAGCTGCAATTCTCAGCTACTCTTACCCACACCTGTAAATTGCTTAAATCACTTCACCTCTGAAGAATGAAATGAGTAAAGAGTTAGAGAAAAGACCAGTGTTATGCTAATCAACATCCTTTCAAAGGAGAGTTGGGGATAAAAGGTTTGGTTATGTGACAAAGAAACAGAAAACAATATTTTATTTTTGCCAAAGCTTTATTCAGTTTTAGCAATTCTTTGAATATTTTAGGATTAAAATATTCTAAGCATTTTATTTCATATGTCTGCTAGTAATCAAACAACCTATACAATGGTTGTTGTTCCAAAGGAGAGAATAGGCACTTGGGTATTAAGATTTCCTCCCTGTACTATTCACCCCAGATAAAATGTGTGGTAAAAAGAAATTAGCCATTTGGTGGGTCTAATGGAGCAAGAGTTGTGACCAGAACATCATTAGATGGCCAGTGTGGTCTTCCACAGTGAGTCAGTTTTTCCAAAAGTAACCAAGTGACCTTAGAAGGCTGAGTGGTTGGGTATGTATATGGCAGAAGGTAGCCAGAGGCAATGCACTTATTTCAACAGTCAGTATATTTGTTAAAATATTCTGAAACTGAACATTATTTAGGATGTTCAGAACTTAGTTTTACCCACACTGGAATGGAAGTGGGTCATCTTAAATATCTAGGTGTCGTGGAAAAACTGACATGAGCCAATCTGATTCCACTCGGCTATAGGAAGGGCATTTAGCAGACATCACCAGCAGTCAGCCCTTTCAGAATCTGTCTCAGCTCCAGAGAGCTACTTTGACCCTCCCAGAGCAGCCTCCATGCAGTTTCTAACTGAAGTGGGCGTAAAAAGGCCAGGCCATTTGGATCCAAAGCAGGTCAACTCTGATGGGCAACATTGCCCCAGACTTGATCAGGTCTGCCTCATAATCTTACTTTTCTCTCTTCCCAGAGGTGTCAATCCCTCATAAATATCTTGCCTCCCAAACTCCTCCTCAGTGTTTGCTCAGAGAGTCCAACATATGACAAGGTGCCCTCCCCTATTTTTTTTTTTTTTATGACTGTGAGCATGTTCTCATAATGAGATACTAATTAAGTAGATTATAGGGCAATGATCAAATATAGCAGTAATGGTAAGAAATTAGAATATGCCCTTATATTTAGCTTTTTATTTAAACTTACCCAAGTTTTTGAACACTCTTTCACTTTTTAACTAAAAATACTAGTTGTTTGATCATCTGCAAGGTATAGAGTGTCTTCTAGACATTAATTTCTACTGAATTTTCTAGAATTGTAGTAAGTTTTATAATTAAATTAGTAAATCAGCTAATTTTCTTTTTTATGATTCCTCTGTATCTGTGCATTTCATTTAAGCCCTCTCCTTATTGACTCAATGTTATTTACTTCTATAAAACTTAAAATAATTAAATAATTCTTATTGAAGACCTCATGAGAAACCACTAAAATGGGGGGAAAAAAGTGACTACTCTGTCAACAAAAAAGAATCAGACTAAAGGAAATAATATAACTGGCATGAATTAATCTAATTGCTTGGAAATTCAAGTGTTAGGAAAATTTGTAGTAAAAAGGGGGCACATTTCTAAAGCAATGCATTTGTGAAGATATGAATTATCTATTTTATTAATCAGCTTGAGCTGCTAAAACAAAACGCTGCAGATTGTATGACTTAAACACCAGACATTTATTTCTCACAGTTCTAGAGACTCAGGAAGTCCAGGATCAAGATGCCAGCTGACTCAGTTGCTGGTGAAAGCCCTCTTCCTGGATTGCAGATGATCTTCTCTCTGTCCTTATGTGGCAGAGAGAAAATGCAGTATCTCTTTCTCTTCTAATAAAGCCACTCATCTCATCATGAGTACCCCGCCCTGATGACTTTCATTTAAGCCAGATTCCCTCCCAAAAGTCTTATCTCCAAATGCCATTACTTTGGAAATTAAGGCTTCAACATATGAATTTTGGGAGTATGCAATTCAGTCTATACCAGTATTCACAAAGGAATATTTTGAGGTGAGCAGAAAAATGAGTTTTCCAGATTGTGGAGAAACATTCAGTCCAGCGGGTATTGTTAGGACAATGTTGAACTGAAAGTGAAGACACAGGAAATATCTAGGACTTTGACCTTCTTTGGGAGTAAGCTGGGACCACCAAAAGATCTTTCCACAAAGTTGTTGTGTATTTCTAAATTAGATAAGGAATATGCTGTGTCAAAACACTAATGGAAAATTCCAGGTAAGATATCATGGAGATGACTTCTTCATTTTAGAGACTGACATATGAATTAAATTTTTGACATGATCATGAGAATGACAAACTATTTAGAGAAAGAGCAACTTGGAAAAAAAAGAAGAATTGACATGTAAGAAAATATCTGCAGAACTCTATTTGAAGCTTTCTACCACTGATTGTCTTACTAATATTTCTATGCTTCTTATTGGATATTATTCTTCCCAGAAAGTTTTATTTCCTTTCTTTAAAATGTAATCTACGAGATTTTAAATTGTATTTTTTACATGCAGTTGCTCTAATCACTTAAACAGAGTTGAATGGTTTCATAAACAGTACTGTCTGAACTAATGCGTAATTTGTTAAAGAAACAAAACAAAACAAGAGAAAAAAAAAACAACATACTGAGATTGGGAAGAGAGACAGTGCATATCAAGAGACCCTTGTGTTAGAGCATTGGGTTAATTATTACTTTCCAGAAGTTAATGATGAGAACTATTGGCTCCAACATAAGTGTGAGGAAAAGAACACAAATAAACTCAATAGTTATTTGTTTTTGAAGTGTGAGAAAGTATCATTTCCCTAAAATGTGACTATCTATTTTTATGGGTATCCAGTTAACCTTTAGGGATTGCGCCCAGCCAACATTAGTTATTGGTAAGAGGTGTGCTGCAATATGTTTGACTAGCACTACAAAGCAGATATTTTCCAAATGAACATTTTTTTTTTGTAATTTTATTAAATATAATCACACATTCTCTCCTTTCCCTACCGTCTTCCTCCACTTGTTAAACATTTGTCATCCATCTTTAAAAATTATGCAGAAGACACACAAAAGCCCTTTACAGCTTAAACAATAAATTGTGCAGAATAGATACACAAGTTTAGCTAGCAGAGGGACAGAATACCTGCTGTGTTTTTTTCCAAGTATAAAAATAGAAATGATCCCTAGTGTAGTCTGATAGATAATGATGGAAATTGCAAAAATTATTGTGACTAATTGTCTTTATCCTTTTTGGTTAAGCTAATTGAAAATCAAAGTGGAATCTCCCTCTAGATAAATTCTATATTTCATTACATTCATAAAATAATAAAACAGTATGTCATCCTCAATTTAAAAAAAATAATTATATTGTTCTTGAAACTGTCAGAACATATTTTTTGACGATGTATTACACAAAGAGGTAAGCACTCAGATAGGGTGACCTAAATGTTTCCAGTTTAGCCATTACAAGACTTGGTTCTCTGGCTTCTGTTTGGAAAGTGTGAATGAATTGCATCTTTTGTTTGCCTACGGTAAGAGATCTATTATGATAGCATACCAAATACTAGAGATTTTTGTTCTATAAAAGGTTTCAGATTCTTAACTTCTTCATTAGGGTTCTACATTTTACAAACTTTGATGAAACTAGTATCTTTTTATCCTCCTAAGACAAAAGGAATACTTTAAATCCATTTTGAGAATCCAAACTTTGTGGTCATTTGTCTTCTTTTGTTTTCCAAGTTTGCAATTAATGAGGTTTAAATAAAACTCCAATCTGGTGAATAAACTGGTTTGGGCTTTAGATTTAATTGATTGGTCAGCTTGAAAATTGCCAATCAATTAGTTTGCTTTCACTACCCCCTTCTTCCCCAGCCCCCAGACCTGGATCGAGCTATTGTTTATCCAAGTAACTTATTAGCCTGGTTTAATGTATTAGCATAGTCTCAGGTGAAGAAGCTTATCCAAATATATTTGCACTTTGATAAAGCACTTGTTCAATAGAGAGGACTGTAAAAGTATTTATCATATTTTTATGTGCATTACTCAATAAAAAGCATGATTCGTTGAAATGTAACTGAGTGCAGTATTAGATGGGGTGTAAGCTCCAAAATGAAAATAGAGATCTTTCCCTGCTGGTGAGGAATGTACATCTACATCCAGCACCATCCATGTTGTAAGGATGTTGGGAAGCCGGCAGCTGGATGAAATCCTGAATCACCTCACACACAGCTGCTGCTTCACTTTCTGCAAGAGCAGGGATATGCTGATTAAGCTATGAGAATCTGAAGAGGTGTTGTTGGTGGTGTTGTTGTTTCTTTCTCTCTTGTCTGGCCATCTGTAAATCATGGACAAACAGGAATGGGTGGCTCTCTCCCTGCAATATCATGTTATCAATCCAAATACTCCTCTCATACATATAATTTGGCCGTGGCCAAACTATTTTTCATTATTTGATCAGGTTCTGAATTTTCTGGTACCTTTCATCTTGTGTCCTCTGCCTAAAATGATTTTACTCCAATTTTCATTTATTAAAAGGTAGCAATGACCACATTTCCACTGAAACCTTTGCTTATCACTTGTTCTCATATACTTATAAATGCTTTGCCTATACCACTGTTATGAGATTTTTTTACATGTATCCTTGCATTTCTTGTTGTTATTTTAAAGTTATATCCACAAATTCTTTGATACTTCCTATTGCAAAAGGTGAAGCTTAATTCAGCAATCCCTTGAGTGGAGGCTGGATTCTTCTAGTGAATAGAATGTGGAAGAAGTAATGGAGTGTCACTTGCAAGAATAGATTATAAAGAACTGTAGTTTCCTTCCAAGATGTTATGTCTTATTCTCTCCTGAATCACTCTCTCTAGGGAAAACCAGGATGGAGAGAAGACTCAGAAGACCTGCCGAGAGGCTCATGTGGTAAGGAAGAATGGAGACCTGCCAAAAGCAGTGACCTTAAAAGGGAATCCTTCCCATTGAACCTTGAGATGCCTCCAATTCCAGCCAACAGCCTGACTGAAACTTTAAGAGAAACCCCCCAGGAAAGAATCATCCAGCTAAGTCACGTGGGATAGGCCTTGATCCAAAGGAACACTGAGATAATGTTTACTGTTTATTCTGCTAAGTTTGGGGTTACTTGCTTTGTAGTAATAAGTAATACAGTTATATTTCCTTACTTTCTCTTTTATTAAAGTATGAACTTTTTGACGACTATCGATATTCTATTTTTAGTCAAGAAAATACATGCCCGCAGCTGTAAAAATGAAATCTCAGAAACTTAATGCAATAAAAATTTATTTTTTACTAACACCAAATCCAAGGACGGCATATTTTCTCCAAGTGGTGACTCAGGTATTTAGGCTCCTGATATCTTTCGGCTCCATTGTTCACTAGAGTCACCTCAGAGGCATACATTTCTTTCCCTGCATCTGGAGGGCTGAGAAACAAAAAGTAAAGGAAGCGTGTTGGCTTTTTAATGTCTTAGAATGGAAGAGATCCATCCCATTTTCACACACGTTTCATTCCATTTAGAACTCAACCGCATGGATCCACCTAGTCACACAGGAGGCTAGAAAATACAGTTTTCTTTTGTTGCTAAGGAAGAGAACCAGATATGGGAAAAAACTAGCAATGTCTTCCACAGGTTTCTAACCTTTATAATATTTAAGTCAATGTTCTACAAAATTAGTACTCTAAAGAATTTGTTCAATGAATGGATGTAAATTAATACATTATCATAGAAAAATATTATTTTAAAATTAGTTTTATAAATATTATATTCAATATTAATTCAAGTCAAATACTTATTGAACAGTTACTATATGACAGAATCAGTTCTCCACGTTAGTTCATAGCACACAGCATTAGTGACCAACAAGGATAAAATCTACTCCTGACATTCTAGTGAGTGAAAGATAGTAACAAACACGTCAATAAGATAATTTCCAATAGTAGTGAATGAATTTGACAGATGACTGAGGAAGGGAAAGTGGAGGGTAAATTTAGACAGAGTATTTAGAAAGGCTTCTAGGAGAAGTTGATATTAGAACTAAAATCTGAACATGCCAAATTGGCCCTACAAAGATCCCAGGATAAGTATTCCAGACTGAAGAAAAAGAGAAAATGGCCTGAAGAAGGACTCTCCTCTTTAGCTGGTTGACAGGAAATCATGTCAGATAGGTAGGAAGCCACCAGTTAAAGAAATGTTTTGTGGGCAGCAATGAAGAGGTTGGAATTCATTGGAAAGTTTTACACAGAGAGATAACATAATTTGATATAGATTATTGAACTTTTAGTATCTTAGTTTGGGTTTTCTAGAAGCAGAGCATGAGACCATAAGCAGTATCAGGAGGGAAACAAGAATGGTCTCAACAGAGATTAGCCTCAGTCTGAATACATGGGTAGGCTCTAAAGCAAAAATTGCAGCATGGAGTTATTCCCTGAGGCAGGAACCAGTCTTTTAAATTCCACCTATCAGTCACTGGCCATTTTGGAGCCGTAAGAGGGTATAGCCTCTGGAAAAGACAGCTCCTATTTGATGTAAGTCAATATTCTAGCTGGGATCATCTGTGTATTATTATTAACCAACCATCATAATAGCTGCAAAAGGAGACCAACACTGGTCTCCAAAAAATCTCACATTGGACATTGAGTAGAGAATTGATCCAGTTATTTCTATCATCTGGGAACTAAGAAGACTTACAAAAATGCAAAATATTGCCACTCATTTTTTTAAACTATAGCTAGTTTTATAAATATTCTATTGTAACATGTAACATGTTTCTGTTATTTTTAAAAGAGTATTTTAAAACTTTTCCCCCAAAAAAATGAAAAAGTAAGAGCTTTTTCCATTATGTTTTCTGATAAGGAAAGTCAAGATATAACACACAGAAACAAAAGCTCTTGAGGGGGACACCTGGATGGTTCAGCGGTTGAGCTTCTGCTTCGGCTCAGGGCGTGATCCTGGGATCCGGGATTGAGTTCCACACAGGGCTCCCTGCAAGGAACTTGTTTCTCCTTCTGCCTGTGTCTCTGCATCTCCCTTTCTCTCTCTCTCTGTCTCTCATGAATGAATAAATAAATCTTAAAAAACAAAAACAAACAAACAAAAAAAACCTCTTTGGGGTCCTCTCTAATTTTTAAGAGGGAAATAAGTTCCCATGACCAAAAAGTTTGAGAACCATTGCTGCAAAGATTATCTAGGTTTTGTGCCAAATGGCAATTACTATACTCTTCTACTGAGCTGCTATTAACTTGGGAAAAAAAATGCTATCATCTGGTTATTTATTAATCATATTTCAGAGGTTCCATTCTGAAACAAATATCCAAAGTTGGTAGATAAGAAGTAAAATACTCTTCATGACAGCAATTTAGTGTTGCTCATAGCTATGTCAGCTCAAAATCTATTTACTGAATGGACTCAAGTCAATATCAGAATAGGCCCAACATAACGGAGCATTGTTTCTTTCTCCTACTTTTTTTGTCTATCCTACTCCCATGTTACATAATTAAAAATGGTAGGCATTTTATAATATAAATAAAAGAGAAATTGAGGTATCCAAAATCTATTAGCAATCCAAGAAATTCTTTGAACCAATGAATTGCTTTTGATGAAGTATGAAACTCACTTAAGACATCTTACATAGAAGAGATTGCAATCGGGATGCCTGGATGACTCAGTGGTTGAGCATTTGCTTTTGGCCCATGGCATGATCCTGGGGTCCTGGGATTGAGTCCCATATTGGGCTCCCTGCATGGAGCCTGCTTCTCCCTCTCCCTGTGTCTCTGTCTCTGTCTCTGTCTGTCTCTCTCTGTATGTCTCTCATGAATAAAGAAATAAAAACTTTATAGAAAAAAAAGGAAGAGATTGTAATATATGGATAGTTGAGACCCAAAAATAGGGCAGTAGCATCACTATGGACACAGCTAAATGCTGACTCTTAATCTTGGTCCATGTTTTTTTTCCTTAATGCCCTTCACATTTCTCATTACTCCTCTTTTCACCGCATGGTACCATTATTTATATTTTCCAGGTCCAATTCTATAGAGGGTCACTTGCTTCAATCATCTGAGCCCTCGGGCCAGGCCTCCACAGGTACTATTGGAGCACTGTGCCCACTACCAGCCCATCCTTGGCAGCTCCTCTCAAAATTCATCTCCAGTTTGCAGTCAGGAAAGTTTCAGCAAATAGGCAGCACAGGCCATGGAAGATATATATGACTTTTTTTGCACATCTGTTTAATAATTTTGAAAAGAAGCTACAGCTTTTCAAAAATCACAAAATTGTGAGTTACTTTGAAAGCTCTCATGTTGGCACTCATTTCTAATATAGTCACTGTCATTATTCAGGCCAAAATTTCCCCCCATTTGATGTTGTCTTAATGTGGACTTTCACACTTTGACCTAAAATTAGAAGTGGAGAAATCCAAAGTTCTTCCTCCAGGTCACCTCTTAAATATGTTAAAACTGTTCCTTTTCTTTGGTTAAAAAGATCCTCTATTCATTCTATTAAGGACAATTTTTGAAGAATTAATCATAGGAAAGAAGATTTAAAAGAAGATAGAAAAATCTGAAAGTGAGCAAACAAACCAATTGATGAATGTCGTTGTAATGTACAGTAGATATCCATAATAGTTGTAACAAGTTATTGAAAAAGTGCTTGTCATTTGGTGCTAAAAAGCAGATTCTAGGAGGAAAAATCTTTTGCCAGACAATAGGTTCTGTGGTAATTTGGGCAAGAAAATACTCTGCTAAATATGATAGGGAATGTTAGTCACGTGGTCATCAACACCATGATCCCTAAAAAATAACAACATGATATATAAAGCACGAAGATACATACATGGCTCCAGAAATGTGTCATTGATTCAGATTTGCAAAAGCAGGCAGCTTCCTGTCCCATTGTACTAATGGAAGCGTCAGATTTCATCCCGCGCAGATGTGCGCTCTAAGTGCACAATTAACTTCTACTGAGATCCATAATCAGGGATTGTTTCTAGTTTTAAATTTAGACTGTTTATCAGAAGAGGCTTTTCATAGGCAGTTTAAAGCCACGAGAACTGATTTTTTTCCAGCTTTATTGAGATGTAATTGACTTATGACATTATGTAAGTATAAAGTGTACAGTGTGATGACTTGTGAAATGATGACCACAATAAGATTAGTTACCACATCCATGACCTCCCATAGTTTTCATTTTTTGTGTGATCAGAACACTAAAACTCTACTCCCATAGCACCTTTCAAATATACAATGCACAGTGTGTTAACCACTGTCACCATACCGTATGCTAGATCTCCAGAACTTATTCATCTTAGACACAAAAGTTTGTAGGCTTTGACCAACACACTCCTATCCCCTCATCCCCCCTTCCAGCCTCTTGGAACCACTAATTTATTCTCTGCTTCAATAAATTCAAGCTTTCTGAACTTTTTTTAATTTGGCAAAAATATTTAGAGGTAGATTTTATTTTTACAAGAATTTCATAGACGTTATGTTATTTTGATAGATTCAAATACTTCTGAGTTGCTTTAACTTTGGATTAAAAACTCTTTAATATGGAAAATCAATGGGAGGAAATTTCAAGTAGATTTATAAAAAGTTATTCTTAATGTCAGAGTAAGTACACGAATATTCCTGATAAATATTCAATGAAAAATTGCTAGGTAGAGATCTTTTAATCTATATAAGATTAGTTTATCATAAATAATCTAATATCACCAAAATATATTTTAAAATATATTAAATTTCTTCCAGATATCTTCATTGCTCTATTGGTATTCTTAATGTATTCTTTTTCTCCTCTTTAATTTCAGGTCTCATTCTATTTAAATCATCATAAATTCTCAATTAGTGAAAATAGCATTGCAAAGATTTTACTGAATTGCTGAGAGTATTAGTTCATTTTAATTTTGAAATTAAATTATAAACTGGTTTGTTACATAATAAAGAGAGCTAATAGAATTGGAACGGTGATTAAGTAATTTTAAAATAAATATGTATTCAGTAGTCATAATTCTCACAGTTCTAGATTATAATCTCTCTCTCACACATACATACCCCAGATGAGAAAATGTGGAAATAGAGATCCACACAGGTTAAGTAACAATGCTAAAATTACAAAGCTAATTTCACTTTAAATTTTGCTCAATAGTAAAACAAATTGGATTTCTTTTTGTTTTGAGAAATTTAGTGAGAAAATGACAACTAGAGACAGACCCCTGTACTCTGATGTAGGAGACTCAGTCTGCATTTGTTTTCTACTGCCATGTAACACATTTCTACATACTTAGTGACTTAAAACAATACCAGTTATTATCTCACAGTTTCTTTAGCCATGGCTTAACGGGGTCCCTGCTTCAGGTCTCACAAGCTTGAAATCAAGATGTCACCTGGGGCTGTAAACTTATCCAAAGCTCAAAATCTACTTTCAAGCTCTCTGGTTGTTGGTGCAATTCATTTTCTTGTAGCTATAGAAGAGAGGAACTTGTTTCCTAGAGGTCATTCATTGTTATCCTCCATATGACCCTCTCCACACCATGGAAATTTTATTTCTTTAAGGTCAGTATGAGCACATCTACTGCTGCTTCCTATCTTTTACCTCAAGATCCTCTTTTAAATGTTTCACCTGATTGGGACAGACCCACCAGGTGAAACTTTTTTGATTAACACAAACTCCCAGGATAGAGACCTTAATTATATCTTCACATTCCCTGTGTCTTTTCCATATAAAGTAATCTAATCACAGAAATAATCTCATTATATTTATAAATCCCACCCACTCACAACTTAAGCAGAGGAATTATAAAATGGGGTCATGTTACAGTTTCATCATAGTTGATATTGTGGTCGTCTCAAGATCTATTTCACTTCTTTCCCCTATATAACAGTCATGCAGTTTGAGGACAATACTTTGTCTCCTGGAGTAAGCCCTGATTAGAAATAAACAAGTGCTTTTAAACGTTTTTAATGCAATTGATAAACACATAAATATGCTGTATTGCAATCTAATGCAGACACACACACACATAAATATATAACACATAAATGAAAACATCTAGGATTACGATGTGTAATTCACTCTATTATTTTCTAGTCCAGTCTAGTCTACTCCACTCCACAATTAAATGTTAGTCATACTTCAGCACACTGATATCACAAAGCCTTTAATGTATTACCATAGGAGGTAAAGAAACACTGGACTAAGACAATCATTGTAATTCTATTCCCTTAGCAGTGACTCTTGTAAGAAATCTAAGCATCTTACCCCTCAAAACAGGACAGACAAAAAATTCCAAGGGAATGAGTTCTCCAGAAAGATAATTAGTGGGGGAATTAGGGCATTTTAAAGCAAAGAATCTGGAATACATGAATTTGCAATACATGAATTGCAAATATTCCTTAGAAATACTTGCAAATATAAATGGAAGACACATTACAAATTAATATTTTGTTATCCCACTATGGCTGTCCTGGGGTTTTAGTAAGCCTTGTTAGCATTGATGGCATCCCCATTCATTCTATATATTCTTCTTAATTGAGTAAAGCAGTATTGTGGTCAAAGCCTTGTCTCGTTTCATTTATTTTATGTCACCATGCTTAGGAATGTAATGGAAGACCTGGAAGCTAGTGTCATGGTTTTATGTGCACAATGGCAGTGCCAGTTGTCTGAAATTCAGATTTAGAGGATCAAATTTGCGTACCATGTGAAGACTAATTGTATAAATGTCAATCTTTTTTGGGGCTCATTAAATTATGATACTTAATTAACATCAATGTCAGTGAAAGAAAAAAAAATCCAAAGCTTTCCTAAAAGACGTTCATATTCAAATATATGTTGATTGATAGAAGCCTATTGTTTCTCAGTGCCTGGTAATGTTCTTCACTGCATATATTACATGGAGATTTCACCAAACACAGATATTTGCAACTCCAATATAAAAATATCTTCTGTTGTTAGATAGAAAGTGCAATTTTATGAGATGACTTAGTGACGCTCCCTATCCATCTATGAGCATGTATCTGAAACTTGATTGATTTCGACACATTCTTTACTAGCTAGTTATTGGTCACAGAATCCCATGAATAAGAATAAGAATCTATTTATTGGTTGGCATATCAGAACATGTTAGGAAGGCATGGTTTCAATTTATGAAGGATCATATTGACTCCATTCCTAGATAATATGGAATAATAATAAACGTGAAACTATGTGATTTCTTAATTTAAATAGACTTATCCAATATAATCTAAATTAATTTTGTAAAATACTTAGTGATTACTAAGTAATGAAAACAATTAGGCCAGGAATGGGGTTAAACTATAAAGAAAACATGCTGCTATCAAGTAATACTGTGAATGGAAATGTGAATCTAGTCACATCTTTCTTGAACCTTATTATTGGCTATGTAAAATGTATTAGTTCTATGATATTTGTAGGCAAAAAAGTGATTCTTACTTCTTTTGCAGAATTGGAAGAAACATGAAGTGATGAACCATATTGAATGCAAATGGTAGATATCCATGATCAGTTTCAATGCATATTCGTATGATTTAAGATGAATAGGTTATAGCAATCACAGTGATCCTATTGTGGGGTAAAGTGTAAACAAAGAGATAAGTTAAATAAAAATCAAATGTATTTATTAAGAAGCACAAAATGTATGGCATGTTTTTATTTTGCTTATAAAGAAATTGTTCATCAAAATCTTCAGCATGTGGCAAAAATGAATTATTTCTTTCCCTGTACCCTTAAATGCCTTTAAAGTCATCAAAAAGAATAATGCAGTAGTAGAGAATAGGCCTAGAAATAGAAAAAAGAAGTAGAGAAAAACACAAACAAGTGAATCTATAAACCAGCAATCTAAGTCTTAATGAGAGAGGAAAAACTATAAGAATAGATTCACATAAAAGCTACAGTTATAATATAATATTAACCTCCAAACAAAATGTAATTAAGTATAGAGGCAAGACCTATTTCCATAAATAGCTATCCATAATCATATACAATTGGCATGCCATTATTTTCTATTAGAAAAAAATGTAAACGAGAATAAAATGCAATATTAAATGTCTGATAGAATTGAGCTCCTAATTAAGTCTTCAACTGAATTAAGTAAGCATTTCCCTTTCACTTTTTCTTTATGTGTCATGTATAGGCTGTTAAAAATGCTTGGCATAATTATAGTCAAAATAGATGTATTTTTGCCTGTTCTGAACAACATGAAGTTTGGCAGGAAATGAAGCACCCAAACCACAGCCAAATTACTGAATCCTTGAATTGCTCATGCAAGCAAAAAAACCTATGGTCTCCTAAGCTGGAAAAATAATTATACTTTTGTGACTTCTCTGTCCAGCACATAGTTTACAACAACAACTTCCTGCCACATGCAAAATAATTCTTTACTGACATTCAACTGTAAGCAGTAGTTTAATCCACTGAATATTTATTATATGATCTTCAGTAATATTTCCTATATTAGTAAATTTTAAGCAAAGGATTAAGTCTTTTGCCATTTGTAAAGGGTGACTTTTTCCTCCAAATTGGTCACATTTCATTAGACTATTACACTTTGGCCTTTTTTAATAAGCTTGAAATCTCTGTATTTCAATTCCTAGAAAGGCTCAATTTTGTGACTAAAGGAAAACATAAGGAGATATACAGCCTTTTAGTAGTAAGTCTTACATTTAAATCCAGTGTCCATTGTCGATAGCCAAGTATCCTTGCATTTCATGACCATTCTAGAGCTGCTACAGAAGATTTAGTTAACTCCATTTAATTTCTAGTGAATATGCTGTATTTATTACTTCAAACTAAAACCATGTCTGACTGAAAGTCTTAGCTAAGTCAACAATTACATGGGTCAAGAAATAAGCTACATTCTTAGTCTTTGTGTGTGGAAATTCTAGTTCATATGGGAAGTTTTTGCTCTCTTCTATATTTTCTAAGAACTTTAGAAAGAAAAAAATACTGTAATCAAAATTTCCCATTAATATAATTATTTTAAAAAGTGAGAGATTGACTAAGTTATGAAACTTTAAAGTACGTTTCACCTATATTAAAAAACAAAAATACTTAGGACTTCTGTTTTTGGCCATGATGAAGTAGCTGGTATTACCATTATTATAGGAGCTTCTTCTTTTTGTCATACACAACTATAAATGTTGGAAATATGTATTAAACAACTTTTTGAGGCATTATATAGCAAGCAGAAGAGTGCCACAATTCTTGAGAAAAGGACAACACACGAAGTAAGTCACACATTTTACCTTTCTCTCAGAAACCATTTTCCAAGTTATATAAGGACTTTGAACTTAAGCTGAGAGCAATTCTGAATGGGAAAGTGGAGACTGATGTTCAGGCTTGCTAAAGGGGACTGCGTTAGGAGGGGGCAGTGGACAGAATAGAAGGGAACTGCAAAGACCAAATCGCAAAATTCTGCATAAAAACTCCCAAATAGATCCTTGGCTAACTCATAAGTTATATGTACACAAGATAAGACATTAGGAGGTATCACAGCTGAATAGAGATTTCAGAAGTTGTAAACTGCTGTGGAGATATTAGATTTCAAGCCCAGCCAGAGTGGAATGAACTTGATGAACAACCCAGGCATTGAACGGAGACTTCAAAGGGCCAAGCTCTTGTAGTCAGGGCTATATCTATGAAGTAAGAACAAATTAAATCAGACCTAAAAAGTAAGGACAAATTAAAACAGACCTGCTCCAGAAGGTTAGAACCAAGCCTTGAAGTGATTCAACTGCCCACTGGAAAATAAAATAACCTTCTTCAGAAGACATAACATAATATAGAACCTCAGCAATGGCTGGCATCCAATACAGACTCACTAGGCATGTGACTACAAAAGAAATAAGTGACAAATAATTCAACAGATAAAGTAGTCTTTAGTAGTAGTATTGGTCTAAAGTAGTAGTCACAGACCCAAGGAGGAGCTAGAAGTGAATGTTAACAGCAAAACTTCAAATATGATTAAATATTAAGGTACATATTAAGAAATGTGGGAAAATGTGAATGCAAAGGACTAACAGATGAAGTAATTAGAGAATAAGACCATTAAAAAGGATCAAAAGATACCTTAAAGTTGGAAAACACAGTATCTGAAATAAGAACTCTTTGATAGCTCTTGATTTTCATCAGCAGTGTCACTGCAATTCAGTGGGGGAAGGAAAGTACTTTAAACAAATGGAGCTATCTACAGCAGGGAGATAGGTATATGGCAAAAACATGAACTTTGACTCATTTCATTCCATTAACAAGAATCAAATCTGAAGTAGATCAAAAACCTAAATGTTAAAGTCAGAACAATAAACTTCTATAAGCAAACATATGAAAGCATCTTCATACTTTGGAGAATGCAAAGATTTTAGTACAAAAGGTACAAACAATAAAAAAATATAAATTTGACTTTATCAAAATTTGATATTTTGCTCACTCAAGATACTATTAAATTAAATTTAATAAAATTTAATTTAATTAAATTTTAAATTCAAGGCAGATACTGGTAGAAAAAAGTTACTATATATATGTCTCACAAAGACTTTTATCTATAAAACATAACTTACCAGTCAGGTTTTAAAAAGACAAACAAGTTTTCTATTTTAACAGACAAAAGACTGGAACAGATATACACACAAAAAATCAAAAATAAAAAAGAATATCTGAAAGGTCAATCAGATTGCTCCTCAACATCATCCATCAACAGAGAAATGAAATTTAAATTTATAAATTAAAGTTAAAGTAGAAACTAAAACATACTTTCTAGATTGGGTAAACTAAGCCGACTGGCAACATCAAAAGTTGGCAATGATAGAAGCCTTATATCACTGGTAGTAGGTAGTAAAGCATAAGCAATTTGTAAAATGTTTGATAGTATTTTATAAATTGACACAGTAATTCCATTATTAGGTATATAATTCTTCCAGGAAGAAAAGTATACCCTTCCAAATTATGGCCAGTTTATTCACAATAGGCCAAAAGTAAAGAAATTAATCTACAGTTCCAAAAATGAGAGTGAACTTTTTCTAATCAGGAAAAAGAAATAAGGAAAAATAATTAACCCATATTATGATCAAAAACTGCTAAAAAACTATAAAATGGAGTATTAAAAACATCAAGAGGAAAAGAAAGACACATTATTTTCAGTGAACAAGATAAATAGGTCTGACTTTTCAACAACACTATGGAAGCCAAAAGACAGTGAATAGACATCTTTAAAATGGTAAAAGAAAAAATGCTCACCTAGAATTTTATATTTATTTGAAATATGTTCCTTAAAATAAGCATGATATATAAGTTATTTAAAATAAACCCTGAGTATCTGTCATCAAAGGTTTACACTACAAGAAATACTAAAGGAAGTTCTTTAGCCTAAAAAATTATCTCATATAGAAGTATGAAACTCTAAGAATGAATTAGTAGCATAGAATGAATGCATATCAAAATGTGAGGGAAAATTGTTTAAAATAACATGAATTTTAACGTCCAATGGGGTTTATGACATATGAAGAAATAAAATATATGAAAATAATAGAATAAAGATGGGCATTAGGGATGAAATTAAACACTGGGCCACCCAGGTTCCCCAATAAGTCACAGATTTTATTTTATTTTTTTATTCATGAGAGTCACAGAGAGAGAGAGAGAGAGAGAGAGGCAGAGACACAGGCAGAGGGAGAAGCAGGCTTCACGCAGGGAGCCCAACGTGGGACTCGATCCCGGGTCCCCAGGATCACGCCCTGGGCCAAAGGTGGCACTAAACCACTGAGCCACCAGGGCTGCCCAAATTCACAGATTTTAAAGTCCGGCTCCCATTCTCATTTTTATCCATCATGTTCAATTTATTATATGTTAAGTATGCTATAGTATTATGAGCAACAGGTGATATACTGGATGGATATACTTGATATCACAGGAAATGCAATCATTCATAAAGGATAAAAATTACATAAATCTATCTGTGTATTAAGAATATTCTGTGTTTTTCACATTTTGTTTTTACATTTTTATCACAGTTCAACAATTTTGTTAAGTAAGCATTTGTGTATCAGTGAGCATTTGTGTATCAGCATATTGCTGCTGATTAAGTGGGTCTGGTATCCCAGAAAGATAGTGCCTTAAGATGTGATATTGATATAAATCAGAGTTCATGAATACAAACAATACTGTGTGAAATCAATCAATGTAGAGTTCCAGTCAATGGGCCTGTTAGATTAAACCTATGAAACACCCTTGAAAACTCTTCCATACTCCTTAAGCAAAATGACCTTCATTGTTCAGTCAGTTCAGGTCTCCATCTGCCAGGACTTGATACCTCTGTAGAGCTCCATGAATTTTTCATCCTGATTTTTTATATTTTCAGATAAATGTCTATCTGACATTTTTTGCTTCATACTAGAAGTACAAATTTATAAATTTTGATAAATATAAAATTATACAGAACATTTAATTATTAAATTGTGAATACAATTATTATTTTTCATCAGCTGAGAGATAGTAAGAGAATTGAACGATAATGTAAGCAAAATGCAAAAAATAAAATAAGAGAAGCAAGACTTTGCAATGTTTAGAGACTAATTCTTTTATCAGCTTCTAAAATACAAACAGCTTGGTAAAATATGAACAGCTTCTATTCTGATAGTGTATTACTTCTCATTGCCTCAGCAAAACTATTTTTGAATCTACAAAGCTTTTGCCACTATCCTATTCATGGGAAATCTATCACAGTTCTGCAAATCACTCAAATTTTGTAGGAAATTATAATGCTGAAAATGATCACACAAGTCTCCATTTTAGCTTCAGCCTAGTTCTGTTCTTGGATATCAGAATATGCTGCAGGTGTTTAATCCTGAGACGACTCTACAAAATTTGGTTCTTACTACCATTGAGGTATTCATTCCTTTTCAAAAGTTATCAATTTCATATTAATCCTGATGGTATCTTACTCAATTTTTATGATTAACATATATTAAAAATTCATGTTTCCAATTATTTGAAGTCAATATTTTTATATTTACTGCTAATGTTTTAGTAGTAAAATATTACATTTTGAACATATTATAATTCTAAATCTATCTGCCTTGAGGTTGAACATTATCATGATTTGCTAGAGGATAAAGTAGGGTAGGCAATTTGAAAGGAAGGAAAGTCTTGAATGGAGTTAGGAATTGGTTCATAAAAGCAGTAAATGGACTTGGGAAATGAGACACATGTACTTTGTGCAAGTAACAGCCTCTCTTGTTGGCCATGGCTTTCCATATAATTTTTGAATTACCTTAGAAACAAAAGCATACTTTCTTGTTGTTTGACTGACTTGGGGCCAGTAACTACTTACTTCTATAAAAGTTAAAACTTTTTTAAAATTATCATTTGTAGGCATGTACTTTTAAATTTCTTTTTAGCTAAGGCAAATGAGAATTTTAAGATATTAGAAAAATACTTCTCCAAACACTGCAATGTTCCAATAACTTTATGAAATTGCATTAAAATGAGTAAATTGACCTGGTAGGCTGCTGAAGTAAAATGAACAATTAAAAGTTGGCATTTGAGATATTAGAAGATATTGAAATAGATTTATTTCATATGGAATATTTGATTCCTAAAATATTAATTAATTTCATGATTACTATAAAAGTTTTAGACAAACTATGTATTAGATTTAGATTTAAATCAGAAACTAATTAAGGTTTGTTATAATTATATGCATTCTTATGTAGATTCTCACTTATCCACCACGACCAGATTTCTGTTTTTATAATCTAGAGACAAAATTTGCTAAAATTCCCATATGAGATCAGTATAAAGTCAAGCAAATATACGAAAGCTTTGTTTCTTCCTCCTTCTCACTCTCTCTGATGTGAAAACCTGGATGCTGAGAGAGCTCAACTTTTCTGAAAACTTTAAGGAGCACAAAATTCTCTTGCCATTTTCAAGTAACTCCTGCTGCTAGGTTGGTATTACCAGGAACAGACCTATTTTGATGGTCACGCTTGTAGGAATTCTTGCATATTTATTTCTTAAATCATTTGAGTTAATAACCATAAAAGGCCAATGTATTTGAGCTATGGTTTCTCACAATTCTAAAATTTCCAACTTAGTTATTTTTGCTCATAAGACATATTTGTAACTGGTCAAGTGATGTTTTATGGGAAGAAAATCCTGGTACCAACTTTAACTCAAAATCAGAGTCAAGATGTTCAACTCTGTGGAAACAAGTTCTTGAGATCATGTGGACAACTAGGCAATATATGAATTTTTTAGAAGATTTTAACCATATCTTGTAATTCTAAAGGGGGTAGGCTTTATAATTAAACAGTTCCAGTTCTGCTAGTTGTGGGGCTTATGGTAGTTTCATTGCAGCCCTAAATCTTAAGTTTTCTCAACATTAAATGAGTTTATTAATTTAGTAAGGAATTGACTGTTTTCAAGCAAAAAATGAAACATCATGCAATGTGTAAAAACAGAGAACCTATGGTGGTGAGGAATATTAAAATAGGTATTCCATAATAGCCAAGGATAAGTCAAGCAACAGGCCTCAGGACTATCTAGAAAGAAGAACTTAGAAAGACATTAATGATCCATCAAGGATATGTCCTGTGTTATGTAGGGATACAGGGGCTCAAACTTTCACTTCTCTCTAGCTCTGCTTGGTTATTTGTTCTTTCTGTAGATTTCTTTTTCTGCCTCACTTATATAAGATGGATTTACATCACTATTTCTAGCAATAGTAATATAGTACTCTTAATAATCTGCAAACTAATCTTAAACTTTACCCAGTTTACTGTCAATAGTGATATGATAATATAATTTTGAAACCATTTTATAAAGATTGTATGAATATATATATATATATATATATATATATATATATATATATGTGTGTGTGTGTGTGTGTGTGTGTGTGTGTGTGTAAGAATACATAGACAGGGGGATCCCTGGGTGGTGCAGCGGTTTGGCACCTGCCTTTGGCCCAGGGCGCGATCCTGGAGACCCGGGATCGAATCCCACGTCAGGCTCCTGGTGCATGGAGCCTGCTTCTCCCTCTGCCTATGTCTCTGCCTCTCTCTCTCCCTCTGTGACTATCATAAATAAATAAAATTTTTTTTTAAATAAAGAATACATAGACAGATAGATGATGGGGACACCTGAGTGGCTCAGCGGTTGAGCATCTGCCTTTGGCTCAGGGCATGATCCCAGAAGCTGGGATTGAGTTCCACGTCAGGCTCCCTGCAAGAAGCTTGCTTCTCCCTCTGCCTGTCTCTGCTTCTCTCTCTGTGTTTCTCTCATGAATAAATAAATAAAATCTGAAAGAAAAGAAGAAAGAAGAAAGAAAGAAAGAAAGAAAGAAAGAAAGAAAGAAAGAAAGAAAGAAAGAAAGAAAGAAAGAAAGAAAGAAAGAAAGAAAGACTTATTATGAGGAATTAGCTCACATAGAGCTGAGAAGCCCCATGATCTGCCAAGTGCAAACTGTACACTCAGGGAAGCTGGTGGCGTAATTCCACACACTGAATCTGAATGTTTGACTATCAGGGGAGGTGATGGTGTGAATACCAGTTGAAGAGCAAAAGACTAGTGTCTCAGCTCAACAGGTGGCCAGGAAGTAGAAGAGGTGAATTCTTCCTTTCTCCACCTTTTGCTCTATTTAGGCCCTCAAGAGATTGGAGGATGCCCCCACCTTACTAAGTCTACAGTTTCAAATGCTAATCTCATTTAGAAACATCCCCACTGACACAGTGGAAATAATGTTTAATCTGACCATTCCCATGGCAATTAAGTTGACTAACAAATTTAAATATCACACTACTTCAGTGAAGTGATCAAATTTGGCATCATTAATGGAAGGACAACTTAACAATATGTGCCTTCTGTATAACACAAGAAAAAAGTATACTGCTTATAAAGTGTATTTTTTTCTGCCAGAACATGTATCTTCATAAGGCAAATTAACTTATACTCAATTGGTAAATTGGGAAGTAATGTCAATGGAATATAGAAGATATGATGGTTCATTTATGATATTTCTTAGTCAAGAAAAGCAGGAGTAGAATTATGATCTGGCCTAACGTTGCCAAAGAAAAACTTGCCTCAAAGAAGAAAAGGTCTTCAGTGCTAAAGGCAGAAAGTTTTCAGCATGTAGAGAACCAGTCAATAACAAGCAATAACAGGTACAGGTGTATTCACAGGTGGGCTGAGGAATAAGGTAGGACATTATCACAATTAGCTAAAACCATAAATATATTCTTCCTTGATATCCTCTAATAAAAGCATTATATTAATACTTTTAACATTTAGTACTATGATTCATATAGAATGAGATGTCAAAGTTTGTTTTTTTAATATTCATATTCCATTTAGGTAGGATCATTTATTAAAGAGATTGCACTTTTTCCCATCTAACCTCCGTTAGACTAGTGTGATTATAAATGGTTTTATTTAAAAAAATAATTCTTCTTTGCTGCTAGTATATATAACTATGATTGATTTTTATAGAAACTTCATGTGTAGTCCAGTGATGTAACTCAATTTGTCAACTCTAAGAGTGTAAGTGTGTATTCTTTTGAAGTTTCCATGGGAAAAACATGTAGTCTGCATATAAGAAAATTTTTATTTCAGACAGCATCATCATCATCATTTTAATACTATTTGATTTATTGCACAGGGTAGGACTAGCAGGAAAATGTATAAACAAGTCATAGGAGCCATCCTTGTTCCACTCCAGAACTCAGAATCCTTCATCTTATCACTAAATCTGTTGTTGTTTTTAAATAGATGCCTTGTATCAGAATAAGAAAATTCAGTTCAATTTCTAGTTCTCTATTATTTAAAATTATGAATGAGTTTTGAGATAATTATTATAATTCCTTTCATTATTTTTTGTTAAATTAGAAAATTACATGGATTTATTTAAAAATTTTAATCGACCCTTTAAGTCTTGGAATAGATATACTTTTTTTGTGTGTGTGACATTGTCTTCGTCTTTTGAGGGAGATGGGGCAGAAAGAGAGAGGGAGACAGAATCTTAAGCAAGCTCCATCCCCAGTGCCGAAGTCCAGTGCACGATCCTGAGATCATGACCTGAGCCAAAACCAAGAGTCATATGCTTAACTGACTAAACCACACAGGCACCCCTCCTTGACATATTGTCTTTTTAATTAATTGATGGACTCCTTTTGATAATAGTTTATAGGGTTTTTGTATCTATTCATTAGAGATATTAATCTTTTAGGGGTTTTGGTATCAAGCTATGCTGGGGTCATAAAGAGTTTTGAATATTCCTACTCTTGAGTTTATCAAAGTAGTCATTTAAGATTGGAATTTTTTGTTTGTTTAAAGATTTTCACTTGACGTTTTATCAAAAACTTTATTTTAATTACATTCAATTATAAAAAGACTAGATTTTTATTTCTTCTATCAATTTTGGGAAAACTATTTTTCTAGGAATTTTGTTTAAATTTTCATGTTTATTGGCATAAAATCAGCTTATCCTTAAAAATTTTTTTTTTGGTCCCTCTACAATAGTTCTGTGAAACAAACTACCTTAAGGATTATTGGCCTAAAAGATACACTGCTTTTTGTGCATTAACGATGTATTCAGTGAACTACATATACTCCTTAATTTTAATGGTTTAAATGCAGATTTTAAAATATTTACATAGAAATATGTTATCTTCAAATAACAATCTTGTTTCTGCCTCTCCAATCTTACACATCTGTCATCTATCTATCTATTATCTCTGTTGGCTTTGTACTTTCTTTTTGTCACTTTAACATAGGTCATAGCGTCTAACCTGTACTTGAGGGGTCACATGCTTCCTCAGCCAGTTGTATTAAGCTGGGTGGTTTTGCTAATATGGGCTGGGCCCCTTTCCACAAATTTGGAGACTCAGCTTTGTCTTTTGGGCTTATTCAGCCTTGCTCCACATGGTCTCTCATCTGTTCAGACTAGTATGGATTTGTTTATAAGGAGAAGGTGGGGGTTCAACAGAAAGAGGATGGTAATCATAGAAGGCATCTTGAGATCTGGTCTTAGAACTTACATGCCATAATTTTCCACCACATTTTTTTTAGCAAAGAAAATGATAAGACCCAATTCAAAGTATGTTGAAATAGACTCAACCTTTCTTTAGGAGGGGCTAAAAAAGTCGCTGAGGAAAGCAAAGATAAGAGGAAAAATGTAATTAGAAGCCATTTTTGCAATCAACTATACTTTTATTTTCATTGCCTTTACCACTGTAGTCTTTCACTTTTTTTTGATATTGATTAATTGTGCCCTCTTTTTTTCTGTTTTATGGTAAATTTTTACAGGTTTCTTAGTACTTAATCTTTGCAAAAAAAAAAAAAAGCAATATTTGGCTTTGCTGCTTTTTTTCTTTTTTATTTCATTAATTTCTGCTCTAATTATTTCTTTCATTCAGCTTTTTGGCACATTAATTATCTATTCCAACTTTTTACATAAATTCTTAAATAACTGACTTCTAAATGTTCTTAAATAAGTCTTTTAAATTTCCCTAGTATATATGCATTTCAAATATTTTCTACTTTGCAATGTGATCTCTTATTTGAGAAATAAGCTACTTATATGAGTTTATTTCAAAATATTTGGGAATTATAATCAATAAATGTTTATCATTTCTATATAATTTTATTCTTTTCAAGAACAAAATACATGTTTTCAATTTTGAGGTGTTTGGTTGTTTTTTTTTACCCAGCATATGATTATTTTTTTCAGTTGCATAAGTATTTGAAAAACATGTGTAATAATCTTTGTTGGCTACAGTTTCTTATGTGTAGCATTAGGTCAAGTTTGTTCATCATTCTGCTTAAATATTGGTTGCCTTTTATATTTTTGAAAAAAACATATGCTATAATTTCTACCATGATTGTGGATATACTTATTTCTCTTTTAAAATTCCATTTTATTTTAAATTGTTAAGTATAAGCAATTTTGAATAAGAACTGTATATTAAATTATTTTAGGAAATTATTATTGAGTTTCTTAGGTATGACAATGGCATATTTATGTTGGCTAATATTATTTTTAGAGAATGCATAAAGAATAATTTAGGGGAAAAGGATCTGATGTTGAAACCTATTATCAACATTTTAGGCAATACATTTTGTTTTTTACACATATAAAAACATAAATTTATAGCAAAAATTGACAATTACTGATGCTAGATGCTAGGTCTATGAATGTTTTAGTATAATTATTTCAATATTTCTATATGTTTAAAATTCTTATAGTTAAAAATATTGAATGGATATTTAGAATGTTCTGAACTTGCTCTTTAGATGTCTCATCCTGCTGACTACAGACAAAAAAGAATTCTTATGGTAGAATGGGTATAAATTCTTTTTTGCATGTTAATACTAGCATATCAGTACATTTGTGAGTCTTTTTCTCAAAATCTTGCCTAATGTATTCAGAAGTAATCACTTAATCAATTTGTCTCTGTATTACCAATCCACTTAGAATATTATCTGGCAGAAATTACCTGATTCCTGATATCACACCCTTAACGAACATGTGTTGAGTGACTTCAGACAAAGATCTACGTTCCATAGTACACTAATTTTCCAATTTAGGGCATTACAATTAGTTCCAATTCGATCCAATAGCAATTCTATGTACTCCACGTTTTCTCTAAGGGTCTCATTGCTTCCAATTCCACTCAAAGAATAAATATCAGTATTGAGCCTTGTTTAATTGCAAGAGGCAGAAGCATACTTAAGTTTGATCAAGTAAAAGGAGATTTATTATGCAGCTATTAATGAAAAAGGGAATGCTGATCAAAGCATCAGAAATAGAGGAAATTTGGGCTGTCATAATTTGTTAATAAGAGATTGCTTTTAGCTTCTTTTCTTAGTTTTTTTTTTTTTTAAATCTCCTTATCTCAACATTTTTGTCTCAGATTTACCAGGAGAGACTATCTAATTGAATCAGTCTAATTAATTATTTTTTTGGAGTAGGAGTCTTTCTTCCCTTCATTCAGATAAACTTAGGTTGGGAGGGAACTTGCATGCCCCATATTCCAAATGGGAAAACAATAGCTGTTGGCCAGAAAGACATTTTCGGAAGAGATTATAGGCTGAGAAAAAGTGATCAACATCTTCAGGACGCTTGTCAACTCAAGCATTGTCAAAGTAACATTAGCAAACTGAGCCAGTTTTCAGCAATGATTCTAACCGGGAAAAGTAGAAGGATTAGGTCTGCATGTGCATACATCCAGCTAATATTTTATAATAAATGTGAAGAACATTTTTAAAAAATCTTATATGTTTCATGATCAGCTTTCTGGAAGGAGAGACTGCCCTGAATACATTACTTCATTAGTATTATATAAAATGCCTCAGACCTTCATCAAGGTGTAACACTGGTTAGATAAAATAGCCAATTTGTAATTCCAGCACTGATAGAATCTGCTCTGTTATCTGATCCGTGGGTCTGCCACAAGAAGCTCCTTGAATCTATGCAAAAGAGGGGAGAATAGATTTACATTTACATCTGTCTTCCTACAGAAATGTGAATGAAAGGAATTTCATGCATTTTAAAGAGGTTTCCAATGGATGCACTCTCTGGTTGGACCCACCTGTCTCATAGACAGGACTCTTTAATTCAACTTGGCAAACATATATCTATTATAGCTTAAGAATACTAAATTTTATGGGGAGATTAATACAAAGTTAATACCCTCATAGAACTTAAAGTATTTATGATTATAAAGTACACATTAGTTTGTGAACAATACTGTTAACATATGATAAATTGTTAAGTATCTGGTATAGACTATGTGAAAGAGTATAGTCTGGAGCAGAAGTTATTAAGAAATTTTCAGGTGTGGTGCATAATGGTTTTGACAAATGGGTAAATTTTGGATAAATGGAAATGAAAAGGGAGATACAAGCAGGATGGAGAAATATTATAAACAGAGTGTGATAAATTAAATTTAGCGTACTAAAGACCATAGTCTCAAACTGTTTATAATTCTACTAGAAATTTTTAGAGAAAGGCAAGGGGAACATATTGTCTCCACTATGATTTTATGGAAGAAGTTGTTGTGCTTTGTGGAATTAGGACTGGAAATTTATGCTGAACAAGTCTGGTGAATTTGAAAAAGATGTTTCATTTCTTTGCTAATCTAACTGAATTTATAATGACTCAGGAAGATGCAAGTGTCATTTTTGTGATTCAATGTTATCTATTTTCACAAGTCCCATCCAATTACTGAAACAGACACAAAGACAAACCATGGATTGTTTGCTGCTTTTTGGCAGTTGTACAGTAAATGGTTTTACTAAATTATATGTTGTTTTTCAAATATCGTAATGAAAGTCTGAGAAAAATTCTATTAAGTAATATTTTTTTATGTGTGAAAGATACACATTTTTAAGGGTCTTTTAATTTGAAGTACCAAGGATACTTTTGACTATTTTTCCTAGGAATCTCTCAAAAACCCGAAAAATTCTTTTTCATATAGATTAAAAGTTCATGTTAAGTAATAAAATGTGTAATTTATTGTTATAGCTTATCACAAAAAATAATTCTTATCTTTTTCTCCCACTAGCTCTTTAGAACTTGCACATTTTAAAAAACTATCTTCCACATTTTTATTTATCAAATGTAGCTAGTGATACCTCTCTGTGGGGTTATAGTGGGAATTAAATGAGATATTTGAGTAGATTTAAATGTACAAACCTGAGTAGAGGCAGCTAAAATAATCTAAGCAATAATCTAACAACAAAGTGTATTCATAGGGAGATATAACTCATATTTGACTATTCATTCCATGTCAAACATAGCAGCATGTAGTATCACTACATTGTAAACAGGCAACCTTTTACTCCTCTCTTTAGACATTGTTTCAACCTTGTCCCTTATTTCTTATAACCAATATCGATACTCTTTCTTGAAATATCTGTTTTTCATCAGCCAACCTATTATTCATCAACAAACATTCCTTCAATATTTAGAATGTGAGATTTAAATTTCAGGTTTCATATAATACATAATATATCTAAGTTCTCTGCTGTGACTTCAGGATGTGAATAGGTCTTTAAGAACTCTGAACAAATTGACTAAATATAGCTTCAGAATGGTCCAAAATATTACCTTCTTATTTGTATTGGAGGGTGAGTCACTATTCTGTCACAAGGAGGTGTTAAAGCACATGAGCTGAAGGAAAAGTGGAAATGTTTTATCCACATTCCCCTGGAACAGCAGAGGATATTGGGAGAAATTTCTTTTTCATGGGCTAAGGAAGGAATGCAGAAAATAAAAAAGGACATGTCCTTCTACACCATGCCACCTGTTCAGAGTTGGGAAATAAGATCTATGTGCAGTTTCTTAGTGATCAAGAGAATATTTATACCAAAGGGGATATTAACAAATATTCCTCTGAGGTTTCAAAATGCATGTTTCCCTGACATGCCTGTGATAGTTCTACTTTGACCTTATGTCTTATCCCAATATTGATGTTTTTGGCAAAGTTTCAATCTCTATACTATTTTAATAGATTGTTGTCCCTGAAGCTCTAAGAGACTACTGTTTTAAGTGAATCCATAAATTTCTTCCTTTATTCTAAAACCTGACAATTCTTTCCTTGAGAATAGCCTAAGGAGTCCCATTACAGCAAAACTTGATCTTACTGAATAGTCCTTACTTAGAACATCCTCACAATTAGTTAAACAAAGCTATTCTTTTTATTTAAATTTTTGGCCCTTTTCTGGAGATATAGCATAGAGATTTTGTTAAGAAATAGGCCTCAGTTATTTGAAACCTCTGTGAATACGTTCATAAAGCTAATATTTCACAAAATAAATCCCTCTGAATTCCACCATTCTACTTTCTAGTTAATGTGAGTTAATTCATCTTCTGTGTAGGTTTTATTCATTATACACTGAAGATAAAGCTACTAACAACATAATATACTTAATTTACTGTTAGCGATGGTATTGTATCTGGAAAAATGACTTCAGCTACATGTGATGGAAACTGATTCAAACTGGTTCCAACAGTCAAGAAATCTGTTGTCTCATAGATGGTTGTTTAAAGATAGCATAAATTTCAGGGCCAGTTGATTTCAGTACCCCGCTTCCACTTGTGTGTGTGTGTGTGTGTGTGTGTGTGTGTATGTGTGTATCTCTATCTTAATTGTGCATGTTGGCTTACACTTCAGGAAGCGTTTCTTAAGGTGGCTCCAGTTTTCCCATGGCATACTTCAGCATGGAAAGAAAGAGATAAATGCTTTTGTCTTAAAATCACCAGGAAAACTCTAAGATTCACTACAACTGGAATGTTTGACTCATATATGTACCCTGATGATTGTCATGGGAATAGAATACACTTGATTAATTTAAGCCAAACTTAGGAATTAGGGATATGGTTGGTTATACACAAGGCATAACTATGACTAAAAGTTTGGATGTCTTAACCAGATTAGGATTTTTATTCCTTTTTTTTTTTAAAGATTTTATTTATTTATTCATGATAGTCACACAGAGAGAGACAGAGAGGCAGAGACACAGGTAGAGGGAGAAGCAGGCTCCATGCAGGGAGCCTGACGTGGGATTCGATCCCGGGTCTCCAGGATCGCGCCCTGGGCCAAAGGCAGGCGCCAAACCGCTGCGCCACCCAGGGATCCCAGGATTTTTATTCCTAATGGAGAAAAAGATGTATAAATGATCAATCTGCCCACTATAATGATCCTCTTTTGAAACATAACCTTTTGTCCAGTGTCTTTTTTCACGATCAAAAGCATCTTTATTCCACATTGTACAAAAGATAAAAGCTGCTCTGTGTTGGTGTAGAAAAAATTTTCCCCTTTATAAAACTTACAAGTACATATTTAGTTAAATATCATGATCCTTAGCATCCCATTTAAATCTCTGGGCTAATTATCTCAAAGGTGATCCATTACATGATTAAGGACAACATTTATATTATTAAGATCTATTGATTATTTGTCTAATTTATTCACAGTGATGGTATTTCTAATCATTTCAATCAGAATGTGCTATCTACTTATATTTGCTAAAATTGTGTTTTAAAAGTAATATTTTACAATCATTCTTTAGCTATTCTGAGGTTTGCATTTCTAGAAAAATCAGTGTATGTTAAAATGAGGGATATCAGATCCAATGTTCCACAGAAACAATTTTATAATGGGAAGTTATGTTGCAGACCAAGGGCCTGATCTATTTTCAGTTTTGTTTTGTTTTAGAAATGGCTACAAATAAATTGCTTTATCAACTCTTAAATTAAATATAAAAATATATACTTATAAGACAAATAGTATGTTTATTGGTGGGTTCATTGAATAGGGCAACATGGTGCCCAAGTACATAAAATTTAATGAATTCTGATAGAACTCTAGAATGAATTTTTTTAAGATTATTTATTTATTCATGAGAGACACAGAGAAAGAGAGTCAGAGACACAGGCAGAGGGAGAAGCAGGCATCACGCAGTGAGCCTGATGTGGGATTCCATCCCCGGACTCCAGGTTCACGCCCTGGACCAACGGCAGGCGCTAAACCACTGAGCCACCCAGGGATTCCCCATAGAATGAATATTTTTTAACTTTAAGAAATTAGAGGTATAGAAAACATGAGTCGGAAACATAGAATGTTAAGTGGCTCCTTTGAAACAATTTTAATAGGAAACTTTAAGCTATTTTTAGGGATACAGAGGATGACTGCTGGATTTGTTTGAGTACTTAGTTGCTTTTTTTTTGTTGTTGTTGTTTGGAAGTTGGTTCATGAGTGTTTATTTCAATAACTTCTATTGATCATTGTAATATTCTCTGCAGCCAAAATAAGTTTGGAGTCCTCTGTATTTGACATCGTATCTATTTCTTCATGACTGAGTAACATAATTGTGTTATATTGAAACTGTTTCAGAAAATTTATATGCATTTAAAGTACAGTGTTAGAACTCTCTTTGCCAATATTTAATGATCTATATTTATTTTTCCAGCTTTATTTGTTATCTTATTTCATTTGGAAGCAAGAGATTGTAGAAAGAGGGAACATAGATCTTCCTGTCCAATTGTTTATTCATTGGGAATTCCTGTTTTGAGGAGGTGGGGGTAGAATTCTTTCTACTGCAGGATTGTCAGTGCTGTCCATGAGAGATGTTAGGGAAATACTCATTTCAAGCTTGCTGAGTCCAACACAAAGGTTTTAATCAGATCACAGAACTAAGAAGTTCAGGAATGGAGTGGGGGTTGCAAAGCATTCCCCTTCTGTTCAGATTCTCTGAGTGCTTGTCTCCTTCTCTTCTCCTCTATATGCTCCCTCCTTGTACTACTGCCAGCTTCAAGGTTTAATCAGTTTTAGCTCCAGATTCAAGAAAAAGAGGGCCTTTCTCTCTGTCTCCATATATAAAACACCAGGTAGTGAAGTCCAAATAGTCAGACATGGGTCATAAGTTCACAGTCTGAACTCATGAAACTGATCTATCATATCAGTGTAATACAATCCAAAGTCCATGTATAGAATCCTGTATAGAAGGAGAAGTAGAGTGCTGTGATTGGACTCACTCCATCAAATCTATATGCAGCTGGGGAGAAGAAGTACTTTATAAAATGAGGATGATCATAAGAAGAAGAATGTATGAAGAGAAGATGGGCAAATAGAAATAACAGGTACCCAAATGTCTCTTTATACCTATGGTAGGCTGAATAATGACCCTAAAAGATAGCCACATCCTAATCCTTGGAATATATGCGTGTTACCTTATGTGACAAAAAAAGGGCTTTGCGGATAAGATTAAGTTGATAGTTTCAACAAGGGGAGATTATCCTAGTAGGCCCTAAATACAATACCATGTGTTCTTATATGAGAGAGCCAGAGAACAATTTGACACATGATGGAAAGGAAAATATATTGAACCACAAAGGTAGAGATTAAAGTGATGAGGCCACAAGCCAGGGAATGCTGGCAACCACTAGAACCTGGCACAGACAAGGAATGGAGTCTCCCCTAGGTCCTCAAGAGGGCATGCAGGCCTGCCCACACCTTGATTTGGGGCCAGGGATACTGATTTAGGACCTCTAGCCTCCAAAACTGTGAGAGAATAAATTTCTTTTGTTTTAAGTCATCAAGTTTGTGGTAATTGTCCTAGAAGCCACAGGAAACTAAAACAATGCCCAGCAGATTGATATTTGCCTCATTGTAATTGTTACTCACTGATGAATACTGGCTGGATGTCTCAACAGCCAAAAATATGTTAATCTGTTTTTGTTTCTTCTTGGTCCTTCTGGATATTTTTCAGAAAAAACTCTCATGGATTTTCTTATTATGGCTACATGTAGATAGTTTTGTATAATTCTGATCCCAAGCTTCCTTCCACTATAATATATATGCCTCAAATCCTTTTAGGAAGGAATAAAAAAAAGGATGAGAAGAAAGACCATGCTTATTTTAATGAAGATAAACAGGTTCAAGGTTGGTTTCAACCTTCTCAATTATTTGATTTTGTACATATTAACTGACTTCTTTGATGTATACATATGCACACATTAATGGCACACTCAGGAAATTTGTCATGCTGAAGGCACTAAAATGCTCTTAGTTACATTTCTCTCTTTTTTAAAGATTTTATTTATTTATTCATGAGGGATACACAGAGAGAGAGAGAGACAGAGACACAGGCAGTGGGAGAAGCAGGCTCCATGCAGGGACCCTGATTTGGGACTCGATCCCAGGTCTCCAGGATCAGGACCTGGGCTGAAGGCGGCGCTAAACCACTGAGCCACCCAGGCTGCCCACATTTCTCAATTCACTATCACCTTCCTGTTCATGCACATGTAGAGATATTCCCTTTTGTTAATGGTCAACACCTCTCTTAAAATATTGTGCTGGAATCAATGTAATTATTATCAGAATAAGCTATAGGTGGACTAGTTAGGATATAGTTAATTCATAAGGGCATGGGACATAATTAATTCAATTCCATTATCTGTAATACACACACACACAAATTTTTATTACAAAGTATTTCAACTGGTCATAAAACAACATTACAGATATCAATTGTGAGATTGTGATTTATAAAAAAAATATATATGCATTTGGTCATCCAATACCAAAATATATTGCTTACATACATTTGTCTTCATCCATGACTCCTGGTTCGTAGTTCTCAAACCCTTGGAATTTCCTAAGTGTTGAGAGTAATAAACGTGTCTTTCATTATGTCAATAAAGGGACTTTTGGAAAGTACCTAAGGATGGGAGCTGGTTGCCAGTGGACCCAACCAGTGATTAGAAGGTTGGAATTTTAACTCTACCCCTTGGGCTTGTAGGGAGGGGAGAGGGGCTGGAGATTAAATTCAATCACCCATTGTCAGTGATTTAATGTCATGCCTGTGTAACGAAGCCTCCATAAAAACCCAAAGATATGAGGTTCAGAGAACTTCCAGATTGGTGAACACAGTAGAGGGACTGGGAGAGTGGTGTATGCATGAAAGCTCCATGCCCTTTCCCCATACCCTGCCCTATTTGTGTCTTCCATCTGGCTTTTATAATAAACTAGTAATCTAGTAAGTAAAATGTTTTCCCAAGTTCTGTGAACCACTCTAGCAAAAATAATTGAACCCAATGAGGGAGTCGTGGGAACCTTTGATTTATAGCTAGCTGGTCAGGAGTACAAGTTAACATCTAGACTTGTGAGTGGCATCTGAACTCCAAGGAGGAGGTCATGAGAACCTCTGATCTGTACCTAGTTGGTCAGAAGTACAGGTAGCAACTTGAGTTTGTGACTGGCATCTGAATGTGTATGTGTGAATCTTGTGGGACTGATGCTTTAACCAGTAGAATTTGATGCTATCTCCAGGAGACAGCACCAGAATTGGGTTGAATTCTCAGACACCCTGCTGACATTTGAGATTTGTTTGCTGGTGTGAGAAGATTATGCACACATACACACACACACACACACACACACACACATAAACACACACACATATGCATTGAAATCAGGTTCAGGAACCCCTTTACCAATATACCACAAACCACATTAAAATAGATATTAACATTAGTCATTATTGCTTCATGAGAAGAAATAAAATTTGACAGGTTTATCAAAGTTCATCTTTACCACCCTTACTCATTTAATCTCTGCAGGGAAAGACTCACTTGAAATCAACACATTTCAATCTGATATATATTTTGGTCACTTGGCAGATATAAATGCATTTATAGCCATTGTGTTATTGCTTTATATGGTTTAAAAATACAAAAATGGTATAATGTATACACTACCTTTTAATTTCCTTTTATGATTCAAAAATATTTTAAAGTGGAGGGACCTGGAGGATATTATGCTGAGTGAAATAAGTCAATCAGAAAAGGATAAACATATGGTCTCATTCACTTGGGGAATATAAAAAATAGTGAAAGGAAATAAAGGGAAAGGAGACAAAATGAGTGAAAATATCAGGGAGGGTGACAAAACATGAGAGGCACCTAACTCTAGGAAATGAACAAGGGGTAGTAGAAGGGGAAGTGGGTGGGGTGTTGGGGTGACTGGGGATAGGCACTGAGGGGGGCACTTGGCAGGATGAGCACTGGGTGTTATGCTATATGTTGGCAAATTGAATTCCAACAAAAAAATTACAAAAACAATAAATAAATAAATAAACAAACAAATAAATATATTAAATAAATAAATAAATAAATAAATAAATAAATAAATAAATAAATAAATAAATATTTTAAAGATTTATCCATACTGAATACAGGTGCAGAATTTGTTCATTTACTTAAATTATTTTTTGCTACTCAACTGTTTGTTAAATACATTTATTCAAATCATTTCATTTATATATTCCCTTGCTGAAGAATTATTAGGTTCTTCCATTTTTCCTCTGTTACAAGCAGTCATGCAATTAACATGCTTAAATATGTTTTCTTGTACAGCGTTGCCTGTGAACCCATGAGTGTAAATTATTGAGTAATAAGGGATATGAAAATTTATAATTTTACTACATACTTTCAGATTGCTTTGCAAAGGAATTGCTTTACTCATTGCTTTACCAATGGCGATGCAAGAGAAATCCCCACTGCTTCATCAACACTTAGTGTTTTCAAGCTTCCAATTTGTGATCATGATTTTAATGATATCGTATAATTTTGATTTGCATTTTCTGTCTTTTAGTGAAATTAGAATGACAGTATGTTTAATATTGTCAATTTAATTTTCCTGTTCCATAAATTGCCTTTTCAGAACTTTCCTCATTTTTTTTTTGTTGGGGGTGTTTTTCTTGCTCACTTAATAGATCTATAGGAGTTTCATATTCTCCAAATGTTAAACTTCTTTTTTTTTAAATGTTGAACTTCTATTAATTAGATATATTGCAAATATTTTCTCCAAAGCTTTACCTTATTTTTCATTTGATTGATGGTTGTTTTCGTTTTTAGGATTTTATTAATGTACAAATTTAAGTGTCAATGTTATCAAATTTAATGACCTTATTTGACATCATAAATATATTTTCTACATCATATTATAATAACTCATATTTACATATTTAACCCACTTAGAATTTAATGTATAGGTATTAGTTAGGATCCATTTAAAATGTTTCCATATAGATTGCCAGTTATTCCATTCTTTCTCCAGTGTTGGTAATGTCATTTCCCATTTATATGTATATATATGTCTGCTCCCAGATTCTCTCATTTGTTGCACTGCCTCAGTTTTTTTTACAGCATCTTAAAATTAGTCTAATTATATTGTGAGTTTTATGTGTTGTTGGATAGCTCTTCAAAGTTAGCTGGGCTATTCTTGGACCGGAAATCTCACATATACATTTGTTTTAGCTTAGCTTTACAAGTTCATAAAGTATCATGTTGGGATTTTAATTGAAACTGCTTTATGTTTAATCTCATATTTAACTTGGGCGGGATGACATCTTTATAATTTTGAGTCTTCTGATCCTGAATATGTTATAATCTCTCTATTTATTTGCCCTCTTTTATGCCCTCCAATAAAGTTTTATTTTTTTTCCATAGAGAATTTGCACTAATCTTTGGTTGGATTAATTCCCAGAAATCTTATGATTTGGGTTGATTTCATGAATGTTATATTTATTAAGCTGCATTTCTTAATTATTTTATTGTGGCAAAGTAATGGTAATGATTTCAGAAATTGTTCTCAGATCCATTAAACATAATTAACTATATAGTCTATCAATTATGAATAATTATAGCTTTTTTCTCACTCACTTTCAGTTTTTTATTCTTGACTTGCACTGAATATGATCTCTAGTACAATATGTACAGATACAAAGATTCATGAGCCTTCTTGTCTTGCTTTTGATTTTAAAGATAATGCCTCCAGAAATATAACAGTAAGAATATTTTCTATATTTTATTGTTAGTTACAAATACTAGATTAAAGAAGTTTGTTCTAGCAGTTTGCCATGGGTTTTCTTTATAAATGGATATTATGTTTCCTCTGCATTTAGCAAAACTGGTTTTCTCCTTTAATTTGTTAATATGGTGACTAATACTAGCAGATTATCTACTATTCAATACCTGAGTTGAGAAGATAAATCCAGAAGTCTGTAAATGTGTCTTAAATTTTCCAAGTGTATGATAATCAGAAGCTAGTTTTTCTTTGCTTGTACTACTTTGCATAGTTTTGCATCATGAACAGCTAAGCTGACCAATCATCCCAGTTTTCTTGGGGCTGTCTTAAATTAGTACCAAAAGCCTGGATCTCAAAAAGTCCCACTTTTCAACAATAAATAACTAAAAATAAAAAACAAAAAGTCCCACTTTTCATTGATACATGTGGATGTTTGGGAGAAAAGTGCAAAAGCCATTTAGCAACCAAAAATAAGTACGAGAAGCAACATCATTTTTTTGTATTCAATGGACACAGCAGGGATTGCTGCCTTCCGTTGTTCCTGTTTCTAGTTTTCCCTGATGGCTGATGTTGGCAGTCACGATTTGTACTTCCTCAATAGAAGATCATCCAATGTTGCCGTCCTTTGGTTAATGCTAGGTAATTGAGTGACTTAAATATGTTGTGTTTGTGAACATTAACAATTTGCCTGACTTTGCTTTTGGATTAACTATTGTCCATGTATCAAGATATCACTAGTTTAGTTTTAAACATTGTGAATATTGTGACCAGCTTTTCCAAGAGTTTAGATGATGAAAATGAGAAAAAAATATATTAGCATCACCATGACATGGAACTCAATGGAAAAGAAAACTAAACAATTGCGTAATTTTAATGACACATAAGAAGGAACTTAGGAGCTATGTAACCAAACAAATCATACTATAAAATATGAAGAAAATAATTTGAGGGTGGGCATGGGGGAGAAAGCCTATATGAAAACTGAATCTTATAAGTGAAAACCAACCAATTATTTCTAAATCAATCATGATATTGTTTTATCTCCCAAAGACACCTCTGCTCAGTCAAAAATTATGGTTGCTGAATTAGCTTGAACAGATCACATGCATAAACATAGATGATCATATTTATCCATTGATTACTCAATGGGAGTGAGTAATGTTACGTTTCCTGATACAGAGGTTGCAACTAAAATGTATTCTGTTAAAAAAAAATAAATAAAATGTCTAGTGTTTGTTCCTTACCAGGTAGAGCTAATTCTATAAAATCTTACTGTTTCTCATATGTTTTTATAGTTTATCAAGTGAAGAGGTCAAATCACAGCAACAAAAAACGAAAAAATAACAAAAAATGTTCCTCTTATCTCCTATATACTTAAATTTCTGAAATGAAGATACAAATAGTCTGCTTAATTTCTGTGAACATTTTAATGAAATCATAGAAACTACAAAAGAATAGATTGCTGATATCTCGTCTCAGTACAAGTCAGGCCTTGCTCATCTGTCTGTAAATTCAGCAGAAAGTGTAAAGACAAAATTTGGCAAATTCCATTCATCTATAAACATTTTATCCAAGAAAATGAACAACTCTAATCTGCTAAAAATGTCCTGCATACCTTAGTATACACTAAGAAAAGGCGTAATTTGCTTACCTACACTGATGCTATTATAATGAAAGTTTTTTTTATCATTGCTTCATCAAAAGCACATAACATAATGAAGTCTCTGACCTGTAGAAGTTCTTGTGAAATGTGTATCATTATTGCCTCCCATAGAAATTTTTTTTTTTTTAAATCTGTAAATTCATATTTTTGAAGTGTGGGAAAGAATAATGTCCTTCTCCCGATTGGAAATACTTTGAAGAGTGTAGAGGAAACAATTACGGTAAAATAAAAAATTCTATACTGTTTCTCTGAAATTCTTTGATGGTCTTTTGAAGACGACATAAGGAGTCTAGAAAAGAAGTTAACTGACCACGGATGGAATTGCTAGCTGTGATATGTAGGTTGTGACAAAAATGTATCATGAAAAATGAACAACTTTTTAAATAGAAAGAAGACTGCTGGGCAGCCTGGGTGGCTCAGCGGTTTAGCACCTGCCTTCAGCCCAGGGCCTGATCCTGGAGACCCGGGATCCAGTCACATGTCAGGCTCCTTGCATGGAGCCTGCTTCTCCCTCTGCCTGCATCTCTGCCTCTCTCTCTCTCTCTCTCTCTCTCTCTCAATAATAAATAAATAAAATCTTAAAAAAAAAAAAAAAGAAGACTGCTTCAAACCCAAGATATGACCAGAAAAGGACAGTCAGGTAAGCAGGATTTCTTCAATTTCTTTATGAAAACTGTAACTTAGTGAAATGTAATTTCAATTTCACAAATTCTAATTGCCCCTTTGCTTTAGAATAATTTTTTTTCCTTGTAAAAGAGAGGTATAAAATCTGATGACAATCAATGGGTGTCAGTGTTTAAAAATGTCGGTTAATTTAGAGATGGATATTCTCTATGGTGAATTTATAGATGCAAAGGACCTGATTGCAAAAACTGGTTTACCTAAACAAGTCTGTAGGTATAAGGTTTAGAGGTAATTTTGGAGAGCCAGAAAGTAATCCCAACAAGTTTAAAAATTTACTATTGCAGGAAAGTAAAATACTTCCTGGAAAGTATTCCATGCTCAAATGCTATTATTTTTTTTTCTAATGCTATTATTGAGAGGTTATTCAGCTTAATGTTATTAGACTGACACCAGAAATGAGTGTAAGGGCGACTTGCTCAAAACAGAAATGGAAATTGAAATTAATCTTATGATTGATTGTATTCAGTTTTACCTTTAAATAAAAGAAAAGGATGATGCCCTAAAGGCAGTTCAGGGAAGAATTATCAGAAAAAGAAGCAGAAGGGTAAAAACACCTTAGTATATCTTAAAATAGAAGGAAACGTGTCATTATTATTTCATATAGGTAACATATGTTAATTACTCCTGTTATATTTTTATCTTATTTTAAAAAGTATCACATTTACACATTATAAACACAATCACATATTTTATATAATTTAACATTCAATAAAAGCAAAAAAGAAAATAACTTTCAGTGTCAGAAGGCAGAAAAAATATTTCAAATGAGCACCAGTTCATATATTTTAAAAGAAAAACATGTATGTGTTTCACAATTCTGTAGTATTTACTCTTACTTATTGTTGTTGTCATTATTATTATTGACTAGTGTGGCTGTGTCTTAAGTTTACTCTCTAAAATATTGACTACACAGGGCTCCTGGGTTAAGTGTCTGCCTTCTGCTTAGGCCTCCATCCTGGGGTCCTGGGATGGAGCTCCCTCGTTGGGCTCCCTGCTTAACAGGGAATCTGCTTTTCCCTCTGCCTCAGCAACCCCCACCCCATTCATGCTCTCTCTATTGCTTGCTTGCTCTCTCAAATAAATGTCTTTAAAGAATAAAAATAAAATAAAATACTGACTATGCTATGTGCGTCTATATAATATGATCCTTGGTACATGGTTAATTTTTGCTTGAAGAGAATATAATAATTAATTGTAAGGGTTAAGAGTTTAATATACACGTCACTATACAAAGATTAATATTTGTTTTGTTTAAATCATTTATTTTCTTACTTTTGTCCTGATGGAGCTGTTAGTTTCTGAAGAAAAGAGTATAATTGTCCCCCACACTAATTGAAGATATGTCCAGTTGTCCTCACAACACAGGCAGATTTTGAATTATTTATTTTGAGAACGTTTTAAGCTCGTGCCTGTTTTGAATTATAGCATCTTGTCAAATTATTCCTTTAATCATGGTGTAATGACTTTATGTCTAATAATCATTCTGCTGTAAATTCAAACCTGTCTGATTAACATCAGTTTATCAACTTAGCTCTCCTTAGTATTTGCCTATGTCATTTTACATCTTTTCACAGGCAATCTTTCTCTGTCATTTTGTTTTATGTGTGCTACTTGTATACATCATATAACAGATTTATTTTAAAATACTTTTTAAGAATTTCTGTCAACTAATGATATTGACTTGTATCTATTTATTGTGACTACTGATATAATTAGATTTATTTCTGCTTCCATAGTTTATACTTTATATTTGCCATGCTTTTATTAGCTCCTTTTCCCTTACTTTTTAAAAACTTAAATAAAGTTTATTTTTAGAGCAATTTTAGGTTCACAGCAAAATTGAGTAGAAAGTACAGACAGTTCCCATCTACCCCTCCTTCCCAAACATATACTATCTTCCCCACTATCAATATTTCCAAGGTGGTACATTTGTTACAATGCTGGACCCACACTGACACATCATTATCACTCATAGTTTATATTAGGTGACTTAGTCCCTCAGGCTTCTATAATAGAATGTTATAAGCTGAGTGGCCTGTAAACAACAAAAATGCATTTCTCATACTTCTGCAGTCTGCAAAATCCAAGGAAAAGTTCTGAAAAATTCAATATCTGGTGACAGCCAGTTTCCTGGGTCATAAGTAGCTGTCTTCTTGCCATGTTCTCATAGAGCGGAAGGGATGAAGGATCTCTCTGGGGTCTTTTCATAAGGGAGCTAATCTCATTCATGAGGGTGCCACACTCATGATTTCATCACCCCTACAGGTCCCATCTCCAAATATCACTACATTGGAAAGTTCAACATATGAATCTGAGGGGCCATGCATACCCTTTCAGCATTGAACCTATAGCATTAAGGTTCAATCTCGGTGTTATACATTTTATGGATTTGGACAAATGTATAATGGCATGCATTCACCATGATAGTGTCATACAGAATAGTTTCCACTGCCCTAAAAATCCTCTGTGCTTCTCCCCAACCACTGGCAACCACTGATAGTTTTATTACCTCCATGGTTTTGTCTTTTTCAAAATGTCAAGTAGTTGAAATCATGCAGTAAGTAGCTGGCTCAGATTGGCTTAGTGATATGCATTTAAGTGCCCCCCACCCCATGTCCTTTCATGGTTTGGTAGCCCAATTCTTTTTGGCAGTGAATAATACCTATTGTTTGGATGTACTACAGTTTATGTATTCATTCACTTACTGAAAAACATCTTGGTTAGTTCCAAGTTTTTCCAATTATGAATAAACTTACAATTTGTGTGTGTGTGGGGGGGAGGGGTATGTTTTCAATTCATTTGGGAAAATGCCAAAGAGCATGATAGCTGGATCACATACTTATCACAGTATGGTTAAGAGTACTTTTAGTTTTATAAAAACTGACAAACTGCCTTCTGAAGTGGCTGTACCATTTTGCATTCCCACCAGTAATGAATGAAAGTTCCTATTGCTGTTGCTCCACATTCCCACCGTTGATATTTTTAGTGTTTTGGATTTTGGCTATTCTAATAGGTGTGTAATGGTGTCTCATTGTTGTCTTAATTTGCAATTCCCTAATGATATATGATGTTGAATATATTTTCTTATGGTTATTTGCCATCTGTTTATACTCTTTGATGAGGTGTCTATTAAGGTCTTTAGTTCATTTTTTAAATTGGGTTTTCTTATTGTTGAGTTTTAGGAATTCTTTGTATATTTTGGATAACAGTCCTTTATCAGATGTAGCTCTTACAAATATTTTCTCCCGGTATGTAGCTTGTCTTCTCATTTTCTTGAAACTCTTTTTCAGTGCCAAAGTTTTTAATTTTAATGAGTCCAGATTATCAATTATTTCTTCCATAGATGATCCCTTTGGTGTTTAACCCAAAAAATCATCACCATAGCCAAGATCATTTATGTTTTTTTTCTATGTTATGTACTAGGAATTTTGTAGCTTTGCATTTTATAGTTAGGTTTATAATATATTTTGAGTTAATTTTTGCAAGTGATTAACTTTTTTTGTGTGTTTTTTTTTTTTTTTATTAACTTTTTTTTCATGTGGATATCCAACTGTTCCAGCACCATTTGTTAAAAAGACTATCTTTTGGGGGTACCTGGGTGGCTCAGTTGGTTAGCCTGCTGTTTTCTGCTCAGGTTGTGATCCCAGAGTCCTGGGATCAAGCCTCATATAGGGTTTCTTGATCAGTGGGGAGCCTGCTTCTCCTTCTCCTTTTGCCTGCCACTCCCCTTGCTTGTGCTCTCTTGCTCTGTCAAATGAATAAATCAAATATTTAAAAACAAACAAACAAACAAAACAAAACTGTATTTTCTCTGTTGCATTGTCTTTGTTCCTCTCAAATTAAATTAATGGTGATCAATTTCTGGGCTCTCAGTTCTGTTCCATTGACCCATTTGTCTTTTCTTTCACCACTACCACAATGTCTATCACTACAGCTTTATTGTAAGTCTTGAAATTGCATAGGATCAGTACTCTGACTTTGTTCTTCTTCAATATCGAGATGACTATTTTGGGGGTTTAGTCTATCCATAAATACTTTAGAAGCAGTTTGTCAATATTCACAAAATAACTTGCCTGGGATTTTGATCAGGATTATGTTGAATCTATAGGTCATACTGGGAAGACCTGACAGTTTTAATATTGAGTCTTATGTCCATGAATATGGAGTATCTCTTCATATATTTAGTTCTTTGATTTCATTTATCAGGGTTTTGTATTTTCCCTCATATAGTAGAGCTTGTATACATTTTGTTAGATTTACATCTAAATATTTTATTCTTTTTGAGTGCAAATGTTAATAGTATTGTGATATATAGTTATAGTTGTATATAATTTCAAATTTCACTGGTTGATTGCTAGTTTATAGGAAAATGACTGACTTTTATATATTAACCTTGTATCCTGCAACCTTGCTATAATTGTTTATTAGTTCCAGGAGTTTTTGTCTAGTCTTTTGGATTTCCTAAATAGATTATTATGTCATCTGCAAATAAACACAGTTTCATTTCTTCCTTCCTAATCTATAATATGGGATGTTTGGGATCTTTGATGTATGTATTTCCCACCATTTGGAGCGATGCAATGGGCAAGGAGAAACTTAGTATGCAGGGAAGAGTAAGTAAAAACGGAAAAAAAAAAAAATCCTGGGATGATTTCAAGTGCCTGGTAGTTTTAGAGGCTGAGCAAGAACACTCCACCTTTCAGAATATGAAAGTTAATCATTGTTCAGGATAATGTTCTGCAAATATCAATTAGATTGATTTGGTTGATGGGGTTCAAATTGCTAGAGCCTTAGTGATTTTCCATCTCTTTTTTTTCTATCAACTACTGATCATTGTCAATGATCAAGTTTTTGAAGCATGTATTTTGAAATTCTGCTACTAGATGCATTCAGATTTAGAATTATTAATGCCTCTGTATTTAAGCTTTGTTTATCCCATATGGTTAGAGCAAAAGACAAAAGACTCTAACCAAAAATACATGTGACTGAATTTTTTCATAAATTCCAATTTTTGAATAAGTAGAAATAAAGATAAGGAAAAACAGAAAAGAATAAAAATCAAGCCTCATCCGGCCTCTAGAGAGATAAACAGCATTGCTATTTTAGAACATCTTTCAAAATGTTTTTCGTGAACCTTGTGATGTCCCTTTGTAGCCAAATCATCATGAACATTTGTATGTCATTATTACTTTATTATTATTATTTGACATTTTTAATGGGCATGTAATATTCCATTTATGAATAACTACAACAAAATTAGCTTCATATTAAAAAGAAGAATTTGAAGCTTAAAATTCCCTTCAATTTTTTGATGCAAACTACTATCTTTCAACAGCCGCTTCTTTCCCCAAAACCAATTTGAATAGCTTTTGTCACTTGCATACAAATTTATATTGATATAATCACATTAGAATGTCAGGTAAAAAAAAAAATGGAAATAAAACTGTATTTACAAGTCAACCTGAAACATGCAAAGTAAAATGTTTTTTAATTGTATAAAAATCATAATCCATTCACTTAAAAATACCATTGAGCACATACTCTTTATTAACTGTGTTGTTATAGGCACTGGAGTTATAATAATTTTTGTCTTTCGATATTAAGATTACTGTTAATTTTATTACTTGTTTTTCTTTTCAAAATGTTTTAAAATGAACTGATAATTCTAAAGAAAATATAGGAAGTGGAGTGGAAAGTATAACTGTTGTTACAATATAAGCAAATAGATACAAAGACTAGTTGTAATAAGTGTACTGAGATTATATTGTTAAAATGATAAGAAATGGAGATAGCAGAACATTAATCTTATTTATCAGTGTTTTCTAACCTGTGTGCTGAGGAACGTAGTATGCTCACAAATAGGCTAAAGAGGTGCTGATTTTTCTTATAACATTTTTTAAAGATTTTATTTGTTTATTTATTCATGAGAGACAGAGAGAGAGAGGTAGAGACACAGGCAGAGGGAGAAGCAGGCTCCACTTAGGGAGCCTGATGCAGGATTCAATCCTGGGTCTCCAGGATCACACCCTGGGCTGAAGGCGGCGCTAAACCACTGGGCCCCCCGGGCTGCCCAGGAGGTGCCGATTTAAGATCTTCTTAGCCTCTTAGATTTAAGATCTCTCCACTTAGGAGCTGAGTGGAGCCTGGGGTGGCTGGCTGCCTACATTGGTTTCTGCAACCTAAAAGAAGACTTACACAGTCTACCTCTATTACCACTTTTTAAACAGGCCATAGCAGAGGTTTGGGGACTTTGTTTTAAGTGATCACTATGTGATGTCCATAAATTTTGAGTATCACATTCAGTTCCACTGAGATGACAGATGGACCAAATAAAAAACCCTTCTGCTACGAATAGCTAAAAAATATCTGAAATAAAATAATCAAGATAATTTGAATGCATGACCATGTTCCTAAAAATGGAAAAGAAATTTGAAGTTTCTAAAATTGGAGTGAAAGGCAAAAAAATAAATATCCCATCAAGTTATCACATGAGGATGACTCCCCCTCTCCGCATTTTAACATGAATTCTCTGCCTCTCTTTCCTGGCTGCCAGAGCCATTTTTAGGGCTTCTTACAGGTACAAGAAAAAAATACATATATCCTGGGGGGCCTGGGGGGCTCAGCCACTTCAGTGTCTGACTCAATCTCAGCTCAAGTCTTGATATCAGTGTTGTGAGTTCAAATCCAGCACAGAGCATACTTTAAAAAAAACCACACATACATAGATATATAGTATGGTATATATATATATATATATATATATATATATATATATATATACACATACATAGTTCAGTCCTAGATAAACTGTAAAGGGGTGGGTGGGGGAAAATCTGTGTGGCTGCTTCTGACTATCTGTTCAGAGGTCCATGCCTTCATTTGTTCTCCCATACTCTTCACCCCATGCTAATATGAAGAAATTCTGTGTGGCTCCCAAGACTGAAAGGAAGGGATGGAGTGGAGGGATGTGAGGAAAGCAAGAAATCCCTCCACTTCCAGTATTTTTGTCACCCTTCCCCCAACCTTATAAGAGGCCCATATACTTTTTGAACTGATTTTGTTTCTGTTTTGTGTCATTTAACATTCTTGTTAGCCTTTGGTTTATAACATAAATGTTTAGAGTCCTTCAATGTGCTGAGCTTTAGCTTTTAAAACTAATGAATATCATCTTCAGTCTATTGTTTGGACCAAGAGGTCCAAAGACCTAATTTGAATTTCAAAGCTGGGAATTTTTTGTTTTCTTTTCTAATGTGACAACCCTTTCCTGCAGCCCCAGATGAATCAGCCTCACATCTAATTTAAGGAGAGAGTCCACAGACTAATAAGGGAATTACAGTAAATAAAGAACACACGGTCTGATATACCAAAAGGTTATCCTGTCACTTTGTTGTAACTTTGCTTTCCTCTCTCCTGTGGAGCACATCCACTTTCCTGAGTCATTGCCAGTATAAGAAGATCCAAGCAAAGCAAAAGACTGACCGCAAGGCTGAAGTCCCTGGTCAACCCCGACAGGGGTACAAGGCACAGATTTCAGCTTTTCTGAAATTTCTGGTTTCCTTCTACAGTGGAAATACCTGGACAGTGGAACAGAATAGGCCATGAGGAATTAGACCACAGGTTTATTAACTATATTGACTTAATTAGAGTCAACAGGAGGATCAACAGAAGACAATATTTGTTCCATTTTTACATGAGACAAAGCTCAAACTCTGCATATAGAACTCACTGACATTATGGCAATGAGAAACAAGCTCCATATTTCATTAATTTTCTATTACTGCTGTGACAAAGTACTCTGAATTTAGTGTTTTAAAACAATAACTACTTACTATCTTTTTAAAAAATGTTTCTATGTATTATCTTATAGTTTCTACGTGTCAGAAATCCAGGTGGGCTTTGCTTAGGGCCTAACAGGGCATAAACCAAAGTGATCCTGGCTAGGTGCTTAGCTAAAGATTCTTGGATCCATTTACAAGCTTATTTAGCTTCTGGGCATAATTTGGTTCTTTGTGGTTATGGTACTGATGTCCTATTTCTTTGACATGTTGCCCACACCATCTTCAAGACAGTAACACTGCTTCAAATATTTCTTGTCCTTTAAATCTCTCTGACTTCTGTCAAATCTCTCCGATGTCCTCCTGTGCTTTAAAGAGCTCATGGGATTACACTGGGCCATCCAGATAATCCAGAATAATCTCACTATGTTGAGGTCACCAGATCTGTCACTTTAATTATATTTGTAACGTCTCTTTTGCCATGTAACATGATAAATTCGCAGGTGTTACACAGGGGACAAAAACCAGCGGGGCCAGAGTTTTGCCTATGACATAAAAATTTTAAAGATGACACAGATTAACATATCGCACAATGAGGTTCTACACTTTCAACATTCATGCACAATAAGCATGCCCTGCACATGTTATCTGGCCTCATAGAGAAACAGAAAAGCCTCTTCTAGTCTTTGCTTACACATTATATCACTTGGGATACATCATTTAGTCTCTCTGTGCCTCTTTATTTTTATCTTGAAATAGGAATAGTGCATATTACCATACCTAACTTGCTGAGCTGATGTAAACCTCACAAGGAATCAGTAAATAGTGGTAAACACAGTATTTCAGAATTCAATTCCTATTTCTTATTTCTCATCATGGAGACTAGACCCTGATTAGAACCACTGCTCTTGGAGTTTAAAAAAATTTAAAAAAGAAAATTAAAAAAAAGTCAATGGTTAGAAGAATATGTAGTTAGTATTATTTAACTCTAATGAACTTTAAAAATCTTATGGAAAATTCCATATGGTGTGTATAAGTGCAAATAGATAGAAAGAAAAAAAATCAGATGAGAAATCTATTTCTTTTCATGTTTCATTTTGCCAAGAGATAATGCAGTCCTCGCTCTGGAATCTCATCTGTCACACTGTGCTCTATAAAGTGACAGGACACGATGTGACATGTTGATGAGACCCAACGTGACACAGGGCATGGTTTGTGGTCTGTGCTGGCATAGGTAATTAGGAAAACCCTGGAAAAGGGTAGTTTGAGAAGGATTTAATGAAGAATTATATGACAGATAAATAAAAAGTAAGAATGAGCATAGCTTTTTTAATAAAATAAAACATGCAGAATATTAGCTGGTCTTCCCCTGACCCTCAAATTTTATAATCATCTGTTTGGCATTTAACCTTCATATATGATTAAGATAGCAAACCTCATACCACAGCATTCCCCTGTAAGAGGAGAATATAGTGATATGAGGTAATTGAATTTTGTTCTGACCCTCTTTGGCCTCTGTGCAGAAGCAATTTGTGAATTATTTAGGAAAAAAGGAAAAGGATATTTGCCTCAAGAGAGAAATGCTGGGTGCAAAGAAGAATTTAGTTCAGTGGAGCTGTCTCTTAGAATACATCTGCTTTCCCAGCTTGAAATGAAAATCGAAATGGAAATTTCTATTCATCCTTATGCATTAACAAGATCCCTTCCTTTCACTGCCATGCTTCATATGTCCTAAACTAGACCAATGGCAGATCTAAAACTTTACAAATCATTCTGAAGCCTTTGTTATTAAAATGACAATCTATGACTGAACCAATGAAAGAAAGTAACCCCATTGTAAATAAATACAGCAAGCACAGTTGAGCTTCTTAGGCCAAAACTAAGGCAAATTAAGAGCAGTGTAGATGTTAATTGTAGCATTTCTGTTCCACTATACTTCTTTATATTTATACACTTTAAAAAAGAACTGCAGCTTATAAGGAAAAGAATAGTGGTGAAATGAATAAAAAATTATTTTTCTCGTCTCCTTTGGTTTTAAAGTTCTTTTTAATGTTGTGATTATATAACTTTCCTTGTGAAAGAATAAAAAATGCCGATATTATCATCGGGCTTTAAAATAAGTCACCAATATGTCTAAAGAACACTGTTCTCCAAAGATTACGAATACACTACTTTTTATAGCCATCGACAGTATTGGCATGTATGTGACAGCAAAACGGGCAGAATGAAAATGATTTAATAAAGAAATTTCAAACTAACACAAAAAAAATGAAATTGCAACCAGACTGTCACAGCCTTAGAGAGTTGAGAGGCCAGTATGAAACATTTTGTTTTATTTCTAAGGCTTTGATTGGCCTGCCAACATGCATTTGGGCTGTCACTCTGAGGACACTTCTAGTAGCACCGAAGTGGCAGGCAGCTCTTGATTGATGAGTGTTTGCATCCATTTTATTATTTGTTGCATATTTCTTCCCTGACATGTTTAACTAAAAAAAAAAAAATCATATGATAACTTTTACAATTATGTGAGTCAACCTGCACCAGAATTCCATTTCAGTGTGGTTAACAGACTGCAGCAAAGACAAACACACAAACACAACAGGTTTCTCGGAGATAAGGAATATAATGTCAGTTCCATAACAACATTAATATATTCCTGTTGAAGAAAGGAGGAACAAAGAATTTAATAATACCAAAAATACAACGTTGTAAATAAATCAGACGTGGCTAAGAACTTTCTGAGATCCTTTCTTTGCTATCTTATTTTTTGTTGCATTTTTTTGGGGGGGGTAAAAGGTAAAGAACCTCAAGATTGAGACTTTAAATTACAACATTTGATTGTCTAAATATTAGCAAACAATGTTTAGAGACTACAGTGGCCTTGTAATCAAGGACTTAGCATTCTCATTTCATGAGCTTCTGTGGGTTTGTACAGGGTGAAAGCCGTGTAAGCCCGAGGTTGGCTCAGGGTGCGGGTTGGATACGCATATTGGCTTCTACTTGGTCTTTTATTGTGCCACCTGGCTGAATAAAAGGCATGCAAAATATATTCTCCTCTTAATTATTCTCCCCTTGATTTCTCTTCCCTATTATAAAGGAGCAGCTTTTGTGTGTGTTAGGGCTCTCTACGTTTCAGTTAAAAAGAAAGTAATTCAAACTGGCTTAAATGATACATGATATGGGGGGAGTTTTGCTTGTTTGTTCTGACTTTTATAACTAGAGGATCCAGGGGGTGGGCATAAATCAAGACTGACTTGCATTAGCTGCTCAGGGCATTGCCACATCTTCAGCCTGGCTTCTCTCCGAGCTGCAAAATGACTGCCACAGATTTACGCTTCACGTTCACCCACCTCAGAGACAGGAGTACAACACAGGCTAGCTTCTTTCTCAGAATCCACCGAAAGCTTAATTGTCCTAGTTGATTCAAAGATTCTCTCCTGAGCCAATATAAAGAGCATGGCTGATAATCAGCAAATACCAAACACAAAACAAAATTAATTTAAGAGAATTTTAAGGCTCATGAGTTAAGGATTAGTCTGTTGATGAGGGTGGTGAAGAAATTTTTGTGGAAATAGAATTAATTAGTATTAAAAGTTTTCCTGAAAGAAATTATAACTTTAAGAGAGACCAGAAATATAAGAAATAAGTGTGAGCAACTAGGAGGGGTGTGCATGTGTAATCATTCCTACTTCAGTACTTGTATGTCAGCTTCCGAGATGCACTTAAAAACAGCTTCCGTATCAAGCACTATTCTAAGTGCTGTGGTAAGCTCTTCATAAATATTATTTCATATGTTTAGAATTAGATATTATCATATTTATTTTGTAGATAAAGGGACTGGATTTCAGAGAGATTCAATAACTCTTCCAAGATCATTGATAGAAAGTGATGGAGGATAATTTGAATTCGTATCTTCCTTAAATTTTTCTGAGTATTATTGACACATAGTGTTACATTAGTTTCAGGTGCATGAAAAAGCGATTTGATATCTCTATACATTATGCAATGTTTACCAAAAGCGTAGCTACCATCTGTTAGCACACAATGCTATTATAATACCATTGACCCATATTCTGTATGTTTTGCCTCTTATTTTATTTTTTTAATAATAAATTTATTTTTATTGGTGTTCAATTTGCCAACATACAGAATAACACCCAGTGCTCATCCCATCAAGTGCCCCCCTCAGTGCCCGCCACCCAGTCACCCCCACCCCCCACCCTCCTCCCCTTCCACCACCCCTAGTTCGTTTCCCAGAGTTAGGAGTCTCTCATGTTCTGTCTCCCTTTCTGATATTTCCCACACATTTCTTCTCCCTTCCCCTCTATTCCCTTTCACTATTATTTATATTCCCCAAATGAATGAGACCATATAATGTTTGTCCTTTTCCGATTGACTTATTTCACTCAGCATAATATCCTCCAGTTGCTTCAACGTGGATGTTTTGCCTTTTATTCCTGTTATTTCTTCATCCCATAACTTAGATTCTGTTTCACCCATTCCCCTTTACCTATTTATCCATGTCCTATTGGTTTCCCTCTGGCAACCATCAGTTTGTTTTCTATATTTATAGGTCTGATTCTGCTTTTTGTTTGCTTCTTCATTTGTTTTGTTCTTTAAATTCCATATATGAATGAAATCATATGGTATTTATCTTTCTCACTCTGACTTATTCCACTTAGTATAATAACCTCCAGGTCCATCCATGTTGTTGCAAATGGCAAGATCTCATCCTTTTTGACTGAGTAATATTCCACTGTGCATGCATGCACATGAGTGCAGAGATATATAATATATATAATATAATCTTCCTTATACACTCATATATTGATGGACATTTAGGTTGCCTTCATAATTTGGATATTGTAAATATTGTAAATAATGCTGCAATAAACATAGGGGTGCACATTTCTTCTTCATTAAGTATTTTCATTTTCTTTGGGTAAATATCCAGAGTAGAATTACTGGATCATATGATATTTCTTTTTTTTTTTTTAAGATTTTATTTATTTATTCATGAGACTCAGAGAGAGAAAGAGAGAGAGAGAGAGAGAGGTAGAGACACAGGCAGAGGGAGAAGCAGGCTCCATTCAGGGAGCAAAATGTGGGACTCGATCCTGGGTCTCCAGGATCACACCCTGGGCTGAAGGCAGCGCTAAACCTCTGAGCCATCCGGGCTGCCCGATACTGCTATATTTTTATTATTATTTTTTTCAATATTTCCTGTTTATCTTCTAATTTCAAAGTTTCTGATCCTAACAACTATATTATTGTTATACCTATATTTCTTTTGGTTTATAGGTCAATCTCTTACTATATGTGAACTTCCCAAGGGCAGGGATTTTTTTGCTTCTTTCACTATCAAGACTTCAGTGCCTAAAATAGAATCTGGCTTTTGGTAGATGCTTAGTTAATATTTAAACAGTGTTGCATAAAGGGTTAACTATATCCCTTTGGCTAGAAAAAATGATATTTGATGATTGGTTTGGGGGAATCATGAAGTTCATTGCTATATAAGACTAGAGGAATAGAATTTACCATAGGAAAATAAAATAACTACAATGTCTGCAATGTCTGTGGGTTATCCTTGAGAAAACAATTCTGGATTTGAAATTTGACACCAGTTTTTATTAGCTCTATAACTTAAATATAATTTTTTTGCCTGTTTCCTCACTTTAAGAATTATAATTTACAGTATACGTTATATTGTTCTAGTATGTGTCACGGAGATGATTAGATATAAGGTCAAATATTAAGACAGTCATCATGCTTTCTGCTGAAAGTAAGCACTCACTTAATATTAAATATTTTTATTATTATTACCCTCTTTTATTTCAACATCATCATCACCTTCATCACCATCATCACCAGGTCTCAAAGTGGCTTATTTATATATATCCTGAGGGATACTATCATTATGATCTGTTTTAAAGTGTAAGATGGTCCTTAATGGCATCAATAAATCTGTTTCAATTGGATAAGTATGCCTGAGAAGAATATTTGGACTTATTTGTCCTAAATCAGAAACTCCCTAGAGACTGTCCTCATCAGAAGTCATTTAAAATTCTATCTAATGAGGGCTTTGCCAGTAGCAACACAAAGAACTTAAAGGATGCCTTTGATATCGAAACAGAATATTTTTCATTCTGACTTAGTAGACCCAGGTAGCTGAAATAAATTACCCAATTTTTCAGTTTCTGGAAAGGTAGAATTTAGGAATTCTGTAAAATACATTTTAGCTCTGAAGACTTAATTAAATTTTATTCCCACTCTGTAAGACTGATCTTAAATTCACCTCTATTTTAGAAAACTGTTTTTAATCACTTTTCATCCACTGAAATGTTAATGCTCACACCTGACATTTGTAGCTATTTATCACACAGAATCTGACAGTATTAGTTGTTGTTTAATGTGTATTAGACTTGCTTTTCTAAAAATTTTTGATCATTGCATATTCTCATGGTGACAGCATCTTCCAACCTTAAAAACTCACAATATAATTAATGTGTATACACACACATGCACACAGAGTACTTAGAAATTCTTTTAAAACACAAACCTCATATAACATATAATTTTTTTGCCATGAAGAAAAGTCTAAATTTCAAAGCATTAAGTCATTTATTCAAAGTTACTCATCTAATAGGTGACAGACCCCAGATTTCTACTCGAGAACATCTTTACACTTCTAATGGGGTACTTTGGGTTCTTTTCTAATATAAATATTGCTGCCGTATATGTATATACTTGCAGACTTGGCAGATTTATGAAAGCAGGTGCTTTTTCTTCATTTCTTTATGCCTCTCAGAATGTTCAATGTATTTCTCAGAATACACATAGTGGCTATAAAAAAAGTATGCTTAATTGATAAGAAAGGAAACTCAGAAGCATGTACAAAGGCTGTGGGTTGGAATGATGTCCTGTCTTCTATAGACATTTTCAACTAATAGCTTTAGACAAGGCTGAAATACAGCTTCTCAGTTTATAGAACACTAGAAATGGCACACTCAAATCTGGATAATTTGGTCACAGTTTATTTAAAAAATAGTAATCACAGTAAAGTGATGGGATGTAGAGAAACTGTGAGGAATAGTGTAGGGATCTGAGAGTTGTCTCCATCCTCAGGCTTGAAGAACCTGGAAGGAAAGAAAATCTGTAAAGCAGACCCTTAGTCAACTGGAGTCCTTTTATAAGAGGGAAACATGGGAAGAAGGAATCCGACACCACTCTCCTTCTTTTCTGCCCAAATCTTTCCTTTTTTAAGATATATTCATTTATTTATGAGAGACACAGAGAGAGGCAGAGATATAGGCAGAAGGAGAAGCCGGCTCCCTGTGGGAAGCCCGATGTGGGACTCGATCCCAGGATCCCAGGATCACCTGAGCCAAAGACAGATGCTCATCCACTGAGCCACCCAGGTGCCCTCTTACCCCAATCTTTTGACGTGGAAGAGCAGTCTATTTTTATGGTCTTTGGAGGCTGATCTAGAGAAGTAGAGGGGATGAGGAGGTGTGGAGAATAGATCTGGATTACAACAAAGATATTAAAAACACACTGATCTTTCTGTGTAGTTGTGAGAAATAATAAAATCATGTATGTAAATGTGCCTGGTAAACTGAAATGAATAAAAGTATGCTTTATTTTGTGTTACTTGAAGGCTTATTAAATAATTATTATAATTTAACAAGAGTATAATTATTTTTCTTAAAAAATACAGATCTGTAACTTGTCCAGCTAAAGAACAAAATATTAGTTTTATTTCTATTACATTTTCTAGGGAAATATGGTGGTTCAGAATATCTCAACTATTTTTTTTTTAAGTTGCTAAGTGAACTAACCTTATAGCTAATAAAAAAAAAATCACACAAAAACAAAAATTGCGTTTGGGCTGCAAATGTCATCAGCTGTTTCCGTCTTCAAGTCCTCTGCATCTACTTTAATAATCCTTTTAATGGAGCAAACTCTTTTCTCTAAAACTCAGATAAATAAGAAAAGTAAGTGAAATGATTCAGAATTTTACACTTAAAAGAAATTGAAGATGATTAAGTCCTCCATTTTCTATCTACACATGATAGAAGTAAAGTTCAGAAACACAAAGTAACTTGTCCAGGGTCATGGAACTCCCAGATGGGATTGAATATGAAAGTTCTGACTTCCAACATGGGGCTCTTTGTGTTATTCTATCCTCATTCAGCTAAACTCACTGATGAGTGCTAACTTATTTAGGCAACTTCTGATTTTTTATCCTTTTTTCTCAGTGTTTTTATTATTCTGAACATTTTTTATAACATATAGAATATGAGAGTAGTGTATCATTCCAGTGACCCTCAGAACTGGCTCATTTGACAATATAAGCAATTACTATGTACCAGTCTCTGTTCTAAACAGTTCACATGTGTTGGCTCAATTAATGTTTGTACATGTCTGGCAGATAGGTATTATTATTTATTTTATCATACAAATGATAACAATAGGGACTCAAATAAATTAAGTAAATTTCTCAAGGTGGTTATATAGTTACATAGTGACAAAACTAAGGCTTAAAACTATACTGTCTGACTGAAAAATCCAAGTTCCATACTGTACTTCCTTGCAATCTAAGAGCTGTGTGTATACTACTATGTCAGTCATAAGATTCTATAATAGATAGTTATTTGTGTACATGTGCCATTTTTTTTTTCTGCTAGATTTTTAACCCCACAGAGAAAGAAGCCGTATTTCATGTACCTGGGGCTTACCAAAAGTATCTATCTTCATGTTTTGGAAGTGATTACTTTAGAGACAAATTAAGGAATAAATGACCACCTCTTTGTATACATTTGTAACTAAAGAAAACATACGAATTATATCAAATATAAGGAATGAGCCAAACACACTGAGCAAAATTTGCAAATACATTGTGTAATAGAAAATGTAGGCTCTTATAGTAATGCAGGATGAGCTTAATGCTCAAAGAATAATCCTGTTCTATTGTTAAATCAAATAGGATGTCTAATTAGCTAAGCATAGATTTTTCTTTCTTTTTTCCTCCCCCAGAAACCCATTCAATTTTTAAAATATTCAAAATTCCTAAACGAAACAATTTTAATCATCTATCTGTAAGTTGGTAGCACTATAGGAAATTGACAGCCTGGCATCAGAGTTAAACACCCTTTTAATTCTTCTTACTCCTAATTTGTATCATTAGCGTATCTTAGTCTGTCAAAGTAATCAAAGCCATCAGTGGGGGAGAAAAGGTGACTTGTACGTACGGGTATCATGTATTTATTAATATGATTATTTAAATCATTTAGTTGGAGAGAGGCTTATTTGTAATGAGTACAGTTGCTGACCATGTATATATTAGCGTCTTTCTACAATGGCAAAGGTCCCACTCGGAAGTAAGCAAGCTGTGACTAGCATCAAGGATTGATAATACAGCTCTGAGTAATGTGTGCTCACGCACTATGAGGGCATACATGTGTGGCCTTTGTGTAAGGCATAAGCAAACTGGTAAAATCAAATCAAAGACATCTGGGATAACATCTCTTATTTCATTATTCTCCAATTAGAATAATATGAAACCTTGTGGGCATGTTATCTGGAATGAAAAACCAAATTTCACCCCGAGTTTGCACACATGGTGCACCTTAATTATTGACAAGAAATGTTTCTCTCTTGTCAATAAGTCTGTTTCTCAGCCCTTTGCCTGCCAGGAGCTGCTATGTGGGGCTGCAGAAGATCTTCCTCTGTAGCACCAGGTGGACGATTGGGAACGTCTACCTGCCTTACTCCTGGCTTCTCACAGCACGTGTGTGCTCTGATGCTACAACTGCAAATCTTCTGATACACACCAAACTGAGTTTGGTCAGTGCCAGTTGCCAGAATTGTAAACGTGATTTGAGGAAACTAACATTTGCATTTGGTCTTCAGTATGGACTCCTTTTTCCTCTTTCTCTTGACCATTGCCTGACTCTCAGTAAAAGAAAATACACATGAGCATGCACATGTGCATCAGCTATACATATGAAAATATATAGTCGCATCCATAGATGAGAAACACACTTAGCCATTCAGAATTCCCTAGGAGGAAGAGCACAACTTAATAGAATGCAGTGTTTTATTTTTAGTTTTGAGAAAGTATTCATTAAGGGTAAAACAGGAAAGACGATCAAAGCACATGAAAGAGAAACTGCATTCTTTGTACTTTCCTTGTTGTCTTGAATGAAATTTAGTCCTCTTCACCTCTTGCCCCACTGGATTCACTAACCTCCAGTTTTCTTCTCCCTATTGTGCTAAACTCAAAAAAGTGCCTAGAAACCAAAGAATAAGGTTGCCTGTGACTTATGTATGTTTGGAATAGGGAATTACCATACCTAAGCTTTTTCAGATACTTTTGAATTATTTTTACCCCCTCAAGGAAATGGAATCTATTTTTTTTTCCTTGTTTCTTCCCCATCCCACTTTCACTCGCCTTTGTCGGTTTAGATGTTCTCTGAAATAGGTACTGTGAAAACACTGGGTGGCAGTCCCTCTCCCTCCCAGCCACTAACACCGGAATGGATTGTCATCACCAGTGCTCCAGCTATATAGCATTGCATTATTTCCCTGTGTTTGCTTGCTGCACTGAAGCTCTAAATTCTGCAGAAGCCCAGCAGTTCAGTAGAGACAGGGCAATGCAGAGCAGCAGAAATAACAGCTTTTCCACAAAGCATGTGTCACAAAGCAAAACCATGAGATTTCCGAGGTCAGCCAAAAACACGAAAGCTGGAAGTGAAAAATGTCCTGTTCAGTGATCCAGTCAATGGGATTAAATCACAAAACTCCCAACAGTTGTTTTCAGTAATCTCACCCGTGATGTTCTGAGTACAGATCACATCCGTACTTGTGATCCGGTTCTTTTTCTGCCTTCCACTTCTAGTCTATGTACCATCATCATTTATATGAGTTTCCTGCAATGAAAGCATCTATAAGCTCTAGCATCCGGAGTCTTATGCCATACTCTGTTTCGTTCCTTTTACTCTCCAAACGCACCCTTCCCCCTCATCTCATTCAAGACATGACTTTGTGTTATGGAGCTCCAAAGTAGCACAGGACAGCTTGGCCTCTGGGGCCCTGCAGTACCCCAGCACAGGACTTACCAGTCAGCTCCTTCTGAACTCCTGAGCGCTGCTGGATGGAAAATATAGATTTTTTTCGATTAGCTTTAGAGATTTAAAAATATGACAATGCAAGACATTCAGAAAGTAATTACATAGTCATTGTGTGACGGTATAAATATTGTAAGCAAAAAAAAAAATTCCATATGGTATATCTAAGATATTTAAACTAAAATAATCCAAACCATTTAAAGAGCCTGAGTTTCCATCAGGAAGAAGCAGGTGGTTTAACCAGATGTCATGAGAATTGTACCTAAATGGAAGTTAGCCGTATCTGTATCTTTATCTACATGTAGTCTTTTTTATTGTTGATGCTATACCACTAATCACCTAAAACTCAAAATAAGTAAACAGATAAACAAAGTGAATAAATACTTTCAAAATTGCAAAGGTAATTTTTCTTGGCAACAAGTTCACCACAAAATACTCTATGTCCCTTAGAAGTACATTTTTCTTTATTATCAACTGCCCATAAAGAGTTAATAGGAGTCAGATTTCTTCAATGTTGATTATTGCAAAGTTAAGTTAAACAAGTTAATTAGTAATTTAAAATATAGCCTCCAAAATCGTGCATAAGAGTCAGAAAAGGGTTGTAAGAATTTATCATTCAAGTAATTTTTCAAACAATAAGAATTTATTAATAATTCCTCTTTTAACAAACAGTGCTTGAGTTTCTTCTATACGGTAGATTTTGTTATGATTTTCTGGAGATTTAGCATTGCACAAAATAGATGAAGCCGTGCTCATAGGGCGTATACCTCATATATCAAGCATCTGTCTTCAATTCCACATTAAAAGGTGAGGTAACCATTTCTTATATATCACTAAATTATCTAGTGCCTTATCTTAGTCATTTAAGATGCTCAAATTTTGTTATTAAAGTAAATTAATCACTAACGCCTTTGACAACAGGATGCTTGCTTGTAAAAAAGCAATGTGCCTGCATGTAAAATGATCAGCCAAAAGATTTTTTTAAATGCATACTTAATTATAAAGAAAAATTACATTAAAGTCTGTATTGTAATGTTAATTATAATATGTGGCATTTTGATAGCACATTTCTAGAGGCATTAATAGTTTGCTTACTCTTCAGCCTACAATTTAATTTAAATATTTATAATAATAACACAGAAATGATAACATTTTACTTTTACCAGAAATTCGATATTAAAGTTTTTATATATAAAATGGAAAATCTTGCCCATGTGACTCATACATTGTGCCTGTGACTTTAATGCCTTTAACAAGACAGCCTAATGGCCCATTATTGTTTTTAACATGCCACCTTAAAATAACCTTTCGGCAAATTTTCTGACATATTTTATCTTAGCCTCCATTTATTTCATTTATATTGACCCTGGTCCCTTTAAAATAGCTGGTTTTTGAGAAACATTGGAGTAAGCACAGCATTTCTGCAAAGACTTTCGGATTCTTCCAGTAATTCCACGTTGACGTTGCTTAGTTTTATGGGTAGCAATCTGCTCTTCTTTTGGAATCTGTCAGGATCAGAAAAATACACATTAATCATTTACTATAGAAGCCTGTACAGCTCCAAATGTCCCCTATTTCAAGATGACAATTGGACACTTATCAGGAATTACCCATATCCTTACAAGTGAGTAGTTGGCTGTGCTGTGCAAATCGTGGACTGGAAGTCCTCATCAGGTGGTGTTCTTAGAGACCCTAGGATGGACGTCTATAGATTGTCATGTGAATTCATGACTGGCATAAAAATGTTCTTTATTTACTGATGTACTATATTTACTGATGTACTGTAGTGACTGTTTCACTTCCAAACTGAATCTGAACCTTGATGCAGCTCCAAAGGGGCAAGGCAGCTACTAAAGGACCTTTGAGTCAGGTGCAATACCACCATCAAAAGCCCTCTTCAGGCTGGCGTTGGGCCTAATAGTAGAGGAGGCTGGGAAGACCGTGGTTCTAAACTGGACAAGCAGTGTTGTAGGGATTCAGGGAGAGAGTTAGTTTCTCCCTCGCAGATGTGAAAACACTCTTTGACTGTTTGACATTGTGTGAAGATGTGTGGTCCCCAGAAATCATTAAACAGAAGCCTTGTAGAATAATTTTCACCAACGGAATGTCTTTACATTTTTGTTATTTTTGAGATTCTTACCTTCTCTAACATTCTGGCCTAGGCTCCTAGTCTTTTAATTCCTCTTCCCATCTCTAGCAGGTTGTATCCTCAATTGGGGCAGTGTTGGGGGAGAGGGGGACAACCCTCCCACATAGCTCTTGGAAATGCAAAACTCAGAGTCAGCTAGAATGCAAATGTTACTTTTCTAAAATATATGATAACTGAATCACTCTTTTTTAGCATATAAGTCAGGCAAAACACTCTAGAGAAATATATATGCTATTTCCTACTTAATCCTAGATCATTCTGTCTCTGAAAATATACAATTTTTAATATTTTGACTCATGCTATCTCCAAGATTACTGGGTTATTTATAGTGTTACTCCTACCCTCATGTCCACCTATATTTTCAGTTTGAAAGAGAAAAAAAAGAGACTTAATACATCCATTCATGCCTATTCATTTCTTTGTATCTTTTCACATTTTATTCACATCTATTTCATTCTCTTCAATATCAAGAGTTTAAAACTGGAAAGTAAAGATTTAATAAATAGTAAAAGATGAATTATAATATGAGTGGAAATCAAGCATTGAATTAAAATATTAAATTAAAAAATCTCAAACACATGAATATTTTTGTAATGCAAATTCAATATTGTCAGACATGCACATAGATAAGGTGTGAGAGATAAAATGAAAAAAAGTTATGAAAGACATTGAAACTTGTGTCCTTAAAAATTTCTTTGGATAAACTTCACATAATCTTTTCAATGAAAACAATCAGAGAGTAATTTAAATGTTATATACAATGAGGATATGTAATTCCAGTCCATGCTCGGTCTCCAGATGTTGCTGAATAAATGAATGAGTGGATGAGTCAGCAAGTCAATAAATGAATGAATAAATATATACATACATACATATATACATACAGGAATAGTTCAGGAAAGGTTGCTGCTGTTTGGATTTCATGAAAAATCAAATCTGGCCCTTTAATGAAAGAAATCTGAAAAATAGGAAGAGCAGGGTTCTATATTAACATTCAACATGTGGAGCTGAGAGTATGGAGGGCATCTTTAGCAACTGAGGTTAGAAAAAGAGGGGAACATTTTTAAAAAATTATGTAAGTGATTTATTGAAAGTGATTTTTGAGGAAGATCAATCTGGCAAAGTAGGAATACAAATTAGTAGGAAACTTTCTACCCAATAACTTGATAAAACATATTAAAACCCTGAATTTGAATATTTAGTATTTATCTGGCCATCCAAATTTAAAAATTTACCTTGAGATAGCTGAAGATACATAAAAGTGTATGACTATAGGGGTGCCTGGCTGGTTCAGGCGGTAGAGCATACAACTCTTGATTTCAGGGTCATGAGTTCAAGTCCCATGTTGGACATAGAGCTTACTTGCTTAAAAAGGAGAGTATATGACTATTGATATTCATTTTAGTATTGGTTTTAATGATAAAAGAAAGAGAGAATGGAACAAACCAAATAGTTAAAACAGGCTTATAGGTTAAAAAAATATATCCATAAAGTGTGCAAATAATTTCTGATGTGGAAAAATTGCCCAGACTATACTTATTGAAGAAAAAAGAAGTTATGGAAAGATTTTATTATATAATCCATATATTAAAAATATATATTTCTGCTTTTGGGTTTTTCCTGAATCTTTTTATAATATGCAATATGACCTTTTATGGTATTCCATGGTTTCCTTGCTTTGAATCTACATTTTTAAGGTTCTCACATCTATGTGTATGTATCTATCTATCCATCTAAATTTACCTATTAACTCCAGTTAAGAAGACCTCATCCTTAAATACAGATTTCTTGGGATACCTAAGTGGCTCAGTTGGTTAAACATCTGACTTTTTTTTTTTTTTTTTTTTTTTTTTAACATCTGACTTTTGATTTCAGCTCAGGTCATGACCTCAGCATCATAAGATCAAGTCCCTTATCAGACTCCACAGTCAGCATGTAGCCTGCTTGGGTTTCCTTCTCTCCACCTCCTTCTGCTCCTATCACTGCTCACACATTCTCTCTTAAAAAAAAAAAAAAAAAAAAAAAAGCAAGCAAGCTAACAAATTGGTCTTTCTCCATTTGGCAATGCTACTCTTTTGCCTTGGCTATGATACCTATTCACTGGGACTGTTAAGGTACTATTAAAGTCATCCTTGATCTTCCAGGCCACGCATGACCTCAAAAATTCTAAGGCACTGTGACCATGAGAAAATCCTGATGCCCATATCAATACCACATCGATTTGATTCTCCATCTCCTCCCTTCTTAGCTCTGGTCTGAAGTAACTAAATTGTGCTATCTGAACCCCAGACTCTTCATCCTTAAAATGGGGCCATTACGTGTGAATGAATGAATTCACAAGAGTGTTTTATAGATGACATATGCAGACCACCTAGATTAATGTGCCCAACTCAGGGGAAGGGCTCTAGACATAAGAGCTCTTTCTCTAGGTTTTATGTTTATATGATATTTCCCTGATTGTACTGAATAGATTTTTTTAAAGATTTTATTTATTTATTCATGAGACACACACACACAGAGGCAGAGACACAGGCAGAGGGAGAAGCAGGCTCCATGTAGGAAGCCTGATGTAGGACTCGATCCCAGGACTCCAGCATCACACCCTGAGCCAAAGGCAGACGCTCAACTGCTGAGCCACCCAGGTGTCCCACGTTGAATAGTTTTTAAGGGCGAATAAGTTGGAATCATTTTATCCCTTGTAATATGATAATGCACCATGCATCTTGCAGTAATTTAATGAATATTTGTGGACAGTGTGACTATAAATTCACCATAATAGAAATTTGAAACAACTTTTTAAAATACCTTTTTTGGGAGACAAATGTAAAATGGAAGTATTTCCAAGAATACACACTGTTTTCTCTTTCCAGATGCCTGTATCTCTCTAAGATAACAGGAAAATGTTCACTAATGCAATGGGAAAAGGAAAACAGTAATCTTGGTGAAGTATACATTGATGATTTTCTAGTTGGTCACCTACTAACTCAGGAGATAGAACCACAGAAGAGGCAAAGATAAGGCTCAGAAAATTTGAGAGAACTCAGCAAAGGAGGTTATGGAGTTTATCAAAATTATAAAAATAGCTTACTTTTTAAGAGATGTGATTTCTTTTGAGGAATGTTTTTTCTTATTAATGAAATGTATTGGTTTTGTTAATTTGCTAATAATTGTCTTCTTGGTCAGGGAGAGATATTGTTGGGGACAGTATGATGGGGGCTTTGATCGCCTCAGCTATTTCCTTTATGGCAGGCAAGCAGTCAAAAGAGCAAACAAACAAAAATCCTTGAGAGAAAGGAAACAAGATTTGTCTACTGAATTTCCTATTAATTACACAAGAGATAGGGACATTTCAGTAAAAGCAGACAAAGTGTGACCTTGTAAATTTATTTTTTAGGTTAAGAGTCAATATAATGTAATACTCTGATTATCCCCAAAGTAAAAAAAAATTGTCACTTGTTTTAGGCATTTACTTGGCATAAAAAAAGACATTTACCTGGCTTAAAGGGGCTAATGGCAGTAGAGACTAGAACATGTTTTGTTGGAGTGAATATAAGCATATTCGAAAAAAAATTGCTCAAGTCATTTGAAAAATGCACTACAAACTAAATTGGAAAATAATTGCAAGGCCTGGCTTCCACATTTAATCAGGTGGCAGCTATGGGCTCTTAGCTAACAGACTATAAATGAATTCTGTAACATTATTAGTAATTGTAGCATCACATTTCACAAAACAAGCTAAAAATAATGGCAATGTGTAAATCTCATTGCCATAAGGTCCCCACTGCTGAGCCGTTTATTTTGCATCATATCCTCACCAAAATAATAATAATAATAAAAAAAGATCAATAGAACTGTCACTGAGTCATGGACAGTTCTTAACTGTTCCCTTCCGACAGATGCGGCACCTGCTGTAGTTCCTGGTTTTGCGCTCTTGCTTGCCTCCAGAGTGATGGTATTTACTAGCAATCGTAGGAACAGAGCAGGGTATGACTCAGTGTCACAGAGGCCAATGTATCATGCCCCCTGTAGGTAAGGAGAACTGCCAACAATGGACAGATTGTGAAACTGAAACAAGAACACAGAAACTGTGTAGGAGGAGGAGGAAGAAGAAATGAGAAGAAGAAGGAGAAAGTGGCAGATGTAATTTTTTTTTTTTCGTTTTTTCCTCAGTGGTTCAGGGTCTTGATAAAGAACTAATGATTGGAGTGACTTAGCCATGCTTTTTAAAAGACAATGTTTAAAGACCCATCTCTGGCTAGAAGGCCAAAAGATATTACTTTGAATCCTGGAATAAGGAAAGTGTCATTATTTTCCACTTATATTTCTTTTTCTCCCCCACCACCCCCATACCGCACCACCTCCATCCCTTCTACTTCCCTTCCTCCTCTTCTCCTTCCCTTTTTCCTTCCTTTTTCAAAGTACACAATCACTGAAACAACTTTTAGATAAATATTTCTGATAGGAAGAAAATGTTTCTGTGTGTGTGTATATGTGTGTGGGGGGGCATTGTTATAATGTAACATTTTGCTGTTTCCTTGGCTTATTTTAAATCCTCCTGATTTTTTTTTATTTTGCCAGAAATGTATTTATTTTTATTTAGATATAATAATTTAAATTCTCAAAACTTATGTGACCACATCAGCATATGATACTTTTTCATCTTAATATTTAAGATTTAATTTAAATGTTCTTATATGTACCTAGGAAAAATGAAAATAGTGACTACAATCAACATTTTCTTGGAGTAACTAAAATAACGTGTGTTCGGTGGGAACAGCACAAATTCAGCCTTTTGACAATGGAAGAAAAAATTGGTTCACCCTCTTTTACTAAAGCAAAATTGTGTTACGGCATACCATTTGTAAAATAACAGCAAAACCTGAATCTTTAATATAAATACTCGCAAGAATTGTTTTGTTTCTTGGGTCTGGATTACATAAATCTAAATTATAAAATGATTTGATGCATAAAATACTTAGCAAGTTATTGTGCTTTAGAAAGAAATCATTTGAAGTAGTGCTATTTTCAAAGAATCTTTCCGTCTACAATATATCAAGGATGTGAAAATGACTTTATATGTTAGAAAATTGGCCTTTAACGAGAAAAAATTTTAGACAATTTTAAGTGCAAAGCTATTAACTGGCTGATTTCTGATCCCTGACACAGGATGTCATCCTCAACCCAGTGCCTGGCTGTTCAGCATCCTGTGGGAACCACCGGCTTCCGAAGATTTCTCTTTACAAATAACAATCAGTTTAGATAGAGGAGACACAAGGAGAGCCAGTTAAATCTTTCACATCATTACCAGCCTCATTGTTTTGCAAATCAGTAGCATAAAGTAGAACACGTGCATGAATCCTCTTACAGGTTCCTGAATGCTAGGGATTTCAAATACGTGAATCCTGTTGATTAGCAGCAAATGAGTAAGCCGAATGATAAATCATTACCTTTATCAGCCAGGTAGCTAGCTTAAATTAAAGATTGCAGGTTATAGTTTGAATTCATCAAGACTTGTCCATCTGAAACGACGAGGCTTACCCCTAGCCATATGTCAGGCCGTCATTATTGTGAAGTCTGCCACTAGCTCACTTGAATAGCTCAAAACAGCATTTTGAAAGTATCCTATTTATAGTAGAGATATGTAGAGTAATCCAAAACACTGTCTGCTTTAACATGCTAACCCTCTCTTGGCAAGCAAATCTTCTCAGGAGACTCCAATTTCTGAAATGATCAGGTCCCAAAGCTGAGTGCCACAACAATGGGATAAAAACTGATTTATCTGTGTTTTAACTGGCTGTTCGCCACCCCCCCTCCTTGTAATTTGCTTTTACAAATGCGATTATTCATTTTCTTCAGTAGGTGACTTAGTTGATCATATTGCACTTATAGGTATTTAATATTCATTTTCTTGTAATGATTTTTCAGTACTATTTCCCACAAATGTCAAAATCCCGAGTTGTTTATTTGAATCCTGCGTTATCCCTCTAACAATGAGAGGCTCTAATTATACAGTGCAGTGAACTAGGAAGCAGAGAGAGAGCTTGCATCCCTAATATTACTACTAACATCGAGACATATGATGAATACTAGTAACCTCTTTACAACACATTCCCTACTTTCTGGTGTTTGGATACAGATTGTTATTTTACTTTTAGAGGGGTTACAGCAAGCTCTGGAGTTAGAAGCTCCTTAACCTTGTTTGTACTCTCTGTTCACATTGAATTTCATCTCTATAAGCAGAGAACTCACCTGAAGCTTATTACCCTGTAGGTAGGGGTGAAGACAACAGTTCCCTCACTCAACTAAAATAAGCAGCAGAGAAAACAGAGTTGGCATTGATCCTCACCCTCAATCATTCATGTGGGTGGTGCAATGCCACTCCACTCTCAAACACTTGTTTGTTATACATATCTAAACAATATTAGTTATAGGGAGCACACAAGGAAAAAAAAATTTCCCCTCCTACTCCCCATCTGTTGTGGAAAACACACAAGTTTTTCCACCACGGGTTTAGAACAACCTCATGTCCTTGGAGCACAGATTCAGGTTGTATTGTAATAGCAGTGTGAACCTTCCTCCCACTCCTCAACCCACAAACCTATTTTTAAGGCTGCATATTGAGAATAGCCTTCACCGTGATGCTGTTGGAACAGAAGCAACCATGTTAAACAGCAATGGCGTGAGACTGACTAATCATTGTGAAATGACCAGCTGGGTGGCTCACTAGCTCCTCTGCAGAGCAGTAGTGACTGTAAGCCTTGCCTGGCATCTATGGATTGGGATACCTTCACTAATCTCTCAAAAAAGGTAAATGGTATAAAACTACTCTTCATCAAGGCAGAGCCTAATTATCCTTTTAAAAAAATAATTTAGCACATTTAGTATTTTCACAAAATATTTGCTGATTTTTTAATTAAATATTTAAATGCAATGTCTACATCAGTTGTTAACGTATTGCTTCATCCATGGATTCAATGATTAGAAAATACATATGAGGGATAAAAATGACTTAAAAGATATAGACATAACTAAAGAAGAACACTGAAGAAATAGCTGATTTGGCAACAAAGCTGAATTAAAACTCAGAATAACTCTCTCTCTCCTGAATAGCACAAGTGATGGGACATATAAGAAAAATTAGATGGAGATACCTGATTACAGAGCTATGAATCCAAAGGCCTAGGTTCTATTCTTGGCTTGATTACAGGTAATTTGTAGAGTCTTTTCTAAATTATTTTTAACCATTTCTCCTAATATTAAAATAGTCAACATTCATTTAACTGCTACACTTCTAATTTCAAAATAACATTTATTAGCAACCAATTCTATGGAATGTTCAGAAAACAAGATGCATATAGTCCCTATAGATCTTACAACATATTTGGTTTCAAACATATTTTTAGTATCACTCAAGAATTAAAAAAAATGATAATGACTGAGCTAAAACAAGGGAACCTAACATATAACAGCCAATAATGTGTGGCTTATGTTATTGTTAATAATTTTACCTCAAGATTTATTCAATAATGAATTTTTATATAGTCAAAAAGTGACAGGGTTCTACATATAATGTTATTTATGATTGAATTTTTTAAAAGATTTTATTTATTTATTTGAGAGAGAGAGAGGGCAGGAATGAGGAATGAGGTGAGGCACACAAGGAGAGGAAGAGGGACAAATAGACTCCCAGCTGAACGCAGAACCACATGGGGATTGATCCTGGGATCCCAGATCATGATGATGCTTAACCAACTGAGCCCCTGCAGGCAACCCTACAATGATTATTTTTTTATGAAACTTAAATTTCGTTGTTAAATACATAATAAATAAGAATGAGTACATAGCACTTCCTACTGATTTCCCTGAAATCAAAGACTTGAAAAGAATGGAGACTTGATTCTGTTGCACATAATATCAGCTTATTTAAATATTAAGTGGAAAGAAAGCACACTTCATTCTTTCATAGGCTAACCTAGTGGTGAAATCTTAAGTTCTGAAGAGAGAATGAGAATGATAATTGTTTTATTTTTTCAAGATAGCTGTTATATGAAAAACTAACTCTCCATACCTAACTTTATGCTTCCAATTAAGCTTCTTAAATCTTACCTATTGATAACTAACTTTTCATAAATATCCTTTTATAATTAATTTATCATAACCAACCCTTCATACCTCAAATATATGGTCATTACTTTTTGTTAAGGATTCTTTTATTTATTTTAGAGACAGAGAGCATGTTGGGGACAGGAGTTGGGGGGCAGAGAGAAAGGGAGAGAATCTGAAGCAGACTCCCTGCTGAGTGTGGAGCCCAACTTGGGGCTCAATCTTTCAACCTTGAGATCATGACATGATCCCAAATCAAGAGTTGGATGCTCAACTGACTGAGCCACCCAAGTGCCTCGTCATTACCTTTTATATCTGCTAACATCCTTCCACTGCTTGGTATTTACACATAGTACTCATTGGTGAACCTGCTGACTGGTTGGTGCTTTCCTTCTGCCACTCTAAAATGAGTAGAATCCTCTCTTTGTAGCTGTGTCTCTAAAGAAGATTTGAATTTTTACCTTATATGTCTCTCAGAATACTACTATAAGACAATAGTGAGAACAATGGAAACCAACTCACTTGAACAAAAATCAGTATATATTAATATAGTAATTGATTATATATATCAGAATAACTTGAGGAACTTTTCTTTGTATTTATAGAGAACTAAATTTATTTGAAACAAAAAGGTATTAGTTGTAAAAAATTAAATGGAGAAATAAATGGAAATCAACATGAACTAAAGTAGTAGACTTGATATAAAATTTTTAAAAAAATGATAAGTAAAAATGAAATTATTCAATGATGAGCTTTTTTTAATCCAAAGTTAGAATGGGGATAGCTAATATCCCAATGTCATTCATCTCTTTTATTCTTTTACCATATCAGTGAGGAATAGGGGCCAATTCTCAGTAATACTTTGGATACTTAGAAACCCTAGTGGTTTACTTGAGTTTACACTATATAAACTTACGTACTCCCAGAGAACTTGTAATGCCGATGGCGTTTATCAGGTATTGTTTGTAAAGGATATGAATAATAATAGTCCATCTGCTATATTCCCTTTTCAGCAGAGGAATCATACAAATTAATGTTGGCCTGGATGTAATCCATTTAGGATGACTCATGAGAGTCATAAAAATGAGATATCTCTCTTTAAAAAAATTTCCCTAGCAAGTATTTGTCCACTAATTATTTTTCCTGCTTCTTTTTGTAAAGTCCATATTAACGTTCTTTAACTCAGTCAAGTATTTTATGACTATCTGGGAAAAATACCCAATATTGACAGGACCACCACAGTCAACAGTGATGTTAAATTTATATTTGCAAAGATCTAAGCTCATACTGTGATACTTATGAGAGAAGGAAAAAAGAGAATATATGAAGATGTATCAAGTATCACAATATAAGAAAATGAAAACTAATATTTATCGAGTGCTTACCAACAACTTTAGAAATATTATCTCCTTTTGATTTTCACAGTATCTCTTTGAGGCAGATTCACAAATTAACCTCATTTTGCAATTGAGGAAACAGAACTTTAGGAAACAGAGAACATCATCTTGAGGTCACACATTGAGAACATGACAGAGCCAGTACTGAAACACTGGTCTATTTTCTGACAAATGTTTGCTTGTAGTTACAATGAAAAATAGTCTTTGTTCATGGGCTGATGGAAAGCAAACCTACATATAAATAAAGTGGTATGAAATGACAAGATTTTGTGACTACATTGATTTTATTTATTAATAATGAAAATCACCAATACACAATACTTTTTAATATTGGTAAACAATTTACACCTGATATAATTTATATCAGTTATCATTCATAAGCCAATACAATTTCCTCTCCAAATTTTATGGGGAAAGGAGCAAACAAATTCTATTTAATTATATCTTTACATTTTCTGGTACATGACAAAATGGAAGATTGATAATAGCTTAGACATAATAAGTAAAAATAATACTTGGACAGCACATGAGTGGAAACTATCCCAAATCTTACAAAGATTAGAACATATGCAGTTTGGGGGGAATACTTCCTTTCATATACATTCTGGTTTTTCCTTAATTTGTTCTTCTTTTATAAACATATTTCCATCATCTCCCATCTTTCCTTTCTTCCCCCAAATTGATCTATTCTTTCCATGTCCCATTACAATTTCTTTAACTTATTCACTACTAATATTATCACAGTGTAAACAATTGAAGGGGGTGGAGATTACGGAAAATATTATGGAGTTTTTTATTTCAAAATATAAGATCTATTGTTTGAGTGACTTCTTTTTGGGCAATAAAGGACCCTGTCTTATGCTCCCTTACTAGATGGAAGGGCGGTATAGTAGAAAAAGCAAAGATTAAGGGTTCACACATATTGAGATTTAACTTTTAGCTCAGCCACCTACTAAGTATGAACATCTGACCAAGTAATTCTTGTGTTCTAATTTCATGTGTGCATTAGAATTAATAATACTTATGTTTCTTTTTTAGAAAGTTAAGAATAATTCATATATTTAATTAAATTTTAAAAAATGTATTGAGGGTCACCGGGGTAGTTCAGTGGTTGAGTGTCTGCCTTTGGCTCAGATCATGATCCCGGGGTCCTGGATGAGTTCCGCTATCAGGCTCCTGGCAGGGAGCCTGCTTCTCCCTCTGTCTCTCTTTCTGTCTCTCATCAATAAATAAAATAAAATCTTAAAAAAAAATGTTAGGTGCTTACCAAGAGCCTAGTAATTTTCCAGGTTCTTGAATTTACCATGAACAAAGATAATTATTTCACTACTTATGGAATTTACATTTTAAAGAGGGGAGATAGAAAGTAGATAATTAACATTATAAACAAATCATTCTTATGTTAGAAAGCGACTTGGAAAAAAAATAAGTAAGGGTGCGCCTGGGTGGCTCAGTCTCTTAAACATCTGCCTTTTGGCTCAGGTCTTGATCCCAAGGTTTTGGGATGGAGCCTCACATTGGGCTCTCAGCTCAGTGGGGAGCCTGCTTCTCCCCTCCTCTGCCTACTGCTCCCTTGGCTTATACTCTCTCTCTCTCTGCCAAATATATAAATAAAATCTTTTAAAAAAGAAAAGTAGGAAAAAAAAGTAGGATAAGGGATTGGGAGTGCTGGACATGGAGCACATTGTAATTTTGAATATGCAATGTTGGGTAGATATTATTGAGGGGATGACTGAAGAAAAGAAAGAAAGAAGAAAACTGAAGAACTGAAGAAAAAGAAGAAAGACTTTATGAATCTTCCAGAAGAAAGGTTACAGCCAGTGCAAAGACTCTACAGAGGTAGTGCCCTATATTAGAACAAGATGTGGTGTGCCTTGGAGGCCAGCAGGAGATAACTCATAGATATCGCAGAGATGTATAGGTCATGTAGGGTCTTGCCTCCAGAAAACAGTTCATGCAACTGTTATGGTGTTAAGATGACAAATGTTAGGCTTACCAACAGAAAAAAAAATTGCCTTGTAACTGAAAAAAATAAACATAGCCTTGTAAGTATTTATTTAATATTGTTTGTGTGTCAAACATTATACTGATGAATAAAAAAAAAAATCTCGTTTATTTCCCCCATGAAATAGTATGTGGAAAATGCCATTTCTATTTCCACTATACAGATGAGAAAACGGAGTCTCTTATAGGTTAAGTACCTTGCTCAGGGTCACATTCTTATTAAATGACAGAGGTATTATCCCATGCCTTATTATGATTCCTTTTTGTTTAATGTTGAATGCATGTATTCCTTTGCTTCTATCCAACACACACTTGTGATGTTCTTTTCATTTCCAGATTAGCCCTTTACTTACTTTAACTTCTTAGATGGGCTCCTTAAGCTCTTTATCATTATGTCCTTTTGTAAAAGGTATTCAGTATACAAGTTGTGAGAACTAAATTACTTTTCCCCAGCTTTCTTCTGTATTCTTCTTTCATGAGGGACTGGATTCGATTGTCCTCTAGCAATCATTAGCTCATTGTGCAGAGATTTTATTTTAAACATGGCCAAACTACATTTTTGTGATTTAATTTCCTAAATCATATATTTTAGGTATCTTTCTTATTTATTGTTGGTGCTATATTACCTCTGAAGGTATTCTTACTTGCATTAGCAATGATTTACTCATTCATTGGATTTTGGGTATTTTTTTTTTCTCTGAATGATTTTATTATGTTAAAAAGAGAATTATCATTATATTTTTGTTTCAATTTTTACATAACAATATGCAAATCATATGATCAGATTTTATTGTTGACAATATTACAAAAACCCTGCTGCTGAACTCATATGAAAAAAAGGTATTAAATATACATGTTTTTCTTTTAAAAAATTATCATCTATTCCTTATTACCAGTTTCATATTTTCAAAATTCACCATGAGAGCAACATAAATTCTAATACATCTTCTAAATCTAGAATGGTATTTATTGATTAAAACATAGTATTATAGGAGTGCCTTGGTGGCTTAGTTGGTTAAGTAAACAATTCTTGATTTTGGCTCAAGTCATGATCTTGGAGTCCTAAGATTGAGCCCTGCCTCCCAGAGCATGGAATCTGCTTGAGATTCCGTCTCTCCCTAACCTTTTGCTCCACCCCCATGCACACACACTCTCTCTCTAAAATAAACAAATGAATAAGGTCTTCTAAAAACGTATTATTTCAAGGTTAATATCTATAAGCCATAACATCTCCTTGTTTTTATATTCTTTATATAATTTTTAACATCATGGCTGAATATTTATATTCCCCCTAATTTTACCTCTCTTGCTTCTAAGTCTATATGCTTGTGACAAAGAATGAAAACTTATTATCAGAGAATTCAAACTTTAAGAAGTGCAAAATTATAAAATAGCTTACTTATCAGAAGTATACAAGGGATCATTTGCTATTGAGAGCATTTAGAGAGTTGGATTTTCTACTCTTAATCTGATTCTTTTAGCATAATATGGACAAACCCAAATTTTTATATCTTTAGGCAAGGCTGACAAAATGTTTCAATAACGTAAGGGTTATACTCAGTGTACTAAGAATCTCTAGTTTCCAACACAGAAATTTGTTATGTTCCCTTCATTATATCAAGGTACAATACCTATCAGCACAAATGAAATTAACTACAAAATCCTGATCTCCACTCAATCACCTATAAATGAATCCATTGATTATGACAACCAGTTATTAGAGTCATCAACAAATACAACCTTATGATTTAAGAAAATTAAGAGGTTACATGACCCAGAATGCTTATTGAACACTTGGAATTTTCATAAAAAGAGGGAACTGGTCAAATACATATGTGACCCTAGTCTTAAAACAGTTTGAAAATCGATGTCACATAAATGGGTCAAGCAGCAACATTCATTGATTATTTGGTATTTGTGAGAAACTGAAATATTTAAATTAAACCATGGCAAATAGTTACGATTTAATATTGAAATAAAGCGTGATTTTCAGCTAAAAATTCTCCAAGACCATTTATAGTTCTCAATAATAGAGTACACAAAGTGAGCTTCATGATTTTCGTTACCTATAACAGTGAGGTATATTATTAAAGGTAGGGGCGGTGAGAGGTGAAAAAGACAAGGCATTATTGAGATGAATCAGTGAAAATTGAAGATCTAAAAAAGTAACTTAAATGTTCAATCAAATACTTTACCCAAAGGACAGAAATATCTATCATGTTACAAATGAGAAAAAAAAAATGTCATGTTGAATCAGGAAGAAAAGAACTTTTTTTTAAGGAGAACTTTTAACTGTTTCATGCCACTTAAACTTTTCAATCCTAGTAGAATATTGAGAGTAAAGATTGCTGCATGAAGAAACTAAGGTGACTATACAAACAAATAGCGATAAATTAATACCAGCTGCTTATCTTTGCAAATTTTTTTCATGTAGACTATCCTATTCTGACATACATTCTGTAATCTATCACTATTTTGTTCTAAGATTTTTCAGTGTCTTGAAAGAATGAGGTATGTTCATGAGAGGTATTTGTTATTCAATATGACAGGTCCTAATTTGAAAAAAAAAAGTCAGTATGGACTACTGTGAAGATCCCACTTGAGTTTGGAAAATGTCATGTGATTATATATTGCTATATATATATATATATATATATATATATATATATACCAAGTTATCACCAAATATAGCTAGTAGATTTGAAATTTTTTTTCTAACTAAAATGAAGAGTTTTATTGTTTTTCTGACATAACATTAGACTTTACTTTTTTATGTTTCCTTTGTTTTACATCTTTAAGTGTCAGGAACTTCATCTAAACTAAAAAATTAAAAAAAAAATTAAAAAAATTAAAAAAATTAAAATAAATAAATAAATAAACTAAAAAATTTAAAAATTAAAAAAATCTCATCTAATTTTACTTTTAATACATATAAAAAACTCATTATCATCCCTATTTTATAGATTAGGAAGCTGACGCTCAGAAATTAACTGATTTATTCAATGTTATTGAGTTGCTATATAGAACTCAAGAAATTTAAACCCCAGAGACCGTGAGATTTCTATTATATAAACTTTCTAATTGTCACATATCTTATAGAACAATGTCACTAGAGTAAAAATATGTAGCAATTGATAATGACTTCAACTTTATTTTTAGGCAAGCTCTTCAAGAAAGTTAACCTTTTATATGTTATTTAAAAAAAATCTTGGAAAGAAATGGTCTTATATTCTTAATTTTCCAACCCATAGCAATCACAGTTTCCATTAAGATCCTCTTGTCTTATAGAAGCAGAAATACAATCAATGTAGGTTACTGATCATTCTCCCAAAAGATTAAAAGGGTAGCTCAGAGTTAGGAAACACAATTACACTGCTAAAATAAAACTTTCTTCACTGTGATATACAGTATGTGTCTGGCATGAAGGCAAAAATGGATAAAATGAACACTTTACCTGTATTAGAAATTTAGTGCAGTTAGTTTTTATTTGACTTAAATGATTTCTCTTTTGCATAACATTGTGCTGTTTGTCTTTGACCTCTTTCAATTTCAGAGTGTTTTTATTTGTATATATTATTCTCTACAACAGCTGAAAACTAAATCACTTTTATTTTTAATATCTAAATTAATATTTTCATTTATTCAATCATTGAGTTTTAGACAACAATTGATCCACATGAGGTACTGTTCTAGAATCTAGAAACACAGCTGTGAAACAGAGTGACATCTTTGTTGCCGAGGAACTTGTGGTTTAGTGGTAGGTACAGACAAAGTGATTTGGTACAACATAGGATAAGGGTTATGAATAGAAACATATGAATTCAATAGATGCTGGGAACTAGAAGGATCTACTAATCTGGACTTGGCATATTCAACATTTTTTTTTTTCAGCATCAAAGGTGGAGTCTGATGGGTGGAGCAAAGTTAGTAAAATAATGGGAAAAGGAAAAAGGATAAAGTGGGCAGAGAGAATAGGAGAAGCCAAAGAACTTGATGAATAGTGAGATATGGAGAGTGATAGAGAGAAAAGAGTCAAGCACTGGGAAAAAAAGCAATGCCATTCCACATTGAAAAAGGTATGGAGGGGGGAGAGAAGAGACCAAAGTAAGGGATAGATATATTGATTTTATTTTTTTGGACACAGTTTTTGGTGAACATGAGATGATCACTGCTAACACATGCATATATTCATGCACACATATATTTTATTTTATTGTTTTTAAGAAGAATGTATTTTCACATTTCAATTTTCTAAAATGCAAAATGCAGAGCACAAGCCAAAGTATCTTACAATTATAATTGCCAGTGGGCTTTCTTTCTTCCTTGTACGTAAAGTATTGGTGCATATTATAGTGTCTCAAATTGAATGAAATATGATATGCCATGGATTTCAGTCTCATCCTGCAATATTTAACTTGAACTTAAATCATTCATAGCCAACTTCCAGCCATTATATATCATTTTTGATATCTTTAGTGAACTTCAAACTCTCTTCACCCTGAAACCAATTCCAAATCCAGGCAGCACAGCACTTTCTAAGTCATGATTAGAATCCCAAAACAGGTATGCTTCCATCATGCTGTTTAACAGAGTGATTTAGAGCCATATTATGATTTTACAATTCTCTATCTCTCAATCCCCACAATGTATCTGGAAAACAAGAGAACATTCTTACCTGAGATATCATCCAGGCACCTTGCCATGAATACAGCATATCTTACAGGCAGAGCCCAGATAAGAACCCACGTCTCCCTAATTGCCTCTTGCTCCAATTGGCCGTATTCTGAGACCACGTGCACACTTGTGTCAAACCTGCTGAGATTTGAGGCGACCATCTCCCAGATTTCTTTTCTCTCACCTCTTTTTCATTTGTCTTTTGCAAGAACCATGCAATAACTCCAAGTCATTTTTAAAATGACCTTCTATTTAGTAACTCTATGAGACCTCATGCTAATTAAGGGCTTAGGAGTGTTAAACTAACAGAAAATATATCTCAGACTGTCTCTCCTGAGATTCCAGGGAATGTGCTTAGTTGAAGATTAAAGCTTTGGCTAGAATGTTGTGCTTGATTTTTTTGTGAGTCTTCTTGTGGTATTCAGAAAGAGTAGTTTGCTCCCCCCCCCCCCCATGAACAAAAGGTTACTAAATAACTAAGCTAAGTTATTTTCAGTTTTAATTTATCTATGTTTAATTTTTATTCGCATTTCTTTTTCTGAAGTTTTTAATTCCATTATGGTTAACATACAGTTTTAACTTATTTTTAAACTATAAAATAAACTTTAAATAAAGTGTGTACATTACTAAGGATACAGATAATGAAGAGATGCAAGGCACATTTCTTTTCATCAAGTGGTAGACACACATATAAACATTCTCTTTCAGTAGAATGACGGAAAGCAGAAAAACAGAACAAAGGCAGTAAAGATTTAATCTGTAGGTGAGGGGGCTTTAAAGAAGCAGGTGTAGTTGAGATATGTTTGATCACTGGGGGATTAGAGGAGGCCATTAACGGCTGGGGAGTTAGATGCAGATGCCTAGAAGCATAATGTTTATCCATGGAATGACAACAATCCTCTGTGGTAAGGTAATAAGGTCCATAGAAGGCTAAAATGGGAAATGCAGCTTCAAAGGTATTTTATACACAGGGTCAGACCATTGGGCTATGCTAAGCTGTGGTTATTATTTTGAGAGGATGGAGAAACTATCGGAGGCTTCTGAAGACTAGAGAGCCATTACTGAACCCCTGCAAAGCTTCAACATTGAACAATACCTTGGATGTACGCAATCTTACACTACTCCACAGTGAGGAAACAAAGCTCCAAAGAGAAAGCTGGTCAATATTAACCTTGTCAGCCGACTGTCCTGTTGTTTGAAAAAGAACAAATTAGCTTTAACAATATCATTATTATTATTACTGAGCAAAATATTTAGGGATTCTAAATAAGAAATGTTTCGAGGACCTAATATTTAATTACACAGGTAAGATATTTTTAAATTAGAGTCACAAAAGCATCCCTAAAACAGAGGAGCTCCCTGCCAGCTCTCACCTGTATAATCGACAGATGTAATGATACGCTTGGGGCAGGGGGGATGCATATGCATCGAGGCTACAGTGGGTTGTAGGAGGACTCAGTTTATTCCTAGTCCTTGCCTACCAGCTCACATTCCCATGAGAGAGTCAGGATATGGATAGAAGATCATAGTAACTTATCTGAGGGGAAAAGAGATGACTGTATCACTATTTAAGCCTGTATCAGAAAAAAATGCATATGTGTAAATTTGGGGTGAGAGATGGAAGAGTTGAGAAGGAAGAAGAGATGTTGAGTTTTATTTCTGCTTGACTACTTATTCTAACAATCTTTTCATTATCTTCAATCCTCAATTTAAGACACCTATTTTTTCCCTATTGAATCAAATGAATAACAAAAAAAAAAACAGTGAAGAGTATGAACTTTTAGTAATATAACACTATTAAGTCTGATATAAAACTGATCCTGTCCATTGTAAAATAAATATAGGATAATGTTAGTCAGCTTAGGCTATCATAACAAAATATCATAGATTGGGTGACTGAAACAACAGAAATTGATTTTCTCACAGTTCTGGAGGCTGGAAGTTCGATATTAGGATGCCTGCATGATTAGTAAGTACTTATTGGCTTGCATAATTGGCAAGGACCCTTCTTGGCTTGCAGATGGCCACTTTCTTGCTGTGTGCTGACATGGCCTTTCTTCAGTGAGTGTACGTGGAGAGAGAGAGAGAGAGAGAGAGGGAGAGAGAGGGAGAAAGAGAATGATACTTTTTCCTCTTGAAAGGCTTTAATTTTAGAAAATTAAAATGTGAAAATATATTCTTAAAAGCAATAAAATATATATGTGTATGTATATATTCATGTGTCACCTCTTGAAATGCCACCAGTCTTAATCAAATTATGACTATATTATCACGTCATCATTTAAACATAATTACCTCCCAAAAAACCCTATCTCTACATAAAGTCACATTAGAGGATAGGGGTTCAACACATGAATATGGGAATGGGGATAATTCAGTCCATAACAAGTCATTATGGAAAAGTTGGAATGTGGAGAATGACATTCTAAAGGAAACACCAACATTGTTCAGTCCTTCTCTCAAAGATAACCACTCTAAGCTTTATGAAATAATAGTTATTAATATTTTAAAAATACTTGACATGTCTTTTCCCTTTAACTCTCAGAGAAGTTGATAGAACTCCTCAGGAGTGTAGTCAGAGAAACCCTGGAAATAAAACTGAGGAAGTCAGATATATGATGGATGACACATGTTCGTTCGTTCGTTCGTTCATTCATTCATTCACTTAAAATTTACTGTGTCAGGTCTGTTCCTGACAATTTATGCAATGAAGTGGAGATAGGAATTAAACATATAATCACAGGTTAACATAAAACTGATAAAGCAATGAAAAAAAATGCAGAGTATATGGTAAATAGACTAAATTTGGCCTGTATGTAAAGGTAAGAAGATCAGAAATTCCTCTTTGATGAGAAATATTGTAGAGGATTCACTGCATGTGGTGCATTATTTTACTCTTGATGCCTTTTAGATTTTCTTTTTGTCTTTGTCTTTTGAAAGTTTAGCTATGATAACCTTGGTATGGATTCCTTTGAAATTATTCTACTGGAGTTTGTTGAGCTTCTCGGATGTATAAATTAATGAGTTTCACCAAATTTGGAAAGTTTCTGACCATATTTTCTCAAATACGCTTCTTGCTCCGTTCTCTTTTTCTTTCCTTCTGGGACCCCTATTATGCACATGTTGGAACACTTGATGGTGTCCCACAGGTTTAAGAGGCTTTGTTCATTTTTCTTCATTATTTTTTCTTTCTCTTCCTCACACTGGATAATCTCTATTGACCTATTGTCAAGTTCACTCTTTCTTTTTTCTGCAAGTGTAAATGTAGTGTTGAGCCCCTCTATTTAAATATTTCATTTCAGTTAGTGTACTTTTCAATAGCAGAATTTCTGTTTGTTTCTATTTTCTAATTTCTTTAATTTTTATCTAAGTAAATTTTGGATTTAGATAACTGATCGATTATATTATTCATTGATAAATAGATAGACTGTTGATATTCTCAATAAAAGTCTGATTTAATAATTTTGTTAGGCAGGTCCAAAATCCAGCTGCCACAGGAATAGTTTCTATTTTTCTCCCCTTATATTTTCCCTTTTTTAAAAGTTATTTAACTTTTTGCTGATGACTGGACATTTTAAGTAATATATTGTGGCACTATGAAAATCATATTCTTCTCTATCCAGTGTTTTTTCTTATTATTTTTGTTTGGTTAGTGACCTTCTTGGACTAATTCTACAAAGTCTGTATCTCATGAGGTTTGTGTTCACTGAAATTTCTGCTCACTTGGCTTAGTGCTCACCTAATTCTTAGAGATTTCCCTAAATGCCTTAATCTGGTAAATCTCCTATCTTTTGTTGAGGGATATTGCATGTATGGGGAGGAGGAAAGCTTACAAACTTTGGTCCATCTCTGCTTTAGACTTTAAATCCTGCTTGTGCAGGGCCTCCAGTTCATCCAGAGATGAGTAATTGGATCCTCTTAGTTATTTTCTAGGCATTTTCACAGCCCTGTGTGTGTGTGTGTATTCAGCCCTCCAGATCACCAGGATTGTGTCAGAGCTTTTCAGAACATCCATGGTCATCTCTTTCTACAAATCTTCCTTTAAATTTTTTTGTAAGGTCTTGCTTGCCCCAACTTGTATCTCAGTCTCAGGCAACTGTGATGTTAAATAATTGCAGGTGATGTTTTTCAGCAAACATGCTGGGGAAAGAGCTTTTCTTGAGAAAGAACTATAAGTTACATCAGATAACAGCAATGCATTGTGAATGATGATTTTTCAGGAAGCCATGAGACAATTCAAACAGTAGCAATACTCAGAATGGGAAGTTTTAAGGAACTCCAGTCCTGGGTACTCTCTCTGATGGCTGTAAAGTGGCTAATTTTCAAAGCTACCACTATTATAATGCTGTTTTTCAAAACTACTGCAGGGCTGGTGAGGGGAGATGAGAATAGGCTCAGGTAAAAAGTTAAGAATCCTGCTGTTATATTGTTCAGCAGTTTGTTTTCTTAATAAACTGCTGTTATGATTCTTTTAACTCTTTAATATCCAGAATTCTGAAAAAATGATTTCAATAATTTTCCCATATTGTGTGGCCTTCATGGAGCATTTATATATTTATATTTATGGTGGTCCTTTACTCTGCTATTTATGATATATTTATGATGGTCCTTGCTCTGCTATTCTCGAAGTCCCACCAAGAAATCCACTTTGAAAACTAAATTTGTTTAAAAATGGAAAGATCAGGGAAGCCTCTGTCACTCAGTGGTTGAATGTCTGCCTTTTGCTCAGGGCATGATCCCGAGGTCTGGGATCAAGTCCTGAATAGGGCTCCCCGCGAGGAGCCTGCTTCTCCTTCTGCCTATGTCTCTGCCTCTCTCTGTGTCTCTCATGAATAAATAAATAAAATCTTTCAAAAAATAAAAATAAACATTGAAAGATCAGTAGAAGTTTATTAGATGATGACAAGTTAGCATGTGCAAAGTCCCTGAGACAAGAAAGAGCCTACTAAGCAAAACATAGGGAAGATTAGTAAAATTAGAGTACAAAGAGTGGAAAGATAAGAATGCAAACAAGACTTTGCACCTTGCAATGAGGTATTAGGGATAACAAATTGAAGAGTAATAAGAAACTAACATGATTAAATTTTACTAGAAAGAGTACTTAGGTTATTGTGTTGAGAAGTAAATGAAATACCATAAGAGAAATATTTGTTACCCAGTTGAAAAGGCTCTACTATAAAACAGGCCAAAAATGATCTCTAGTTAGAAAATAATAATAAGTAAAGTAGCTGAAATGCAATGAACACTGTTGTACCGATGTATGTGATACTTTCACAATATGTTGCAAGATAAACACTATTGTTAGTCTTATTTTGAAGATAAAGAAACAAGTTGCCAACGGGATAAATGGGATAAATAGTTTTCCAGGTAGTATAGCTATTAGATGGTAGAGAAAGAATTGAAACACAGGCATTTTGGCTCTGGAGTCTTGGAGGAAGCTGGATAATCTGTAAGGTCCAAAGGAATATTTTGGAGTAAAGATCAGTGGAAGTGGCCAATAGACAAGATTAGAAGTATAAAGGGGAAAGGAATTATTTTTCTGAATCTGTAGAAAAAACTACTTACATAAATGAAGTTGCCATTTATTGAATGGAAAATACTGGAAGATAAATATTTTGAGAGAAAGGAAATTTGGAATTCAGTTTGAGATATGTGTAAATATACACATATAATGTATATTCGTCTATGTAGAAATATCAAAAGTTTAATTAGTTTCATTACTAACATTCAGAGGGAGAATCTGGACTGGAACAATAAATGTGTGACTCTGAGAATATATGTGCCATCTGAAATCATAGCAGTAGATAAGATAGTTTAGGGATAAAGAAGGGACCAGAAAAATGATGATGAGGCATGCCAATTTAGGTTTGGGGTACTGGCTTCTATAACACAAATACAGAAAAATTAGATTTCCTCAGGAAATAATAATTGGTATAGTAGTGTATATCCTCTCAGTTGCTTAGTCATTTATATTTATTTTTTATTAAATAGTTTTTTCAGTTTTATTTAAATTAGTTAACATACTGTGTAATATTAATTGTAGGTATAGAATTTAGTGATTCATCACTCACGTACAACACCGAGCACTTGGGATCCCTGGGTGGCGCAGCGGTTTAGCGCCTGCCTTTGGCCCAGGGCGCGATCCTGGAGACCTGGGATCGAATCCCACGTCGGGCTCCTGGTGCATGGAGCCTGCTTTTCCCTCTGCCTATGTCTCTGCCTCTCTCTCTCTCTGTGTGACTGTCATAAATAAATAAAAAATATTAAAAAAAAAGTTTTAAAAAAACACCGAGCACTCATCACAAGTGCTTTCCTCAATACCTATCACCTTTTTAACCCAGTCCCCTTGCCCACCTCCCCTCTGATAACCCTCAGTTTGGTCTTTTCTGATTTCCTCTCTCTCTCCCACTCCATGTTCATCTGTTTTGTTTCTTAAGTTCCACATATGAGTGAGATCATATATCTTTCTCTGACTGACTTATTTTGCTTAGGCTAATACTCTCTAGCTCCATCCATGTCATTGCAAATGGCAAGATTTCATTTGTTTTTAAGGCTGACTAATATTCCGTTGTGTGTGTGTGTACACACATATATATAGTGTATATACACATATATACATGAAGAAGATATGTGTGTGTGTGTGTGTGTGTGTGTGTCTTTATCCATTCATCAGTTGATGGACATTTGGGCTCTTTCCATAATTTTTCTATTTTTGATAAGGCTGCTTTAAACATTGGGGTGCATGTGTCCCATCTGATCAATATTTTTGTATATTTTGGGTAAATACCTAGTAATGCAATTGCTGGATCTTAGAGTTGTTATATTTTTAACCTTCTGACGAACTTATAAACTGTTTTCCAGAGTGCCTGAAGCAGTTTGCATTCCCACCAACAGTGTCAAAGGGTTCCCCTTTCTCTACATCCTTGTCAACACCTGTTGTTTCCTGTGTTGTTAATTCTAACCATTGCGAAAGGTGTGAAATGATATCTCATTGTCATTTTAATTTGTATTTCTCTGATGACGAGTGATGTTTAGCATCTTTTCATGTATTTCTTAATTATCTGTAGATCTTCAGAAAAATGTCTATATCTTCTGCCCATTTTTTAACTATATTATTTGGGTTTGGGTGTTCAGTTTTACCAGTTCTTTATATATTTTGGATACTAACCCTTTATCAAATACATCATTTGCAAGTTTTTCCCATTCCAAAGGTTGCCTTTTAGTTTTATTGATTTTTTTCAGTGTGCAGAAATTTTTATCTTAATGAAGTCCCAATAGTTATTTTTGCTTTTGTTTCCCTTGCCTCCGGAGATATATCTATTAAGAAGCTGCCATGGCCGGTGTCAACGAAGTTACTGCCTGTGTTATTCTCTAAGATTTTGATGGTTTCCTGTCTTACAGTTAGGTCTTTCCTCCATTTGAATTTCTTTTTGAGAGTGCTGTAAGTGGTGCAGTTTCATGCTTTTGCATGTTGCTGTTCAGTTTTCCCTATACCATTTGTATATATTTGTATTTGGGAAAAGACTTTTTCCCATTGAATATTCTTCCCCGCTCTGTCAAAGATTAGTTGACTATATATTTGTGGGTTCATTTCTTCATTTTCTTCTGTTCCATTGATCTATGTGTCTGTTTTTGTGCCGGTACCATGCTGTCTTGATAACTACATCTTTGTAATATAGCTTGAAGTCCACAATTGTGATGGCTCCAACTTTGCTTTTTCAAGATTACTTTGACCATTTGAAGTCTTTTATGGTTCCATATAAGTTTTAGCATGGTTTGTTCTAGCTCTGTGAAAAATGCTGGCAGTATTTTGAAAGAGATTGCATTAAATGTGTAGACTGCTTTAGGTAGTATGGATATTTTAATAATATTTTTCTACCAATCCATGAACATGTAAGTCTTTCCATTTCTTTGTATTATCTTCAGTTTCTTTTATCAGAAAAGTTTTATTTCTAGTTTTCAGAGTACAGATCTTTTACCTCTTTGGTTAGGCTTATTCCTAGGCAACCTAGGGTTTTTGGTACAATTGCAAGTGGGATCAATTGCTTGATTTCTCTTTCTGCTGCTTCATTATTAGTGTATAGAAATGCAACTGATTTTTATACATTGATTTTATATCCTGCAACCTCACTGAATTTGTGTATCAGTTCTAGCAATTTTTTGGTGGAGTCTTTTGGGTTTAGTATATAGAGTGTCATGTCACTTGCAAATAGTAAAAGTTGGACTTTTTCCTTGACAATTTAGATGTCTTTTTTTTTTTTCTTTTTGTTGTTTGATTATTGAGGCTGGGACTTCCAATACTATATTAAATGACAGTGGTGAGAGTGGGCATCGCCGTCTTATTCCTAACCATAGAGGAACAAGTTTTTCCCCATTGAAGATTATATTAGCTTTGGGTCTTTCATATATGGCCTTTATGATGTTGAGGTATATTTCCTCTATCTCTACTTTGTTGAGGATCGTTACTAAGAATGGATACCTAACTTTGTCAAATTTTCTTTTATGCACCTATTGAGAGAACCATATAATTCTTATCCCTTACTTTATTAATGTGGCATATCACATTGATTGATTTGTAAATATTAAATCACCTTGACAGCACAGGAATAAATCCCACTTGATCATGGTGAATAATTCTGTTAATATACTTCTGTATTCGATTTGCTACTATTTTGTTAAGAATTTTTGCTTCTATTTCATTAGGGATATTGGCCTGTAGTTCTCTTTTCTGGTGGAGTGTTGGTTGGGTTTCGTAATCCAGGTAATGCGGGCCTCATTGAATGCATTTAGAAGTTTTTCTTCCATTTCTATTCTTTGGAATAGTTTGAGAAGAATAGGTATTAACTCTTCCTTAAATGTTTGGTAGAATTCCCCTGGAAAGCCATGGGGCTTTAAACTTTTGTTCTTGGGAGAATTTTGATTAGTAATTCCATTTCTTTGCTGGAAATCAGTCTATTCAAGTTTTCTATTTCTTCCTGCTTCAGTTTTGGTAGTTTATAAGTTTCTAGATATTTATTCATTTCTTCCAAGTTGTCCAGTTTGTTGGCATAAAATTGGGCATAATATTCTCTTATAATCATTTGTATTTCTGCAGTGTTGGCTGTTATTTCTCCTGCCTCATTTGTGATTTTATTTATTTGGGTCCTTTATCTTTTTTTTTTTTTTTTTTTTTTTTTGAGAAGTCTGGCTTTTTTTTTTTTTTTTTTTTTGAGAATTTCTTTACCAATTTTATTAGTTCTTTCAAAGAACCTGTTCTTGGTTTTATTGATCTGTTCTACTGTGGTTTATTTTAATTTGTTTTATTTTATTGTTTTATTGTTTTATTGTTTTATTTTTTATTTCTTAGTTTCTACATCTTTAATTTTTGCTCTAATTCTTATTATTTTCCTTCTTCTACGGTTTTGTACTTGGTAAAGTCTTTTGTGTCCTAGTATGTGATCTATTCTAGAGAGTGTCCCATATGCACTTGAAAAGAATGTGTTATGCTGCTTTAGGACAAAATTGTTCTGAATATATCTGTTAAATGTTTCTGATCCAGTGTGTCATTCAAAGCCATTGTCTCCTCGACTTTTTGCTTAGATGATCTGTCCATTTATGTAAGTAGGGTATGAAAATCCCTTATATCACTATTATTATCAATGAGTTCTTTTATGTTTGTTATTGTTTTATATATTTGGGTACTGCCGTGTTGAGGGCACAAATATTTATAATTGTTAGATTTTCTTGTCAGATAGTCCCCTTTATTATGATATAGTGCTCTTCTTCATCTTTTGCTACAGACTTTATTTTTTATTTTTTTTAAAGATTACATTTATTTATTCATGAGAGACACAGAGAGAGAAGCAGAGAAACAGGCAGAGGGAGAAGCAGGCTCCATGAAGGGAGCCCAATGGGACTTGATCCCAGGACTTAGAATCACACCCTGAGCCAAAGGTAGACGCTCAATCGCTCAATCGCTCAATCGCTGAGCCACCCAGGCATCCCCAGTCTTTAGTTTAAAATCCAGTTTGCCTGATATAAAGACTGCTATTCCAGCTTTTGTTTGACTTCCATTTGCAAAACAAATGCTTTTCCATCCCCTCACTTTCAAACTGCAGATGTCTTTAGGTCTAAAATGAGTCTCTTGAAGGCAGCATATAGTTGGGTCTTGTTTTGTTTTGTTTTAATCTGTTCTGACACCCTCTCTTTTTATTGGAGCACTTAGTCCATCTACATTCAGAATATTCATTGATTATTGATCATTTATTATTTAGTGCCATTTAATTACTTGTTCTGTCATTGTTTCTGGAGATTTTCTCTGTTCCATTTGATTCTATGTCACTTTGGTCTTTCTTTCCTAGTGAAAGAGTCCCCTTTAATATTTCTTGCAGGGCTGGTTTAGTGGTCATGAAATCTGGGAAACTCATCTCTCCTTCTGTTCTGAATGACAGCCCTGCTGGATGATGTATTCTTGGCTGCATATTTTTCCTATTGAGCACGTTGAATATATCATGCCACTTTCTTCTGGCTTGCCAAATTTCTGTGGATAAATCTGCAGCTAGGATTGTGGATCTTCCCCTGTAAGGTGGGGACTACTTTTCATCTTGCTGCTTTTTGAATTTTTTTTCTTTATCAGTATATTTTACAAATTTAACTACATTATGTCTTGGTGTTGGCCTGCTTTTGTTGATTTTGATGGGAGTACTCTGTGCCCCCTGATTTGGATATCTGTTTCCTTCCCCAGATGAAGGAAGTTTTCAGTTATTGTTTCTTGAAATAAATTTCCTGCCCCCTTCCTCTCTCTTCTTCTGGGATTCCTCTGATATGAATGTTATTACATTTGATGGAGCTACTAAGTTCCCTAAGTCTATCCTTGTGATCTATATTTTTCCTTTCTCTCTTTTGTTCATTATTCTATCTTCTACATCACTTATTCATTCCCTTTCTTCTTCCATCCTTGTGGCCATTACATCCAGTCAGTTTTGAATCTCGGTTATTGTATTTTTTATTTCTGACTGTTTTTTAACTCTTATTTCTATGGTAAGGGTCTCCATGATATCTTACTTGCTTTTCACAAGCCCAGTGAGTATCCTTATGATTATTGCTTTTAATTCTCTATCAGGCATATTACTTATATCTGTTTCAATTACATCTCTGGCTGTGACCTTTCCTTGTTCTTTCTTTTGGAATAAATTCCTCCATTTGGGATTTTGTCTATATCTCTGTCTTCTTCTCTGTGTTAGGAAATCAATCCTGTTATGTTTCCTGCTCCTGAGAGCAATGGCTTTATGAAGAAGAGGTCATATAGTGTCCATGGCCTGGCTTTAAAGAATGTCTCTGGTGTGTGTTGCATGCACTCTGCTGCTGTGTTTTGGCTGCTTTATCTCTTAGGTCAGTCATCTATAGAGGCTCTCTTTGCCTGCAGTACACAGTGTTCAGACCTTAGCCATGTTGTGGTGAGTTTTAACTAGATGTGCTCTGATTGGGTTGCTAAAAAAGACCTTATGCTATTTCCACTAGAATTGAAACTTTGCAGAACTCCATGGTCAGTAGACGTAGTGCGTACAGTGCTTTGTGCTGGTCTTCTGAGGAAGGGGCCTCTGTGCTGGTCCTTAGGTACACTTGCCCAAGAAAAGCAGTGTCAGCAAAGCACTGGGAGGTGGGACTTGGTGTGAGCAGGTTAGGCAGCCAGTGTTGGCACTGTGCTGTTACTAAAGTTAGTTTATGCAAGGGGCAGGGCAGGAAATGGCAAAAACTCACTAAAATCAGCCCCTCTTATTTTTCCCAGCCAAGTTCCTGAAGGAAGTCTTTATCTCTTGCATATTCCTGTGCACTCCTCTCTCTGTCTTGCCTTTCTCTGCCACCATGGTTTCCTCCCCGCCACAGCAACCAAAATCTGTTTATCCCCCAAAGCATGTCTCTGCATTTCCTATCTTCCTTGATGTGGCTCCTTCTAGTTGTACATTTTGTTCTGTCAATCCTCAGGTTGATTTCTTGGTTATTCAAGAATGATTTGATAGTTATCCAGCTGTGTTTGAGGGACAGGTAAGCCTATGGTCTTCCTACTGCACCACTATCTTAACTCCTCCCTCTCTTAGTACATTTTTACAAAAGACATTGGAATTTAGTTATTAATGCATTTATGCTTGATATGCAATGTTGGTCATCTTTATGTAACTTGTCAAGAAGATTAAAGGTTCTGTAGATGGTTTCTGAGAAAATCAACTAAAGCAAGTATGCAGTCATAAGAAACCAAATAGGTTATGTGTGGCAGGGTCAAAAATTAACACTAGAGATTCACATCTATAGAGGAGAAGTTGGTTTTATTGCAATCTTGAAATACCAAATTCCAAAAACTGAGATTGCTATTTGTTGTTTTGTGTTATTTCTTGGGAGGAAAAATAGAGCCCATATTGCTAATAAAGGATATTTAGTTGTTCAAATGGATTAATTTGTAGTTTAGTGATATAAAGTATTGCTGATAGGAAATGTGAGGAAAGGTTGAGATCATCATGGTTTAGAGGAACATGTATGAATGTTAGATGGTGAATTTCCCTGTTGTTAACAATAATTGCAACAAGTGCTATTTATTGAGTACTTAATCTCCTAGGAAATGTTCTAAAGGCTTTATATGAATTGACTCAATTAATCCTCAGAGCAACCTTATAAGGTAGGTATTACAATTATACTTAAAAGAGGAAAGAGTCAACAGAACACGTCTAAGGTCAGTTTTTAAATGGCAGAGCCAGACCTCCAATCAGTCAGTCTGACTCTTGAGTCCTTTATCTGAACAACCACCAGGCTAATCAAGAAATTAAGGACATGTCTTGTAAAGCCAGATACCTGTTTTGTAATATGAAAAGTTAAAAATTCTTGTAATTAAGGAAGATATGTCTCATAATGTACAAACATCTTCTTAATAAAAGTTATTGAAAAGACACTAAAGTTAAAGTTGTCAGTAACTTTTGTTTAAGTGTATGAGTTGTTGGATATACAACACATAACTTCTGTTTGCCTGCTTGATATACAATCAGAAATTTTATCTATTGTTAAAAAATTAAACCAGACCACTAGCGTTTTATGAAATAGTAAATTTATTTACTTGTCAAGCCGGAGATGTACCAATGAAGATGTTCACTGGAGTGGAAAAAAATCAAGATTTTCACTGATGGGGAAAATCAGGAATTTATAAGTGCTAGAAATGTGAGGATTCATGAAGGTCATACTATTTTGTTTATAGTATTATGATTATACCTGTATGAAGTTATATTATGCAACTTTAAAAGTTGGTGTGCTTAAGAAGTATTGATTTATAGACATTCTTCATGTATTTTGGATACAGGTCATTTGTCAGAATTAATATTGAAAATATTTTCACCGAGTCTGTAGCTTGCCTTTTCATTTTCTTAATTCAATGTTTCAATAAGCAGAAGATTTTAATATGATAAAGTTCAATTTGTCAATTTAATTTTTTATATTTACCACATTTTGTACTTTATTTAAGCAATTTTTTTCCATTCCACGGTTATGAAGATAGACTCCTATGGGCTTTTTTTTTTTTAATTTGAGAAATTGTATTATTTTATCTTTGATACTTAAAGTCTTATCCATCTCAAATTATTTTTCTATATGGTCTGAGGTAGGGGTTGAGAATCTTTTATCTCCATATGTACATCCAATAACTCTTATATCACTTGTTTAAAATTTTTCCTTCTTATTGAATTAACTTTGTGGCTTTATAGAAAATCAATTAACTATACACATATAGGTCCATTTCTAGACTCTCACTTTCACTTTCAATGATCCAGATGTCTATTTTTTTTTTTTTTTTTAAGTAGACTCCACATCCAGCATGGAGCCCAATGCATGGCTCAACCTCACAACCCTGAGTTGAGATCAAGATTTGGAAGCTCAACTGACTGAACCACCCAGGTGCCCTCCAAATGTCTATTTTTACACCAGTCTTACTCTTTCTTAATTGTTGTAGCTTTATAATAAGTCCAAAATCATGTAGTGCATTCTCCATCTTAGTTTTCCTTTTTATTTTTTTCTTCTTAAGATTCTGTTTATTTATTTGAGAGAGAGACAGAGAAAGACAGCAGGAAGAGGGAGAGGGAATGAACCTACAGCAAACTCCTCACTGAGCACAGAGCCTGCTGTGGAGCCTAATCCCATGACCCTGAGATCATGACCTGTGTTGAAACCAAGAGTTAGGCACTCAGTTGACTGAGCCACCGAGGCGCCCCTTAGTTTTCCTTTTTTATTCTTTCCATCCTATTTTATACTTTTTTCTTTATAAATTTTGGAATAAACTTCACTTATACAAAAAAAAAAAATGGTCTGTTGAAATTTTGAGTGGGATAGCAATTAATCTACAGATCAATTTTGAGAGAACTGACACTTAAAAATATTGAGCTTACTCTTCTATAGATATGGTATATATTTCCATTTATTTAAGTCTTTATTTATATGCAGTTTATATTGCTATTTATGCTATGTAAATGGATTTTCCTTTTTTTCTAATATACCATAATATATAGAATTACAATTGATTTTTGTAAAAAATCTTTTATATGAGGTTTATCATTTTTGTAATTAATTATAGTGGTTTTTCTGTAAATCCAAATCACTTGGGAATAAAGATAGTTTTACCTTATTTTTCCAATCTTTATGTCATTTATTTATTTTCCTTGCTTTGTAATAGCTAGAGATCCAATAAATACTGCATATAAAGGGTGAGAATAGATATCATTGACTGTCATACAATTTTAAAACATGTATTTATTATTTTACCATTAAGTATGATGTTACTATAGGTTTTCATGAATGTCTATTATCATAAATAGGATATATTTTTCTATTTATATCCTATATATTTGTTGTTGTAGCTTTATTGTTATATAAAGCTATATATTATATCTAATAACTTTTATACCACTTGTTTAAAAAATTTCCTTCTCTATTGAATTAGCTTTGTGGCTTCGTAGAAAACCAATTAACACTACACATATAGGTCCATTTCTTGACTCTCACTTTCTAGTTTGCTGAGGCTTTTTACCATGAATACATATAAAATTTTGTATATAAATTTATTTTAATCTAATGGAGATAATTATGTCTTTTATCCCCTTACTTTATTAGTATGATGAATTACATTGATTTTCAAATGTAAAATTAGCCTATATTCTGAGATAAACCCCTTTGGTAATATTACTACTTTTTTGTATTGTTGGATTCAACTTACTAATATTTTTTAATGATTAAAATGCTCTCTTTGTGTGAAATATTGGTGTGTAGTATCTCTTAGATTTTGTAGCAGTGCAATGCTAGCATCCTAGAATGAATTGTGAAATTCTCCTTGCTCTTCTACTTTTTTAAACAATCAATATAGAATTGATTGTTTTTGTTCCCTAAATGTTTGATAGAATTCACCAGTGAAACCATCTGAGACTGAAGTTTTTTCATGGGCAGATTATTTTCCAACTTTATTTAATTATAATTGATATCTAAAAATGTGTACATATTTAAAGTGTATGAATTGATTAATGATATACATACATGCCCACAAGACCACTACTATACATGTCTCTCCTCATCATGCTCCCTTTTCATATTTATAACCAAATTCTCTGGCATTGATAAGCCCAAATCTTAATTTTTTTTGTATGCTTAACTTTTTGATCATCCTCTTGGTAAGTAACCAACTTCTTGTTACTACCACCACTATACCCCACCCCCACTCAGGTGGATGTCCTCCATATCCTACTTAAGGTCTAACACCCTGCCCTGTACCATCACTTCTGCTCTCCGATTTAGATAACTTATTTTCCTTGCCAAGGTTCCAATTCTGTCTCCCATCCCATGTAGGTTGCAATTATGAATTGAATTATGTTCCCCTAAACTTAATAATTTGAAGCCCTACCTTTCATATGATTGTATTTGGGGATGAAGCCCCTAAAGAGGTCAGTAAGGTTAGATATCATAAGAATGAGGTATTAACCTATTGACTGATTATGCTTATAAGAAGAGATTCCAAGGATGTAGATGTACAAAGAAAATACCACATCAGAAAATAGTGAGAAGATGGCATCAGCAAGCTATGGAGAGAGGATAAGGAAAAACTAAACCTGCAAACACCTTGATCTTGAAATTTCAGCCTCTAGAATTATAAGAAAATAAATTTCTGTTGTTTTAGCCACCTGGTCTTTGGTATTTTGTTATTGCAACCTTACCACACTAAGAGAGTTACCTCCTCAGATTGCTCAAATTCCAGCACTTCATGCTCAATCATCCTACTAGGGAGAAATCTCCCCTCAGGCCTCAACAACTGCCAGCAGGCCAACATACCCTACTGGCTCCCTTCAATTCCAGACTGCACCCTCATGGGAAGTCCTATTAATACCATTTGCACTCCAATTCTCCATTGTAGGTTATCTTCTCTAGTGGCAGATTTCTTCTTATATCATAGTAGACTACCTTTCTGTAGCTTCCAACCCTCATCCTCTGATACTATTTTTTTTGCATCCATGTGTGGATGCTATTATTACTACATATGGATTTTCACACTGTACATCAGGCTGGCCTTCTCCAGAGACATTAGGTCATCCTTCACTTGAATATCATTCTATGTTTAGGCTTCAACAACTTGTGTCAAACTTCCTCTGCTACTTGGATGCATTTTTCATGTTAAACTTTGATATCTCACACCAAGAACCCTTCACATGGACTCATTTCTCATCCTGCTCAGGCTCCAACTCTGTACTCTATGTAACTGTGAATCCTCCTTTACCACTCTCTCAAATGTGTATGTTTAGTTTGCCTACTACCTGACTATACCCAATGACTTTTATTAATATTAGTATTTTAATATGTTATTAATAATTAATATTTTATCAATATTGATTATTTTATTAATTTATATTTTTAGATTTCATTTTATTTCATTTATTTTTAGGAAGAGAAAGGAAATAAACAAAGCGAAAAAAATGAGAGTTGGGTAGAAACATTTTACTCTATACTGGACATTGTGGATATTACACTGTAGAAACTCTAGATTTAATTTTCTTGGGACACCTGGATGGCTCAGTCAGAAAAGCATGCTACTCTTGACCTTGAGTGGTAAGTTTGAGCCCCACATTCGGTGTAGAGATTACTAAAACAAACAACAAGCAAACAAACTTGGAAGAAATTATTAGTTTTCTTCCTTGAGGAGTACTGATTTTTGTTGTGCCAGGAAGTTAATTGTGGCTGATCACATTGAACTTGTGTAAGCTTAGGTTGATACTTTTTATAGAGTGGTCTTTTTAAGTTTTGCCTTTACCACTAGTTCTATCTTTTTAGTCTCTAAATATAGCTCTATTCCTAAGGCAAGAACCCTATGGTGATTTAATCGGAAAGTACAAGATATTTATCAAACTCTTCTAATTTGCTGGGACTCAAATTCCAAAGTATCTCCTTTGTAGTAGGCACAAGCTGCAAATCTCTGCTCAGGCTTTTCAAATTTGTAGCTTTTCTCTGGACCACTTGAAATCTCCTGTTCAATTCAGTGGTAAGTCAAAGGATATAATGGCAATTTATACATAGTTTTGGGGTTCTCTCTCTTTTGGTGTCTTTCGATGATTTTCTTCCTCAATTTCCATCTGCACTAATGGTCTGTTACTTCAACTTTTGTCACCTCAACTCAATGAAATAAACTTTCTCCTTAAATGCCAGACAATATCACAGTGTAGCAGGAGCTGTGCTCTTAGGAGAAAAGCTATCTTAACGTTGGTATTACTAAGTTTCATTCCATGTTTTCAAAAGTCATGTGGGTCCAGTTTCCAACTGTAATTGTTATATATCAGTATCTTCAAGTATTTGCATGTGTTTTTTTTTTTTAAAGTTGTATTCTAACTTTATAGTTGCTATTAGCAGGAGGCTCAGTCCAAAATGAGTAATTTCACCATTAACAGTATTGAGGGATCCCTGGGTGGCGCAGCGGTTTGGCGCCTGCCTTTGGCCCAGGGCGCGATCCTGGAGACCCAGGATCGAATCCCACGTCGGGCTCCCGGTGCATGGAGCCTGCTTCTCCCTCTGCCTATGTCTCTGCCTCTCTCTCTTTCTCTCTCTGTGACTATCATAAATAAATAAAAAAAAAAAAATTAAAAAAAAAAAAAGAGAAAAAGAACAGTATTGAGACCGTGCCTTGTATTCAGTTTTAATATCTCTTAGGCATGTTCCAAGTAGTTGAAAATTTAATTTTTTTCCGTCATAAAGTGTTACAGATATTTTGAAGAAACAATACATATGTTCATCTTACAAATAAGGACATGAATGTGACACTTACATATTTTGATATGGTATATGAAGGGGAAAAATCATGCATATATTCCAGAAAATTCCTTGTCGGTTTGGTAATTGTGATTTAAATATCTGTTCTACAACTTTCTTTGAATAATTAAACAAAGCTATATTGATGACAAGCTGATGAATAAAACATGACCCTGTAAAAAGTATTTTGAAATAGGGCTAATATTTGAGTTTTCCAATTACAAATTTTATGCAAAATATATGGCATTTTGTATCATGCTTATGTATTTGGTAAAAATCCAATAATTTTTATATTATTTATAAATTTAATTCAACTCAAATATATTGAAAATGGAAAAGCAAAACACTGAACTCAATTGAGATTTAATGATTTTGATGGATTTTCCTAGCTTGTACAGCTGATAAAGCCAACATTCAAACCTAAGCATTACCAACTAGATTTAACTATCTTTTTTTTTTAGATTTTATTTATTTATTCATGAGAGACACAAAGAGAGAGGCAGAGACATAGGCAGAGAGAGCAGCAGGCTCCATGCAGGGATCCCTGCATGTGAGGGACTGGATCCCAGGATTCCAGGATCATACCCTGGGCTGAAGGCAGGTGCTCAACCGCTGAGCCACGCAGGCATCTATAACTTTCTATCTATCCATACATACCTATATATATATGCTCCTAAATACACACACACACACATATATATAAACATATGTACACACAAATACACATTTCTTTTAAATTGTCTTTTTAATAAGCACTTAAATTATTTATAGTTTTTATGTGTGTAATAAGTATTTGAACATAATATATGCTTTTATGGTTATACTAGCTGTACTACTTTATATTATTAGGAGCAGAATTATGAATTATGGGATCAAATAATTTTTTTAAATTCACATTTTAATACAGCTAAATAGATTTCAATTTAGGGTCAAATAGTTTCTTCATACATATCAAAGACTAAACAATTTAAAATATGCAATTTCATTTGATTTTGCTTAATTTTGCGAAATAGTTTGTACAAAAGACAGTTTCATGTTGTTGTAAGTTGTATTTCCCTGATATGCACCTTAACTTCCCTGTCAGGTTGACATTCTGTTCACCTGTTTTTCAAATTGTCTGGTCACATATTTTACTTACTTCTCTATTAGACTGTGTTTTGGTAGGTATATAGAGTTCCCTTTGTATTATGAATAATTAAGCTATTTTTGCTACATTCATCTTAAATAGTTCTTTTTTTTTCAGTTAATTGCTTGTTTTTGAAATTCATTATGGATGATTTGTCATGCAGAGTTTTCAATCTTCTTAATCAAATCTACTGGACTTTCTTTTTTTCCTGAATTTTTGATACTTTAGAAACACTTGTAACTCTAAAATTATACATCTAAAAAGATTCTGCATGTCTTCATTGATATATAGGTATTAAATTATTATCCTTTACTTTTAGTAATTTAATCTACATTTCTTTTGATAATGGATTGAGATAGTTATAACATCTTATTTCTTCAATGGCTCATCAGATGACTCAAAATTTATATATTATGTATCCTTCTATAACTGTTATTTTCTATAAAGCCACTTATTTCTTTTAAAACTATTTTTAATTACTGTGTTTTGATATTATTAATTTAAATAAATGGACCTTCTTATCTCCATTCTTATAAAAAATATTTTAGTCATGATAAAATGTTAATATAAACGTTTGGTCATTTTTTTCTCCATGTATTTAACTTTTGTTTGAAAAAAATTTCTTTCTAAATTACCTGTTTACATTTTTATGTATATATTTATGAATGTATTTATACCCCGTCTCATGCAGAAAGAAATTTAAGGCAGCTTCAAAGATCATAGAGTACAAAGATATAACTTCAAATGAAATGCATTTGTGGGAAAAGAAAGGAAAATATTTGAGATAGAAAATTGTTCCATACGTGAGATGAGAAGTGAAACACACCAATCTACCTACATGCTAAACTGTTGCCGTCTATGAAGGAGAAACAAAGACCAGACTTACCCTGCATCTTTAGCTATGGAAACTTAGAAAAATTATATAAAACATTGGTTTTGTATTGTTAATTAATAGCCATTGCAAGGAATGATCCATGAGAAAAGGAGAATAAATAAATTGCCCTGTGAGAGTCTTACCTTAGTGTCTGGAGAGAATTTCCACACTATAGTCTAGGAAAGGAGAATCAAACAAAGCAAAACAGTCTCACTGTGTAGAGAATATACAGTTTGGCATTTAGGGAGGCCAAAGAAGCTAGAATCTGCAGAGCAAAATATCAGAGTGAAAAAGAGCTACAAAAAGAGTGTTCCAGAGATCTGCGAAGGGATTACCTCAAGTCTTCGACAGAATCCTTACCTGAACATTTGAGGAAAATTCCCAAGTTGGGTAATGATGAAACAGTCACTTAATAAAAGTGAACCGAACAATCCCTGAGACTCACACACTGCTGGAAATAATTTTTGTTTCTTCTAATCCAAGTTAAATGTCCTTCTAATACTGGCATCATGTAGAATCCTCAAAACTGTTGCCTCAGTTATGGGGACAACTAATTAGACTGTGACTTAGACTAAAGACTGCCCTGGACACATGTTATCAAACTTAACACAAGTCATTGAGGAGCAAAATTATCCAAATTAACATAACAATACCCCAGAACAATGCTAAAGAAAGTGTAAAGAAATGTGGCCCCTAATTAGCATAAATTTCCAAATGCTTAGTATTGAGTGAAAAGAGGGACATTTGACCCATAACTAGGAAAAATGATCAATAAAAATAGACCTATGATAGATATAGATGATATAGATATAATGATATAGACTATAGAATTAGGGGATTAAGACATTAAAAGCATTATTATAAAGAGATTGCATATTTCTAAGAAGGTAAGGCATAAACATGATGAGAGAAATGGAAGGTGTAAGAAGATACAAATCATATTTCTAGAGATGAAAAATATACATCAAATGAAATATACTTTGGATAAAATTAATAGAGTAGATGTTTCAGAAGAAATTATTAGTGAGTGAGAAAACATAGCAATATAATATATTCAAAAGAAAGTACACAGAGGAATAAAAACATTTAAAAAATGAACTCAGAGTCAGTAACCATTTAGTAAAACACAAAAAGAAGGACAGGAGCTGAAAACTATTAGCAAGAACTTTTCTAATTTTATAATATCTATAAACTCACAACACTAAGAATTTCAATGAACTCTAAACAGAAATAATTATGAAAAAATCAAACCAAGACATAATCAAATAAAATTCCTAAAACCTGATAAAAAGTAAACCTTAAAAGTATCTAAAGGGATGGGGTAGGGGAGAAGAAATAAATTATGTATATTAAAAATATATATGTATAACCGTTGACTTGTCATAAAAAAATCATGCTTTATTGAAGAAAAGGGAGTAAAATCTTTAAATTTTTGAAAGAAAATAAAACCACCAACTTGGAATGCTACACCTATAAACTTATCTTTAAAAAATGTAAGTAAATTTTCATATAGACAACCAAAGCTGAAAGAATTTACTGCCAGCATATCTGTCCTATAAGCAGTGTTGAAGGACATTATTAAAATAGGCAGAAGGAGATCTGGGTCTGCACAAAGGAATTCAGAGCACCTCATATAACAAATATGTGGGTAAACATATTTCTTTAAAATCCTCTTTTTTTTTATTTATGTCAAATCATTTAAAAATATCATTGATAATAAAGCAGAGTAATAACAATGTGTTATGGAGCCTATACCATAAGTAGAAGAAAATTGCATGCCATCAATAGAACAAAGGGCAGAATGTGACAAATATAATTGTACATTTTAAACTTCTTGTAATAAACATGAGGTAGGATCCTTAAAGATGAAAAGTTGCATGCTTTTCCCCTAAGATAGGGAATAGAGTTAAAATATCCTTTTCACCATGCCTATTCAACATTATACTTGAAATCCTAGCCGGTTTAATAAGGCAAAAGTAAATAAATAAAAGGATTGAAAGTTGTAAAATAATAAAGCTATCTATGTGTACATACTCCATTGGGTATGTAGAAAGTCCTAAAAAGTAGATAATAAAGATATTAGAAATAATAAGTGAATTTAGCAATATTGCAGGTTGGAAGTCATTATATGAAAAAAAAACTATTTTTAATAAATTAGCAATAAGTAATCCCATCTGAGAAATGAAAATATGTCATGTATAATGGCATCAAAAATATGATACATTTTAAGATAAATTATCAAATACATGCTGGAATTGTACAATTAAAACTAAAAATATCGCTAATAGAAAAACATTTAAAGGTATGCCATGTTTATGAATTGGAAGATGCAGATAGTTAAGGTATAAATTCCCCCAATTTTCCTCTATTTACACCCCACTACCAAAATTCCAGAAAAAAAAAATTGTCTTTTAGGGAGTTTATTTATTCATGAGACAGAGAGAGAGAGAGAGAGAGAGAGAGAGAGGCAGAGACACAGGCAGAGGGAGAAGCAGGCTTCCCACAAGGAACCTGATGTGGGACTCTATCCTGGATCCCGGGACACGCCCTGAGCGAAAGGCAGACGTTCAACCGCTGAGCCACCCAGGCGTCCCCAGAAAAAAATTTTTAATAGAAATTGGCAAACTGATTCTAAAATTTATATGGAAGTACAAAGGACCTAAAATGGCAAAAACTATTTTAAAATATAAGGACAGAGAGAATTTACATCATCTTATTTTAAGACTTACTGTTAAAGTAAGATACTGTGGTGATCTACTTGTGTGATGGCAAGATGCTGTGGTTTTGGCTTAAAGACAAGCTAGGGTCAACTCAACAGAAGAAAGTCCAGAAGTAGACATGTGCATATACAAAAGAATGTTTTTTACTATTATTTCCAAAGGGAAATTTAATAGAGAAATTTAATAGAATTTAATAGAGGAAGAATAGTTTAAAACAAATAATGTTTAAAGAAATGTATATTCATAAGTAAAAGAAAAGAACATTGACTCATATTATACCATACACAAATTTTCACTCTAAATAGAAGATAGCCCAACATAAAGAATAAAGTATAAAATATTATAGGAAATATAAAAAGATAATAAAGACAAAAATTTTATTTCCTTAGGTTTGGCAAACATTTTTTAGATTAAAAATAAATTAATTAATTAGCCTCAATAGTAGACATCTTTTATGTACTTTATGTCCTTCTTAGATATCATTTTGTGAAGTGTCTGTTAAAATATTTTGTCCATTTTCACTAGGTCAATTAATAATAATTGGGTTTCAAATAGGTTTTAAATGATACTTACATATTCTATATATAGTCATTAATCAGTATTTTTTGCAAATATTTTCTCCCAGTCAGTGGTTTTCTTTATTTTTTGAACAGTATTTCTTGTAGAGCAGAATTATTTAATTTTTGTGGAGGCTAATTAATTAATTTATTTTTAATCTAAAAAATTCTATTATTTAACACCATAATGAAAACCTTTTATACACATTTTAGAATTTCTAAAACAAATTAACTGGCAAAACCCAAATGCTGGCAAGATTTCAGAGCAACTGAAACTCTTTTACATTGCCGTTGGGATTGTAAAATTATACAAGCATTTTGGAAAACAGTTTGGCAATTTTTTATGAAGTTAAACATATACTTACCATGAGACCCAGCCACTCCACTTCTAGTTGAAATGAAAACATTTCTCCACAGAAACATTTGAACATGAATGTTTACTACAGCTTTATTTATAAGAAGTCCAAACCGGAAACAACATAAATATAACAGTTATATGGCTAAAAAAATAACGATATGCTCATAAGTGGAATAGTGTTCAGCAATATAACAGAATGATCTATTGAAGACATGCAACAACATGGATGAATCTTAGCAACATTATCCTGAGTGAAAGAAGCCTGACACAATTTCATTTGTTTTAAAATCTAGCAGTGACAAACAGAATCATTGTGACAAATGGAAGTTTGGTAATTGCCACAGTGGTGGTGCGGGGAATGGACTAGAAAGGGTTTATAGAGAACCACTTTGGGATGATGATGATCTTCTGCATTTTAATTGTAGCAGTGGTTGCACAAATGGACCAATTTATCAAAACTCATGAGTACAGTGTGTTGCGGTTTGCACATATTCATAGGATCCATAAAATAGACAAAGAACTTTCCTCATACAGCACAGTGATACAGTGCATTGATCAAAGTGTGAAATAGCCATCTCGAAACATCAGTATTCATAAAATAGAATAAAAAGTCAAAGTTTAAAAGCTTAATCAAGAAAAATAAAGATATTTTAAAAGTTTGCAGAAAAAAAAAGATTAATCTTAATATATGGAAATGCTTCTATCAGTAGTTTTCTGCTACACTGAGCAAAAAGTTAATCAGTAATATTTGATTATATTATTAACATTGTGAGACCAAAGAACACTTAAGATATTAAGCATTTATTCTGAAACAAAATATTTTTATTAGAAGACACTATGGGCAAAATGATGGAACACATCCAATGTTTAAATAGCTTGAAATTTGACAGATGCTAGGGTTTTCTTTTTGTCACTATTCCATGGCATTCTCGTATAAATCAGAATATCTTTACAGAAAAGAATATACCAATTCCTTTATTTATGTTAGCAGGTTAATTCCACTGTCATTCCCATAATACCTCTTTCTGAAAATCACTAGCTCTGACATTCTTCTGTGTGGTTTAGAAATAGAATCTCAGAGTTAAAAACAATGACATGAAAATCTCATTCCTGAAATTCAATTTCAGTAAAAAAACAAACAAAAAAAGTGAAGCCATAGTGAAATAACTGGCTAAGAGAAGAACAGATCAAGAGCTGACTTATTTTAGAAGAAATGAAGAATCAACCAGAAAAATAAAACAAACAAACATTATGGAAATGGATGGTCTTTGTTACTTAGGCATTATTTGACTATTCAAAGTACCTACTTCAAGTGATTACAATTCTTTTCTAGCTTTTAGAAAATTAAACAAAGATTACATTCAATTATTTTTAAATTGAAATTTATATTCAGCATAAGTATTTTTTACACTCAAAATTTTGGTCGACTCAAAACATTACATTAGTTATAGTTATGCAAGGTAGTGATTCAACATATCTGTACATTATGCTCTGCTTACCACAACTGTAGCTACCGTCTGTCACCATAACTCTATTACAATATTACTGAATATGCTCCCTATGCTGTACCTTTTATTCCCATGACTTATTCATTCCATGACTGGAAGCCTGCATCTATCACTCTGTTCACCCATTTTGCCCCTTCCCCAACCCCTTCCCTCTGACAACCATCAGTTTGTTCTTCACATTTATAGGTTTGATTCTACTTTTTGTTTGCTCGTTTGTTTTGTTTTCTAAATTCCACATATGAGTGAAATCATATGAAATCATATGACTTTATCTTTCCCAGTCTGACCTATTTCACATAGCTTACTACCCCCTAGATCCATCCATGTTGTCACAAATAGCAAGACCTCATCCCTTTTTTGGTGGCTACATAATATTCCAGTGTGTGTGTGCGTGTGTGTGTGTGTGAGTGTGTACCACACCTCATGTATCCATTCATCTATAGATGAACACCTATAGATTGTTGCTTCCACAGCTTGACTATTGTAAATAATGCTTCAATAAACACAAAGTGGACACATCTTTTTTTTTTTTTTTAAGATTTATTTATTTAATTGAGAAGGAGAAAGAGTGACAGAGAGAGCAGAGTGGAAGGGCAGTGGAGAGAGTCTTAAGCAGAATCCATCCTGAGCGTGGAGCCGAATGTGGAGCTCCATCTTATGACCCTGAGATCATAGCCTAAACTGAAACCAAGAGTCAGACAGTTCACCACCCAGGCACCTCAACATCTTTTTGAATTAGTTTCCTTGGCAATATGAGTATAGTGGTAAGACAAAAATCTCTACTTTCACTGATTAGAACTACATAAAATTTGTGTATATGTAGGGAATTAGGCCTTTTGTATCTGATTTTCTGAGTTGTAATTTTACTTAATGTTTCTTACTTGAGCAGGATATTTCACATTAGCAAGCCTCAGGTTTCTCTTCTATAAAATGGGGATAATGACACAAACTTCATGTGTTTTCTGTGAGGATTCCTTGAGCTAATGACCATAGAACACTTAGTATGCAGTAAATAGTAAAAAACTGTTAAAAGAATTATTTGATCCAAAGGAACTTCTACTCTCTGCCACCACTGTACTTATTATGCCCACTGGTCACCTCTTACACTGTGACTTTCCTTCCACTGGACCTTCAGTGAGGCTCCCCTGGTCTATCATCTTAACCCATCCTTAGTACCTTGGAATCCCAATGACTCTATACTTTTAAAAACGGGGGAGTCTCTGTACAATGTGTTACTTCACCCTATATTTACATGGGTAAGGATCTTTCTTCACCTTTCTAATAGAGTTCAGTTGATATACTTCAAGGTAAAAGTTTTCTGAACCAATCTATGATAAGAAATATTTAGCTGTTTAACCACACAGAAAAAATACGTGTGTGTGTATGTGTGTGTGTATATTCATGTCCTAGTAGATACATTGTTGAATAGAAAATGATTTGCTATGATTTTAATGTTATCTCCTTTCCTGGTTCTATATAATTACCCATATAGTCTCTATTCTTTTATACATTGGCTTCAATGATTTATGAGAAAATATAAACTATAATGAAGAATTTATCTGAATCTCTCTCTTTCCTCTCCACATGCCCATGTCTTACATGTATGTCATCCTTTCAGTAATGATATTGATTCTAATTATTTACCATCAATTTCCCACTTTAACATCTTTTTCAGATGCTATTTAATATCAAAATTCAGTACTTAAGCTTTGTGTTTCCTTTTTTGCTTTATTTTTATTTTTAGAGCAGGGGCTTAAGTGCCATTTAATTTCCATTCTGTATAGTAAGAATGCTAAAAGGCATTTTAGAACTGAAATAACTATTTCATTTTCCTTACATTTATTATTATAGGTTCCCTTAAACTCAGCAGTTTTAAAGCTTTATTTTTAGAGGCAAGTCACTCTTAGATGGCAAGGGACTATTATTTGGCGCTGAAACAATGAACTGTGTCCCATTCTTCTTTAAGACCTTTCTATTTTTTTTGTCAGCAAATAGCCAATTGTGAAGAGTCTATTTTTCTCAGTTTTTAGTTCCAAAGTCCCATCAATCAAATCAGACCTGAGGGGAGAAGGCATCATGTGTGCACTACATTTTCAAGCCCAAATGTAGTGCACAATGTGTTGCTGCTCTCTGGAGCAGTACCATCTGCTCTGAGCCAAGTTTAAAGCCAAGGGACTCCAGAAAACTAACACGTCAAAAACTTCCCACTATGCAAGGAAATCATTCTAAAGAATCTGTGTGAAATATGAACACACACATCAAAAGAAGGAAATAATATTTGAGGTAACACCATAGAATTCAGAGTGCCTATTATAGAGCTCACAAAGAAGCAGCTATACCAGGAGGTGGCACATGCCAAAGAAAAGTAAAAAATTAAAGTGACATAAAAAAGAAAAAAGCTGATCAGAATATTACATTTAAATAAATATAAACATATTTTAGTTATATTGAGGAGAGAAAAGGACCTTCTAAAGTTTGAAAGTACTTGAAGATCTTTTTTTGCAAAAAAAGTTGTAGCTCTCTTTTAAAATTTTTCTTAGAATGGTATTTTAAAGTAATTTTTAGGATACTCAATGTTTAAAATATTTAAACCATAATATTATATTAATTTAAACAAATTAATAGGGCAAAGATGTTTATAAAGTTCTAAAACTATGAGATGATCATGTTGTAGGTTAAGAATTTTTAAATGAAATAATACAGATATTATTTTTATGCAGTTGTTTAGAGCTAACAATGCTTTTATTTAAATGGTTTAAGTGCTCTTAAGTTCATTATGTTTAAATGTATTTTCCTACAGAAAAGACGAGATGATAGAATTTATATTCCTAAGCAGAGCTTAATATATACCAAATTATATAAGTGAATATATACATGCTATTTAATTTTGACATATGTTTTTCTCCTGGAAGTTTATCATGGTAATACACCAGTCAGAAAAAAGGTACATTTTAAAATTTTTCTTATGATTGTTTAATTTTGTCTTCATTTGTAGGGTATTATTTTGTGTAGAAAGCCTACATTGCAGCTTGGGGGAAAAAAAGGATAATAGAGGTTTTGGTAGAGGAGAGAGGAATAAGAAATCATGAAGAAAATGGCTATGCGGAAATAATGAGCTTGAAAGGCTTCCAGAAAAGGCAAATTTGAAAGCAGGAAAGTCTCCTAAAAGTCAAGAATGAAGGTATATTTTATTACATGCAAAAATATTGACTAGGGTTGTGAGGGGATTGAGGTGTTTTTGTTTTCTGTTATGAATGTTAAATATTGCCTCAGTTGCCATTTTGCAGTAAAATAAAGCACTCCAAAATTTAGTGGCTTAAAACAGCATTTATGATTGTCTCTCACAGTTCTAGGTGTTGACTGGTATCGGTAAGGTCATTTTCACTCAGTGTCTTCCATGCAGATGTAGTTCAGATGGCTAAAATATTCTTTTGCTAGTGTCACTACTCTAAAACAAATATAGGTGCTATATTTTCAATGAAACAAAATTTAAATTTCTTAATGGAATATACAAGATTTTTTTTGAATTCTGTCTTTACCTTCTGCTCTAAACTGCTTAACAAAATGGTTTCCTTATTCATTAGCACTTATATATCTGCAACATTTTCACATCTGTACTTGAAGTTATTCTTAGGGATGTACATCTTTCTAAAACCAGTGGTCAGTTTAATCAAACTTTCTGTAAATATGACAAAAACTAGTCATGCCCCTTTTCTTGAAATACTTTGGTATCTTAGTTGGTTTCTTTATTAATCCATTTGGGAGAATTTCTTGTTAATCTTTTTTATTACTTCTCCCTTTTCCCAGACCCCTTTCTTAAATTTCGTATAACTTCTAGGCGCTTACCAGGTCCCATTGTATACTTTTGGACCAGAACTCTCACTTGGCTCCAGGTTTGATTGTCTACAGAGAATCACAACCATTACATGGCCAAATTGAAATGAATGATCATCACATGCCCTCACTAAATCAGCTTTCCTCTGAAATTTTTCCTTATGAGTAATCTCTAATTATTCTCATTTTTATACATTTCATTTCTAATTCATTAACAATTTTTGTCAGCACTGTCTTCAAAATTACATGAGTCTAACCACTTCTCACTACTCCCACTGTCAAAACTCTAGCCCAGATTCCTCCATCTCTCTTCCAGTAATAATCTCATTGGTCTCCTTCCCTCTGCTTAGGCTCTTCTACAAGTTCATCTCCCATACAGGAACAAAGCGACCTCTAAAACAAATCAGATTACATCAGTCTCTGATTAAATTATACCAGAGGCTACCAATTATACATGTAATGTAAGATAATGTTCTTAATGTAGTTTATAAAACTTTGCATAATCTGGTCCCTCCCTGCATCCTTGATGCAATCTAGTCTCTACCATGTACTGTGTATTCTAGTCAAACTGGCTTTTTCACTATACTTCAAACACATAAAGTATGTTCCTTTCTCATTATGTTGATATTGTAAAAGTTATTCTCTTATGTGCTCTTTTAAAATAATTATTTTTGAGAACAGTGTGCGGTACAGATTAGTTATTTTTTTTCATAAAGATGTTGAGTGGTTTCATCAATATTTGTTGAAAATATTACACTTCCCTACTGAATTGCCTTATGTCATTGTCTAAAATCCATTGTACATGGGTAAATCTATTTCTGTGTTCTATTCCCTTCCATTACTCTATGTACCATCTCTATACTGTCTTGATTTCTGTAACTTTCTAAGTCTTGCAATTAGATAGTATAAGCCTCCTAATTTTGGTCTCCTTTTTTTAAAAATAATTGTTTTGGTCCTGTAGGTCACTTATTCATAAAGCAATATATCTTTTTTTCCCCCGAGAGCACTTAATATCACTTTGATGTTTACAATTATGGTACAATATGCCTAGTTTATAAAACATTATTAATATTTTGTTCTACTTGGAACTCAGCTTTGATAATCCCAATGAATATTCAGAGACTCATTGTATCAGTTCTGTTTTTAGGAGTCTAGTGTTCTGTGGAATGATAGAACATCCCATACAAAGTAAGGAATAAATTATTTTATCATACAGGTGCCATTATCTGAAGAAGAGGTAGGCCTGTCTGTGATCTGCGACAGCATATTTCATATTTGGAATACTTTTCCAACTCTTTTATTTTATTGAGTAACTTGGATGGCTATCATGTTTGCACAGAGCAAGAGCTCTGTAGCAGGTTCGAGTCTCACCGGAAGCAGTACCAAGCCTTGGGCCAAAAACCCTGGACTACCCTATGGAAGAATCTCTGTGGAAAATGATACCATGTGAAATTTATGACAAGTCCTGGTGGGAGAATCTCACTGTAGACATCTAGGTTTCTGGAGCAAAGTAAAACTTTCTAAAGCATATATCATTTAAAAAAATCTTAAAATCATTTAAAAATAGTCCCCCAAATGCTAATAAAGCCTGGTAGAAATTGAGCCTCTTGCCATCGAACATAAATGATTCTGAATCTAGATTTTAACCAATTATAAATTTAAGCAGATGAAGGGACAATTTATCATATACTGGAAGTGACAATTATAGGATTAGGCTTCAGCAGAGGGTACAGATAAGCTTTAAAAACAGATAAGCCAATACATCTCCCTTAGTTTACATCCAAGACCACATGAAGGAGTTTACTATGTCCAGCTGACCAAAAGGAAAAAGCCAAACTTGGATAGTGAGTAAGTCATGTGGTGGATACAAGCTGAAAAGGGACTGCTACTATTTTGCAGTTCCAACCATTTGTCATCCACTTGGGTACAAGGTAAAACCTGACCCAAAGTTACAATTACATGTGGATTCATGAGCAGTGGCCTATGGCTTGGCTATTCAGTCAGAGGCTTAGAAAGAAAATATCATGGGCTGAAGAATGGGAGTAAATATTTGCAAATAATATATCTGATAAAGGGTTAATATCTAGAATCATAATGAACTCTTACAACTCAACAGCAACAGCATAACAAGTAGCCTTTTAAAAAAAATGGAAAAAGGATTTGAATAGACATTTTTCCAAAGATCAGACACAATGGCCGACAAGAATGAAAAGACGTTCAATATCACTAATCATTAGAGAAAGGCAAATCAAAACCACAGTATGATATCACTACAAACCCATTGGAATAACTACTATATGAGTCTGCTAGAGTGTCCTTAACAAATACCATAGTCTTGGTGCCTTGAACAATAATTTATTTTCCCAGAAGTACAAAATCAAGTAATTGGAAAATATGATTTCTCTCGAGACTTCTCCCTTCGGCTTCTCACTATGTCATCACGTAGCCTTGTCCTCACTGTGCAGGCACACTTCTGGGGTCTCTTTTTTGTGCAAATATCCTTATTTGATAAGGACATCAACCTGGAAGGATCGGGGCCCATACCAATGGTCTCGTTTCTACTTCTCAGCTGCCTTTTCACAATTATCTCCACATATGCCCTCCCTCATGGTCTAACATTCAGTTTGTGGCTTATTTTCTACAGTGATTATACATATCCAGTCTTCAGGCCAGAGAGAAGCTTGATTTTCGTCTTAGAATCTTGGTTATACATATGTCTTCCTGAAGGGTAGAGCCATAGTAGGTCAGCAGCAATATCACCAGTCATCTGACCAGTAGCACTATTGCTTTTTTTTTTAAGGTTCCACTCATGAACAGGTGGAATATATTCCAATACTTGAATTCCAGCAGTAAGTAGGCTCTGAGTCTGTTTGTCTTGCCTTAAATAGACTTAGTCTTTTTACTAATAACAGTTAAACTCCTGGCCACCAGGAAGCCATAACCTGCAGTTGTATGGCTTTAGCTTTACATCAGTGTTCTCTTTGTGTTCTAAAATATAATCTCTGTTGTTGATACCAGTTTTTATTTTGCTTTGTTTTCTTATTTGATATATCATTGTCATGCACATGGGGCAGAAGCCACGGCAATGCTGGAAAATCGTCAGCATCGTCTACCAACTCTTCCTGTCAAAATCAGCTTCTGATTCTGTATTTTAGTATATAAAATCCTCCTTCAATACCACAAATATATACCATTGTCAGTTTTCATGCGCTATAAACTTTTAGTATGGTCAACATCATACATCCTTCATAATTTTTAACACAATGACTTTCATAGGATAGACTAAATTAAAAATTTGTTAATATTGATGAGTCTAAGGAAAATTCCATTTAGAGAAAGAAAACAGCAGAAAGATGTACCTCGTAGGATCCCCACAAGGTTAAGTCAATCTTTTTTTTTTCTTTTTTTCTTTTTCTTTTTCTTTTTTTTTTTTGGTTAAGTCAATCTTTAAGGTCTACTTTTTCCTTAGTAGTTTATATCTAAAAGTGCTCAATTAAATTCCTTCACATTGTTGCAGTGTAGTAATAAAATTATGGTACCCAATAATAGAGATAGAGTTTGTTAGTTTTCTAAATAGCCCTTAATGAAGGGAAAAACTATGACAAAAGACACATATAGCTTTTGGAGGAGCAGTTGCCAAAACATCTAAGCATGACATGTTACTTAAAAAATAGAGTTCCCGGGGCACCTGGGTGGCTGGCTCAGTGGTTGCGTGTCTGCCTTTGGCTCAGGTTGTGTCCCCAGAGTCTGGGATCAAGTCTCACATTAGGCTCCCTGCAGAGAGCCTGCTTCTCCTTGTGCCTATGTCTCTGCCTCTCTCTCTGTGTCTCTCATGAATAATCCCAGTGTGTTCTCTTTATATATATTTGTGTGCATTGGCTTTAGGGGAGAGGGGCTCCCTTGGTTATCAGGAGCCAGTGCAAAGGTCCTGGGTGTCTAGGGGAACACAGAGCAAATATGACATAAAACTATCAATATTGCCAATTTCTCAATTTTCTGAAAACTATCTCTAGTTGATTGTAATACTTGTTTAACGGTTTATTTACTTTGAATCTTTGAATTTCACAAATATATATATTATATATATATATTATATATATATATTACATTACATGTGTATCTTCTTTAAGGATTAGGGGTGAGGTTTAGATTTAATAATCGGAGAAAAAAGATAATATAACAAAATAGTAGAGAACAAGAAAAAAGACACTTTCTAAACATTACTTCTAATTTTTATAGCACCTAAAGCATTTTTGGCAGGAAATCTTAGCATATGACCCTATCACTTTAATTTTGTTTCCATGGCCTAATGAATTGTATTACAGTATCAGAATGTGAGCTTATTAAATCCATGGTTCTTCAGTAGACAAAGTGCTTATCTTGCTTTTTTTTTGATATTTGATTCAATTATTTGTTATGTATTGTGGCTAAACTAAAAATTGGTAATTTAAATATTACTGCATATCTAAAATGAATGGTTTATTTTACTGCAACCGTACTTTCATGCTTATTTTTTTTTATTGCCACCAATTTTCAACAGTTCAATAATCCCACTGTGATTTTTACATTGAGATAAAAGAACTAAAAAGACAAGCTTTGCAACCCACTGCTTACCAAGGTAAGCTCTGCACAGCTCCCAGGCTTAGATCCCTACACTCACAAGACCTAAAAATTATTTTGAGCTTTAAAAAAAGTCATGACACTGAGATGAAAACAGAATCGATTTGGAACAATATTTGAAAATACAATACTGGGTTAAAATGTAAAGTATTTCTCTAAGGTAACAAATCAGATATACTCATTTTTATAAACCAAATTCAATTTATTAAAAGTTAAGTTTTAAAGATTTACAACATTCAATGTATCAGCCACCTGTCTAAACTGATATTAACTCAATTAATATAGTAAGACTTGTTTCATAATGCTTTTTCAAGAGGGAATTTAAAGAAAACAAATTGAAAATTTTGTTAAACCTTAAGTTTCCTAGTATAAATTTATCTTTTTTTTAAAGATTTTGTTTATTTATTCATGAGAGACACACAGAGAGAGAGAGAGGCAGAGACACAGGCAGAGGGAGAAGCAGGCTCCATGCAAGGAGCCTGATGTGGGACTCGATCCCAGGACTCTAGGATCACGCGCTGGGCTGAAGGCAGACTCTAAACCGCTGAGCCACCCAGGGATCCCCATCCTAATATAAACTTAAAGGTACAGTTGCCACAGGATGTTTTGAGGGAAAGCTCACATAATCTTAAATGTGTTTTATGTCAAATCTGGCCTACGTATTGAGTAAAGTGCCTTTTGATAGTGTTCGTCAGAAAAATCTGGCACCAGGTGCCAGTGGCCTGGAGGCAGAAAGCACCAAAAGAGATGAGAAAGATATCAGAACATGGCTATACTGCCAGAGTTTGAATCTTGGCTCTGCTGCTACTAAATAGCTTTAGGAATCTGGATAAATTATTGAATCCCTGCTGCCTCAGTTTCCACACCTGTAAAATCTAGATGATGATAATAATAGTACTCAGCTCACAGAGAACTTGTGAGCATTAAGAAAGTCAGTAAGTTAATGTGTATAAAATATTTATAGCAGTGTTTGAAATATTGTGCACTCCCAATAAATGTTAGCTATTATAATTATTGTTTGTATAAATTATTAAAACTCAAAATGTTAAAAAAAAAGGAATGTTTGTAGTAAGTGCTTTGGAAGCCTTTCCACTGTTCCACTGATATCACCATTACTCACAACTTATTTGCAAGCCTTTCCTTGACACTGCTTTCAAAACCTATAGAACAAAAACATTCAGCTCACATTGAATACTTGGCAACACTGAATGTAAGATATTATTCTTGGTGCTGGGGATGAAAAATGAGTAAGACACACTTGCCCTCAATAAGTTTATACTCCAGTGGAAGAGATAGAATACACAAATAAGCACCACAGCAGAGCATCCTCTCTGTATTTTAGTACAGAATTCTTGACATTGAGCCATATTTGAGGATTTACATGCAATCTTGATTCTCATGGGACTAAAATGTATACAGAGTAGGGATTGCCCATAACCAGCACTGGCACTGACAACACATAAGTATCCAAGAAATGATTGCTAAAGGAATATAAACAGTAACAAACATACATTAAAAAAATGGTAATGATAGTGGAAACTGCCAAAGCTTCATAAGAATGAATAATGTGTTCATTACTCATTAGCTTTTGAATGCTAGATAAGAGTTTATGAGGTAGGGAATCAAAAAATAATTTTGCGTGTCCACAGAATTGTAAAGAGTTTTTATTGGTATGGTGTTTAAAAAATATAAAACTCTTCTAAGCCATCTCAAGAAGTAGAGGCCCCCTGAAGGGAGGTTATCCAGAATGGAAAGTATAGTAATATGAGACTGGAATCAAGGCTGAAGGAGAAGACTGAATCTGAACAAATTTAGGAATTATTATCTGCACAATTTGGAGATGAACTGAATGAGGAGTGGTGTGTGAGAGAGTACTGGGGTGTTTTTAGATTTCAGTGTAAGGTGAAACATGGAATGAGCAGAGTGGTGATAATTCTGTATTTTGATGGCCAGTTTTAGAAACATCTAAAATTTTTAGAGCCATTATTTTTGAATAAAGTGGTGCTTAAATGAAATTTCAGCAAAAAGATACTGTTTTTCTTTTCTGGCATATCTGATGGTTATGTAGACATCACGAGATGAGCTTCCAAACATTTTAATTAATGGAAACTTATGGGAATTTCTGTAGAGTCTATATGGAGTTAATTTTAAAGATGAAATTTAATTGAATGAATAAGTTCTTATTTATTTAATATCATCTTATGATTGTATTATCATATCTTATATTTGTTACTACTCTATGGCACTGGGGACTTATGACAGTGCTATAGGACCTCTCACTAACCAAGAATTACTCTTTGTCTTCCTTGATCTAGAGTTGCAAAATGTTGATAGAAATTCAAGGGGGAAATATTTGTTGTTGGTGTTGGGATATCCAGTTAGTCATTTAGATAATTGCATCTGAGGAACTTAAGAATACTATAACCTGGGTGATCTGTCTCTCTGCCTATCTCCTATATTTCAGAAATAATGATATGATATTTGTGAGGCATCTGGTTTTCTAACCTCATTTTAAGTGTTCATAAGTCCCTCTTTCTGTTCAAGCTTTCTTGTGATCCTTAAACTGAAGAAAATATCTTTAGAATATTTTTGTGCTCAAGTTTTAACAGTTTGTGCAACTTCAATTGCTTGGGCCTAACATCTAACTTGTCCTAAGATTCAGGACAAATCCAGAGGCTTACATTTTTAAAATTCTGAGGCAGCAAAAATTCCGTTACTATACACTTACTATATGTATAAGAAGACAAATTTCAGGTAAGAATCTAAGTTAAAGACTATTGACATTTTTATTCTAGATTTCCATGTACTTTAAAAAAATGAATGCCTATAGGTACACTCAGTTACCACATATATTTCTTTAAACCTCTTATTCATGCAAGGTATTTATATGCAGACCTTAGCAAATCTGCATATCAATGCCCGCTATGGTACCAGTGCATGAAATACAATTAAAACAGACATGCAGGTACCAAGTTCAGTATAATGAAAAATTAAGTATACACTTTATATAAACAAGATACTTTCTGATAATTTTGGGTGGTAGATTAATTGCTCTCAAGGCACTTTTAACCCAAACCACATAGCACTTCCCTAAATTGGACCATGAATGACTCAGTCTGTTTCATATCCTTTTTACTTAAATTCTAGTGATTTTTTTTTTTACCATATTTTATGGAGCAGCTGCGGGGTCTGAGCTTCTTTTTGTCTTGAAAAAAATAAAGGCCTCATTTAGCTCGTGGTGGAGCTATGAGCTGCAATGTGTTTGTTAGTCTAATGCATCCGTCCTTTGTGTAGCCACTAACTCCAGACAGCATCGTGACTCCCTTCCCTGCTCAACTATGTGAGAAGACAGTAGGTCATTGCTGCAGTCTGCCATCCAACAAAAGAAAGAGAGGTGTGAAGAAAATGTTTGTGTACATTTGAGATGCAGTGACTATCGCTAAGTAATTAGCATAAGACAGAGGCTGGCCCATAACCACAGGAAGGATAAGAAATTTTACTGACAGCTAAATTGGAACTATGCTAATCTGGCAAAGATTGTGTAGAAAGGATGCTTGTATTTAGTTACCGATGCCCTTACCCTGTACAGTTTTCTTTATCGTTAGGCGATATTCAAAATTCTTGGTGAAAGCAGTCAGTGTCCTGATTTGTGCGGTGTGAAACCATGGTCAGTTGTAACCATGACTACCCTGTCACTGAGAAGTCTGGCAGACAATGGAATCCACTAATTATAACATTATAACCCTCCTTTATCTCTAGTTTACCAAATTCTTCACAGGATTATTGCATTTAATTTGTCTCTTAGTGAACGACCTGAAAACCCCACAGCTCACTTACAAATCTTATCAGAGTTGCTGTTTACCATTTCCAGAAACCTCCCTGAGCTCTAGCTACAAGACAACCTTTAGACTTTCCTCTTCCCCAGATGTCTTTTCAAGCAGTACAAACTTCTTTCTAGTTGGAAGATTTACTTTCACCCATTAATCATGTGTAATTGTTTCCATGTTACAGAGTTTTTAGTACATTCTCAATGATGTGATTTATTAAATTTTATGTTTTAAATGACTTAGTTATGCTCAGAAGCAGTAAAAGACATGCACGGTGCATTCAGGAAACACTACTCTGAGTTACAGGTGGTAATTACCTTAACATACTCGAGTGATTTCTCCCATTTCAGAGTCATAATTCATAACCACTTTTATGACCTAATTTTAGGATACATGGAATAAAGAAGATGAACTTTTATTAATCTTTATACTTTTCAAATGCATATACCTACATGTTTGTTAGTACTAGGAACAGTAGTGAGAGATTTAATATTCTTAAATGATAGGAAGAAAGTTCACACTATTATTTCACATCGTGACTTTTGCTTAGGTCGTTGGCAACTTCAGTATCTCTAAAAGGAAGACTAATATTATGTGTGCATTATGAAGTAGTCATGAAACAATGTTTGAAGTGTTATTAAGTATAAAATTGTATGTTTGAAATGTTAACACAGACAGCAGTTCAGGTAGTTAAACCATAAAACATCATTATAGATATAATGAAAATAATTATAGGAACAAAACCAGATACCATATAGAGACAAACTTAACTATACATCAAACAGAAAAATACATGTTCTATAATTGTACTTAAAAGAATGAAAATATAAAATAAATATACTATATTATGTCATAAATCATAAATAAGTAATAATTTTTCAACTTTTGGTCTAAAGTACCATATGATTTGTTATAGATGTAAGGTAAATTTTATTTTAATTTACTATTATATAACATTTTAAATCCCTATACTCTTTCCAATAGTTTGATGTTGAGAATTATACCTTACAGATTTTTAGGAAGAGGGCTACACTAGATATAATTTATTTAGACCAGTAGAGGTAATTAAACACCTGAAAGCAAATATCAAATAAAGAGGAAGGGGATCCCTGGGTGGCTCAGTGGTTTAGTGCCTGCTTTCGGTCCAGGGTGTGATCCTGGAGTCCCAAGATCGAGTCCCACATCAGGCTCCCTGCATGGAGCCTGCTTCTCCTTCTGCCTATGTCTCTGCCTCTCTCTCTCTCTCTGTGTGTGTGTGTGTCTCTCATGAATAAATGAATAAAATCTTAAAAAAAAGAAAAGGGGAGAAGTAACCCCAAGAAGAAACTTCTAAGTGTTGAATTGTATGCTCGCCAAATTCATACGTTGAAGCCCTAAACTCCAATATGGCTATTTTTCAGATAGGGCTTTTAGGTAATAAAGGTTAAGTAAATTCATGATGCTACAGTCCTAATGCAATAAGATTGATGGTCTTATGAAAAGAGGAATGGAGAGAGATCTCCCTGTCCATGCACATGTACAGAGGAAGGCCATCTGAGCACACAGTGAGAAGATGGACATCTGCCAGCCAAGAAGAAAGCTCTTACCATGACCTGACCCTCCTGGCACCCTGATCTCAGACTTCTAGCCTCCAGACTGTGGGAAAGTAGTTTTCTGTTGTTTGAGCCACCCCATCTATGGTATCCTGTTATGGCAGCTCCAACGGACCAATGCAGAAGCACAACATAAAAATTACTCATTTATGTCTGAATAATTTTTATGTCATGAAAACAGTAAATCTCCTCCATTGTATACTTTTTAAAAAAGATTTCATTTATTTATTCATGAAAGACACAGAGAGGCTGAGACAGATAGAGGAAAAAGCAGGCTCCCTGTGGGGAGCCAGATGTGAGACTAGATCCCAGGACTCTGAGATCACAACCTGAGCCAAAGGGAGATGCTCAATCACTGAGCCACCCAGGTGTCCCCATTGCATACTTAATTAAAGACGTTAATTTCATTATAGGTCATAGAGCAGAAATGTAAAGCTTTGTAACTAGAGATTTTTATAAATATTTCAATACCAGCCATCTTGAGATATAAGAAGTAGGATTTTTATCCACCATCTTTTCTATCTTGTTCAACTTTATTTTCAGATAACTGTAAAAGGAAATGGATATATAATTGTACACTAAGTATTCTCAGTTATAGGATACTTCTTATTGAGGAGGACAGTTATTGAGACTATGTTCTTGAAGATCGCTGATCATTGTTTTCCTTATCCTTCCTTAAATATATATAAAATCATGAGATATAAAAATAAATAAGCACCAGCCTACATTAAGTGACAAGTAAGGAAAATAACAGTGCCATATGTGAGATAGACTATTACTAGTTTTCCACAAAAGAAAGCTGGTATGTATTTTTGAGGATATTTTCAAATAATACCCTTAATTAAATGTATTATTGTGGATGATGTGCAGACTCTCCTTTTAGAACCAAGGAACTCATTCTCACAGCTGCCTGGAATGCTTCCTGTTGAAGAACCTCCCCTCACTGATTGCTAAGAATTCCCTTGCCCAAAGGGAATTGCTTTACCTGAGTTCTTTGTGCTCCCAAAGGACAGTTCATACACAATGACTAACTGATGAATAGTACAAAGGTTGCTCCCCTCTTTTAACTGGGGACATCTCTGAAGGGCCATTTCAGCTCCAGATCCCTTCTAGAATCATAAGCATTGGAATTCATGTACCCAATTATACCTTCCTCACTCCCTTTCAGATGTGGTTCCCCAGAACACTCCTCAATAAATGTCCTCTGATCAAATCTTCATTCCAAGCATCAATTTTCAATTCCTTATTGAAAAACTTATTTTATATAAAAAGTAACATGGGGGACATCCGATATATATCAAATAAGAATTTATGAAAAGTCACCTGGGAATGGTACAACTATTTAAGGGTAACTCACTGTCATGTCTTCCAATGTGTGGGTGATGCTCCAATGTACTTCCTAAATTGTCTTACAGGAGTGTAAGGACTGTTTTCTAAGCTGTCGGGAACATTGTCAGATTATCTTTAACTTTCAGCCATCTTTGTGGATTTCCTCGGATGATAAAAACTGCCTCATTGCAGGCCATGCCTCTCTCAGAGGCGGAGTGCATCTAATGGCATATTAAAGTGAAGTTAAAGCCAGCTCCCAAAGAACATCCCAGTTGAGGAGTTATTGGTAGGTTTGGCTAAGAGGTGACAAAACTCCCTTAATCCAAGGGTAATCTTCAGAAAAAAGAAAGCACTCTAAACTTTGGCAGCCAGTATTCTAAGCAGCCCTGGGAATTAATTCCTGATTCTGAAGGAGAACAGGGAGGCTGGGGGTGGGGGTGCATCACAGCATCCATTTCCCTCTGCCTAATCTTTCCTCCCTTCCCTTTCTTTTGTATGGGTTCACGAGCATTCACTAACACAGTCTACAAGCTAAAATTTGCCTAGACTTCTTTCAAGGGAGCTCAACCAGGTGACTTCTAATTCGGTTGCATATTTAATAGCTTAAATGTCAGAAGTCATCTTTCTTAGCTTTCTTGTCCACTTTAGTAGGATTATATCTTGCAGAATCAAGATAGCATTTTGTATACTTTATATTAGTATAAATACTACTTCTTCCTTTCTGCCCATCATGTGCTTAGTTAACAGAGAAACCCAATGAACTACAGAAAGAAGGATGCTTGTAGAATGAATTATAATTCTGTGCTCTGTTTTGATATATTATGAAGTAAGTAATTGGATAGTCTCTTCTCCTATTAACTATGATCCCCTAATATCAACAGTATAGATTTAGTGAATTTTTTTCTTCTTATTGGATCACTTGGTAAATATATATTGCTAATTTTTTTTAAAGATTTTATTTATTTATTCATGAGAGACACAAAGAGAGAGAGAGAGGCAGAGAGACAGGCAAAGGGAGAAGCAGGCTCCACAAGAGCAGCCCGACACAGGACTCTGTCCAGGCCTCCGAGATCAAAGGTAGATGCTCAACTGCTGAGCCACCCAGGTGTCCCAATATATTGCTAATTTTTGTGACGCTAATGGTAATGGAAACAAAAGAACACATCTTCAGTTTATAGAACTTTTAGCTCTGCTAGCTAGCTTTGAAGTAGGAGTACAGGTAAAGATGTTAAGTACTGTGCTTGCCATTTGCCATGTTTTCTTTAACTACACCACTAAACTGCTGGTAGTTCCATATGTGAATTATTTTTGCAATTTATTTTTCAGTTACCCAAGTAGCCAATTTTGGGAAATCTGTCTAGGATAAAAAGAAATATAACTCATATGTCAGGTTGTCATGTACAATTCATTGTTATATAGATACATAAGCTTACAGTGGATATGGGCAAGATGCAACTTAGTTTTGATGCATTTATCAGAGATAACAGATTATAGCTGGGTCCTCATACTTGGGATAGTGATTCTGATAGAGAGGATCATGATATACATACATGCAACATTTAATATAGATATTCTTATGTAGTGGATTGCCCAGAAAGTCTCCCTTGAGATGGAAGGGTTCCTCATTTGAGCATCATTAGGAAAAGTAGAATGGCCTTCGATGGAAATAACGGTGCATATAACAAGTTGGTAACAAGCTAGTTTGTTGTAGCATAAAATAGGAAAAGTGTAAAATTATAAATATAGGTGTTAATAAACTACAAAGTGAATAGGTGGTGGAAAAAATATGATCACTCTTATCCAATAGAACAAAGAACAGATGAAAGCTACCTACAATTGTTGAGCTATGTTTTCAGATTCACAATTGACTGAAGGAAAACCTCAGAGGAAAAATAATAGCAAAACTTTTGTTATTTTATGGAATTTAGTAATGGTACATTTAACTTTTTAATAATTTTATTGTGGAGGCAAAAATGTAGGAAAAGAATAGTAAAAAGAACGCTAAAAAGAATAAAATACCTAGAAATAAACTTCATCAAGGAAGTGAGGGACTTGTACTCTGAAAACTACAAAACACTGATGAAAGAAATTGAAAATGACATAAACAAATGAAAAGATATTCCATTCTCATGGATTAGAATAATCAATACTGTTAAAATGTTCATACTACCCAAAGAAATCTACATATTTAATACAGTCTCTATCAAAATGCCAACAGCATTTTCACAGAAGTAAAACAAATAATACCAAAATATATATGCAACTACAAAAGACCCTGAACAACCAAAGTAATCTTGAGAAAGAAGAACAAAGCTTGAGATATCATAAACCCAGATTTCAAAATATACTACAAGCCTATAGTAATCAAAACGGTATGGTACTGGCACAAAAAGAGACACATAAATCAATGCAATAGAATAGGGAGTCCAGAAATAAACCCACACTTACCTGGTCAATTAATCTATGACAAAGGAAGCAAGAATATGTAATGGGGAAAAGATAGTCACTTTAATAAATGGTGCTGAGAAAACTGAACAGCCACATGAAAAGAAAGAAACTGGACCACTCTCTCACACCATACATAAAAATTTACTCAAAATGGATTAAAGACCTAAATGTGAGGCCTGAAACCATAAAACTCTTAGAAAAAATCAAGGCAGTAATTTCAGTGACACCAGCCTTAGCAACACCTTTCTAGATATGTCTCCTCAAGCAAAGGAAACAAAAGCACCAATGAACTACTGGATCTACATCAAAATGAAAAGCTCTTGCACAGCAAAGGAAACTATCAACAAAATAAAAAGGCAACCTATAAATAGGAGAAGATATCTGCAAACGATATATCTAATAAGGGGCTAATATCTAAAATATACAAAAAGGTTATACAACTCCACAGGAAAAACAAAAACCAATAACCCATTTAAAAATGGGCAGAAGACCCATGAAAATGAATAGACATTTTTTTCCAAAGGAGGCACACAGATAGCCAATAGACACAGGAAAACGTGCTCAACATCTTTGATGCACATCAAAAACACACTTCACACTTGTCAGAATGGCTGGACTCAAAAGGATAAGAATAACAAGTGTTGGTGAGGATGGAAAAAAAGGGAATTCTCATGCACTGTTGGTGGAAATGTAAATTGTTGCAGCCACTCAGGAAAACAGAAATAAAGATAGAAATATCAGATGATCCAATGATTCTACCACTGGATTTTAAGAAAGAAAATGAAAATACTAATTTGGAAAGATATACACACCTGTATGCTTATTGAAGCATTCTTTGTATTAGTTGTGGAAGTTGTGGAACAACCCTAGTGTCCATGGTTATAGATGAATGGATAAAGAAGTGATATATACATAGATACATGTGTATGGGGAGGATGGTGGGAGGGATGGGCAAAATGGGTAAAGGGGAGTGGGACATACAGGCTTCCAGTTATGGAATGAATACATCACAGGGATAAAATGTACAGCTTAGGGAATATAGTCAATATTTTTTAATAGTGTTGTATCGTGACAGATGGTTACTACACTTTTGATGAGCATAACATAATGTATAAAGTTGTGGAATCACTATGTTGTACACCTGACTCTTATATAACATTATGTGTCAACTGTGCTTGATTAAAAAAAAAAAAAAAGAATTGCTAAAAGAACAGGGTAAAATATAGGGCTCTTTTTATGAGGAGACAAAAATTTAGGAAAGCATATATAAGTGAGGGAATATTAATTGGCTTCTATTAACAATGGGGAAATTAAATGGGGAAAATTTATTTTATGGAGCAAGGGGATGCTATGATATTAGAATAAAGTACGGTAAGATGCTTAAAATTAAGGATATCATATTTGGCAGTTCAACTGCTGACCAAATATAATAAGAAGGGAGTAAACTATTAATATTTTTCTTTTTGTAACCAAATCATTTAAGGGGAGGCAATAACACAATAGGAGTTTAACCAAGTAGAATTTGGTAATATGCAAAGGCCCTGAGAATGGGCTACCCACCCTATAATAACAAACATAATGTGCAAATGAAGTAACCAGAAACCAGATGCTAAGTTATAGCTAGTCCAGTTAGCTCTATACCGGAGGGAAGGAGGGAGAAAGAATCTGACTTTGTGAGATGATCAAAGCATAAGTTAAAAAGAAAAAAGTCTGAGTAATGCTCACAGGGTTCGATTTAATGTGCAAACTTGAGAGTGCTTTTTGGATACTATGGAACTTGGTTTCATCCTAGTGAATCTGATCAAGTCAATGTAGTTGCATAGTTAATCTCATGCTCTATTTCTTGAGAAGTAAGATGTCAAGAAAGAAATTGCAGGGGATCAAGACCGGGAAAATGCTGATGTTCCTTCTCCTGACCAGCACATTTAATGTAGGGACAGTGTGAGAGTCTCACTGTGTTTCACATCTGCCCAGGGGCACTGAAATGGGAGAACAACAGGTAGCGAAGACATTAAAGACACAGATTTCTAGGCTTAATATAGTATGAAAACTTCATTCAAGGATTTTGTTCAGGCAATTCCTGATTAATTCTTCTAGGATTCTGGACTCTTGTGTTTCATGTTTTTAAATTAAAAAAAAATGTATTAGACTGCATTGTTTTCTTTGTGTGGATTCATATGATAATTTGGTAACAAATTGCCTTCTTTGGTGTTCCATATTATTTTCTGTAGCATGTATAACACAGAGAATCATCGATCACAGTCATTTTCTGTGTGCCTTATATTTACAATTAGTATAGAGATCCCCAAAGGCAGGAACTAGGATACTATTGATCACTTTGTCTTTAAACTATCTATATGCAATAAATGTATACTCCGGGATTGCGTTTGAAACATCACCAGTAAGGATAAAGCTGTGGCTACTATACCTTGTAAAAAACAAAGCCTTTAACTCTTTGACAACTCCTGAATTTGCAAGCCAACTCCTGAGGGCTGTATTAGTCATAGCGTCAACTTGAATATACTGTTAATATACTTCACTGGATAAGTCTGACTGTTTTGCTTTTTATCATAAATATGAAGGGCCTATAACTCAAAACTGCAAACCCAGTTGAGCTATTAAAAAATTTCTCTTAGAGAAAACAAAACAAAAGACAAACAAAAGCTTAGTTTATGATAAGATCTTTGTTGTTGAACTGCTCTGTTTAAACATAAAAAGCATAAAGCCTAGCCTTAAAAAAACAATGGAACATTAGGAAAGTATAATAGAAGTTCAAATAGAATTAGTCACAGAGCTTTCACAAATTTTTAGCAAGCCCACTGAGAAAGGCAATGAATGATTTCATGAGACTTCACTCTTAAAATAGACTAGAAATTTATTTAACATTATGCAGTTTATTATTTTAAATATCATGACATACAAGTTCAGTTGCATCTGACATGATTAATGTGGGCAACTGCTAAGGAGATGTTGAATAATGACTCAGAAAGAAGCTAACTAATCTCCATGAAATTTGGTGCATCGTAATGATCCAGTATCTTCTACCTAATGTACACAACAGTATCAGCATTAGTATCTTTGTCTTATAAACTGATGCAGAAAGAAGACTCTGTTGTCTTTACGTTAGGTAAAGGGCCTAATATTCATGGAAAAATTTTGAAGCACTAAATATGAATAGTTATAAGATCAAAAATAAATCAATCTTGATAACATATGTTTTAAATCTAAAACAAAACATAGTTTTTAATGTGTAACAATTATCCCAAATCTCACAACTTAGAACTGGTGACATTTCTACTTTGGTGTGATTTCTTACAACTTTTTTATCTATGCTTTTTTTTTTTTTTTTAAACTAAGTTGAAATCCTAGTATTTAATTACCATTTGTTTTGCTTTTCCATTTAACATACACTTACTATTTTCATATATCTCAAACTGGACATTTAAAACAATAAAGGTATCATTTACCTTTTAAATCCAATCCCCTGCTGGTATCCCCCATCGCATAAGTGACACCACCCCTTCACTCTTGTTGCTTACAACAGACACTTGAGAGCCATCCTTTGCACTGCTTCTCCCTCTATTCTACTCTTGCCTTGGCATAGTCACTCTTGCCCCTGCCAATATCATTTTCACACAAGAGTCAGAATTAGTTTTTCAAAATTGAAATATGGTCTTGCTACTTCTCTGCTTAAAACATGTCAATGATGTTGGCTTGCTCTTAGTAAATTCCTTAATGTTGGCCCTTATGATCTGGTTCTTATATCTGTTCAGCCTTCTCTCTCTCACCCTGGTCTTCTTCCACTAGTTCAGATATTTGAAACTCCCTTATACTCTTTGAACATCTCATTGTCTGCTCCTTCTGCCTGTAATGTCTCCCTTTGCCCCTTTCCCCTTAATATTCTCTAGGGCTTACCTGAAACATACCATTTGTTTACTAAAATCTTTCCTGTTGTGTATTCTTAGAGTATTTCTTGTACTTCTGCTTAGTAGCACTCATCAAAATTTAACTTGTATAACTCCTTGTGTAATATTTATTTACCTTGTGTCTCAAAAATTATAAGATCTACAAGACAGGAGTACATTTTTTTCAACACTTTATGCTCACTATATCAACATTAATATCTAGGCCAAGATTTGACATATCTGGGCACTCAATAAGTGGTTGTTATTGGTTTGAATAAATGAAAGAGGGCACTGACTCTAGTATTGTTTTTCTGATCTATTTGTTATGAATATTCTTCCACTTTATTTTTGATTTTTCACTCCATAGTCATATCTATAAAACATTTTCAATGTGATATGTTCCATATGTTTTATGCTTGAGTGTGCTCATTACCTAGATATTTTATAAGTATTCATTTCTACTTCCAACTGATTGTTTTAGATTTTATATGAAGTTAATGAATCTACATTGAATTATTTGGTATTTGTTATAGGTTTTTAAATTTTCCTAAAATCATTTATTATAATGCATTTCCATTTCTCTTCTGGTCTCTGATGTCACTCATTATTGTATTCCTATCTAGACCAGATTCTGACTCCTTGACAAATGTGTCAAAAGGATCAGTTCTACATTTCAGGGGTTTGGGAATTTATTAAAAATTCTATTCTTATTTTATTGTTTAGTTGCACTGTAATATTCTTCATAGATGTTAGTCCTCCATTTTTGTGGAAATTACTGCCTCCCCCATACACTTTGTAAGTTCTCAGTATTATGTGTATATGTGTGCTTCCTTGTTTTGTGCATTGGAAAGTGCTTATCTTAATGAAAATTTACCAGAGAATTTAACAGAGACTTCAGGGTGCTTCCATTTGAACTTGGGAACTTAAGGGTTTATTATTTATTGTAATGAAATGAAAAGCTGCCTTGAACCTAGTTGAGCTTTCCACTCAAACCTTCCTTTGAAGCTTGTGTTCAACCAACTTTTCTTGACTAATTTCATACAGCCCTCTTGTTGGGACATGATATATCTTATAAGATATAGCATCGTTTCTATTGCTTGTCTTTCCCCAGTCAGAATTAGAATCGTCTAGCACAGCTGATACAGCCATCTAATCTTTCCTCTGAAGAAAATACTAGTCTGAGTCTTGAACTTTTTGTTACATGTAGTTACTAGGTGATTAAAATATGGTATGAAAATACTAAAAATGAATTCCATTGCCACAAACCATAAACATGTAACTTTGAGCCTACTATATGCCATGATCAGTGAAAGTTATTTTTTATTAAAAAATGCAGCACTGGGACACCTGGGTGGCTCAACAGTTTAGCGCCTGCCTTGGGCCCAGGGCATGATCCTGGAGTCCTGGGATCAAGTCCCACATCAGGCTCCCTGCATGGAGTGTGTTCCTTCCTCTGCCTGTGTGTCTATCTCTGCCTCTCTCTCTCTCTCTCTCTTTCTCCCAGTCTCTCAAGAAAAAATAAATAAAATCTTTTGAAAATGGAGCATTATTATTCATAGATATAAAACAAAATTTAGATTTGGAAGAGTTAAATAATTTCCTAAAGCCTAATAAATTCTCAGGCCAGAATTTAATCCAAATTTCATTCCAAATTATAATTTCTTTTTAATCATAGAGAAGTCACCTAATTATCCAATACTATGGCATAAAATGGTAAGTGACATTCTTTTGCCAATAAGGTAAATTAAGAACACATTCTCTTGTATTTGATATTGAGTTTTGTTAGAATTAGAAAGGATTAGGAAAATCATGTAATAACTAATGGTTGGTATATCAGAAAATATGGAACTATATATTGGCTCTCATACTGTTCCACAGACATGGGCTTCAAGTAAAGCTGAAAAAATGAATCTAAGAAAACTTTGGGACAAATAGAGCCTATGTTTGTGCCAGTGATAGAATGAGTAAAGTACATTCTTCACTATTTATAATATTTCATAGGATGTAGATAATCAACAAATGTATTGGATTATAATCTTATCCAATTTGATGAATAATAACTTAAAAATCAATGTATAGAGAATCACTAATAGTTCAAAGGAGAAGGAATATATTAATCAGTGAATCACAACCAAATGACTGTTTTGCAAATTGTAAAGAAAATCAGTATACCCATAATTTCATACCTTACCTCAAAACAAACTTCAAGTATGTTAAATATTCACATATTTATAAAACCAGGAGAAAATAAAAATGAATATTTATTAAATTTAGGTACAGGTAGTAGGAAGCAGATATTCTAGGTTCAGATGTAATGGAGAAAAAGCACAAAGAGAAGATTAATAAATTTAAGCACATTGTAATAGTAAGCACATTGTAATAGGAAACACTTGTGTATTTAATACACAAAAAAGTGAACACATGAAAATTATTGGTGTGAAAATAAAGTAGATAGTTAAAACATAAATTATTTCAATATATAATCAAACCCAAACCTTAAAATGTAAGTGGTGAGAAAAATAAAATCATCATAATTAACAAATAACTAATTTGAAAAAATCATAATAATTATTAGTAGCAAAGAAATACCAATTAAGTCATCAGTGAAACATGTATTTTCCCTTTCAACTTAGAAAATAAAAAAGAACAATTTAGGTTGATAAAAGAGAACTAAAATGTTTATTTTCTTTGGTGGTGGAAGTCAATTTGTATGAACAATCTTAAAAATAATTTTCAATATTTATTAAGCAATTCACCCAATTCCATTTCCTGAGTTTTAGTATAAAGAGCTTATCGTGGGCCAAAGGGAAAAACATTAGGCAAATATATGTCTAGTGAGGCATTATTCACAATGTTAACATTTGGAAATGATTTCAATATCTAACAATTAGGAGTATGTGTATACTGTGGGATAGTCATTCAACATTACATAGTTCTTAAAATGATATTTTTTAATGATATGTTTAAAAAGAAATACTATCATCTTACTTTTCATGTAATTTTTCTTTTATAATTTTAAGGAATCTAGCACAATGCAAAATAATTTTGGTCTACTTTAATTTAGGGTTTTACTAGAAAGATAGGTTTCTCTTTTTCATCAATGAAATTGATGGAAAACTAAGAAATTATGTTTTTGGTAGTTTCAATGTTGAAATGTTGACTTTTTCCTAGTTTCTACCTATCTGTGGTTGTAAATTACTGACATTAGTATCCCTCAAAATCTCTTGGATGGTGCTGCTACCTGCAAATGTACGAACTCCGTTTTCACTGCCCACACCATCACACTGCCCATTGCCTGTCAAGATTTCAAGAATTTTGGCTAGAGTCCTCTGGTTTCTACATGTGCTTGTGACTCAGCCCACTTTTGTTGGGGCTGCTTCTTCTCTCCTGAAGTCATTTTCCAAGAGGTGGTATTTGTGTGTGTTGTTCCCTAGTGTATGTAATAGGTCACTAACCTAGCCATCTACACTGGAAGTGGTTTTACTATTGCTTTAGATTTAAATGATCTTTTCTCCTTCCTGAGCCCACTCCTATTCCGCTGACACTGCAGTTTCCACTGCCTTTTTATGGTCTTCAAGATTGCCTTGATTAGGCCTGCTGCTTTCTGCTTTCCAGGGTATTCACATGCACTTGGAAATCCCTGATGCACTGCCAGAAAGTTCAACTTCTTCACCAAACAGCTGGAACTGCTTCACCAGGTGCAAGGACGATTTCACTGCACCTCCAGGTAAATCCATCTGTGTCTTGTGCTCCTGAGTCTGTCTCTCACTTGTCCCTGCTGCCAAGCACTCATGGACAACCAAAAGAGTATGACAACTATATCAAAGGGAATGTAGCAAGGAAAAGAAAAAAGCTTTTTTCCCCCCTTAAGGTCACATTTCACTGGAGGATCCCAAAGCAGTGTGGCTTGTGATCCAAGCTTTTGCAAAATGTGCTTTCCATTTTTTTTTTTCTTACAACAGTTTTCATTACAAAGATCTAAATTCAAGAAACAGCCACTCTTGTGTATTCATAATCACCATTCTTTTTTGATGACTAAAATCTTTTTACTGGATTAAGATTCGCACATCTGGCTTTATGCCTTCCACTTCTTCCTAGGAATCCAGCTGTCCACTTCTAGTCCTTTAAACCAACACCAAGCAACTTTCTTGAATAGAATCTAAATGCTGACTCTCTTTCCTGCATATTTCACATGTGTTCCATGAGAAACATACACACATTCTTCACTCTGAGAAACTTTGGAGTCTAGGTCAAATCCAATGTAACAACTTCTCTTATAGGTCATCAATGGAATATTCACTCAGTTCATTATTTACTTCTTAAATTTTGCAGCTGGGATTCAGGCTAGAGATTTTAAAACTAGACAAATGGTTCTCAGAACTCACTTTGGAAATGTATACCTCTACTTCCCTTGTAGAACCTATGTATCACTATTACTGTCTCAGCAAAACTTCTCCTTTAATGTAAATTCTGAGTGTCAACAAAATCACAACTCTAGAATTCAGTCAAATCATGGGTTTTCTGTATATAAAAGTAATAACTAATTTAATGCATTTTATCATGTGTATTTTAACAGAGCAGGTTATATTAATGGGGCTGTGCTTAAATAGTATATAAATAATTTACATATCTTCCTGACACTTTCATAATTGTCACCTGAAGTACATTACCAAATAGACATGTTGATTTATGATAAGCTATAGATCAGCAATTGAACTTCAACCTTTATAAAAATGTTGCTATGAAAAGATAAAATTGCTACAGACTTCTTGAAAGAATGGATCCTGAATTATCACAATATCATAATGTAAGTTCAAATTTAGAATAGGTCATATTATTTTTCCTTGAGTGAAATTTTTATACTTTACTTGGATTTGCATTTAGAGTCCTTCATAAATAATAACAAAATGCTAATAATGCATAAAGAACGGTTATATTATCAGTTGCCACTATGTAAAGTTTATTGTGAAAAGTCTTATGGATCAAAGTAATATTGAGGTGCTGCTGAACTTTTGAATATAGATCTAAAATAAATCATATGTCCAATTTTTCCCCCTGGAAACAGGCATATTGATTTGTCTTTCTCATAATGTGATTTAGCCCTCTAAAACAAGATGTTTAGAGGAAGCACTTCACCTGTCCTCCCTAACAATTTTAAAGGCAATAGCTATGGATTGCCACTCCATCTTTATATGTATAGACACACACACACACACATACACACACACACATAATGTATAATATATGTGTATATGTGTGTATATATGTATGTATGAAATGAATGCACATATAAAAATAATACATATTATATCATGTGTTCATGTACATGTGGAAGGTATATTTTATATATGGACTGCATACACAAACATATTAATGCATACCTGTACATATATAAATAAATATTCTTTAAATAAACATAATAAAATTAAATAATGAATTCATTTGAAATGTTTAAAGATCCTTAAATTTCAACCTATTGGTTGCTTAGTAATTATTCCCTAGTTTCTCACCTGCATTCCTTAAAATGGTAAGTAAATTTCTGTTGCTATGGTTTAGAATTTTGAACAGAAGACTGACAATTACATGATTCAAAGTAGATGACAGTTTGCCTTTTTGGAGGTAGTATTTATAGTCTAAAATAATAATTATCTGTAAGATTGTCAAGGAGTTACAAAGTTATTACAATTATTAAACACTTTTATTCATCATAGTAATTTGGAATGCGGTGTTAAATGGTTAGTCTCTACCTTTGTAGTAGAAATTATACATTTTTCATATAATGAGTGAGGTAAAAGATTGAAAAGAGAAAATCCAAATAAATTAGGCACTGACAATCAGATAATAGATATCTTAGTATAGAAGACTTGGCATACTGATCAGACCAATGGTACATCTTTTCCATGATTCAATTTCTTGATAATTTTGGCCAGTTAATATAATGGCAAAGTTAGGATAGCAGTACAAATATACATTTAATGAATTGTTTTTGTCTTTTTATTAGGAATTTAACTTAACCTTTTATCCTATATAATATCTGGTAGTGTAGAAATTTGTAACCCTCCCATCTACTGTATAAAGAATCTTTATTTTTGTTTTTTATTTATTTATTTTTTTAAACGATTTTATTTACTCATGAGAGACAGAGAGAGAATGAGAGGCAGAGACACAGGCAGAGGGAGAAGCAGGCTCCATGCAGGGAGCCCGACGTGGGACTCAGTCAGGAGTCCCAGGGTCTTGACCTGAGCCAAAGGCAGATGCGCAACCTCTGAGCCACCTGGGAGTCCCTATAAAGAATTTTTAAATTGAATTATTTTTAAATAGCCTCTTTCATGATTCATAAGAAACAAATTATTAGAGAATTCTGTGATTCTTTACATAAGTCCATGTAACTAATATCAATATCCCTCATAATTCTAGAAACTTAACCCATCTCTCATTCAATCTTCAATTTCCAAAAAAAGATCTAATATGATTTTGTTTAATAGAATAATAGTTATCCTTTTGATTGTCTTGTGCTTCTAAATATTCTTCCTTTCTCTGTTTTGTTTTTATTTTTTTAGAGATGTTATTTATTTATTTGAGAGAGAGAAAGAGAGAGCGAAGGAGCACAAGCAGGGGGATCAGCAGAAGGAGAGGGAAAAGCAAGCTTCTGGCTGAACAAGGAACCTGATGTGGGGCTCAATTCCAGGATCCTGGGATCATGATCTGAGTGGGAGGCAAATGCTCAATCAGCTAAGCCTCCTAGAAGCCTGTGTTTTGTTTTTATTTTGTTTTCTATTTTAATAAATGGTAATCCCACACTGTATTCAGGTGTTCTTATTTTGAGGCTTTAGTGTGGGAGGAGCCTAAATTAATGAGATTAATAAAAAATATTTGTTCTTAATCAAAATCTTGGCTCCCATCATTATCAGGCACAACCTCATGCAATTTACTTTGCCTCTTTGGCCCTTAATTTTGTTATTTGTAAGATATAATAATATATTCTTCATTGAATTTTTATCATATATAACTGAGAGAGCATACAAATAGTATTTAGGCATTTCTACACATTGCATAGTAGCTCAATAAACAACCACCTTTATTATAACCATTATCATTAGACCCAATGAGGGCAAAGCATAGCTGCTCAACAACCTGACCTCAGGGGTATGCAATACTGTATTTTGTTTTTTCTGTTCATCTTCTACTCTGCTCCCAAAGAGAAAGGCCAATACAAGAGCCAAGGCCACAATCTTAGATACATGTTCTTTATTTCTAGAAATCCATTTCTTGGAATGTTTCTATCTCTTCCACTTGCAAATATAGAATAACTGCTTACTTGGAAGATGAGTAGGCCTAGAAAGACCAAGATTTCACAAATTCTTAGGGAAAGCTCTATTGTTTTTATACATGTGGATATAGTTTTTGTTTTTTCAGATTAACTTTCTTTTACCACTGAATTATGAGAATCGATGGAGACCAGGAAAGGAGTCCTTAAGTGTGCCTTTAACCTAGAAAAAAGAGTGCCTCACCACACCAGCTTAAGAAAAGAATCACATTGGACTTTGATGGCAAAGTGTAATAGCAAGAAAAGTGTGTAGATTTGGACTTGAACTCTGCATATATATTTCTTTGGGAGACCTTAAGAAGATTTGACAGTAATTGAACAAGACTATATTTTTATACGACTTATGAAAATCCATGGTCAAATATTTAATAGAGTCCATATGATAGAGCATTCGGTTTATTGTTTGTTATTTTTACTCTGTGTCTCTAAGCTAGTCTGGCCAATTCTCAAACAGTGTGGTTGATCAGTGGTTAGTAAAAATACACGTAGAGTTACTTTCAGCATTAACTCCCACTTTTGCTTCTTTCCATCATCAGCTTCTCTAATGTTGTGTTTGTCTCAATGACTGAATTTGTCTTCCTTAGCTTTGATCTTTGATATACACCCTAGGGTATAAGTTTCATTTATTCATTTAGTCTTATAAACAAACAAAAGCTACAATGTGATTAAAAGTTTGACCTTCTGGGTAACCACTGCCAGATCTCTCTCCTGCAACTCCCTTGGTACATGGTCCAGATGGACACAGAGTGGGCGCCCTCGCAGAATGATCTAAATCCTGTTGCATTTTATAACTCATTTTATTGTAAAAATGCAACACATACACAGAAAAGTACACGAAACAAAAATAAAAGCTATCAATTATCATAAAGTGAGCAAATTTACTAAGATAAGGATATAAAACATAGCCAGCACCCTTGAAGCTCCTTTTTTGTCCATTCTTCCAAAGATAACCAATACCTTGGCTTTTATGATAATCCTCTTCTGATATTCTTTACGGCATTGTTACATAATTATGCATTCTTAAATATTAGAATTAATTTTCCCAGATTTTTAAACTTTATTGCAAAGAAACACACTATGTATTTTATTTACTTCTTTCACTAAATAATGTGTGTGGTGTTTACTCTTGTTTGCAGGATTTGTTGATAACTTGTCCACTGTGTGAATATTTCGTAATTTAAGTGCTCATTCTAGTTTCTTTCCAGTTTCTTCGACATTCAGTTTTTTGCTAGTACTGACTAATATGAAAATCGCTAATACTAATATGAAGTATTTATATTCATATCCTTTCATGCATATAATTACACAATCTTTTTGGATGTATTCCTACGTGTGGACTTACTAGATCAATAGGATAAAGGTATGTTCAGCAATAGGAGACAATGCCAAAAGTTTTCTGAAGGATTATATCAATTTGCATGACAACCAGCAGTGTCTGAGATTTTCCATTACTTTACATCTTCTTCAATTCTTATAATTTACTGACTTTTTATTTTGCTATTCTAATGAGGATATAAAAATGATTTGTCTTAGTGTTAATAGGCATTTCTTCAATAATTAATAATATTGAATATCTTTTTGTATATTTATTGGCCTTGTAACATTGGTCTATTTTGTGAAATGTTTTTGTACAGGCCCTATTGGATTCTTTATCTTTTCTTTTTGGTATAAAGAATTCTTTATATATTTTGGACATGTTAGATTTTAAGATAGATTTTTTAAAATAAAATGCTACCATTTAATTTATTGAGTGTCCAAAAATTTCATTTACAGAATTTGGCCTCATTAAATTTTCATGGATTAACTTAATAACAAATAAATGAAATAAATCTTAATTTAAAATAAGCATATATCAATAAAAATATTGAATTTTTATTTTATGGATATGATTTCTACTTAACATTTGACTTAAACATAGACAACTCCACAAAAAAATAATTGAAAACCACTGCACCCAGAAAATGCAAACAAACAAAAGCCACATGAATTTATCAAGCAGATCTAAGCTTTTTCCCAATTGACGCTGAGAAATGCCATTTCCCTATTAAAGATACAAACGTTATACATTTTTGGAATATCTTTTAAAATTAGGTGTCTTAACCTCTCAATTGTGGAATCTGAGGGAATTTTCAGAATAGGCTTTATGGTGTTTTGGACCCCCTGTACATTTCTGCAGAACTGTCTGTCTATATTGGGGGGACGGGTTGCAAGAAGAAGATACCAAAACCTTAATTACATTATTACTATGACTAGCCAGATAAAAGTATATGCAAAATTAAAGGAATTTGGATTTTCCAAGTCCCAAGCAAAAGAGAACTCTCTGGAAGAGACATTATGATTTTTCTAACTTTGCAGGCTTTGTATAATTTTTTTTTTAAAGATAAAAGCATTCTTTTTTTTTTTAAGATTTATTTATTTATTTATGATAGACATAGAAAGAGACAGAGAGAGAGAGAGAGAGAGAGAGAGAGAGAGGCAGAGACACAGGAGGAGGGAGAAGCAGGCTCCATGCCGGAGCCCGACGTGGGACTCGATCCCAGGACTCCAGCATCGCGCCCTGGGCCAAAGGCAGGCGCTAAACCGCTGAGCCACCCAGGGATCCCGGCTTTGTATAATTTATAGAAAAAGGCTCTATCTATCTGTTGAGGCACTTTTCAGATTTTGATCATTTTATTGTCATTCAAAGAGTCCAATACTGGTTGTCCTTCTGGGTTCTATGTGGAATATTAAACTTCTATCTTCAGGGAAATCAAATACTCAAATAAGTGTTTAATACTTCAGAACCCATCATCTTTTAGATTGGTTAGGATAAATTATTCTAAATATGTCACATTATACAAATGGACTTTAAGGGTTTGCATTTAAAATTTTTTTTTCAGATTTACTTATTTATTTATGAGACACACACACATACACACACAGAGGCAGAGACACAGGCAGAGGGAGAAGCAGGCTCCACGCAGGAAGTCTAATGTGGGAATTGATACCCAGACTCTGGGATCACACTCTGTGCCACAAAGACAAACACTCAACTGCTGAGCCACCGAGGCATCCCCAAAAAAGGTTTGTTTATTTAAGCAAGATAGAGAAAGAGAGAGAGCTTGGGAGGCAGAGGGTAGAGGGAGACGAAAAAAGAGAGAATCTCAAGGAAACTCTCTGCTGAGTGTGGCAGGGGGGCGGAGATGGTCGATCTCAGGAACATGAGACATGACCTGAGCTGAAATCAAGAGTTGGACACTCAACTGACTGAGTCACCCAGGAACCTTGAAGGTTTGCATCTTATTTTTTAAGGCAATTATAGGACTTATTAATGAATCTCCAACATGTTCACACTCCAATATTAGTCTTTTCTTTCATTCGATCTTAAGATCAGAATGTTACTTCCTCTTTGACAAAACCTTCAATTTCAAGATTACTGGATAATATTTTTTAATGTTATTGATACAATAATTAATTATCCTTACAAAATTTTGCTTTAAGTAGAACATGTTTATGTTCTCGTCTTAATAAAGATGTTTAACTCCTATCCATATTTTCAACTGGTGTCTCTTAGCTCAGCCAATCATAATTCCTTCAAACAATAGAATTATTTTTTTCTTATATGGATTATACTAGATGAATAGTTTGTGTTTCTGCAAATTTTATATGTTTTATAAGCTTGGAATGAATATCATTAGCTTTTTAAAATAAAATTGTTCAATAGAACAATCTGCTAGGTTGGCAATGGCCACCACATATAGCAACTGAGCATTTGAAATGGTACATCTGAAGGATTGATTTTTAATTTTATTTAATTAATTTAAATTAAAATAACTACATTGACCAATGTGTACACTTTGAACAGTGCAGGTCAAAAATTTATCCTCCTAGAAAAAATTCAGAAGCATTTCTTATACTTTCAGGAACCATGTTGACAAGCTGTCATTCTTCAAGCATAATGGCAGTTTCTGAAAATCCTAAATTCTATATAACTTTTTGAAACTTTATATTGATATTTCTCAAAATATCCTGGTCTTTTGATTTATTTATATCTGCTATGCTGATATCTAGTTTCCTAATAAGAGTAATGGAATATCCTAAACATTTACATGAGTTTATATTATCTTAATTTTCTTATTTATTGCCTTTTTCAAAAGAATTACTAAAAAGAATTCTCCAAAAAAAATCTAGTGAAAATATGTTGTTGAGCTTTATTCCTATATCACATCATTCTTTTTGTACACTGTTTAACAAATGGTCTCAATTAAACATTAAAAAAAAAGAAAGAAAGAAAAAGGAAGCTTGCTTTAGAATTTGAATGGCTTATTTAAAAGGTGTTTGTCATTTGCTAAAAAATTTCCCCAATTTTATATAGCATTTAACCCATGACAGTTTGCTGTGTAATTATTTTCATTTTCTTACTTTTTAAAAAATATGATTTAAAAAATTAATGACGATCTATCTTGATACTTGACAATGTGAGCTATAAACAATGGTTTTTCTGTTTCAAGATTTGACTTTTTGGTGCAAGGAACACACAAAACGTTTTTTAAAATAATGTACTCAGTAGTTTTCACTTTAAAAATAATATTGTTTTTAACATTTTCTTATTGCTTGTATTTTACTGAAGTTTCCTTTTCAAAAATTGGTAAGCACATATGTGTTTTTTTTTTAATTTTTGTTTATTCTTCTGAATGTTGGCTTGTATTCTGATCAGTATTTTTTAGAGCTAAATTTTCTGTACTCATTTCTGCCCTTTCCTCAAAATCAAATTCATGTCCTGGCTTGTTGCTTTATGGGTCTAAGTAAATTTGCTTAGGGAGGCAGCTGTAACTCTACCTTAAAACCTTACCTCAGCATTGCATCATAGTAGACTATTTTATGCGTGTTTGTGTGGAAAAGATAATTGAAGTGTCCTACTATTTTAGCGACAGTTTCCAAATATCGTTAACTTGTTAACATAGTTCATCTATAGAGTAATTATTTCTGCAGTTAGTACTAAAGACTATATAGTTTGCAATTATTAAATTGTTGGAGAGTTTAAAATATCTTCAGAAAAGGTCAGTTGGAATCTTTGTACGGTTAAAATTATTCCCAAGCATGAATTTTGAGAAAGAACAGAATACAACTAATAACTTAGGAGAAAATAGTGCTGAAAACAAGAAAATAAGATTGAGACATAAGGACAGAGAGATGGGGGTGTGAATTCCAAAGTATCACAGTGTTACAGAGAAGTCAGAAGGAATACGTTTTCTTCATGAATGCTGATATTTTCCCGAGTTTTTTGTTTTGTTTTGTGTTGTCTATTCCATACTCTTTTTTCTGACAATCCATCCACATTCAGAAAGTCAATGACATTACCAATTTATTAGTAAACTTTAATATCCCATGTCAAATACTTTGAGGAAATATGCCTAAGGGTCAGGAACCACTTATCAAACCAACCAAACAACTAAAAATCAAGTATCTGCTCTAATTGAAAGCACCTTTTAATTTATAGATTTTTTCATGTTTAATCATTTAGTTAAGATGCTTGGAATAAGAAAAATCATAATCATAGCTATTTCTGAGAAGAATACTTCAAAACTTAGATGATGTACATCCTAAGTTACAGAATAAATTGAAAAACGTAGCAATAGATAATTTCACTTCTCCGTGTTCATTCAGTAGACTGATAAATCTTAACATGTGAGTTTGCAAAATCTTCTACATTGTGTTGACAAATGAGCCATATTTATGCCTAATTCACCTCATTTGATGAAACTCCAACACGAATTTTAAATCTGTGATCAGGTTTGTAGCCTGATTTTAATGATAAACACTAAAGCACCTATTGATTACGGAGGGGGGGGGGTAGAGAGAGCAACAATTTCTATTGATTCTAAAGTAAGTTTTGCTTTTTTACCATTTCTCTTTGTTTAATCCTGAGATGGTGGTGCGGTCTTTGGCCTCCTCATTTTGCTTCATTTATTTCTCCTGTTCTTTTGAAATACATTCTCAAGACATTAGTGAAATTGATAACAGAAACAAAATTATTGGAAGTCATTATGTGAGACAAAAGACTAACAGCATGCCACAAAAGTGATCTCTTATGACGACTTTAAAAAGATTGTCATTGACGCCATGACTTTTTTCTCCTAATCATCAGGACACAGTGGTTAAATTATTTAAAAAATAAGTACATTTTCAAAAACTGTACTAAGATTTTTTAAGAGGTAGAACATTTTAATAGAGCTCAGAGAACTTAAGTAAATAGAACTGCCTATAACTTCACATCAACATTCTTTTTGTTGTTAAAGGCAACAATCAGTGATAATGTTGGCAGCTAATAGCATAACAGTGAAGATTTGACATCGACCTCTGACAGCACATTTTAGCTTCCATTTATTACTAAGACATCAGCTAACAAAGATTGGAAGGGACAGTCTGTCCCTCCCACCCCTACTTTGGTGTGTTACAGCAGAAGAAAATTGATTTAAGTGACAAAGTCTCAATTACCACTGTTCTTTTCACGCAGTATTTAATGGATTCTAAATCTGTGGAGAGAATCATACTCAGTGTCTAATTCTAAATAGCATCCTAACCATAAAAATGTGACTCCCCTGTCAGCACAACATAGACCTCCTATGGAAAAATTTAAAAGAACCATGCACAGAGCTGCAAATATTTCATTTTAACTTCCATACCATCCCATGCTGTGATGTTTTCCTTGTTCCTTATGTGCAGGTCAGTCTGCATATTTCCCACAGAATTCCCGCAGAGGACCTTTGACTTGTACACGAAGTTATAAAAACATTTAGTTGAGCTAGGCTATGAAATAAGGAGACACATTCCAAAACTTTACCCTGTAAAATCCTATGAAAATAGTTACAAAGGGAAAGCTAATTACCTGAGTGAGAAATTGCCTTTATTCAATTTCTTTATGATCACTTTTAAAATGATGTTTCCACAAATACCCATGGAAACTACAATCACTAACTTAAAATGAAAATACACATATTTAAACATATTTTCTTTGCCTACGTTGGTGGCCTGAAGATGGTAAGAGGGGAGAAACTTTTGTTTTGGGTGATCGCTAATATCAAGAATAGTACTATGTCATCTATGTGTGCAGTCAGGGGTATTCTTCTTACTTTCCAAAAGGTACCTTTGAAGTAAGTAGAATTAAGTATGAACTCAGGTCAGAGGGCAACAGTTGGTGTTCATCACATGGCTATTTGGTTGGTTCATAATGTTGAAACCAGCATCTTTTATAAGTGAAGATATCAATTAATTAATTAATTGAAACAAGGTCAATGCCACAGTTGTAATTCATGAACACAAAGCTTTATAAAAAATATATTACAAGTAGAAGACACACAAATGTTTTCTGTTTAAAAATCTCAGTGTCTGGCCTGAAAGTAAGAGAAGTGGATTACAACCGATTCTGCTAATTTTTTGTCATCACCTTTACAAGAACAATATTTTTGGACCATATGAGTTATCCATTTTATCTGTGTTTATTCTGAACATAAATGGTATTTTTAAAAACAATCCTTATAATTTAAAATGGTTTTAGACTTAAAAAAATTGCAGATAGTACAGAGAGTTCCCATTTATACAACATGCAAATTACTCTGTATTTTATATCTTACGTTCGTATGGTACATTTGTTCCAATACACTAACCAATAGTCATACAATATTATTATAATTGAAGTTCATACTTTATTCATATACAAATACTATGTTTAGTGGAGGGAAATTAGAGGTCTTATGGAGAGCAGAAAACTTTAGGGTTACAGACTTAAGCTTTGTTTAGTGTCCAGTTAGTGTCTTTGATTTGTGTCCTTCTTCACTTTCTGGCCTGAAATTCCCCATCTTCAAATAAAAGGTTAAATGCTATAAATTGCAATTTCTCTCTTGTCTCTAAATTATCTGATTATATTACTTATGACAAATCTACACAATAGACATTTAATAATATACTACTAAATAAGCATAATAAATAAAACTTTGCTTGTTTTTCAAAAGTAGTAGTATTAGAAAGGATCTCATTGAAGCTTTTTGCCAACCCATTGACTTTCAATCAAATTATCTCATTCAACAAATATCTATTGAGTTCTTACTATATGCCAAGTACTTTTAAAGTACCATGAATAAAACTATTAATAAAATAGGCATAAACCTCTACCTTCATGGAATTTACATTTCACTAGAGTAAATTAGAATTTCATCCAATAACTCTAAATAAGTTCATATCTGTTCATAACATATATTTAGAATTTAAAGAATACAAATTTCAAAACAAAGATCCTCCAATGAAGAAACACAGATTATTTTAGGTTATAAATAAGGATTTACGGCAAAATATAATGAAGAAAAACTGAAAGCAAAAATAACCACTGCACATTTCGCATACACAAAAAAGAGGGGAAATCACAAAAAAAACAGGAATACCTTTCATCTATTTGGCCGGATTGTTTTGGTTTAGGACCATTGTTAAAGTTCTTAACAGGCCTCATTTTCATTATTAAAAATGTCTAAGTTTGGACAGTAAATTATCTTTTAACTTACCCAAAATGTAGGAAAATATAAGGGTATAAATCAATATAAATCAAATCTAAAAGTATCTTGTACCTCATGTAAGGGATTTTTACTACATGAGACAATTATATTGGGCCAGCAGATAATGTCAGGCAAGTGCCTGATGAGGTTTAAGTGATAGATAATTCTCTTATAATAGTAATATTTTCTCAATTAAGACAATTTATAATTATTTTAGAAAACATGCAATGTATTAGAAAAGTATAAGAAAGATAATATAAGGTACATGAATCCTATCATTCAAATAGTATTTTGATACATATCATCCCAGTGTTTTTTGATTTTTTAAAAATATTTTATTTATTTATTTATGAGAGACACAGAGAGAGAGAGAGAGGCAGAGACACAGGCAGAAGGGAGAAGCAGGCTCCACGCAGGGATCCCAATGTGGGACTTGATCCCAGGACTCCAGGACCATGCCCTGGGCCAAAGTCAGGTGCTAAACTGCTGAGCCACTCAGGGATCCCCTGTTTTTTTTTATTTTTATTTCTTTTATTCTATACACACACGTACAGATATGACGATCTAATTGCTGGCCCAGGATGAGTGTGGGAAAATATCAGAAATAGCAAGACCAGAAAATGTACTGCTATAATAATTTTGATTAAAATAAGAAATGATTCAGGGATTAGAATAAGCACTAGCAACAGAAATGGAAAAATACAAATTCCAGAGATACTAAGAGACCCAGAAGAACTTAATGGGCTTGTTTAGTATGAAAGCTGAAGGAAAAAAGAGAATTCCAGGTGGACTCTCATATTTCAGGGTTAAATATTAGGCTTATCTGGGACAAAATGACAGTAAATGCTGCATTAAACAGGAAGTATTCATTGATTCATTTATTTATTCAAAGTGAATCAATAGTGATGCTTTTTTTCTGATTTAACATCATATTTTCTTTTACATATTCTCAGAGTACCAATCCTGTGGCCTGTGGATACAGATCGGCACAAATCATGCATAACAAAGACATATTTCATGGCAATTTATTTTTTTTAATTTCTTTAAGACATATTCTTATACCTTGATTGAGAAACTGGATGTAGCCTTTTTTAAATAGAAACCTATGAGTAAAATTAACAAATCAAGTTTTAATTTAAGCCAATTAAAAATAATGTGCCACAGAGTGTTTTCCAGTCTTCTCAAAGTCTCCTCTTCTAAGTTGATTCTTAATTGCTTTAACATATACCCCTAACTTGAAAGGCACCTTTGAAATTTTGGCATCACCACATGTGATATTGCAATCTTTGTGGGTTTCTAGAGAGGATGATTAGGAGTAATATCAATAGTAAATTAAAGGAATTAATATTGATATTAAACTGGAACCAGTTCATTCTGTGTACAGCAACGTATGCTGAAGGGAGGAGACAGCCCTCATTGCCTAGCCTCCCTGAGGTAATTGGCTTCCTTATGTCTCACTTTTTAAAAGGGAAGCCTAGTGAGAAGTAAGTTTAATATGATGGCATACCCTTTGTTTGGGTTGAAAGAGTTCGTTAATGTTGAGTTTTATGGGAGAGTAGCAGGCTTCTCTGATGTTGAGCACACCTGTCCAGTGTTCTTTCATACATAACTTTTCCTTTCAAGAAGTTTGATGAATCATTTTCCAGATGAAAAATGAAACTTATGCACCATGGTTCTTTGCAAATTATCGCCAACCTACTTCCTGCCGTCCTGCAGCACTCCCTATAGCCTTGAAAACCTCTGGTAGGCATCCTGTAATGCTTAGTTTTCAGATGGTCTGAACATTCCAGATGACTTGCAGGAGGAGAACACCTAGCCCTAGACCTAGGACATGGACCGGAACAATCCATGCTCCTCCTGTTGGCTATTTGCCCCATTTAGGTTTTCTCTAACTTTAATCTTTCTCTTTCTTTATGCTTATTCTATTTCCTCTGAATTTCTATCCATCTCTAAAGGTTTCCAGAGTTTGTATTTTATAACATGCTCCTAATTAACTAAAATTAAGAAGAAAGAATAATATATGATGCGTTTCTTTGTTTTCTTATAAAAAAAGACAAACATACATATTAACTCATTTTATTTTTCTTCCTATAAAAGAAATCTAGTTGAATAAAATGGCTCATGAGCCAAATGAGAAATTTTATCTTTTCACAAATAATGATCCTCATTTGCCTCTCCCTAGAGCTTAAATATGGGAGACATAAATGTAACTGTTCTGAAAATTTGCTTTATTTTAAGCAACTCAGAAGGTGCTATTATTCAGATGATCAGAGCCCCAAACATTCAAGATTTTTTTTAAGTTAGATACAGAGATACAGAGAGCATGTGTATGAGTAGAGGGGCTGGGAGCAGAGGGCTCTGGAGTGAGAGAATCTTAAGCAGGCTCCACACCAAGTGTGGGGCCTGATGTGGGGCTCAATCTCACAACCTGGAGATCATGGCCTGAGCTGAAATCAAGGGTTAGACACTTAACTGACTGAGCCACCCAGGTGCCCCCTGAATCATTCAAGATTTAATAAATTTTCTTTATTTTTGGAAACTCTATCAAATATAAACATTAATAATGAATCAATTGTTGTTTATCAAATACTACCAGTATTCTTTCTCCTACACTAATGTATTTTTCTGACAATATTCACTTTTTAGGTAGCCTACATCATGACATATTGTAGTCAAATAATTGGAAACTTTTTTTTTTTTTTGGCGGGGGGCAGGGCTGCGGGAGAGGGAGAGAGAGAATCCTAAGCAGGCTCCACTCCCAGTGTGGAGTCCAACATGGGACTCCATCTCTTGACCCCGAGATCAAGATTTGAGCTGAAATTAAGCTTTGGATGCTTAAATGACTGAGCCACCAAGGCACCACAGTAATATCTTTTAATGTTAGGAAGACCCTAATATTTATACATGCTTTCATTCAATAGTAAAAGACTATTAACCAAACAATGTATGAGGTGCATTGCACCACCATACTTTAGTGATAAAATTATATAGGTAACCTGGTCCCTGGCTCCAAAGAGCTTACACTTAAGAAAAAATAAATTATGAAATGCTTATGAACTAAGGTACATAATGGTGTTATAAATGAGGTTCAAGAAAGTCTGTGAGACTGAGGGGTACCTGGTGGCTCAGTCGGTTAAGTGTCTGCCTTTGGTTCAGGTCATGACCTCAGGATCCTGTGATCGATCCCAGAGGTAGGGCTCCCTGCTCAAGGAGGAACCTGCTTCTTCTTCCTCTTTTCCTCTCCCCTCTCATGCTCGCTGTCATGTTCTCTCAATAAATAAATGAATAAATATTTTTTATAAAGTCTTTGAAACTGAAGTGAGATTCGACTTCTGGCTAGAAGATAATTAAATTTGTCAAAAGAAATAACATGTGAGCTAGACCTAGAAGAATGTATAGGAGCTCAACAGGGGAGGGCCATTAGAAAGAGGATGTTATGAGCAAAGACAAAGCAATTGAAACATATGTTCAGCAACAAAACAACCCTTTGCAGGAGAAATGTTCTACATGGAGTGGTGGTGAATTTTAGTTAAAAAACTTAACGTGTCTATAAATATAACTATTTTTTCCTTTAATGCAGGTGGATTCCATTATTCTCAAGCTTTTGGTGCCTCAAACTTTTCACAATAGCATACAAAAAGTGGCCAACAATGTTTTGATAATAATTTTAATGAAAGAAGAACACAAAGTCTTTGGGTACCTTTCAACTAAAAAATAAATTTTTTTAATTGTTCCTTTAAAAAAAAAACCATTTGTGCTTCAAGGTTAAATCCTGTTTGTTTGTTTTTGTTTTGTTTTGCTTATATTTATCTATTTATGTATACATTGGAACTTATTGATCATTATCAATAGAATCTCAGTAGCTATGATTACTTGTTTCGTGTCTTAATAAACTGAATAGAGCATGAAGCAGATAAGAAAAGAATATGGCATATTTAACAATAATTTTATGACAGCCAGAATGTTAAAAATAAGTCTGGTGACAGAATTACTGTTTTCTTCTAAGAAAACAATTTTCATAGTTTTTCACAGTTAGGTGGAGTTGACAAAGCCCATAATTATAAGGATAGGTATATAGCAAAAAGCTTAAAACATTTTTTTTACCCTAGCACTAGAGACACATAATAACCCACCTATAATCTCTGAAACCTAAGATATTTGCAAAGGTTTGGAAGATGGAGGGAGATAGTAGGGGTAGAGGGGAAGAAAATGCAGAAATGCAGTAATAAAAAATCCATTGGATGTGAGTAATATTATTTTATTCCTGGATTAGGCAAGAATTTAAACTTTGACTAAATGAGAGGTGGCCTCCCTTCCATGACCTACTCCTCCTTCAGGTCAATTATCGCCTCCCTTGTACTTCCTAATGTTTGAAGTTCTCCTCCAGCCTCTCTAGCAGGAGGGTGCATGGGGGAGGTGGCCTCTAGTACCTCTTCTTTCTCCCATTTTCTCCCCTTTCTCTTATCTTTCCCACTCTGCTTTAGACTTCTTGATTATCAATCTGTCACATCCGGTGATTGTTTTGGTTTCTGTTCCCTTTCTAACTGCCTGAGGAGCTCAGAACCCCAGGATTCCCTTCTTTTCACCATCTTCTTTTTGGTGGGTAAATAGAAGGGACTGAAATTGTGGGTGAAATGTAGGGGGCACATCAATAAGGAGGAAACCACCAAGCTGGAAAAAAAAAAGGAAAAGAATTTAAGCTTTGTGCCTTTTGGTTTCAAGAATCATTACATTCTTGTTTGGATTCAAGCAAATAGTTTGAAAGTTGAATTTTCTGCAACTCAAATCATCCTCAATGTTCTTACATTCATCCCTACCTTAGCTAAAAGCTATTTATTTTAAGCTAAATTCTGAAGAGGAAAAAACAAACAAATAACAAGCAGCTAGGATATTAACATTCTATTTTATTATTTTTCAGTAATATGTTTATTTTGGACTTTCTTAGAGAATTATATAATAAGCAAATGATTTGCTGTTAATCCGTTAGAAATTGAGAGGGATAATTGGAAAATAATTATGATATTTCAATTGCTGAGCATCAATATACTGAGACTACTTTTCTATATGTATATAAAATGAATAAAGCAGATCTTGAACTATGAAAAGGTCTAGTCTAATAGGCAGAAATATAAACACATAATTAAAACTCAATGCAGACAAATAATGAGAGAAATGTGCACATTTGCGACCTGAAGTATTATAGGAAAGCCACCTAAATTCGATTTTAATGGAAAAAAAGAACATTTATTTAAGCAAAAATAATACAAAAAAATAAATGGAAAGGAAGAACAACTTTCAAGGGAAAAGGGACGCAGAAGTAAAATCCTGACAGGAATGAATGGCATGGTGTGTACAGCTTCACAGTTGCTGGTGTGTAAAGCATTTCCTCTGTGAAGTTTTCCAAGATTACTGTTTGATTTCATGTCATTCCTCTTGTCTACCACAAGAATCTTCTACTATTCTCTAGAATTATTTTTGCTTCATGCATCCATTTAGGCATTAAGCTCTTTAATGGCAGCAATATATATGACAAAATATAAGAATGAATACACATACATTAGATTACATTGATCTAAATACTTAAGATAATTTCTTCCTTACTCATGCTTTTTGTTTTATAAAATGTTTGAAGACAATGACTGAATTGGTGATCAAAAAATCCAATACAAGAAAAACTAATAATCAGTGAGAAGAAATTGAGTATATGATGTTTTTGGCTTATTCAGTTAACAAGATAATGATATTCCTAAGGATTATTTAGAAGACCCTGAAATTACTATAAAATGCTGTTTATAATTAAGGCAGAACTTCCCTAAATTTTGTTTTTACTTGATTACCTTTCTAAAAAGTTTTAAAGCAAGGAATATAATTTTTTGAGGCTAAAATAAAAGGCAGAATGAGTTCAGTTCTCAACACTATAGCTACAACTTATTAAGAAAATGTCAATAATTTTTAGGCTTCTACTAACACAGTTTCAGAACAAAGTAGCATGTTCAAGAACATATTCTCACCTTGACTTCTAATCACTTCTTTCCTAAGAATTCATAGGAGGAGTCACAAACATAAACTCTCCAAAACATTCAAAATTTTAAGATTAGATAAACCTGATGTTCATCCCGCCTTTTTGGAGAAAACAAAATGTTGCAGTGATAAGTCATAGCATGCCTTTTCACATCTATGTGTCTGGCCCTTAGCAAAATATTGAAGTGAGTGAAAGCTTAAGAGTTCTCTGATTTATATTTTCAGATGCTTTATAGCTTGGCTTGGGGATGCTATGGGCCAATTTGCCTGCACTTTGAGCACTCTGTGCTCTTAATGTGGGCAGTACTCGATGCACTCAAGATAGACCTCTTTCCTCTCCTATCTAACAGATCTTATCTCTCCATCAAACCATTCTCCTCAAACTCTCTGACTCTTGGTGCCAGTGGGAACAGTGAAGGTACATTTTTAATCATGAAGAGAATGATGTATGTCAAGCTCATAGCTAGGTAAAATACTTTAGACTTCTTGGATAATCCTGCCCTTTGGCCCACTTAAAATAAAATCTTATTGAGAAATACGTGCCTGAATGTATCATATTAATGGTGAAGAATTTCAACATAAGGGCAAGCCAGCTGAATAGCATAGAGTAGATATTTTTAGGACCATTTTTTTTTTTGTGCCACTTAAATCAGATCAGTGAAATGATTTATTTCATTTCCATGTAAAATTAGGCCTTCCCATGAGGTCAGAATTGAACAGTGGAAGAGAACATGGAAAATATTAGCCAGATAATTCATACATCAAAATAAAGATTAGATTTAAGAGATAAATTTCAACCCCATCTTCTTTTGTGTGTGCAACTGGTTATTTTTTGTAAACGGATAGTAATATTTTTAAGACATCGCTTGCTCTTATCAACTCTTACTGTAAAAACTCAGAGAAAAAAGTAATGACCTGGTTTCCAACAAAATATATACCTTTACGGTGAAATATAAACTATGTATCATGAGGGTTGGGTTGAGGGAAGAAATAGGATTGGGAGTAGTTGCTATTCAGACTCCGTTGTCTATAAGACTAAATCCACACTCAATTCTCAGGAAGTAAGATTTAAAAATAGGCCTTTCTAGTCCATGCCACTTTATAGTCTTTCTTCTATACTGTGGGGTTTTTTTCCCTGCAAATTTATATCATCCCTGTTGAAATTTTAACAAGAGTTTGACTACAAAGAAGCTCAAGAGCATCTGGTCAACAATTCATAAAATCACCACTTGTATACTTCAAGGCAGTTATTAAATCATTCCTCATGCTTCTCCTTTACAATCACACATTTCAAATAACATTATTGCTTCTTTGAAATTCCAATTTTCTAATCACTTGATCTAATTCTGTCTTTTGGGCCCTCTACAAATTCTCCAGATTTCAGCTGTCCAAAATCAGACACACCATCTAAACTTTAAGCTGATCAATGTAAAATGTAGATGAAGTTTTATCTTATTTTTTTTCATCAGAATAGTCCTTTTCTTATAGTATATTCCAGTATTATGTATTCAAGCCTCTAAAATAATGCTGCTGAGCTGAATTATGTTCAATTCATGTCCCCTGTGATCTCTAGGTTCTTTTCTGCCATGATCATGCCTAATTAGTCATTCCCCGTCCCGTCTTGCATGGATCATGTTTTCCCGTACAGTAGTTCCTGCTTTATATCTGACCCCAGGATTTTCATTATTTCCAACTACTCTTCCAAATTGTCAAGGTCAATTTGAATTATAATCTTCTCCTCTAAAGGGCTAGCCAACATACACATTTATTCTTCTAGGTCACTGACAAAATATATAAAACTGTACTCAATTCAGAACCTATAAAATAGCTTCTACTACTTCTGTATAGCAAGTATTAATAGTACAGTGTTAATTGAAAATGTATCTGAGTAGTAGCCAATTAGGTAAAGAATGCCCAGGTTATAACTCTAACCTTACACCAACCCATCAGCTTTTCTATACTTCATAATCACAGACAATACTTCTGACCCTTGTCATAAGCAACATAAAGAGATGAATATGCAACATTTGAATGATAAAATGAATATCAAAGAACATTAAATGTCATATTGTTATTTATAGGATATAACCTATTATAAGTTGATATACCTACCAGTATCAAGATGTAAACTAACTATGAAGGCAAAATGTAGACAATCAAGGCCAGCAATTCAGGCTAATTATAGTCAACCAATCCTAAGTAAGAGAATTGTAATAAGAAGCAAGGGTTGAATTGTTAAAAGGTAGAGATGATGCAATAATTTATTCATTTTATTCCCCTTATGATTCTCACCGTACATAGAGAATGATCTTTATAAAGCTATGTTAAATATTTGTCTTGAATGTTTTAAGAAGATGATAAAATAATTTTATGAACCAAAGGTTTTTGAAAACAGAAGTAATAAGTATTGTAAGAAGCAGCCTTTTTCTCCTTACAGAAATTCAGAATAAAATTTTATATGCATAGAGTATAAATACAAAGTCTAAGTAGAAATTTTTATACAAAGATTATTCATACAGATGTTGAGTTGCCATTTCCCTTGATGTATAAGACTTGCACGTGGAGGAATAAACTTGCCTTCCAGATCAACACACCCAAGGGATGTTCTACTTATTGAATGGCAGCTAGTCTAGTGTCTCTAGTCTCCTTTGCTAGGATCTCATCTTTCTGGCCTTTTAAAGTTAGAGGAATTCAGAGATCAGCCTCTGGCTCATTTCTATTTTCTATCACCTTTATTTGCATAAATGTATCCAAATCATAGGTTTATATCCAGCGTACATATTAAATCTTACATATCTATATCTATATCATCTATATCTATATCTATCCAGGTTAAATGTTTTCCTTTGACTCCTTAACCACAACTCTTACTATTCATTATATTCCACTCCACACGTGGTGACCTCTTTATAATACTTGGAGTACTCAAGCATACAAGTACCTTAGGACATTTGCATTGGTTTTTCTCTTGATCTCTCTTACCCCACATTTGAACATTATGTATTTTTCTCCCTTTTCAATACTTCACTCAAAAGTTACACAAAGAGATCTTCCCTGATTACCCAACCACAATTCCCTACTCCCCTCACTTATTTAATTTTCTCTTTAACAACAATTATATTAAAATAATATTTTTTCTTAATTATTTTGACTACCCTTACTAGACCAAAATGCAGATTGTTTTTCTCAGTTTTGTTTACTAATGGGTTTCTAATGCATAGAAAGGTGTGTGGCATATAATGGCATTTCAATAAATATTGACTACAAAACGGGGATTACGACTATGTATTAGTAGACAAAGAATACAGAGTGGTTAAAATGTGTGCTCTTAAATTAAATTGCCTGAGATTACAAGCCCAGCTTCATCACTCTAATTGTTTGACTTCCAGCAAGTCATTAACTCCATTTGGCTTTGGATTCTTTATCTTTAAATGGAATGATAATAGCTGCTACTGGTATTCCTAGGGCTGCTGTTACAGATTACTGCAAATTGCTTGGCTTAAAACAACAGAAATGTATGCTTTCATAGTTCAGGAGGCGGAGCCAAGCTTCCTCTCCAGGATCTGGGAGATAATTTATCTCATGCCTTGCCATTCCTTAGGATTCTTTGGCGTCTAGTTGTATCACTCTACTCTTTGCCCCCATTGCCAGATGAGCTTCTCACTTTGTCTCTCTGTTTCTAGTTCCTCTCTCTGTATGAAGATATGTCATTGGATTTAAGGTTAACTCACTTAATACAGTCTGACCTCAACTTACCTCTAGTATATCTGCAAGTACCCTATTTCCAAATAAAATACCATTCAGGTCATTGTAAGAAAAATGATAATGATGAAAAAATTTTAATAAAATAGCTATCTCATACTATATACTCTATGTTATGCACTATTCTGTAATTTGCACGTATTAAGTAATTTGAACCTTTTAACAACTCAGTTGGTTAAGAGTATTATTTTCTCTTAATTACTGACTGAAAATGAAGGCACAGAGAGGTTAAATAAATTGCCTGAAGGGACACAGTAAGTGGTAGAGCCAGAGTTGGAACTAAGGATGTCTGGCCCTAGAGCTTTGGCTCAGGATCTTATAGCACCTCTTGGTAATATAATCTCTCTTTTTGTTCTACATTTCTCTTAAACTGTGAATTCCGTCAAAGCTGAGCACCTTCTCTCTTGCTCACAGTATGTACTCAGGGTCTGACATACTTTTTGGCATCAAATAAATACTTTATTTAATAAATGACTGGCTATGCTATTGGTAGGGTGGGAGTTGATACTCTATGTTTATAAAAAATATATTTAACAGAAACTTTGAACCCAACTTCTCTTTAAATTAGAAAGGCATGAGCCTAAAAACAGCGGTTTTTGAGTAAATATTTTGTGGATGTATTACCAATTGATTAGTTCTGAAACCATTTATGTCACCTTATAATCAATAATCCATTTAGTAACTGATGTGAGAGCATTTCTTAAATAATGCTTTCAGAAGAATTATTATCACAAATGCAATATGCTTGTTTGATCATATCTCCTCTTCCAAGATATTTCAGATTCTTTCACTTAGCATTCTTTTACAGTAGAAATGATATGATTCTAATCATTGGGTGGTATCACACATCTAAAATGCTCAAATCTTTTTAGGTGATTTTCAAAAAGCAAATGCATAATATGCACTTGCCATTGACTGTAAACAAAATGATCATTCATTACACCATTGTGTATTTTCTCTTATTTTACATCTAACATAATAAATATATGTAAAATATCCTCAGTTTAAAGAACTCTCAAATGACTAGAGTGTTACCTCTAGATATGAAGTATATTGCTTGTTAAAAATATTAAGTAGATAATTTATAATATTAGTATTGTAATATTTAAATATTACATATGTATATGAATGTACGTGTGTATACATATATGCACTACATCCACAAAATAGCATAAAAATACTCAAGATTTAATGGGGGCCAATGTATAAATATAGGATGGAAAAGATTGAATATGTCATAATATGCAGAGAACATGATTACATATTATAGAAAATGGATGGATGGGACAGAACAAAGAGGTGAGACATAAACCATCACATATATGGAAAACCAACACATGATAGAAGTGAAAAGAATTCAGTGGAGAAGGGATAGATTCTTCAACTCTGCTAGCAAAATTTGATTATATAAAAAAATAGGTCTATTGTTATGCATTAAAATGGATTATATATGCATGAAATAATTAAATGTTAAAAAAACCTTTAAAATGTTGAGAGGATGTACAAAATCCACTTTTAAAACATAAATACAGTGGCAGATTTCTAAAACAGGATGTAAAAATACAAACTCTTAGAAATAAGTTTGATTTATTTAACTACATTAATATAAAAAAGCTTCCATACTACAGGGGTGCCTGTGTGGCTCAATCGATAGCTTCTAACTCTTGATTTTAGCTCAGTCATGATCTCAGCATCATGAGATTGAGCACCAGGTCAGGCTAAATTCTGGACTTGGAGTCTGCTTAAGATTCTCTCTCTCCCCTTCTCCCTCTGCCCATAGCTTTCTCTCATTCTCTCTCTCTCTCTGTCTCTAAAACATAGAAAATAAAAAACAACTTCCATACTACACAAAAGGACCCATGAACAAAGTTAAACATGCCAAAGAGTGTTTAGAGGACTTTTAAAACACATGTGAAACGCAAAAGGTGGCACCCAGATACATAATTAACTCTTTAATTCATTTATTATTTTAAAGCTTGAATATTAAGTATTTGTTTCATGTCAGGCAGTTTTGTAGGCTCTTAGGATATGGTAAACAAAGGAAAAAGAAATCTCAACCTTTTCAGAGTTCACATTTTAGCTAGGAGATACTACAGAGTTATAAATGTTATGTGGGCAAATGTAAAAGAAAACTAGTCATGAGAATTGGGAGTACGGAGACAGGGAGATGAATTATAATTTTAAGTCTAATGGTTAGGATAGGTCATGTTGATAACTTTACATTTAAGTGAAAACCTACAGAAGTATGGAGTTAGCTTTTCATGTACCCAATCTGTAGGCAGAATAAATTTTCAAAGGCTCTAATGTTGGAATTTGTCAGTGTATTCAAGGAAATAAAATAAACTAGTGTAGCTTGGAGTGAAATGAGGAAGAAGTTGAAGATGTCAGAAAAATAAGGAGCTTCAAGTTATGTAGAATCTAATGGGCCATTGTTAGGATGAGGGCTTTTACTCTGAGTGAATTAGGTGGCTTTTCAAAAATTTTCCAAGTGTGGTAATAAGATATATATTTTTAAAAAGAACACAGTTTGGGGAATAAATTACATTTAGGATCATGAGCACTGAATAATGTATAGAATTTTTGTATCATTATATTGTAACCTGAAACTAATATGACACTGTATGATAACTCCACTGAAATTAAATTTTTGAAAAAAATAAAAGAGTACAATTTCAAATCAATAAAGAAATTACAAATATAATTGGTAAGTAAGTAAAGGATATAAATAGATAATTCACAAAATAGAAAATCAGGTCAATTTATAAACATGAAACATGCTCAAGCTCACTGGTAAACAGAATCATACAAATTAAAAGTGAATAAAACATTATTCTATGGTCATAGAATTGTCAAAAATGTTGAAGCCTGATACCACCATCTGTTGGGGATAGTGGGCTTTCCTGTACATTGACTATGGGAGTGTATTAATTGGTCCAAATAACTTGGGAAAACAACATGAAACCAAGTAGAAAAGATGAAGAGCTATATACCAATGAACAACTCTCTTACATATTCTGCTTGTATAAACTAGATGTTATCTGGATACTGTAATTGGAATTTTTGCCAATATAATAGACAAAAAGTAGTATTGCTAAGTTTGCACATCATTAATTATTAGTTAAGCTGAGCAGTTTTCACAAGCTGGTCTCCTGTTTATTATCCTTGCTTTTTAAAAACATCATACTGTCTTTTTCTAAGAAAATTGTAGGTGCTTATTATATGTTGAGATAAATAATGTACTTGCAAGATATATTACAGAGACCGATATCTCAACATATTAAAAAAAATATTGCCAATGCCAATGTGGAGGAGCTATTTCCCTGTTTTCTTCTGAGTATTAAGGTTTCAGCTCTCACTTTTAAGTTTTTAATCCATATTGAATTGATTTTTATATATGATGTAAGATAAGAGTCTGATTTCATTCTTTTGCATATTGATATCCAGTTTTCCCAATGACATTCAATAGGTTTCTTTTCTACATTGTGTATTCTTGGCATTCATGTTGAAAATTAGTTAACTATATATGTAGAGGTTTTTATTTGTGCCATTGTTCTATCTATTTTCATGCTATACTGTTTTGACTCTTATATCTTTATAATATAGTTTGAAATGAAAAGTGTGATGTCTCCAAGTCTGTTCTTTCTCAAGATTGCTTTGTGGTTCCATAAAAATTTTATTTTTTCCTATTTCTAATAAAAATGCCATTAAAATTTGGTAGGAATTGTATTGGGTCCCTTACAGTAATTGAATTGTATATTGCATTGGATAATAAGTACATTTTAACAGTATTAACTCTTCCAATCCATGAACATGGGATAGTTTTTCATTGATTTATGTCTTCAATTTCTTTCATCAACGTTTTACAGAATTTTTTATTTGAGAGAGAGAGCAGAGAGCACAAGCAGGGAGTAGCAGTGGGGGAGAGGGCAGAGGGAGATGGAGAAGCAGACTCCCTGCTGAGTGGGGAGCCCAATGCGGGGTTCAATCCCAGGACCCCACTATCATGAACTAAGCTGAAGATTAATGCTTAAGCAACTGAGGCACCCAGGCATCCTAACTTTTATGTACAAGTATTTCATCCCCTTGGTTAAATTTGTTCCTAGTATTTTTTTTCTTTTTGATAAGGCATAAATAAGATTATTTTCTTGATTTCATTTTTATTTATTTTTTATTTTTTTAAAGATTTTATTTATTTATTCATGAAAGACACAGAGAAAGAGAGAGAGAGAGAGAGAGAGAGAGGCAGAGGAATAGGCAGAGGGAGAAGCAGGCTTAATGCAAGTAGCCTGATGTGGGACTCCGTCCCGGGACTCCAGGATCATGGACTGAGCTGAAAGCAGATGCTTAACCACTGAGCCACCCAGGCATCCCTTGATTTTATTTTTAAATATATTATTGTTAATATAAAGAAGTGCAAAAGGTCTTTTTATTTTATTTTTACTTTTTAAATATTTTATTTATTTATTTGACAGTACCAGCAAGGGGAGCAGCAAGCAGAGGGAGAAGAAGAAGCAGACTCCCCGTTGAGCAAGTCTTCAGGTCATGAATGGAGGGGAAGGCAGATGTTTAACTGACAGAGCCACTCAGATGCCCCTTATTTGTATTTTTTAAAGTAAGCTCTATACCCAAGGTGGGGCCTGAACTCATGACCCCAAAATCAAGGATCACATGCTCTACCAACTAAGCCAGCCAGGCAAACCTTGATTTTTAAGTTTGATTTTGTCTCCTGAAACTTTACTGGATTTGTTTATTAGTTATAATATTTTTTATTTTAGTCTTTATGGTTCTACATATGGGATCATGTCATCTGTTAGCAGGGGCAACTTTCCATTTTCCTTTATGATTTTCGATATCTTCTATTTCTTTTGCATGAATGTTCTTACCAGAACTTCCAGTGTTATGCTGAATAGAAGTGGTGAACGTGGCATCCCTGAATCTTACCAGATCTTAGAGGAGAATGCTTTCAGTTCTTCTGCATTGATTATGATGTCAATGTTGGCTTTTCAGAAGTTGTCTTTATTGTGTTAAGGACATTTCCTTAACAGTTTTTATCATAAATGGATGTTGAGTTTTGTCGATTGCCTGCATCTATTGAGATTATCATTTGGTTTTTATCTTTTATGTTAATAATGTAATATAACACACTGATTGATATTTGTATGTTAAACTTATCTTGCATCCCAGGGGTAAATCCCATTTGATCATGGTATGTAATCTTTTTAATTTGTTGTTGAATTTGGTTTGCTACCATTTCATTGAGAATTTTTGCATTTATGGTTTTCTTTGGTGGTGGGGATTTGGCCTTAGTTTTCTTTCCTTGTGCTATATTTATCTAACTTTGATGTTAGAGTGATGCTGGCCTTATTTTATTTTTTTAAGATTTTATGTACTTATTTGACAGAGAGAGGAAGACAGTGAAAAAGCACACAAGCAGGAAGAGTGGCAGGCAGAAGGAGAAGGAGAAGCAGACTCCCCGTTGAGCAGGGAACCTGATGTAGGGTTAAAACCCAGGACCCTGGGATCATGACTGAGCTGAAGGCAGATGCTTAACCAACTGAGCTACCCAGATGCCCCTGATGCTGACCTTATAAAATGAGTTTGGATTACTTCCTCCACTTCTATTTTTTTTTTTTTTGGAAGAGCTAAAAAAAGGATTGATACTAATTTTTTGAATGTTTTTTAGAATTCATCCATGAAGCCATCTGTTCCTAGGCTTTTCTTTGTTGGGACATTTGGATTACTACTTCAATCTCTATTTGTTATTAGTCTGTTTAGGTTTTTTATTTCTTCTTAATTTAGCTTTGTTTGGTTGTATATTTCTAGTGATTTATCCATTTCTTCTAGATTATCTAATTTGCTTCTATATTCTTGTTCATAATTCTCTCTTAGGATCTTTTCATCTCGTTTCATTACATCTCATTTCATTTCTGAGGTATGTCTTTTCCATTTATGACTTTGTTTATTTGAGTCTTTTCTCTTAGTCAAGTCTTTATTGTTTGATACTGTGTATGTCTACAAAAAAACCCACTATTCTTAGCTTTGCTGATTTTTCTATTGTTTTTCTGTTTTCTGTTTCTACTCTGATCTCTACCATTTTATTTGTTTTATTAAATTGACTTTAGTATTTCTTCTTTTTCCAATTCCTTGAAGTGGAAAATTAGATTGTTTATTGGACATATTATTTTCTTAAGGTAAGCATGTATTGCTATAAACTTCCCTGTTAGTGCTGCTTTTACTGCATTTCAGAAATCTGGGTAAGTTGTGTTTTCATTTTCATTTGTCTTAGGGTATTTTTACAATTTTCTTTTGATTTCTTTTTTAGCCTAGTGGTTATTCAATATTACTTTAGTTTCTATATATTTGTAAATTTTCCCATTTTCTTACTGTTAATTATTCCTAGTTTCATTCCATTATAGTCAGAAAAGATTCCTTGTATGATTTTGATCTTAAATTTCTTGAGATTTATTCTGTGACCTAACATATGATCTCTACTGGAGTATGTTCTGTGTGCACTTGAGAATAATGTGCATTCTTCTTCTGTTAGGTGAGTATGTATTTTTTTAAGATTTTATTTATTTATTTATGAGAGACACAGAGAGAGAGGCAGAGACATAGGCAGAGGCAGAAACAGGCTCCTTTTAGTTTCACTCCCAGAATCCAAGGCAGACAATCACTGAGCCACCCAGGCGTCCCAGGATGTATGTCTTTTAAATAACACTAGCAAGAGCAGCCTGAGAGGCTCAGCGGTTTAGTGCTGCCTTCAGCCCAGGGCCTGATCCTGGAGACCCGGGATCCAGTCCCACATCGGGGTCCCTGCATGGAGCCTGGTTCTCCCTCTGGCTGTATTTCTACCTTTTTCTTTCTCTCTGTGTCTCTCATGAATAAAAAAATAAAATCTTTAAAAATAAAAAATAAAATAAAATACTAAAAAAAAATAAATAACACTAGCAAGATTTTTTTTGTTCTGTACTATTTTAAACATACTTTTCTTATATTTTAATAGACATTATAACAAAAGTTTTTTGCTTTGTATATTAGAATTAAATATTAACTAATCCTTTCCCATGATTCTAGTACACTTTTAATTATTTCTCATTATGAAAATACTATATCCAAATATAAAAAGGATTAAAAATACTGAAATATAAAAGAAGCAATAAAATAAAAGAAAAAGAAAAATATAAATAAAAATTATCTTGTAAGTCAATGGTAATAACTATTATGATCTCTTTTTTCTATGCAATTTGTGACTATTGTCAAGTCTCCTAGTTTATAAAGTAACTTTCTATAATATGTAGCAAAGCTTGGGTTTTGTAAGTAAAATTTAATTGATATCCTTATTAATACATTTTTGCACATACCTTTAGTATATTTTTTAAGATATTCAGTATTTGGGTCAAGGATTGTTCATATCTATGTTCTTAAACATATTGCAAATTACTCTCTTGAAATGTATCAATTTATTTCCACTTCAAATATATGAAAGAACCCATTTAAAGCCTTCATTTGCAAACAAGGGTATTATATTTCAATATTTTACCAATTTATGGGTCATAAAATAGCATTTCATTGATCTAATATGAATATATGCAGAATTTGAACTATTTCTGAATATGCTTCATGAGTATTTCAGCTTTTCCTTTTCAGTTTCTTCTATTTTATTCAATTTTTTTATTAGCATAACTAAAATAGTTTTAATTGTAATAATCAATGCATCTCATTTTATTTCTAATTTCATTCTATGCTTATTTCATTTTTTTCATCTCTGGTCTTATTCTAAATTGAATTAGGATCTTTCTACCTTTTCTCTCTCCATCAGTTGAAAGATATGCAACACCTCCTCCACCCTGAGTTGCTAATTATTTTATGTTCTCTACAATCATAAATTCATTTCCCTTTATTATTCAACTTCATGAAAGGAACTATAGACTGTGCTAATATAAGGTGAGAACTAGAGTAATTCCTTATGCTTTGCATTCTTTTTCTACTTAGAGATTTCATAACATGCAACTGTTACTTGAAATTTTGCAATACATTTTTTGTTGAAAGTGAATTTGTCTCCTTTCAGTTGGCTTTTCAGATATTTCTAACACAATTGACATTATGCTGTGTTAGGATCTCCAGTCTATTTCTTGTCATGAGTATTGTCAATTAATTAGCTCTTTTTTTCCTACTTACTTCCTTTCTCCACCATCTTAAAACCCTACTTAATTATTGTAACATTCTTGCAACACACAGACTTCATTGATCCTTTTCTTTTGTTGCCTCAAAAGTCAAAGATCTAACCCTAGGTGAATATAATTCTCCTTTTTGTTTTAATTTTTCTTTTTGCCAAAATCAAGGACAGTTAGACACAACTGAAGGAAATCATAGGGCAAGCAAGCATACACTGTAAAGTCTCATCAGCCCCAGTTCACCCTAGCAACCTTACTATGATTTCCTGTATAATTCACATACTTAACGTCAATCATACCATTTCAAACCATCTCCATTTTCCTTAAACATCAGAAACCCCCTGCATCTTCTCTCATCTTGCTTTATACTTCTCAATGAAAACAGAAGTCATTAGACCTACCAAAATACAAACTTATCCATGTTTGCATCCATCCTGTTCTTTCTTGCTAAAATAAAGAACTATCTTCCCCTCCTGAGGACCAATTTCTCCTTTCGAATTAATCCTTTAACCATTCCTTCTCAAATAGATCCTTTTTGTTAACTTTAAACTGGCTTAGGTTTTTTTTTTTAATTTTTTTTAGAAAAACTTCATCCCTTTTTTCTTCCAGCTACTACCTGGTGTTTTACCTCTCAGTCAACCTGTCTCTATTTCTGTACTATTCACTGTCTTTATTTCCTCAAGTCTAATGACTGTAAGGTCACCAGGAACCTCTACATTGCTAAATACAATGGATATCCCTTAACTCTTTTAGTGAAACCTAGTTTTCATTTGCTCAGTAACTTTCAGTTACTTCTGACAAAAGAAACTCAATTTACTATAAAAATTTTTTACTATGAGATTTAGTTGGAATTGACATTATTTTTGAAATCCTAATTGAGTGGGCCTATCAAATCAGAATGCTTTATTCATATTGCTCAATGACTGGGCAAAGAGCAAGCACATGATTCAAACAAAGTTGAGCACAGAAACTATCACTGCCCAGCTTGTCTTTCCACATCATTCTTTAGGAAAATTATAAGAACAATACCAAGAGAGGTTAAAACTTTTATTCCTAAAACAAACAAACAAACAAACAAACAAACAAAACTTTTATTCCTGAACTTGAGTGTTGAATAGCTTATCTCTTCCATTTCATGGATGGGGATATCTATATCTATATCATCTATATCTATATCTATATACAATCTATATATTTCTACATTGACATAGTAAGGTTTTTACTGAGAGGAGAACAGAAGGAACACAATCCTGGTTGCTTCAGAATACATGTTGCCCGTGGTGAAAGTGTGCTCATTCACATAGGCTGGTGTACCTTATATAGTCCAATCTTTGCTCTGAAAGTAGAAGTGAGTCTGATCTTGCTCTCCCACTTTCATTTTTTTTGGTAGCATTGTTTTATAAACTTTACATTAGCTATGTCTTTATTAGTTCATCTGTTTCTTTGTTTATTGCAGATAGTAAAGTTCTTCATTGATTCTAGTAGTATGGTTAACTTTTATCCTTTATTTCTGATCTCACTGAAATTCTTTTACCTTCTTTTTGTTTTTATATCTATTCAAAAAAGAGAAGACACCAGGCTTTGTTAAATCTCTGGCATTTCAATCTATATGTTTTTATTGCATGTGTTACTTTTTATCATTTGTATTAACAATTATAATTATTTTATTATCCATAATGATCCCCAAATACAAAGGAAACATTGTGCTAAACACTTTGGGTGCATTTTATATTTTTATCCTGTCAACCCTTCAAGATTACAATTGTTATATCCATTTTACAAATGAAAAAACAACTTCAGCAAGGTCACATGAGTAATAATGATCATAGAGTTGGTTAGTGGTCAAGAGGAAATTGAAGTCAGATTCTCATCTCCAAAGTTCATACAATTTATCATTATGCAATACTAATTAATTTTTAAGCATCTTAATACATATGCCCTATTCTGTAGATAACACACTGTCGTTTTAGAACATATATTTTTTAGGCAAATCACTCATACTCTTATTCATGGATACTAGCATGTGTAAAGGACACATCAATAAATTTAAATTCATACTATAAAAGCATCTACTTTTTGCTGAAAAAGTAAAATTAAGTTTTAGTTTCTTTAGTAGTATTTAATTTTTGTTATATTTATTTTTGTATTATTATTATTTGCTGCTTATTTTCAGTAACAAAGAAAATGTCATTTTCTTAGTTTTAAATCATTGCAATAAATACTTATATATTAATGTTTTTCTTCTCACAGATAAATTTTAAAATATTACTAATTAATATTTATTTCTAGGCATTTGTTTCATTTTCATTGAAGTAAGCTTTTCAATATAGCACATTTTATTTCCAGAAAAAACAACTGGAACTAGTCACATTTCCAGGGACAGATAGATTCATGTTGCATTGGTTGAGAATAAATAGGATATTTGATTACAAAGTGATAAGTGACCTTTTGGAAATAGCAATTAAAGTTAACTTGATATGGTTAATAAACCAAACAGAGGAGGACAAAATGAGTGCAAATTACTTCTTTTCTAGTGATCAAACACAGGCATTATTAGGAGTGATATTTATTAATTCTTAGAATCGAAATTACATACATATGAGAATCAGTCAAAATCTCTTAAATAACTATTATCTGTTCTTTTTATTTACATGAAAAGTTTTAGTTGTTTTTTCACATCAAAAAAATTCAAAGAGAAATAATTATTATTTCATACAATACACTCATATTAGAACGGACTAGAGAGATTCTGTTTCTAGAACCTAGAATTCAAATATTAGTTTGTATTCTGTTTAATAATTGGATCTGGGAATAATAGAGACTTAGTTGATAAAGACCTTGTAATACAGGCAGCCCGAGTGGCTTGGTGGTTTAGTGCCACCTTTGGCCCAGGGCCTGATCTTGGAGACCTGGGATCGAGTCCCACGTCAGGCTCCCTGCATGGAGTCAGCTTCTCCCTCTGCCTGTGTCTCTGCCACGCTTTTTGTGTCTCTCATGAATAAATAAATAAATAAAATATTTTTTAAAAACACCTTGTAATACATACCAAAAATGATGTCTCTTTATTAGGTATCCATCCTTTTTGGTGTGTATATAAATTGATAAACCTGTTTGTTCATTTGCTTCTTTTAGATAGATAGAAGAAAAAACAATATATTGAGGAAAAGGATCTTTCCCCTCCAGTTATACAGAGGTCAATTATAATAGCCCCATTAAACTTTAGAAGGCCAAAAAATAAAAATAAAATAAAATAAATCTGGTGACAATCATTTTAGGCAATCATTAAAAGAGGTCCAACATGTGGGTGGAGTTGAGAACAGTAAGTCATACTATCCTTCCTGTTTTATACCTTAATCTTTTGGCACTCAAATTTGCTGAGAGAATATTTGATTGCTCTCTTGTGTTATGCAAAAATGCAGCCACGATTACATAATATCTTAGTAAATCAAAAGACTGAACACATTTTTTACAAATTTATGGTCAGTGTTAATTTTGGTAACCTGCTTTTTAGAAGTCACAGACCATAGAGTAAATTTTAAGCCAAAGAGAATTGAGCTAGATATTACACTCAAAACGGAGACAAAAGCTGAAGTTCCTACATGGATTTGGTTATTACACTTGTTAATTTGTATGTATCAGGTTTAATATTACAACTTAGGATAAGTGAAGTCTGGATAAAATTTATTTTGAACTAGACAGAATCAATTATCCCTAAACTTTTGCTGCTAGGAAGATGTTTAATGATGTGACACTGGATGTGCCAAGTTGCTTCCCAACAGAAGGTCAAGTTTCTTGGAAACGCAATGAGAAATTGTTTTCCTCAACAAAGTGAGTAGAAAATGCACCATGTCCGTCACTGCCACATAGGAGATAATGTCAATTGCAATACAAAACCAAGATTCCTTAGGAGTCCTCCCTTAGAGAAGAGATATTTTTGCAAAAACAAAATACAGAACAAAAAAGACCCTCCACAGACCATAAATGAAGGAAGAGGACTTTATTAAAATGTTAAAAGTTTCACTTAAACTTAACTCTTAAACTCACTATGAATATATTAATAGCAACTCTGAGACGAAATAGCCATTAACATGGGATTAAAAAATATGGAGTAAGAAAACGTTAAAGATTGACAGGAAAGCAGGGCAAAACTTGAGCAGTAAAGGGGAACAAGCCAACTAGACTACAAAGATGACAACTCAGCAACCGAGTTGTTGGAAATGGATAGCATTTATGGTTCTCCCTCTAACAAAACATAAAATATTACTTCTCACTGTAAAACTCTGGCTTATTCCTTTTTCAGTAATTATATTTTTCCTTAAATATCCCAAGTTATTCATCCCAAATATTACTGCTTGTAGACCATTGGAGGGAAATAAAGATTAAAAAGTAAAAGGGAATCAACCAGCTGCTGGTGATGATGTAAAAGAATGTGTATACAACCCACTAGAGGTGATTTGACAATACATTTTTAAAAATTAGGTTTTTAGATCCTATGATACAGGAATTTCTCTTCTGGAATTGATCCTAAGAAATAATGAGACTAAGACCAAATATTTATTATATTAGGATATTAATTGAAATTTTCAATTATGAAAAAATAGATGCAACAGTTAATTTTATGTCAATTTGACTGGACTCTGGGGTGCTGGAGATTTAGTTAAACATGTATAGAATGTGTTCATTTTGATGTTGCTGGATGAAATTAACGTTTAAATTGGTGGACCTCAGTAAAGCTGATTGTTCTCCTCAGTGCAGACAGGCTTCATCTAGCCAGCTGAAGATTTGACCACAACAAAAAGCCAGTATAAGGGATAACTTACTCTATCTTCAAGCTGGGACATCAATCTTCTAGTGGCTTTGAATTTAGACTCTGACTCAGATTGAAACTTACACCACTGGCTCTGCTGATTCTCAGGTCTTCAAACTCAGACAGAAATATAAAATCAGTGCTCTTGGGTCTCCAGCTTGCCTTATGCAGATCTTGGAACTTCTCAGCCTCCACAATCACACAAGCCAATTCCCTATCATATAAAACGAGGAAGACCATGCAGCCATAAGGAAAGTCCTATGTGGCAGATAACTGGAATTCCAATATGAACATTTCTCTTAAACTCCTAACTAAAGTCAGAATCAACTTCCTACCCATGAGAGTGAGCCATCTGATTGACCCTTCAGTTTCAGTTGAGCATCCACAACTGGGGTTATATCATTCAGGGAGAAACTATCCCTTGAGCCTTGTCTAAATTACAAAACCAAAATGATGAGCATATTAGAGATGGTTATTTTATTTATTTATTTATTTATTTATTTATTTATTTATTTATTTATTTTTTATTTGTTTGTTTATTTATTTATTTTTAGAGAGTGCAAGTGGAGGGCGGTGGGAGCAGGGAAGGAGAAGAAGAACCTCAAACAAACTTCACACCCAGCTCCAAGCCCAACATGGGGCTCAATCTCACCACCCTGAGATCATGACCTGAGCCAAAATCACAAATCAGGCACTTAACTGACAGAGCCACCCAGGGGCCCGTAGTGATGGTTAATTCAGCATAAGTGTGCAATTTATTTTTTTTTTAATTTTATTTATCTATTCATGAGAAACATAGAGAGAAGAGAGGAGAGAGAGAGAGAGAGAGAGAGAGAGAGAGGCAGAGACATAGGCTTAGGGAGAAGCAGGCTCCACGCAGGGAACCCGACACAGGGGTCCCCAGGATCACGCCCTGCACCAAAGGCAGCGCTAAACCGCTGAGCCACCCAGGCTGCCCATAAGTGTGCAATTTCTAAGAGACATCTCAGAGTACTTTAGTGAACCCCCAGGGTTTCCATGGGTCAATATAAATTTTAGAGAGAAACACAATACTTGATGCCTATTGGATACTGCATGATTCACTAGTTTCATGTAATTCACAGTTTCAACATTGTAAAATGACCTATAATTTTTTTCAGTGACAGTGTACCTTTACAAAGCCAGAGTTTTGGCAGTTCTAGGGAGAAAAACAAGTACTGTGCAAAAATCAGTGTTGAAAAAGAAATAAGACAAGTACTGTCCAATGTAACTCCAAGATTTGAAGAGCAGACAATGACCAGAGGTACAGACATTCCATCAGTGATTGTGGTTATTTAGAAAAAATAACCTGTATTTTATGTGCATTGTTTTTCAAATGGCATTAAGATATAAATTCTTCTTAAGGACAATAATGCTATATATTAAGGACATAAAGGCATAGTAAGAGTAATATTATTAGAATATTAATGCTTACTCAATAGTTTGCTCTTAACTTTTTAATAAATAGAACTATCATTTTTTTCCTAGAGGGGCTGTGAAGAACAAATTCTAAGATGCTAAGAGGTCTATGAACTGAGAAAATTTGGGAAACTGCTATAAATCCTTACAGAATATTATTTGGTCCATAAAATAAACACTTAATTTCTTGTGAAAATATTCATGATAAAATCTTTGAATGAAAATAGTTTGTAAAATAATATATATATAATATACTATATAGTATGATCTGAATTTTATGCTATATAGCATGATATGTATATGTAACACGTGTATAATTTTATATATATATATATTCTGCGTGTAATGCTTGTTTTAAATAAATATTGAAAATAGATATGCCTGAATACTGATAATGTTTATATCTAATTAATGGATTATGGACTGTAGAGAGGTAAAGTTTCAAGTCCTGATATCAGATTCTATCTGTATTCTATTAATTACTATCTGTAGGACCTTGGATATGTTACATTTTTGTCTCAGTTTCTTCATCTTTAAAGTGGATGCAGTTATAGGATCAAATTCATGAAGTTCTTGTGAAAATGATTTAATTATTTTAACAATGGGTAGCATAGAACTAAATAAATATTAACAATGATGATGACATTTCTAATTCTTTATACTTCATAAAATGAATTGCTTTGTAATGCTAAACATTATTAGAAGTGTTATTCAAGCAGAGGCATTGGGATGCCTGGGTGGCTGAGTGTCTGCCTTCTGCTTAGGGTAGGTCCCAGAGTCCTGGGATCGAGTCCCACATCAGGCTCCGCAGGGAGCCTGCTTCTCTCTCTAACTGTGTCTCCACCTCTCTCTCTCTCTCTCCCTCTCTCTCTCATAAATAAATAAAATCTTAAAAACATAAAAAGCAGAGGCATTTATGTTACTCTTCCCTGGGTTACATATACATACTTTTTCCAGTCTGTTGCATATATTCTTCTCTTCCCCATTATTCAGGGTTTGATCTTGTTTATAGAATCTGACAGAAATAATAGTGGGAATATCACAATGTGAACTCTATTGAAATGCGTATTCTAGAAGCAATGCTGAACCAAAACTGTTTTAGTGAGGGATTTTTTAGGATAAAAAATCAAAAAAGAAATTGAATAGAGATTTAATATTGAACCTGGAATGTACCTAGAACATTTAGTCCAAAGAACCAGTTCTAACTGTATATGGGAAAATTAACCAGGAGAGGTTTAAAAGTAAGGCAGGCTGTGGTGCCACAAACAAGCCACAGTGAGTGGTCTAGGACTTAAGAGAGGTTAGAGAGTGGGCATAGTTGTCTGGTTCACATTTGTCTCATTTGTATTTGAGTGTGCGTATGTGCACATATGTGTCGGTTTGTATGTGTTCACACATGCTTGTGTGTGTAATGAAGAGAATGTCCAGTTTAAATAAGTTGAGCAATTCTTCCTTTCTCTTCTGTCATTATGTTGTGCAGTTCTTGTACTTGTGAATAGGCATAGATATAAGTAAAATGAAATTAAAAGGTTAGTGGATTTGAGAAAATGTGCTTTAATATTGCCCCCAAATAAATAGATGCCTTTCTGCCTCATTATGGGACTGAAGAGTAATGACTTTCAAAGTATAGCATTGAGGTTACTTAAGATTAAACATGTTGAACATGTCTTTTTTAAAATTCATAATATATTAATATCTTTAAAAAATAAACTATTGGGTTTACTTTAATATGAAGTAATACTGAAGTTGTATCTATAATAATGATTTAAATTTTAGATCATTAAGTAAAACTATGACTTGGTTTAAAATTAGATGTAGTACTTAAATATAACATAAATCATAAAGTTGATACATGACTAACTCAAATTTGGGGAACATTGCTGGATTTGACAAGTTAGAGAAATGGGAAGAGCAAAGTGATGAAGACTGTGTTCTGAATATTTTGGTAGAGGGATAAAATACCTTTGTCTTTCTCCCTGTAACTTTGCTTCCCTAATTTACCTAAAATACCCATTGTCCCTTGCCTTTGACGTATAGTATTGTGAATGTGTCACAGTAAAGGCCAGTTCTTGATTGGTGATCTTTTCCAGATGACTGGCAAGGGCACCAGGGTGTTCCACAGCTTGTATCCGTCACCCAAGAGGGCACACATTCCTGCCGCTCATCAATGAACATTCCACAAGCTGATAAATATAGTCCCTTTCCGTGAAGGATACATTTTCTTTTTTTTTTTTCTTTTTTTTTTAATTTTTCTTTTTTTATTATTATTTATTTTTAGGATACATTTTCCAACCCAAACTTTTAATTGTCACAGGAAGGGCAACAGTCAATACATTTATTATCTATCATTGTAAAGCTGGAGTCATATAAGGAAAATTAGAGTCCTTCCCAAGGCAACAGTTAATTTCAGTAAACACCTGTTCTATTATTCTTGACAATGGTAATACTATATTTTTTGAAACAGGAAATTATTTCATGCATAACTAAAGGCCCTGAATTTTATATAAGTAAAGGGAATAACAAAAACTTAGAGAGAAATTAGTACATATACTCGTGGACAATGTCTGTAAATCAGAAGTGTCCAAATTGAATTCCAGTGTCACAATATGAGAGATTTCTAATAGTTCTAATGTTTATTACAACTTCAAACGCTATTACTTATCAAGTAGCATTACCATCTGTTTAAAAGTCACCCACAAAACTTTCAAATTGGAGAACTATATATATCTCATAAGTTCTCAAAGTAAATATGAAACTTTCAAGATAATAGGAAACTATATCAAAGGTTCTGTGTGTATGTTAGCCAAAATAAAATAATGTATGCTGTACTTCTTTAGATGTTTCTTAATAAAATGTTAGTTTCTACAGGGGAAAGGGTTACAGTAAAGTTTTTCCAAACGTAGATGTTGTTCTTCCCTTAACGTTTTACATAACGTCTTCATGTTAATAAGAGGAATAATGCATCCCAAGATTGACCATCCTTATTTTCTTTCTCTCTCCTCTACCCTATGGGAGTAACATGCTTGTAAAAAAGCAGACAGATGATGATAGTGCATACAACTTTGTTCCTTAGTGTTACTTATGATAATTGTAAAATAGTATCACGCTGTTTGTGAAGATTTAAGGATAACTGAGTGAAATCATGTATCTTTTTCATTCCATAAATTAATTTTAATAATTTTCGTAATAAAAATTGTCTTAGTAAAGAACAATAAAAAGCACTCATGCTGACAAATACTTACATGTTGGCTCAAAAGCAGAAACATTTTTTGGTGTCTGATCAATATGCTTGGACACAATCGACAGTAACAGTCTTGCATAAGCCTAGTTCTTATCTTTAAACTGCATTACCAAGCAGTTTTGAAGTGTCACGAAATCATACATGTTCTTGGGAAATACCATACTTTATGTATCAGAAATGCTCATAGTAGAAATAGGAGAAATTTAGTAAAAGGCTAAAGCAGCATCGGCATTTTGTTGTGTGATAAAAGAACTGTTTTAAATATAGAGATGTTGTTATCAATTTGTATAATCTTTTAAGCTCCACCCCCACTCCACCCAATGCTACTGGTTTCTTCAAAGGAATGAAATGCTTTATCTTCTTGACAGAACAAATTGACTGGAAAATTACATAAACCCCTTAGCAGATGTTCTTTTCCACTTTGTTTGGGAATTTGCACTGCTATACAGTGTTTCCAAGACCCATGTGGAGATGGGCTCGCAGGATGCAATCAACCTATGCAGAGTGTACTACAATGAATGGAAAGGCTACTAGTTATTCTTTGGTTGTATGGCCAAGTACAATTTGGGCAATAAACAATGATACTATTTCCTCATATTAACAAAATTACTAAACATCCAAAAGATTTGAGCTATTCAAATTAGCCCTACAAACACTAAACATTTTCTGACCCAAGTGAAATTCCAAGCTCCTAATTGCTATAAATGTGTTTGCCATAATCATTCGGTCTTGGAGTCAAGGATGTCAGGCAGCAAAGAATAGGAAAAAGAAACCAATTTTGACTTCTGATCCCTTGCATCAGCTCTTTATCAGTCTGGCATACTAATCTGTGCAAATCAGATGACATCTTCAAAATTATAATGCACACCATTGAGTTAACATCTGTACAACAATCTCAATTGTCATCCATCTCTCTGTGAACAGTATACTGCAACTTAGTGTCACTAAATGCTAAATGGCATCCATCTACATAGTCTGCTTCTCTGTCTAGCATGGTAAACTTATAATTTTATTTCATCTCTTTATTTTTTAGATTTTGCAAAAATCTCTTTTTCCATGCAGTTAAAAATAAGAGAAACTAATGCAACTAGCTCAATAAAAGGTTATCAAGTTGTTCAATGAATTATATATTGAAAACATCCAAAGTAGATGTTTACATTCCCAAAACATTGCAAATTCTTAGCAACTCTTTGAAATGCACTGATATTTTCAGCTAAAGAGATTATTTTAAGAGGGAAAGCGGAGTGAGATATCCAGAAATGAAATAAATATTTTAATGAAAATTCCAAAAGTTACAGCAAGTCAGAAAAAAATCAAGATAATATTGGTGTAAACTAAGCTAATGATTGCCATAATAACATGATTTGGAGATGGGCAACTGTTCTATGGATGAACTTTCCTTACATAAGTTGGGTTCTATTAGTATTGACTATGAGTCATCTAAGTCATACTTCATAGAAATTATCACCCTCTGGTCAGTTAGAATTTGCTAGCTCAATCCAAATAGATTTTCTAATAACTAATTAAGATTTCATTTTGGTTATTTCTTCTAATTATTTTATGTTAAACATAAGAGAAGAATAATTTTTCATCATTTATTATTATTATTATTGTTATTATTTTACTTAAATGACTCAGATTTGCATTGATTAAGAGCTACACCTGCCTCTAAAATACTTGAATTCTACTTCAGGCTTTCCTAGTAATTAAATGTGTTTTGTTGTTCAAGTCATTGTCTGGATGCCATGTTTCCCATCTATAAAATTTTGGAAGATTTTCTTCCTCCTTAAGATCCATTGCACACCATAGAAGAGAAGTTTGGAGAAGTTGACAAAATCGGGTCTTTGGGAAGATTTTAATCTCACATCAAGTGACATGGGTTTCATCCTATAGGGAAAGGGCTTGTTGATGTGTTTCAGCCAAAGCACCAACATTAATTATCACTGCTTTAAGGCTGGAGGTTTGAAGAACATCAAACAAAATAAAAATTGACTTCCAAAACTCATTTGCTAAGTAATAATTGCAAGAAAAAAATACATTTTACGTGTTGCATGATGTCATTAAATAAGTTATAGGAAAAGGAAAAATACAGTGTGAAAAAATATGTAGCAAGTAGATATTTTCTTTGATTTTTGCTTAGTTTCTCATGCTGGGAAAGATTTTATTGAAATGCTCCATTATTTTTTTCCTAAAAAGCAGATATTTGTTTTTTGAGATGTGATTGGGACATACAAAAAATAAACTTCATTCATACACCAAGATTCTCAAAAAGAAATTTTTTAGTTCAAATTTTGTACAATGGTCAGTATTTCTATCATTTAAATAGAATCTGGTCAACTTCTGAGACTATTATAATTATGATACTAGCTTGACACTAGGTAGTCTCAGTTCTGACATTAAAGCTTCTGTTATATCACAACAAAATTAGAATGCCTTTAGATTAGTAGCTAAGTATTGTCAATAGCTTAATTTCCTTTTTTTATTAAGTATACTCTCAGCAAATAAAATATAATACATAACTTCGTGAATAATAAGTATATATAATTTTGTGAATAATAAATAGCAAAAGGTAGGGCCTTTCTCTATTTTTTTCCTTTAGATACTCTAAAAAACTATGCTATGTAAGCAGAAAGTTCCAACTAATATGAGTTTACTAAGTACCACCATTGCTATTTATCACTGCAAGTGCTTCGCAACCTAGAAGCATGTAAAGCCAGCATGGTTGCGATGAATATTCAAACTCTTCATTGTTTTGGAAAATATCATGTGAACACAAATAAATGCAAGTGAAAAAACAACATCCCCCCCCAAAAAAAAACCCAAATAATATTGTTTCAAGATGATAATGCTATGACAGAAAATATCTGTAAATAATCATGAAATCATGCTTTCCTATAAGTCAAATAGGCAGATGCTCCATTTTTTCCTTATTCTTTTTTTTTTTAAGATTTTATTTATTTATTCATGAGAGACACGTAGAGAGGGGCAGAGGCACAGGCAGAGGGACAAGCAGGCTCCATGCAGGGAGCCCAATGCAGGACTTGATCTCAGTACTCCAGGACCACACCCTGAGCCAAAGGCAGACGCCCAACTGCTGAGCCACCCAGGTGACCCTCTTTATTCTTAAAATACCATTTCTTTTCTACCACCAGATAAGTTTGGTCAATCTAACTTTATATATCTATGAACTGGCATTTCAGGAATATTGCCATTTTATGAGATAATCATCTTATTTAAATTTTTACAGTTTACACAGACTAGTAATTTTAAATTCATGATTTTTTTTTTTAAATGACAGTGTGGGGGGCAACTGGGTGGCTCAGTGGTTAAGTGACTGACTCTTGATCTCAGCTCACGTCTTGATCTCAGGGTCATGAGTTTGAGCCCCACATTGGGCTCCACACTGGTCATGAGCCTACTTGAAAAAAATATGAAATGACAGTGTAAATGAGATACTTTTATTTTAACTAAAAGACAAACCCTCTGAAGGTTCCCAGTATAGCACAGAAAATCACCATGAGAAGGAATTTACCATCATGGTACATTAAAACAAAACGTGCCTGAGTTTATCATGAGATAAAAATGCGTATTTCCAGTCACAGGGCTTTCTAGGTATCAGTTTACTGCATGTGTTTCAGCAAGGAGGCCCAGCTGATGTAGGGCTGCATTCACTCAGACCCTGTATCTCTGATTTGCATTGCCTTATGTGACTCTGACTTGAAATACATTATCCATCAAATCCTTTTCAAATCATCTGACTAGAATGAATATTATCTATTTTGTTATGTGCTCTTTCCGTTTTAATCCACCTCTATTTCCACACTCCTGCATATATGTTTGTTTAGCAAGCCTTGGTTTTGTCTGATCATCAGTCCAATTATTTACACATCATTTAAATTTTAATAACTTAAATCATAGGAATTTAAAGAATAATGGGGCTCAATCGAAGTTAGTAAATATTCTCTTGTTAGAAATGTTCACACATAATATAAATTAACTCTCCATGGACCAAAGCTTGTGTGATTATGGTGCATTTTAGAAAATTCTGGAGGGGACTGCATCCTGCTTATAGTTCATGGGCACCAGGAAAGTTACGGCTGGAAGGTGGGCAGAATAGTTTCTTAGGAAAAACTATAGCTAAAATGTAAAGAGGTATTCAACTCCTTGTCATAATCAAAAAGAAAGGATCAAAACTAAATCCATTCAAAATAAGCCAGTAGTGTTGTTACTCCATATTTTACCCCCAGCCAAAACCATTCAATACTTATAAAATATACAAAAATTCCTAAGAATCGATTAGGTCATGTTTTATTCTTTGGTTCTCTACTGTGTATAACGTTCTCAATTTCATAATTCCAGTTTCAGGAATATCCTTGGGATTTCTTCAAACAAAGTCAGAAGGGAATATAGTCAATAATATTTTAGCAATTTTGAGTGGTGACAAGTGGTAACTAAACTTACCCTGGCGAGCATTTCATACTGTGTTTAAATGTCAAATCACCATGTTATATACCTGAAACTAATAGGATATTTTATGTAATTTGTACTCCTTTAAAAAAAAAAAGTTAAAAGTACTCCACAAATAACTACAGAGAATCACTTTATTTCCATTTACTGTCACCATTATCTCTGTAAATTATTTCACATAGTGATACAGGTCTGGGAGAAGTAGGAAGGTTTATAGCTTAAGAATGCATTTCATGGGCATCTGGGTGGCTTGGTTGGTTAAGTATCCAACTCTTGATTTCCACTCAAGTTACGATCTCAGGGTCTTGAGATCAAGCCCCTTGTGAGGCTCTGTGCTGGGCATGGAGCCTGCTTAAGATTCTTTCTCTCCCTCTGCCCTTCCCAACCTTCTTTCTTTTTTTTAAGATTTTACTTATTTATTCATGAGAGCCAGAAAGAGAGAGAAAGAGAGAGAGAGAGAGAGGCAGAGACACAGGCAGAGGGAGATGCAGGCTCCATGCAGGGAGCCTGATATGAGACTCCATCCTGGGACTCCAGGATCATGCCTTGAGCCAAAGGCAGGCACTAAACTGCTGAGCCACCCAGGGATTACCTCTCAACCCCGACCTTCTTTCTTAAAAAAAAAAAAAGAAAAAGAAAAAGAAAAAGAAAAAAAGAAAGAAAGAAATGTATTTCCAAAGAATGTGATCTCAGTATTGTGTGATCTTTAATAACCTGCAAGAGTAAAGAAGCCAATTGGAAATTTTTCTTACTCTCAGGTGTATTAGGTGATTAGGTGCCATTGTTCTTGTTTATTTAAAAACAAAGACAAATGGACACAGCACATTCAGAGCCCACCAAACTGGCATTCTAAGTGTGTGGTCAAATGTATCACAACCATCTAAAATAATAAAAACCTCATTTGGTTATAAGAATAATAGTTAAGGAAACTCTATTTGATTTCAGGTCATAGAGAAATATTGTAAAGAAAAATAAAAAAAAAGAAAAAATATTGTAAAGAAAAATAAAGTTTTAAAAAAACATTTCAAGTAATAATAGAAATGCAGGTGGTATTTATTTGAAATTTATAAAAATTTCCAAATAAGTATTAAATTGGCACAGAAAATACACAAAGGGGTCTGGTGTGTGTGTGTGTGTGTGTGTGTGTGTGTGTGCACATGCGTGCATGTGCGGGTAAGGGGCAATGGATTATAATAATATAGGATATATTAAATAGGATATATAATAACGATGACAAAGATAAAATATCTGACAGAAAAGAAAATTATATTCTGGTGATCGACTTACAACAATAAATAGTTAACGGTGCTATGATTCTAAATCATACTATTGAGGGCATTCTATGGCCCATGCTTTCATATATATCTATATCTATATATATGATATATATAGATATATATATGTTATAAATATATATTTAATATATATATATGTTTATATATATATAAAATCTCCCTCTTAAATAAACATTTAACAATTATGCTTAAAATCATTCCACCATGCAAAATATAAGCTCACAGGTGCATAAATAAATGGACAATGAATGATCTTCTACAGATGAATACACTTTGGCAATTTTATTCTCTAGAGACATTTTTCCTTCCCTGAGCATAGCTATTGTAAAAGGTCATTAATTTGAAAAATTGAACGTTTTGAAAAAAATCATTCAGTTAAGTTATTATTATCTAAAATCCACAATCTAAGTTAACTAAGAAAACCAGTTTTCTTTTCTTTCTTTTGTTTTCATAAATAGAAATCATGCTACAAGTTGCAAGTCCTAGTTCAAATAGATAAAAGTAAAAAATAGAGTGCTGTCATTCTAAATGTTACATGACTATAATTGCTGCTAATGTCATTGATTTCAGGTAGGTATTATTTCGGTAAGATAGTTATAGTGGACTTTGTAAGTATTAGTGGATGATACTACAGACGCTAACATATCCTCTTTTTAATATTTATCTTTATTAGTATAATTTATTCTTCCAGATATAGATTATAGATTCTGTAAAACAACCTAATATTTACATAGGAGTAGTTGGCTGCCTATTACATAAAGAAAAATCTGTTTTTCCTTACGTCTGTATATTGGATTTGTACACACATACACATACACACACATGCTTATATTTTGCAGAGCATTTTAATTCAGGAAACTGATTTTGAAATTTAGAAAATAAATAAATATCAAATATTAGGTCACTAATAATTTTTCTGGTTTCTATATTTTCTGGGCAATAATCTTCTCCATGAAAAAAAAAGAGCCTTATGTAATGTGAATTCACAAGGCTCTTTTTTTTAAGCACAGATTTGCACTAAATTTTTCCAAATTTCTTTAGACTTGACATTCTAGCACTTTCAAAAGAAGTCTATAGATATGAATAAAAAATTTTTATGAGTTAAAGTACTTTAACTATTCAACATTATCAACACTGAAACCATGACTTAAAAGATGAAAAGAGTATTTTAATAGCATCAAATTTTTCCTATTACAAAAACAGGAAGAATTTTAGATTGAGTCTGAAATTAAGAACTGGAAGTTTCATCATTGTTTCCAACTTCCTAAATGTATTCAGCAGATAAGCATCTGTAGGCACAATCTCTAAAGTTAACTTCAGAGAACCAAGTTACTAATGTTACTCCAGAAGAGTAATATAATCCTCTTCTGTTTTATTCTTCCAACTAGAAAATGGACTAGTGATTCTAAAATAATGGGAGAGGACTGAAATATTCCCACCATAAGAACTAAAAATATAAATATGTTTAGAAGAACTAAAGGAAGGGAAAGCATGGTAATATATCCATGACTATGAAATACAGCCTTGATGACTAATAAGATTTTTGCAGCTTCCTTTTTTTTAAAATAAATTAATTTTTTATTGGAGTTCAATTTACCAACATACAGAATAACACCCAGTGCTCATCCCGTCAAGTGCCCCCCTCAGTGCCCATCACCCATTCACCCTTACCCCCCCACCCTCCTCCCCAGCAGCTTCCTATTTGTACCAGCTCCTCAAATTATTTTTGGTGCTTCTTCAATTCCCAGTGTGGTAATAATGAACTTTATTAAAGGGACTTAATAGAGATGATTATTATTTACTAAAGTATGTTCCACATAATACTGATCCTTAAAATATTCTAGGAGAAAAGGAGATTTGTATCAAAGTAAGTTTATGAGAGTCTGCACATTGTATCACACTCTTGGAGGTTTCTAATGCGCAATGTCACTCTATATTGCATCATGACTGTGTTTCTGCTATATTCACTGATTTTGAAAATACTTTTAAATGATTACATAATCAACCAATATATAATTTATCTATTTCTCTACTGTTAACATAAGGATTTTTAAGCCTTATTTTATTAACAATATTGTACACAAGGCTTCATGCATATTTTTGATAGTTTTTAGGGAATAAAACACTAGAATTAGAAATAACAATGGATCATGCTGAGTGAGTGTTGTAATGGCCCTAATAAATATTGTCAAGTTGCCTTCCAGAAAGTTATGCCAATATGAGGGTATTACTGCCTATATTCCCCAAGTTACACACATAAGAGCTTTTACAAATCAACATAAAAATCCCAAAAGAACAATGAGCAAAGCCCTTAAAAATGGGAAATTCAAATAGTTATAAATGGAAAAATAATGTGCAAACTATTGAATAATTAAAATAATGCAAATTAAATCAATGACTAAATATGCTTAATCTGTTGGATTAACCAAAGCAATTTGATAATTAAAATAATATGGTAGACATTCTTATATACTACTGATAGGATGTCAAAGTGGCCCAAAATTTCAGGAAAGCAATTTAGTGATATTTAAATAAATAAATAAATAAATGCCTAAAATAACTCATTTCCCTGATAATTTTTTAGAAAATTGGAAATATGGATAGAAATATTTTGTTTTAGAGTGATCAACACAGCATCATTAATAGCAACAACATTTTTTAAATGACCAAGAGTAGAAGACAGAAATATTTATATTGATACTGCTAATATTGCCTAATGATCCATTTTCTCCTACATCCTTTACTAAAGCAACTCTCAGATGTTAATTAATATATGGCTGCCTAGAAAAATACTGTAAATCTAAGCTTTTCTCTTTGTTAAGGTTGTTACATGACTATTTTCAGGCCAATTGGATGTATGCAAAAAATAAATCTGCAACCTCTGTGACCTTAGAATGAAGGATAGCCCACTACTACTTCTCACTCCTTGCTATAATGTGGACTTGGTAGAATGAGCTAGAACAACCATATTCATTCATGAAATAGGAACATGGATGACAGAGAAATAAAGTTAATGATCTTGGATCTCTGATGATTTTGGAAATCAGGAAATTACTAGCTCACCTGCCTCTGAGGCTTCTATATGAAGGATAAAGGTCTGTCTTGTTTAAATATTGTTGTTTGGGCTTCTTTTGTTACAGTAGTTCAGATTACTTCTTAGGTACATGATCCATACAGTAGGGATGGTATGCAGCAACTAAAAGCCTCCTAATAGCAAGGAAGAAACCAATAAAATAATGGTGCAGAAAGAAAGCAAAATATATCACGTCAGTTTTTCAATTATGATATTAAAGGAAAGTGATCTCCAAAATGCTAATGGGAGTAAAGTCTTAATAGTTAAGATTAGTGATGATTTTAAGATGTGCTTTTATTTCTAATCTAATTATAAGAAAAATATCAGACAAATCTCAAATGACACTTTACGAAATACCTGACCAGTACTTTTCAATACTGTCAAGGTCATTAAAAATAAGGCAAGTTGAGAAAGTGTTATAGCCAAGAAGAGTCTAAGAATTCATAATGACTAAATGTAACATGGAATCCTGGATAAGATCTTGAAAAAGAAAAAAAATAGATAATAACTAAAGAAATCTGAAAATGGGTTTTGGTTAATAATATTTTAATAGTATTACTTCATCAATTGTGATAAACTTACTATAGTAATATAAAGTGTTAACAATAGAGAAAACTGTATGTGAGCTATATGGGAAGAGTCAAGTAGCATACAGTGCATGGTAACCAATGACAAGGGAAGATTCCAACCTCGTGGAGGGTAGCAAAGATCATCACATTCCAGACTCCAGGAATGGAAGTCCAAAGACTTCTGCCTACTGCATCTTGGTATTTGCATCACCAAGGAAAACACAACACAGCCAAATGCTGGATGGTACAATGCCTTTACTCACATAGAGAAGAGACAGTACAAGATCAGTTCCAAAACTGTCAACCCTCATGGGGAGTAGGTGTCCCTGGCAGCCAATGCAGGGAAGCTGGCCTATGTTTCTTCCACTAATGCCCCCGTAAGGACCCTGACTTCTCTCCAGTCAAATATTGAAAGCCATGAGCAAGACTGAAGGCCATTAATTGGCGATAGTTATGGGCTCTATCTCTTGGTAAGGAAGATTTAAATCCCAAGGCCTATTTTTATATGGCTGAGCTAGATTCCAAAAACCATGTGCATGACATTGCCTTTCCTAACAGAAAGGCTTGTACTGTCTTCACAAGTTTTCTATAAATATCAATCTATTTTAAATTTAAATAGATATAGATACAGATATATAGCAAAAAAGAATAATTCAGGTACTATTGTAGGCCACAGACTTTGCTACCGACCTGTTGCTCACTTTGTGTGGGCAGAAGCCAGGCCTGCAGTATCTTAAATCTCTGCCAAATTCCCCTTTTAGCATCTCTGACTTCCACATGCATGTTTTAGCTCCATGGTCAAAGACATTTCCCTTCAAGCTTCTGGCGTCATTGAACTTGGAGGTTTGGAGGTAGGGATGAGTCAATCTGGGCCTCAGTCTTTTCATGGATTCCACTTTTCTTTTGCTCTCCACTCCTGTCATGTCCCTTTCACCTTTTCAGTTGCCTACCATGCTGACCTCAGATCCAGGGGCTGAGGCAACAGATGAATATAAACTGTTCAAATAGTTTTGAAACTAGGTAAAAACCATATAATAAATCCCATGTATTATATTTTTCCTCTTGGTTATGATTCTCTGATCAAATCTTGCCTGCTATATCTATGTAATCCTAGGACCTCTTATTAAAAATCTTATGTATTTAGCACTAACAGTCTTATTTCAAGGGCTAAGGGTCACAGAATCAATCAATCAATCACAAGGAAGCTAAAGATTAAAAGACAACATGTCCTTGAATTCTGATACAGTAGGTTAGAAGTTCCTTAAATGCTACCATTTTCCAAAATGGATCAAGATAAACAACCATTTCGTTGAGCTCTCCATTGGAGAATTAATAATATTAATGAAATCTACTATCTAATCACTATATATTTTAGCTCTTTTCTAATGTAGAATTCATTACATCTGTAATGAAAATAAAAGATATTCTTAGTGGTCAAAAGACATAAAATGATTAATCACATATCTACTAATGACATTTTAAAAGTACCTCAGCCCAGAAATGTGACACTACAATCATTAAAAATCAGATTCAATTTTCAAAGATACTAATCTTAAACTTTATACTGCTGGCAGAAACATAAAATTATATCCAGTAAGCTCAGATGCTCTGGATAATGGAAAAGCTTAGTTCTATGGTGCTGCCAGAAAATAATATGCTTTTAGAAATTCTGCAAGTTGAGTAGAGAGATAACTGATCAGAATATGACAAAGTGATGTTACAAATTGTTCAGAACAGAAAAATTCCAGATCCAAAGACTTTTTTTTTTTTGAGACACTGATTGAGGTCCAAGAGCAGCATAATGGTACCAAATGGATAAAAACAACAATAAAGTCACTTCTCATGCATAATGCATAGGCATTCTCTATTGGAGTTGATATCACCATCTGGTGTCTAATTATTCCCGCCTCATACCACACGGTGGTATGCACCTAATGGAATGACTGTACATTATAATAACTCAGTACACAGACTCTTTGCTGCTAATTATAAGGTGTGAGTTTTTGTTGTTGTTGTTTTAAAGATCATGGAAATCCCAGGGAATTTGGTGTTCATGGCTTAAAATAAGTATTTTGTAGGGTGTCACTAGGAAAAGGGAATGCCAGTTAACTTTTATTTTTCCAAAAGATCTATTATTCCTCTATGTTTAGTTCATTTCTTCCAACATCTGTACCACAGAAATTAATTAAGGTCCTGATTCCCTATTCTCATCACGTGATCCTTTTTTCAAATTGCATCTTTCTTCAAACTGAATACTCTTATTTTGATTTATTCATATATACCTTCAAGTTGTAGGAATCAGGATTAACAGTTATTTGTTCTCCCTGAAAAGAACAAAAAAAGACAACAATGCTAATGTAACCAGACATTTATTCATCATGCATTCTTTCATTCAATAAGCATTTGTGGCATATTTACTAAAAATTGGAAAGGCTAGAGTCTGAGGAAATAATTTATTACCACTTGAGAAGGACTAAGGCTAATTAATGAAAAAAGAGAGAAATTATAACAATAAAGCTTTGTAAATGCAGTGATGGAAATATTTGTAGGTTCTTCATTGAGAGGAGAGATTCTTCAGGATATTATTTAACCCCTGCAGACACTGCTTGTATTCTTGGTTGCAGTTTTAGTTATTTACTGCTGCACAATAAACTTCCCCCAAATGTAGTGGTTTAAACTGACAATTAGTCACTGATAATTCTACAATTTAGTCAGGGCTTGGAAGCAACAGTTCATGCTTGTTCCACATGATATCTTTAGGAAGGCTTTACTGGAAAAAACAGAGGATCAACTAGAGATGGCTCACTCACCTGAAATAAAAGTTGATCTGGCTTTAGCTGGTAGCTTAGATAGGATGGTCAGTTGGGAATCTCAATCATCTACACTGTGTGGTCGCTTGGGCTTCCTCACAGAATGACAACCAAGTTACATAAGAGCAAAGTAGAAGTTGCCAGCCTTTTTAAAGTGTAGGGCCAGAATTGGCAGAGTATCAATCTTCTACTGTCTTCAATGTAAGAAGACAGAGGTTCAGTTCAGATCAATGGATTGAAGAATCAGACTGTACTTCTCAGAGGTCTATTTTGGGCTATCTTTAATTCACTAGTTAGTATAAAATTTACCAGGTAAGTATAATCCAGAAATTAGTGAGAAATGTAAAAGCTTACTTTTTTTAAAAACCCAGAGTCTCAGTGTCCATTGAAAGATGAATAGATAAAGCAGATGTGGTCTATATATACAATGGAATATTACTCAGCCTTTAGAAACAACGAACACCAACCGTTTGTTTCGACGTGGATAGAACTGGAGGGTATTATGCTGAGTGAAGTAAGTCAATCGGAAAAGGACAAACATTATATGGTTTCATGGTTTCATTCATATGGAGGAATATAAAAAATAGTGAAAGGGATTAAAGGAGAAAGAAAAGAAAATGAGTGAGAAAAATCAGAGAGGGTGATAGAACATGAGAAACTCCTAACTCTGAGAAACGAATAAGGGGTAATGGAAGAGGAGGTGGGCAGGGGGATGGGGTGATGGGGTGACTGGGTGAAGGGCACTGAAGGGGGCACTTGACGGGATGAACCCTGGGTGTTATACTATATGTTGGCAAATCAAACTCCAATAAAAAAATAAACACACACACAGAAAAAAAAAACAAAAAAACTCACTTCTCGCAATCTCAAAAACAAACAAAAAACAACCCAGAGTCTCTATATGTAAAATTCCATTTTAATACCATGGTTCTAAAAAGGAAACTATAGTCCATGGAATATTGGAAAGATAGGGTTTAATTCTAAGTTTCCTGAAATAGTTGTGCTAATGAAGAGAAATTTTTAATCTATATCAATACATGTTAGGTAAATCTGATTTCAAATCTAATTCTATGTACATGGCAAACATTTAGAAATACTTGTTATATACCATAAGGTGACAAATATTTTATGTGTTACTTCATTCACTCAAAAAGTTCAGGCAAAATTATTATTCCCTGAAGAAAATTGAGGCTAAGGGAAATTAGTAGTTTATTTGAACTTATACAGCTAATATGTGGAAGTCTTGGATTCAAGCGTGGGATGCCTTTCTCCAAAGTCTTAATGTTATATTGCTTAAGCACAAATGAAATGTTAAGTTTTACAAAATGTATTTTTATCTATTTTCCCTTCTGATATATTAAGTTTCCACTCACAAATAAAATCTATTATTATTTATTACACATTCTATACAAAAAATGTTAATTTATAAAACTGCAATGAAAGTATGTGTTACCAGGTATATGTGTCTATCACAAATAAACATTTAGAATAAAATAGTTAAAACTAAGAGATAAAATTATTTATGCTCGAAGATCAGATTTAGGTACCAGATTATAAGCGGGATCATCTAGTTGCTTAAGTATTTACCTTTTCTAATGCGTTTTCTATTTCATAAACTATGATGGACAATAATAGGCCTCTTACTTTATACAGAAGGCTGAGTTTAGTAGGTATTGAACGAGGGGAATAAGTTGTAAAAGTCCTATGAAAAATTTATGAAAACAATTAATTGGTTGAAAAGTCAATCAGAAAACCCAAATCCATAATACTAGGTCAACTGTAATCATACTGGAAAATTTCCCTGGGAGTCCTTTGCTCTACATTTTTCTGTTATGCAAAGAGAAAATTACATGAGAGTAGATTATAGTTATACTTTGAGACAATTATTTCAAGACCATTTGAGAGCAAAGAAGTACTGAAGAGCTTTTTGAAAAATTACAGTTGTATTTTTTTAGAAGGTTTCTCCATTAACGTTAATTATGTTCTCCCTAGTGTCATGAGCTTAGGAGCCTTATGAAAAGAAAAATTTATTCACCAACAGGTGAATGTTTTAAGTTTTCAATTCATTACCATTTGACCTGAAACATTTAGAGTTGCTTCTTTTTCTTTTAAAAAAAGAAGCTTTATTGAGATATAATTTATGTACCAAAAAGTTCACCCAATTAACGTTATAATTCATTGGCTTTCAGTTTGCCTACCGGGTTTTGTGATCATCATCATGCTTAGAATATTTTCATCACTCCAAAAGGAAATTAGAATATTTTCATCACTCCAAAAAGGAACCTTTAACTGAATAGCAATTGCCCCCCACAGCCTCACATTCCCACCCTCTATGTTGCCGTAGGCAACATAATCTATTCTGATTTGTCTTTCAGTTCAAATAGAGAAGTGGGCAAAGCAAAGTATTCTCAGATTATGTGTAATATTATGTGTAATTCATAGACCTAGATTGCCTATATGTCAGTCTTGTGTTAATAATCTTAAAGACCAAGAAATATAGCTTTAAGTACATCCTATGAAGCAACCAAAATGATTTTAATGAAATACAAAATTATAGCAGTGGGGGCTGGCTCAACTTTCATCTCAAGAATCTTGAATTATAGTCACTTTCAGAGACCTCATTAAGAATAAGTGGAGAGAAAAGCACATATTTCAAACTTACAGGCTTCCTGCATACTTGTTTTGTGCCCTAATTTTTTTCATGTCTTTTATTCCTCAAATATGATTATGTATCTACAATCATTTTCATTTCTTTATTTTCTAAGATTTATTTATTTATTTTAGAGAGAGAGGAAGAGAGAGAGAGAGCCCACAAGTGAGGGGAGGAGTAGAGGGAGAGAAACTTCAAACCAACTCCGTGCTGAGCAGGGGAGTCAGAGTCCTGGCTCCACCCACAACCCTGAGATCAAGACTTGAGCTGAAACCAAGAGGGACTGCTTCACCAACTGCACAACCCAGGTGCCCCTCCTCCTCTTTTTAAAAAACTCTTCCCACATGATCTATCACAGTAACTTTAATTTCACTCACTCAGCATTCTTGTGATTCTCCTCTTCCTAATCCTGCTCCACTCAAAATACACACAATTTTTCACAGCTTTTATTTTTTTTTATTTTCTTTTTGTTTTTTTTCTTTTCTTTTGTTTTGTTTTGTTTTGTTCTCACAAACATTCTCTGTTCAGACCACTGATTTACTTGGAGACTTTTTTTTTTTTACCTTGCACCTTGGACAATTTCTTCTCCTTTTCTCTCTTTTTCTCAGTTTTCAAAAGTAACATTTTATTCCCTTACTTAACCCTCTAGCGGGTCTTTGCTTTTGTTCAGGGAAGCCTATTAAACATGTCTTGTTGCATAACTAATGTAAATGATGTCCCTAACAAATTTAGCAGCAGCGTATCTGTGCGTCACGGGGCAGCTTTTCTGGTATTGAAATAAATAAGTATATGGGCATTTTTTTCTGACATTCTTAACATTCATAACATAATAAAATGATTAAAGACATAGCTTTGGGGTCATACAATAGACATAAATTCCTGATTCTGACTCTAAATCCCAGTCACTTGAATTATCTAAACTATAAACTTATCATCTGTAAAAATAGGAATGATAATACTGCTCCCATAGAATAGTAAAGAGAAAATAATGTATTCAAACAGCAGAATGCCAAAACTGACCAGTAATATTAGCCATCACATTATTTTTATTACTACTCTTCATACACATTAAACTTTCACTAGACTTATTTTGGGTGAATCTGGGTAAAATACATTTTAAGCATGATTTTTATGGGAAAATAAATTCTAAATAACAAACTAACTTAAACCATTTTTCCATAGTACTGTCTTACTTGCTGAAGACTCATTGTGTAAAAATAACATAAATGTTAAAAGATGATCTAGTTGATTCTCTGCTCTGTAGTCAGGAATGTATACAAATTCATCTGCTTCTTAAATTTCTCCACAAACATGATGTCATTTAACTGTTTTTTGACAAACTAAATGGAAGCAAAACATTTTTTAAAAACATGTGTTTGCCATCAAAACTTGTTAGGTATAAAGGGGAAAAAAGAAAAAAAAGTACAGTCTTGTCATGTCATTATGGAAATATTTCTTATAAATCTGAGAAAATAATAAATGCTTTTATCTCATTGTAAATCAAATTTTATCAAAGTTTTTTTTCCCAAGAAACATATGTTTGCTGTCAATTAACCTGATAATTAAGATATAAGGAAATAGAGACATAAGGCAAAGTCTGGAATCCATTTCTTTTTTTTTAAGATTATTTATTTATTCATAAGAGACAGAGAGAGAGAAAGAGAGAGAGAGAGAGAGAGAGGCAGAGACAGCCAGAGGGAGAAGCAGGCATGATGTGGGACTCGATTGCAGGAACCTGATGTGGGACTCGATCCAGGGACTCCAGGATCATGCCCTGGGCTGAAGGCAGGCGCTAAACCACTGGCCACCCAGGGATCCCCATGGAATCCATTTCTTGAGTTGATTAACCCTCCTCATCCCTCAGACTGACTTCCCTAAACACACTCTTGCTCTATATATGTGCTCTCTTAAGTAAAATTCTTTTTTTAAAAATATTTTATGTATTTATTTGAGAGAGAGAGAGAACAACAGGGAGAAGAGCTGAGGGAAAGGGAGATGCAGACTCCCCTCTGAGCAGCAAGCTCATATTGGGACTCAATCTGAGGATCCCAGGGTCATGACCTGAGTTGAAGGCTGACATTTAACTGACTGAGCCACCCAGGTGCCCCAATAAATTCTTAGTCTTCCATTTTCCCTCCCAATTTTTAAGTTCCCTGAAAGCAGACACCTTATCTCTATGTATTGCTAATCTCTACAATAAATTGCTGTTGAATGAACTAATAAAAGAGTGAATTCAGAAGGATTTTTTAGGCTTATTCAATGGGAAATAATGCCCTATTCCAAATAGATTCCTTTGAAAAGAAAAATAAGACATTGGCATCTAAAAATCACAAAATATCTTTTACTCAATATGTATATGTGTATGAAGCCAAATATATTTTCCAAGGCTATGTTAAACACAGTCACGTACATACATATCAGCAAGGTTAATAGAGTCTGATTGATTAGTAATTTTTTTGATACCCTGAGAAACCTAACTAGCTAAGTGGCACCCCTAATAACATATTGTATAAATTAGGTTTACTCCAGGGATCTCTGGGTGGCTCAGCGGTTTGGCACCTGCCTTCGGCCCAGGGCATGATCCTGGAGTTCTGGGATCGAATCCCACGTCGGGCTCCCTGCATGGAGCCTGCTTCTCCCTCTGCCTATGTCTCTGCCTCTTTCTCTCTCTGTCTCTCATGAATAAATAAATAAAATCTTTTTAAAAAATTAGGTTTACTTCAGTCTTATTGTTCTCTAGGAAACATAAGCATTGTTTCTGTGGTCCACTCCAGAAATAAAAGCATAAATATTCACTGAATACTCACTGAAAACTTTGATTAAACACAAAATGCCAGGAATCATGGTTAATATGATTAACAGTTTTAACTGAAAACTTTGGAAAACAATTTCTAGTATTATAATAATAAAAGTATAATATGACTAAGAAATAGTTCTAAAATTAAGTGACTAAAGAACACTGGTGTTCTGCTAACTTGACCAAGGCAAAAAGATTATAGAAAAACCTTTCAAATTGTTAAAAAGAAAGAAAAAAAAAAAGAAAAACAAATGGATAGAGTATTCTCAACTTAAAGATTTTCTCACATCAGCTTTTCTTAAATCTTTGGCACCATCCAGAAAGTAGGAGCAGATGAGAAAATGAGTGAGTATGTAGCAAGTGGCTACTAACAGATGAACTTGGAAATAGTATGATCACAGTTAAGTGTAACAGCTCTTTTCTTCTCCTCATAGAATGATTTAGTTTGCATCCATAATATCATAGTGACATTTATTTTCTAGCAGGAAAATTAGTTTTAAACTTATATTATGAAATTGCTATGCCAATATCTCATGGAATAACACAAAAAAAGAAAAGGACAAGCTGACATTCACAAGTCTGCTAGCTGGCCCTACCTGAGAGGCACTGGGGTATAAAATAAAACTAGGTATGTACGAATCCCAGCCAGTTGTCTTGAGAGTAGGACCAACATTTCTATCTTCTTTGTACCTCTTGCCACTATGACAAAGCATTGCTCACGGTCATTTCTGTTTGTTTGTTTGTTTTTTTTTAATAAATAAACACAACACCACCTGATGAGCCCTGGAAAATATCTAAATAATCTAGAACATGGAAGAGTGTGCATATTCATGTGCATCTGTGTACTGTGTAAGCAAGGGAAAGAGAGGGGTTAAATAATCTGAACAAAAAGCTGTTATATCATTATTGTCTTCCTTGCCTAAAATATGTAAAAGATATAAAAATCCATCTTGTTTATTTTGGTCAATATGTTTTTAGCAGACAAAATTTGAGAGAAGAGTATAATTTTTATTTTAAGAATGTGCCCCTATTTTCCTATCAGCAGTTTAAAAATGTGGGTGTTTGCAGCAGTTGGCAAGAAACCCAAAGATTTATCTATAGGCACCAGCTGATGCCCACACAAGGCCTCACAGGATGCTGTTCTGCTGGTGGCCATGATGGTTTAGGGCTTGAATTATTACTTTTAAATTAAAAAACATAGTTTGGTTGCTATACCAAATGCAATAAGTTACTCAGGCCAAACATGCTTATTAAATCATAAGTAATCCTCTGGGAAAAGTCAAATATTTGTAGTTTCTGCTAACTCAGGCATTCATTCCTTCTCACAAACTCTTCTCTCTGACTGAAATACCCTCTTCCAGGCGTTCTGACAAACTGTTCAATCCATCCAGGTTCAATTCAAATACAGCTCAAGCACAAATGACCTCTGGCTTTGGAGTTCTTCCTCTATGTCAAACTGCATTCTAGATAAAACTCCCTTATAATCATCAACTCATTTTGTTGTTTGTTTGTTAGCTTGCCTGTCTCTTCCACAATGCAATTCTCCTTGGTGTGTAGAGACCATATACTTATGGTCCTTCATTTCTTGTCACTGACATTGGACAGAATTCCTTGAGAGTCAAAATGCAAAAAAAAAAAAAAAAAATGTGTTAAAGGAATCAAAGGACAGAAATAATGGAAAGATGAATGTATAAAGTGCCTTATGAAACATTTACTTGCATATAAATCATATATACAAATAATTTGACAATATTTGTATTTATTAAACAGGTCATTCTCTTTGTAGCTGTTGCATGAAGAATAAGGAATCAGAGCTTAGAGAAGTGAATTCGGTCATCTTAATAAATAAAGGAAAAAAATTGGAATAATAGGATAGTCTAACAAATAAGTATATACCAGAACTGTAGAGCTATATCCTCCCGCCAGACAGAACATTCCTGCTGCTCCACACCATGATGAATTTAATAAGAAGATCAATATAATAATTTTATATTAATTTTGTAGCGCAGAGAGGAGGAGGTCAACTCTTCTTGAGATTTTAACAGCTTTACCCACCTGTCACCTATCCTCCCACCTCCAACTTATGTTTTTAGTTAGAAAAATACTATTATTTAAGGTACAGATTATATTTGCAGATAACCTTTTTATAATTTATAAACCTAGTTTGGGATCCAGGTTTATTGTAGCTTTAATGCCATATTTTTTAAGGGCCCAGCATTGTGTCTGGAACCTAGGAACACTGCATATTGCTAAATAAATATAATGGAGTCATATTAATTTTCAGGTAATTTCTTCATCTAATGTATTATCTATATAATATATTAATTTTTCTTAGGGTCACTGAGTCACCATCAGTAACCATTATGACTTTGTTTCATTTCAAGGTTATGTTGCCAGAAATGTAAATATGAAGTATATGAGAGAAAACATGAAAATGTTCAGAATTAATCTATTATATATTTTAGCTCATTTAATTGTTTCTGGTTTCACTAGCTTACACACTCACAAAAAGAAGTATTGACGTTTAGATAGTCAATAAAAGTAGAATCAACTTGTACGAAAGGACTATGATGTCATGCCTTTAATGTAACCCTGTGAATTCATTCATTTTTATATCTATTTATAATTATGCAGTCTTTCAGAAATGATTGTGAGATATAAATTATATTTAGCTTTGCATGTGAAGAATGACCTTACTTTTAGGTGTGCCAGCAAATACAACCTCTGAATCCAATTTTTCTCTTCTGTGAATTGATTTAATTAATCTCTGAATTTCTTTCCAGGTATGAGAGTCTATTGTTCTGTTTGGTAATGGAATACTATCAGGGATCCAGAAGACTTCAGAGTTATCATAAAATGTCCGTAACAATATGGCAACATTGTTTCAGGGTAATTTCCCTCTTGATGGATACTCCCCACTGCAACAACATTCATCATTTAAATTGACACCTGCAAGCTCAAAGCTCAATTAAAAGTGATTAGTAGCACATTAGAAAAAATTATAAGGCTATATGTAGACACATCTGAAAAAAATAATCCTCTAAGACTAGATTAGGTCTGCATTGCAAATGTCTGTTTACTGTTCCAGATCTACCACAAGAATTAAAACATTTTGAAGTAAGGGAGCACATATTAGTCAATTTTATTTCTTCATTTCCTCATAAGTAGTACTTAGCTGGTTAAGTGTCAAACTGTTGGTTTTGTCCCTGGTCCTGATCTCATGGGTTCCAAAATCAAGGGTTCTGAGATCATGAGTTCTGAAATCGAGCCCTGTGTAGTGCTCCAAGCTCAGCAGAAGTCTGCCTGGATACTCTCTTCCTCTGCCCCTTCCTTCCTTGCAGGTGTGTAAGCATGCACTGTCTCTCAAAGAAATAAATCTTAAAAAAAATAAAAAGAAAGTTTATATAATTTATATATCTCATATTTCTTCTTGCTATCACCTGGAAATACATAAGCAGCTTACATTATTATAATATTCCATATATAAGTACCCAAAGTATAAATGACTCTAGGAACAGTTGTGAAGTAGGCCAAAACTGTAGTATCTCCAGAACTCTTTTTGTCCTGAATTATTTGGCTAGATTCCCAGATATCAGTGCTACATCTTCTATCTTCCTTCCTCCCATTCATGGTTAACTTCACTTAAAAATGTGTAGTTTTGTGTGTGTGTGAGTGTGCAGTGTGCTGAGGATGATGGGTAGATATGGACATATCCAATAAGGAAAGTGTTAATACATTTCATTCCATTACTTACATTTGAATGTTCCAAGTTGCACATAATAATATGGTAAGCAACTGTGAGGGTTAAAAAAATAATGACCTACTGTCCCTCAGATTCAGATATATGTTTAAATAGGAAAACTCCTATAATAGTAAACATATAGCCATGTGAGTGACTGATAATTCTCACCACATCACTGTTTACCTACTTAGCTTTTACCAATAACTGGCTATCGCTTTGTTGTCTAATTTCTACTCCCTTAGATGAATGCAGGCTGCCTTGCCACAATTCTTCCACCGGGTTCTTCACAGCAGAATCTACAGAAGCCTACCAGTTATGCTGCTTCCGTCAGTTCTTATAGACATCAGAAAGAATTCAGACAGTAAAATAGCCTTTGCTATCAAAATGTTTGAGTTATAACAGCCAGGCAAGTGCTAATTTCTTTGGAGAATTATCCATTCTGTTTTCAAGTGCAAATTTATTTTGAATTAGACAAAAGTGATAGGTATTTGCAAATCTTATCATACCAGTGAAATAATCTATACACCATTTTGGAGGTTTCTAATGTGAGAGCGTTATAAAACTATCCTTAGGCATCAATTGGATTTGGATTTTGAAAAATAATGGAAGTCCATTAAAGAAAGGATTTCAACCATGCTTGTAATTTCAATTTAAAAAAGAACTGCAGAGTTTCTCAGAGTAGGACAAGCTACCATTATCTTAATATGGTATTGTCCCACTAGTGATCTGCACATTTACAAAATCAAAATAGGGACCAACGTGCTACTATACACAGTCCACTTTCTCTTCCTTGCCTTTCCCCCCAAAAAGTATTTTATTGAACGTGATTGTCCTGAGAATTAGACCTACTGTTATATAAAGAAACTAATTTAGGAATAACATAAAAATCCTATAGCCTCCAGCAATTGCTTTTGATGTAGAGTACTTTGTTCTCTAACTCGTCCTTTGCCAATCCAGAAGAACCTGGGGTGCGGATTTTCTGTTTTCTTCTCCCCACCCCCTTTTTGCTTTGGGACTACCCATAACCCTCCTAAGGCTGAGGTCAGGCCAGGGGAACATCTGTAAAAATGCAGATCAGGTTTGCTGTGCTCAGAGAAATGAGTGGTTTTAAAATAAGCATTTTCTCATCAGTATTCTGTGCCACCATCTTAGCATGAAGGAGAAAAATACAACAATGAACCTAAGAAGAGAAGAAGATAAAAGGCAATGACTCAGAAGGGGGAAAAAGAAGTTTCTTCTTAATTGAGTTTAAAAGTAAGAAAAAAGGGGAAAATAGTTCCACAGCCTTCTCTTAGGGAGATATCTTCGGATCATTTTGAAGTATATGTATTTGTATGACATCCACTTTTAGTGCACCAGATGGAATATAGTTAGAAGTAGAAAAAAGGCTTATGGGTATTGTGGACACAGAAGCTGAGCGCCACCTGAGGGAAAGAGCTGGCAAACCACAGAGGCTAGGACTTTCTGGTGATAGTCAAATTCATCACCTGATCCCTGTTACAATCCAGAAATACTGAAGTTATTTTGCCTCCTCTCTCCCTCGTCTCTACATAGATATAATTTTATTTTATTTTATTTTATTTTATTTTATTTTATTTTATTTTATTTTATTTATTATTTTTCATAGAGGTACACTTTTAAATGAGGAAGCTCTTTTGTTTGTGTTTGCAAGATTATTTTCTTATGAACTACCTCCTAAAGTCAAATTCTTTCTAACAGGTACTCAAACCCAAACGTAGTAATTTCACTTCATCAAGTCGTACTTAACCTGAAGTAACAGTTTTCTAACATTGTGTCCTCCTTGTAGTTGCAATAGATCGATGACACTTTAACGATACTATCAAGATCTTGTCTTCCTCAAACATGACTTTCTTCATGTCATTAGCCAATTTAAGACATTCCAAAAGTTTTGCATGCCCTGTCTAATCACGAAAAGGACAAATGTTATGTTATAAACACATATAGTTCCTCGTTCTGCTCCTTTTGAAATAGTCATCCTGGGGAAAGTCTTTTAATTTTTCCAAGAGCTGATCACTTCTGTGATTGATGCAGATTGGAGAAGCATAATGGGAACTAAAACATCTTATAAAACATCATCCATTAATCATCCAGAGCCCTAAAACTCAATCATCTTTTTCTCTGCTCACCTTCCACCATCTGATTCATCCTTTGCTTCTGGACAGAGGGTGGGAAGTTGTAATCTGATGGTGGGTGAGTACTGTGACCAGTTGGACATTCTCCTGTGAGCTGAGGCATGCCCAGATCCACCACCATTGCCATGTAAATTCTTTTTTTTTTTTTTTGCCATGTAAATTCTTAATGCAAGGAGATCTTTCCTCAATAGAGAAAGAGATATGGAAAATATCGTGATTCATTTGGGATATTTTCTAGGCTTCTTAGTCTGGTCCTGGTCTTCAAACCTCCAGGCTCAAGCCAATAGGCAACAGATTCAGCCTACATGTTCCCAGAAGAGAAAGGTGCAGACTGCAGAAGCAAAGCTATGAAATATATACTTGAATGTTATGAAGAAATGCTGCTGAAACGTTACTGGAGTTAATAAGGAATGAGGAGGCAGGGTTAAAGAAAGTCTTGAAGGCAGAGAAACGGAGGAGATTATAGTCTTTAGACTATAAAAATAAAAGTCTTTATGCCTCTATTTCTCAATTGGAAGCTCAGATTCCATGATTCTCAATTCTAGTTGTTTATTATTAACTCTTGAGTGATCATCTTTAAATAAATTAAAAAAAAATCAATGCCTGCCCTGGTCCCAACTCAATTAAACCTAAAGCAAGGGGGATGCTGCCTGGGCATCTTCATCAATTTTTGAAAGTTCCACGGGTCTTTTTAATGTGTAGTAAGGGCTGAGAATCACCTACTGAACTTGAAAGAATATGTGACAATACTGAGTGTTGCCTTAACGTGGATGAAGCACTTACCTACAAGTTCCTAGGGAGAAAAGAAGTCCTCTGCCCACATGCGCAGATAGCAGAAATCTCTGTTGCCATAGGACAAGAGGTTGAGAAGGGACAACAAGGAGACAAGCGAAGTTTAGCATTGGCTAAGTACTTTACACACAAATCTTACTGAACACACTTGGGCTTTATCAGAATTCTCCCTGCTGATAAATTTGAGGATGAAAAGAGTGAAAGATTCTTCCCCATTATACTGAAAAAAAGGCCAAAGTGAGACATTGGAATAGAAGTCTTATGGTAGGTTTGAGAAGCTGGGAGCAAAGCCAGTATGATGCACCCTTAAGGTTAAGTTTCTAGTAGTAACTTAGAGGTTGGCATAGGAAGTTTCCAGGTTCTAAATCAGAGAGGCATCTTGAAGCCTGATGGGACCTATCAGAGGCTACTCTCCCAGAGGTGCATGCTGTTCTAGTTACATTACTGATCTAAAACCCTCACTCTAAAAGTGAAAGCCACTATCAGTATGTTCTTATCATTTACCAAACTACATGCTTGTTAGAACACAAAATCACTTCAGTCAAACCTGCCTTCTTTTCCATTTTATCAATTTCTACACTATTTTGAATTTTTGTTTTTTTTTACCATTTTTATAATATGATTCTTTCCTTTTCCTAACCTGTCTTGCCATGACAAATTCATTAGATATTTTTAATCCTGGCTTGTTATCTGGCTCCATCCATTAATTGACTTCCTCATACGCCCGCTTTTCACCTTAGTGTTCATTCATTATTTATATTGTCAATTTATGCATTTCTCATGCATATTCCTGGGTAAATGAGTTCTTTATTTTCAAATGCCTTGCCTCATCATCTTTAAACTGAATATACTGGCTCCATCATTGCCTTTCCTAGCTCCCTCAAGCCACTAAGCATTGTGACAAAAGATCAAGGAGTAACTCTGATTGGTACTAATTAAAAGTCATGGTTTCCATTCAGCACCCAGATTCTTCTTCACTGCCCCCAGCATTCATTATTTTACTCCTTAATCAATTCTTCTAAATCTCTATCACTCTTTTTAATCATTAGATGTAACAATTTCTCAGATTTTCCCTTGTTTTTGATAATTTTGATAGTTTTGAGACTTTTTTTCATGTTGCAACAAAGATTATGAATTTGGGGTAGAAGGGCCTCAGAAATAAAATGCCACTCTCATCACATCGTATGAAGGGGTGCATACTATCCAGAAGACTTATCACTGTCAATGTTAACCTTGATTATCTGGTTTAGGTAGTATTTGCCCAGTGCCCTACTGAAAATTTACTCATTTCCCCTCTTTCTATACTTTAATGTAGGAAGTCACTAGACACAATCCATATTTAAAGGATAGCCAGTTAAATATCACTTCTTGGAGGGCAGAGTACCTATCTAAATTATTGAAAATTCTTCTTTTTTAAGAGTGTGCAATAGCTTCTTATTTGATATTCCTCATCTACCATCTCCATGTCCTCTGTGTTCATTTCTTCCATACTATAGACGCAGGGGTCATATTAAAGTAGACATCTGTCCTCTGTTTAAAGCCTCCCAATAGCTGCTGATTAATAGAAATATAAGACGCTAAGTCCTAACCTCAAGTTATAAAGCACTACATACCCTCTCCACTATAAACCAGTGGATCTCAACCTTGGTTCACCTGGGAATCAGCAAGTTGCTTTGGAGCGTGCAGATGCCCGGTCCCCACTCTAAAGCTCTCCAATTTATTAGTGAAACATGCCTCTGAAATATTTTAGTACATATTACCTTTTTATTATTATAAAATATGTATTCTCACACAATTATTTTATAAAAGCCATCATTCCTATAATTATATTTACTTATTATATTATTCATAAATTTTCTAGGTTTTTTTTTTTCCAGTTGATTATTTGGAGCCAGTGATTGCCTTTTGATGTTTCAAGTACTTGGGTACATGTTATAAGCATTTCAATTCCCTCTCATTTCTACATTTTTAGTAAAGTGTTTCCATGGTGCTGAAAAAATGTAATTACTTTATAATCAAGAAATGTATTTTAATGCTGTTACAGACCTCTAGAGCAATGAAAACTTCTAATCTAAGATATTCCCCAGATAAACTATGTTATGAAGTATCGTCTGCACATAAGTTATTAATTTTCTCTTCATAATCTCTGACCTCATTTACCTATATTAAATCATATTAATCATTTATTTAAATAATTATTGTAGAATATTCTCAAATTGGTTTATTAAAACATAAAATATAGATTACTTACAATGTACTTGCATGTAAAGAAACAATGAAATTAGAGGACATTTACTAAATATTAGGAAAAAGTATATTGAGCCATACCACCCTTTGATTTTAAAAGATTTTATTTCTAAATTAATACTTTAAAATTCAAATCTGAAAAATGCAAGATCAATGTTTCACAACCAAAAAAGCCTCTATTTTACACTATAAGAAAGTACACCGTTTTCTTGAGCCAAACATAACTATTTCAAATTTAAGGTATATCAAGAATGAGATGTTGTTATTTTGGATATGATTTGATAATTCCTTTTTAAAATTTCTCTTTCTGGAAATAACTTCATTGATATTTCTGGTTATCGAAATCACATGTTATCAAAATAAGAAAATTAGAATGTACAAAAGCTATAATTTCTCTGTAAAGCCATACCATCCACAATTTCTACCAGGTAAAACTATCCTTGTAGAAAATATCATATCATATAATTTCATTTCATATCATAGATCATATCATATCATATCAAAGTAATAAAGGAAGAAATAATTACAGAAGTCAAACAGAAGAAAGCAGAGTAAGTGATCTCAGAGTGCAGCTTCCATGCATCATGTTAGTTAGGTCAGACCTAGGTGCAGAAGTTGTTCTGTTGCCAGATCCTCTCCCCAGGAAGACTCAGTGAGAGGTCTGGGGAGATTAGGTGAAATGAGCAGGTCTCTGACAGGGTCTTAGATTGACTATATAAAATAGATGACAAAATTTCTACTTTATAGTGCTAAAAACAAGGCAGAAATCTAGTTCCTCAAAATAATTTTAAAACATAAAGCACATATTGACAGGTTATGAAGAAGATTTATAAATCTATCATCATAGGTTGAGATTACTTCTATCAGTAATCTAGGTCAAGAGGACAAACATTTCAGGAAAGATATTGTAAGATTTGACCACAGAAAACCACAAACTTGATCTGCTGGATATATACCTCCACAGGAAACAGGAATCATATTTGAAGCCCCTCACCTCCCTCCCACTATATAGCCACATGTTGACCTCCACTGACAAACGCTGTATTCCCTCTTTTATATCAGAGGTCTTTCTGTTGTACCTAAAATCAATTCTCCAACTCTACTATATCTCCCAGCCCCTTCCCATATCTTTCTTAATAATGTAAGGGCACTCTTTAAAAGACAAATCCAGGGGGATTCCTGGGTGGCTCAGCGGTTTAGCATCTGCCTTTGGCCCAGGGCCTGATCCTGGAGACCTGGGATCAAGTCCCACGTCAGGCTCCCTGCATGGAGCCTGCTTCTCCCTCTGCCTGTGTTTGTGTGTGTGTGTGTGTGTGTGTGTCTCATGAATGAATAAATAAAATCTTAAAAAAATAATAAAAGACAAATCCAGACTTTTTTTGAGAGAAGAGAAAAATCACATACATTTTATGTACCCGTATTAACTTTTTATATCCACTGCTCCTTATTTCTTTTAGATCTTTTCTGAAGCAATACTTATTATGCTGGAATTAAATTTCCCACCTCAAATAGTGAATATACTTGACTGAGCAAACTCTTCTTCTGAGATTCCTTTCTAGTCTATTGCACACTAGTAAAAAAAGTTATCTAAAAAGAATATCTCACATGCTCCCAGGAAGAGCTATAGAAAAATAAACAGGTATATACAAGTTGGTTTCAATTCACTGACTTTTCGTCTTAATACAATTATAATTAGAAAAGGTAAATGAATATCCATAATTTTTTTCACCTTCACAAGGCCATTCTGTTTTCTCACTCATTGGACAGAAAATTTGCTACAATTGTAACTATTCAAATGAGGTAATAGTCAAAGCAAAAGGCTTAAAGCCATGGATGAAATAATTAAGCCAACCTCTATTAAATACTTAGTATGTGTCAGGCATTGTGATAAGTTTTGGGAATACAAATTTAAATGAGAGACAGTATGGATCAGTTATGTGTTGAGTTTGGAGATCTGATTCATAGAGTTGAAAAGAACACAAATGTTTATTCTCTCATATATAAGAAGGTCAGAGGAAGACCCTGCAGTGCTGATTCTGTAGCTATACAAAATTATCACACTCCTTGGTTCCTTCTGCTTCTCTTCCCTGCCTCTCAAAGTTACCTCATGGAGCGAGATGGCTGCTGGAACTTCAGCTATTATATACTTGGCTCAAGGAGCAGGAAGACAGAAGGAGAAAGAAAATTTAAAAGTAGCTTGTCCTAACCTGCTTTTACAGAAGTTCCATACAACGTTTCTCAGAACTTAGTCACATGGCATCGTATAGCTTTAGAAAGCTCTGTACTCTGTAGCCTTCCAGTGGGGCTCATTATCTCAATAAATAACATCAGGATTTTAGTAATAAGTATGAAAGGAAAAATGTGTGTTTTGGTAGGCAATCACCTGTCTTCATCTCACAGTTTCTCCCTGACTTCAAGTTATAAAGGATCTAGCAAAACAGATTAATAGATACATAGAAAAAGAAAGAGCAACGAAAAATTAAGAGGTATGAAAAAGGCCTTTTCTTTGGTACTGTGGGTCATAACGGGTATAGTTAGGACATAAGTGTACTTTGGAAGGTCATAAACACAATAATGTGCATATGTTTATTAATACTATTCGTTTTAAAGTGTTTCCTATATGTTGCAAAATTTTCCAAAAGGTTAGAGAAATTGGACTAACAGTTTGGTGTCAGGTGTTTTACTTGCAATTTTTCATTTAATCCGAATTTAACCCTATGAAGTATTATTTCCATTTCTCTGATAGAGACATGGCTTTTTGAACCTTAACAAAAACTTACCCAGGACTATTAGCAGTGAATGAGAGTAATATTGAAATCTAGGTCTTTCTCCCGCTTTGATTAGTTTTTTAATAATACCATAAATTATCAAAACCATTCCAACCCAAGATGCAAAATTGAAAAAGAAATCCCTTGGTCTTTTATTGAAGCGTATTGTGAAAAATTATTTCAAGAGATCTTCCTAATTGTATATTCTTCATCTTACTAATATTCCAAGATTTTAGATTTCAAACGTTTGCCTGCATGAAAGTCATCCTTTTCTAATCCCTTTAGGAACTCCCCATATTTTTCTGGCTTCCCAACATCTTTTAAACAACCTTGCCATGTTTTGCTTGCTTTAAAAATCCCACTTCCCCAGAGTAGAAGCCAGGAAATGAACATTCTTGCTCTCCTTTGCAGTGCAACTCAGGATCATGATTTAGGATTCCAACAATTGCACTTGTCCAAAAAAGCTTCATTTGGCACCAGTCCACTTACTTGGGTGGTAAAGTACACCCTGTGTCAAGTTCATTTGATGGACATTGGATTTCCAGGAGTGGTTGGTAATGGTTACAGTTCTGACTTCTGGTCCCAGAACTGATACCACCTGGGGTGGAGTTTTGGTGGTAATCAGGATGAGTTCTTGGCAGCTGGTATAAGCCATTTGCCTCAGGCTGATTTGGGGAATGTTCTGGGCCATTGTTTCTGGATTTTGAGCACAGAGCCTCCTTTCCAGCAATTCTGTGAGCTTCTTGGTGTATTTTTGATCAACTCTTCTTGCCTTATAGAGCTAAAAATTGCTTCTGTTGCTTTCAACTAATGATTATGAATAGTACAGTCCTTACACTAAATAAAATTAAAGGAGAAAGCAAAATTATTATGACTGGAAGGTAATGTTTCTGGAGAAAGAATGCTGAATCGGGGTTAGCATATTAGGTTTCTCACTACTTTTGTGACTAGAAAAAAAAAACATTTCACTTCTTGGAAGTATTTTTCCCCCTTTAATATGTGGATAAATGTAGTATTAAGATTTTCCTACTTTCAATGTCCTTTTCTCACTTCATGAATAGATGCAGTGAGGTTGAGCAAAGAACATAAAGCCACTTAATTTTTCAGAGCTCCCTAATGGCGATGGTTAATGCTAGCTTCTCCACTCTCTGGAAGTATGACTTGGTAACAATCCCCTAAATTCTGTCTCAGTTTTCTCATCTGAAAGTTTCATACTTACAGTACCTGAATTATGAGGTTGTCCTGGAGAATTAAATGAGTTAAGATATGAAAAGGGTTTTGAAAATGGTTGACACTTTATTTGAAACTTTTATTAAATGATTGTGTTAGCTATGATTATTGCTGTTGCTATTGTGTTTTTGACAATATTTGGCACATTTTATTAAAATACAGATTCCAGGGCCTCAACCTAACCTAACTAATTCAGAAACTCCAAGAGTGATGCTTAATCAGTGTATTAGAATAATGATATACACTGATTTTTTTTTTTAGCACAACTAAGGTTGAGAACCACTGAGTCATAATATTTGGGGTCATTATTAATGCTAGCCACATGGTAAAAGCTTTCTATTTTCAACACATGTCAGTAAAAACACACAAAAACACTTTAAATTGAATAGGAAAAAAAAATATGGTGAAGATACTGAAGTAGCATGATATCATGGAAGATATGAAGACATGTCCTAGATTCTGGGTCTCAGACCCACTCACTCACTGACCTTGGACCTTGGACCACTCACATAATCTCTTTGAGCTGCAGTTTCCTAAACCAAAACCAAGGAGGGTTGATTAGATGAACTAGAATGGTTTTACCTTGACAGCAATTGACTGAACTATTTGGGAGGAAATATACGTGTATGTGTGATATACATGTACAGTTATGTATATGTAAATATTGTATGTAGGGTAGATAGGATTCAGGAATCAAAAAGATATTACTAAGCCATCTATTAGTATTTGACCCTGAATAAGCATCTTAATCAATCGTCTTTCCTTCATAAAACTGTGCTATGTGAGATTTATATATAATAACATAGCTAAAATAAATTAAAAAAATAATTAGAAAAAATAATTAGGAACTAAATAAACAATAGTATCCTTTGAATTCTACAATTTCATAATCATTTAAATTAAACTGGACCTATGCTATGTTTAATCACTTTGATCTAGGTTGATATTTTGTCTTGTATGCCCATCCAAAAATAATGCATGACAATAATAGAACCTCAGAAGTCTTATGATAGGAACTATTAGGACACATTTTATTTTATTTTATTTTATTTTATTTTATTTTATTTTATTTTATTTTTTACATTTTAAAATATATTTAAAATCTTTTGTTTTCCACATAAAACTTCTTAGTTTATTAATCCTCTCATGAAAAACTTGCACAATCACCACAGATAAAGTCACTGCAGAATCTTGATTCCTTTTAGCCAGCACCAACACTGGCTTTTGCAGTCCCCCTGACTTTCTTCATTCTGTTCTTGCATTCTTTTCACTGTTCTCTTGAGGTCTTTTTCTTCTCAGACAGGCCATTTCTTGCAAGTCTATGTTAGAATAATTCCTCTTCTTCTTCTTCTTCTTCTTCTTCTTCTTCTTCTTTCTTCTTTTCTTCTTCTTCTTCCTTCTTCTTCTTCTTCTTCTTCTTCTTCTTCTTCTTCTTCTTCTTCTTCTTCTTCTTCTTTCTTCTTCTTCTTCTTTCTTTTTCTTTTTTGCATACTCCAAGGAATCCTAAATCATGCCAGCCAGTTGTCTAGTCACCACCAAAATCGGTTCTGAATCCAAATACAAAAATGACATCTGATGTAGTCTTGTACATTTTGGCTAGTTTTTGACAAATTTCTGTCTTAGGTAATGTTGCCTTTCTGATGAAGAACATCAATGACCATTTGTTTCCACTGAAGTAGTTGGTTGGTCATGAACCTCCTGGTCCATATAGTTACTGTGTTGTTCATAATGGTGGCAGAGCTTCAGGTAGGCACGGAGGAAAACAGAACTGTTCGCTTATAAATCATATATTTAAAATCTTGACATAATGAAAGCTTTAACCAAAAATACATTGTAGTTGATGATTTGCACATTTGCCCTTTCTGTTCTACTTTCAGTGTCACTGGGTGCTTTCATGCTATACCCAGTATCTTAGTTTATTTTATGCCACTTTGGAAGTGATTATTTTTTATAGAATTGGATGATATGATGGCTAACCACAAGAAAACACTAAAAGGTCAAAGGCAGTAAAGTATGTTTTTTTCTAAACAGAAGTAAAAATGACTTTACGCCTCTGTAATGTTTCACTTTCATGCTTTTTATATTGGCTCGGTCAGGAAATACATCTCATTCACATTGATCATTATAGCACATGCCATCAGGATAGACATTGCAGACTGTCAGAAAATAAATCAGCTAGACACCAATGAACATCAAGAAGTAATACTTTCGAGTTCCCTACAGTCTGTAACCCATACATTTATGTCAACTTGCAGGGAAATACATAGACAATAAGTCAGCATTAATACAACAATTTTAGATGAAAGAATATAAGTATGGTTATTACATAAAAATTTTAGATGTTGACTTTTAAATTAGATCATTTACTACTTAATAATTGTTTATATACTCACCTTCCTTTGAGTATGCAATTCTCATCTTTCCTCTTTATTTATAAATATTCTTACCTACACTATTTACTTTTAATGTTTTACAGAATACAGTACTGAGCATCGTTATCAAAAGATCTTTAATTGGGTTAGCCTGAGTCCTTACATTTTTTCAAATAGCTATTCTTGACTCTTGAAATTTTCTTATCACTTAAAAATATTCTGTGCCCCTCTGTTCATTTGGTATTAATTTAGCTTTCTTTTTTCAACCTTTATTTCTTATGATTCTTTATTCTTAGTTCAAGTTCAAATGTTTAAGAATTAAAAGAATCAGTTATTTAGGAATCAGGTGTTACTTATTAGAATTATCCTTTTTATTTCTCTAGACATTCTTTCTTGAGATTATCTGCCTGTTGTAATTGGTAACATAAATTTCTAAAACGTCAAGTGTTGGTAATAAGGCCCATTTAATCTTCCACATGGTTTCAAACAATATGTGAAATCATTATTTGACAAAAAAAAAAAAAGTATTTGTCAATTATAACCTCACAGAATGAATTAGAAAAATATGAGTCCTTAAAATCTGTAATTCCCACTCTTGTTTTTATGCTTCTTTTTAGCTTACAATATCTAGGGGTGTATGATTCTACATAAAATTTTCATGATATTCCCAATGGAACATCTCTGTTTTCTGTTTTGCCAGATTTGTTGAAAAGTAGGGGTTAAAGGTGATCTTCTTTTCAAGTTTGAAAAATGTGTATTGAAGAATCTAAATAACAGAAAAGGCAAAAATATTCAAATATTACCTAGTTTTTCCTCTTTTCCCTTAAGACATTTAGTTTTCAGTTGAAAAAGGAAGAAATGGTTATAAAAAAGAATTAAAAGGCAGCAAGTAGATAAGAAGTAATTTTTCCCAGCCCTTGGAGAATGTAAATAGATAGATGTCTTCAAATAATCACTACTTAGAATACTGAGAGAATTTCTATTTTTAGAATGTCCATTCCCCACCTATATCCCCTTTCTGATTCATGCTATTTCTTCAAAAATCAGTCTACACAGTATGTCTTCTGTGAATCCTTTCCTCTTTTTCCTTTGTGCAGCCCCCTGTACTCCATACTTAATCATCTATTGCACTTAAAACACTGAATTCCTATATTAACAATGTTGGATATTTAAAAAAAAAAAATCTTTCACCTAAATTGTAAGTTACCTGAGGATAAGATTTATGTTTTATTTTTTAAATAATCTATTTAGATTAGAGGTACAGTTTTTTTTGGGGGAGGGGGGCAAGCATGCATGTGTTCACGGAGTTAAGGGGGAATGGCAAAGGGAGAGGGAGAGAGAATCCTAAGCAGGCTCCATGCCCAGTGTAGGAGCCTGACATAGACCTCAATCCCTTGACCCTAAAATCATGACCTGAGCTGAAATCAAGAATCAGCTGCCTAACTGACTGAACCATCCAGGCACCCCAAGATTTGTGTTTTATTAATGTTAGTATCATTGCTAAGCTCCTGATGAGAGTTCTTAAATGATTTAATCACAAATCAATTTATAAACCTTTAAAAACTCTTAAAATATTGAGGAGGCACTACAATATGTTTATCAATTACTTTCACATGGTATTCTACAGTGTCCTACTAGTAGTCCCTTACAGAACTGGAATGGAGTGTAAGCAAAAAGAAGAGAGGTCAACAGTTGCTCTCTACTCTTACTATAAAATCCAGGTATTGCCATCCCTTGTCATTTTGACAAGGGCAGCTTAACTTTTTAAAATTTATATATTAACATTCTTCATAACGTTTTATTTTAATAAATGATTTTTCTACTAGGAAAACAAGATCTGAAATTCTAATTTTAGATGATCTAATGACTCCATTTTGAAAAGCAAAAAAATTATGTTCTATAAGTGCACTGTCCAATGTGGTAACCAATAGCCATATGTATTTTCTTAAATTAGAATTAATTACAATTAAATAAAATTTTGAATTCAGTTCGTCAATCACACTAACTTGGTTTCAAGTGCACAATAGCAATAATGCCTACTAGATATTATTTTGAACATTATACACCATATAATATTTCCATCATCATAGAAAGTTGGACAGTTTTGTCTGAAACTACCTTTTTTTAAAGATTTTATTTATTTATTTATTTATTTATTTATTTATTTATTTAATTTATTCATGAGAGACACAGAGAGAGAGAGAGAGGCAGAGACACATGCAGAGGGAGAAGCAGGCTCCATGCAGGGAGCCTGATGTGGGACTCGATTCCAGGACTCCAGGATCATGCCCTGGGCCGAAGGCAGGTACTAAACCTCTGAGCCACTCAGGGATTCCCTGAAACTACTTTTATTGAGTAGAATATCCATTATTTTAAAATCCTAGAAGAATCCAAGAAACTAAATGGGAAAAATTAATAAGAAAGTACAAGAGATGTCTTCCCCATACTAATTCCTGAATGTTTTCTAAGTCATATTATAGGATAGAAAATTAGCAGACTGGTTGAAAGTTGGAAGCCTAGAGCGAAGGTTTTCAAAAGTAAAGCACTACCTGTAACTCCAATCAGGTTACCTAACAATTGTAATTAATGTATGTTCCAAAAAATGGGTAATAATAGTATTTAGTTCATAGGGATGGGCGAGGATGAAGCAAGACAAAGCACACATGGATTTAGCATAGTCCTTTATACATTTTAGTAATCAAATATATATCATTACCAAGTTAATCTTAGTCTAAGTTACTACATGTTGGTGGGTTCTCCTAGCACTTGATGGCTATATCTAGGGATATTTTGATAGATTATGTGCTGCTTTGCAGCACAATATGGGTTATTTGAAGACAAGTAAGGCAGCACTGTGGATGATAATATAAATATATAATTGTTTAATTGTTTAAAGCAAAGTGAGGGAAGTCAGAATCTACCAAATGACTTACAGTCTCCAAATGGTCAGGGCCTAGAACTCTTACTACACTTTCTTGCATTATCCATCATGGTTCAAAAAACAGACTCTCTGAGCACCTGGGTGGCACAATCAGTTAAGTATCTGCCTTTGGTTGAGTCATGATCCCAGGGTCCTGGAATAGAGGACCCCATACCTGACTCCCTATTCAGGGAGGAGTTTACTTCTCCCTCTGCACCCCCACTCTGCTCTCTCCCTCTCTCTCTCTCTCTCCCTCTCAAATAAATAAATAAATATATTTTTTTAGATGGACTCTCAGTCAAAACAATATTATATCTGCACAAAAATAGACACATAGGTCACTGGGACAGAAATAGAGAGCCAAGAAATAAATCCACTGTACATAGTCAATTAATGTATGACAATGGAGGCAAGAATATATACAATGGAGAACAGATAATCTCTTCAATACATGGTTCTGGGAAAAGGTCAGCTACTTGCATACCCCATACACAAAAATAAACTGTACTAACGACCTAAATGTAAGACCTGAAATCATAAAACTTTTAGAAGAAAACATATGTAGTAATTTCTTTAACATCAGCCTTAGCAACATTTTTCTAGTTATGTCTTCTTTGGCAAGGGAAATAAAAGCAAAATTAAATTATTGGGACTATACCAAAATAAAAAGCTTCTGCACAGTGAAGGAAACTATTAATCATATCAAAAGGCAATCTACTGAATGAAAGAAGATATTTGCAAATGATATATCTGATAAGGGGTTAGTATATAAAATATATTAAGAACTTACATAACTCAACATGAAAGCTCCATATAATCTGATTGAAAGATGGGCAGAAGACATGAATAAACACTTTTTTGAAGAAGAAATACAGAAGGCTGACAGAAATGTCAAGATATGTCCCACATCACTAATCTTCAGGGAAATGCACATAAAAACCTCAAACATATCACCTTATACCTGTTAGAGTGGCTAGAATCAAAAAGACAATAAATAACAAGTGTTGGCAAGAATGTGGAGAAAAAGGAATCCTTGTGCACTCTTAGTGGGAATGTAAATTGGTACACCCCCTGTAGAAGACTGTATGGAGTCTCCTGAAGAAATTAAAAACAGATATACCACATGATCTGGTATTTTCACTATTGATTATTTGTCCCCCCAAAAATGAAAATACTAATTTGAAAAGATACATGCACCCTTATGCTTCCTGCAGCATAATTTACAATATCCAAGATAGGGAAGCAGCCCAAATGTCCATCCACAGATGAATGGATAAAGAAGGTGTGGTGTATATATACAATGGAATATTACACAGCCATAAAGAAAGGAGATCTTGCCATTTCAAACAACATAGATGCACCCATTAAGTCAAATAAGTCAGACAGAGAAAGAAAAATCTCTATGATTTCATTTATATGAGGAATTTAAAAATAAAATGAATGGATAAGCAGAGAAACAAAAAGAATCAAAACTATAGAGATGCCTGGGTGGCTCAGCAGTTGAGTGTCTGCCTTCAGCCCAGGGCATGGTCCTGTGATCCATGATAGAGTCTCACATTCGGCTCCCTGTAGGGAGCCTGCTTCTCCCTCTGCCTGTGTCTCTGCCTCTCTATCTGTGTCTCTCATGAATAAATAAATAAATATTTTAAAAAAAGAATCAAAACTATAAATACAGAGAGCAAACTGATGATTGCCAGAGGAGAAGGGGTGGTGGAGTGAGCAAAATGAGTGAAAGAGAGTAGGAGAATAACAGGCTCTCAGGATGGAAAAATAAGTCACAGGACTAAAAGGTACAGCTTAGGGTATATAGTTAATGGTACTATAATATCATTGCATGGTGACAGATGGTAGCTATACTTGCAGCGAGCGTAGCACGACATATAGAGTTGTTGAATCACTATGCTGTGTACCTAAAACTAATGTTAACATCATGTGTCAACTATACTCAAATTTAAAAAAATAAGGAGAACAGACTCTCAGTGGTCATAAAGTCTTAATACATATAATCCCGTTTCTTATTATACCATAATTTATACAACAAAACAAAATATATTAAACATATATTAAATACAAAGAAAATGTATTTGGAATTTTTGGTATTAATAGTAGATCTCAGAAGTTATTTGCTCCTTTATTCTCTCATTTAAATGTGATTAGAAAAATCTATCTTTACAGTCTGATAATGATTCATTAATGATAATCAAATGATGATTGATAATGAGTGCTTAATGTGTTAATGATTTTAAGTGCCCCCCTTTCTACCACTAATTTCTGGATTTCTTATATCGCAACTTTCCAAACAGAACACCATCTCTGTTTCCACACTACTTACAGCAGGTAACACAAGACTTTGAGGGCAAACCGGGTACAAATGCGAGAGCCTGAATCCTGGCTCCGTGGAAAGGACTGACACTTTCTGCCTCAACCATAGGATCTTTTGCCCTCCTGTGACCTGCCATTCTTAAATAACTATATTTCAACTGTGTTTTGCTAATACACAAAATCAGATGTGTTTCTCTGTCACTGGATAAGTTATTTCCATAGATGGGTGGAGGTTATGGCAACAAAGTAATATCTCCTGGTTTCAGTATTTCCTAGAGTAATGTACAAATTTCATCCTTAATTGCATAATTCTCAACTTTTGGAACCATCACTTTTATTTTCAGTCATGGATTCAGTTGTGAAAATCAAATAAATATTGTCTTTTCCATGTCTCAGTGACTTCTCGAGCATGGGCTCATGAGGATTTCCAATGAGACACATTCTCAAGTAATTTAATTTCTTTATCATATGACTTTGAAAGGATCAAGAACAAATCAGAATATGGGATGCTTTAAAAATTCTAAACTAGCCTCATTTTCACTTTCTAAGGATTTTTTGAAATTTTGTTTATTTATTTGAGAGAGAGGAGACAAGCAGGGGGAGCAGCAGTGGGAGAGGAGAAGCGGGCTCTCGGAAAAGCAGGAAGCCCGATGTGGGGCTCCATCCTAGGACCCTGAGATCATGACCTGAGCTGAAAACAGAAGCATAACCTACTGAGCCACCCAGGCACCCCCATTTTCCAAGGATTATAAAACAAAGGATTATAAAGTAGCAACTATAGACACAACATCTAGGATTTTAACTCCTCCATGGCCTTTCCAAAGCCTTCCAAGAGATCTTCACTTAAAATCTAGAAAAATAAATTCTGAATTTAGTGAAAGGTTTGTAGTTGGTTAAGCAAACATGCTAGAAGAGCGACAATTAAGCAAGTCAGTACGTTTTTAGTGTAATAGGAGATCATACTTACTAGGCTTTTCATCAGAATTCCAGAAGTATACATCACATAAAAAAAATTGGTATCAGCAAGGTGCAAGTCATATTCTGATATCTGATGTCATGGGTCTTTAACCCACGTTGAATGTTTTTGAATGAACACATCAATAGCTTTCTTATTACATTTACAAATGTAATAAGATAGCTTTTGTAGCTTTTCAACAGCTACAGCATGATGAAACTGTGGTTTAAAGCATTTAAATCTAAGTACTATCCACAGAAATAAAAGTTAGGGCATGCTCATGTTCATAAAATTAACTGCATAAGTACACTAAAAACAAACAGCTCTGGTTCTGTAGCTGTTTGTGTGAAAATATACAACAAGAATTTCAGTTGCTATAAAAACATTGTTTAACACATTAAAGGAATTTAACTCATTAATAGCACTATATTAGTGAAAATAAGAAATATGCTATTGCATTCTGTATTGATAAAATGCACTGGGCCCAGTTAAGTTAATATTTTGGAGGGAGAATTGAAAATATGAGTGTACTCTAAGGCTGACATCCAGAAGGAGAAGTGCATGAAAATAATACCATTGAAAGAAGTCTTAACTGAATAAGAAAGTTGAATCCAGAGAAGTCCTATCATGGTCACAATACCTCTTTTATACACTTGAATGATTGCCTTGGTTGCATTTGTTTGTTTGTTTCTCCTACATCTTATGGGCAAAAGTCAGATAAAAAGCAACAAAGTTACAAGGAAATGTATATGCCTAATCATAAGGATATGCTTCCTTATATTCAGAATTGGCCAGCAATGTGAATAGTATATCAATTCCTCATTCATGAAGATGTCTAAGGTAAACAGGAATGTTGGAGAAAAAAAATCTTCATTGGAAGATATGGGTCACTAAATGCTAAATGAGGGTACAGGCAATCCAGAAAAGAAAATGACAATACGTCAAGATCACACATGCCATGTCTAATAATTTAGCAACTGAGCTAAACCTTCAAACCATAATTAAATTACTAGATAAAATAACAATGATATAGATATCAGATGGTGTAAAATACTGTGGGATGAGATACAAATACTAATGCTTGCTAAATGTTAATTCAGAGTACTGATGCTAAGCCTTTAATATATACATTAGAATTCACATGACACTTTTTTTTTTTTTTGTCTATTTATTTAAGCAGGCTCTCTGTCCAACGTGAGGCTTGAACTCATGGCCACAAAATCAAGAGTCACATGGTCTACTGGACTGAGCCAGCCAGGTGCTCCTTGCATGACAAATTTAAATAGTCAAGGAAAAAAATCTCAAACCCGTTGTGCTTTTTACCTTAAAGAAGGTATACTCTGTTAACCATCAGGAAGATTAACGATTTATATAATCTCTAAAAACGTTTATGGAATGTATAACAGGTAAAGAAAGACTATAAAGTCTAAAGTCTGAAACGATTCCCTTCCCTGATGCTTTAAGTATTGAATGATTTTAACCTAAGGTCTTTCGAAGCCTACCACTTTGCAGTAGTATTCAGCTCTCCTGTGCTAGGAGTCACACATCTCTAAATCATCTTTTCTCTGATGTGATCAAGTGGTCTATGACAAAAGCTTTAAACTTATGTGTATTATAGCTACCAACTCTCCTCCCACCAGCTTGCTACTAACTAGCAAGTGCCCGTAACTAGCTGTGCTTCTTTGGCATATAACTTACTCTCCTGTGCTCAGATTCCTATCTGTAAAATTAGAGGGTTAGGTAGGCTGGCTTTTAAGCATAGTATATTTATCCTCTGAAATTATTTGATTCTCTGCCGGCAAAATCCAAACAGAACCTACTTTCTCAGGGGAATTTTGATGACAGATGGCCTCTACCTTTTATCTACTCTGCAACACCAGAGAGGCTTATACTGGTCTCTCTTCATCCTGTTATGTATAGGAATCATAGCTTTTCATAGGTACTTACCAGAAAGCCTTTAGTCAGGGATTCTTCTGTTTTGCTTTCCAAGAATTCAAGGAATCTGAAATCCACAGACAAAAATGGCCTTTTCAACTCAGTTTTGCTTTTTAGCTTTTGCTGGAACCAAATAAGTAAAACTCAAAGGCTAGCACAGCAGTCTGGGTCCTGCCCTGGTTTGATGGCAGTTTTGCCTTATCAGAAAGCACCCAGAATGAGTTTCCTGCATGATCGCTCTGCGTTTTCAATTCTCCACCTGCTCCTTAGGACATGTGTAAAATATATTTTGCGTCTGCTATCTCTAGTTTTAGCATTTTCCCATTTCCCATTCTTAAGCTCATAGAATTTTAAAGTAGCCAATCCTTTTCCTTAATGAATATTTTTAAATAATTTGAATATTCAAAATAGAGCAAAATAGTTGAAAGAAAAGTTTTTCACATAAAAACAAGAACATATTTTACAGACTTCACACTTGTTCCTTTTTTTACTTGCTCTAGTCTAAAATGACTTTTGGGTACAGACAAAAACCTAGCTACCAGCTGTCCAGATTTCTTTCCCTAAATTGTCCAATTTGAATTATTGTTTGATATCATGAGGCTAACTTCTGATAATACTTAGTATTCTGCAGCAATAATTTTCAAAGTGGTTTCTGAAAATATTTGAAATGAGGGTAACACTGAATAAGACTATTATGTCCCAAGAAGTAACTGAGCATATAACTAAGCCAACTCAGTCTAAGTCCAATCAAAAGACAGAAATCACACAGTAATTTTAGCAAAGTAAGTTCAATATAAAGAATTTGAAACCATCTTAGATATGCAGAAAAATAGTTAACAGGCCTAAGACTATTATCCTTAGGAAGGCCTGCTTGTAAGGTCAGCCTTTGGCATTTGGGAACTTGTATTTTGGAAGGATTTTCACCATTCCCTGATAACTATGGCTCACTGTGCCTAAATTGTTGATGCAAACAATATGTTTTATGGTGAACCCTTGCTATTCTTCTGGGAATCCTGAATTTTGGCATATATTTGGCAGATGGTGCCTATGTGACCAGTCTCTAATGAAATCCCTGGCCACTGAGTTTGTAATGAGCACACTGGTAGATAGATAATACTTCATATGTGTTGTTACTCTTTGATGCTGAAGGAATTAAGTAAGTCGGTGTGGTTCAGCTTGGTAAAAACTGTTATAACCTGTGCGTGGTTCCATGCAACTTTTCCCTTGGCTAGTTTTTCTATGTATTTTTTTCCTGTAATAAATCATAACCATAAATACAACTATCTGCTAATTCCCGTGAATACTTCTAGTGAATCATGGAAACCTTGACACACTAGGTTACATAAAAATATAAAGAGAACTGAGAAGGGTACTCTAGGACACAGAGAACATCTCAGAAAAGACAAATTTGGAAGCATGGCCATGCCCCTCAAGGCTGGGATTCTGAAGAAGAAGGTCTTCTGAAGAAGAAGAAGTTGCAGCCCAATGGGTGGCAGAAAATTTTGCTGGCTTGCCAGAGAGATCTAGTAGAGTCATTGAACAAGTAAGAAACAGTTTCACAGAGCTCAGGCAAGACAAGTTTGGAGGGAAGATACACAGAGGGAGTTAGTGGGTCCTCTAGAAAGCTTGGAGCTTACATTCTCTGAGGCTCCATTGAACAAAAGATGGTGAATGGGAATGCAGATGAAATCTATGCCATGCAGACTTGAGTTCTGGATCATGCAGTGCTGGCAGTCAGGGGGGCCATGGCTGCAAGGTCATTGAGGGACTGCCCACTCTAGGCTTGGAGTTGGAGAGAATGTCCCTCCTCCTTCCACCACAATACATGACTGATATTCTATACAGTAGGAGCACGTTAAAGCAGAAGTACACCTTTGGAACCAGGAAGATAACCACCATTTCTGCTTGCCCTACTTCTTCCTGCAATGCCCCTCCAGCTCCCTCTACTGACAAAGTTTAACATGTTCACTGTAAAGGTAATCTGCTGAAAGAGCCCAAATACTGATATTTCAGTATCAAATCAGATACTGAAATAAGAATTTGCATCTGAGAGACAATATATTGATATCTGGGTGGCACATAGAGTGAAAGCATCTAAGAGACCACAAAACAAAGTTCCTTTTTCAGAATTCTAAATTGCCAATCGATGTAAATCAAACCAAATCCCATTATTTCTATTCCTTACAAATAAATACACAATAAATTTATATATATTCTCTTTGGTTCAGGTTTAATATCTCAGTACATAACCTTCTTGAAGTCCTCATTATTTTCCTAAACATAGTATGTCTTTGACTTGTTCACGTATTTTTTTAAATAGTAAATAAAATGCCAAGATAATAAATATACAAATAATTTAAATTTTAATATTGTCTGGAAGTCACTAGTCTCTCCTTGTTTCACTGTCTATGGTAAGTTAGTACTCAGTAAATGTACAATAACACAACTAATTTGGAGTAAAAAAAGTGCTACTTAATTTTTAATCTGTATTCTGCTTGTTTACTATTCACATTTTACTCAATTGAATTTTACTCAATTAGATTTCAGTATTTTTTTCTCCATTTTGTTCTCCCAGGCTACCCTGAATGTTTAAATCAGAAAAAGTGCTATTGATTTTTTTTCTTTTTCGTATCATGAAAATGTTTCTGGTCTTATTAGGTTGGTGAACTTATTTCTTAACAGAACTTACATTTCCAACTTAAATTACTTTGTAGTACAACCTAATGTCCCATGCAATGATGTTATACCTGTATTTGTGTCAAATCTAATTATGAAGGCTTGATTTGCGTAATGTGCAAGAAATTATTTCCACTTTCCCTACCATGCAAACAGATCAATTTTCTCATTAGTCTTTTCCATCAGTTCTGATTGCTTTAAGCTTATGCTTTTTATATTACTTTATTTTCTAGCCAAATTTGGTTCTCAACTCAAATATGGACAGTACTACATTTCAGGAGATTTATTCATGTTGACATATTAACTATGTAAATCAGTAATAGTGCAATATTTTTCATTATTTCCTCTATTACTAATGATTTATACTGACCCATCACAATCCTTCTACACTTTCTAACAGATTTCTTTTTGCCTTTTTCTTTATGTCAGAACTTAGAGAAGAACAAATAAGGAGATGAACCGAAAAGTGAGTGACAATAAAAGATGAAGAGGAAGTGGGAGGTATAACTCATTGTAGGAGCAAAGCTTTGGATAAAAGACTCTAAGGGGACGTCTTCAGTCTCTGTGCTCTGACAAAAGGAGTTATGTGGTGGTGCATAATTTTCCCACAGATCTTTTGTTCTTTGATGTGTTTGATGCACAAATAAAAATGTGGGTTGAAAGTTTGCAGACTAGAGTTTGTGTGTTTACAAAGGGGGTTGTAAAGTGAATATGCTGATGTCTGTGAAGTCAAACCTGCTGTAGATAATGGACACTATTAGGAAGATACGCTCAGAAAAGAGTTTTCAGAATGCCACCTGCTTCTGTGAATGCCAGGTTTTGTTTATTGTCCTCATGTAACAACCATTCACCAAGTACATATTCAGAGCATTTGCTAATAAAATGCTCTCTAACAGGAAGATTGATCCTGTTTCATCAATGGAAAGATTGAAGTAGTATTTACATAATAAAAAATAGGAGTGCCAGTTTGGTGACCCCTTCCTTTATAATTTTGAATCTTTAAGTGTCTGGTACTCAAACAAGATGATAATAAAATACCTCTATTTTCTTTGCAGTTTCACTAGAAACATTTGTGTAGTTTCTACCAAACTTTCTTTTCTTAATCTGTTTCTACATGTATATATAGAAATTGTATAACCCCTCTCTATCTGTTTACAGTTTATATTGCCTAAACTTAAAAGTCGTTAGGGATGAGACCAAAATATTTCCTGTTTATGGTCCCCAAGTACGTAATTCCTAGAATTGCTCTTCTCTACTCTACTTTAATTTCCCAGTGAGGCATCAGGATCACAGTAAGATGAAAAACTTTTTGTGCTATTATATTTAAAGACCAACGCAGCCCAGTGTGTAGTAATATTTAATAAACAAATATGTATTGCATGAAAAAGCAAGTAAGTGAAAGAATAAACAACCCTGCTGTCCCACCTTAACGCTGACCCTATTTTTCTCAGATGTCAATGGTCTGGTTTTCCAGAGCCTGACTGTCAGAAAGAAGTCTATATTTGAGATAAACTTTTTCCAGTCACCTAGTCACTGCTGTCAAGTAGCATTCTGAACCTGAATTTATTCCTATTAAGGCTCAAATGTGGCCAGGGAAAGACAACTTTTCTGCTCCATGGGGGCACATTCAGGAATCAGTCTTGGACTTCTGACAGATGTACATGAAGGAGAAGCAGACTCCATCAGTAATCTGACAGCCAGACTGTCTCTGGGGCCAAAGAAAGTTCCATCTTTGTTTGAAACACTGGCCAAATCTGCAGCCTTGTATCCCAAAGGTTGTCCACAACAATGAGGCACTTTTTAGCCTCATCACAGGTTAAGGGTTGAATTTAAAGTGGTGGTATCATTTCCCACTCAAGCTGACCCTCTTCTGAGAGTGGAAATGGTGAGGGTGATGCCAACACCAGAGAATGGGAAAATCAGGGGTATGTATGTAAAATAAACAAGGATTTACAGTCATGCTCTCCATGAGAATACTTTTTCTCCTAGTTCAAGTTTCCCAAAGAAGGCTCTTCTGTGGAAATAATAACATCTTCACTCTTTTTGAGGTCCCTTATTCACTTCAGAGGAGCCAGGAAGTTGTTGACTTTTGATGACATGGTTCTGCTTTTGTTTGAAACAGGTATCACACAGTAATAGTGATTGGGCCTTTCCCTTTGTTTTTTTTTTTCTCTTTGCATTGATAGATTTTTGCCTGTTTCATTCATGAAATTATCCCAAACCCCTAAAACTATGTACTCTGATAGCTATTGTTAGATGAATATGTCATGTACATTGTATATTTGCATCATAATAATATTTCTATAACTAAGTGCTAGTTTCCCCTATTTTTAAAAGTATTGTTTTTCTCTAGTTTATATGAGGAAGAGGACTTGTCCTATGTTGGTTTTTGCATTTCTCTATCTCTCTTTTGTAAAAGATTTTTATTTATTCATGAGACACACACACACACACACACACACACACACACAGAAGCAGGCTCCATGCAGGGAGCTTGACATGGGACTCGATCCCAGGTCTCCAGGATCATGCCCTGGGCTGAAGGTGGCACTAAACTGCTGAGCCACCCAGGCTGCCCGGTTTTTGCATTTCTCATTTGAAGTCTCTCCTACAAATTTCATGTTCCTCCCCAACTACTATTAGTTTCTACTCACTTTTATGAAGGCCCTAAGATTTCCAATATCATCTTGATTTGTTAAGGTTGTGCCATACTTTCAGAGCTTCAGTGGAGGATGGAGGTGATATTGGAGCATAGTTCATTCCCTTTTTTTGGTCCCATCCTTTGTTTTCCTTTCACAATACCACAACACCAAGTTGGTCGGTGGTATCAACATCACTGAAAATGTCAAAAACTAAAAATCAGAATGCATTTTTATGTCATGTACTTTGTATTTGCTGCCCATTATCCACATAACTTCCTAGTGAAAGAGTAAATAGCCACTTGTTAGGGCTCAGCTAAATTTTCAGATAAGAATCCTCATAGTCTTCATTTTTAGTGAGATATGTGTTGGGGCATTAGGTAGTGGGATAGGGAAAGGCCATTATACACAAAGCAAAGAGGATGGAAAGGTAGAAAGAATATGTACTTCAGTTAAGAGTTCACACATAAAGTACAGTATCAGATCATATAGCCCTATACAAACACACACAGACACATATATACACATACACACAACAAATTTGCATGATTCTGTGCCTGGTTAAGATGTGTGTTAAATATCAGCAAATCAAAATTATGAAATGAACAGATTTTTTCTTGTTCGACAAAATTTATTTGGGATTACTATCAAGGCATATAATTATTAGAACTCTAGATAAATCACTGGAGATGGACGTGAAGGAGAAGCAAACTCCATCAGTAATCAGACAGCCAGACTGTCTCTGGGGCCAAAGAAAGTTCTATCTCTGTTTGAAGCACTGGCCAAATACTGAATTCCTGTTGCACATGGGTACACACTAAACATTTACCACAGTAAATAATTTCATTTTTTAACCAACTCTGTGACTAGAATATACTTTTAGAGGATATAAAAACACCCAAATGACTACACTGTGAATGTTCTAAGAAAACATGAGAAATATATTACTAATTCTGTCATTTGAGGTTGAATATTTTTGTTATGATAATCATTCTGGGAAGAATAGATTTGGAAGGTGGCCCATGTGGCCATTAATGTCTAATCAATTGTTTTCTAAAGTTTGTGTAAAATATGTCATATGATCTCAATTTTGCTGGTATCCCTGTGCCTATCTCCTGTTCATAGATCCCAGAAAACCCAACACTTGTAACCAAAAGAATGGAGAGTCAGTGCTCAGCAGCAATGTGGAAGACATTTTTCTTTCTTGAAAAGATTTCCCAGGGTCTGGATGGAAGCAGCTGGAGGCAATAATGGAGATCTCATCCCGTTGGAAATGGTAGGATACACGTATTGACAAAGAGAGTGGCTTGTTGAGCAATAAGGAACTTGTAATTCTTATCAGAGTGTGAAATTTAACAATGACTCTTCAGGGCTTCCTAACAGTTGAGCTTTTTGTTGGTTTTTGGTTTCTGGTATTTTAAGGAGGCCTCTAACTTAAATGAATTCTCATTCAGAGTATTCTTCATTTTAACTGAAGACAAATGTCTATTTACTAACAGGCACAGAAGATCTTGACAATTTGCTCTGTAAGTTTGTACCTGAATTCTTTGTGAAGGGGCATGTTTATTTGCTTTTCTACCTGGTTTCAGATGGAGAGATCACCATCAGGGTAATTCTACTGGCTCCCTATGCTTCTTCCTTCCTTCTCCTTCCAGGAATGAATGGTCAATTTTAAAGAAGGAATTAAGCTTGTTTAATTTAGCACTTGCGTTCTTTCTTTTGTCTTTGGAATGTGTCTATGTGAAGAAAACATACAATACCTACTGCTTTGTATAGTAGGTTCTATAGAAATAGTATTTTTAGGGAAGGCCAATGATTTTCTAGCTATGCCCATATCTGGATGGGAATATTCTTTCAGGGTTACATTTTGAGCAAGCTCATTTGCTTAACAGACTAAACCATGTCAAATGGTCTAGCTTTTATTATTATAAAGGTGATGGGCTGATCTCTTTGCCTGACTACTCTCAATATCTCAAAGGTTTATTAACGATGTTGATGACAATTTTAAATACATATAAAATCTATATCTATATCTATCTGTCTAGTCCCATAAATTACTAACACTTCTCAGTTTGTCCTTCTTCCATAGTCCTTAATTTTAATATAATTGCTATTATTTAATATCTTAAGAAAATTTCATGTGAACTAATGTGATATTCTTTACCACAGGAGAATACATTGAAACCTAGTGCATTATTTTTCTTGCTATGTACCTCTGTCAGAGTTCAGCAATAAGTCACAGAAAACACAGTATATATATATTTTGTGTGTGTGTATAAGAAGTGGGTACTAATAAGACTTGTCTGCTCAGTCTTATTATTATATTTTTATGTCTGAAATCATCAATTAAATATATTAAATAAAAAAAATTTTGTGCGTGACAACTTTACTGAGAGATACAGGATGACATTTTAAAACTTCCTTGAGCTAAACTAACAAGATACATTAAGAGGAAAAAAAATCAAAGCTGAATAAAAGCTTATGAAAGACAGAGTAAATCCTTTAGGATGATTAGTTCAGTGAAATGTTAAAAGAATATTTTGTGTGCATGTCAGGTCTCTTGCTATTCTCAAACTAGTAATTTGGATTCACTTCATTATAGCCACTGAAGTACCTTAGCAGAGTCTGGGAAGAGGAGTGAAGAGCCAGACAGAAAGAGCAATAACACTTAAAGGATGGAGTTGCTCTCATAATTCAGCTCTAGATAACTCAAACAAGCACCTTGCAAAATGACAATGCAGGGCTGAGCTCCACTCACTGTGAATGAAAATGCATAAGACACAGGAGCCCTCTAGGAGCTCCCTCAACGAGCCTCAAAATGAATATTCCAAAGATGTAACTCATTTCTCTTTGTTTCAAGAGCTGAGTCTTCCATTTTAACTCAAGGATACTTTTCAAACCAATATTATTTGACACTATGGCTGACTTTTAGGTAATAAAAGTTGTCATATTTTGTAAAAAAAAACCCAAAAACACATGGATGTTTACATATTGGTGGCTTGATTAATGGGAAACTTTTTAATTCTTTACCTATTTAGTATGAGTTTCCAATGGCAATATCATAAAGTATGGCATTTTCTGAATGACCTAATTATGTATTCTTCTGGAAATTTTTCAAGGAAAACTTGATATTCAAAGAAATACTTTAATGATAATAAGCATATTTGAATTATTGTTAGCAAAAAAAAAAAAAAAAAAGGAAGGGGGCTTGGAGTAGAGGCTCAGGATTTAGACAGACATGGATATAGGCCAAAAGTCTAGATCCAAATCTTAATAATTGTGTGACCGTTGCAAATAAATTGACTTCTCTGTGCTTCCATTTCCTGATCTTTAAAATGGGAATCATATTAGTATTAACCTTGTAAGTTTGTGTGGATGTAAATACAAATAACAAAAACCCATTATTAAATGTCTTTTCCTGCACACCACTCAGTCAATTGCATTTTGTGATTTAATTCAATCTTCACAGCCACTATTTGAGAATACAGACTACATTTTCATATGTGATAGCTGTCTCTCCCATGGCCAAATAGTCCCAAAGTCTGACTTCTAGTTCAAAATACTCGTCTTAGCTCTAGGCCTGTATATTTCTGCACTGTCTCATCTGGCCATCTGCCGAGCACCTTTATAACTATATAAGCCCAACTGTACTCATCATCTTTAATCCTGTCCTATTCTTTTGTTTATCCTGTTCTCCCTGGTAAGTGGCAACACTATCCAAACAGTGCCCAAGCTATAAACCTAGAAGTTATTCAATCATCCCATATTATGTTCATTTATCTCAAACCCATCCATTCACCCCTTGCCACTGTCCTAATCATCTGACACCTCAACTATTCTTACAGTCTCATAAGTGGCCTTCCTGTAACAGATTTGCCTCCTTCCCATCCATCCTGAAATCCATTACTTATATTGGATCCAAAGTGTTATTTTAGAAGCTCATATGTGATTATGTTGCCCTATTGCACAAAAACTTTTAATTTTCCTTTAGATAAAGATGAAATTATTTAACATGACTTATAGGGTCCTGATGGGTTGGCTTCTGCAGTTTTACTATACTTAATTTGGCACTCACTGTCTATGCTTCAGTCATACTAGTCATGTTTCTTTTCCTCCAATGTATCTTCCCCTATATTGTCTCAAGACCTTCATTCATACTTTACCACTGTCTGCAATACTTTCTCGTACTTTCTCAATACTTTTCATTGTAGCTAAGCTCATTGACAACTTTCAGGTTGAGAAGTAGATTAGTCTTCACCCTTTGCATCCATATGACTTTATCCTTTTTGAGTTCTCATCACATTTGAAAATACTGCAATTGTCCATATCATTTGCTGGTTTGTAAGCTCCATGATGACAGGAAAAATGTCTGTCACCTTATTGTAAATCCAGCACAGAGCATTGCTCATTGCTCATTGTGGGTACTCAGTACTCTCTGTTGAATCAATTGAAAATCTAAGCAGGCACTTGTAATCTGTTTCCTTTACCTTTTAGGTTCTAGGAATTGTTTTCAAGCTAGAGAGAAATAGAACAATAGAGAGTGAGAGAGAGAGTGAGCAGGGGAGACAGAGAGAGAGAGGTGGTGTATAGAAGAAAATAATGAGAGATAAAATCATGAAGGCTCAGGGCATGGGCAGTGCTACCTTGAGATCAATGTGCAGAGGGGGCAAAGAAGGTTATCATCTTATTTCCACCTGCCTCCTTCACTCTAAAATGCTGAATAGCTTTTACCCAGTGAGGACATTGCTGCTATTATTTCTAACTTCCATTTACTAAATGCTTCCTATGTGTTTACAGATATTACCTCATTTAATCCTAACAAGCTTATGAGGTAGTCTCCTCTGCTTCCCTTATTTTATACTATCCTATGGTAGAAACAAAAAGATCTTAAGTAACCCACCCAAAGTGATAGAAGAACAGAGATGCAAGCCCAGGAAATCTGACTCCAGAGCCTGTGCACTTACAAACTATGTCCTTTGGCATTGAGATGCCTCAACCACTGCAGCAGTCAGGGAGCACTGGCTAGTAGTATATTGATGAGAAAAATGGTCTGGGTAATCCTGACACTGAGGAACTGAGAGGAAATTCAAAGCAAGACTGCCAGCAGGTGAATAACATATGACAGATATTCTGATCTCATTCTGAACAAGCCTTTTTTGAAAGAATGGTCATATGTGTTTGTACGTGTGTGGTCTGTGGGTGTTAAAATAAAAAATTCACCAAAAATTTGGATACTATAAGAATTTAGGTGACTTTCTTATGACTTGTCACTTAACTGCTCCTGGAAGGCATGAATTCTCAGCCACTCAGTTCCTGAACCTAGATATATACACTTGTCTGGTAGGGCTACCACAGCAAAATACCACAGCCTGGATGGTTTAAAGAACAGAATTTAATTTTTTTACAGTTCTATGGGCTAGAAGTCCAAGATCAAGGTGTCAACACATATGGTTTCTACTGAGGCTTTTCTCCTTGGCTTGTAGATGTCTGCCTTCTCATATGTTTTTTCTTCTGTGCACAGGCATCTCTTGTCACCATCCCTTCTTATAAGGACACCAGTCATATTGGATTAGGACTCAATTATATGATTCCAAATTACCTTTTTATAGGCCCTATCTTTAAATACAGTCTCATTCTGAGGTACGGGGCATTAGGATTTCAACATGTGAATTTGGAGCAAGGGGCACAAAATTAGCCCATAATACCATCCTTTCTATGAATGTATAGAACTCTACTAAGGTCTAGGGGAATAACTAACCAGAACTGGTCAGTCTCAGCCTGTAAAATCTTTAGAGAATAAAGTCAAAACCAGTAGTATTTTTCTTTGTTTTTCATCAGTGGCAAAGGTGGAGGCAGGAACATCCATAGTGGCTGTTTTCTGAACTACCCTCTGGTAGCCTCACTGCTTGAAGCAACTGAAATAGCCAACATAAGAATTTTAGATGACTGGCAATTTCTGGGACTAATAAAGAATTTGTATTATAATATCTAATGTTGAAATATGCAGCTGATTTATTGCTTTTTATGATAAGAATCAACAGGATTGAGTTGCATTTGTAAGGAAGTCATTTTCTAACTCTTCCTTTGTCACAAAAGTCCTTTTTTTTGTGGGGGGGAGAACACTAATTCTGTTCAGAAATGGGTAGTCATGTACTTTAGTGAAGACTAAACCCTTCGTTATCCAGGAATGAAATATGCTTAGTATATACTAACCATGGAAATTGTTCTTCTTCCCAGCTAATTAATGGTTTAGAAAGGGCAACCATTTCTTATGAATGAGACATGAGGGAATGTATTCTGGTTGGAACCACTAGAAATTTCAGAAATTTCTTTATCCTAAAAATGAGAAAACAAGTAGAGATAGTCTTTCTTTCATGATTCTATATGTGGTTATGCTGAGAAGGTGAGGTCTGCAACAGCAGGCATTCTGCAAATATGAGGGAACTGGTGGAAGACCAAGCTGGATTGAACAATATCTCCCCCCGAATTCATGTCATCCAGAACCTGTGAATGTGAACTTACTTGAGCACAAAGCCTTTGCAGATATAATCACATTAAGATGAGGTCATATTTGTTGATAGCAGGATCTAATCCAATGATTGGTATCATTATAAGAAGAGGGAAATGTGGACACATGGAGATATGCAGGGACAATACCATGTAATGGATGTAGCAGAAATTGGAGTTGCAAGCCAAGGAACATCAAGGACTCTTGTCAACAAAGTAGGGGGAGGCAGGGACAGTTTCTTCCCTAGAGGGACCATTGCCCTTTTGACACCTTTGACATCAAACTTTTAGTCTCCAAAACAGTGGGAGCATAAATTCACATATTTTTTAAGACTAGGTGGCTCCTTTGTTACAGTGGCCCTTGGAAAGTAGGACACAAGGCAGCCCTCATAATGATAGGGTGGCCATGAAAACAAAATGGGTCCTTGATGATGCTAGTTAACCCAAATGGAACTACACTACCTCTGGTCTTCTTGTTATTTAATGATATTTTTTCTTCCTATTTTAGTCAATTCTGGTTGTTTTTCTTGTTGTTATTTATTGTTGAGGTATCTCAAAGTGATATGTAATATTTGGGGTGTTGCAAGTATTTGGGGAAGAAGAATACTTGGAATAGCCTCAAATTCCCTCCACTAGCCAAACAGGTGGAGGCTCCAGGTGTAGAGATTTGGGGGATTAATGTAATGTGACCTCATGTGTTCTCACAGTCTGGTGAAGCTTTGCACTTATCATTTACTTCTGTTACTTATTGTCACTCCATGACTATCCCAGACTGGTGTGGCCTGGGGAAACACTGGCGATATTTGCTTGGTGGCCAAGCAACATACAAGTAAATTCCACTTGCCTCGTATCAAGATCCTAGTCTGAGTTTTGATTAAAGATAAAGAGATGCAAAAATACCCAAATCACATGCATGAAAACAAAATGTCTGCTTCTTCAGATAGTTCTATTTTTGTGTCTATAATTCTGTTCACCAACTGCATGTGTAACCTTTCTTTAAATTTGCAAAATAATTCAGAAGTTTTCATGCTGCCAATTGCTAATCAAACCTTCTTCATCAACATCCACGCCCTCTTCCCATTTGTCATCTTATTCATACATTGCAAACAGTGGCTCATGCAGCTCCCTCTTCTCTTTGCCTCAGGAAAACAGGCTGTGTATCCAAGGGGAAGCTTATTAGCAGCTAAAAGCTAATTTTTAATGCTACCTAATCAGGCTGCTGACTCATTTAAATTATGAACTTTAAGGGAAAAAAATCCTCATTTAATGATTCAAATATTAGTATGGCTTGTCACACAGTGACTTTAATATTGCTTGCTTCCTCTTGAGGAGTTCAAGTCCTAATCCTTTGTGAGAATAAATGGGTAAACCTGTTTCTTTCTCAGTGCATATGGTGAAAACCTATGAGATCTGTTTGATTTATATAAGTGTATTTGGCTGCTATTTTATATTTATCCAAACTATATTATAAAGTACAAGTAAGGCTTAGCTCCAAGAATAAGATTTTTTTTAATATAAAGACTGGACATGTTAGTGAATATGGCACATGCAGACCTCTTAATTATGACTGGCTTACTAAATTGATTTCATTCATTCTACTTCATGTTATTTGTTTTCATTATTGATTTATCCTATAAGTTAATGAATGAAAATGCAGGTGCTTGAAATTTTCATATATTTTAAATATGTTTTTAAAGCTGCAAGATGGTAAAGGTATTTTTATAGCATTTGGAATTTTTCTAACTGGGCATATTTTGATTTGTTAAGAAGAGGAAAAACCTGTGGCAACATTCTGGCATCTCTCTGCTTCCCGTTGCCACTGTCAAGGAACCAATTTGAAAAGGAATCAACAACTAAAGGACACTCTCCTTTCCAGCATGAATTAGACATGCATGCAGGTCATGTAAATTTACATATAGTAATTTCATGTGGCATGAAGCCCATGATTTGCTCACTTAGAGGAAATTATTTCAGGAGCTACTCATGAGTATCAGTGAAGCATCCAACCACATTTGTAGAATCAACATCTGCCATCTATGAAGGAAGTTTTGCTCCCTTTAGAAGTTTCAAATTTTCCAAGTTTACTCTAGAATGGTTCAATTTATACATTCTTTTTTAAAAGATTTATTTCTTTATTCATGAGAGATACAGTGAGAGAGGTGGAGACAGCGACAGAGGCAGAAGCAGGCTCCCTAGAAGGAACAAGATGTGGGACTTGATCCCAAGACCCCAGGATCATGACCTGAGCCAAAGGCAGACACTTAACCACTGAGCCACCCAGGTGTCTCTGATACATTCTTAACATATGAGCTATATAATTAATATTAGAGGAGACGTACAACAACCTGCTACCTGGAAACAAGGGATATTTGAACAACATGGAAGATGATTATCTGGCCTCTGACTGAGGATTACAGAAAGAAAAATTTTACTGATCCCAATTTTCAGGTTTAAGGCCCTTCTAAAGAGAGTAATTTCTTCTCTGCAACATAAAAAAACAAACTCACAAAACCTTATACCATCTTCCCTCCCACATGGCATTCTTTCAAATATCTGAAAATTGTTATGTCTTCATACATATTTCAAGGCAAAACAACCTCAGTATCTTCATCCACCTTGCCGTCCTCTTCTTTATACTCATTAATGGTGATGCTTGGTATTAAATACAACATTCTGGCTTGATATGACACACATGGAATACAGGATTACGATACCCTGTAGACTGTATATGGAGACATAAAGAGATGATTTTTAAGGGAAAATCTTTAATTTTAAAAGAGAATAAATCCTTCTTCCCTTTGTTCTCTCCCTCCATGTCTTCCTACCTACCTTTCTCTCTTCCTTCCTAAATGATTTAGTCTACAACCAATTATATTGTGCTGATCAAGATAGGTTTTTTCACCCAGAACAGAACTGCAGAGCAATGTGAGTTGTTCTATCTTCCACAGTGCAGGTTGTTGGACAGTGGAGACTGTCCACATTGTGGTGGCTGTTTCTATGAGGGGAACTGAAGAAAGCATTATAAATTTCTCTCCATTTATTTAGATCTCCTTTTGTTTCTTTCAGCAATGTTTCATACTTTTCTTTTGCAACTCCTTGTATTTCTTTTGTTAACTTCTGAATTTTATTTCTTATGCTATTTTGAAGAGAATTATTTTTATATAACTTCATTTTTGGATTGTTCATTTTTAGTATATGGAAATACAGTTTAGTTTTATATTTTGATCTTGTATTCTGCAACCTTGCTAAACTCATTTTTTAGTTCTAACAGTGTGTGGTGCACTTATGTGTATATTCCCTGGGTTTTTCTATATATAGAATTATGTCATCTGTTATTACAGTTTAACTTCTTCCTTTCTAATCTCTAGATGGTGTTAAGGCAGAAATTTTCTTTTGCCTTATTGCACTGCCTAGAACCTATAGAACATTGTTGAACAGAAGTAGTGAGAGCAGACATTCTTGCCCTATTTTTAATCATGAAGAGTAAGCATTCAAGCTTTCAACGCTAAGGATGATGTTAGCTGTGGGTTTTTCACAGATGTGTTTTATCAGTTCCTTTGTAGTTCTAGTTCTAGTTTTTTGAGGGTCTTTATGAATAGTGAATGTTGAATTCTGTCAAGTTTTATTATTATTATTATTATTATTATTATTATTATTATTAATTGGGATGACCATGTGATTTTTTGGGTCTTTATTCTACTAGTATGATGTGATAGACTGAATAATGGCCCCCAAAATATGTCCAGATGCTCACCCCTATCCCTGGAACCTGTAAATATATATTATCTTGAGTAGCAATAGGAAACTAATGCAGATCTTAGAACTTGGAAATGGGGTACTGCTCTAAAAATTCCTAAAAATATGGAAGTGGCTTTGGAATTGGGCACAATTGAAAAAAAATATGATGAATATATTAGAACAATTCTAGATTGTGTTGAATATGCTGGATGTTAAAGGCACCATCGGTGAGAACTCAGAAGGAAGTAAGGAACATAGTAGGCAAAAAATCTATTTTCTTGAAGAATACTTAAATAGTCATACATAAACAGATGGCATAAATATAAGTATTAAGGGTGTTTCTGGTGAGGGTTCAAAATGAAATTAAGAACATATTTTTGGAAACTGGAAGACAGGGAATCCTTGTTATATAATGGGAAGAAGCTTAGCTGAGTTGTGCCTTACAAGCTATATGAAAAGTAGAACTTGTAAGAAAGGAACTCTAATACTTAGCGGAGATTTTCAAGAAGTGTTGAAGGTGTGGCTTGTTTTCTTCTTAACGTTTATAACAAGCCCCAGAAGATTGTTTCAAGCCCTTGAAACCAAATAGTTTGCCTAGTTGGATTTTCACTTTATTGGGCAGATGATTCTTTTCATCCTTTCATGTTCTTCGTTTTTTATATAAATTTATTTTTTATTGGTGTTCAATTTGCCAACATATAGAATAACACCCAGTGCTCATCCTGTCAAGTGCCCACCTCAGTGCCCATCACCCAGTCACCCGCACCCCCCGCCAACCTCCCCTTCTACCACCCCTCGTTTGTTTCCCAGAGTTAGGAGTCTTTCAGTTATGTCTCCCTTTCTGATATTTCCACTCATTTTTTTCTCTTTTCCCCTTTATTCCCTTTCACTAATTTTTATATTCCCCAAATGAATGAGACCATATAATGTTTGTCCTTCTCCGATTGACTTATTTCACTCAGCTGTTCTTCATTTTTGAATGATGACGTCTGACATCTATAACTGTTTCCTATACCTGTCTCTGCATTGCATTTAGGGAGTGGTTAACTTATTTTCTAGTTTTACAGGTACACAGTTGGAGAGGAATTTTGTCTCAGGATGGATTATGCCCAGAGTTTCACCCATAACAAATTTTGATAATTTAAATGATGACATTTGGGGCTTTTGAACAGGTAAGTCTTAAGTGAGATTTAGACTTGAATTAATATTATATTGAAGACCTTAGAATGTGGCGAATATATTTTCTGTGGGCTGGCGCCCTTTGTGACAAAAGGGAGCACCATGGCAGGCTGACTAATAGCCCTCAAAGTTATAATCCCCAGGTCCTATGAAAATGTTACTTTACATAGCAATAGAAAACCAAGACATGATATATTATGTGAACTTATGTTTGGATGTTAAATTCACTTTCCACCTCTTAATTGGATATTTCCTATTTGGTCATGATGTTTAATACTTTATATATATATATATATATATATATATATATATATATTTATATTTATATTTATATTTATATATCCTGATTTAGTTTACTAATATTTTGATAAGGATTTGCATTAACTTTTAAACACTCACAGTGGTACTTTATATTTTTGTCTGTTAAAATTTACCTTCTGTGTGCCTTTTCTAGACAATTGAAACTATCATGCTATAGCTATACTTGTCTCATGGTAAGTTATTAAATGTAATATTGTTACAACAATATTAACCTTCATTGGTTGAACAATGTGTAATACATTTCTATAGTTAAATTATTTCTCTTTGGTTCTACTTTAATCTTAAATGCATGCATATTTTTATGTAAGTTTTGTACTTTTGAAAAATTTTACTTCCTTTCTTAACCATCTATGTTATTCATTTGGAACTGAATATATCCGTGAAATGTCATAACCTGTAATATGAAGTATTTTCATTCAACTGTGTGAAATATCAAAATATCCTTATATACTCCTTATTTTATCATTAATTTACAGAAATATGATTTCATACATTCCTCACAGCCCCATTAGGAATAACTCTTTGAAAAATAGGGAGGGATATCACTGGTTGAGCTGGGCTATTTCTTTAAAGTAGCTGGAGTCTCCAATAAAATGAAGATAACTCAACCTCTGTTTCTTTTTTCAAGTTACTCTAAGACAATTTTATTCAGATTTTGACTTTTCTTAATTTTGTTGCCCTTCCTATGATCTTTCATAATCTGGCTGTCTTCTCAGTTTCAATAATTCCAACAAACTTTATCTTTGTTCCTATGGTACATAATTGATTATGTGGTTTGCCTATGATTTATTCCTCTTATGTTTTTAGTTTCTCATTTCACATGCAAATCCTCACTTACAATTCTAGATTCATGGCTTCTGGACATACTTTCCAGTTCTACTTAAGGGCAATTAGATCCTCCTGGATCTTACTCTCTAGAACTTTCAATTTGAACACTCCTCCTATAGCTCTAGGTGGCACTAACTCCACTAACCTCTGAGTTCTGGGCATCTTTACGATTTTGCTCCTGTCATATCATAGATATTAGCCCAGTAAGATTATATACCATTTTAGCTGCGTTTTATTATTATTGTTTCTTAAAATTCAATTTAAAGAATTCTTGATTACATCACTGAAATATACAGAAAAATACCTCATCTCCTTCAATCAAATGTCATCATTATTAAAATACAAATGTCAAGTGTCATCGTTATTAAAATAGAAATGTCATTTGTTCAATACAAAGAATTCAATATCACTATGTACTAAATCACTATTCTAGGCATTGTAATACATAGATAATTAAGCCTTGTCTGAACTCTCAAGCCGTTCATGGTCTATTATAGGAGAGATGATGATCAACTATTAGTTGCTATTGATGACAAGAAAAAATAGTGATTTTTTAAAAATAGTGACAATTTTAAAAGTTGGAGAATATTTGCCAAGTAAATGCTCACAAACCATAATGTAGGGGGATATGGGACTTTCTTGTGAATCATGTGTAGACCAAGGATTTTAGAAAAGTGTAATGACATGTCCAAAAGTTGATGAGTATGGCAGAGGCTTAGTGTGGGTTCCTCAGAAATAAAACCTTAGAAAACATCTTAAATACATCTTGAATATTTGGGAGAGTGGACCTCATAAATAAAACTGAGGGAAAGTGCACAGTGAAAAAGGAAAAGAAGTAAAAACAACAAAAGGTTTCATTTTGAGTTCTGCTGGAAGCAACAGAGACTCAGTCCAACAGTGCCTCTGAATATAAAGGTAAGGCCTCCAAACTGTTCCCCTAAAAGTCAGGATGATAGAATATTTCTCCACCACTCTGCCCACTATTGGTTGAGGATTTCACCAGGGGAGGTGCTCAGAGACAGAGCTTGTGTGAACTGTCCACCACAGCCCATCTGCAATCAGTGGTAGACAGAGATGTGACACCAGCTCCAGAGGCATTTTCTAACTGGGGACTTGAAGGTTACTTGATGCAGGTGAGGCAGAGGACACGTGCATGTGCATGTGTAGTGGGGTATAGAGGATGGTGGGCTGTGAGTGATAGGGCAGGGGACTGAAAAAGCAATGGGAGTAAGATTATTAGTGATTGAAGGGGCCAAAGTATGAAATTTGAACTCTCCTTGAGATGAGCATTGGAGAACAGACAAAAATTCATAAGTGGAAGTAATGTGGTGGTATATGTGTTTGAGAACCTTACTTTGAAAATAATTTTTGTATAGCTTGGGAAGGTAAGAAAGTTGAGAGTAGCAGATAAAAGCAGTGCTTCCTTTGGGGGATGAAGTAGTAATACTGAGATTGGATATTAGGGACTGTATAATGGAGAATGTATAAGGCATAGTCCAGAAACTAGTATTTAATTCAATGTAGAAAGTAAAAAAAAAAAAAAAAAAAAAAAAAAGTGTGAAAAGAATAATGATTTGTATCTTTGCAGAAGAATGAGTGACATGGTGGCCCCAGGGATGAAGTTCACATATTCAACTGGTTAAGGATACCAGGAGGCATTTGGAGCTTAAGGAATAGAAAGGATTCTGGGTTGGGGTATGGATTTGGAGTTTTCTATAACTGAGTAGCACAACAATCTTCAATTGTGCATTGATCATTCACAAATAATATACACAAAGAGAAGAGATAAGAGCTGAGGACTCTGAATAACACCACAATCTAAGGAGTGTGAGGAAGAAGAGAAACCACAAATGATAATGTAAGGAGTGAGTGGGAAAAATTAAACGAGGAAAGACCGTAGTCATACAATCTTAGAGGCTAAAACTAAAAGGAGAATTTATTAAATTACAGACATTTTGATAGTGATAGCAGTGGTCAGTAGTGTTAAATATCTCTTACATTCAAGTAATGTGAGACTGATGAGTGGAAATTAGAGTTTGTAGTTAAACTATTAGTGATCTTTGCAAGAGCAATTTCTGTGTAGTGGTGAGAAAAGTCAGCTCACAAGGAGTTAAGGAGAGAATAGAAGGGAAAGCAAAGTAACCTGGCTAGGATGGAAAGATGAGAAGTGAACAAATAGAGGGTATGATGTAAGAATAAATTGTGGCTTTTTTAATATAAGAGAAATGTGAACATCTTTAGATGCTTAGAAGAAAGGACCAGCTCACATAGGAGAAAGAGGAAAAAATAATAGAGTAAGACATAAGGTGAGAGCAGTGTTTAGAGCGTGATAGCTTAGTGTTGGATATAAAAAGGGATACATCTTTCTTTTAAGCAAAAAAGGAAAAGAGGAAACATAGTTAAGTTTAGGTGCTTTAAATTACAACATATTAATAGTCCAGCTACTTACAATTTTAATGGCAGTAAAATTAGACAAAATGGATTTTGGCTCCATGATGACATTGGTTATTAGGGAGAACTTCGCCTTAATAGAATTTGTTAATGAATTGGTAATGCTTCTCTAGGAGATCTTTAAGGACAACAGAAATAGCCATCAATCAGGAGTGATTTAGGTGAAGCCTAGTGATGAGGCTCCTGTTGATACCTCCCAGCACTATTCATTCTGTCAGTAGACTCTATCAGATAAAGCTCATTTTGGAAGTGGCAGTTCTTAGCTCAGTTGTAGGTAAATGGTACACAGTAAGTACTTAATAAATAGCTATTAACTTAATGACATAACATCTTCTACATTTTAAAAAGAAAGATACATCAATAGTTTAAATAATTATTATCCTTGGACCAGAAAATCCTAGCACCACTGGGGTTCTAATTAGGAAAATTATTAATAGAAAGACATCTTATCTGCAAGATTTGCTTAATTTGTATTTATGAGATAAATTTTACACATTTCTGTAGTAATGTGCTTTTGTGATTTTAGTTCCTATCTTTGAACATAGAAAATCCCTGTGTTTTAAACAATCAAAAAAAAAAAAAAAGGCACAGGATCTCAAGACCTGTTTTTAGAAGTGCAATATATAGGGCATCATTGGGTCAGTTTCTGATATTGCCTGAAGCCTCTGTGGAGTTGATCCAGAGATGGCTATCTCATTTGTTCACAATAGGGCTCACACCAACTCTCAGGTGGGGTCCCTTAAGAGGTAGGGAACTTGAAGAAAAATTGCCCAATCTACAGTCAATAGGCAATTGTTTTCTTAACCAAGAATTATTCACTTGCCTTGACCCTCCTTATGGGTTTCCTCGTCACTCTGCAGCTCTAAATGCCAGGGAAAACCTGCTGAGAATGAGGCTGTCTGCCTGTTTTCTACTGAAATTAGACAATTCTTTTCATGTCATGAGAGCAAATCTGCCTTCGAAGTATGAGAATCAGATCCACGGCTAGGTTGTCTAAACTTTGACACTACGAAAATATAACCTGTGGTTTTTACTGCTATAATATTTGGCGTTTCTATAATATTTTGACTGACATAATTCTCCTCAGACATTAGCATTCTGTTTCAAACCAGTTATTTGGAGAATGTTTCCCTTTAAATAAAACAACTATTTTAAACTATTATGTTATGTAGATGACATATAATATAAAATTATGGTTTCTACAGGAGCTATGATATAATGGTCTTATTCTTTACTCTTTTTTTAATACAAAGAGATAGATCCCTTTAAGTGTATATTGTGGAGCACTAATGCATCCTTATGAAGGGACACAAATAACTCTCCTTCTTGCAAGTTTCAGACACAATGAAAAGAATACACATGAAAGAAGTGTATTTCACCCAAACAGAACCATGTCTTGGCTAAGACGTCATTGTCCCTTGAGTGATGTTTATCCAGTACAATTACAGTTTTCAGTTGGATTCTTCAAGTCCAAAGGTTCTTTAACTTTGGAATTATGAAAGATACACTAAAGACATATTGAGAATATTGAGGCCACACTAGAATGAAAATGATTGACAGTTTTCAAAGCTGTCTATTCATATATAATTGTCTATTCCACAAATTATCCATGTTCTGATATAGGATTCTGTGTTATAGGTAATTACTGTGATAAAAGTTCTAAATCATCAAAGTCTTGGCTTATTTTTTTTATAATTTCAAATAATATTTTAATCACTTGTTCTTATGGTGAAATACCAGGTAACTACTTCTTTAGAAAAATTCTAATTGCTTTCAAATACATCTGAAGTCTCTTGCTCAAAAGAGGTAGGATATATCCATACAAATTTTTTACAAAAAAAAAAAAAAATCACACTTGTTATGCCTCCTAAATCATATACATAAGATCAGCACTGTAGCCTAGAATATTAGCACTCATCAGAGAATATCATTTCAGACTCATAATTATTTTTCCAGAATTTAGAAAAATCTTTTGACTATAAATAACAGAAGTATTTACGTTAGCTCATAGGCCACAAGTTGATGTTCCATACCCCAAATGAGCTTATGTGTAAGTCTTTTATTCAGCTTATAGTACCCAAAACTTATCTTCAAATTAGATAACAATATTTCCAAATCAAGAGATTTCACATAAAATTAGAATATTTGACTTTTTGTGGGACACTGGCAACCTATGTTGTTACAAGTTTATAACTTACACAGGTTTAAGCAGACCTCATTGTATCTTCTTTATTCATTAACTACCTTTGTAGTCACTTAAGTTTGCTATCCATAACTACAAGGACCTAGTTCCAGTTCTAGCTCCACTTATTAATTGTTTCAGCTTGAAAAAAAAGTTCTATAATTTTACTACACCTCAGTTCTTTCATGTATCAAATGTAAATCACAATACCTGCTTTGTCAAATCATTCCTGGAAAAGTACATTCTAGATAGTTCAGAGTATAGATAATCCCTATGATTAATATGGTAATACTGGGGAAACTGTAGCTAGCTCAGTTTCACTTTGGATTCCTTGGATCATGAATTTATGAGGTAATCCAGAAACTGTCCTAATTTTTACAAACTCCAAAACTTGATTGGTCAGCATCCAGTATTAGTTCATATTAATGAACTCTACAATTCTGAAGTTAAACATTCAAATTTTACTATTTGGTGGAATAAACTTTAATTGTTGAGGTATTAGACATTTGAGTCCTATGGCCAACACATTTTTGCCTTTGGATAGTATACATGAATTGTCAGACTCCCAACTAGGAGGCTGTTCATTCATAGTTAGAAATACAATGGGCTAGATGACATACTATTTGAATCCCTGGGCTGGGTATTCTATTCTTCAGATACTTCAATGTGAAAATACAGCTCTGTCAGAAGATGGCTTGGTGAATGTGATATCTCACACACACACACACACACAAAACAACAACAAAAACAGAGTTAATTATAAGATTTGAATAGCTGATGGAATTAGATGGAGCTGCACTGTTAAAACTGGACAGGAAAAGGCTTTGGCCTATGGCACCCACTTCCTTGGGTTGTCCTTGGATGGATAGTGATTATATTTGACACTGAACTCTGCTTGTTTTATTTTTCATGCTTAACCTACGCTCCTTCTGATTGATATTGATATTTTGTTGGATGTGTGAATTCATGCAATCAGGATTCATTCAAGGCTTGCTCTTCTGAGAGAATCTTTGTCTTTCTAAGATAGGTTGTCCATTCCTGTCCAGGTTGATTATGTCTTGATCTACCTGTTTAAACCTCAAAAGATATCTTATTTGCAAATTCTTTGTAACCTTCTAGTTACAATTCAGACTGGCTCTTTTTTCTTTTAGCTCCTTGTAAAGATTTGCTACCCAAATTCCACTAATTATCTTTTTCAACATGTTTGTCTGTGTGTTGTTTGTATGTCTCTATCCTGTGTGTATGCCTGTCGGCTTTGGGAAGCAAAGCCATTTTAATGGAATCTGCCATTTACATCTCTTAGTTTTTAAGGAAAATATCCTCTGTAGCTTCCGTTTTTTTTTAAATCTCCCATATATGGTGATATCTGATGGTTACCAGAGGAAAAGTGAGCAGAGGTGGGGGGGGGGAGTAAAATAGGGGATGGAGATTAAAGAGCACACTTAGCATGATAAAAGAAATAATTTAAAAAAGAATATTTATCTGAATTCCTTTCCATTTAAAGTTCCTCTAATTTCATGATGAATCTTAATCTTAAAAATGTCATAATATTGATTGATAAACAGCAATTTGTAGCATATTTTACCTAAAAGTCTCAAATAACTTTGCAAAAAAGTCATATGTACTTGTTATAAGTTATAAAATAAATAACTTGAATTTCTCTAGATTTTACTGACAGATCAAAAAAGGCAAAAATATTTGCTACAGAAATGTGGTACTTAATTTTACTTCAATGACTAATACGTTCATTTAAAAAAAGGGGTACAGCTTTTTTCTGTCCCTTTCCTCTATTCAACATGTCTGAGCAAGGACATGGTGGGTCCTCGTGTGCAAAATTCTGGATTTGTCTGTCTTTTCTGGTAAGAGCTGTGATCAACTGTGCTGACAATATGGAAACCAAAAATCTGTTTATTATCTCTGTGAAGGGGATCAAAGGAGGATAGTAAAGAGTTCTTGCTGCTGGTGTGGATGTCATGGTAATGGCCACAGTGAAGAAAGGCAAACCAGAGCTCAGAAAGAAGGTACATCCAGCAGTGATAATTCCATAATGAAAATCATACTGGAGAAAAGATATTTTTGTTGTTGTTGTTGCTTGTATTTTTTTTAAAGATAATACAGGGTTCATAGTAAACACTAAAGGTGTAATGAAAGGTTCTATTATCCCAGGACCAGTTGCAAAGGGGTGTGTAGATTTGTGGCCCAGGATTGCATCCAATGCTGGTAGCACTGCATGATTCTTTGGTATATTTGTTTAAATAAGTAAATATACAACAATTATTTGCACCTCTCTCCAAAGTAAATATAAAAATAAGTTTTTGACAAGGAACAAAATGTATTGGTCATATGAATACACTAACATGAGAATATCATACTTCATTTCTCATATGTAGATAAAACCTTATTTATGAGATTTTAACTTTATATTTTCAAGTGGTAGGAGAATACGTTTATGTACATTTTTCACAGTATAATTGTTCATATTTAAGTGTTTAAAATTATGTTCAAATATATTTTAATTACATCATTTTATATTGTATAAATTTATAAAAATAGCATAAAATATTTAACATATATATATAAAAGAAGTGCTCAATCATTGTATGTATGCCACAATTATTAAAAAAACTATAATATAGTATAATATTAGATTATAAAAATTCAGTTTGCTTCTAATTTATTGAAAACAGTTGAGGTCCAAATCATTTATTTTGCTTCATAAACTCAGTCTGTATATTATAGGTCAGTATGCTTTGAAATCTAAAGAAATAAAATTTGGTCATATAAAAAGGAGAAACTTGCATAAATGCTAAGCAAAATCTTAGTAAAGGAGAAAAAAAGAGAAGGGGAAAAAGTTTACTATACATAAGCATTTTTCAGTCCTATGTTTCCTGTGAACACAATACAGTCAAGATTTAAAAGAGAAAGTCACTAAGTTGGCAGTGAAGTCAGTAAGTATTAATTGTTAATAAACCCCCGCTTAATTTAATTTTCAGGACACATGTAGTTTTAAAATAATCATCAGTGTAAGGAAATAACTTTTTTGAGGGAGTGACTTTTTTTTGCCCAAATTTTGTAATATTAGATGTAAACGAGTAGTCAGGGAAAAAAGTGAAACTTTTGCGGTTCTCCATGTGGCTTACTGTGGAATTTTAAATGTCCAATATTATTGTTTTCTGCCAGTTGTTATGTGAGAATAACCAGTAACTGAATAGCTGAATTCAGTTATTTATCCAGCAGGAAGAGTTAAATGTAAAGGACAGTGAATGAAGATATCAAAGAGCTATCTGCACTTCCATATTCATTGCAACCTTATTCACAATAGTCAACATATAGAAACAACCTAAGCACCCATCAATGATTAAATATATGGGTAAAGAAGATGTGGTCTATAAAATGGAGTAATACTCAGCTACAAGAAAGAAGGAAATCTTGTCATTGTGACACCATGCACAGAACCCAGGGGCATAGGGCTTAGTGAAATAAGCCAGACAGAGAAAGAGAAATACTGGGTGGTGGTTGTATATGTGAAATATAAAGAAAAAGTCAAAATCATGGAAACAGAGAGTAGAATAGTAAATGTCAGGGGCTGGAGAGTTGGAGAAATAGGGAGCAGTTGATAAAAGGGTATAAGCTTTCAGCTGTAAGATGAATGAGGTCAGAGGATCTAACGTGTAACATGGCAACTGTAGTTGGTAAATATTGTGTTGCATAATGGAATTTGCTAAGAGAGAACTTAAATGTTCTTACACACTCAAAAGAGATAAATATGTGAGGTGATAGATATGTTTATTTATTTATTTTATTTATTTTTTTGATAGATATGTTTATAAGTCTTAATTAATTAGATGAGAGGAATTCTTTCAAATGTATACATGTATCAAATTATCACAATGTACAAGTTAAGTGTCTTAAAATTTCATTTGTCCTATACTTCAATGAAGCTGGAAAAAAAAAATAGTGAGTGGGGATTGTGGACTAGGCAGAAAGAGGTTCATTAAGTGGGTTATGGGGTTAGCATGTGAAAGGAGAAACTGATGGCTATATTAAGATGAAATACTGAGATATCTAGAGTAGCCCAATTCCTAGAAAAAGAAAGTAGGATGGGAGTTTCCAGGGGTCGGATGGAAAGAAGAATGAGGAGTTAGTATTTAATCAGTAAAGTATTACAATTTAGGAAGACGGAAAAGTTCTGAGGATGGATGGTGCTAATGTCTGTACAACAATGTGATGTGCTTAATGCCACTAGATGGTACACTTAAAGATGATTAAAATAGTGGGGTTTATCTTAGATATAGTTTATCACAATTTTAAAAATATGATATAAAAATTCAAAAAAAAAGATGAACTACTAATCCATTAATTGGTGGTCCTATCCTATAACATAGATGCTTAATATCACTTGGTGAGAATGGTATTTACTTCTGCAATTTTCCTCCTAAAACAGAACAAAACAGAACACCACATAACCTGAGCCTAATCATGAGAAAAGTATCAGAAACACACAAATGGTGTAATATTCTTCAAAATAGCAGACCACTCCTCAAAACTGTCATGAAAAATAAGGTTGTCTGTGAAACCACTTCCACTGTACTTCTACAGACCTTTCTTGATCCCACCAGAAAACAAAGACCAATCCCTTTGCCCACTGCTCAACAAAAAGAATAGTCCTTCCTCCTACTTCCATTCAACCCAGGGGAAAGGGAGGGTATAAAGCCAGGGGACAGGATCTAACACTCTTGTTTCCTTTCAGTTCTCCTATCTCCATCTGCACTGCTCTGAGAAGTAGGAAAATTTGATTCTGCTTGATAATCTCTTAGATTCTGTGAAATCTTTCTGTTCTAATACCTAAAATAAACCACTTGTGCTTAGGAGTCAAGAATTGCATCTTTTTCATTGTTTGTTTATATTATGTTCTCCTAAAATAACTTCTCTAATGCCACCATTAGCTCCAACATAGTAACCAGTTTGGAAGAAAATTACTGGAGGAAATAAAGCACCTCCAAACAAGAGGAAAACAGAAAAAAAAAAAAAAAAAGAGGAAAACGTGATACAATAATCTCATCGTGTCAATAGCTTTCTCTAGAATATATATGGCTTTCCCATTACCCAAAAGTAGAGTCCATTTGTAATGTGATTTTCAAGAATTTTCATTTTTTTCAACTGATCTCTATTATACAGAATAAATATACAATAAAACCTCACATCTAAAATGGAGTTATCCTCACAATACTAAATAGCATGTTTATCCTTTCCTATGCCATCTCCATGACCTGAAATCTCATCTTTGAGCTTATCTGTCTTTCTAAATTACATGCAGATTTTAGTTTTCACTTTAGCCTTCTTTAACCATGCCAGTTCAGGGTGTACACTAAATCTTTTTTAGTAATACATTTGGAAAGCTTTCTTTCATCCAGTAATTTGCCATATGCCCTTCCCAGAGACACCTTTGTGGAATTATGTGATGTTTGGAAAGTATGGAATTTTGTTATTCTGGTGTTTGTCTATAATATGTCAACACAGGATTTTAGACTGGAAAATTGGAGTGACTTGCCTAAGCTCACTAAAATGGTAGACAGCAAGATTAAGACTAGAGCCACAAGTTAGTTTGACTCATGAGTTTGAAGCTTTTTCCGATGTAGAGTTCTGTACTGCTTTTTAGTCCTTCAAATGTTTGGTAATATTTGAAGACCAGATGCTAGGAAACTTTCCAAAGCCACACACCTTTCTCATTTCTCTCTCTCTCTCTTTCTCTTTCTCTCTCTTCCTCTCTCTCTCTCTTTTCCCATCCCCCTCTCTTCCTCTTGCTCTCACTCTTTCACTCTGGTTCTCTTTCTTTTTCTGGAATGATTTCTGTTGCTTTTAAATTTGTAGCTGCCTTTCTCATTACTGTATGCAAATAATAGCCAGGACCATAAGTTATATTAATGTGAATCTAATGCCTATGTCATTAGACATTCATAGAGGCTGATATGACACAAGATGAACAAATTTGTTCCCACCCCATTTGTCATCAATCCTAGGTCAAAAGGGAACTCAATACATTATACTTGTTTTTTTTTTTTTTTTTTTCAGATCCAAAGAAGCTTTTGGCTACCAAATGGAGATCCCAAATGTTTATCATAAAATTTACCGTATTAATTTTTCTATCTTACCAATGGAAAAAATTGTATTAGTTTCTAACAAAAAGACACATAGCAATTTAGTGTTTTGTAAACATGGGCATGTCATAGTTTAAGGATTATGATCTTTATCTGTATACTCCACAACGTGTGTGATAGTTGTCAGCCCAGTGCAAGGTCTAGAATTTTAATCTCAGCATTCTCAATAACAACTAGTCTAGTGTCATGAATAGAGTATGAACTGAATTACTGATAGATGATGAAATATTGTATGGCCCACATGGCAGAGATAGCTCTGCTTAGTAAATGACACAGCAAATAATAGAATTCAATTAAGTTACTTTCTCATTGATATATTTAGTACAATGAGATTACAATTTCTTATTCATACTGCAGCAATGATGTAAGTATGACTTATGTCACTACAGTTTCTTGCTTAATATCCTTTTTGTCCTCCAGCCTTATTAATATCATATTAATTTAGTGTAAAAAAGTCTTGTTTTCTTGACTACTTTGCCTCTAAGGGTTGGCATATGGCAAAGTTCTAGCCAATGAAATGTAATCAGAAATTGAATTGGGGTGGAGGGAATCATGCAAGTCATTTTTTCCTTAAAACAAAGGGACAAACTCAAGGGCACAGTCCTGATGACCTTTACCTTTTTTCCCTATAGTTTTGACTCTGATGTGAGGCAGCAGCTTGTGAGTGGGGGAAAGGAAGGATCTTGGTTAATTCCTTTTTGTAACATGGACCAATCCTAAATGGCTTACTTCCAGACTTCTGTGTTATGTGAAAAAACAATTTGTTTAAGCTGGATAATTGAGTTCTTTCATCTGCAGCCAAACATAATCCCAATTACTACAATCTTTTTCAAATTGAATCTAGTATATAGTAAAAGAAGCAAAGTACAAGTATCCTTATTAACCACGAAGACCTGATTTTAGGGGTACTGGTGATCATAACTTGTGTAATAAAGTCCCCGATAGCTGTTGCACACTGGAGAGCAACATACTCCAACAAGGTCAAGGTCAAAACCAATATTATACTCCAGTAAGTTTTCCAGGCTCTATGGTTTACTGAAATCTTCCAAATCTGAAATCAGAAGGGAGAACTTCCCTGGAATAATGAAATATTGAAAAAAATGAAATGCTATTTGGTATTTGTTTTTGGAACAGTGACTTATTTATAAATGACTTTCACTCAAGCTTAGCCATATGTCTAAAACTTTTATTAATTAATTAACAAATAATCATTGAGAGTTTATTGTGTATAGATATTACCTTAGCTACAGTTGGCTTCTACCAGCTTTTGAAAGCCTGCTATCCCTTCTCAATTCTCACTTCAGTGGCATTATATTTTTAGTTTGAAATCTGCCAGACTGGGAATTCTTACACTAAAGAAATTGGCTAATTCTGCAGATCAATCCTGTATGTGTGTGTGTGTGGGTGGGTGAGTGTTGGGATGGGGCTACCAGTTGTTTGGCACCATCTGATACCACTACAAGGGATATAAAACTAAGACACTGTCTTTATTTCTTCAACAAATATTAATTTAGCCTAATTTTATGTCATATATATGTTAGTTCCATGAATACTATAAAGATACTCTGCATAATCCTTTCATTCATTCATGAAAATTCTTAAAATGTCCATTGCAAGCAAACATGCATTGCTGCTATTTGGAGTTTACATTCTAGTGAGCAAGGTCTTCAACTCAAGCTTTTTACAATATAGCAGGGGTTATTCCACCTTTTTACACACCACTGTAGTGCAAGGCAGCGTGTGATAAGGACTGAGGGAAGACAAAGTCAATGGGTAATGTAATTTCGAGCAGGAGAGAGAACTTGTGCATGATCTGGTAAGTCTTACAATGCTTCACTGAAGTGGTACCATTTGTCCTGAATCTCAACATTTAGAGAAGAAATTCATATATTAAAGTGAGTATGGTGGTGGGTAGATAACTTCCTATTTTGAACTTATTTCTGTTATTTCCTCATCTTATTATAATAGTGTGCACATGTCTTTTTTTCCCATTATGCTTTGAGAACTCTTCACAAAGCAGAAGATGAATACTAGTCTGTTTTGTCTCCTGGCACAGAAATTGTCACAGTGCAAATCCTCAACAAATGCCTCTGGACTGATTTCAGATGGGAAAAATAGAAGGGAAATGCAAGCTGTGTTTAGGAAATGGTGAGCACTGTAATTTGGTTGAAGGAAAGATTATGGGAGGTAAAGTGCATTCAGACAGATAAATAAGAAAATAAGGTAAAATCAGATCATGAATGTGTTACATAGACAGAAACTGACCTTTATTTTTAATGGCATTTAAAGAATACTTAATAGGGGAGAATGACCAAAGCATCTAGAAGGATAATCTCACAGCAGGGTTTGAATATGGATTACAGAGTAGAGGCAATAATGAACATTTAGAATATAATGAAATAACATAGTTTGCAAATCAAAATAGACTGAACTACCAAGGGGGCAAAAAAAGAATGAAGCTATAGAAAATAGTAGATGTTTAGTAGTTGTCAGTCATTAATATAACAAAGTGAAATGGCTAATCAAATTGGTATGTTATGTGCTAAGAGAATAACACTATCTATTCCCAAAAGTTCCACTGATTTTATGTGAGTTTCACATATAGCATAATGACTTCTTTTTTCCCAGTTTCACTGAGATATAACTGACATACTCATTGCATAAGTTTATAGCATATTGATTTAACTTTAGATGTGTGACCTAGAAGTGCACCTTATGCTATAAATTCATATTTAATGGGATTGATGGTTCTTATCTAAATGACAATAGAAGACAAAGTTTTGTTTATACCTAATTCATTTGCTTTACTTTAATGTGAAATGGTTATACTGACTCCTTCTGGATGGTAAATTAACCCTTTTTTTTGCTACTAGCTGTTTACTAAAAGCAAGCTATTTTTATTTTCTTTATTAAAATGAGGCCTATTACCAATTCTGTAAAACCATCCATGAAATGACTTTTTCCATTAAGTAAATGATGCAGAATAATATTTGACTCTATTTGCTTCAGAAGAACATTTCTAAAAGATTTGTTTATTTATTTATTTTAGAGAGAGAGGGTACACAAGCAGGGAGAAGGGCAGAAAGAGGGGAAGAGAATCTCAAGCAGATTCCTTGCTGAGCACAGAGCCTAATGCTAGACTTGATCTCACCCTGAGATTATGACCTGAGCTGAAATCAAGAGCTGGCTGTTTAACCAACTGAGCCAGCCAGGTGCCCTCAGAAGAACATTTTTGAGAAAGAATTAGTTTTAAATGCTCTGAGTAGTTAAGAGGAGAAATTTCTGTTTAGTAGTTTCAAAGTACTATTATGATGATGAGTATATGAAAACAATAATATGAACAATAACTTTATAGGCTAGAAATACTAGCAAAGACCTCAGAATTAAGAGACTAAAACTGATAAGTAGCATAATAGGAAGTTTACTTTAACTGCCACCAATACTTTGGGGCCCTAGATGAGTTAATAAAGATGCAGATTAACTATTCTTTGGCTTCTCAAGGAAAAAAAATAAGACAACACACTAAATTTTCATCAGAGTTTCTTATCTGTTATGAATTCTTAAAATACTCATTTCAGAAAAGTATAACTAAGGTATGTGAGAGTGTGTATATGTTATGTTGTTGCTAGGTATGATTTTTATTAAAATATATATGAATACAAAGAATTATGAACCTGAATTCGAGAATCCTCTGACAGCAGCAAACATCAAGGTAAATATTGACTATCAAGGGGAAATGGTATTGGACTCTGATTGAAACCTAATAACATGTTTCAAAATATATAACATAAGACTATAGTTGGAACATAATGAAAATAATAAATTGGGAAATATTCCAACTGTCTCTTTCTTGCCATGTGTTTTTAGTAATATACAAATGAAGAAACTTAGAATATCATATAGAAAAGGCACTCTACAATTTTTTTTTAATGTATAATATATGATATAAAATCAGTTTGGGAGTGAAAAACAGTTGTATGGAAGTGAGTAGGGCATGTGTTTATTTCATTGAATATTTATTTCTGACTGATTAATAACACCATTTTTTTTTTTTTACTTTCTACTCAAAGTGAGCCTGCAAGTCACATTTTACTTAATTTTTTTTTTCCTTAGAGAATAATGTTACTGCTTTTTGATGAAGTTAACAAAGATTCTGAGTTGGTCACATTGATAATTTACTCCCTTATCCAAATGACCAATTGCCTTTTTTAGTTATAAGTTGATGGATAGAACATCACTTTATTGAAGAAACGATTAGAGGTTAAAAATCTAGTTTTCTCATCAGAAACAATCTTTGGTAACTAGGCAGAGTCACTGATGATGCAGTTTTTGAATGGAGAATATTATGACCATTGTACATTGAAGGGTAGTTTAGTGCATTTAAAAATGATAGTTGGTTCCAAATTCTTCTTAGGTTTTTACTTTATCATAATGATTAATAAACTATGTTGATACATCAAGGAAAATTACATGATAGAACAAAAACATAATTCTTAGAATAATTAATAACTCTGACTCATTAACTACGTCCTAAAATGTGTTTTTCTTAATCTATCAATGATGTCAAACATATATGAAGAATCTGAGAAACTTCCTACCACTCTGCTTCAGATTCACTAATATCTTTGGCCAGAATTATTGTAATGATCCCCAATGAGTCTCCCTACCTCTACCCTTTATCCCTACAAGATATTCTTAACCCAGTATCCAGAATAATCCTAGAAGTCAGACCACTCCTATTTTCAAAACCCTGAGGAAAAGCAAATTCCTTACAATGGTTAAAATCCCTACATTATATGCCCTACACCCCTTAGTCATCTTTCTAACCTTATCTTTTGCTATTGGCTTCGCATACCATTCCAATGGCACGAGTTTTGCTTTCCACCATAATCCCTGACATGTTTCCACATTACTGTTTTCCACATTATTCTGGCTGCTTGAACTCTGTTTCCCCATATATCCACATGTCTAACTCCTTTATGCCCTTCCAATCACCTTCTCATCAAGGTTATCTAGTCCACCCTATTTAAAATAACACTTTCGGGGACTCCTGGGTGGCTCAGTGGTTGAGGATCTGCCTTCACCTCAGGGCATGATCCCAGAGTCCTAGGATCGAGTTTCACATCAGGCTTCCTGCATGGAGCTTGCTTCTCTGTCTGCCTATGTCTCTGGCTCTCTCTGTGTCTCTCATGAAAAAATAAATTAAATCTTTAAAATAAATAAAAATAAAAAAAATAAATTAAATAAAAATAATACTTTCCACACAATATCCATGGCCCTCTTAAACCTGCTTTTCTCTATGGTATTTATTGCCTTCTAACTTACATATAACTTACTTGCTTATTATGTTTATTGTGTGCTCACTTGTTGAATTTTTTTTCTTCCTTTGATAACTGCTAAATCCTAAGAGCTAGAAAAGTAGGATATAGGAGTTTCTCAACAAATATTTGTTAAATGAATGAATGAATGAATGAAGACTTTACTATAGTTAAAGAGTTGGGGGGAAAAGACAATAATCTACTATTTCAAGAAAAGTAATTAGGCCAACAATAAAGCTTAGAATGCTAATTAGTCAGTGAGCATAAATAATTAAACTGCCACTGAAAAGCAAGACAGGTACTTATTAAATATTTGCCTTCCTTTATATGATTTAAGTGTCTGTTCCATTTCTAGGCAGATTATAATGAAAGCTATAGAGCAGTCATTGTGTACATAGAGTTCTAGGTTGACCATAATCAGAGAACTAAAGGGAAAAAGCACACCACTATTTTCTTTTTTCTTTTTTTTTAAGATTTTATTTTTTTGAGAAAGAAAATGTGCAAGGAAGAGGTACAGAGGGAGAGACAGAGAGAAGCAGACTCCCTGCTAAGCAGGGAGCACAATGCACACTCAATCCCGCTGGATCTGGCATCATGACCTGATCTGAAAGTAGACGCTTAACTGACTGAGCCACCCAGGCACCCCACATCACTATTTTCTTAAATGTTAAATCCTGTGTAATATCATACTAAAGTATTTTAAATAAATATACACCCAGTATATATTAGACAATAAAATAATCTGAACTCCAAGTATACAAAAAATATATATGTTCATTTCTTAAGGTTGTTCACCTATTGTAACGATTGTAGGAACATGATATATTCAATGGTGTAGAAAGTGTGTGGGGTTCCAGTTTCTTTAAGAGGATTTTATAATGTCATGGAAAGTCAGTACTGGCTTAGATTTCAGATGTTCTATAAACTCATTCAGCTGAAATTCCTCTTAGCTTCTGTTGTTCAAAGATTATAATTTTTTTCAAGCACAAGTAAGTCCTTTCAAAAAAAAAATCACACAACCCCCCCCTCCAAAAAAATCAGCTTACCATTGAGAATACATCTCTGTTAAGCAGAGCAGTAAGAAATACTTCCGTACCAAAGCCACAGAAATGGATGGAAGAAACTTTGTGAGTTTAAAGTGCATCATTCTAATAAAAGCTAATGATGATAGACAAAAGCTATGTTTGTTGAAGTATTGTTTCATCTTGATTATGAAATAAAATTCATATCAGCTCTTTTAAGCAGGACAATTGTACATTTGGCCCAAGATCAGGATGTAGCAACTTAGATTTCCTTTGAGAAAAGGAAAAAAAAAAAAAAGCGGAAAATATTTCAGCTGTTTTTTTTTAATTAAAAAAGAGAAGTAAAAAAATGAATACTGCTTTTCAAACTTTATCTAACTAAGCACAAAGCACATGGAAAGATGCATAAATGTAAAATTAACTTTTTGCTGTTCAGAAAAAGAATTTGGATTTGAGAGCAAGTGAGCTAAAATAAAAACATGCATAATTTACACTACAGATGGGTATATTCTCTGCATTAAATGATACCTAGCAATTTCAAGGAGAAAGAAAATAAAGTGACAATCAACATTAAGAAGGTGGCAGAAGTAATCAAACACATGCCATGTGTAAGAAAAGGCATAATGAAGTTTCCATAAGAATCTTTTTTTCATGACTCAGACACCAAATAACTATTTCACAAGCTTCAGCAGAAGTTCCCAGCGTACTTATCAATAATGCATCCAGTCACAGCTTTAGATATTAAAACAAGAGGAAGTTGGCTATATCAAAGATCTAAAGTTCAAATATATTATACTATGGAGCTTAAAACCAGACAAGGAAAATACGGGGGTGAAGAAGGTGGATTTGTGTGTGCAGATACAAAAAACCCTACTTTTGTTTGAAGGTGGAGAATAAATTAGTAATGAGATACAGGGCCTTAAATCTTACAAATCAGAGTTATAGCAAAGATCCCATAGGTGTGAACAAAACGTTCACCATTTAAATAATATCCGTTAGGCAATGGAAAGATGGAGATCATTGTAATTTAAAGTATTTGCATTGCATGAGACAATTCCATTGGCAACTACCACGTTTGCTGAAAATCTCAGCAGACGACAAAGAGCTATAATGTAGACCTTTACATTCAGAATTGAAGCACGTTAATAAAGCAACAAAGTGCACATTGCCAGTTTGATAATTATGGTTGCATAATTGCAGGCAGAGATTCAATCTGGCCCTAATCATAATTCATAAATAAAATGTTAATGGGAAAAAAATCTTTGTTATAAATATAACTGAGAACATCATTTGTTGTGCTTTAACAAAGATTACAGTCAGTACATGGTACTTTAATTTACTTGATCCTTACCATTTTGTTTTGTTTTTCTGTTTACCATAATCTATGGAAACATTCTGGAAATAGTTTATTTAGGAGAGCAAGTCTACAAAATGCATTATTTTATGGCACTCTAAGTTTCTGATAAATATCTGAAAATTATCTCTTGATTAATTAATAGGGCAAGTAATTAATAGGGCAAATAATTATAGGTCAAGTAAGTAGACATTCTTTGCTTTTTATATTTGGTTCTCTGGTAGCCAACCAAATGAACTTCAAGTCTAGACAGAGCTATTAGGTAGCAAAAATTCAGAAGATTTAGCAGATGGCAATCACATGTGTAAAATATGTTTTTAGAGTACCAAAAATTTTAGTTTGGGTAAATTTTAGAAATTTTCTTTTGAAGTTAATTAGGATGCTGTTTTCAAGCTTGGTATCTTAAAGGTTTAGCTTGGATCATGGCTATGGTTTCTAAGCTTGGGAATCTAACCTAAAGATTTAAATCTGATAAAGCCTGTATCTGGTTCATTCCCACATTTCCTTGATTCAGATTATACTGTAGTTAAGTAGCAAGGAACTCATGTGTCTACCTTACTTCTTCATTAGACCCACCCAGAAATCTTAACTCTAATAAAATTTAAGGAAGAAAAATATATATCAAGCTAAAACTAAAAAAATATAAAGCTGTCGATATCTTTGTGTACATCTAAAAGTTACCCTTAAAATAAGAAATAATTTATATTTCTCTCATGAACTATCAATATGGTGTTTCTGGACGGAATAGTGGCTTAGTTTTCCAGTAGGAGAACAATTCAAACCCCTAAATAATTTCTTGGTGTAAAGATGTTTTAACTGCCAAACCAGCAGCAGTAGGCTTCCATTCCAGAACTGAATAGCACATCATTAAGTTGCTGTATCTTTAAAAAATGAGGTGCTCCTCTCAATTGACAGCATTAGTTGTTAAAAACTTAAGGGGAGCAGAATTGAAGAAACTAGGTTCTATTTGGGTTCACAGTGCTCAAAATACACTTTAGTAACTTTAATATATGGTTTAATCCACTTTAGAAAGAATGGTGTCACTGACAAAGACAGAACTTGTAATGGGACTTTCTTAGAGACTATTTTCACTTCAGATGGTCTCCCTGCAATCATGACCAAGCATGCAGAGGGGCAACAGTTTATGGATCTCAAGTTAGCAAGGCCACAGGGAGATATACATGAAATTAAACAAATGTCACTGCTGAGTGTTTTAATTTTTATTTTTCTGTTAAGTAGGCCAACTAAAATGATTGTAAGGTGCTATTTTCTATTTGTATTGTAATCCAAAGCAAGTAAAATTTTGGGAAATGAAGTAAAAAATTATGGAAAGACCATTCAGAAATACTGACTTTGATTGTTCTTAAATATATCCTAACTTGATTTGATATTCATTTCAAATTCTACTTCAAGCAATGAAGGATGCCCCAAACTTTTTCCCCCAAAGTGACCAAAGTAAGCCACTTATGATATTAAAAATAGTTCAATGGCACAGTTGTCTTCAAACATGCTTTCTGAATTGTAGTGACCAGATTTCAGAAATTAAATTTACATACATTTTAATATTCTTCATAGATACTTACTATACTAGCCTAAATATTTCCTTCAGTTAATACCATTTTTCGTTCTATTGAAAAAAAAAAAAAAAAAAAGACTAGAGATTCCTGGGTAAAAGTAAGGATATTATGTGGAATCCCAGTTACCAGCTGGGATTATATAGTACATGATCTTGAGGAAATTATTTTCAGGGATTCCTGGGTGGCGCAGCGGTTTGGTGCCTGCCTTTGGCCCAGGGCGTGATCCTGGAGACCTGGGATCAAATCCCACGTTGGGCTCCCTGCATGGAGCCTGCTTCTCCCTCTGCCTATGTCTCTGACTCTCTCTCTCTCTCTCTCTGTGACTATCATAAGTAAATAAAAATTTAAAAAAAGAAAAAAAATTATTTTCATATTATGTGTCTTGCTTCCTATGAACAATGGGACAATAATAGTTCTCTAAGAGTGCTGCCTAGGGACGCCTGGGTGGCTCAGTGGTTGAACACGATCTTGGAGTCCCTGGATCCAGTCCTGCATCAGGCTCCCTGCATGATGCAGTTATTTATGGAATGTCTCTGTCTCTGCCTCCTTCTCTGTAACTCTCATGAATAAATAAATAAAATCTTAAAAAGAGAGAGAGAGTGTGTTGAGTCAACTATACTCAAATGTAAAAAAAAGAGATTCATCAAAAAAAATGCTGTGGGCATACGGTAAACTATCAAATGTTAGTTAATACTAATTTTAAAAAGTCTTTTTATTCTTCAAAGATACATTCTTAAGAGACCTGATCTATTGTTTTTGTACTGAAAGATTAAAGCATGTTTCAAGCAAGGTGAAAGATTAAAGCATGTTTCAAGCAATTTCTGAACACACCCATTGAGTACTTTGATTACCCTATGGACGCGTTAAGTTCTGTGGGTCAAATGGATAAAAATATTGTCCTACTTTGTTACTAATATGCTGAACTGTTGTTCACGTCATGCTTTCAGGTTTGTTTTTGCAATTTCTGTATAATTTTTATTTTTTCAGGATAATGTTCAGCAGCAAAGCAGAACAATCACATTAAGACAAAAGTTTTCAAGATGATGGATAAATGCATAAATTACAACTATGCCAATAGATTATCAAAAAATTGAGGTTAGATATGTGCAGTTAGTGGACTGTACTTTAACATTCAAACTTGCCATTTAATTATTTTTTCCTGGTAGCCTGTTTGATTAATGTGGGTGATATTAATGCAAATTGGGAAAGGAACTGCTGCAGGTGTAAACAATGCTGCTTCAATGCTCTATTTAGCTAAATACAAACTAGAGCTACGCTGATTACAAGTAGCCTGGATTGTCTTTTGCAACACGGTCATTTTTCTGATTACTACTATGAGCTAGCTTTTCTCTATAAGATTTCACTATTATCTAGAGTTCTTTGTGCACAGATATTATCTCTTCCAAGTGATTAAATAGTCTCTTTGTATATAAGGAGTATTTCCCCAGTATCTAGCAATTCTTTGTTTCAAAATTGAAGTGAGTGAAAACAATCAAGTACCCAGGGACAGAAAAAAAAAAAAAAAGAATAAAATGGAACTCTTGAAGCCAGAAGTTCAGAAATCCTTGAAAAAATAGCATTTCATTGTAATCAGTAGAATTGTTCAAAAATAGATTTAATCTCTTTTAGATTTGAACAATATGCCACAGTTCATTTTAATATAAACAGAAAAGGAGCATTCCACTAGGTTGAACAAAAAAAGGTTTCTGATTATTTTTCAAAACGTTTATACTTTTACAACAGATGTTATTAGGCAACTTGAAAGATCTTGTATACTCATTCAGTTGCCTCTAATGATTTTACTATCTCATTGTGTATATATTTCCAAGCATATGGAAACAACTGATTGTGCTAAAAGATAGTCTATGCAGTGAAGTATGTGGTATTATCACAAATTTCAAACGAAAGTAATTAGTAAAATATAAACATAAAAATAAAATAGCTGTCAAAATAATATTTAGCTTATCCAGTAAAAAAATAACTTATTTTCTCTGCATTCATGGTGAAATTTAAAATTGATTACAGCAGAGCAATAATTAAGGGATTATTTTTAGAATTTTTAATGATAGTGGAATTCTTAAAATGGAGTTGAATTATCAATGAGAGAAAACATAAGAGTGGATATGTACAATACAATGCCATAATAATCCAATTACTTTCCATAGTCCAGAAATAACATGTAACTTCCACACATGGGAATATGGTAGGATGTTATTTACAGTTTGGTGCTGAATATATAGTAAAACTTATTTTTTCTGGGCCTATTTTTTTTCTCCTTCTCTATTCCTAAGTTAAAAGTGATGTTTCTTTAGCCTGCTGTTTGGCTTGACAAACAACATTGTTCCTTCTTCTCCTGGGATAGACTTGATTGAAGGAGATGGATCAACTAGGGAAGTTAAAGTTTGTTTCCCTATTGTTTCCCTATTGCCTGCTGCTGGCTTCCCATAAGGGAGATGACAGCAGTTTCATAGGGTCTCTGCAATTTCATATTTGCCGGAAAAGGGACATAAAATTTAAACCACTTATAGGAGCGATATACAATCTGGATTGGAAGGAGAAGCAATTCTATTTAAACTTAATCCCTGCTTTCAATTTGGCAACTCTCCCATTGAAGAATGTGAACATTTGAGACTTACTATTTGGGAAAGAACCTATATTGCTTCGATGAAAGGAGAAAATTTTTCATATTTTACCATTTGTCTGCAACAAAAATACTTGATTTGGTGGTTGAATTCTTAGTCCTTAGAAACACTAAATTGATTTTATTTATTCAGATATCTATGCTATTTATATTTTTTGTAAAAATAAAGAGATTATATTTGTTTCTGGAAAATGTATGAAGTCCACATATTAAATACAGAAAGAGAAAAAAAATAGCTAGTCAATTTTGAGAAAACACAGTGAAATAGTATTTTGATAGACAGAGATTTTTTTTGTCAAATAACTTGATTCAAAGTATTTACCTTCATTTCCATAGATTTGAGATAACACTGATCATAACTAAAAGAGTTTTAGTTCCTTAAAGCAAACCTAATGGAGCAGGCCTGATTTTCCACATGTCATTTCTTTCATTCTTGATTTCTAGAACTCTATTTTTGATTCATCACTTAAGCCAAAACAGGCATTTTTATTGGATGCATTGTGATTTCTGTCATCTACTATTTAAGCGCCCAGATATTTCCCAAATGTATCATCTGGTCATTTGGTGGCTTGACGTTTTGGCAAACCCTGAGTAGGTGAATACTCCTACGTCACCTTCAAGAGCACCACAAATATATCTTCCCATACTTGGGTTAATATAATGCTATATTATAAACTAAGAGAGCTTAAATCAGTAACAAAAAAAAAAAAAAAAAAAAAAAAAAGAAAAGAAAAGAAAAGAAAAGAAAAGAAAAGCAAAAGAAAAAGAAAAGAAAAAAATCAGTAACCTAAACCACCACTTTTAAATACTAGAAAAAGGGAATCTAAACTGAAAGTAAGACAAAGGAAGGAAATTGTACAGATTGGATTGGAAATAAAAATGACATAGAAAACAGAAAGCCAATACAAAAAAAGTCAACAAAACCAATGATTAGTTCTTTGAAAAGATTTATTTTAAATGACTAAACCTTTAGCTAGGCTCACCAGGAAAGAAAGAGACAAGACTTAAGTTACTAGAAGCTGAGATTAATAAGAAATGTATGGATTGTAATGGACTACAATTAACAGAATTTATGCCATCATGCTAGATAATCTAGATGAAATGGACAGAGAAACACAAAGAACTGAGTCTGACTCAAGAAGAAGTAGAACGTCTGAATAGATATAACAACTAAAGAATTTGAAATAGTAATAAAAGAATCTTCCACAAAGGAAATACCAAGAGCAAATGGTTCGACGGGTGAATTCTCGGAATAGCTACAATAACAAAGACAGATAATATGTGTTGGCAAGGATGTGGAAAAATTGGAGCCCTCTTATATAGGTGGGACTATAGTCACAGCTGCTTTGGGAAGCATGTTGGCAACTCCCCAAAATGGTATGCATTATCATACAATCCAGCAATTGACTTGCTTTGGTAGGCAATATTTTAAGAGATGCAATGCAAGCGGGACCCTAAAATGTACTTGTTAGTCAGGATTACTTACTTCTGCCCCTATAATAAATATGCATGAATGTACCCAGCCTAGTTCAGGGTCCCAGAAGGAAGATTGCGGAAGTGGATGCCAGTGTGGTGCGTGAGGTCTGCTCCAAGTACTTCTATGACCAGTGTCCGGCAGTAGCTGGATTGGGCCCCATTGAGCAGCTCCCAGACTACAACCGGATCCGTAGCGACATGTTCTGGCTGCGTTTCTAGGCAAGAAGGCTGTACCGGCAAGAGGGCTGGGTCAGGGTTCATGGTCCCTCCCCACCACAAACATGCCACCTTGGCTCTTCAGACCTGTGTGCAGATTACCTTACCTCCAATAAAGTCCTGTGTTGAGAAAAAAAAAAAAAAAAAAAAAAAAAAAGCCAAGCCCTCCTAGATTAGGTGACCTACAGTTTATATGCAGCCAACTGACCTGTGAGGGTCCTAAAGAGATAATGAGGGCAGCCCAGGCGGCTCAGTGGTTGAGCACAGCAGCCTTCAGCCCAGGGTGTGATCTTGGAGACCTGGGATCGAGTCTCATGTCAGGCTCCTGCATGGAGCCTGCTTCTCCCTCTGCCTGTTTCTCTCCTCTCTCTCTCTTTCTCTCTCTCTGTGTCTCTCATGAATAAATAAATACAATCTTTAAAAAATAGATGATTGTTATTAATTACTAATATTGCATAATTTATTTCCCACAATAGTAATCCAATTCACCTCTATTTTTTCTTTCCTCTGAGAAGTCCGTAAAATTTGAAAGTAGGTAAATTAGTTGATCTCAAAAAAAGGGCCCAGTTTAAAAACATTTTTGATTATAGTACTGTATCATTGAAACAATCTTCAAAGAAAAAGAAGGAATAGAACATGATCCATAGGTTCAAATAGATCTAAATAAATTCCTACACAGGACAAATTTTAGTATATAATGAAAAATACATTTCTGTCAATCAGAAACTATTTAAAATTTAGCATTGATTCCATTTCTTTACCCAACTTGAATTGTGTTGTCTTCCGAATTTCCTTACCAGATCTTGTCTTTCCAAATTCACATATTTTTTGTGTTAAATTTAAGCTTTTATTTAAAATAATACCATCAAATTAGATTTTAAATTACCTTAAGCATTATACAATCTCTGTTTCTTTATAGTCTTACATATTATAGATCTATTAATGTCTGTAGATTGTTTTTTTTATATATATATATATGATTGGTACAACATTTCAGCTAGTTACCTAAGGCTGGCCCATGTCTAAACCAGGTTGAATAAATGTAATTTATATTTTTAAAAGTTATGTAATTATACACATTCTAAGTCATTAAACTACTCATTAAATTATATTTCATTTCATGGTATCTTACTTAACAAATTTCTTTCTCTTTTTTCATCTGAGTTAACATTTCTGTAAAAGGTTATCTACAAAATATTCTGACTGATAAACTACTTAGAGTTCCTCCTAGGTAGAATATTCTGCTTCTAACCCTGTAAGATCTGCAGCTAATGCTCATTTTTGGTTCTTTATCTTTTAAGCTGTACATTTTTTTGTCTCATTAGATGAATCAGAGGGATATCATAGTGTTCTTTGTGGAGTCAGAAAGAATTGTTCATGGCAAATTTTAATATTGAAGCTATATCCATGCACAAATGCACATGCCCAGATTGTACTTTTAAACCCTTTTATTTTGAAATGTAAATCGTGGTTCTGTAATGGGAGTCTCTGACAGCTTTCACTGTGTTTGAGACTCTGAAGTGAATTTAAGTTTATGTAATCTCATATTAAAGCAGAAGGAAATAAGGTAGAAAAAAAAACATACTTTCTTCAAGACTTAGATTTCTGAGGTTAGTTTCATGTCTCATCCTCAGTAACCTCAGGTGCCATAGCAACAAAATATTCTTTACGATTGAGAAAATTCCACCTGCTAGATATGCTGCTGATTTAATGGATAATGGTTAGGGAAGTGAAGTAAGGCAATCTCCTCACACTCTCCTTTAGGATCCATAGATCCTTGATAGCCACCTGCCACCTTATCTTTGCATCCAACAACATATTTCTCAAACTTATTTTGATGTTTTCTATGAAGAAAGAGATGCCATGTCCTATTGGATGATTTTTAAAACTGAGCACCTACTGTGTGCCAGGTTGGGCCACATACAAATATTTTATTACCTTCTAATTTTGAATTCCAACTTGGGAAGGATTAGGGAAAACAATTAAAAAAAGAAACCATTTTTACTTCTTCACAATATAAATTTTATGTTTTCAAAATATCTTCAGTGGATCACACAATCAAGTTAACTGTCATGTATAAACTATTCTGCTTGGTAAAATAATGACTCTAAAAGATACCCATGTCATAATCATAGAATCTATGAATACATTTTCTCACATGGCCAAAAGGACTTGGCAGATGGAAGTAAGTTGAGGATATTGAGATAATAATATCATCTTGAATATCTAGATTGGCCTGATGTAAGCACAAGAGTTTTGTAAAAGGGAATCAGATATGATGATGAAAGTAGAAGATGGAATAATGTGGGGCTGGGAGCCAGGGAAGGACAAACTCTTCCACCACACTAGAAAAAGCCAGGAGATGAATTCTCACCTCTAGCCTCCAGAAGGAATGCAGCCTCACAGCAGCTTGGTTTTAGCCAAGTGAAAGTAATTTCTGATTTTGTATCTTTAGAATTACAAAATAATAAATTTGTGTTGGTTTCAGCTTCTAAATTTGTGGTAATTTGTTACAGCAGCAATAGAAAACTAATACATCCGTAATCTCCCACATTTGTCTTTTTTTTCTCTCCTACTATAGTTGTCATTAAGAGATAATACATCTCAGGAGTCTCCACAAAAAGTTGTAACCCCTATAGCCTGCTTCTAAATTCATCTACACATACCTTCCAGGAGAAATACAAGACATAATTTAAATACTCCTTACATTTATCTTTTTAGCTGTGCTGCTGTTGTTGCATTCAAACATAAGCAAAACAAAATTATTTTAATATGTGCTTAAAAATAAAACCTCTGTAATTGTTATGGTTCACTCTTAAAATAGAGGTCATATCTCAACCAATCTTTTTTATTATAAATAAATGACTATAAAATGATGAGAAATCATTTTTAAAAAAAATTTTCAGTGTATCTGTTTTATCATTCCATAATCCAAAAAGATTTAAAAATTTTTTTTCAGTGTATCTGTTTTATCATTCCATAATCCAAAAACCATTGCTAGTTTTTAGCAATATCATTTCTGAGAGTAAGAGAAGAGAACACTTAAGAGTACATATGCATCTGTGTATAGATACACACACATACACACCTTTATTAGCAATTAGATACAAATTAAGCATCAGGAGCCACCCAAAGGAAAAAACATTTTTCTTGCCAAATCTGAAAACACATTTTCAAAACACCTCAAATGCCTCTTGTATCAAAACTGGAAGAGACTTTAAAACAATATTTCAGATAGCAGAAAAGGAGGCAAGAATGGCCCTATGTATTTTGCTTTATACGTTATTTAGCTAAATATCCTGTAATGGGTCTGACGAATGTCACTTCTAATATTTTTTCATTCAAATAAAATAAAAATGAGTAGATAACTGAGTAAAAAAAAAATCACGAAATTTAAATGTTAAGGGTATCAGTAAAAGCAGGAAATATGGGAATTCAGGATATATTCTTGCCCTACTTTTTTTAAAAATGATTTTATTTATTTATTCATGATAGACATAAAGAGAGAGAGAGAGAGGCAGGAGACAGGCAGAGGGAGAAGCAGGCCCCATGCCGGGAGCCTGGCATGGGACTCGATCCCGGGACATCAGGATCACACCCTGGGCCAAAGGCAGGCACCAAATCTTATCCCACTTTTATAAAACTTATGTTCTCTCATTTCTGAGTAAGTTATAGAGTTAATTTTGCAAGGTTCATCTGCTTTTCTCATACTATTCCTAATTTCCTCTCTATACTTTGTCTCCCCCTTCCTTAGCAAACCACCCTGACTTAATTTTGTAAAATTAAAATGCTAATACAGGTTCCATCATTTATTTTAGTTATAAGGAGTAAACTAGAATGTTTCTGTTTGTTGTATAATATTGGGCCCCAACTCAAATGGAGGCTACTGGGAAAGAACGTTTTGCATATCAAAACCAGACAGAATGAGAAAAAATTTAATTGAACATCAGTTAATTCATACACTTAACAAAAATTTTTAAAAGATTTTATTTTTAAGTAATTTCTACACCCAATATGAGACTTGAACTCAAAACCTGGAGATCGAAAGTCATACACTCTACTGACTAAGCCAGTCAGGTGCCCCAACAAATAGTTTTTGAGCATCAAATGTATGTCAGACATGAGGATTGAAGAAACAATGTTGGTCAAATTTGTCCTCACAGAGCTTAAATATGTTTAGAATATTAAAAATGCTGTCCAGATATCTCCCCGACTTCTGATTGCAATACTTTTTATCTAAATCACTATATTCTTCTTAAAATCTATGTGATAGTATATATAATCTCCCCATGACTAATCAAAATAGGAAGTGAGAGTCTCCTTCCAGAGTGCCAGTCAATAATTGACTATGTCTTCACTTCTCCCTTTGATGTTTATGAAAGAGATTAAACTATCTCTTTTTTGGGGGGGTTGTGGGGTGGTTATTGTTTTTTGTTTGTTTGTTTTTTTACAACTTAAGCCTTCTGTAAGTACATGAGAGCCATGGTTTTTGCTCATTTACCCACTTAAGATTATACCTGCCTTCTCTAAACTGTCCTTGAAAGAATGTGAAGTGGAATCATTTGGCCAAACTCTCCAGTTGCCACACAATTATATAGATTTATCTTCCTTTCCCTTGCAAGAGGTGTTAAAGTTCATTTGCAAATAACTTGTTCACATAAAAAACAAAGAACTACCAACAGACATTATTGATTCCAGAACTAATCTGGCACATGTTAATTGTCGGTTACTAATTCTTAATGTAATCCTTCAAACTCTGGAAGCATAATGATCTCAACACTTTAAAACTTTAAGAGGTCTTTCAAAATGAAAAGTGTTATCTTCTCTTGTTCAGATATTAATAAATATTTTGTTAACTTCATTTTTGTGCTCCTAGCCTACTTCTTTAATTGACATGCTCTTTCCTTTGTGTGTTAAAGACATTTTTATAGATTTAAAAATATATACCGTTTCTTTTGTTATATAGGGTTTAATAATTTTTTGAGTTTTCTTTTTTTATTTTAACTTAATTTATATAGTTGGGGCAGTGTAATTTTATTGGCATCGCATTTGATTCACAGATAAATTTAGGGAGAACTGACACAATGTAATTGAGTGAATACACTCAGAAATTTGATATGGTTCATATTCTAATAAATTTATGACCCTTAGAAGATGTTTAATCTTTTTCCTTCATTTTATTCCTTAGTATTTAATATTTTTGTTTGCTATAATACATGGGATCATTTTAATCAATACATTTTTAAATGAAACTTATAAGTATATGTTACATCCTTTTGAGTTTGTGTACATATTTTATAATTGATTACTTTATTTAGTTATTAAGCCATTTTGTCTGGCATTTAATATTATGATTTAAGTTAGAACAAATTAATGTATTTATGTATGAAGAAAAAGGTAGGGAAAATGATCAGTGGTAGATTCTATCCTCAATCTTGAGATTCAATGTTTTAGATACATCTGGATATTGGTTACATTTTGTAAACTTTGTCTGCAATATTGTGAGCCCGTTTTTCCAATATGTCCATAAAAGGTGTAAATATAGAGTTGGCTTTCCAAAAATAGTAGCCATTAGCCACAGGTTCTTACATAATTTTTAGTTAATTGAAATCAGTTGCTTAATCACTTCACATTAGACACATTTGGATTGTTTAAAACTTAGAGGAGAAACTATTTTGTAGGAGAGAGAGAATTTTTTTTAAAGTAACAAATTACCACAAACTGAGTGGCTTAAAAATAATAGAAATGCATTCCCTAGAGGCTAGAAGTCCAAAATTGTGGCTATTGGAAAGAATCTGTTCCATGTCCTTCTCTTAGCTTCTGGTATTACTAGTAATCCTTGGCATTTCTTGGTTTATAGATGCATCACTCCAATTTCTGTCTCTGTTATCACATGCATTTCCCCTGTGTCTCTGTCTCCATTCTTCCTTTCTTAAAAAGGGACAAGTCATATTGGATTAAAGCCTCATCCTGCTCCAGTACGACCTCATCTTAACTTCAATGATCCTATTTCCAAATGAGGTTGCATTTTTAGGTTCTGGGTAGGATATACATTTTAGAGGAAACTCTAATCCAGTATGGTCCTCAACTGTTCTCTATTAGGATCCATGCTCTTTCAGATGTATAAAGTGTTCTTCCACTTATGAATAAGCTGACCACATGAATCCATAGACCAACAGACTTGCTTCTGAAAATTGTTCATCTTAGTTTGCATATGGTTTTGATTACAGTGCCCTTTGCCTCTTCCTTGAGCAATACTCACCCCAAATCTTTACTCCTCACTTTGACATTGGATTCCTTCAGTTTCCTGAGATTTCTTTACTGTGCTACTTCCTGCAAACCTAGTTCAGAAAGGTCTATTCTTGATATATAACACAATGTATATTTCCTCTTCCACTTCTGATTTGGTGGCTTTGAAATGCTACTAATTCATGACAGTGAAAGGGTAATTGATTTTAAATATGTGTATGTCTAAATAATGTCTTCTAATAGAGACGGGCATTTGCCAAATTACCCTTAACTAAATAAAGCTGAGTTCTTCCACTAGGAAAGTCATCCTATTTTTCTTGAATGAGGTATAGGTGAACATGATAAAAAAAGGAATAAGTCTCCTGTCTAACCACCTAGAGAAGAAAATTAAATCTTGGGAATTGTTTGGCTTGTTTTTGTCAGAGTTGGATTGATTTCATATATTTGTTCCACTAGGGCACTTACTTTAAGTGACAGAAAAGGCCAAAGTGAAATTCTTCCCTATTGATTTTACAAGCACTAATAACAAAATAAGTACCTTAAAAAAGAGATTAAACATTAATTTAAAGATGAAAGGTTAAATACATGAAATACTCAGAGAATCCAATGAAAGGGAAATAAATCAAGAGAAATCTACAAAGAATGGAACATGGAGAAAATTAATATATAATTTTGGTAACTAAAGGCGGATATACAAATAATAACTGTCTAATCAGAAGAGAGAAATCTGTCAGTAAGGAAAGTACTATCTTTTAATTAATTAGTTAAAATTAATTTTAGAGAGAAAGCATGCCAGTGGGAGTTAGGAGAGGGAGAAAGAGAGTTTTAAGCAGACTCCATGTTCAGCATGGAGACTTATGCAGGGCTCCGTCTCACAACCCTGAGATAATGACCTGAGCTGAAATCAAGAGGTGGGTGCTTAATGAACTGAGCTACCTAGGTACTCTGGAAAGCACTATGTTATGACAGTCATTCAAAGATGTATGGATTGGTTCAAAAGGTATCACTAAAGATCAGGGATTGAATGTGGGCCTGACACAAGAGACTTGGTTACAAGTCCATATAAGAAATATTGAGACCCCCAGATCTCCTCCACAGTGATCGTAGAAAATCAGAAAGATTAACGGAGGGTGAAGGACACTAGGCCTATTGTAGTATGGCATATTACACTCATAAGAGGATGATGAAAGTGAATATTTACATGATGAATTCTGATTCCCAGCACCCATCTCTCAGTCATGTCTAGAATGTTAGCAGACTGGATTATTCTTCAAGATATGGGAATAGAAATTTTCTTCTCAAAATCCAGCCACTGCAAAAAAAAAAAAAAAAAAGATATTTATGTTAGTGGTCCCCAATGAAATGGTCCTGTCAGATTAGCCAAAAAAGAAGTTCACATTTGATGTATTAAAATTGCTCCCATAATTTCTAAATAGCTTTTTAGTCCTTCATTATTCACTCTAAGCAGTCAAGGATGCATTATGTAAGAAATAACTTCAAAGATAAAGACCGGAAGGAAGGAAGGAAGGAAGGAAGGAAGGAAGGAAGGAAGGAAAGAAGAACATCAACAAAACTAAGAGGAAAAGCTATTTTGTAGGAAGGAGAGAACTTGAAAAAAAAAGAGTAAAAATAAAAATTATTATTATTCTCAGAGAGATTGATGGATAATATCCTTAAAATAAGAGCAGCTGTTATAAAAAAGAAATTTTGTAAGATCAATAATTAACTCTTACAAATATAAAGCTTAATAGCAAAAACATTTAAAATATAAGAAATAGTGAAAGGGATTATAGGGAAAGGGGGGAAAATGAGTGGGAAAAATTAGAGAGGGTGACAAAACATGAGACTCCTAACTCTGGGAATGAACAAGGGGTAGTGGAAGGGGTAGGTGGGTGGGGGAATGGAGTGACTTGGTGATGGGCACTGAAGGGGGCACTTGACAGGATGAGCACTTGGTGTTATACTATATGTTGCCAAATCACACTTCAATAAAAATATACATATATAAAATAAAATAAAATTTAATAGAAAGATTGAGAGATATGTTCCTGAAAATAGAGTAAAAATGTAAAAAGATAAAAAATTATTTTGAAGATGTTTTGGACAGTGAATTTCAACCCAGGTTTTACCAAGCTAGAAATACTTTGGAAGTACATCAATGAAAACTTACACATCTAAATTTAAAAAGAAAGTTCTTGATATTAAAAAATTAGGACTATTTTAATTAAGAAAAATGACGATTATGAACAGTTGATACTTAAAACCCTTATGACAATGATGAAAATCACACATTTGTCTTGGCAGTATCCTGAAAGGTAAAGTGGGGACTTGTCTGAGACTGAGGAAAACAGGACTAGATCTATCCTTACCCCTACCCTAATGAATAACAAATATGCCACTTACCTCACTGTCATCCAATTTCCTCATATTGGGTTGTTGCTCTTTGGATTTCTTTAAAGTTCAAATGTCCTATGATTTAATACTAAATCTTCACTAATACTGTAGAATGTGTGTACATATACATAGATATTTTATATATCTGCTTTCCCTAGCTTCAGATGGACATGCACATCATAGTGCTGTCATTAAACTGCTGAGTTATTCACACTGGACAGTTTTCCAGTTTAACTATTCACTCCTGGGTCCTGCCAGTTCTGTCTTGTTTCAGGCCTGCTGTGCTGTTGCCAACTACTCAGTGGGACATCAGAATGACAGTGAATTGGCAGAAAAGTTGATAAATGATACAGAGTGAGGGCCACTTTGAAGTCCTGCAGAGTCACCAGAAATGCCACAGTGAAACCAAAACAATGAGAAGTAGGGGGCAGAGCATGAACCACCACAAAAACTGGTCCTTAATGGATAGAAAAACAGTTCCCAGAAAAAATTATTAACAGGGAAAGGAGACGGTACCAGAAGAGAAAAGACAAAAAATAATAGAGAGTATATAAATCTTTTAGTTTTATTCATATAGTTTTCTAAAATTCACGATGGGTTAGCCTCAGAGGCTTTCCATTTAGGACATTGCTGAGGCTGCTGTTCAACGTGTCCACCTATAAATTGTGAGATGACAGTGGTGATAGACACTCATTATGTGGGCTTTTATTCTGAGCGTCGTCCCCGCTGTTTCATCATCTGTTTCATTTTTGAAAAGTACACTTGACTACTGAAGAAAGGGTCAGAAAAAGTAAAGGGCACAGTGATGATATCTATTTAGTGATATGTGAATCCACTTGATGTGAATTCTCAAAAGTAGAAGTGAAAAAACGTGATCTAATCATAGGAAAACACCAAGAGTATCAGGTGCAAGTGTATCAAGCAACACGCCCTGGCAGAAACAAACCTCATTAGGGCAGCATCTGTTTATTGGGCCCCAGAATCAATGATAGAGACAGGTAAGACCTAAAGAATAAGTGTCAGAGTCTGTAGGAATTCTTTATACAGAGACTTTATCAGGACGGCAAATTACTTTTGAAGAAAATTGTGTGCACTCTAAAAGGAAAACAACTTTTGCTTAAAAGAAAAAATATATACATACATATATAATAAAAATTTAACGATCAACCAATAGATAAATAGCTAGCTAGCTAGCTTAAGGTCAGTAATATAAATTATGGAAGTAGAATATATATATATATATATATATATATATATATATATATATATATATATATATAATATATTATATATAACTCTTAGCTAAGAGATTATGATCAATCTTAGCCCCTATAGCTAAGCAGGCTGTCCTGGTCTAGTGATTCTTGGTACTACATCTGTTCCAGGAAAGCCTTCTACTCTGAACAACCAGTTGTTATTTTCTCCTGTGAATTTTCTCAAAGCATTACCTTCAAAAGCATTGCGTCCTATCTTTTGGAGGGTATATATATCTCAGTCCTCAAATCTGGGTGCACATGATACCTCACTTCATTTATATATTGAATATATATAAACTCAGTGTGTCAATTTGCTGTATCAGTTCTCTAGGAATTCATTAAACACCAAAGTATTCATGAACATGGGGTGGATATGGGTATACTAGAATCTGGTCTTGCACAGGATTGGTTCAGGCAGGCATCTGCTGGGATATCTCTCACTCCTCTTGGCAATACAACTTTAGATCTAGCAGCCTTCACAGTTGATTCTGTGCCATGCATTGGCACACAGAAATCATTCTGCCCCTTCCAAGTCATGCTGGGGCAGAGGAATATCTCTGAAATTACTGAAGTCAATATATGCCCAAGCTCATCACAGAAATATTTCCACCCTTGGGTGTTGCCTGCTGTTTATGGCATAAATCTCCTCAGCTCTCAGAACCAGATGCTCAATTGATATTTTTCCTATCTCCCTGTTCTCTGCTAGGGAAGTGAGGCATGGAGTCTCCCTCTCAATTGACCCACTAACTGTGCACTCTTATCATTTGTACTCCGATCCCTGGCATTTACTGTCATCTTTTGTCAGAGTTGCAGGGTCCTTAAATATACCAATCTTATAGCATATTGTTTCTACCCTAAATTCTGTCTGTAAGTGGAATCTTTTCATTTCCATGAAAGCAAGTGTCTCTTAAGTAGTTTTAGACTCAAGACAGGTAACATAAGTAAATCTAGTAGTTGTAAGATAATAAAGATGACTGATATTGTGCTCAGTGCTGGAGAGACAAAGGCTTGGGCTGAGACTAAGGCTATTGAGAGAGCATGTGTCCCAGGCAAACCAGACAGCTGATAACTAGATCCTTCTACTGGTGCCATGTGGGAATATTGCCCCAGTTGCAATATTGGAATCTTCTAGAGAAGCCAGAAAGCTAGATATAAATATTAAATTTTCTAATTTCAAGTATTGGCCACTGTTTCTAGTTTAAAACAATGTGTGGGCCAATGTTAACTAACCAACAAAACATTTTCTCCAGGCAAGATTTGGCCTGAAGCCTGCTAACTGGAGACCTCTACTTTAAATACTTTGCACCTTTAGAAATTGAAGCCAGGAAGATTCCTTAGCTTCTGCTTTTCATGAGCAGAGAATGGCCTAGTTGTTTGAATAAGGGGAGGAAAAGAAGGGAAATTCTGGGTTAAAAAAAAAAAAAGTAAGTTAATAATTCAGTAAAATCATACCACTGTAGGCTAATTTTTTAAAATTTTGAAATAATAGGGAAATATGCAATATATGAGGCTGATGTGGTCTCAAAACCTAGAAATCAAATATATTGGGATAGTTTTAACACCCCAATTTGTGAGTTGATGAGTTGTTAATAGTTTATGAGAATACTTATAAGAGTTTCTTCAGTTTGGAAAGGACACAAAACAAAAACAATAATTTTTGAATGATAAATAGCCAATAAAAACTGAAATAATTATTGATGATTTCCAAGAGGAGTATTAGAATGGTTTGCATTCTTGATTATCACTACTGGAATGACATCCAGACCATTTTCTGAGAGGAGAAAAAATGCTTAATGGCAGACGACTGGCTAATGCTTAGCCAAAACCTAGTTGGCTACATAGTAACTTTCAAATCTTTTCTCTTAAAGCCTATTTGAGAAAGAGAATCTGATAATTTGTAATTCCATGGTTTACTCTTTGAAGTGTACTCCTGAAGTACATAGTGAAAACAAAACAAAAAAAAAAATGGAGAAAAATGCAAGCATTCAAATGCCAGGCATAGGATATTTATTTACATGAAATATTTCCTTCAATTAGTTTAGTCCAAGAAATTGTCTAAGAATGAATTCTTTTCTTAGCAAGGAACAAAGATTAATTTATTCTTTAGCACATACAAAACTTACAAATAATGTCCATTTTTCCCAATTGTCATTAGTTTTTCTGGAATGTACTCTGATTTTTACTATCATTTCTTCATCAGGGGAGAAAATTCCTCTATGTTCCTAGTTTACTGAGAGTTTTCATTATGAATGGGTTTTGGATTTTGTGAAATGCTCTTTCTGCATATATTGGTATTATTATGTGATTTTCATTTTTTAGTTTGTTGATGTGATGGATTACATTAATTAATTTTTGAATGTTGAACTAGCCCTGTGTACCTGGGATAAATATCACTTGGTTGTGGTATATAGTTTTAAATAATTTTTTGCAGTTGATTTGCTAATATTTTACTGAGGATATTTGCATGTATCTTCATGAATTTGCATATTTATCTTCACTTTTTTTTTTCTCTTGTAATGTCTTTGTCTAGTTTTAGTATTAGAGTAATGATAGCCCCATAGAATGAGTTAGAAAGTCTTCCCTCTGCTTTCATCCTCTGAAGGGGACTGTAGAGAATTAATATAATTTCTTTCTTAAGTGTTTGATAGAAATCACCAGTGAACCAATCTTGGCCTGGTGCTTTCTGTTTGGGAAGCTTTAAAAATAATGATTCAATTATTTAATACATATACGTCCTTTCAGATAGTCTATTTCTTCTTGTGTGAATATTGACTGATGTGTTTTCTAAGGAATTAGTCCAATCATCTAAGTTATTAAATTTGCAGGCATGTAGTTGTTTGTCATATTATTTTATTATCCTTTTCATTTCCGTTGCATTTGCAGTGATGTCCCCTGTTTCACTTCTGGTATTAGGAATTTGTGTTCTCTCTCTCTCTCTCTCTTTCTCTTCCTTCTCTCTGTCTTTTTCTCTTAGGTAGTCTGGCTGGAAGATTATTGGTTCTATCTTCAAAGAACCAGCTTTTTGTTTTGTTGATTTTCTCTAATAATTTCCTCCTTTCAATTTTATTGATATCCACTCTAATTCTTTTTTTTTTATTTCTGCTTACTTTGGATTTACGTTACTTCTCTTTATACAATTTTGTAAGGTGGACATTTGGATTCTTGATCTTAAATCTTTCTTCTTTGGCATCATTCTTTTCCTTTTAAATATCTGATAATATTTTTTGGTATTTATTTCCTTAATATAAAAAGGTATATACACAAATTGGCTTTATATTTAATGATTAATATTCAAATACTACATTTCATCCTTATCTGATACATCATAAAATGTATATTATTACATTGAATGAAGTTCAAAATTTGGCAGGTGCAGATTTTATAAGCAGCAATAACTGAAAGACCAACAAGCCGGGCTGCATTTGGCACTTGAGTCTTTAAGCAACAAAGCAAGGAGCCCTTTCTCTCCGTAACCAAAAAACAACAATAACTATGTGAGTTAATTATGCATGAAATGATTGCACCTGCACTTAATTGTAGATGCAAAAAGAAAATTAGTAGAACTCTTTTTGAATTGGCTTTACATAAGTATTTTTCTTTTATTGTTGTTATTTATTTGAATTTGATTAGAAGCTGTAAATACAGCCTGTTTAGTATATAAAGAGCTCTTATGCGTGTATATTGGTAAGTGATCCATGTGCCCATCATTCATTGAGGAAATTTTCAAGATGATTCCTGTTCACTGGCTAGGTGATTTTTCACCTAGAATCTAGGCATAAAATTATTTAATGTGTTTTTAAAATCCTCTGTGAGGAGAAATAACTTAATATTACTTTGATCTTATCTTATTATTTAGTTTCTTTTCCAGAATTCTTACTGCAATGCATAAAGGATACTGTTGTTTTTTTCCTTCCTTTCTCCCTCCCCCTCTCTCTACCCTCCATCCTTCCTTATTTCCTATCTAAGAGTGTCTTGTATGGTTTTGATATCAGGATAATACTGGCCTCATAGAATGAGTTGAAAGAATATTTCCTCTTGTGTTTTGTAAAAGTGTTTGTGAAGAAATGGTGCTAATTTTTCTTTAAATGTTAAGATTTCACTAGTGAATCCATCTAGGCCTATACTTTTCATTACAGAAAGTTATTTTTTTTAAACTAATTCAATCACTTCATGTTTTACAGGTCTATTCAGATTTTCCATTTCTTCTTGAATGAGTTTCATAGTTTGTGCCTTTCTGGTAATTTATTCATTTTACCTGGGTTATCTAATATGTTGGCTTTGGTTGTTAATAATATCATCCTATAATCTTATTTATTTCTCTAGCTTATACAGTGATATCCCAAATTTATGTCCTGTTTAGTAATTTAAGTCTTCTCTCCTTTTCTCTTGGTCAGTGTAATACGTGTAAGGTTTCTTAATTTTGTTGAACTTTCTGAAGATTTTTCTAAGAAGCAAGATTTAGTTTGTTAATTTTCTATTTTATTGTTGTATATGTCATTTACTTCTTCTTTAATATTTATTATTTCCTTCCTTATGTAGTCTTTGGTTTTCTTTTTCTAGTTTCTTAAGGCCTTATTGTTGGGTTATTGATTTGAGATCTTTCTTTTAATGTAGGCCTTTAGGATTATACATTTCTTTGTAAAGACTGTTTTAGCTCCATCTGATAACTTTTGGTAGGTTATATTTTCATTTTTATTCATCTTAAAGATATTTTCTATTTTTACTCATTATTTTTTTCTTTGAACCATTGGTTAGAGGTGTGTTGTTCAACTTCCATATATTTGTGAATTCCCCATATTTCCTATTATTATATATAATTTACTTTCATATTTATTGAATAACATAATTTGCATGATTTCAGTCCTCTTAAGTGAATTAGTTTTTTTTGATGACCTAACATATAGTCTGCTCTGGACAAAGTTCCAGGTGCAGTTGGGAAGAATATGTATCGTGCTTACCTTGGGTGTAATGTTCTATAAATGCCTGGTAGTTTTAGTTTATTTGTAGTGTTATTCAATTCTTCTATTTCCTTGATGACCTTCTGCCTGGGTACCTATACATTATTGAAAGTAGGGTATTGAGGTCTGTCTTATTTTTCTTACTTTTTATTGATGTATACTCGAAGTATTATTTTGAATTGTTACTTTCTCCCTTCAATTCTATCAGTTTTGCTTCTTGTATTTTGGGGCTCAGTTGCAAGAGATATGTGCTTATAGTCATAATTTCTGGATGAATTAGCACGTTTATCAATATGAAAAAGCTTTCTTTGCTCCTAGTAACAATTTTTGTCTTAAAATCTATTTTGTCTGATATTATCTTAGCCACTCCAACTCTTTATTTCATATTTGCTTGATATATCCTTTTTCACACTTTTACTTGCTGTTCCTTATGCTATTTTTCTTGAGTATTTTTATTAGTGGCTATCCTGGTAAATACAATTAACACCTTAATTTGAGCTATCTAGTTCATAGTAATACTAACTTAACTTTAAAAAGTCTGCTCTAATAGGGGTTCATTTCCTCCTTAATCCATTTTGCTATTATTATTACCCAAACTATGTCTTCATTACCTATAAGCCTATCACCACATCATTATAATTATTGCCTTATGCACATGTAGTTTAATTCTGGTAGGGGAAGAAAAGAATTACAAACAAACAAACAAAAAAACTTAATACTGTCTATTATGTCTACCTGTGTAGCTAATTTTCCTGGTGCCCTTTACTTCTTTGTGTGGATTAAAGTTTCAGTCTAGTGTCCCTTCATCTCAGCCTGAGGATTTCCTTTAGTATTTCTTATAGAGCAAGTGCTAGTTAGCAACAAATTCTCTCATTTAAAAAAATATAAAAATGTCTTAATTTTTTATTCTTTTTTGAAGGATAGTTCTGATAGATATAGAATTCTGAAAAAAGTTTATTTTTGAATTCAACACTTTGAATATGTCACTCTATTGCCTTCTGGACTTTTAAATTTAGCTATTAATCTTTTGCAGACTCTTTGTAAATGATGAGACATTTTTCTGCTTTCAAGATTCTTTGTTTTTGTTTTCAAAAATTTAATTATGCTGTACCTAGATGTGGATCTCTTTGAGAATAGCCTACTTTGAGCTCACTGTACTTCTTGGATGTGTAGATTAATTTTTTAAATTGAATCTGGGAATCTTGAGCCTTTATTTTTCATATATTCTTTCTGTCACTTTTACTTTCTCTTCTATGTCTGGATTTGCATTATGCATATGTTGGTGTGCTTTTTGGTATCTCACAGGTCTCTGAGTCCCTGTTGATCTTCATTTTTCTTTTTGTTCTTAAGATTAGGTCATCTAAAAAAGATTAGATCATCTCATTTGACACATTTTCAGATTTGCTTATTCTTTTTTCTGCCACTATAGACCTGCTGTTGAACTCTTATAAAATTTTCATTTCATTTATTATACTTTTCAACTCCAGAATTTCTATTTGCTTTTTCTCCCCTCTAATTTCAATTTCTTATGTATGTTCTATTTGGTGAAGTATATATTCTGCTTTCTTTGAATTCTATAGACATGATTTCTTTTATTTTTTGAACATATGTATATAATAGCTGATTCAAAACCTTTGTCTAGGGACACCTGGGTGGCTCAGTGTTGAGTGTCTGCCTTTGGCTCAGGGTGTGATACCAGGGTCCTGGGATCGAGTCCCACATCAGACTCCTCCACAGGGAGTCTGCTTCTCCTTCTGCCTATGTCTCTGCCTCTGTGTGTGTGTCTCTCATGAATAAATACATAAATACAATCTTTGAAAAAAATAAAAACCAAAACCTTTCTCTAGTAAATGCATCATCTCTATACCTATAGGAACAGATTCTATTACTTTTTCCTTGTATTTGGGCCATATTTTCCTATCTTTGTATGTAATATATGTATGTATATATATTGTAATATATGTATGTATATATAGTGCATATATTTGAAAACTGGAACTTTTAATTTATATAATGTAATAATCCTTGGAGTCATTCCTCTCCCTCCCCAGGATATATTATTATTATTGCTGTTTGTTATTATTGTTGCTATTGCTGATTTTTTAGTGCTTTACCTGTATTAATTCTGTAAAGTCTGTAGTTTTGTCTTGTATAGTCACTTACTTAATTTAGTGGTCAAAGACTGATTGAACAGAGATTTCTTAAAATCCCTAGCACATTAGTTCTTCCATTTTTGCCTAAGGAGCTCTTAATCTATGTTGGGGTAGGTTTTCATTGTTCTAGAGCTTTATAAACTTTACCTTATAAACTTTATTCTACTTCCTGCCTGTTCAGAGCTTCAAGATCAGAAGGTCTGAGAGATTGGATGTCTTCAGGTTATTCCTGGTCATTAGCACAGTCCTGTACATATGCATGACCTTCTAGATTTCCAAGAATTTTTCAGTTCCTCATGTACTTCCCTTCTCCCAGATTTCCTTTTAAATTTGTTGACCAAACTCTTTTGACTCCAAATGATATCACAACTTCATGTAACTGTGTGTTAAATCATTGCCACTTATTTTTTAGATAAACAGAAGAAGATATAGCTTTCCCATCAAGTGAGCTCTGAATCAGTCAAATAAAGGGTCAAATAAAGATAAGCTTTTGCATGAGGGTTTTCCAGAAAACTCTAGGCAGATCAATATTGATAGTACTCTGGGGGTGACCTCCAAACCCATTCTTCCTCCTCAGTGGCTGCTAGGCTCCTAGTTTTCACTGGGACCATGGTTATGAGGCTGCTCATTCTCTATACTCCTGGTAATCTGTGAAGAAGGGATGGAAAGAGAGCTTACTATTCTTACTGAGATTCAGCCAGTTTTCTTAAATAAATATTCCTCAAATTGCTTAAAGGCCTTCAGTTAATTTCTAGAGTTCTGAAAAAGTTAATTTTTATAATTCCTCTTATGCCCTCATTATTTTTCTGTAGAAGGAGGTTTTTAGAGGTACTTACTCCATCCTTCTGGAAGTACTTATCTTTGGTGGTATTAATTTTGATCACTTGGTATATCTATCAGGCTTCTACATTTCAAAATTATTTTTCTTATAATTAATAATTATTTTGTGCAGAGGTACTTTGGGTCGATGAAGTTATCCTGTTTCTAATTGAAATTTCTATTTATTCATGAATTTATGGATTCCTATTTTATTCATTTTATTCAATAAATTAAATGATTACTGTCATTATCTATTTCAATAATTGAATCATCCCAAAGTTGCCCGATTGAGGCCATTGTAAGTAGGCTTTTGCCTTTTGTCATGTTCTCATCAGATTCTGAACATTTCTTCATTTCTATACAAGATATTCCAGATCATCTTTATCTTCCTTGCCTCACCCTGAAATAAATTATTTCTGTAGGGTCCTCTGATTCTTTTCAGTAGATAATGGTATATAGAAACCAAGACCTGAGTACTAGTTGTGCCTATCTTCATAAGAGTGTCATGTCTAAGCCTTTGCAGCTGACAGAGTTAAGGAATTTGTGTGTGTGTATTTCATATATGCATTGTACAAAAGCAAGCAAATATATGTACATACACATATGTATGTCATGCTTTCATATACATTCACTTCTAGAAATAGCTATATTTGTTGAAAACTCAGACTTTACCTCAATAACTCTAGTTCCATTAGCACCCAAAAAACTTTAATCTAATTTTCCTCCTTCTCATATATATTACACTCAGCCTCCAATAACTACTCTTATCATCAATACATTTACTTATTTAAACAAATCTTCCTTTATCTAGCCAAACTTCCATTGTCATTGCCTCCATGCTGACATCCTTTTCTTGTCAATGTCCCCTTTGCTTCATTTTGTTTTTTTGTTTTTGTTTTTGTTTTTGTTTTATTTATTTTTTTTCTTCATTTTGGTTCATACACTTCCACCAGGCCACACTCACATCCTCATCACAAAGGTGTTCTTTCCACTTGGCTCCAACATCCTGAGCCAAGCCACTGCCCCTACAAACACCCTCCTCCTGTGCACTAACTGAAACCCCACAGCTGACTTCTGTGTTACTCAGATATCCTCCTTACTCCCCTCGATTTATGAGACCCCCCGCACTGCACTGGATCTCCTCACTTATGAGGATGCTCTTCTTATCCCACTTAGGCACTGGCACTCTGTTGTTGGCCATCACCCACACAGAAGCCTTTTTCATCCTGCCTGGCTCTGACGCAATATATCTAGCTGTCTTCAGTGGAAACACCCTGCTTATGGCACTCAAGCCCCATACATACCCTGGAGCCAGGTCACCTCTCTGTGTTTGTGGTCTGTTTACTTGAGCGAATCCCTTATACGCAGCTACAAAGATTAAAATGTTCCCTGTGCTGAGTGCTACCTTGCATCACCCTGTATGATGGCTGTCAAAGTGAATTGATCAGAAAGTAAAAACAAGAGGAAGAGGAAAAGGAAGAAAGCATTTGGAAATTTCGTATCACATTTTTATGAAATATACCTTATATTCCAAAGCTACACATATGCAATTTGTCTAGTAAATTTGTCTCTGCATTTACACTTTTGGTACTCTGCCTTTTCTTTTTTAATTCTAAAATCTTTGACCAAGTGCTGCTATATTTTGTTTGTAGCATACATTTCTTAGCTTAAAGCAATTATTAAAGAATGAAGGCTAACAAAGTCAGTTACTTCAGATTTTTTAATTTAATTTATAGAAATAATATTCTTGTAACATTCAAAGGACTTAAATTGAGAGATATCCAACAAGGGAGTACAAAAACTGCTCTCATATACTACCCAAATACCTTTAGATTTTTACTGGCTTAAAATATAAATGTAAGTAATTTCTAAATAGATTTTACAGCCTCTTAAATTATTCACAATTAAACAAAATTTGGAAAAATACAGTCATTTGCAACAATACATAAATGTATTCTACATAGAAAATACAATATGCAGGAGCACCTGGGTGGCTCAGTCGGTTAAGCATCCAAGTCTTGATTTTGGCTCAGGTCGTGATCTCAGTGTCCTGGGATGAGCCCCACATTGGGCTCTACACTCAGTGGGGAGACTGCCTGGGATCCTCTCCCTCTCCTTCTCCCTCTGTTCCTCCCTCTGCTCTCTCTTTCTCTCTAATAAAAAAAAAATCTTAAAAAAATATAACATACATAAATAAGTATATTGTATTATATAGTATGTGTGTGTATCTATCATATAATCAGTCATGTTAATCTGATTTAGTATCTGTATGTTATGTGAATATAGATAGAAACACACAGTTAATGTATATGTTATTATGCATGTGTTTTTCAGAAGTACTCATTTTTTATTAGATTAAGAATTGAGGCTAGAAAGCTTGTTCCCTTTACTTGGAAGAACAAACAGTCATTGTTTACTTTTATTCTCAGAGCTGTCTTGCAAAAATAAAATAAAATAGAAAAAAAAATGAGTTTTCACAATGTGATAAGTCCTTCTCACTTTAAGCTGATGTCCAGAGAGAAATTAAGACAACAAGGAAAAATGAAAACCCACTAACACATTTCCCATTATTCACTGAATATACCTTTAACTGATCAAGTCAAGGAATGTTGAAGTCTGAATAAGAATATATCATGGCATCAACATTCTTAAAAAAAAAAAAAAAAAGGAGGGGGCCAAAGATAAAATATATTGTCAAAAAAATATATATATAGTCAATTGTTGATAATTATCATGTTAACCTATGAGAGTTTCATTGTGAGCAAGGATAGTTTAAAACTGGATTCTCTAGATTTGGGGGTATAATGGGATATTGGGATAATGGATTATTCCCTATATTTGTATCCAAATAAATCTTATAAAATTCTAAAAGTGAATTTCGGAAGCAAAACATGAGGAATTGTATTCCAAAAGCCATAATTGCAGCAAAATCAATTAGACAATTTTTCTTGATCGCATTTGAAGCTTTGACATCACACATTCCGTTTATTTGCTTCTGGCCTAATAATCCTCTGCATGCTGGGAAAAATCTTTGTTCTCTGATAGAAGTAATAAAGCTGTCTGCACGATTCCCTCTTGTGAGACATGGAGTGTTCCTATTTTATTTAATCTATTGGTGTGCAGCCTTTTCAAAGTAAATACTTCACACACACTGAACAGAGAAAGACATGCAAGGGGGCTGGCCCGAGAAGTGTAAAAATTAAAAAGTGCCCTGTGAAGAAATAATGATGGCTCTCTAAAAAATTAAATAAATAGGAATCTCAGGTCAAGCGGGCCTTGACTCTCATTGCTGCCGGAGTGTGCAGTGCTTCATATTCTCCCAACCCCCCTGTTCCATTCAGTTGTTCCTGTTGAATAGAAAGCATCGAGAAAATGAAGAGATCTAAATGCCAGCAGGAGACGAGCTGCATTCTTCTAGGCATGTCCTGAGCCTAGTCACCCAGAACAACTTGTGATCCCTGGACAAAGCCGTTCACAGCAGGTGGCCATATCAAGAAATTTTCCTCCTGGAATTAGATATTATCCCAGGAATCACTACTGAGTCAAACATAATGCCCCATCCTGCTGGGTCAAGTAGGATTCCATTTCAATTTCTTTACACAACGATGCGTTTCATCTTGTCTGCGTACAATGACAGTGCTCAGGCATGAAATAAATTGAAGTGCCTGAAAGGCAGAATTATCCCTTGAACCTGCAGCATTCCCAACCCCAAAAACATACATTGTCAAGTGAGTTCCAGATAAGCAGGATCTTCAGCAAGTGTTTGTGCTGGTTGGCTTCCTTTAATCATACTCCCTTTTGTAAAACGGATTTTCGAGGGGAAAGATAAATCATTGCTGAGGAAAAAAAAAAAAAAAGGTCATTTTAAAAAGGCTTAAGAGGTTCATTTTGTGTGGCTTTCCAAGGTGAAACAGGTAATTCAGGGTAGTGAAAGTCTTTTGTGATCAACTTAATGCATCCTTCATATTACGAAGAAAAAAACTATTGAAATAAAACTGAATAAAGTTCTTTACAGCAATGCTCCTGCAGATAGAAAGTGATTTCTTGTTTGCTAGGATACTATCCAAACTCTAGCAAATGAAAGTTTTTGTGGAGAAGCAGGTTTTCTTGCACAGTGTCTTCAGAAAATGTAGCAGTTTTCCAGGATGCCTGGCAGATACATTTCAGACTTTTATCAACAAGGTACCTTTGCCTCCAGAGCACCAAGCTGGCTTCAGTGTGGCTGCGTGGCCAGAGGATATTGTTCACCCCATAAGGTTATGTATGAGCCCTTTGGATATACAGACATAGGAGAAAATCCAAGAAATAGGCTTTTATTTTTCCGTTATGAGATGAAAGATATTTCTTTAGCAGTCAAATGTTTTTTAATCTTAAAATATATTATGCCTGTACGAATAGTTTTTTGAATATATCTCAGAAAGCACTGATACAGAAATCAGAGGTATTTTAAATTTTAATAATTCTGAACAGCTTAAAAACTATTATCCAGAAATCACTATTAGAACAAAAGGAACGACAATTAAAATGTATAGAAGAGTTTGGGACTTAACATAGAAGTCCTGTAAAATTATTCCTTTGGTTTTGATTTCTTTGATTTAAATGTTCATTTTTAAGCCATGAGCATGGTGCTTTAGAATGCAGAAATAACTGTACATTTCAAGTTGTTGCCTGAGTTTTACACTCTGTTAGTACCATTTTTACCTTTGTAAATGAGTATTCAACAGTGATCCCAACATTTGCTTTTCTCCAAAGTGTATTAGATTATTTGGTTGTATATATTGTGGAATGAATTGCTTTAATCCTGCAAATTCACTAGAGCTAGGAAAAAAATCAAGCAGTTATTAAAGCACGTTTTGACCACTAACCACACAGAATTTAATCTGAGTGGCCTAGGGACTCTAGAAAGAGAGAAACAGTTGCTACATGGTACTTACTTGGGAAGGAAAATTTAAAAACAATCCCATTTAGAAAAGGAAAACACTAAACTTTTGAAAATTATGTTAAAATATAAATCAATTACAAGGCGTTTTTAATATTTTTGTTGTTTAACGACTTTAATGTTTTTCATTAGTACTTTATTCCCTTAAATTTGAAAAGATCCACTGAGACATGTTCAAGACAATCTGTACTAACAATGTATTTTTTTCTTTTTCTCCAAATTCTTATAGCGTTTCTTCCTTATTTATAGAAATATATAAATATTTCTCTGAAATATTGATTTTTTTATGTAAATACAATGAAGCTGTAACTCATGTTACATGGGTTTATATACTTCATTACATTTAGGTCAGGGTTTGATGTCTCAAATTGGTCAAAACCTGTGTAATAAATGTACCAAAAATTAAATGTTCTATTTATTAAACAAAGCCGCATTTTAAATCTATTTACAAAAAGTAAGCAGTTGATGACTATTTACCTTATAAGATTGTTCTCATTTTGAAATAGATATTTCTCAGCTTTAAATTTAAATATCAATATCTTAAATCTAGGAAACAATTTAATACCTAAATTTTAAATTCTACATAATTTTCCAAAATTGAATTTCAAAATTCTAAGTAGAAGTTTATATAAAAATTATTGTTATAGAAGAAATTTCTCCCATGAGTTCTTCATTAACATATTTTAAGGTTCCTTATAAAGTATTTCCAGGGCTAATTTTTCAAAGCACTGAAAACTTTTGTTTTTCCCACTTCCATGTTTTTAAGACTATTCCTTACAAATATTTGTCATAAGCTTTGCCTGAATGTTCTTATTCAGCCATGTGTTAGTCTTCAAAGGAAAGACACCTTTTTTTCCCCCTCCAGTTTTATAATCTATAAGAAGAAACAAAATTTTCTTCTCCAAAAGAAGATGGGCTATGATGTTGTCCACAGGCAAAGATGGAGCGATAATAGAAATGTTAACTTCTGCTTTTTCATTTTTAAAATGTAAAACCATCAAGGTTTAAGGAAAGGAGTTTTGTTTTAACAATCTATATAAATAGTGGAAAATTTCTGCATTCAGGTTTCTGTGCAAAGATGTTAGAAAGCCAAACGTGTCAAACAGGCTGGCCTGGGATATAGTGCAGTAATAATTAACCACCAAATCCCATCCACTTAAACTGGCATCTCCTTTGCCCTACATGACATTATGTGGTATCAGGGCTCTCTTGCTAAGTGGTGTTGGAAGCCCAGGCTGAGGAAGCAGTGATCGTCTCAAACATTGCTCATCACCACACCAGAAGGAAAAGGAGAGTGTGACAAATTGCACATGGGCTGTGAAAGCTATTATGTGGAAGTGACACAAGTCACTTCCACTTAGACTTCACTGGCCAAAGCAAACCATATGGTCACCACTAAGTACAAGAGCATAAGGAAGTGTAATCCTATCATGTGCCTGCAAGAGAGAAGAAGCAGAATTCTTAGTGAGCAGAATTCTTCATTGCCTAAGCAATTTTTTCCCATCAGTCTTTTTTTTTCCCCTCCAAAATTTTAAATTTCTCCTATGGCCCTGACTTTAAGAATCATTCAGGACATATTCATTTAAAGCCTCCTATTTGAAAAACGCCTGCCTTTCCATGTAGAAATATGACAGTTTCTCCACTCAGCTGGACTCCTCTTAAAACAATTTGTTTGATAACACTGATGATAAATTTCTGCACATTTTAAATCGGATATCCTACTGATTAGTGGCCACCATTGCAATCAATGTATTTTCTTTATTATTAACATCAGTATCTTAGTTATTAACAAGAGTATCTTAATTAACTAATAAAACCACCTGTGAGCACTTTAAGACAGTGAAGCATTGTACAGAACATAAAGGCTTATAGTTCACTTAAACACAGGCATTGACCAACTGCCATCCAGGGTCAAGGATAAAAGGGGTGAAGGGATAGCCAGGTCCAGAGATGCATTCTAGTAATAAATTCTGTGCCCCCCACAGCGTTGTGTCCTGAAGATTATTTCTCTTATAGCATCTGTTCTCAAAACATTTCAGACCCACCATGGGAGAGACAGTATCTGCCCCCAGGGACCAGAGAAAACATGTTTTTAAAAGAAGAAGAAAGGACTGTTTGTTTTGGATGGTGTTTTAGAGATGTGAAGGAAGAAATAGGATTTGGAATACATAGAATGTGGAATGAGAGGTGGTATGGCTGTGAACCACATGTCTAAGAGACAAAAAGATGATATTGATCGAATGAAGGTAAGAAAAACAAGACCAATAGGACATAGAGGACTTGTGATGATTTCTAGTCTTGATGTAGATTACTGATTTCTCAATGGAAAATATGAAAGCTTAATTTAGCTTAAAATAGGAAGTCTGGAGCACCTAATCTTGCCTAAAGAAAGGAATCACAAAGTCTTACTTATGAAAATAAAAAAATCAAAATTATCCAAACAAAAAATAAACCATGAGAGTCCAGATAAGAAATAAGACATTTAATGTCAAGAAATCACGAGGATAATAGTTAGTTTTCATAATTTTATATTGAGGATAAATACATATGTTCTGTTCAAGATGCCTTCTACTATCTTCTAGGCAAAGAAATATTTAAACTTAATAATAAAAGTATATTTGTAGATGATTGTGTTATGGAGAGGGAAAAAGTGTAAGCTATTTTAGATATTTGAGGTTAATAAAAATAGTGAAACATTTTCCTCTTGTAACCAAGGGTTTTGAAAGTAGAGATGAAAAACGATACAATGACAACTTTGTAGAAGAAGGTCAAAGAAATAGTAAAGAAGAAAACACATACTATGAAGAATTCTCAGCAAATGTAGAAAAATTAACTAAACTGTACTATTTTAATATACAGGAAAACTTATTCATACCATACATATAAGGCTAATATTTTATAGCAAACTCCTTTTACTTCATTTTTTTTTCCAGAAGAAAATAGACTTTGATATAGAGAATTTATGGTGAAAACAAAAACAAAAACAAAAACCCTGCTATGTACAACCATAACTTCCTGAGTGGATGTGAGCAGCAAAGGTGCACAAGGAGGTTAATAGTGGGCTGGTTACAGCTGAATCACTTTGAATAATTGAGGGAGAAGAGTTGAAGGGAAGTAGTGAAGCAGAACGTGGAGAAAGCAATCAGAGAGTCAGTACGGTGGCATGAAGCTAGGGACATTGTGCTGGGAAATGATCACTAAAAAAAAAAATCTCTGGTAGTTGATCCAATGGCTTTCAGAAAAACTATGTGTAACGTCAAATATTAGAGTTGAGGTAATTTATGTCTACAAAATTAGCACTCCACCCGAGCCTCACATCCCCTTAATAGAGCCCCATACACATATTTGCACATGTATGTATTTGACAATATAGAGTTTTCTGTGCGTGTGAAACTCAACAATAGCTCAGCATTATGCCTCGGTCCCAGGCAATTCAAAACATAGGTAACATACAGGAGATGATGACAAGAGCCAAGGACTGAATTAAGTCACTAGAGAAAAGAGGTGAGATGCAGAGTTAAGTACGAGAACATGAGTCCATCAGATGGCCTTCAATCCAGCAGAGAAATCTTGGAGAACACACAAGAATTCCAATGGTAATGATATGAGGGAGAAGTAGCCTTGAAGCAAACAGTTACATTTCAATGGGCAGGGCAACTTCTGATATCTGGCTTGCACGTTAAGATAAGAAATATATTCTTCGGTTGTTCAATGTGATTATTACATTCTTCTTCAATGTTCTTGGCTAATGGGCAGCATGTTTCATCTCTTCAGTTCAATCCGGCTGACAATTATTGAGGTCCCCTCATAGATAATTATGTAAGTGTCAGACATACAAGTGTGAATAAAATATAGCCTCTATTAGTAAAGTCCTCACTATCTATTCATCTCTTGAGCAGGACTGGAGACATAGACTGGAAAACCACCCTTACAAACACAAGGAAATAGTTCTATGGCAGCAGTGTGAATCAAGGGCTGTGAAGGTAGAGATGAAGGGAGTGGGAAAGGATCACTTCAGAGAAGGTAACGCTTTTGATCAGGAGCTCAAAGGATGAACAGAGTTTCACTAGACAGAAAAATATGGCTATTTGGAAGCTGCCAAATAAGCATATAGAGAACGAAATTGCTTTGTGTGATTGGGGTCAGCTTGGGAGTAATTTGGTGTAGCAGGAGAGAAGGGTGGGGCGCCTCCATTGGCTAGCGAGTAGGCAGGCATCAGTACTACAAAGAAACAGGATGCGAACAATAAGACAACATGCACGAGATGTTATAAAGCTTTTTCTTGTTGCTGATTCTGTTACTGCATACAACTGCTGATTCACATTCCCCATACCCATTCTCTTTGTCTTTTCTCACATTAAGTCTTCCTCCTGTGCTTGTGTCCCAGTCACCATCACCTTCCTCCAAACAACCAAGCCAGAGAGCTTAAAGTCACAATTCATAGTGCAAATTTACCTTTTCTATTTCCAAAATCTTTGGGCTTGGGGAAAAAAAAAAAAAACAAAAACCAAAAAAACAAAAACCAAAAACAAAGGAAAAATAAAACCCACTCCTCCTTATCATAACCGACTTCTAAGTGGTCCCTAAATTTACTTAGTGCATCCTATACGATGTTCCCAATTTTGCTGATTTCTCTCCATTCTTACTGCAGAATCCCAGACTCAGATCTTCATAATTACAGATTTGAATTTCTGCTTTTATTTTTCTACTAGCTTCCCTGCATTCGCCTTATCAATTTCTTTAAGCCATTATCCAAACTGCCTCCAGATGTGTCTCTCTAAAGTTCAGAAACAGGCATGTCACTTCTCTCATCATGAATCTCAGTGGCAAAATGTTTGATTTGACATTTAAGACCATTATTTCCCTGCCTGCAAATTGCAACTAATTTTGCAAAATTATTCTCTGTCAATAATAGTTAACAACATTAGGGCATTCTTGGAGTTATCTTTCCTCGGATTGCCTTTTAAATCCATATATATGGATATAGAGGAAATGGTAAATAGAGCCTCCACAACTCTGTTGACTGCACTATCTGAAATAAATGTTATCTAAATACAAATATGTATTAAATAAAAATATATTGGGATCCCTGGGTGGCGCAGCGGTTTAGCGCCTGCCTTTGGCCCAGGGCGCGATCCTGGAGACCTGAGATCGAATCCCACGTCAGGCTCCCGGTACATGGAGCCTGCTTCTCCCTCTGCCTGTGTTTCTGCCTCTCTCTCTCTGTGTGACTATCATAAATAAATTTAAAAAAATTAAAAAATATATATATATATATTTGCTATATATAGTGTCTATTTCCCATGATTTTCCCATTCCAAGCCTCAGTCCGTTGGAAATCTAGTGTTAACTTGTACTTTCATATTAAGAATATGGTGGCTTTCAAACTGCTAAACATTCACAGAAAACATTTGAGGGGATTAAGGTGTTACTAATATAAGTTCTAATTTGACTTCACTTACAAATGTTCATATTAACTAAATCTATAGAGCCTTGAGGTGAGGGGCATAAAACGGAATATGGAACTCAACTTTTAGATACAGTGCCTGATGTCTTGCAACTCAGAATGTGTAATTCCCAAAGGAGAGAAGCTGGAGAAAAGGAAGAAAGTCCTGAAGGTCCTGATTTATGGAAGCTTTCTGCCTGTACAGCTGCACAAGCCCTGGGTGAACTGTGATTCACACTGTTTGTTGTGTCAAGCTTTTCTCGTGTTAGTGCATAGCATCTCCTTTTGGTGTTAAGAAAGAGTGGGCAGTCTTACAATGAAGCTGGATCCCTTTCCTATATATGATTTAAAGCTTTCTTTTTAAAGAATTTATCCACCAGCAAAGTTGCAAAATGTACCATGGTATCATAAGCAATAAGAAGCTAAATCTTACAAATTAAGTCCAGGAAGGCAGATAATGCCTCCTTCATTGCTTAAGTTTTGAAAGTAACTTGTCCTCATTTTTGGTAAGAAGTATCGCATTTTATTAATGTAGCTTTCTTATTTATGAAAGAATCACCTAAGTTTGTAATTTAAAACCAGATCAGAGATTTCATGAGCAAAGGAATGGTTAGGTTGAAATGCATTCTGTGAGTTTGACTGTATGAAGACAAATAAAAAAATACTATTTTATATTTTAAAATTTTGTTTGCATTGGTTTGCTGTTGAATAAAAAATCTTTACATAATAAGGACAATGGAATGCAATCACTTTTTTTTATCTTATCATGGTGAGTGACCTAACCAATTTTAAATTATGTAACTGAGAAAATCTGAACATGAAAGATCAAAATATCTTTCTATAGTGTATGCAAAAAATGACAAGTAGAGACCCTGTGGTAAGGGAAAACACAGTATTGAAATCCACTGAAACAGAAGGTTATATTGACAGGACTTTACATCTTTTTTTTAAAAAAGATTTTATTTATTCATGAAAGACACAGAGAGAGAGGCAGAGACACAAACAGAGGGAGAAGCAGGCTCCATGCAGGGACCCCGATGCGAGACTTGATTCTGGGACTCCAGGATCACGCCCCAGGCTGAAGGCAGACACTCAACTGCTGAGCCCACCCAGGTGTCCCAAAAGGACATCTTTTTTTTTTTTTTAAAGATTTTATTTATTTATTCATGAGAGAGAAAGAGAGAGAGAGAGAGATGCAGAGACACAGGTAGAGGGAGAAGCAGGCTCCATGCAAGGAGCCTGATGTGGGATTCGATCCTAGGTCTGCAGGATCAGGCCCTGGACTGTAGGCGGCGCTAAACCGCTGAGCCACAAGGGCTGCCCACCAAAAGGACAGCTTAATGAAGGGTTGAAAATTAACCTAAGATTATCTACTTTCCATGAGATCAACATTAAGCATCCAATGCAGCAATTCCTTTACTGCTTTTATAAAATCTCACAGTATAAAACAGTTACCGGTTTTTGAATATTTTACTGTGGAAGTTCATTTAAAATAATGTTTGAAAGGACATTTTTTGAGGAGTTCTTTATTATTATTATTTTTTTAAGATTTTTTTATTTATTCATGAGAGACACAGGGAGAGAGAGAGGCAGAGACACAGGCAGAGGGAGAAGCAGGCTCCATGCACCGGGAGCCTGACGTGGGATTCGATCCCGGGACTCCAAGATCATGCCCTGGGCCGAAGGCAGGCACCAAACCGCTGAGCCACCCAGGCGCCCCGAGTTCTTTTTTTTTTTTTAATTTTTATTTATTTATGATAGTCACAGAGAGAGAGAGAGAGAGAGAGAGGCAGAGACATAGGCAGAGGGCTCCATGCACTGGGAGCCCGACGTGGGATTCGATCCCGGGTCTCCGGGATCGCGCCCTGGGCCAAAGGCAGGCGCCAAACCGCTGCGCCACCCAGGGATCCCCCGAGTTCTTTATTATTATTAACGTGGTAAGAGCACTAGCAGCAGTAGGAACCACTTAAAGAGAGGGTCAAATGCCCTATGCAGATAGACAAGATTTTAGTATTTATTTAGTTAGTTACTTACTTACTTACTTACTTATTTTTAAAGATTTTATTTTAGAGAGAGAGAGAGCATGAGCAGAATGAAGGGCAGAGGGAGAGGGAGAAGCAGACTCCCTGTGGAGCAGCTTAACCAACTCAGCCCCCCAGTTGCCCTAAGATTTTAGTATTTTATTATTATTATTATTATTAAGATTTTAGGTTTGTTTTTTTTTTTTTTTTTTTTATGATAGTCACGGAGAGAGAGAGAGGCAGAGACATAGGCAGAGGGAGAAGCAGGCTCCATGCACCAGGAGCCTGATGTGGGATTTGATCCCAGGTCTCCAGGATCGCGCCCTGGGCCAAAGGCAGGCGCCAAACTGCTGCGCCACCCAGGGATCCCCAAGATTTTAGTATTTAATACAGAAAGTGGACTGATACAATTTCCTTTGGGGTTTCTTCAAAATATACAATAGCCATTATAATACAGCAAGTACTACTGACATGAAACTAATAAAGTGGGATTTTTATCTTTCTTTCAGCTTTTTCCCACCCATTCTTATATACGAATATGAGGTAACTTAAAGATAACTAGAATTCAACTGTACCATACTTGCAGAAGGGACAATATGGTCCACTCGTGTGGAAACCCAACATCCCTTCCTGAAATTATAAACTTTTAATGTGGCATCTACGTGCAGAATGGTGTGGCATTGCAAAAGGGGAAAAAAAAAAATGGTGCTTCGTTGATACTGAAATTATTCTGACCAAAACTATACCGTGTATCATTTGTAAGAACAAATTATTCAATAGCCAAATAAGCCAAGATCAAGAATAACTAAATAAATCTTCAGGTTTTCATTTAAAAAGAAGAACATTGAATAATAATAAAAACCTACACTGTGTTCATCATGAGAATAGTCATTGGCAAACATTTTCCAATTTATTTCACAAGTTTAACTAAATTCTTCTCTCTTCTGGTACAGAGAGGCGTGAAATATTCTTGAGGATTGAACACTTAATGCAATGTATTTCTTCAGATAGGGAAGCGTAGATGCAAAGTTTAAGAGCTCTTCACTTTTGGAAAGTGGCAGCTTGAAGATATGCTAACATTCCTCAGCTCTTTAATGCCTTTTTCATGCTGCTCACGTTCATGGGAGTGTGTGTGTGCGCGCACACACACACACACACACACACACACATCAGCACTATACTCAGTTAATGGCAAATTGTTGCTGTTTCTGTTTGAACTGATTAAGATATATTTTTAAAAATAGGCTTTTGGCTTTTGAAATGGCACCCGTAATACCAAAGTGACATAACACTGCACTTCTGTAATTCAAATGGGCTGCCATTGAGGCAAGGGAAGCAAGTGCCTCTGTGCAATTTTCCTCCTTTTTTTGTGAGTTAAGCAGATTTACTCTTTAACGGTGGAGCTTCAGCGGATGATTATGACATCAAAGTGTGACAGACAGTGATTATGTACTGCAGGGAGAAAAGGCGGTTAAAAAGAGACAATTCATTCCCATAGCTTAAAGGGACAATTTCCTTGGCCAAAAGTGAAATAAACTCTGTCTTGCCAGGCTTCTTTTTCAAAGAAATGAGAGTGGAGGCTTAGTCTGTTTCGTTTGATTTTTCATTTCCTTTCATATTGAATCACACTGTCTCCCCTCACACCCAAGTATCTTTCCTATCACACTCACTGACCGTCTGCATATCCCGTGGAATGTGCTTTTTGACCCAATTATTTGGTGGATTTGAGTATTTTTATCAGCAGATTTCTCAATATCAGGAGATTTTACTTTAATGAAACTGACATCTGGTGTTTTAGCCTGTTTTTTTTTCCAACTCAGCTATAATCTTTTCAGTTTGTGACCTCTCTTTGGTTTTTATAATGCTGTTGGAAACTGTACATGCAGAGTTATTCTGTTAGATCTTAGTTCATTTATTAGAAAAATGAAACATTTGCCATCTTTTGCTCATTTTATATTTAATTTTACTCTTTCTAATTCTCGGTCCATTCAAATACCTTTTTTTTTCTCAAATATAATAATTACATGAGCTAAACTTTATATCATATGCTGCTGAATTTAACAAAACCAAAAGTAACTTACCATATTTAATTCGTAGCCTAGTTAGCAAAAGCTCCATGATTATTAGCCAGATGCACTGCTCTAAATCCAAAACTAATGTATTATATCTGAGATGTTAAAATGAATGTTAATACAGTTATTGTGACATTTTAAATAGTAATTTAAATATTCAACTTGATTTTCTCCTAAAAAATTGTCAATCATCTTTATGGTATGTGAGTTGTTTTTAAATATACTCTTAGAGACCTATATATCTCCTTTTGTTATATTACCTAGATAGTGGAAACTATTATTTAAACATATGAATATCCTTGTTATTAAATTTATTCTCATAATGATACTAAGAAAAAAAGTAATGAACAAAATGGCTTAGTATGCTTATTCGAGCATCAATTTGGTTTCTTTTGTGAATTGAGTGGTCACCTAAGTAGAATTTGTAACAAAATTCTGCTGAGGTGCCCATAAATTTTCTACTTGGGAGAGGAAACAAGCTATATAGAGTACATTCAAAATGTACTATTAACTATAGTTAATAGTTCCTATTAAAAACATTTGAAAATACAACTCAGTACCACTCAAATAGATAATGTTAACAATATTTTCTATAGATGGAATTTCTAGAAAATGCATTTAAATGTATTTATTCCTATATATTAAAATTTGAATACCACAGAAAACAGAGTGTGCTACAAAAGTATATTATAGTGTCAAGAGCAAGTATTAAATAAAGAGATTCCTAATCCTACTATTTTACTAACCAGAAACACTCAACTAATAGTTTGTCACATATTCCACAATCTTCTCTTCTCGTGTGCTGTGTTTTAAAATATTTATCATGCTGCTGCTGCTCTTGTGGTTGTTTTTGTTTTATTTTTATATTTCAGAGACTGTGCCCTTAATTTAGACTAGCACCCACTTACACATGGGCTATTCATTTTAATATCCCTATGCGAAGGATTTCAATATAGTGTTAGCTGCCTAAACACAGTGTTGGAGAGTTATCACTTGTTTGTTATCTGGTCTACCTTGTCTGTTTGTCTGCCTCTCTGTCTGTCTATCTTGGTGGAATAGGAATCTATCTATAGGGAAGCAGATACATAGGTATATACACCAAATGATAAGAAGCACTGTTAGAGTCTTAATTGGCAGTTTTTTCCTTATCAGTAGTAAGTAAAATAATGGTGCCTCTTAAATCCAGTAACTTTGATGCCGTAAGTTGTAGAGTTCTTCCCAAACTCACTCCAGCAACTCCACTCATACTACCTGTGCATCTGCAGCATTTACTCCTCACACACTTTTATCTCTGAATGCCTATGTACAAACTCTTCCTAATTTCTCCACTTCATATGTTCAATTATTTTTAAGTCCGTTTTATTTAAGATCACTTCAAAAGGCTCTTTCCTAGTGAAGTTTTTCTCTCTTATAACAGAATTATTATTCTGTCCATGCTTTACTTAATGTACAGACTGTGAATTTCTCTCCCTGCCCACCAGAAACTATGTATATGTAGGGAGAGTGAGACAGTCTACTATGACTATAGTAGGTATATGTTTTTTTTATATGAAGCTGTTATTTACTTGATTGCAATCTTGAGAGCAAGTACTGGGTTGTTCTGAATAATGTCACCTCAGGAGACAGCACAGTGCATGGGAGGCAAGCTATCAATAAACAATATCTATTATGTGTTTGGTGAGGTCCAGTAACTATTATTTGAAATAATAAGGAAATAAAAGTCACTAGTGATTATATCGTATACTTTCATAATATGTATTTTGCAACCATAGGTTATCAAGTTAGTTAGTGTGACAATGTTGAGGCTAAACCTAAGAAGTAAATATTTCTGGGCCTATTACCCATTTATATCCATTATGCACACACAGTGTTTGCTCTTGGTTATTGCTGATACTCAAGAAGATTCTGAATGGATTAGTGCAATTTACCCTCACTATGTGAAAAAATCAGTACTTGTTGATGGAAGGTTAAAATTTGTAATTTTCAAAAATATCATACACAGTAAAATAACATGTTTATATTAATGTATTGATAATACATATTTTCAAATAACTAAAAAATCTTATATTTATAACATTTTTATCTTTATTAGTTTTCAAAAGTGTTTGCAAAACTAAGATATTTAGGCTATAAAGCCATTTAAGCCTTTTACTTTTACTGTGTCCTCAAACATTAATGAGATGAGGCAAACATGAAGGAAATACACATGAACTAAACATTTGCTTGAATATTATAGTTAAGGTACCAAACTGTATGGGTATTTTATCTAAAGATTGATCATACTTAAACTTGAACATTAACCTGATCATAATAGGACATCCAAGTTGTTTGTTGCATCCTTATTTATTTATGTTTTGGCTGTATGTTTTTGGTTGCAATCAGTCTCTAATGGCATTTTACAAAACTACCCAAAACCTATTATTTGAATACTTTCTTCTCTATTCATCCCCATTTCTTTGATAAAATGTTTCATTTTTCAGGCTTATTATTTAACTATACCTTCTCTACTTAGCAGGATCTCTCAACTGTCTTTGACTTTGACTTCCATATTTGAGGCTGTTGGTTCTGTTTTAAAATACATTTTAATTTGAAAGAAGTTTTAATAAATCTCACTTCTCCTTTTAGTATCTCTGTACCATGGGTGTTTTACCACCCTGTGCCTAAATTTCATCATGTGCAACACTGAGATAATAATAACACCTCACAGGGCTTTTGTGAGTATTAAATGGATTAATACATACAGTATATACTTAGAACAGGGTATACTAATTATTTGAAAGTTACTTTTGAGATTATTGTCATTATTCCACTTGGTTAAAAAGAGAACTCCTGACTAAAATGTTTTCCATGAACTATTATGCTTTCCCATCTCAAATAAATCAATCTCTTCTGTTACAGAAAAGAACGATAGGCTTATCATATGATTCAAATACAGCAGGACAAAAAGGTGAAAAACAAGAAGTAGATTTATTTACTTTTTTTTTTTTTTTTAAGAAGTAGATTTAAACCCAGTATGTAAAAAACTCTGGGAGTCTTCAACAAGTGAAATTACTTGCTTCATGAATCGTGAGTTTTGTGCCTGGACAACTCTTCAGATACCCACTGAGGAGGTTCCTTAGTTTGATGAGAGGTTGGCTCAGAGGGCTAGTATTCTTATCAAAGAGTTGGTATTATTTGAAAGTAGAATAGATCAAGCTAAATGGGATAATCTGAGGAGTGGCTCCTTCATTCATTCCCTAAAGTAATGTTTGCAATACCATGTCTCTTTGAATTTCGAGTCCACAGCTAACATACACATATAAAAAGGAACTCTCTTATTGTAATTGTTTAATGATTATCTAAGACAAAAAAAAAAAAAAAAGGGCATGTTAAATTCTAGAAGATGTGAAATCTCGGAAGAAAGTAAATTAGTGGAGCACTAAAAACAAATTGCTTCTACTTCTTAATTTGAACCAGTCAAACCTGTTACGCAGTCACCAATTCTCACAGTTATGTCACAGAGGAACGCCCGGGTCTCCAGGTGTCTTCCTGTGAGAGGAAGTGACTCTTAGCAAAGGTCAGTGCTGTTAAACCAGATGAATAAGTCACAGGACAGTGAAGGAATACCTCATAAAGATTTCTTCCTGGGAGCATGTACATAAAGCAGTTCCTAATGGGACCACTGTGCTTCTGAAAAGCTTAGGTTTGACCTTAGAGTGTTGGAATGCAATTATGCATAATAATAGCATGCAATAGAGCTTCATTGTATTGTAATGTGAGAAACCTAGTCATGAAAATGGTAGGGAAAGTGACCTGATTAATTTTATTAATTAAATTTCAAGGCTACTTTCAACCTGGCTCCAACCTTGCAAACATATTGTTCACCTTATGGGTTCTTCCCATCTTGATTATTCATTCAGTCATTGTCATCCCCTGCATTCATCTCCCCCCCCATTTTGGAAGTCTCACATGTGCAAATATTGGCATGGTGCAGCATGCAGCCCAGGTCTTGCCGTGCTCTGGACTGGAGCTCCATCACTAATGAGTTTTTGTTGCTGCTCCTACCAGTCCTTCAGCAGGCTTCTATGGATACCGATCTAGAGCAGCCCAGCATATACTAGCATGAATCCAAATCTTCACATGTTCAGAATCCTCACTGACCTCACTGCGACTTCTAGGAAACAGATGCCCCAACTTAATATAGGGAAATAATTTTAAGACACAACTCTCTAAATGGATCACCTTTGTTTTTGCCCTCCATATTTGCATAGATAAAGGTACAGTGATAGAACATTCAGAGTGAAGTCCTAGGCCGTGACTCATAATCACAGTTATAAGAATGGTCAAGTATTCTTTTATGATCATTTAAGTTTTTAGAGGTATAATTAAAAAGGAAACAGCGGAAAAAATAGCTAGAGTGATGAGCTATAAATTATATAGATGAGAATATGTGCTCAGTTGTCTGTAACAATATATAAATATGCATCCTGGCTACAGTCCATCTAGAGCTTAAAGAAACTCAGAATGAAGACAAAAATATCCTATGTAAATTTTTTATAAAGGTTTTGTTGGTGGTAAATGAATTTTAAAAGAATAATGATATAGTGTCTTAACTCTGCAATATTTAAGTATTGTTATTTTATTCTTATAAAAATTATAAGAATTATAAAGGCATCATAATTTGAAATCTATATAACTGGAAGAAAATATAATGTTATGCATTTTTGGCAACTTTTCAATACTGCAAAACAGGTAAGTTTCAAATATGAATAAAAGCATCGACTTTATTTACTCTTTGCTGTGGGGTAAGCTTCTGTCAATATGTATATTGCATATATCAGTAATATCTACAAATTATGAAGCTTTGTATTAATTGAACAGGAGAACTTATATTATCATTCATCCGTTTCCTTCTAATTAGTACCAAGGAAAATAAATTCAATAATGAAACTAAGATACAACTTTAATGCAATTCTCATAAATTTTACTTCAAAGTGAAGGTCTTATATTCTTATTTATAAGGCTTGGTTTTAATTCAAACTATCATTAAAGGAGGGTTATTGTTTCCCATTTCAAGGTATGCATCTCTTAAATATAGTAACTTACTTGGAAGTAATATTTACCTATAGACTATTGATGACTTTAGTTTAAAAAAACCCATCATTTTCTAATATTCTCACATCTTCATTTTTCCTTCACACTTGACAATATTCTTAGAAATTGGGATAAATATGATTGATACTTTTTTCATTTTAGAAAGGATTTCCAAATATGTAAAATGTTTTGTTATAAATATTTTTATATTTAGTATTGAATATTAATAGTTAAGTGTAAATAGCACTTTATGTTTCCTAAATTGTTTTACATATGAAAATAATTTTGAGTCATCACTGTTATGCAGTGTTATGAGTTGAATATCATCTGCCCCAAATTCATCTGTTGTAGCACTAAACCCCAAAGTTATTGTATTTAGAGACAGAACCTTTAGGGAAGTAATTAAGGCTAAATCAAATCATAAAGGGGGTGGAGTCCTAATCTGATAGTTTTAATGTCCTTCTAAGAAGAGAAAGAGACATCATAAAGCATCTCCCAGATGTCCAGAAAACCCCATGTGAGGACACAGCAAGAAGGCAGCGTTCTACAAGCCAGGAAGAGAACCTTCACTGAAAACCAAATTTGCTGACACCTTTATCACAGACTGATAACCTCCAGAATTTAGAGAAAATAAACGTTCATTTTTTAAGCCACTCAATCTGCAATATTTTGTTGTGGCTTACTACATGAGCCCATGCTTACTAATACGGTCTATCATTACTAATTTCTTCTTACTGAGAGTCAACAGTGTAGAGAATTGATCATAATTTTTGGTTCTTAACCACTATTATCAGTTGTCGTTTGCCAGACCATATTTTATTTTATTTATTTACTTAACTGGACAACTGGAACAACAACTTATCTAGTGGCATGTACCTTACCTACACTGTCTGCCAACATTCTTTTTGTGTTTAAAGTTCCTTTATGTTCCTTTTTCAGTTTTCTCACTAATAATATGTTGTTTAGTTTAATTTTACTAAATATTGACTCCTTGAACTCACTTAAAAAAATCAATAATATGTTACCAAGCTTTACTCATGCAATTGCTTGTCATTGGGGTTCATTTTCACTATTATATAATACTCCATTTTGTAAATACATCATGATACAGTAATACTTTCTCCTGCTAGTGGAAACTTACCTTGTTTCCAATGGGAACAATGGGGCATGAGTATTTTTGTACCATATTCTGGTACATATGTGCCAAACTTCTCCTGAACATTTTCTCACAAGCTTGTTGCTATGCTGTAAGGTTTGAAAATATTCAGTTTTACCAGCTAATGACAAATTCTTTTCCAAGTGTACCAGTTAGCACTGTCACTAGTTCAATATGTTTCATATTATAATTGTGTCTTTCACACATGCTTAAGTTAAATCGTAAAATTCATATGGTTAGAAGAATAATATATTGTTGAAAATATAGAAACCATTATACTAACAATTGGTTAACTTTGCCTTAAGCTGCAGGAGATATTTATAATTTTAGGGATATTCTGTTATTCCATATATGAAGTGGAATGATAGAATGGTCATGTAGTAAATACAACTAAAGCACTTTAAGTTTATCTTTAAAAATTTCTTTTGTCTCTCTCTTATTAAAAGAAATTCTACAGAGCCTGCCCCACCTAGGAGCATGAATATTTCAATAATTATAACATGCAAAACTGGAGGACAGGAAGAAAAGACATATGCCACAAGAGGAAAATTATTATCTGAAGCATTGATATCTGCAATCATTTAGATGTTAATTTCATAGTCATCTTAACTGGTCATATCAGTCGGTAAAATGATGGGATAAAAGATTTTTCTTTATATGTTTTTTTCTTCTATTCAGGGCAGGGTCCATTCACAATTATTGAAGTAAATAGTTCACTTACTGATGATTTCGTAGCTTTAACATAGTACTTCTCATAATCTATTCACCAATTCAGTTACTTTCTGACCTTGTAATTAAAGCATTTTACAGCATATATTTCTGTGTCTGCTAGATTTTTTTATCTTGTTTATTTATAGTCAGATGAAAGTTTGTTCTATTACTCTGTAGTTATGACATTTTAAATGTTGCAATGTTTTTCAGATATTCTTAATATTAACTTAGAACTGAGTTGTCTCAAATGATTAATTAATAAAATTACCAGTGGGTATAGTATTGAAAAAAACAGAGCACCTTACTTGCTTATATAATGCAATAGTGAAAAAAATTAACTAGGTAAAATTAACTAACCATAATTTTGCACAACCATATTCTCATTGAAGCAAACTCTGCTCTTAGGTTTTCTGTAGTTGCTTTTCAGATATTTAGCAAGAAGCAATTATATAGATCTGTGGGCAAAATTCATGCTGAAATTAATAACTGAACTCATGTGTGAGAGATGGAATGTATTCTACAGTAACCATGTACTATGCTTTCCTCTTAGTCATGCTTGTACAAAATTCCTAGACATGTAATTATTAAAGAAAGCTCTCTTTTAGTTTTCATGATATTTAGAAGTTAATAGAAATTGATAAAGACAACCAGACACAATAGGACTTTGAATGAAATCACTTAAACTAATGAATTGTATTTATGTCAAGATGGTTCAAACGGATATACAATTTTTACTTAAAACCCAAATCAGAATCTACAGATGTTTCTATTCCATCTGTAATTGTTGAATTTTCTGTTCTCAATGATCTGTATTCTTTGTTCCCCAACATCTAAAAAAATGCTAAGAATTTGGAAGGCTTTATGCAACCCTAGTTGTCAGAACACAAAACAGGAAACTATCTCAAATGCTCCTAGTTGATCCATCTTTGTGTTTGAAGCACAATGCCTCAAAAATCCACCTGCTGGAAGTCGGGTGGTGTATGCAAAGGGATGTCATGGTAATTTGAAAACTGTTGAATACAGAACAGAAGCTTTTCCTGCCCTCAAACTCACCACACTGGTTTGTCTGGCTCACTACATGCCAAAACTTTTGATTGATGTGCTCACTTCAGTCACGGGTAATTTTAACTCATATATTAAGTAGCTGCTGTTTCCACTCCATTATAGTTCCTTGTATGGGGCAAATCAGAGTTCTGGTTTTGTCTGTATTGGGTTGACCCAGAGCCATAGTGTGCTTTTGTTTGGATTTAAGTAGGAGGCAAGCTAATATTTCAAAACTAGCAAACTTTTACAATCTCTGCTTTTCTTAATTGTAGGGATCCCTGTGGTAAAGAGCTTTTTATTTCTACCACATAGCTCTTTAGGAGCCCCAAGGAAGCCAGAAATGTCGTTAAAGGCTTTCTAAATACATAGACATTCTTTTGAAATGTAGGAGATTTAAGTGGATTAATTCAATATAACCAACTGTGGCAGTATTTCCCCTTTTATCTGTTTGTATTTGTGGCAGACAATATGCCTTAACAGTAATTTTCGGTTGTGTATATCAGTGTCTGCAGTAGATCTGGAGACTGAGAACATTTCTATTCGTTACCATCTTAGAGGCCACTGGTTGTACAGAATATGAACTCTAATAGAAATGACAATATCAACAGTAGATTATGATGTACGTTTCCATTAAATTTCAGTCTTAATATAAATTCACATCAGTCTGCATAGAAAATAATATAAAAAGAATTCATTCATATCAATAATCCTTGCCTCTTTTCAAAACAATTATCTACTAATTATAATAGAATTAAAAATTAAAGTTAAACCAAACAAGTTGTTGTTGTTATTATTATTATTATTATTATTATTATTATTACTTAAACATACAATTTACACTGGGACACATTCCTTCCCCCCAAGAGATTGAATAATATTTCTGAAGTGAAATAAAATTTGTTAAAATGTTAAAAAAATTTTTTTGGTAAATCCTAGAGAACGTGAACTATTAAATATACCAATATTCACAACAGAAACTTGTAATATATACTCTAGATTATATTCAACAAATGCCTGATATTTATGCAATGAAAACAAGTCTGAAAGGGCAAAAATAGACAATATTTTATAAATTCCTCAGAAGAAAAATAAAAATGAACCTAAAGTACTAGTCCAGAGGTATATAAAAAGCCTTTTTATTATATATTATTTTTTGGCACTAGTTGGCATAAGAATACATGCCAAGCCCAACAACCTCCCAGTCAAATCTCCTTCATTTAAACCAAATAAAATGAAATTGCCCATGGAATGAAAGGTTGTAAATATTACATTATTTTAACTCATGAGACTCTTAAGTCTAAGCTATATATACAATCCAAATTATAGGAGGCTTGGGAATTATCTAGTCTTAGATGCCAGTCTGGAGAAAGTAGGCAAAATGAGTGTTTTTCCAGAAAGTTGGGCAAATATGTAGGTATTTAGTTTATTTTAAAGTGTGTATTACCCAGAAAGGTACTAATGTAGATTTTAAAATAAGATTATTTACTTTATTTTAAAATACTTAGTTGTAAATAAAAATAGTTAAAAAGGGAGTCACCCAAGGACCATAGCCCAAATTTAGCTCGCTTCTTGTTTTTATAAATAAAGTTTTATTTACAAAACTTTATTTTTATTAATAAATAAAAGAAAAAACAGACACAGGCATGTCTACTGATGTTTATATTGCCCATGGCTCCTTTCATGCTATAAAGGCAGAGTTGAGCAGTTGAGACAGAGAAGGTATGGCTTGCAAAAACTAAAATACCATCTGACCCTTTATTAAAATATATATATTGTTAATGCTTGATTTAGAATAAATATTTTATGTTAAAGACAAAGGCCATGATAATAAAGTTTCAATATTTTTAAAATATTTGAATATTTTCAAATATGGAGTTACAATAAGAATAATAATAAAACAATTAGAAATATATTCCTATAATCATTGTTTCAACATAACTATCATCTCATAGTAATGTACTCAATATCACATAAACATGCCAGAGGAATTATTCACACATCTTAAGGAAAAAGAGATAATATATAAAAACAAATTCTAGGTGCTATGTGTGATTTCTTCATATATTTTTTCATGTATATTATGGTGAGGAAAAAAAATTAAGTTCCCATTTCCTAATCATTAGTTTTTATTTTATAAAAGTAAAATAACTCTACCTTTAACAAAATTCCTAGGGAGTTTTTATGATGTATTCTAATTTCCCAGCACTCCAGCACAAGCCATAAAAAAGTCACGGTTTTCTCTCCTATGAAACACAGCATGCATATGATTATAGCTCAATTAAGAGACCGGAAACACTCACATGAGGTACTCAACTTGTACGCTCTGGGTGGCTGAGTCAGACAAGCATTGCTGGAAGAAGGTGACTCCATTAGCACTCTTTAAAGAAGCCATCAACTAAGCAGCCATTACTTTTTTTGTATCTTCAAGTCAAAGAGGTGGCATTTCCTTTCTTAAACACCCTTCAGTATTTAATGACTTCTTACTGAAAATTTGATATTTATTCATTATATTTTGATTGTAATAGGGAATGAGAGAAAAGTATCTGGGGATAAATGAAGAGAATACAGGAAAAAAAAAAAAAACATGGTAAATTTACGGAGATAATGAAATTAAACATAAATAGAGCCAGATGACCCAAAGGAAAAAAATCATAAGGGTTAACAATATTTTAATGGCTTCCTTAATTCTATCCTGGCCTTTGCCAGTTATTATTTTTAAATTTTACGTCAAGATTTTGTTGACTTCTACTAGTGCTTCTAAAAAATAAGGCACAGAGATTACCTAGAGATCTTGTCAAAATGCACATTCTGATTCAGTGGGTCTACAGCTAGGCCTAATGATCTGTAGTTCTAGCAAGATCCCCAGAGACTGATGACTTTGTTTTCAGAATACACTCTAAATAGGAAGACCTTAGATGACACAAATAAGGACTAAATATTAGGGTATTAGAAAAAAGGCAAATGCATTTTGCTTAAGAAGAATTTGATTGTTATTTCATTACTTTTGTACAAATAGTTAAAAAAATTGAATAAAAGCTGACAAAATTTAGTCCATAAAGGACTTTTCTACAGATATTCTTAGTAGGGAAGACATAAAAATATCCTTTCATGTCCACAAATAACCATTCTACTTCACTTTTAAAATGTTTCTGCATCTCAATAAACCTAAGTATATTTTGGGGATTACTCTTAATAAATATAGGTGAGAAAAATATTTTCAGTTATCTCTTTAAGTAATTATAGTTTTCATATGTTCTTAGAAATACATAATTGATTTTGAATATTTTTCTTACTCAGGGGTGCAAAGTGGTAAGTTAAGCTATTTCATGTGTTTCTTTTCACTGATAAATATATTCATATATATGTGCATAATACATGCATATTAACAAGACAATTCTATTTTTTCTATTAATTCAATATATGGTTATCAAAAGAGGATCTAGTTCCTGAAAAATAACAAATCTAAAAAACAGATCTAAATAAATAAAGACCAGATCCAAATAAACAGATAAAAATATTATTTATACTTTAAACATTAAAAGAAATATTCAAGCCTTACAAAACATGTTCTCTAGATTTTTTTTTTTAATTAAACTTATATATGGAGGGGAAAAAAAAACATATAATTAAAATCTGGGTTTTCAAACAAATATTCAAAAAAGTGATGTAATGTAGTATTTACTGTGAAATAAAGCTTTTTCCTAAAAAATATACATTCACAAGGTGTGATGTGGAGACTCTTTGGTAGTGTTTGCATCTAAAAGTGCCAGGCATCATCAGAAATTCACTAAGAATTAAAATTATTATTATGATTTTTAAGATATTAACAATTTTCACTGAGTAACACAAAATCCGATGTATCTAACCACTAACTATTTTAAGGAATAAATTCCAAGAAAAAGACATAATGTGGGGTTTTCCATGAATTACACACCCACATGGGAAGGAAGTGACAAAGAGTTTCAAGAAATTCCTTTACAAATGTTGTTGAACTTCTTCAAAGCCATAAATAGGAGATAAAGAACATTATTAAACTTCACAGGAGGAAGTAAGAAATCCACTTAGCCTGTTGCTAATCTTCTAAAATTCTTCCAATGAACACTGATAAAGATATAAAATCTGGGATTATCTAATATTCTTTCTTCTACTCTTCTTAATTCTCCCCATTGATTTAAGCCCTATGAAAACTGGAATGCTTGGAGTTACAACTAGAGAAAAAGTATTCTGAAATGCTGGATACCTTGACATTAAAAAACAATGCATCTTGAGATCTTCACATATTCTTAACTATCATGATAGTAAATAAATTACATGACTATAGAACTGATAAAGGACGGTAAATCACTTGGAACACCAATGATTCTGCAAATACAGGCTGAAAGTTAGTTAAATAGCTTTTTAAATAAAGTTAGCCACTTAACATAAACTTTTTAGTATTTAAAGAAATAATTAGGAACTGACTTCAATCTTTATTCACACTTCCCATTTTCTAGCCAAAGAAAAAATCCACATTTTTTAGATATTTTCATTTTTTTCTTAACAACATTGCTGGATATTTACTTTCATATATGTATATATGTACACACATATATGTATGTATATATATATGATAGCATATACATACATGACAACAAAATATTTGGTAAATACTTATTACTTGCCTGCTCTGGATTGTCTCACAACCTCTTATGAGCAAATCAATTACATATACTAAACTCCTTTATTCCAGTAGCACAAGTGTTCATCTGTTTCTTAAAAATCAGCATGTAAGAAAACACTTCACTGTACTTTGTTCGTTAATATCCCTCTATCTCAACATTTGTGATCTTCTAAATTATCTGCTTTCTTTCACACATGACCTTCATAATTAAGCCTGCATTTTTTTGGAAATCAGGGCATATACCAAAAACAAATTTTCTCTTCTGAATCAATCAACTTTAACTCATTATTCTGAACTCTACGCGAGTGTCATATGCATTACCTTCATGTAAAAAGGTAGGAAGAGGAGATAATAATTTTACATTTCTAAAATGAAGGAAAACATTTAATTGGCTCTAAAGTATATAAAAAATTAATAACCTCCATATACATATAACAATTTAGCTAATACTGTATGATTTGGAAGTAGATCGCAGAAAGCCTCCAGATAGCTCTATCAGAGGCAATTGAATTAATTTATTACAATCAGACAATCTGAAAGATGCAAGCAAAGACGAGAGGTTTCCATTAACACATTGCATTGTTTCTTCAGAAGCTTTTGCTTTGATCTCTTCCAATGACAAAAGAACTACTTTGGAATCAGAATATAATACAGATGTCAGAAATGATTGATGGAGAGAAGGTGGAGGCGGGGGAGAGGTTTACAGGGTTAAGCCATTGGACACACCAAATGCGTATATGTGCTAGTATCATTTTATTTTTGTTATTGTCACTGTTGTTTCCTCTTTTCCTGCTGGTCTTCCTGTTAACTACAGTTTACATAGGATTCTTTATACCTTGATTATTGGTTCCGGTTAGTTCTTTTTTATAGGCAACTGCTATGGATTCTTTTTTTAGTTACAATAAACGAAGTATTATTGTAAAAATTGTTACCACACTCCTTTTGCTCTCAGGAGATACATTTTTGCTTTTTCCTAGGTTTGTTTGTTGGATAGTTTATTTCCTACCTCCGAAACAAACTGGAGATAACTTTCAGCTCAAGATAGTATTGAAATAAAAATTTCTTTTTTGTAAAAACATACTTTCTTCAGCAACTTTCAGAATTGTCCTTACGCACAGTGTCCTAGTGAAAAACATGAATTTAATAAAGTATAATACTTTTGACATGATTTCTTTGAAAAACTTGCTAGATATTTTTATATGCAAAGAAAAAAAAAAACAAGTTGATCTGAACTTGTCCAAGGAGAGCTCTCTACTGGCAGCACAGTGCCCCCTAAAGTTATCCTTGAGAGAAAATAACACAATATCTCAAAATGAATTATATATTACTTAATAAAATATTATCACTTGATTTCATTTTGCCAAATAGATAAATTTTCCATCAAAAATAGTACAATTCATACAAGAAACTACAAAAGTTTTGTGTCAATGATAAATTTAATCACAAGTAAAATATATATTTTGTTATGAGTTTCCATTCTATGTTATTGAAAACTAATAATAAAATGAAATATGTTAATGCTGAGGACTCAGTTAAAGGTTTATTCTGATTACAAAATACGGTGTGCCAATAACATCCTCATAATTCTAGAATCTGAATTGAATACATTTGCTGAAAGACGGCAAAATAATTTTCAAATGGGAGCTTGCATTTAATAAAATGTAAAGCAATGTCTGTCTCAGACCAGTACTTGAACAGTCAACAAAAGTGGGGAAAGTATTTAAAGAGAATGTCTACAAATTTATTAATAAGCTATAGCTTTATTACTACATTTGTAAATTTTAAAGTACACTAAATAAGTAAACTATTGAGTTGATGTTATGAAAATAAGAATAAACTCAGTTTGATAAATCAAAACAAACCAGCCATTGCATTTGTCTTTCTTATAAACCAATTTTCTTTTTTAAAAAATTCAAATCTCCCACTTATAAAAAAAACAATAAATTCATATCAACTCCCAAATATTCTACAACATACCCTACGTAAAAGATATTATAAGATACACAGTTTATATACATTTGTCTTGCTCAAAATATGTTTTTAACATGTTTTTTAGTTTTTATTATTTGGGTACTTATGTATTTATTTATTTATAAAGATTTTATTTATTTACTCATGAGAGACACACACAGAGAGAGAGAGAGAGAGAGAGGCAGAGACACAGGCAGATGGAGAAGCAGGCTCTATGCAGGGAGCCCGATGTAGGACATGATCCAGGGACTTCCAGGATCATGCTCTGAGGTGAAGGCACATGCTTAACCGCTGAGCCACCCAGGTGCCCTATAATGCTTTTCTTTTTTAAACAAATCTTTTTTATTACTCTGGTAGAGCCATAGGTACAATCATGATGCTAAGATACACAAGATGGTAACAGAAATTGAACCTGTTAACATTGGATCCATTCCTGTTTGTACAGTAACTACTTTTGTCTAGGAATTGAAGTAAACTTATCAAGATGAGAGGAGCTAGGTTTCAAAGTGGTTACCCAAATTAAAGTTTTAATGTCTCCTCCTTAGGATTAGAAATTTATTCAGTGATAACCATAGTAGACTAAATATAATAAGTAAATCTCAAATATTAATTTTTTATGGCTGCAACATTTTGCTTGTGGTCAACATTCAAAGGCAAGGGGCTCCTGGGTGGCTCAGTGGTTTAGCAACTGCCTTTGGCTCAGGTAGTGATCCCCGGGTCCTGGGATCAAGTACTGCATCAGGCTTCCCATAGGAGCCTGCTTCTCCCTCTGCCTATGTCTCTGCCTCTCTCTCTTTCTCATGAATGAATAAACAAAGTCTTTTTAAAAATTCAAAGACAAAACATCTTAAAATCCACAAAAACTATATATTGGAGAAAATGAAGACTATAGGCAAGCCAGGAGTCATTTTTCCATAATGTTTATTAATACCCCCTCATCTTACGAGCTAGAGATGGAATAGAAATAGTACTAATTCTTACATTATACAGTTCTTTGGGTCAACTTATAACCAATGGGAATGGACAAAAGTGTCAATCCCCACTTTTACAGATATAGTCTGCATCTTTTCAAGACCAAAAAGCAACTAAATCCAATTCATTTGGAAAAATCTACTGAGTTTCAATTAAATTGCTCCCAGATCCATCCATTGCTGGACCTAAGAACACAAACTTCTTTATGAGTCTTGGGTGTAAAAGGAAGAAAATATGCATTTGATTAAGTACTTAGTAATTGTCCATCACTGTAATTCCATATGACTTAATTTTATTCTCTGATAACTTTGTGAATATATATTTTTATTCCCATTTTTGAGCAATTCAAGGCTGTTTCTCTAAATTGCCCAATGTCAGACCGCTAATACATAGTAAAGTTAGAATTAATATTTCTTTTTTTTAATTTTTATTTATCTATGATAGTCACAGAGAGAGAGAGAGAGAGAGACACAGGCAGAGGGAGAAGCAGGCTCCATGCACCGGGAGCCCGACGTGGGACTCGATCCCGGGTCTCCAGGATCGCGCCCTGGGCCAAAGGCAGGCGCCAAACCGCTGCGCCACCCAGGGATTCCAGAATTAAAATCTCTTTTTTTACTTCCGAGATAATGCTCTTTCCAATTCATCACAAGGGCCAATGGATGACTAGAAATGACTCAGGACTATAGAAACCTATTGCCAGAAGAGTGGATCTGTACATTTGCCCATAACATCAAACCATTTGTAGGATGATACTTTATCAATACATCTAGTTTGTTTTGGAAGTTCTGTGTAGCTATAAATCTCTATGTCTGGATATCTATCATTTTTCTCTTTCCCTCTTTCTTTTCTTTCCTTTCTTTTCTTTCTTTCTTTCTTTCTTTCTTTCTTTCTTTCTTTCTTTCTTTCTTTCTTTCTTTCCTCTTTCTTTCTTTCTTTCTTTTTTTCTTTCTTTCTCTTTCTCTATTAATCTTGATGATCTATTCTTGATTCTTCTAAACCTAATTAAGGATGCTATCACATTTCATATTTGTAATCTATAGACTGTTTTCTTAACATTTCAATTTCTTATGAGACAGATAATAGAAACCAGTTAAACTTCTTTCAGTGTATCTCATTCCCCCTACTACCCTGAAAAAGATATAGTCCTGTTTTTCATCATTATTCATCATAGCCTTTGTGTAAATATTTTCAGCTTAGAAGAAAAGATGATGGCTAGTTTTTAGTTATATCCAGCTTTCCGTGATCTTGGAACATGTTCGTAACTTCATTTTTCTAAGCCCCTAAAAATTAAGTGATACTAAAAATTTATTATAATATTGCCAACTTCAGAAAGTTTTAAATTTGTGTGTAAAAAATAAGCATATCCTTAATTGATACAGTGGCACTTTTTTAAAATAAGAGAAATCTTGAAATAATTACCTGTGTGCTTTTTGATAAAGTTCTGCTATAGAAATATAATTCTCCAAATACATTTATATCCAAAAATAGAATGTAGAGAAAAACATGTATGTAATGTTAAATTTCATAAAATGAGCCCAATGTTAAGTGCACACTGTTAGTTAACAGCAGGGATGGTTTTAAATGTAAATCCTAAAATGACACGATTGAGGCTAATGATCTGTTTTGCCAATCCTAAATCTGCATATTTAATTTTCATGACCAGAAACACATCTAAATAGGATCTCCATTATTTAATTGGAGTGAAAGAGTTTTATTGAAGAAAAGTAAATTGCAAAAGGCATGTATTTATTTTCTTTCATTAAAAGGTCACTTGGAATTATAGTAAAGCTCCTTATCATTAATATGATTGTTGAAGCAGAAAGCAGTTAACCAAAAATCATGCTCCTTTCCACTACTTATAATGACTGATATTACTTCCTTTAATGCTTCCTGGACTTATCCTTAAGGAAGTCTCAGGGTTGGCACAAATTTGGTAACTTTATTTTCCTCTCTGAGCTTATGTTTCAGATCGTGCCTTCATTCAGCCCACACAGGGTGCAATGCCTGCCCACTTTTTCCCCCTCAAATCTTTGATCCCTGGATTATTTACAGTTAATGATTTCTTTCATGTTCAAAATAATTCTTCTGTGGAGAGTGATTATATTCCAGCAATATTTTCTCAGTATCTTCTTTTTAATGATGAATATGTATATATTTTTCATTAAGTGTTGCCAATTTCAAAGAGACTATTTCCCAGGAGGTACTTTAGAAATAATCTCACAAGCAGCATATAAGAAGGCAGAATGATTTTTAGAGACTGCAAAGAGCTATGAAGAAAGACATCAGTAAAAAGACTTTCTATCTTGAGAGCCAATTTGGAAAATATTTTTAAATGTAAATTAAATAAGTGTAATATATGCATAACAAGTTAATCAACCAGTGGTATTGCACTGCTGTAACAAGTAATCTCAATAGATCCTATAAATGAATCTTCTTTTTTTTTTTCTTTTTTTTTTAAAGATTTATTTATTTATTTATTTATGGTAGACATGGAGAGAGAGGCAGAGACACAGGCAGAGGGAGAAGCAGGCTCCATGCACCGGGAGCCCGACGTGGGACTCGATCCCTGGTCTCCAGGGTCGCGCCCTGGGCCAAAGGCAGGCGCCAAACCACTGAGCCACCCAGGGATCCCAGAATCTTCTTTTAACTATTTCAGTTTACCATTTCTTATAGCACAAAAGGAATTATATATACATATATAAATCTGGCCAAAAATCACAGACACTTCCAAGGATACAGAATTGAGATTTTTGTCCTCCTTTGTTGGAAAACATACATGCACACACTACATATGGAAAAGCCTCTGGCAAATAAAAATCTGACAATAATCTTTTACAGCTATTAGAGATTTTAGTTATTATTCTTTATTCTTCAAATAATATTTTTTTTCCTCAAAAGTATTGGCTATGTAGAGAATATCTTTAAGGAAAAACTCCTTGGTCTTCAAAAAAAGTAAATATAAATTAATGTATATACATCAGTAATCAAACATCATTTAGGAGATTGTGTTAAATGAAATATAAGAAGTTTATCAGATTTCAATATCAACAGAGAAAAGTTACTGTTATCTTTTAATATATGTTGATTGCTCCCTGCAGAAATTTCATTTATTACGTACTCACCAATTTCTTTGTGTATTACTGAAAATGCTAGTTTAGGGTTTTTCTGTTTTGATATACAAAATCTTTTGCTTGTTTTGAGTCCTTTTAAAAACACACAATAATTTTATTGAACATGATATAAGCAACAGTACAGAAGTTTAGATTTCTTTAGTTTAAAAATGAAAAAATGCTGTTTTGAAATACCTTTTTTCACATAATTTCAGACACTGGTACATTTTGGCAAAACATTACCAAATGAGTATATAAAACTTCATCTGAGCTACGAAGATACAGGGTCAATTAGATTTGCACATAAAGTATTTGGATAAGTGATAAAAAATTTAACATGGTCAGTCTTCATATCTTAATGAAGAAAATGCTTGAAAAGAAGACCTTTTTAAACTTCAGGAAACCAATCCAACTGAAAATTATTTTTATTAATGACTGATTCATTTACATTTTCTTTAAATTATGAAATTACAAACAGCCTTAGTTAATTAAAATCTTTCAATTAATCACTTAGAGTAATTACTTATCACTATAAAGAGTTATGAATATCTTAGTGAAAAAGGAAGGAATTTTCGTTGGAATTTAGAATTTTTAAATACACCATTTAGTAATTACACATTGTCCAAGTACACATCCAGCAGTCTGTGGTGAATGCATCTGTGATGACTGCACAAGTGTGGGTCAATGAACTCCATGAGAAATCTACCTTAGGCACCCATGATCAAGTACAGACACATCACCAGGTGATCAGCCAATGGCAGTATGATTCATGGTTAATTTTTCACCTTGGTCAGACACTTTAAAATTAGTGAAATCCTCTCTTATAATTAGTTTCTATGAATAGTAACTTTCTATTAGAGAAGAGTTTTCCCTTGAAATATTACTTTGCATTCATTAAAAAGCATTCTCCTATCTTTTCAAAGACTAATGCCTAGAACTAGATTTGTCTTTAAAACTGTTTCTTTCAGATGATATATTTTCTGTCCCTTTTTCTACTATGGAGTAAATGTTCAACAGTAAAGATTACCCTTCAATGATTTTTTATTTACCTATGTGTGTATAATTTATACATGCATAATTTTTGTATATATAATGATTTCTTTTGCTAGCTATTTCCATTTTGTTTGACATTTATTGTACTTAATCAACAATACGTCCATAATCAATGTCATTTATGGTATTAATTTATTGTATAAAGAAATTACCATATAAAATCATGCAGCCAAGAAATAAAGTTAACATCTGTTATCTTTCCCCTTACTTTTTATTAGAATGTATGCTTTCTAATTATGGCAAGCAAATTTAGCTAGCTACATAGCTACTTTATTGAATGATTTTGTTTTTTTTAATTGGTACTATTTTCCTTTTATAAAAAAATGTAGCAACTGAAACTACAACCTAAGCTTTCCAACCTAAAATGAAAGCTATTTTGTGCATATGAACCATTCATATATCACATAGCTTTTAATAATTATATTGTCTAAATAGTTTTGTCTTGTGCTTCTGTTTTACATTTTTAAAACACATGTTCTTTTGTCTTGTGCTTCTGTTTTACATTTTTAAAACACATGTTCATGGTTTGTGATTGACTTCATGATTTTATTTTTAGTTTTTTATTATTTTTTAAAGATTTTATTTATTTTTTCATGAGACATGGAGAGAGAGAGGCAGAGACACAGGCAGAGGGAGAAGCAAGCTCCCTGCTCCTGAAGCAGTCAGGGAGCCCTATGTGGGACTCGATCCCAGGTCTCCAGGATCGTGCCCTAGGCCAAAGGGAGATGCTCAACGGCTAAGCTACCTAGGCGTCCCTGACTTCATGATTTTAATGTTAATAGTTGCTTTATATTTCGTGAACTCTAATCTAATTATTAATTTGTTTTGGGATATTTAGGTTATTTTAATTTATTTAGTTATAACATTTATGTTTGTTTCATTGCATATAACAATGAAGCAAATTTATTCATGCAATAGTCATCATTATCTTTTGAAAATAATGTTTATTTCTCTGAGATAAATTTCATAGGGTATCACACTTCATGTGAACATGATCACTGAAATGTTTTTGTTATAGTTTTTCAAGCAGTGAATAACCTAGTTTATCAAACTCAGTAGTTTAGTGATATGGAATGAGATAATAAATCTATTTTCATCTGTATTAAATAATCCTTTCTAAATAATTCTTAATAAAAATATATCTTTAACCATTCATATATTTTCCTGAATAAATTATTTTACCGAGAAAATTTGAAGTATAATCATGTCAGCACATTTCTGTGTGATATTTTTTTATTCTCTATAAACTTTCAAGTTATTATATAAACTGATAAATGTTCCATTTTCCTTATACTATGTTTTTGTATATTTTTATATGCAATTTACTAGTTCATCATGATTCTATATTAATATTTTACTCCTTTGTTTTAATTGTTTCTAGGTAGATAACATCACATTGTATATTCACAAAAGAGTACTGTTTCAGAGAATAAACTGATTTTGATGTTACTCTGTCTAAGAAATGCAAAGAAAGTATCTCTTATTTCCCCTATCAAGGGGTGCCTGGGTGGATTAGTCCATTAAGTGACCAAATGTTGATTTTGGCTCAAGTCATATCTCAGGGTCAAGACTGAGCCCTACTGTTAGCTCTGCCTTCATCAGGGACTCTGCTTGAGATTTTCTCCCCTCCCTCTGCCCTTCTCCTGACTGTACACACACACAAAAAAAACTCTTTTCTTTCTTTTTACCTGAAGAGAGAAGAGTTCCAGCAACACTGAAAAAAATGAAAAATAAAAAAAATAATTTTCTAATTATATAGGATAATAAAATATAGTTTAATTATAAACAGAGGAATAGATGTCTCCTTTGTTCATGTTCTATTGTTATTTGATCATGCATTGCTAGAATAACTTAAATATATTTAACTATGTATCAAATTTGACCTAAAAAAATCACTTAATCATTGAATAGTACTAAAATCAATAGTTATTTCTATCATAGATTTACCAAGTTCAATCCAGGGAAGCCTTTGGAAAGGACACAAAATTTTCCAATTTAGAGAATCATTTATTACTTATCAGGATTATTATTGCACCTAAACTTAGATATCTTTTATTTTCTATGAAATATTAGAATAATCAAAATAGCTATAAATACATATATAGTATATAGTGTTCTACAACTATATATAGTTATATACAAAATTGAAGGATATATAATTAATAATAAAATGCATATCATGTCTTATAATTATGTAGTAATTAAATGTAAATATACTTAATATATTTCAAAATCTTAATGGTTTTTCTGTTTAACATTTTTCATTCTACCAGCATAGTTATTCACTATGTCAAAACAATTTAATATTTATAAATATAAATTGTCATGCTAATCAGATATTTATAGGATACAAATTCCCCCAACTTTTATGTTGATGTTATTTTGAATTCTATGCCCATAAATAATTCAGTCTTTATAATTGTTTTCAGTAATTTATTTCTTATAATCAATCCATGGTTTAAGTTTGAAATTTGGTAAGTTCGTTTACATGTTTACTAAAATCCTTTGTAACTTTTAATTTAGATTTTATAGTCCCAGGTTATAAGAACACAATATTCTTTGCACCAGTGCTATGGAGGAGAATAGAGTCAATCAGGGAAACATTATAAGGAATGTATAAATAAATACATAAGTTTCAAATTTGTTGGTGATTTGGAATGTCTTTTTTTTTTCTTTTTCAGGATTATACCCAGTGAGAAAACAAGGTCAGTTTTCAAGAAAAGGGAAAAGTCAGCTTTATTCTTAATTTTTTTATGTATTTTTAATTAATATTAATTAATTAATTAATTAATTAATTAATTAATTAATTTTAAAAGATTTTATGTATTTGGGGTGGGGGGTGCAGAGACCCAGGCAGAGGGAGAAGCAGGCTCCATGCAGGGAACCTGACATAGGACTCTATCCTAGGTCTCCAGGATCATCCCCTGGGCTGAAGGTGGCGCTAAACTGCTGAGCCACCAGGGCTGCCCTGTATTTTTAATTTAAATTCAACTAATTAACATATAATATATTATTGATTTCAGAGGTAGACGTCAGTGATTCATCATTTTTATATATAATGAACACTGGGTATCATATAGAAGTCAACTTTAATCGGAGCCTGGTCTTGTATATAACAATGGTGGATTCTAAAGGTAGGAGGAAATGTCAAAGTCAGAAGTCATAAGTTCAAGCCAGAAAATATACAGATGAATTTGAATTTCATTCTGTGTGCAATGCACATAGCCAGTTGTATTCAGCTGGAATTCATAGATTCTGACATTTTAAATTTTGATAATAGAATATGCCAGTAATACTTGAATTTTCTTTATTCTTCTTAGAGTCTTTTTGTCTTCTAACCACATAGAATATGCTTGATCCCCCAATTTCTAATCCCATTTTACCAATCCAAATTATGTTTGCAATTGTTTAAATTTATTGAATCATATAACAACAATAACAACAAAATCCATAGTAATCATACTTCAAAGAAGAGATGATAGATTAGGTCAACCAGAACCAAAATAGCTGGTAGAAAGCATATACTTGTCTTTCTCCATTTTCTAAATGTATCATTTACCAAAGTGGAGAAAACTCTTTCCAAATTACACATATACTCCACTATGGCTCAGTTAGATATAATCATTAGTCTTGCAGAAAGTACAGTGTTCCCATAGTTCTGACAAGTCAAAAGAACCTGAAATCTGTGTTGCATCTCCGCTAAGGAAAACAAACAAACAAACAAACAAACAAACAAAAAAAACCCAAAAGACTATAAAAACAAGTGATAGTACTTTGTAGAGGATATCCTCAAAGGATATAAAACTAAAATAAGAAAAATGCTGGTCACGTAACTGAAATAGTAACAACAATAACCTGCACTTAAAACCCACTCACACTCTAAGGAGTTTTTAAATTTGGGAAATTTACTAAGTTAAAAGATGTTATGTTTATTTTATCCTAGGAGATAAAAATAGGATATAATTTGAGTGCTCATAAAATTTATATATAAACATTTGTGTTGCAGTCTATTTTTAAATTTGAATGCAATATGAGTTACACATAAAACTTCCAATCATGAGGGCAAAATAAATAATGTACTTAAGAATTATACTCAGTCCACAAAAGGCTTAGAGAAAAATCACTGAAACCACAATACAGCCTAAATTGAAAGCATAAAGAATATGACAAAGTTAATCTCAAATATTTAGTTTGGCAATAAATATAAATGGTTTATATTTAAATATAAACTTCTCCATTAGAGAGCAAGGAATCCCAGATTAGTTCAAAGCAATATTAATAACAAATAGAGGCAAGCAATGAGTGAAACAGAAATGCAAAAACAGAAAAAGCAAGATCTTGAATATTAATATCAAATAAAACAAGAGGCAAAGCAGAAGTTTTATATTTGACTTTATATCACCAAACATATATTACTTGATAAAGATGATGAGAACATTGCTGTTACAAATGACATTACACTGAAAATAAAAAATAATGTTGATTATAAATAAAAAATCATTTTTGGATGTATCTGATGGATACTAATAAAAACTACAGAGGGTTTTTTAACATATAAGGAATACAGCAGATTTTATTTTTAAATTTACTTAATTGCATACCTTGAAATAGAGAATATGTTTACTTTTCAAATGACAGTCCAATGAACAATTACAATAACTGATCATACTTAGAAAAGCAATATCAGTTAATTATAAAACATTAGACATTCTACTTAGCACACCTCTGGCCACAATGCAATACAACTAGTAACTGCAACTTTATTTTTTTTAATGAGAAACAAATGCGAAAATATAAACCAATACATAAAACTCCCGCAGAAGAAAAATAAATGTTAAAAATTGTAAGTGGACTATGATTCAACAATCACTGGCATCACAGAATGTCAGAATTTATAAGATTCAAATTTAAAACTATGATCAGATAAAAAATTCATTGTTATATATATCTTATTGTTAATGCAAATTAAAATAAATGAACTGGATATTTAATTTAGTTGTATATTAGCAGTCTAAGCCAATTGTATTGACTTAACCAGGAGTTTAATTTGCCACATAGGGGACTAAAGTAATAATTCCATTTTGTCCCTCTTCATTTTCTTAATTATTGTGTGCTTCTTTCTTCTTCCTCATTTTCCTTACAAAAATTATGATTTCTCTAATATTCTTTTCAGTTATGGAGTCATCCCTCCCAATGACCAACATTACTTTATAATGTTTATTCATGAAGTATGCCACTATCATTGCTAACTCCTAGCTTCAGTGGTTTCTCAGATGAAATTTATTATTCTTTAGGTTTCCTCTTTATATGCTAGACCCTATTGCTATGTCATGCTGTGCCTGGCTTCTCTCATGTTCATTTTTGAAAGTCATTTTTGAAATTTATACCACTTTGAAAAAATTCACTTATCCATTATGCATTGAGTGCCTTAGTATTAGTCAATGTGGAAAGTAAATCCAGAAATGGAAATAAACAAAAACTAAACTAAAAAACATGTCCCTGACCTCATGAAGTTGAAAGTCTAGTACATGGTTGCCCAGATGTGCTTGTTTATAAAACTCATGGGACATTTGCTAAAAATTCAGATTTTCACTAATATTTTTTAAAGAGTCTAAATTTCAAGATTTAGTCATTTTTTACTAAGCTGAAAACTTTATTTTTAATAAATTTGCCAGGTGATATTTTGGATCAAGCAAGTTTGGAAAATACTTATCCTTTAACTTTAGTCATTGATTACTTAGGCTGAAATATGCATGTAAGTTCTCCTGATAGTCCATGAAAAATTCATTTGGATTATCTGGTCATGGGTGTGACCTACATAGTACATCATTTTTTTTTTTAATTATGTTGATCGTACTGAGGAATAACTGAGCTGATAAATCCAGCCTCAAAATTCCCCACTATGATGCTTTTCAGGGCTCTTCACTGGAAAGAAGTGAACTCTTAGGTACTCTGGTGGTTTGGGCAGAAATAAGTACTTCTCAAAAGAATCCTACTTTAAATAACTGGAATTTGGAAGAAGAGAATTTTCTTTATTTTCTTATTTATTTGATCATTTATTTCTGGGAATTTATTCCAGAAATAAATTTCTGGGAATTTGTTTCCATTTTTATAAGGCCTTTACTATTGGCCATTTATTACCATATGCTTAAAGGTTCAGCTGCATCAGAATGAGCAATTGAAATTAAAATTGTAGTACTAAAACAAATCCCAGGGTCTCATACCTCAAGATTCTCATTCAGTAGGCATGTTTTGGAAAATAGCCAAAAATTCTAAATGGGGGCACCTGGGTTACTCAGTAGGTTAAGTGTCTGCCTTCGGTTCAGGTCATGATTCCAGGGTCATGGGATGGAGCCCCATGGCAGGCTCCCTGCTCAGCAAAGGGTCTGCTTCTCCCTCTCCCTCTGCCACTCTTCCCTGCTTATGTTCTGTTTCTCACAAAAATAAATAAATAAAATTTTAAAAATCTATTGTAAATGAACACTCTCTAGTTCTTTGATTCTAATGGCATAATAATGGTTAAGAAATACTTCTAGGTGGCCAGCAATTTCTCTGAATGGCTACACTTTTTCTCCAGCTGACAAGAGACTGGTCACGTTGTATTAGGAAAAGCATAACTTTAGAAAATGTCTACACTAGTTTAGATTCAAGTATTTTATATCTACATGGCTCAGGTTCATCATTTTCATATGTATCATATATGCAAATGTAAATACTTACTCACCATCTGGACAAATAATAGTTATAATGTAAATTGAGGAATAAGATTGACTCTTTCCTCTGGTTCACTTTCCCTACTCTGATTAAAGAACACTGGTAAATAGTTTATATCCCTGGGCAGGGAAATGGAATACTAGTATTTGTAGGAAACAAATAAACAAGAAAAAATAATACCTAATCATTATATTTGATAATCTTCCTGATAGAATGGCAAGATCACCCTTAAATCAATCGTACCACACTGTACGTTATCATTCAAAAATTCTCTGACACAAGTATCCATTCACAGAGCTTATTACAGTTAGCTTTTTGGACCTTCATTCTCAAATATTAACAGAGTGAACACCAGATTCTCTAGTATAAAAGATAGAGAATAATATAACCACATCAAATCAGGTAAACAGAAATAGAAATGACTGTTAGAAATTGAAATAATGGAGAAAGAATTTACACACACACACACAAAGATGTTACGTCAATGAAATAAAAACAAGTTGTTATTACAGAAAAGAAGTACATAATCAGAGAACAACAGAAACTCTCCCAAGGGTTAAAAATGAAAGAGCAGAAACTGAAAATTGGATAGAATGTTTAAAAGAAGAAACCAAGAAAATCTTCCAGAAAAAGAGAACAGAAAGAGAATGTCAGAGGAAGTCAGAGAAGTCAGCCAATGATTTATAGTATTAAATTAGGAGTCCTGGGGTTAAAACAGACAGCAGCTAGCCTGTGTGTGTATACATGTCATAGAGAAAAAGGAGAGAGAGAGAGCACGAGAGAGAGTCTGAATGAGAGGAAAAAATCAGAAGTCCCATCTAACACAGCCAATAGAGAGAAAAGAGAACATTGAAGAGAAGTAATCTTTAATAATCTTTCATAAAACAATTCCATAACATTCTCAGGACTGAAGAACATGGTTTTGCATATTACAGAAGCTGAATAAATGCCCAGCAAAGATAGATTTTTTTGTAAACATCCACACCAAGGTGCATTTTTTTTTTTAATTTTCAAAACATGGGGGATTAAAAGAAGATCCTAAAACCTTTCAAAGATGGAGGATGGGGTGGGGATGAAGTATACAAAGAAAATACATAAGCTACATGAAATACAAATTCTCACTGTATCCATTTGCTTTTGAACAGCTTATCGCACTGTACCTTTTCACTGATTCTCATCATAATATATCCTATTTCACATAAAGAGTACAATAAAGAGGCAAGGTCAGGGTGAGGGAGGGTGGGGCATGTGGATGAGGCACTATAGACTTTTTTTGCTTCACCTTTGCTTTTCTCTAAGACACTCTGAATAATGCTTTTTCTTTAATCCTAAAATGAGCTGATCATTTTAGGATTCAGTTCTCATTTTGGCTTTGAAGTTTCCTTTCCAACTTTAATTGCCTTTGATGGTAGGGTAAGACTCTTGCACAGAAGAATTTATATACTTAGGTTAATATAGCATAAATTAAAAAAGAAAAAGGAAAAAAAAAACCTTTAGCTTGAAGCAGCATTTTAAACTGTAAGGACACATCACATTGACACACACTCAATAATAACATTTAACAGCTTTTATCTAAGCTGGTAAGTGTTCTTTTTCCCCACCCCCTCTTGGAGACAGCTGCCCCTTCCAGCTCATGTACTGTTTTTTTTGCTGATAGACTGATGTCTTTATTTAGGAAGTTATAAAGCATTGCTTCTAGTCATCAGCAGTTTCAAAAACTAGCCATTGAAGGAGGGATAAAGCCTATTCAGAAGATGGATGACAGCTTTTCATTTGAGGATCATACAGAAGGATATTTCCTTCTATAAAAATAGATTCTACAGTGTAGCTTGAGACTTACATTTTGCAAGGGATAGCCACTCTAAAAAACGACGCTGAAAATTGGAGACTAAAAGACAGAGACATTCTTTCTTTTCATGTAAAAAGGGCCACACATGTCAAAATTGTTTCAAATCAAGTTATACTATTTAATACAAAAAAGAGGTTTCCAAAACTTGTGCTTGCCATAATTCCATTTTTTTAAAGATTTTATTTATTTATTCATGAGAGACAGCGAGAGGTAGAGACACAGGCAGAGGGAGAAGCAGGCTCCATGCAGGGAGCCAGGCGTGGGAATCGATCCCAGGTCTCCAGGGTCACACCCTGGGCTGAAGGTGGCGCTAAACCGCTGAGCCACCCGGGCTGTCCATTTTTCTAAGGCATTATACTTGGGGAAAAAATGGCAAGCTATCCTATACAAATAAGCATTTTCTTTTCTAAGACCAAATTATTTCTAATAAATTAGTTTTGAATGGTGGTTCAGTACATTGATTAATAAGTAACTTAGTAAACATTAAAAAACATACAGTTTCACTTCCCACTTCTGCAAAATAGGGATAATAATGCCTAAACATTAAATGTCAGAAAAATTAAATGTTAGAATCTATATAAGGAATTTTGGTAACATTGGTAATAGGCAGCTCTATGTAGATTAGCCGTAGCACATGCATACATTTATAGGAGGCTTTTACAAAGAGGTGTTAATAGATCAAAACTGCACATTACAAAGCATATTTTAGAATATGTAATCATGAAGATTACTTTTTATATGAAGATTACTTTCATTAGGAAATGTACTCTATAATTATTAAGTGCCTTTAATCCTTTTGTCCTGCTTTACTGTTCTTTATACACTTAACACTGCATCTATGTATCTATGTGTCTATATTTTTTAATTTGACAATTGTCTCTCTCACCTACCATTATGGAATCCGTGAGCATAGCAACTTTGCTATGACTCTACTATGTCTCCAGCTCCAGGTATAGAGTACACGATTAATATGTATTTGTTGAAAATATAAGTAAGTAAAAATAAAAGTGACTTATTTTTATATTTAGGCATTTAGGCACTCAAACTATACAGAACATAACAAATTCATGCATATGTTTGTTAATTAAATTTATATCATGGTGAACGTATAACATATGAACTTAAAAAAAGAAAACAATATTAGCTTGCCTCTCACCACTTATCGTGCTGCCACTACAATATTAGCTTGTCTCTCACCATTTATCTGCTGCCACTATGTAAACATTTGATAGAGAACAACAGAAGGCAGCTATAAACAAAATGACTTAATTCTAAGGGGTGGAAGCATCTTCCTGATAGCATTCAAACTAGGAATTATTTATTCAGGTAAATTCCTCTCACCACATCAACATGGTGAACTTTATAAATTAAGGGAATTTGGAAGAGTAGAAGTAATTTCATACTTAAGAAAGATCTATTCTCACTAGGTTAGAATTTCTACATTTTCATTTAGCCTATACATTTAGGTATTAGCTAATAAGAATAGAAGAGTAATAAATGTGCTTTCAATAAATGTGAACTTTTTTTACTGCTGAATTTTGAGCAATCTTAAGAGGACTGATAACTCTTGGTGATCTAAATGTTAGGACTCATGTATTGAGAAGGGGAGATGACAGTATGGAATTTAGGCTATATGGACCACAGATGTAGATCAGCCCAAAAGACAAAGAGGATCATATGAGTCAGGAAGAAGCCATTTAAGTAAGACCTTAGAATGACTGGACATTATAGATGGGGTTTAGTAGGCTAAGACAGAATGGAAGCATCCAGGGGCAAAATAGAATATGATGGGAACAGAGTCAGGGAGTGGAGGATGTTTGAAGAACTGAGCAGTGGTATGCTAGTGTATGTTTAATAAATGGCTTTTTGAAGGAAAAAAAAAAAAAGTCAAGTGTGATTTGTGGCATTTACAATTTCCATGGTACAAATACCTTTACTATGGCTTAAGTCAAGTTAAAAAGATTTAATAACTAGATTGCAAAATTATTGAAAATGTGTCACATATACTTGGCTCAGCATGCCAATTGTGGTCAGGAATCATATCTAGGTGAACATGTGGTATGTGGGTCCTACTGGAAATGCAAGTGAGAAATATATTAAATTTCAGGCTAATGAATTCAGACTAATGAATTTGCTCTTTATTCTGTAGGAAATAATGACCTGTAGTAGGCTTTGAGGGGTGTGATGTGTTCAGACCAGACTATTCATAGGCTTTATAATGTTAGAATGAGGTTAATGAATTATAAACTAAAAGCTAAAATAGAGCCATATATTTCAGATTGCCAGAGGAAGTACACACTGAATGTATAAATGTATTTAATGGGAAATAAATTCCTTTCATCATTCTCCTTTTCCTTTTCCCTCTAGTGATATCTCTTTGAAATAAAATCTTGTATTAAAATAGATATTTTACTCTATTCTCTCTTTCCTTTAACTCTCTGTTAAACTTGCTTTTCTAAGAGATCACACTTGCCTTGGCATAATGCAACTTCCCCACATATGAAAATGGAAGAAACATAAAAATGCTGTTATTTTGTTTGGCTCTATATCTATCAATAAACCTATTCTTTAGATAATAGTTCTAATTGGTTTGCCATTCTTCACAGAACATGTCCCCCATAACCATCTCTGAATTCATGTCAAACCCCTCTGTGGCAGGAGTGGGAAGGGGAAAAAAATGGAGGCAACTATGAAAAGGGAGAAAAAGGCAAGCAGAGAGGTGCCTCTCCAGAGAGATTTGTTTAAAGGCCTCATTAAGGAGGCCCATTTCTTAACCTCCAAGATATGAAAATCCCCATAGACAAGTGTTAGCTCTTTGATATTTATACTTATTTTTCTCTTGCTTCTTATTTTGCCCAAATTAATATGAGCTCTTGAGAGCTAAAGCAAATTTTTCTACTTTTTAGGAATTTTCCTGGATTCTATGTTCTGTGACACATGACAGGTCTGAAATCTATTTTATTAGTATCTCTAATGATCTTACTCTGAGTTTAAGCAACTTTCATTAAAATGTTCAACTCATCAAGTCACGATAAGTAATTTAAAAACTCCTTCACTTCTTTTCTTGATGAAAGACATGTGAAGCATAATTGGATGCTATTGTTGTAGATAGCATTTGGTATGATTATTCCTGACACTTTGCTTATCACAGTACAATCTTCAGATAAATAAAATAACAACTCACTTCCCTTCACAACAAAGAATATACTCAGAGATAACAATGATTGGGGAATTTTGAAACTCTACTAAATTCATATGTTAATGAACAGCTGTGATGTTTCCCAGGCACATTACTAAAGAGAAGACAATTCCCAGGTTTCTGTACAATCTGAAAACTTTTTACAAAGACTCAAACTAAGAGCTGAAAGCAAAAATATCAATATTTTTTCACAATATGTCCATATGCCTTCGTGATTCTGAATTGTCACTCTGCTAGGGTAGGAAGGTCTAAATATCCTATCAGTATTTTTCTTTATACTCTTCAATCTTTATGAAAAAGCTGATGTCTTAAGAGAGCCAACACTGTTCAAGTTGTTGCAATTGTTTATTTTTTTCTCCTGAAACATTAATGGAGAAACTGAGGGTGCATCAGGAAAGAGATGCTGTTTAAATTAACAATTACGTCAATATACTTGTAAGATAATTACAACATTTGTTTATTTTCTCCCTCAATGCAGCATGGAAGCCTATGTGCCAACCAATGGAATTAGTAGATGGATACAAAGATGATCGAGAGTCCTCAAAGAGCTCTCAGTCAGATGTACTTTCAAAAACATATTCCTTGCCATCACAGATTTTAGAAGTTAGTTGGAGAGGCAAGACATATGTACATGAAATGTAAAATAACCACAAAAATTTGAAATTAGATACATTCTTATATTTCTTCTGTGACTAAGTCCTCTTGGAAATAACACTGAAAATTTATGATTTTCTACCTTTCAGTATAAATTAATATGAAAAGCTATTTAGAAGCATATAATGCTGCTTTCATATCAGGGTAGGATATGGCTACTTGGTTTACTTTATTTCTAGTTCGTCTGTTAATATGATTAGTAAAGATTTGTCACTCTGACATTCACATTGATAGGACATTTTCAATGGAAAGCAATTCAAATACTTCTCATTGTCTGTTCAGTCTGCTGTGCCATGAATACATGAATGCATCCAAATAATATTATGTTAATCAAGCCTACCAAATGGTAGGTGCCATGAGAAATAGAACTCTTTCTCAACAACCATATATATCCACTAGTATTTGATTTTTTGTAAAGAAGATACTTCAAAAAGAGGTATTAGTTTATATTTACTGTAGTGTGTATCTATATTCAACTTCTAGAAACTTGGGACATTTCTCAACAAACCACCTCAACAAGCTTGCCAAGGCATAACTTTATCACTTAGTTTGGACATCAGGTTATATGTATCCTTTATTTTATTTTTTTGGTCACTGTGTTAGTTACTTCAACTCTGCAATTGAGTAGAAGGCAGGGATAATATCTAACAGATTTAGGGAATTTACCACCTTCTACAGGGCTCAGTACAAATAGTCTTAGTAAATATTTGCACAAGCTTATTTTCATGCTAGAACTTCTTTAACCATTTCTTCTGTTGAATCTTACCCTATCTGTTGATTTTCATCGCCTGTCTTCGTTTTAATCTTCTTTATGTACTAATTACTTCTCTAAGGCTACAAACATGCTGAAAACTCTTTCATATAAAGAATTCTCCCTTGATCCTGGTTTCCTCCCTTCCTCCTTGCTACACACAATAAATTTGCATTCCCCTTCTGCTTAAGTACCTCTAAGGAATATTTGACCCCCTCTGAGCAATTAAATCATAGAATCAGAACTGGTAAACCCCCTAGTGGACTTCTAATTGCCCAATTCAATATACTTCATTTAATTCTTTAATCTGACTTCTGTGACATTTAAATATGTTGATCATTTCTTGAAACCAGCATATCTGGGCCTTTATTCTAATTATCTTCTGATCTTTAAATATTCCTTCCTTTTCTTCACTAATTCCATTTATTTGCTATTTCTTAATCTGATATCTCACAGGTGCAGTCCTTGGTCTTCCTCTTGGCAGTACCCTCCATTCAAGTGACTTCAATCACCATGCATATGAGGGAATCTAAATCTAAAGTGCATATCAGAACACAGGAAGAAGTTTGCAAAATAGTATCTATGTCCCTCCCCCAGGAATCTGTCAGTAGATTTGGAATGGGGCCATGGTCTCTGGAAATGAGAGAAAAAAAGAGTGATTCTGATGTATGCTCCTGTTTGAGAAGCCCTGATGAATATGGTATTAGGTCTCTAAGCTCCAAACCCATAGATCTAACTGCCTGCTGAGTATATTCATTGTAAGCACCCAGAGATAATTCCAACTTTTCTTAGACTGAAACAGAAATCATCTTCTCTTCTAATATAAAACTACTGAATCTTCTATATTCCTTAACTCTGTCATTAGCATTATCACCTATGCAATAACCCAAGTTGGAAGCTTGGAGATATAATTGATTCTTCATTTTAATCAATCTCATATGCAGTCTTTCCATTTCTAATGTCATCTTTGTTTACAGTTTTCCCTTTGTGTGAATGCTGTTGTTTTTCATTATATATATATTTATATATATATATATATATTTATATAAATATATATATATCAGAATTCAGTTCCAACTCAATTTTCTAACAACATCTAATCCATCTTTTATACATCATACCTTTCTCTCTTTTCCCTAAAATAATATTCTTGTTTGTGACTCTCATTGTTCTCTATATTATTTCTATAACTATGCTTGAAATTCTAAAAAATCTATATGAATATCATTCTAATAGGCTGAATGTGCCTTGATGCAAGAACCATCAGCTTTTATGATTTTTACTGATTAGCAGAATATCAAACCTATTGTAGAGACTTAAATGTTTGATATGTATGTGTGTGCATGTGTGTGTGCTTAATATTCACATGGATGTGACTAAAGACCTTATATTGCTTTTATAATCCATCATTTTATACATTATTTATAGTTTTCTACATTTCTTTAAAAGAGGTTGGGTTTTGAAACAGAATATATATATTTACTCTCTGACATTGATGTTATTTTTAGTTAATGTATAGCTCACTAAAGTATAAAGATTTAGAACTTATTCAATTTCACATGGTACATCATTAGTAAATTCAGAAAGCTATCTATAAGACTTCTTATCTAGTGCTATTTCAAATGGAAGAATAAAGTCACAAATATCAGGAATACCAAGATAGTTGCCACTAGTCTAAATGTGAGATTTGGAAGAATTTTCAATAGACTCCAATAAGGTTGCGAGTGTCTCCATTTAAATTCTGCTTGAGTATTTAAAACCATTTAAAACCACCTGTTTGTGCATTCAATTTCTCATGTTGCACACATAAATGTGAGTTTTTGCAAGCAAAAACAGATGCACTCCTAAAATGTGTCAGCACATTTTCAAAAGCCTACTGAAAATGTGTCCTCATATGTCTCCAGACTTTGTTATAACTTACATCCAGTGAGCTGTATAAATTGGTTTCTTAAATATCCATTAATGCAAATTACCAGGCCAAGAAAACACCACACAAGGACCTGTAAAATCACAAAATATAACATCTTTCCTAGGAGGGCACTACAGAGAACAAAGTTATGCTAGATTTTTTTTTTTTAATCCTACAGGGAATCTTGGAGGTAAAGATAACTTATTAGGATATACATGCGTATATTCTAAATCATTAATGAATTGGGTCATGTCAGTCACTGACAGAAGCCCTTCAACTCTTATACCTTGGACCTTAATCATCATAAAATTCTGCACTTTAACCTTATTTTACCCTCTCTCATGCTTTCCAATCTTTAAACCATGTCACTGTACCATCTAGATCCTATGGTCAATAATCAACAAATCCCCTCCATCCTCAATCTCTGTGTCTTTTTGTTCTAGTTGAAATCTGGCTTTCATGATGCTGCTTCCCAAGAAGTCCTCTTTGATAGGAGTGTTTTTTCTTCTGTATCTTTTGTACTGGGGGGCTACAACTGCCTAAAACACAGGGTATAGGTTCATTCAATATTTACTGAGTCAAGTTGTTTGATGAATTTCGCTCACATTTTCTTTTTTCCTAACTTTTATAAGTACCTTTGACTTTTAAACCTCTAACATTGTTTTATACATTAAACTGCTAAATTATATTAATAAATCATAATTGTTTTCAGTTTACTCAAGGAGTCAAAGCACATGATTCATAAATGTGTCCTCACTGTCTTAGGCTGATTATTGTAGTATAATGACTGCCAACATGGTATCCGCAGAATAGCAACAGGACCTGGGAACTGTTAGAATGCAGACTCTTAGGCTCCACTACAGACCTACAGCAACAGCAATCTGTTTTCACAAACCCTCCTGGTGACTCTGGTAGCAACAAAACTTTGAGAATCACTAGAATATAGATCGATAATGACAAGGTTGATTGTATCAGGATTCTTATGCAGGTGCTTTATTTAGGAAGTGTTTTGGAGTGAAAACTGCAGAGAAGTGAGGGAGAGCATGTTGGCCAAGATGTGAATTCAGCTCAAGTCTAGTCACAATCTAACCCCTGGGGAAATTTGCAGTGTCAATGAATCCTAAATTGAAGCAAGTGAATAAAACTTGTTACTCCTAAATCATTATGATGCTCCTGGAGTAAAGGAGTAGCCTCAAGGCATTTTTGCATAAGATGGCTTTAGTAGGCCCAAGGAAATTCTCACAATGCTACCATAAGTCTTTGACCTTCAGCAATCAGAGAACTTTGGACTAGATGGACTATTGAAAGAGTATAAGAAGGATATGTGTGGCACATGTACTTTATGCCACATTTTATTTGAAATTCCTCAGAAAGAGAGAGAATATTTAGGTTTTTTTGAATATTTTCCTTTGGAAAACAATAAAAGAATATTTTATCCACAGACAAAAAAAAATCAAAGATAAAAATTTCCAGTGCCTTCAAGATAATTTTAATTAGCCCTTCAATCAGGTGCATAATTTACAGTCTTTCTCAACATTTTGTTTAATTTTTGCCAATCCATTTTATCCTCAGTCTTAAAGCAAAAAGGTTTTTAATTTTTTTAATTTAAAATATTTTTATGAAATGACCTCTTGACCACATAATGAATCTATCCTCTTATCTATTAATTCCTTCAAATCCTGAGTATTTTAAATTGCTCAAGCCCTATTTGGTCTAGATGATTATGCTGTTTCTTGTGATTTTACTCCTAAAAGTTGATAGTATGTTCATTTTAGAATCATGAATTAAGCCATAATCCTAAATAAATTGCTCAATAATAATTTAAGCTTCTGAAGGTCTGATTAAGAATGCTAAGGGATTATAAAAAGAGTATGATGACCAAGTATAGGGGAACAAAACGGACTGTCTTCTAAACTTTTTTTAAGTATCCGTACTTGGAAATTAATAATATTAAATATTGTTTTCACACTTTACCTTTCAGAAAGAAAATGCAGATGCAAAGTTAGTTCTAAATAATTAGGCACTATTTGAGTAATTTTATAAAAAACATATTAGCATATTATCTTGTCTTGTATTAATTTAAAAAATAGTCCCAAAAGAATTAAAAGACTTTAGATTGTCATTTCTACTGATGCAGAGAACCAGAAATTATATGTCTTGTGTTCTACTGGTAGGCCCATGCTCCTATCTCATCCCCTTTTAAAATAGTTATGTTTTGTCTCTTTTTATTTTTTATTTTTTTTAAATTTTTATTTATTTATGATAGTCACAGAGAGAGAGAGAGAGGCAGAGACATAGGCAGAGGGAGAAGCAGGCTCCATGCACCGGGAGCCCGATGTGGGATTCAATCCTGGGTCTCCAGAATCGCGCCCTGGGCCAAAGGCAGGCGCCAAACCGCTGCGCCATCCAGGGATCCCTGTTTTGTCTCTTTTTAAAATGTGTATATGATAGACAAGTTTTTTTCATAGTTGGGATCAAGATACGTTTTCCTCCAGGTTTGTTTCGAATGCTTCTTTTTTCCTATCTTCTTCCTCCATCAGTTTTTCTGTAGGTTATTTCTTTTTCCCAAATGCTTTGGTGTTATCTATTTCTCTTGAGATATAACCTAAAGAGGATGGAAGTAAAATTATTTTATGCATAATTCTGTATCTATATCCTTGATTCCTCTCATTGACATTTACCTTTTTACAAAAAAGTCTAGTCATACTGGTACTCTGGATTGCTCTCCATTTTTTTTCTACTCTTTTCTTTTCTCCTCAATCCATATTAACCTCTCTGCTCCCCTGTGTGAGGTGATATGCCAAGTTGGTTAAGAACGTGCATTCTGGGATGCCTGGGTGGCTTAGTGGTTGAGCATCTACCTTTGGCTCAGGGAGTGATCCCAGAGTCCTGGATGGTCCCACATTAGGCTCTCTGCAGGGGGCCTGCTTCTCTTTCTGCCTATGTTTCTGCCTCTCTCTCCCTCTGTGTCTCATGAATGAAGAAATGAAATCTTTAAAAAATAAAAGGACATACATTCTGGTGAGAGAAGCCTGACTTCAAATTTTGAGTTCTAAGCTGTGGATCAGGTTAGTGAAGCTTTCCATTGCCTACTTCTGAGCTTTCCCATGTGTAAATTGTGGGTAGGTAATGATCTACCTGTAGTAGACATTGTTTGTGCCCCACTGAGATTCCCTTCCTATGACTGGTGCATAGGTCCCCACAACTGCCCCTTTTCTCTAGCTGATACCTTTCTGCTGATAGCAACCCTCCTATCCAGGAGGTTGACCACTTCACAACCTTACCCTTGTCCTGATAGCAACCAAGAAGCAATGACAGATCCATCAGTATGGAAGGCTGACCACTTTTTTCCAGGGGATACAACTCTGGTAGATATTTGTGCTACAAAGATTTCTACTTACCCCAGAGATTAGGCCAAGAATAGACACTTGAGGCCACATCCTTGCCCAATTAATTCCCTGTCTCTATCCTACTTCCCCCACTTCCTTATAGGTTTTACTGCAGTACCTCTTCAATTCATCATGTATGTCCAAATTCTTGTCTCAAACATTGTTTCTAGAAAGTCTGATCTAAAAATTGTGCTAGCAGGAGTGATTCTAGAAAGCAGGCACAAAGGATGGGATTCTAGAGCTCAGTCATCTATTGGTCAGCAGGCAATTAAAACACCATCACTGATGGTCAGTGAAGTATTGATAGATCTTGGAAGTGTGACTGCTAAGATTTTAACCTGTAGTTTAAAAAGATGGAATATAGGTACAGAGTATATACAGGATGTACTTGTCTGTGAAATGTCTCTGGCCTTTTAGAAATAGTGAGGGAATAGTAATTATAAGCAGTAGGGATTTTGGTGACTGCTGCTAAACATCATTAATGCTTAAAGAGGGAAAATGACAGGCTCAGGGAAATCAATCATTAATTCAAAACATAGTGTGATAGTCAGAGTATCTCCCTGGCAGCCTCTTACCTCCTGCTGACAGAGCTCAAAGCTAAGCATTGAGTCATCACTGAATTCAAACTAGTACAATAACTACTTGTATTGGTAAATAAGCCACCAAAAATAGGTTAAATAATGGTTTGTATTCTTTGTTTAAGGATTCAGGTAAGCACAACATATAGTATGGACTGACTTCAATAAAAAGTTTTAAGTGTTCTTACTGAAATAATTTAAAATATATTCATTATGTATTGTAAATAACTGAGTTTTAGACTGAAATGTCCATATTTTGCAGAAAGGAAAGGAATATTGCACATTTTTAATGCCTATGCATTATATGTAATCACTTTTAATTTTCACAAATATCCTAGGGAGGCAGATACTATTCTAATAACCATTATACAGATAGAGAATAATAGGTAAAGAATGGCTAAAACTTTTAAAGGTCAAGCACTGCAAGTGGCAGAGCTAAAAGTCAAAATCAAGTCTTCATTCCACAAAATGCTATGCTGTTTGCTATATAGTTCTTCCCTTTTCTGAACAGCTGGAGAATTTTTCAATTATAGTTTTTTTATTGTTTATTTTTCTTTGTTGGACATGGGGGAAATGTGTAGTCTGCATACTTAAGAACTAAGGGTGTTATGTAGAGAAACAAAATTGCCTAAAAAATTCACTTAGTGAAATCATATATGAGCAACATAATCCTTTGTGCTAAACATAGCAGTGGTCTAGACTTAGAGATGCACTTTCGGACACATTGAAGGGTTCATTTGCATTAAAAGTGAGAAGTCTCCTGGAAAATAAATCATCTAAGGCAGGGGGTAGGATGGGGTGGGTATGAGATGTTTAAGGACAATGGGAAGATGAAGATTTAAAGGAAGGAAATCTAATTGTGGTCTGTTGTGCTGGTAAGAACTTTTGGGTTCAGCATCTGCAAACTCACTCAGATGATATTAAGAAGTGGGAGATTTTACTGCAAGCATTCACATAGATTGGAAACACAGTCATTTGGAATCTGAGACTTCTCTATATGCTATTATCTCAAACCTTAAAAGGTATCTTTATATCCTCTTTTCTTGCATCTCTTCTCTTCTCACTAATTCCCTTCATAATATGTTGTCCAGATTGATTGACCTAGTTTATTGGTTCAATGCCTAGTAGGTAGAGATCTTTTTTTTAGGATCACTGACCAGTCTGTATATTCTACCTGTGTTTCAGATGCTCACCCAAAGAATGTTCAACTTTGCACATGGTATATTTCTTTCATTTTCCTAAGCAGAGGCCTTTGCTATGGATAGGAAATTTCAGATGGGAGTATTATTTTTGGCAGCAATATGACTGAGACATTAGTATATAAATTACATTACTCTAATATTTCAGTGATCAAAAATAAGTCATTTCTGAGAGGGAAATGGATGCTCTTAAAAATTACATTAAATCAATACGCATAATTGAGACTCTCTCCCAAAATGGAATGCATATCCACTTTTCCTATGGCTCTGACTTTTATTCTTCTCTTCTGAAGTTGGGAGATAAATGCCATGTTCATCTGTTGAGAGTTCTAATGCAACATGGTATCATCAGTGTTAGTAATAAAGCCCAGATCAGTGGCTTCAAAACTGTTCAAGATTTCAGTTGTCAAAAAAATAAATAAATTAAAATAAAAAATTTAAAAAAAAAGATTTCAGTTGTGGAGCAACTTTGTGTCTTAAATGTAGCCCCATAGACTTACAACCAAATATCACTGAGATATTTCCTTGTGGGTTGATAGCAAAATGCTAGAAAATAAGGACTATTAAAGAAGTTATAGAACTGGAAAGGGAAAATGCTTATGAGAAATTCCCTACTCTCTGTTAGTGCTTGATAAATTGATTTCCTTTATCCTCAGTTCCTGATGGTGCTTCATAAAGAGTGACAAGCATATGCAAAAAATAAGTTTTGTAGATTTGAAGCAATTAGCAGAAAATCAATTGGATTAGGAAGATGAGTAAATTCTTAACTGTATTTTCAGTCAAGTACTTAAACTTTCTGGATTTCAGTAGCCTTGATTAAAAAATTATTACTCCAATATGAAATCTGAAAGTATTTACTTTGATAGGTTAATAATATTGGAAAAAAGTAATCAGAATATCAGATAGAACTGATTTTATAAATGAGACCAAAGCCACATTTAGAGTTATAATTTGCAATCTGTGTTAATCTGGTTCCTTCAAGAAGCAAATACTAAGAAAGAATTCAATGTGCAAGGACTATATTAAGCAATTACTTATAAGAGAAATGGGGATGGATCTGTGGAAGGCTGGGAGTGCTGCCAGACAATACAAGTCTGATCCATGAGAATGAGAGAGAAAAGGATGGTTGGTAGAAGTGTCCTACACTGTCATGCATTCTAAAGAATTGGTTAGGCTCTCAAAGAGACTGTAAGGCTACCTTAGTACTAATATCTTGCTGTGAACAGACATTGGCTTTGAATAACCCATGGGGAACATGGTTTTGGTGCAAATGTGGCAATGGATTTCAACGTCAGAAGCTTTGCTAGAGGACTGTTTCTCTACAAAGATTCAGGGTTCAGCTCCATGAATTCATCGTTCTCTTGAGCCATTCTTCCTTAAAGGAAACTTATTGTGATAGAACACATCTCTCATTTCTGTGGTTGACCTCTAGCATGTAACTGGTACTCATGTTCTTCTCCACTATCCCCATTCTAAACTGCCCTCACTCTGATCACCTGAGCAAGCTCTGGTTATTTGCCAGGTAAGAACTCTCATTACCAAGGAGTCTCTCTGTCCTTGGTAGTTTTCTCTTCTCAGTCCTGTGCACATTGATAAACAGGTAAAATGGGGCAAAGGAATACCAGGAGGTGCCCTGGTGGATCCTCTATGTTTAACATATATTTTCCCTTGTTCCCTTTGTATAAAAGCATCCCTAAACAACAACAGCAACCAAAAAACAAACAAAAAAGAGACCGGAAAACAAAACAAAAAAACCTTAGGCTGTTCAGAGTTAATTAATTCTGTCAGGACAGTTATTATTGATCATGGTTGTCTGGCACTGGGCACAAGAATGTCAAACTTGTAATTCAGTGGGACCCTTTCTGTGTCCCCTGGTAAGCTCGTGTTTAAGGGACTCGACACTCCACATAACTCACTCTACAGAGCCCAAAGCTGTCAGACAGAGGGCACAAAATTCCCAAGTGGGTCATTAGGAGTAATGGTAAAAGAAGCACTCCAGCTTCCATATTTTAGTTCCTGGGATCATATATCCCTCTTACTGAAAATGCAGCACAAAAGGATTCTCTGATTTAATAAATATACTGTGTCCTATAGGATAGTATCCCATTTTTTTAGACTCTAGAGTTTCAGCTTCACTTTCAGAAGGTCATTCTGGTGTTCCAGGAACATGATGTGTTATGTGATAAATAACAAATTCCATGGTCATGGGCCCTCTCTTCCTCCTCTTTTACCAGAAAGTGTGTCCCCTGCCCATACTTGTGGATCAGGCATTATGAAAGTCCCAAGATATTAGTGCTGGTCAAAGATTTGCAGGCAGGAAAATTGATACCTAGAATAGGTATCTAATCCTGTCAGAACAAATGTATGGCACTTCTAGGATAGACAGGAATCAATATAGAAAACTTGCCAAAAAGTGACTGATTGGTCATCTAAAGAAATAATGCCTTATTGTGTTGCTGAAAAGATAGGCACATGCAATATAATCATCTCATGAAATAAAATCTATGGCTTACTTGATTTAGAATCATTAAAATCCAATTCATGAATACTACTCTTACTCAAGCCAGTAGCCAACAAGTTCTTGCAATTATTTAGAAGTATGGCTTCTAAATAGAAGTTCCTCTAGCAGCCAAGTAAGTTCCTAAAGAGATTATGCTGGAATTTTACCTTAGTTTTTAGCCTGACAGCCAGGAGGTCAAGGAAGGGAAGCTCCTGAGAGGGGCATCCGTTGCTTCATGTGGGAGTGGTTTCTGCAACATCTTCTACCACAGTAAAAGTAAAGTAAAAATGTAAAAGTTAGAGCTAATATTATAGAAGCTGATTCCTTGTACAAGTTTAGAAAGTCTGAGGGAAGTTGAAAACTTAACATCTTTGGGGATATCCTTTTATATATTATTAGTCCCATGACTCAAGATCTCAGGTTTTCCCCACCAGGGCCCAACTTTAAGTAGCTTGGCTTTGGATGAGCATTCAAATGTCTCTAAAACACTGTGACTCTAAAGATTATGACTTCAGCAACACACTTCAGAAGATACAGACACCACAGAGGCCTCTGGCTCTCACACTTACCCATTAACTGTGTGTTACCATCCCACAGCCTCCACACATTCTTCTGCAGGGTATCAGTACAATAGCAGTAACCACCCAACTCTGTTGTAGGCATAATTCTTTTCATAATTTTCAAATTCCTTTATCATCACACCTATTACAAAGTAACTCTTCTCTATACCAGGATATTTTCCTAGGTTACTTCTCATAAAATCTTTGATATTGAGGTGCTATTTTTTCCCGGTAATTATCCATGTTCCAGCCTATGAACCAAACCTCCAACTCACTGCCTACATTCTGTGACAAATATGTATACACATACACACAAGTAATACCAAAACAAGTAGTATCTATACAAAGTATCTATAAAATGTATATTTAATATACCTTATATTTGATTTTGAGGGAATACAGACAGAAAGAAACCTATGTGGAAACATTCTAGACCACTATGCATTTATACAATCTAAGGAAAGTTTGACAAGGCTGCCACAAGACCCTCAGGCCAAAAGCAACCATCAGAAGAGTTTCAATTCTCTGGAATAAGCCTGCTATTCCTTTTGTAAATGAGGCTACTGGGAAAGAAAATGCAACTACAGAGAAAATAAAATTCAAGCATATGTTTTCTAATATACATGATTTTTCAACATATATAGTATATTTATTGAAAATAAAATTTAAAGGACTGCATGATGGCTGGTGGAATTCAGTGTTCTTTCAAGTAATAAATAGTAGAGTTTTATTTCTTATTTGATTTGGAAACTTAAGAAAGTAAAAAAAAAACTTTAATTATGGAAAGACTCTTTTAAAAAAAGGAAAAGAAGCAATAAAATATCATTACTGGTGCCCTGTGAATTTTAACAACTTGTGTGGCATGAAACATCAGGAACTCATCAAGGAAGGAGGGCGAATTCCTATTCTGATCACATGTGGCTTAACAGACAACTAATATGTTTTTATCTTTTAAATCATGTGTATGTATATCACAAATGTATGTCTCTGCCTGTTAAACTATGTGCAATCAGAATACAGACTTGCCTCTTTCTATGATGTGTGTGCATATATATACACATATACATACATATATGTATTTGTATATAATATACACACATATATACATGAGTATATGTGCATATATATACACATAAACACAGACTATATATATATTATATATACACTTTGATAGGTTACTATAATTGTCATTACTGAATAGATATTTGAAAATTATAACGTTTCATTCAACCTCATTAAATTATCTCTGCTGTATTTCTTATTCATCTTGAAAGGAAATGCTATGTCATATTTTATTTGAGATTCCATTGTTCTGAACCATTGGCTATATATTTCGCAATGTAGTGAAGAGCAATGGTGTATGTCTTTTCATAAAAGTCCTGGATAATGAAAGAAGCCAAACTGTCTACAAAGAGTAAGCAAAATGGATATCCTATTGTAAATAAGACCTTGGAAATGAATGGCAATTCTGTAAAATTTACCATCTATTCTTTGGCTACACTTCTGTAGTAACATCTGTGAAAAGTGTAAACTTATATGTGTATAAGTATGTAAGTGCATGTGCACATATATTTTATGTGTAAATTTCACACTTAACATTGTTGTTAGAAAAATATTTTCCTAAAAAATGAAAGTGTACATTTTTCAGTTATAAAGAAAATGCACTTTAAGAAAGTTGATACCCTGTAGTGTAATTTATTTCCGTGTTTTTAAAAATAAAGCCCACACTAGGAGAGAAAACTAAATATCTGAGGACATATGAACTGACTAGATTTCATGGCAGAGTTGCTATAGGACTTTAATAAGTCACCTTGGTCCCAAGATAATCTGTTTTCTAAGTTATATCAATTATTAACTACCTCATGTTCAGTATTAAGTAATAAAAAATCCAGAAAGTATACAGAGCTACAAAAAAAGACTATAACAAAAACAAAACATTTTTGTTGTTAATAATATTAATATTATATATTATTATATAATATTATATATGGTATATATATGGAAATATATATATGGAATACATATATATTTTTCTACTGTGTAATATATTTTCAACTGAGGGAAGGAGGATAAAAAATACAATAAAAATAAAATAAAAATACATTTTTGTTTAATTTTCTACCTATATAGAAGGATAAATCTTTAACTTGCAGTCTTTTTGACTATAGTGAGAGAGCATATATATAGGTGTGTGAGAGCATGTGTGTATACACATCAACGTAGACACTATAATTGTGATCTGAAGACCAGTTTTGACTTATGTATGAGTCACAGGTCCCTACACTACTGGATTGGGGAATGGCAATGCTGCTGCTGTGAGACTTTCCTTTGACACCAGACTGAGCTCTGGTTATAGCTCTGCCAGGTGCAGAGTAGCTGAGAGGCAAGAGGAGTTTCTTATTAAAAATGCTCCATAGGTGCAGCCCAGGTTGCTCAGCAGTTAGCGCTGCCTCCAGCCCAGGGCATGATCTAGGAGACCCGGGATCGAGTCCCTCGTCAGGCTCCCTGCATGGAGCCTGCTTCTCCCTCTGCCTGTCTCTCTGCCTCTCTCTCTGTGTCTCTCATGAATGAATAAATAAAATCTTAAAGAAAAATGCTCCATAGCTGGAATCCTGCTTTTACTATCCGCCTATGCCTCTGGGCTTTAACCTTTTAGAGGAGGTTCTAGAAGATTTTCCATTACTGTTTTTTTATTTTATTTTATTTTATTTTATTTTATTTTATTTTATTTTATTATTTTATTATTTTATTTTTTTCAAGTTTGTATTTAAATTGTAGTTAGCTAACATTCATTGTAATAGTAGTTTCAGGTGTAAAATTTAGTGATTCATCACTTACATAAAACACCCAGTACTCATCACAGTTTCCTCCTTAATACCCAACACCTATTCACCCCAATCTCCTGCCCACCTCCCCTCTAGTAACCATCAGTTTGTTCTCGATAGTTAATAGTTAACAGTTTTTTTGTTTGTTTGCTTCTCTTTTTTCCCGTTTTCGCTCATTTGTTTTGTTTCTTAGATTCCACACATAAGTGAAGTCATATGGCATTTATCTTTCTCTAACTGATTTATCTTGCTTAGCACAATACTCTCTAGATCCATCCATGTCATTGCAAATGGCAAGACTTCATTCTTTTTGATGGCTGAGTAATATTCCATTGCATATATGTGTGCGTGTGTGTGTGTATAAATATGTACATCTCACATATTCTTTATACATTCATTAATGGACATTTAGACTCTTTCCATGTGTTTCTTTAATAGCATTTTACACCTATTTCTGCTATATACCTGGATAACTTAGGTGTCAAATGATGTCATGTTCTTTGAGATTTAAATGCAATAGTTTTAAAACCCTATCTCGTATTGTAGGGACCATATTAACATACCAAATCCCTCTAGATTCCCAAAGCTAAAGGAAGGAAGCAAGTATTGTTTAACAATGCTGTATATGTTTCTTACTCATATATGGATTCATGTTCTGGTTTAGACCTAATCTATTTTCTGAACCATCCATGCATGCTATATTATATAAATGTAAATTGGCATACATCCACAAAGAACTTAAAATTGAATGATCAGCAACTAGGCATTTTCTTCTTAGTTTTCATCCACATACCATTTTGCAGGACAATTCTATTATGTTGTACCATTTTTACCAATGTGTTACCACAAAATTCTTGTATGAAACAGCTTAACCATATTTTATATTTTATCAAAATATCTTAGGAACTCATCATTGACACTTGAAAATAATTTTCTAAACAATCAACTTCTGTACCAGGGTGAGGTTCTGTGACAGTTACAATTCTACCCTCAAGATATAGAATAGGACTCTATCTTCCAATTCTTTCCCCATGCTTATAGTATTGGGTTCTCACATTTATTCAAGAACCAGTAAGTACTTACTGACCATACTTTGAATTAGATAAAAAAGCAATCACACCTAAGATGTTGAGGACTTAATTCCCATGTTTCACCTTAAGTAAGGCATATACTTTGCCCAGTGTTTTTGCACTTAAGTATACAAATCAGAGTAAAACATATACTGTAACACTTTATTATTAAAAATGTGTGTCATTAAATATACAACATATTAAGTGAAATTTTATGCACAAAAATTATGAACTGTATAATATGTATATTTATTATGTCCAATTATTCTATATAATTGAGAAGCAATTATTTACCAATTGTTTTCAAGATATCCAGGGCAGCAGAATTTATGGTGGAGAAAATTATATGCCAATTATCCTTAATGAATGAATATCATGACCAAGTCTGAGAATACCAAGGAATAGAAATAAAGTGATATTATAGGGTACTAGCTCCTACTTCAAGCTTTATTAATTCCTTCAGTCTGCAAACTTTCTGTTTATTTGTTGATCTTATTGTGTTTTTTTATAATTTTACTCTTAGTTCTATATTTTCAGTATTTCTTTTTTGTTTTAACAACTCAGACTGAGGTATCATTGACATAAAATGTACTCAGTATATTAAAAGTGTACAATTTGATAAATTTTAACTTATGTGAATACTTATATATACTATCACCACAATAAAGGTAATGAACACACCCATTACCCTCAAATAGTCACCCAGCTTATTTACAATCCTTCCCACATGCCCTTCCTCATTGCCCCCAACCCATTCCCTGGCAACTGCTGAAATGCTTCCTGTCAGTATAAGTTTATTTGATTTTTCTAGATATACAACTGAATCATATAAAGTACTCATTTTTGTGTCACTTTTTTCATTTATTATAATTATTTGGAGGTTTAATTGTGATGTTGCATGTGTTGCATTTTATATGGTAGCATTCCATTTTAAGTGTGGACAGTTAGGTTTGGGTTTTGATTTGCTTTGTCTATTACAACTTAAGCTGCTAAAAATATTCACGTATAGGTTTTTATGTAGACATATGCTTTCATTTCTCTTAGGCAACTATCTAAGAATGAAATAACTGGTTCATATGGTAGTTGTATATTCAAATACTTGAGAAAATGATAATATGTTTTCCAAAGTGATTATACCAAATTTTATTTCCACTAACATTGTAGAAGAGTTCCAGTACCTGCACAGACTTATCAACAATTGGTATGACAGTCTTTGTAAATTTAGCCATCATAATAAGAATTTAGTAGCATAGTGTTGTGATTTTAATTAACATTTCCCAAATGACAAATGGTGTTGCATCTTTTCATGTACTTATTTGCCATCCCTATCTCTCCTAGAGGCAACATAGCTTTGAATACTTTGCCCATTTTTTAAAATTGGGTTTTGTTTGGAGTTATATTATTAATTAGTTTTAAGAGCCTTCTTAGATTTGACAGAATGTTCTACATAGATGATCTTATTATCTCTAAATAAATAATATTTTAATTTTTCTTTCTACTCTGTATGTGTTTCATATCTTATTTTTGCTTTATTGTACTGGTTAGAAATTTCAACACAATGTTGGGAAGAGGTGATGAAGCAGAAATCCTAGTCTTGTCCTGATGTTAAAGGTGATACCACTTAGTCCTTCGCCATTAAGTATAATATAAGCTGTTGGGGTTTTGTTTGTTTGCTTGCTTGATTTGGTAATAGAAATTGAGAAAGACAGAGGAGGGGCAGAGGGAGAGGGAGAGGAAGAAAAAGAATCTTTAGCAGGCTCCACACCCAGCATGGAGTTGGATGCTGTAGGACTCTATCTCACACCCCTGAGATCATGATATGAGCAGAAATCAAGAGTCAGATGCTTAATCGACTGAGCCACCTAGGCACTCCAGCTGTTGGTTTTCCTAGATGTTCCTTGCAAGGTGGAGGATGTTGTATGTTCCTAGCTTCCTGAGAATTTTTATTTCAAAATGGATGTTAGATTTTTCAAATGCTTTTCTGCATTTTTCATCATATTTTTCTCCTTTATAGTTTTCTGTTATGATGACTTACTTTCATTGCTTTTCAAATATTAAAACAAACTTTAAGTCTTGGAATAAAGTCCACTGGATCATTATTTAGAGTCTTTATAGATGGTTGTATTAGATTTGCTAAATTTTATTTAGAATTTTGCATCTAGGCTCATGTGTGATATTTACCTATAGTTTTTATTTTTCTGTAATATCTTTGATTTTGGTTTTAGATTAAAGGTCATCTCATAAAATGAGTTGAAAGTTTTCCCACTTCTTTGATTTCCTTCCAGTAAGACTTTGTGTAGAATGGATATTTTTTCCTCTTAAATAGTTTGGCAGAATTGTAGAATTCACATGGAAGTAATTTGTGCCTGAATTTTATCTTTGCAGGAAGCTTCTTTATAAGTTTAATTTTTGAAATTAGTTATCTATTTCCTTTTTTAATTTTAATGTCAGTATAGTTAAACAGTGTTATATTAGTTTCAGGTGTCCAATATACTGATTCAACATCTCTATACATTACTCTGTATTCATCGTGTTAAGTGTACTCTTAATTCCCCTCACCTATTTCACCCATCCCCCCACCTACCTCTTTGGTGACCATCAGTTTGTTCTCTATAGTTAAGAGTATAGTTAAAAGTCTTTTGGGTCTATTTCTTTTTTTCTGTTTGTTTTGTTTCATAAATTTCTCATATAAGTGAGGTCATATGATATATGTCTTTCTCTGACTTATTTCACTTAACATTATATCCTCTAGATCTATACATGTTGCTGCTAATGGCAAGATTCCATTCTTTTTATGGTTGGGTAACATTCTATTATATATATATGCACCACAATTTCTTTATCTGTTCATCTATTGATGAATACATGGGCTGTTTCAATAATTTGGCTGTTGTAAATAATGCTGCAGTAAACCTAGGAATGCATATGTCTTTTTGAATTAGCGTTTTTGTGTTCATTGGGTAAATATCCAGTAGTGGAATACTACATCATATGGTAATTTTATTTCTAATTTTTTGAGGAACCTTCCACTGTCTTCTGCAGTGGCTGCACCAGTTTGCATTCCTACCAATAGAGCATGAGGATTCCTTTTTCTCCACATCCTCACCCAAACTTGCTGTTTCTTGTATTTTTTATTTTAGTCATTTTCCCAGGTATGAGGTGATACTTCATTGTACTTTCAATTTGTATTTCCCTGATTATGAGTGATATTGAGCAACTTTTCAGGTGTCTGTGGCCATATGTATGTTCTTTAGAGGAATTCTGTTCATATCTTCTGCCTACTTTTAATTTGATTATTTTTATTTTTAGTGTTGAGTTGTATAAGCTGTATAAAACAGTATAAGCTGTTTATATATTTTTTTGATGTTAAACCTTTACTGGATATGTCATATGCAAATATCTTCTCCCATTCAGTAGATTGTCTTTTAGTTTTGTTGACTGTTTCCTTAGTTGTGTGGAAACTTTTTATTTTGATGCGGTTGCAATAGTTTAATTTTGCTTTTGTTTCCTTTGCCTCAGAAGACGTATCTAAAAAAATGTTGCTAAGGCCAATGCCAGAGAAATTATTTCCCATGCTCTCTTCTTGGATTTTTATGGTTTCTGGTCTCATATTTAAGTCTTTAATCCACTTTGAGTTTATTTTTGTGTATGGTATGATAAAGTGATCCAGTTTCATTGTTTTGCATGTAGTTGCCCAGTTTTTCCAACATCATATATTGAACAGGCTTTTTCCAATTGCATGTTCTTGCCTCTTGTATCAAAGATTAATTGACCATATAAGTACGAGTTTATATCTGGCCTCTCTATTCCGTTCTATTGATCTGTATGTCTAATTTTTGTCAGTACCATACTGTTTTCATGACCACAGCTTTGCAGTATAGCTTCAAATCTGGAATTGTGATAGCTCCAGTTCTGTTCTTTTTCAAGATTGCTCTGGCTATTTGGAGTCTTTTGCAGTTGCATACAAATTTTAGAATTATTTGTTCTAGTTCTGTGAAAAATGCTGTTGGTATTTTGACACGGATTGCATTAAATCTATATATTGCTGGCATTTTAACAATATTTGTTTTTCCAATCCATGAGCATGGAATATATTTCCACTTGTTTGTGTCATTTTCAAATTCTTCCATGAATATTTTAGAGTTTTCAGAGTTCTAGTCTTTTACCTCCTCTGTTAAGTTTATTCCTAGGTATTTTCTTATTTTTGTTGAAGTTGTAAATGGGATAGTTTTCTTAATTTCTCTTTTTGCTACTTCATTTTTAGTATATAGAAATGCAGCAGATCTCTGCACATTGATTTTTTATCCTGTGACCTTACTGAACGCATTCATCAGTTCTAGTAATTTGGGGAGGAGTCTTTCGGGTTTCCTATATATATATACTATCATGCCATCTGCAAATTGTGAAAGTTTTATTTCTTTCTTACCGATTTGGAAGCTTTTATTTATTTGTCTTGTCTGATTTCTGTGGATAGAACTTCCAGTACTATGTTAAATAAAAGTACTGAAAGTGTACATCCTTGTCTTGTTCCTGATCTTAGGGTGAAAGCTCTCAGTTTTTCATCATTGAGTATGATGTTAGCTGTGGGCTTTTCAAAGATGGTCTTTATTATGTAGAGGTGTATTCCCTCTAACCCTACTTTGCTGAGGGTGTTTTGTTTTTTTTTAAAATTGTGAATGGATGTTGTACTTTGTCAAATGCTTTTTCTGCATCTATTGAAATGATCATATGATTTTTATCATATTTGCAAATATTAAACCACCCTTCCATCCTGGGAATAAACCCCACTTGATCATGATGAATGATTTATTTAATATATTGTTGCATTCAGTTTGCTAATATTTGTTGAAGATTTTTGTATCTATGTTCCTCAGAAATATTTGCCTGTAATTCTCTCTTTTAGTGTCTTTTTCTGGTTTTGGTATCAAGGTAATGCTGGCCTCATAGAATGAATTTGAAAAATTCCCTTCATCTATTTTTTTTGAATAGTTGAGAAGGATAGCTATTAATTCTTTAAGTGTTTGGTAGAATTTACCTGTGAAACCTTCTGATCTTGGACCTTTGTTCATTAGGAATGTTTGATTACTGATTTAATTTCATTGCTGGTAATTAGTCTGTTCAAATTTTCTATTTCTTTCTGCTTCCACTTTGGTAGGTTATATATTTCTAGGAATTTATCCATTTCTTCTAGGTTGTCTAATAATTTCCCATAATATTCTCTTGTAATCCTTTGTACTTCTGTGGAGTCAGTTTTTATTTGTACTTTTTCATTACTGATTTTGTTTATTTAAGTCCTCTTATGCCCACACCACCCCATTTTTTTTGAGTCTGGATAAAGATTTATCTCTTTTTTTTTTATGTTTTTAGAGTACTAGTTCCTGGGTTCATTGATCCTTTCTAGTGTTTTTTGGTTTTCTTTTTTTTAGTTTCTATTTTGCTTATTTCTGCTCTAATCTTCATTATTTTCTTCCTTCAACTGGGGTTTGGTTTTGTTTGTACTTTTTCTTCTAGTTCCTTTAGGTGTAAGGTTACATAATTTATTTGATATTTTTCTTGCTTCTTGCAGTTGGCCTATATTGCCTTAAACTTCCCTCTTAGAACAGTTTTTGTTACACCCCAAAGATTTTGAAATAATATGACTCATTCTTATTTGTTTCCATGTATTTTTTATTTCCTCTTATATTTCTCAGTTGACAGATTCACTGTTGTACCATGTTATTTAACCTCTATATATTTGTGTTCTTTCCAGCTTTTTTGTTGTTGGTTTCTAGTTTCATAACATTTTGTTAGAAAATCTGCATGGTATGACTTCAATCTTTCTGAATTTGTTGAGACTGGCTTTGTAGCCTAGCATGTGATCTTCTGGAGAATATTCCATGTGCACTTGAAAAGAATGCACGTTCTGCTGTTTTAGGATGGAATGTTCTGAATATATCTGTTAGATCCACCTGGTCCAATGTGCAATTCAAAGCCACTGTTTCCTTGTTGATTTTCTGTTTGGATGATTTATCCATTGATGCAAGTGGAGTGATAAAATCTCTTCCTATTATTATATTACTATTGATTACTTCCTTTATTTTTGTCATTTGCTGCTTTATTTATTTGGCTGCTCCCATGTAAGGTGCATAAGTATTTAAAATTGTTATATCTTTTTGTTGGATTGTTCTCTTTATTATTATATAGCGTCTTTGTTTGTCTCTTGTTAGTCTTTGTTGTAAAGTCTTTTGTCCAATATAAGTACTGCTACCCTGGCTTTCTTTTCACTTCCATTTGCATGATAAATCCTTTTCCATCTCTTCACTATCACCCTGCATGTGTCTTTAGGTCTGAAATGAGTCTTTTGTAGGCAGCATATAGATGGGTCTTGCTTTTTTATCCATTCTATCACCCCGTGTTTTTTGATTGGGACATTTTGTCCGTTTACACTCAAAGTAATTATTGATAAGTGTGTACTTATTGCTATTTTCTTACCTGTTTTATGGTTGTTTTTATAGTTTCCCTCTGTTCCTTTCTTCTCTTGCTCTTTTCTGTCATGATTTGCTGGGTTCCTTTAGTGATATTCTTGTATTTGTTCCTCACCGTTTTTTTTTTTGGGGGGGGTGTTTGTTTGTGTTTTTTTTTTTTCTTACCTATTATTGGTTTTTGATCTGCTATTACCATTAGATTTATTTCTTTTTTAATGTTTTTTATTTAAAAAAATAAAGATTTTATTTATTTATTCATTATAAATGAGAGAGAGAATGAGAGAGAGAGAGGCAGAGGGAAAAGCAGACTCCATGCAGGGAGCCCGATGTGGAACTCCATCCCGGGTCTCCAGGATCAGGCCCTGGACTGAAGGCAGTGTTAAATCACTGAGCCACTGGGGCTGCCCTAGATTTATATCTTAAGCACATAGCAGTCTACATTAAGTTGATGTTCACTTAAATTTACACTCATTTTTCCTCCTCTCCTTCACATGTTTTATGTATATGATGTCATACTTTACAGCTCTTTATTTTATAAATCCTTAACTGATTTTTATAGATATATTTAATTTTACTGCTTTTGTGTGTCCTACTTTTCTTTCTCCTACTTACGGTTTTTCCTTTCCACTCAAAGAGACCACTTTAACATTTCTTGGTTTAGTGGTGGTAAATTCCTTTAACTTTTTTTTTTTTTTTTGCCTGGAAACTCTTTATCTTCCCTTCCTTCTGAATGATGGCTTTGTTGGATAGAGTATTCTTTGTTGTAAGTTTTTTGTTTGTTTGTTTGTTTGTTTGCTTGTTTTGTTTTCCTTTCAGCCATTTGGATATATCATGCCTTTTTTTCTGGCCTACACAGTTTCTCCTGAAAAATCCACCGATAGCCTTATAAGATTACCTTTGATTGTAACTGTTTTATCTTGCTGCTTTTAAAATTCTCTCTTCATCATCATGTCTTGCCATTTTAATTACTATATGTTTTGGTGTGGATTTCCTTGGGTTGATTTTATGGGGGCTTTCTGTGCTACCTGGGTTGAGATTTATTTTTTCTTTTTCTTTTTTTGATTTCTGTTTTCTTCACCAGATTAGTTAAATTTTCAGCTATTATTATTATTATTATTATTATTATTGCAAATAAATATCCTGCCTCCCACTTACCCCCCTTTTCTGTGATCCTTATAATGTAAATGTTGTTATACCTAGTGGTGCTGCTGAGTTTCCTTAACCTATTTTCATTCTTTATTAGTCTTTCTTCTCTCTCTTGTTCAGCTTGATTGATTTCTATTATTCTGCCTTCCAGGCTGCTGATCCACTCTGCTGCTTCCTCTAGTCTACTATTTATTCCCTCTAGTGAATTTTTAATTTCATTTATTGACTTTTTCATCTCTGATTGGTTCTTCTTTATGTTTCCTATCTGTTGAAGGTCTCACTGAGATCCTCCACTCCCTTCTCAAATCCAGTGAGTATCTTTATGACTATTATTTTATATTCTCTATCAGGCATGCTATTTATCTCTGTTTCATTTAGCTCTTTTGCTGTGATTTTGTCCTGTTCTTTCTTTTGGGGCATATTCCACTGTCTCCTCATTTTACCTATGTCTCAGGATCTGTTTAAATTTTTTTTTTTTTAATTTTTATTTATTTGTGATAGTCACAGAGAGAGAGAGAATGAGGCAGAGACACAGGCAGAGGAGAAGCAGGCTCCATGCACCGGGAGCCCGACGTGGGACTCGATCCCGGGTCTCCAGGATCGCGCCCTGGGCCAAAGGCAGGCGCCAGACCGCTGAGCCACCCAGGGATCCCCGGATCTGTTTAAATGTATTAGGAAAGTCACCTACATCTCCTGCTCTTGGAAATAATGCCCTTTTGAAGTCCTATAGCACCCTACAGCGCAGTATCTCCTACTCAGCAGAACCTGATGCTTAGGTATTTCCTAAATGTGTTGCATGCAACCTACTGTTGTGGCTGAGCTGCATTTTCCTTTGGTCCAGTTGTTTACAATGGCTCTCTTTGCCCATTTTTGGCAGGGTTTAGTCTCTGTGTTGTTAGTGGGTTTTTCTGGAGCCTCCTTGGGCTCGAATTGAGTCAGATTAGGCATTTGCCAGAGATGCAATATCACTGAACTGCAGGGTATTTCCCCTCTGTTATCCCCTGAGAAGCTTTAATTGGTGCGTGGGGCCTGCATTTAGACCACATGTCTGCCCCAGCGATCACTACTGGGGCCACAGTCAGACTGGTGTGGTTATCTTTCACTTTCCCTAAGTAGGAGTTACTCTAGAGTGGTAATGGCCCCTGTCAAGGCTGCTTGCACACTATTAGTCTTGTGACATCACTTTTTGATGGGCTTCAACCAAGGGCTTATTGGAGGGCACAGGTTTGCAGGTGAACTCAGAGCAAGACATGTGCTGCCTGCAAGTTTCATGCTGCTCTACTGCCAGAGTGAAGTTACAGCCGCTCAATCCTGCCTAGGCCAGGATGCAGGCAATGTTTTCTCAGGAGACTATATGACTGGGGGTGCTGTTACCAAGCTAAATAGATGGCATTTGTTAGTGTTTGTGCTGTGCTGGTTTCTACAAGTGTTCATGCAGGTAGGCTGGGGAGCTGGGGAAAGAAATTATGCCTACCAGCTCTTTTGAGCTTAGACAAGTCCCTCAAAAATCCATACTCCACCAGCACTTGGTTTGAGATCAGTAAATATATCTCCTTTTCATATAGTATACCCCAGGCTTCTATCAAATTGCTGCTTCTATGCTGTATCTCAGCAGGGTTGTTTGTTGTGCTGTCTCTTTAAGAGTTGGGACTCCACACTGCTGGATATCTTAGAGCCTAGCTTACTGATTTTTAAAGTTCCTACTTATTGTTAGGTGTAAAGCCCTGCTTATTGTTAGGCCCCTTTGGTATTCAAAAGCAAATTGTATGGAGATTTGTCTTCTCTATGTGGGTCCTCCACGTCTGGGGTCTGGTCTTCTCCCCTCTCCACAGGCACAGTATCTCTTCCTCCTGCAGGCAGCCCTTTGGGTCCCTTTTGCTCTCACTACATTTCAGCCCTTCCTACATTCTTATATGTGGCCTCTTCTCTACATTTGATTGTGAAGAGTTTGTTCTGGCAGCCTTTGGGTCATTTTCTGGTTATTTACACTGATATATGTGTTATCTAGTTGTATCCATGGGATGAAGTGAGCTAAGGATCCTCCCTACTCTGCCATCTTCCCCAGAAGTCCAGTTATCTATTTCTTTTAGAGTGAACTTTGATGTTTGATAGTTCATGCTTTTTCTAAGGACTTTTTCATTTTGTCTAAGTTGTCAAATTTATTGGTATATGTAATATAATGTGAATTTATTATTTTAACTTCTGAAGAAGCTGCAATGGTATCATTTCTCTTGATATTGATATTTTTTCTTTTTATATTGATGACTTGTCACAGTTTTATTCAATCTATTTGATGTTTACAAAAAAACAATAGTTGGTTTCATTAATTTCCTCTATTATTTTTCTGTTTTTTTCACTTTGTCAGTTTCTGCTATGGTTTTTACTATTTTCTTTTTACTGTTTATTTTGGGTAAAATTTGCTCTTTTTGTTCTTGTTTTAAGTAAACAAAAAAATTAATAGAACTATTCAATAAAAAAGTTTTCCTTTGTGCTATTTTAGCTTCATTTCATAAATTCTAATATGTTGTATTTTCATTTTTATGCTTTTCAGAATGCTTTCTAAGTTGCATTTTGATCTCACTGACCCATATGTTATTAAATTATGTTATTTAATTTCTAAAGATATTGTTCGATAGTTTCCTGACACCCAGAGTTGTTGAAGAAATGTCTGATATTTGTTCTTTTGTAAGGAACTAGAATTTTGTCTATGGATTCTTTTAGGAATTTAATATGTTATTCTTGGGACTCCAAAACTTCACCAAGATATCTTGGCTATAATACTCACTTGCTTGGCACCCTTGTGGTTTGAAATTTCCCTCAATTTTAAGAAGTATTTTTGATTGTGGATCTGCTTTTCCCCATTTTCTTTACTTCTTTATCTACACTTGATTGATTTTGGAATTTCTGTATCTATTCCCCCTGTCCCATTTCTTTCTTTCTCTTCTTTCTTTCTTTCTTTCTTTCTTTCTTTCTTTCTTTCTTTCTAACTGTGGTTCATTTTTGGCTAAGCCAGAAGAAAATACCACCTAATAGCTACTGAAGGTTACAAGCAATTTTATGGAGTTTAGTGTGAAAAGAGTAGTTGTACTGAACTATAACTGGTTTTTGTTTATTTGTTTGTTTGCTTTTACTTCTAGGCATCCTAAAAGAAAGAGCCAAGACAAAGGAAAATACAATTTTAAAAATAATAACTAATAACAGAATAGAGAGTTAAAGCAGGAGGCTTAAAAGGAACCAGACATTGTTCTTCTAAATAAATTTTAAAAAGGAAAAAAAGAAAGAAAGAAAAAGAAAAAAGAATAGAAAAGGAAAAGAACAAGAACTAGAAAAAGAAAAGAAAAAAATAGTAGGTCTGAGATGCACAGGCTTCCAGATGAACTAGACATCAATGAAAGGAGGGTTATCAAGGCAGAATGCCAAAGCAAGTATTTCCAAATGTGCAAATAAATTATAATAAATATGTTATACTTTAAAATATATGTGTTAAGTAACTCAGTATTTTTTCTCATTCTGAGTTTTTTTTTAAGAAGTCTTTTTTAACTGCTCTAAAGTCATTTACCAAAAATATTGTGCTTTCATTACATCATTTTCCTAGTCTTTTTTTCTTTACCATTTTCCTAGTCTTTTTTTCTTTACCATTACAGTTAAAAGTCCTATAAAATACACAAATGTATTTACAAAAAACTGAGCCAGAATAATTTAAACAACTCTGTTTCTCAAAATTCCTTGTTAACAGTTTTCAGAAATTTCTCAAGGATTGTTTGTTTTTCTTTATCTTCTTTAAGGTTTGTGTATTGTTTAGTTGTTTTAAGATGAAAGTTCCCAGGTCTCCCTTGCCTGGAAAGTCTCTAGAGAAAGCAAGGAAGTTGAGTGCAGTGGAAGGGGTCAAGGGTGGGCACCCACGAGCCTGAGAGTGTGGATGAGTCTGGTCTGGCTTAGGGGTCAATGGTTTTGACAGAACTCATGGGGAGAAGGGGGTGAGCACGGAGTTTAAACTCTATAAAAGTACAGCCCTACCACATCTGAGATTTTATCAGTAATGCTAACATCTATAAGGTTTTCTCTTTTAATTAAAAAAAATGCTTTCCTCTAATTTTTCTTCTACATATAGGTATTTTACGCTTCTCCTTTTAAAAGGTCTACACGATTATGATCTTAAGAGGGGAAAGAAGCATTTATAGACTTTCATAACAATTATCTTGTTTTGCCAGTTCCTTTTTTAACCTCCTTGTTTTCTCATACTTCATGGTTAATGAGTTTTAATATTTTTGTTGCTTTCCCCAAATATCCACCCATTTGTTCATCTTATGTGTTATGCCAGACATACAATATAGAAAACAGTAGGAAAGTGACAAAGACATGAATGAGGGTAATCAAAGCACATTTCAAAGTACCAAAGTACTATTATTTTGCTGTTTTAAGAGCACTGAAGCATTTTTCCTTTTTTTTGTTGTTTTTTTTTTTGTAGTTTTTAAATTTAGTTTTTTTATTTTTTTTATTTTTTCAGAGAATCACTCTAAGCTGTTTCAAGAACAGCCAGCCATAAGGCAGAGAGGAGGTTCTCTTCCACCCACCCTCTATTTGACATAAAGCTATACATCTGCAATAAAAACTTTGGTCTTTTGGTTTCAAAATAGCTAAAGGAATAATAGAGATGCTCAGTGCCAACTTTTTAGCTGCCCCCTAGAAAGCAGGCCTGCCACCCAGCCCCCACATGCCTTACTTCAGGTTCCCTAGCCTGCCTCCAGTGCCTCCTGGCTGGAAAAGCCCTGGGGATCAGTAAGCAGCCTCTCTTCCCAGTTCTGGGCCTTCCGCATCCCCATTTGGTCTCAAATTATTTTGTGTAAAGTTGCCCTTTTTTGTGTGTTTTTTCCCCCTCTCATTTTTCTTCATCATCATCTCTGTATGTCATATATATTTTCCTGCAAACATGTGCCCCTTGAACCCCGCAAATTCTATATTTTCCTTAACAAAATATTACAGCTCACAGAGTATGTCTGGCGTGTTCAGCTTGATTAATATAAGCTGATGGTCATTGGTTCTCATTTTTAAATATATTTAGAGAGAGGTTTGGTTTTTAATGTAGCCCATTCAGCATCCCACCCTGTGTAGTCCTGGTCTCGCTCAGGGAGGGACAGGGGTGGAGGGTTGGGGAAGGGGGGCAAAGGAAGAGACATTGGCAATAAATATGGGTGGTTGGGCTTTCCAGGCTTCCTGCCCTCAGAGCCTCTTCATGTTCATCTAGAAGCAGTTCATGGCCTTGCTGCTGGTCTGTGCTCTGACTGGGTTGTTGGAGCTCACAAAGCCTTCACTCTGTTGCTGGCAGAGGGCTGGAAGTTACTGAGAAAAGAAAGACCTGCCTTTCCTGACCATAGTCAGCACTGTAGGAGGCTGGACAAGCATACTTCCGATTCCAGTGTAGCCCTGCTGCAGGGGGTCTGTGGTCGTGGGACTCTGTGCTGGGTAGGGGTGGATGTTGTTGGTAAGCATGGCTTCCACTGAAGGTTGCAGGAGGCTGGTGAGCAGTTCGCCCCAGCAGGGGACTGGATGCTAGGCAAGCACCGCTGGTGAAATGATGCCCTGCTAGGTGCTGCCGCCTGAGGTTGGGGCTCTGGGTGAGGCCTCAGGTCGTTCAAGTTGAGAGCAGCAATGAAGGTAGTAGCCATGGGGTTCCAATAGCCATCCTGCTCGCCTGGCGCCAGTAGTGCCACTTGCTGCTATGTCAGTGCCTATGTGTCAGTGACTATGTGTCAGTGCCATGAGCCCTAAACACGATGGCTGTGTGGTGAACATGCACATCTGGCCAGCCACCTGCTGCACTCACTGCAACATGTACTCTGTCCATGTCAGCAAACTTGACCAGCAGACTGGATAAGGCTCCCACGTAGTCTAGCTCTTTCTTTTCTTCTCCTGCTCCTTCTCCTGTTCCCCCTCTTGCTCGTCCTCCTCCTTGTCTTCCTCCTTCTTTTCTTCTTCTTCTTTCTTCTTTCTTCTTCTTCTTCTTCTTCTTCTTCTTCTTCTTCTTCTTCTTCTTCTTCTTTTTCTTCTTCTCCTTCTTCCTCTTCTTTCTCTTCTTCTTTGTTTATAACACTAAGAAAATCCTCTGGGATCTTCCTGCATTTGTTTAATTTGATCTCCAGTATTGTACATTTTTCACTTCTGCCTGTTATTTGAAATAATTTTAATTTTACCTTTCTGAATTTATTTCAGTTTTTAGGGAATCTAATACTTTTCTTTTTATAAGAAAAAATGTTATCCTAACCACCCTGATGAAATTATTTATACTTACTTAAAGTCTCTGACTTTCTTATTAATTCTGTCACTTCAGCTGTTAATTCCTTAGTTTGTTAATTTTGGAACTTAAATTATGGGGTTTTTTTCTCAATTTTTTTTCTGAATCATATTCTTTGGTCCAGATTTTTAAAAAGATACTCTTTGCTTGAGCACTTACCTTCTGCCCCATTCACACTTCTCTATGCTTCTCTGTGTATTTTAAGGAGTGGGGAATGACATTGCTTAGAGTTCCTTGCCAGCTGGTTTCTGGTTGGGCTCTACCAATGTTAGGAGGAGGAGGATTGATATCGGCATTAATATAGCAGTGGCTGACACCTATTCTGGAAGAGCCTTTTTCCCACAGCAGTCAGAATCAGCACCTTGTCTACCTTGGTGGTCTTGTTATCCCCACATGGCACTTTTTCCCAGGTTCATACTTTGACTTGGGTACTTCCTCCGCTGTGTTACAGTATCAATGGCAGGGTCCCTTGTCAAGGTCTGTGTACAGCCATGCAACCTCTCCTGTTCATTATGGACTCCAGGAAAATAAGCTCTTCCCTTTGGTCCTCCAACCCTGAAAATCATAGCCCTTTCCTGTAGTAACTAATATCTGAGTTACTTATTTCCCTTTTGCTCTCTTAGGCCTTCCAGCACCCATGTAAACATTTTTCTGTATTACATTTTCTCTGAAATACATAAAATGATTTCTGTTTTCCTTACTGGCCTTTGAAGATATTCTTATTATCTGTCTTTGGAAGTTTATTATATAGAGTTGCTAGATAAAATACAAGATGCAATATTTAGTATATTCTTATATTAGAGAAATTATACATTGCCTATCTAAAATTTAAATTTAATTGAACATCCTAAATTTTTGTTAAATCTGATAGCCCTATGGTTATATTCCTCATCAACCTGCTCTTCTGGACATGGTAGATCTATGGTTTGGAATATACCCCTAGGAGAGATGTGGCACTGCTGATATTCTGTATAAGGTTTCTTGCCTATTTCTTGAAGTATCTACCTGCGGCATTGTTCTCCCTATCCAGTTTTACAGTCAGCACTCATTGCCTTAGATCAGCAACAAGTGCAGACGCTGCTGCAAAAACAGCGCCCTTTGGGTTTAGGAAATCATACTGTGTTGGAATTCATCATATGAAATCATTAATGTTAAGGGACAATTTTCTTGAAATGATCCATATGGTTTTATCCAGAATAATTTTTTATTTGAAGATTTATATTCTACTCTTCTTCCATTCAATTGAGCTGAATGTGTGCATCTGTTTATTGGATAGTTAATATGTGAATATACTGAAACATTTAACTTACCAATTTCTAAATATAATAAGCCACGTAGGCATGCTATCTTGTCCTATGACACTGTAGAAGATAACTACTTAAATTTCCATTTTTCTTTTAAATTAAGAGAAACAAATGAAAGATAAACACACAGCTTGTGATTAATGTGGAACCTTGAATTTAATCAGTCATGCAAGGAATTTTTGGACTTCATGTGCAAGACCTATTAGATATAATGGCACATCTACTCAGAATCAGGAAGCAGATTTAATTAGACAATTAGTATTTTCTAGCTCAGTTCCCATTTTGATTGTCTTCCTTATTACTCTGGATTTCAACAGATCTTATGTATACTATGCCAACATTTAGTTAAATCCTTTCCCTACTCCATAAATTAAACTTTTTTGGAGGGAGCTTAAATGAAATACCTGATTCTGCTAAAACAAGGTTATGTTTTATTACATTTTCTAATATCTTTGTTTTCTATATGTGGCAAAATATACAAATAGGGTAATTTGGCAATAAAAGGTAAAGATACAGGAACAGTTGTGTATGAGAGAGGGAAAGATGGAAAACATCTTTCTAAATATGAGAAATCAAGTCCATTAAAAGTAATTTTAAGTGAATAAAGGAAAATACTTTAGGCAAGAGCCTGGTTTTTATTAACTTAATTCTCTTTTCATGGCTTATAGAAAAATCTAGGCAAATAATTTATCCACTGTTCTATTTGTACTTACACTTAAAAGGAGTTATTGTCCAACTTAAATTATTGAAAAATATAGGCAGCTAAATTGTAAAAAAAATGAATGCTAAACAATGAATATTAACTATGTTTTCATTATATATATAGTATATATATTATATATATTCCAATGAAATAGGGGATATATATATAGTATATTCAATTGCATTCTGGTTAAGATCGTAATGTTTGGAGTGGGAGAAGCATGGCTAAAGTTATTTAACTCTATGAGGTACACTATTCAAACTGCTAAGTAGGACATTTGATACAGGTTAAAAAAAAAAATTCTCTGTGCCTCTGATCTGTAGTTACATGATTAGGGCAATAAGACAAGAAAAAAAAATAGAGTGGAACAAGAATATCCATATACCAAGTGTTTGATTGTATCTAGCAGGTTCAGACATTACTTGTTGTGACAAGACTTTCTAAAGATATAGGAGATAATTATCCAGGCCCTCTATCTTTGAAAAGTTCAAACACACACACCTAGTTCTAAGGTCACTGTTCATTTAGCCCTCTATGTGGACACTGCTATTTCCCTTTCAAACACTGAAAATATATAAACCTTTATATTTAACTAGATTTCATTATAGATCTATTTGGTCTCTTATGCTTGTCCTTCTCTAGGGAAGAACAGAACACACATAGTACATTGTCTAAAATTACCTTATATTTCTCTGAATCTCATGAGAGAATTATCTTGCTATTTTATAGGCAAACCCTTCCTATAGTAAGATATTTTTAAACATCAAAAATTCAATTGCTAGACTAGGTCCAAGCAATGATGATGTTAATAGATTTAAAATTAAATCATTGTCCTATAAAACTATTTCTACTAAGTTCAAAAAATATCCATTTGGAAATATCTTGTAGTTCACCTTTTTAAATTTCGCACTTATATGAGATACAGACTCAGAAATCATGGTTATAGTAAATTAATTGAAGAAACAGGACCAGATACAATTTGCTGGACATATATAAGCAGTGTGGAATAGATGTTTAATAAATGTTAAAAAAATATGTTCCTCAGTCATATGTCATATATATGTCATATATAATGTGTTAATATATATGACATATATAACACATTTCCATAAGCAATGTGGAGTATACTAATATGGAACAGTTTCTCATCCTATACCTCAATCATGTCATATATAATTTAAGAGAGAATTTTATTATTGGTGGAAAGAAAATAAAAACTGATTGAGCACCTGGATGGCTCAATCAGTTGACTTTGGATCAGGTCATGAGATCGAGCTCCACGTGGGGCACTGTGCTGAGTGTGGAACCTGCTTAAATTTCTCTCTCCCTCTCCTTCTGCCCCTCCCCCTGCTCACACAATCTCTCTCAACAGGAAATAATAATTAGATATTTCAAAATATAATATGAATTTAGAATAAATATATTTTATAAAATAATATACTTTGTTATCAAATGTACATTTTCTATGATTTATAGATTTTTCCAGGACAGTTAAGTAGCCGAAATACTAATGCACCTTATGTACAAATACAATATTTTTCCAAAACCTCTTTTTAAGATATCCTTTGGGGATGTCTTTACTCACTTGAAGATCAGTCAGAGGTATAAACTATTGATGGTTCCTAAATTCTTATTTTAGAAAGAGAGGTGGGGCCTACAGCAATCACACAGAGTTAATAGTTAAATAAATAAAAGTTAATAGTTTTTGCAGTTCTATATTGGGTTGTCAACCAACAAGGTGAGAGCTCTGTTATTCTAAATGTTGATCTGCCTTCTTTAATTTCTAAACACAATCGTTGTGGTCTTTGGTGAAAACAGGTATAGCACACAAACAAAAAAAACTATGTTAATTTCTTATAAATTAGTTCATAATATAATAAATCCATCAAATGATTCATGTTTCCTAATTATTTTAATAAAACACTATAGAAATTTAATACTTTCTAATACAGAGCAAGTATAAATACATTAGTAAAAAACAGAAGAAAGGTCATCATTCTTCTATGAATAAATTTAAGATGGCTTTATTTTTATATCATTTATGCTAATAATGTGAGAGTATTTACCTAGGTTTAAATAAAATATAATTATTTACTTCTCTTAAAGAGTATCATTGTAGAAGAGAATAAACATTAGACACATATTGCTAGACATATGGAAGGATCTTTGCTTTTAGCTTTACAGGAAGGGAATACTAGAATTCTAAATTTTGGAATAAATTTTCTTTAGTGTTATTTGAAGCTGAAGAATAAGTTAATATGTCTTTCCTGAGTTTGTTTATAGGGACTTTGTAATGTCTATTGATAAATTAAATTTGCAAATATTTGAGCCTGCCAATTTGGCTTCCTCTCACTTTTTAGGCTGCTATACAAGAGTATTTAGTAAGGTGTTTTTTGTTTTTAATTTAGGAAAATTTTGTTTTCCCTTCCAGTAGTACCAGGGTCCAAGGTCCAGGGTTTTTTTTGTTGTTGTTGTTGTTATGTGGGATTAAGATAAAAATAATTTCTTCATACTTTTTGTCCTGTGATTGTTAATGAATTTTAATGTCCAAAGTCCTTTTAATGATCTCTCCTATTTAAAAAAAAAGGAAAGAAAGGAAAAAGCCATTTTAAAGTTATGTTTAAGGAAGCATCACTGCAGGGCTGAGTTTAAAGAGTAGGATCTGACTGTCCATTTACTGTCTTAGGGAGCAAAGTACACTTAATTGATCTTTTCTTCAGTTTTCTCATATGTAAGTGGTACAAATTCTTGTCCGAAAAAAGATGCTGTAAGAATTAATGAGCAATTCCACTTAAGACACCTAGCTCTATGTCTGACAACTGGTAGACATTTAAAAATGCTTGTTGTATTATTGTTGTCATTGCTACCATTTTGATGGTTCAGTTACAAATATTCCTGACAGCAGTTCAATTCCGCTCACAAGAAAAGTAAATAATCAGGAAAAAAACTTTTGAAGAAATATCATTAAAGAAGATGTAATACATTTATCCAATGTATTTTCATTGGGTAAAATGTATTTTGTACTTGACAATAGGGAATGCAAGTATTTTAATTACTGAGCCCATTGTACTCTCCGGCATTTCAAAAATAAAAGCTTATAGACAATTACAGATTAGTTGATAATTCTTTAAAATGAAACTTTGGCCCTTTGACACTTCTCAGTCCCCATTACAGATTGTCTAGAGGATTGGATGAAGCCAGGAGGCTAAACAAATTATAGAAAATCTATATTAATATACAAACCCTGCAGCAAAACCTGAGTGATTATCAAACTGAAACAGAAATGCTGTTTCGACAATTTTGCTGAGTTATCACTGGGCACAAGAATGTGCTGGTTCTATCAGAATGTTTTTAGGTGGAAGACTATCATCTTTTTCCAGTGATCTCTTTGCAGAGAACACAAAATGCACAGAAAAGGTTTGAATATGAGTACTATTCAGAAAGACCTTCTGAGTCTCTTGCCTTCTGTTTTATTCTCTAAACACATGAAAGAATTTAACAAGTGCATAGTGATTTAAAGGATCAAGTAACAAGTCAATAAATTAAACTATTTATTTTGATAAAACCCATGTGTTAATTCTACCTAACACACACACACACACACACACACACACACACACACACCAGAAAAGTCAAGATAAAATTTCTGTCTGAATTCTATAAGAGCAGGGTCCTAAGAACAGTATATCTGAATCTGTATAACTAAGTCCCCCCCCTTTTTTTGTTGAGAAAGCTTATTATGTATCATCAGAGATTTAGATCCTAGATCAGAATATCCCTGGTAAATATGAGAGGCACTAACAATTTATGTAAAGAGATAACACAAGGAAGCTTATTTTAATCACTATCAAGCAGTATCAGCTATTCTTTGAGTAATAACTATCATTCTCCCCAGATTTAACATGTAAAGTCAAAATTCATTTTCATCCTTAACTGTACTTCTATTTCCTATCTATGCTAAAGAGCGCTGCTTTTCTCTGCTCTGTAATTTTTGGAAATATTGGCCTCAATCACTATACAATTTTGTCTGCAGTATTCGCTCTGAATCTTGTATTCTATTTGAAATTAAACATCAATTTCATGAACATCAGAGCATCCATTTTCCTCTCCAAAGCATCTGTGTGCTCACACGTGCACCTATATCCACATGTAGGTCTATCTGTGTGCGTGAGGATGTTCACCATAGGAATATAGCATGATTTCTTGAAAACAATGCACATGCATACAGTCCAGACAAAAAAATAGGGGAGGGAGAAAAAGATGATGCACTGATTAATGATGTAAAAGTCTTTAAAACATGGCTGCATCACCAACAGAAATAGGAAAGTGGCAGAGTTCATTTCTTTTTTTGAGTTCATTTTTAAATGAAGTTGAGGCATATGATACGCGGCTGTTGAGGTTGAATTGACCAGCAGATTGGCAACTGAATAGTGTTTCCCCTCTTAGTTTCCTTTATTTCTAAGTTTAATCAACCCAGCATTCTTTTTCTTATGCATCTACACAATATATAGATTCTATACGCACAAACTAGATAGCTACCCTTTAATAAACATCTACCATTTGAGTAATTTCAACAGGCTGTAATAATAACAAATATTATTATTTTACATTATGGTGAGGATTTGGCTGCTATATACAATTACTAGTTTTCTAGTTATTAGAGTTCTCTATTTTAAAAAAGGTACAATCTCTTTTCTATAAAAAACTGCTATAAAATGCTATCATTACTGGAGCACCTGGATGGCTCAGTGGGTTCAACGTCCAGACTCTTAATATCAGCTCAGATCATGATCTCACAGTGGTGAGATTAAGCCCCACATTCCCACTCAGCCTGGAGTCTGCCTGAGATTCTCTTTCTCCCTCTCTCTCTCTCTGTCCTTCCGCTGGCTCACATGAGCACACTCTCTCTCTCAAAATAAATAAATGAAATCTTTAAAATATAAAAATAAAATCCAGTCATTACTATAAAATGAAAAATCAGGGACGCCTGGGTGGCTTACCAGTACAGCATCTGCCTTCAACCCAGGGCATGATCCTGGAATCCCGGGATCAAGTCCCACATCAGGCTCCCTGCATGGAGCCTGCTTCTCCCTCTGCCTGTGTCTTTCTCTGTGTGTGTGTGTGTGTGTCTCATGAATAAATAAATAAAATCTTAAATAAATAAATAAATAAATAAATAAATAAATATAATGAAAAATCACTTTTCTGGTGATTTAGTGGAATGAGAATGAGCTACTTTCCATTCTCAGTGGAGATGGGTGATTTCTTATGATATTTTATATTCTTAAGTATATTTTCCCTTTTCTTAGAAATGCATCATTTAGCCAATCACTACAATACGTTGTGCATTTTAGTTTGTTAATTGTACTGGATATTTTTTCTTACTCCTACAGTTCTGCTCTCCACTCTCCACTTTGCTCTGTTCCCCAGAAAGCTGATCTTTATGAACTGCATTAAATGAATTCCCTTCTTTTCTGGCTTCCAGTTGGTTTGGCCAGTGTAACTACTAGCAGTGTATTAGTGGTTGATTAGAAAGACAAGATATTTATAAAGCCAGATCCTTCACTGCCTGGTTGTAAGTTGATCATGGTGGAGACCTTCTCTCAAGGGGACAGCAGCCTTCCCCTATAGTTGTAGGTGTTCCAGAGTTCTGGTATCAACTTTCCTCCTTATTACTTCACCCATAGAGGTGGTAACAGATTTCTGCTAAAAGTATCCCTCATTGGTTTCTCTTAACTGCCAACAGCTTTGTAAAACAAAACATCTTAGTATCAATCTCTCCTGAATCACCCCTTTTGTGTGTGCCATGTGTTTCCTCCTGGGACCTTAAATGATGACCACATTACATTATTTTTCTCTCTAAAATTTTTCCTCCAAGTAATCTTTTTGCAAAAACTTGAGAACTGATTTTATAGCACCTGAGTTTTATATTTCAGATTCTCAGGTGTGGACTTCCTATTGGATATGTCAAAAATGAAGTCTTTTCTACATGATGATTTCAAGTTATTGCAGAAACAAGAGGATCAGTGGGTATGAAACAGTAATTTTAAGCCTGAAAGTGAGCTTAGCAAAAAATTCATTTTGATATTTTCCTCATAATTTAAAAGACAAAAAATATCTAATATTTAATAAATATTTAATACATTTAGTATTAAATGTGGCTTAAAATAGTTTTTAAAGGACTGTGACTCTCATATTCTTGTGAACCTAGTTTTCCACACAACTGAAAAAAATCCTGTTTCTTTTCCTCACCCCTTAATATTTTGCCATAACACTAAATAAAACTTGAATTATACAGTAACTTCACAGATGAGGATCATTTATTTATCCAAAGACTTTTAAAAACCTCTGGGCCAGAAATCCTTAATTAATTAGGAGGACAAAAAAATGTAGGTCAACCTCTCTATGTCGGATGGACAAAATATATACATAAGAAGTCACAGAAAATATTTGGTTTTCTCTTAAAGTTCAGGGAAAACAAATGCAAAATGTGATATGTCAGCAAAAAATAAAAAATAAATGGGAGCTGAAGAGGGATTTATAATTCAGAATAATCAATTTAAAATACAGTATATTGCTTTGGGCTTCTTGTTATACATAAGGCCAAAATCAATAGTTATTATTATTATTTTGCCCACAACTAAGTCTAATAATCCTATAATAAATGGTATTATTGTGTGGTTCTTGGAATTCAACCACTTACAGAGATCTACTATAGAAAAGTCAAGTAACTAATCAAACCGAAACCAATGCAAACCAGTGATTTTATCTGCAAATGCATATGAAAATCAAGAAATGTAGCAAGGTAATGTTTGCTTCCTGATTCTTATTTAAGCTGATATATGCCAATACTGAATTTTTCCATTCACAAGCTACATTAGTGATTTAAGTGCTACCTTAAATCCCATTTACTTTTATTTTGAGGTTTTAATAATGACCTAAAGAAAATGTGCAGAATAAACAGAAATTCCAACTTCATTTAGCTGGTTTGAGTCATCTCTGTAACCCTAAGAAAAGCTGTCAATGTTTGAGTTGAAGTGTTAGGGAAGAAATGTCTGAAATAGAGTTTAGATGTGAAGAATGAAATGAGATTAAAGAAAGTCTACATTGTCTTTGTAAACTTAATCTCTATATAAAAACTAACATCTGAAGAGTAAATCTATGGAGTATTCTTTTGCCAAGCACGTCTATTAATTTAAATGGGAGAATGAGTGAAACATTTGCAGGTTTCATAAGAAGTAAATACATGCCTTCGGGAGTGAAAGACATTAACATCTTATGGTTTGTTTGTTTGTTTTTAATAATATTTGTCAATCAAAAACTTATGAATAAAAAAACAAAAAAAGCCTGCTATGCCAAACAAATTAGACACAGAGAGCTAAGTAAAGGAAGATGGATAGAATTGTTCATGGGGCAGATAATCTTTCCCCTTTCTTGCTAAGAATAAGCAGAGCTGCATTTGTGGAAACTTAACTAAGCAGAAACCTGCAGTGTCTGCTCAGTGCCGCTGACCTGCCAGCTGGAAAGAGCGCTGAGTTTAAAGGGTTTAAGCTCTCAAAGAAGCCAAGACTTGGCTGATCATCTTGGGCTCAGCATATTGTGAGGCATATGAACACTCTCTTCAAAACTGGCAGAGAAAAAGGAAGGAAAATTGAAAATCTAAACACAGTAGCCAGTTAAAATTCAGACAATTGTGAGGGTTGTGTTTTCTCTGAAGCATTCGCTTATACTCTACGCTATTGAATAAGGAAATAAATGGATTTACTTTTTTGAGGGAAGAGCAGTACTTGAGATTACTGCATTACTCTTTGGTACACTGAAAAAAAAAAGCAAAAGGAGAGAACATACGCATATTCTAGTATGAAATAAAGAAATTTGTGTCATTTTTCTTCATGTGATCTAGTTTTTTTCCACTGTGCCTAGAATTTGTTTATATTATTTACTAACATGTTTTATTATTCATTTTAACAAAATTAAATAAGTTTAAATATATTTAACATAATATTCACCATTCCAGTGAATAAACTTCAAAGGCATGCTTTTCCAAATGAGTATTGCAATAACTCAAAAGTAACAATGGCATATTCATTATTCTTACTTTTTAGAAGTAAAAAAATGACTTGGCTCAAATAGAGTTAAAGATATTAATTTCTGTTCCATTTTGTTTTCTACTTTAACATTTCTGGGTTTACTGTATGAGAGAAAACACAATGCTGCTCCTTCCTGGGAACATAAAAACATGTTGCCAACAACATCTCAAACGGACACAATTTTGATTTATTACATTGATTAAAAAAAAAAAATACTAAACACATTCAAAGTTCACCACTCCTGGGTACTTGATAGGCTGAGGGCCTGAAGGGCAGATGCTGCCCACATATCTGCTATCAGCATTTCTCCTGATTCTACTGAGAACTGCTGAGCTACAAGTTGAGAACTGAATACTTATTGGTCACATTACTGACAAGTTTTTGAGAGGTATATGGATAAAGCATTCACTGAAGTTATAATAAACAGCCTTTTGCATTATATTTTCATTCACATTTTTCAGCTGAAACTGAAGTCCAGTTTCAATGCAGAAAAATGCCTTTTCTGAAGAAAATGAGAAACACATGAGAATAAAATACATCTATCATCTGAGATTCAAATCTGAATGATTTCAAACATACACTCGAATATTAAGAAACTTTTATATCTTTTTGTATTTATTACTAAATAGGAATTGTTTTAGCTTAATCTCTTTAAACTACTCTTTCAGCTTTGGATTAAATCTGATTAGTATTTCAAAATATAATTATTATTCTAGAAATCAAAGTAGAATTCAATATTCTACAAAATTTCTACCATGAATAGAGACATTAACTATATCAGTAGGGCAGAAAAATGAAATTTTTAAAAAGCAATTTAGACGTTCTTTACTGTTAACACAAATTTGACAGAAAAGGGAGGGTAGGACTTTTTGATTACCTCCAACCAATAAATCACAGGCTATTTTAAATGGCTCTTTTGTTTGAGAAATACATCCTTTTTTAGGAAATAGGTTTTCTTTCTGTTATGCTCTTGCTCAAAATCTTTTCAGTTGAGCTGTTTTCATTGTGCCAAATTGAAGTTTTTATAAATTGTTTATGGGTGTCAAAGTTCCTTAATAGTTCAGTTGCACTGTTTACTCTCCAAGCAATAGTAAGTAGGCAACAACATTTCTGTCAGTGTTAAAAGTTGATCTGCCAAGTTTTAATGCGTGGCTCAAGCAGGAGAAGCAGTTTGGTAGGGAAGCAAGCTGTCCAGTACTTGACAAGATTTGGTTTGTCAACAGTATGGCTGAAGGTGTTTGACATGATACATTCTTTCTCCATCATACTTCCAGCCCTATGTCAGAATGTATATCCTCACCTGGAGTCAATCTGCTGAATTCTTTTTACCTTTAACAAGAAAAGGAAAACTATGATTAAGGAAAAACAGTAAAGAATATTAGAGAGCTTTTACACATTGATTTTCAATGAGACTACGACTAGAGTTAATGAATGCTTCTATACATCCAGCAGTAAATTCCCTCACCTCTGCATATGAAGAAAAAAAAAAGTCTCTTAAAAAAAAAAGTTGTATCATAAGAAATCTACTTTACCAAACTAAGGAAAAGTGCAGACACTGTGCAACTGAAGGAATTTCTCTGCAATCTGAAATGGCTGTCTTACTTGGCTGTAAATCTCCCTCACACAACGCCTGGGGTCTTGCTTGCAGGGATGTAATGAAGTTACACTGCCTGAATGAAAATTTTAAAAACAAATTAGGGCAGAGGACCTTGCCAGCTATCCATGATTTGTGGCAGTGCTTATCAGTAGCCAGTGTGGGGTGATTCACCATGAGAACACCAAATCTCTTTGTCCCAGGCCGCCATGTTTCACTCCAGTGTCAATGTATCAGGGGAAATGAATGCTAAGCTGTAACAGTCATAGTTAGTGTCAGGCATGTTTGTAACACACGCACAGAGAAATTTACAGCTAGGAAAAACTATTGACACATCCCCTAGTGACTTGTTTTATAGAGTTCTTGCTTCTGACTGATTCAGTAGCAACAACACACCTTTAGACATGGTGACCTTGCTGATCTTGAGAATGTTTTCAACATAGCTATATGTATTAAATTTCTTTATGAATCAGAGGACTTAAAAACACCCTGTAGTATGTTTAAAGTGAAGTTCCTCAAAATTCAAAGTTTATCTTTTAAATATTTATATAACTACTCATGAACTAAAACTACTAATTTGGGACCCCTGGGTGGCTCAGTGGTTGAGCATCTGCCTTTGGCTCAAGGTGTGATTCCGGGGTCCTGGGATCAAGTCTCGCATCTGGCTCCCTATGAGGAGCCTGCTTCTCCCTCTGCCTGTGTCTTTGCCTCTCTCTCTCTCTCTCTCTCTGTATCTCTCATGAATAAATAAATAAAATCTTAAAAAAAAAAAACTTTACTAATTTGAACTTTCTGATAACTCAGACCAAGAACAATACTCTTTCCTGTTATCTCTAAATAAAGAATATTTTATACCAATTATATGTTATATTAACCTTATAAATTTTTGGATTTGTTTTATATGATTTCATAAAAATAAAAACTCTTTGTAGGCACCACAGACAATTTAGAGACATTTTCATAAATTGACTATTAGCTTAAAATAATTTTTATTAATACGTTAAAATTCTTTGCTAGCTTAGCTAAACTTAATTGATATAAAGCTTATTTTCCTATTTCGGAGAACACATTATCAGACTGAACACACTTCAGCCAACTCTTCTATCCTATGTACCCAAGACACACTTTTTCAAACATGAGATCTTTGTACACCCATGGATGTTGGAAGAGGAGATTGCAGAATTTTAAAAATAGAATGTGTTATAACTGGTTAAAGAAAAAAAAAAAAGTGGTGGTGGTGATGGTGGGGGGTGGTGTCCAAATAATGAAATCAATGTTAAGGCTAAACAGAAGCCTCATGGGCAGTAAAAGAAACCGATCCTAAGCACTTAGAAAGCAAAGCATATCCAATCAATGGGACAATTAACCTTTATTTCCAGAAGTGGCAAAACCTGATCCTTGATTCTGCTCAGAAACAGATTAATGTAACAGGCCTACAACTGTCCTCTACTAAGTTGTTTAGGCATGTAATCTTCAGATGCTTTTTCTAGTATAGTAACAGAGTTTTCTCTCTCTCTCTCTCTTTTTTTTTTTTTTTTTTTTTTTTTTTTTTTTTTTTTTTGGTAACAGAGTTTTCTGAATATTTACATCTGGAGAAATGGCACCATCACTCACATGCCTCAAATAGAAGCTGAGAGGAGATCAAATTGGAAGACTTCTCCTTGAACAATTCCTGTGGCCCTTATATCTTTAAAGTCTCTCTGAAAATTGTCACTTACCTCTTCTCAGGTTTGCATTCCATTTTACAAGTACACAAGAAAATATATGTAGTCAATTTGATTATGATTCCAGTTTAAGAATTACATTTATTATTGTCATAAGCAGTTCCAATTTTAGTTAATCATTTCTGATATTTGTGTAAACTGTACATTTAATATTCCATTGGATTGAGAATGGGTGATCTAGACATGGTCAGCCAGTAGGTACTGCAGGTTTTTCCTCTTGGTATGGATAGACCAAACTGCTTCTTAAAAACACATTTTTAAAGATTGCCATAGGATGCTAATCTATTAAACACTTTTGGCTCATAAATTTGTTTTTGTCCTTAATGGCAAAGATGAATGTCATAACCAAAGCAATTAATGTCCATGTATCTAAAATCATTTTTCTGCCTTATTTCTCTTGACTGTCACTGGAATTCAGGAACAAAGTCCCAATGCTACCCTTTGCTCTTCCTTCTTCTCATAGGTCAGCTACAATCAATGATTCCTCTCTATTTTTGTCCCCTTCAGCCCCTTTTCCAACTCTGATTATTTATATAGAAAAGCATTACTTTTGAGTTACTACGATAATCTTATATTTGTATTTATTGACTTCAGTTTCTTTACAGGTCACTCTGTACAACTATTTATTTAAGCTTCCTAAAATACCATGCAAATGGCCTGCTCAAAATTTTGGATGAGACCCCATTGGATGAATGTCCAGGGCATATTCAATTTTTTTGTCCTCTAATCATGTCATTTTACTGCATCCTACAAGTTTTGATTTGTAGTGTTTTCAATGTTTTCTAATTTCTACTTTGATTACTCCTTTGACCCAATGGGGCAAAAAGGAATTTCTAGATGCTGGCTATGTTTTATTTCTTGACTAGGGTAGTGATTATATGGTCTGGACTCATTTTACATTTATCTATATGTAGAGAGGTATATTTATGTTTGAATACTTTTCTGTACTGAGTTACTCTTCAATTAAAAAAAAAAAAGGTTCATTTGAAAAACAGACTAAATTGTTAAGTAATAGAAACACTTCAACTTGGGTTGTTGAAATTAGATCCAAAGTGTGTTTTGAGGCAACCATCATGTTACACAAAGTAGGACACCTCCTGAAAATGGATCCAATTAATGGAAACCAGAGTTTAAAAGTGTAAAGAAGGCAACACTGACATAGACCTAAGAATATATTGCTTTGTCTTTAGATACAAAGTATAAATTGTATGCTATAATAACAACAAGTGTAAAAGTCCAACATTATATGCCAAGCCTTTACTAAAACATTTAATAAGAATTTTCTTATATAATACTACATGATTAACTTTCAAATATATTACTACTTCTTAGTTACCTTTTTGTTAGTGATTCCAGGGTGATTACAGAACCTACTATGTATATTATCAATCGTTAAAAGCTTGTTGAAGTTTACTTGCTTTGTGGAGCAGCATATGGTTACTTTTTATAAATGCACTAGGAAGGATTGGAACAAATGTGTTTTCTGTAGAGTTCTATATATAAACGCCAATTAAATTCTAAGGTTAAATAATTATGCTGTTCAAATGCTTATATCCTTCCCGATATTTTTATTCCTGTGTTCCAATCCATAGTTTAAGAGTTGTATTGATTTGGGGCACCTGGGTGGCTCAGTGGTTGAGCAACTGCTTTTGGCTCAGTTTGTGATCCCCAGTCTTGCATCTGACTCCCTGCATGGAGCCTTCTTCTCCTCTGCCTATGTCTTTGCCTCTTTCTCCGTGTCTCTCATGAATAAATGAATAAAATCTTTAAAAAAAAAAAAGAGTCGTATTGATTTGTAGTTTTAGAATTCATTTGACTATTTTGTTTTTTGTTTTTTTTTTTGTTTTTTTTTTCATTTGACTATTTTGTATAGCCTCTAGGTTGCTGTCAACATTTATTGTCATTACAACTCTTGAAATATTCATTATTTATTTATTTATTTATTTACTTACTTACCAGAGTCTAAATACTCCAATTTCTAAATCTCCATTTTATGTTTTTATCACCTGTTTTTTCTCTTGGTTTTTAGTTATTTCTTTTATTATGAATTATTTTGGTTGGATTTTTAGTTGAATATGAAAGTATAAAAATTAGATGATTTTAAGGAATAAGTAATATATTCATACAGATTTTCCTTCCCTTTCAGGTTAGGTACTATTTGTATTTTTGGCTGGATAATTCTTTGTTTTATTCTTTGTTTCATAAAGATGCCAGTTGCATTTTCCCAACTCTGACAATCAAAATTGTTTCTATACATGGTCTAATGTCTCCTGGGGGCTGACTCTGGTGTCATCCCTGAAATAAAAACTAATGCCTTAACCCATTAGGAGCTGAGTTAAGTTAAAGTTTGTTTAGGCCTTTTCTAGGCCTAGAGTATTTATCAGTTTCCAACTTTGAGTCCCCCACCTTATGAAACTAACTAAAACTTTTCTACATCTTAGTCTCTCAACTACCTATTCTGGCTTAGGTTCTCAGCAGAATTCCCATTCTCTACTTCTTGGCAAATATCTGAGATGAACGTGATGCTAAATGTCAAATTCACTTTCTGGACTTTTCTTGCTATACTGATACATTCTCAATCCCTTAAAATAGGTGCTTTATATTGGCTTTCCAGCTATTTTAGTTGTTTTTGAATGGTTGTCTTGTGTAAAGTAATCTAGCCTGCCATTGTCAGAGGCTAATTTTTTTTTTTTTTAGATCAACTGTTTAAATGTAGTTTTATGACTGAATTTTCCTATTCTTATTGATCTCGTGGGTGTCACCTGCTCATCCCGGAATAAGTCACTGTACCCAGGAAAACAAAATGCTCAATTTTCTGAGCTCTATGTCCATACCCAAAGGTCAAATTTACTTGAAATATGTAGAGATAGATGATGGGCAGTTCTACAAATAATGGCTGTTACCTAAACCAGCAAACAAAGAGGAGTAGATAACAGCAAAGATTTTGGCTTTTTCTTCATGACATGATGTGTGGGAACAGCCTTAAATTAGGAATCAGAAGTGAGTGTGTTAGCCAGATTCTTGAACTTTTTTCTTCATTTGTAATATAGTTTGGGTGGGTCATTTATAGTAAAGACAGGTGGATATTGGCAGCCGAAAATCAATAGTTTTCTACCAAACAAAAGTGAAAGCTGAAATAAAGCTGTTGCTCTATTAAGTGTTAGATTCCAGGGACCCCTGGGTGGCTTAGCAGTTAAGCATCTGCCTTCAGCTCAGGGCGTGATCCTGGAGTCCCAGGATCGGTATGAGTTCTGTATGGGCTCCCTGCATGGAGCCTACTTCTTCCTCTGCCTATGTCTCTGCCTCTTTCTCTCTGTGTCTCTCATGAATAAATAAATAAAATATTTTTTAAAAATTCCCTTAAAAATATTTTACTGATTTATAACACATTTTCTTAAAAATTTAATCTCTAAACATTAAGTTTAAGAGAATATATTTTGAATGTCTGATACACTAATTGAACTCAGTGTATGAGGAAAATTGAATAAGCAGAAAGAGACTGCAAGTTAACTCAGAGGGAACTGGATTTAAAGATAGATATACTTTCTCATTAATGTTGGTGAATCACTTCAAAATATTATATGTCTTGTGGTCAGAAAATGTTTTACCTACTACCATGCATTTGTCATGCCTGGTAGACAAAGTAATGCATTGATTTTGGATATCTGGAATGGGGAAAGGGAAAGAGAAACTAATAAATAGCAACTATAAACTATCATCAAGTCCTTTGTACACAATTTTTTTAAAAACAATTTTTGTATTGAAATATACATATAATTAAATATGAGAAAAGCATTATTTAGGTGTTTTGTTAGGCAGGCATTTTTAGTGAAAACACTTTGTAAAGTCAACATGAGGTGTTCTGAAACTATTATTTTTCAATTGTAAATGATTGCATTTATGGTTATTAGTTGTAATGAATGGTGATTGGTGTTCCTCAGATAAGCATGTATTACCCTATCTCATTAATACTATTACTATCACCATTTCAAATCCTGATTAATTTTTCAAGTATATTATATATATGTGTGTATGCATGTATCCCTTTATAGACACATACATAAATTTGACCACTGATTTAAAAATCAAAAGCTTAATGTTTATTTCTATTAATAGCATGTGCACAGCAAACAAGTATTGATAAAAATGTTCACTCTTTTGGTAGTTAGACTATTATATATCAATTCCCTACCATTTCTGTATGCATTGTTGCTAATAAAGCCCAAGTCAATTTCTACCCCGAATCATCCAATTTGTTTATTTAGTTTATGAAAACAGACTGCCTGCCAAGTGCTAGCCAACCATCACTCACTCATTTGCCATTGGCAGAAAACTATCAGAAGAGCTTATTTCAGAGGATCACTGCAAATTAGACTCACCTGTCTTTCAGAAATTAAAACTTCATTTTTTATATATATATTGAATATATTTTTATATTTTTGTTTTTTGCCTTTTTTAAAGTTTTTTTTAAAGTTTTTAATTAAGTTCTAGATAACATACAGTGTAGTATTAGTTTCAGGTGTACAATACAGGGATTCAACACTGCCATAAGAGACTGATGCTCATCACAAGTGCACTCCTTAGTCCACATCACCTATTTACCCCCACCCCTCCACCCATCTCCCCTCTGGTAAGGTGTTCTCTATAATTTAGAATCTGTTTCTTGGTGTGCCTCTCTCTCTGTCTCTTTTTTTCCCTGTGTTCATAAAACTGAACTTTAAGGTGGGTAGGGAAATGCATAAAATAGATGAAGGGGATTAAGAGTATCTATAGGATGAATATGGAGTAGTTTACAGAACTGCTGGATCACTATATTGTACATCTGAAACTAATATAACACTGTATATTAATTATACATTAATTATACTGGAATATAAGAAAAACACTGCATTTTATACTTGTAGATTCTAGTATGTGTGAGAAGGAGGGGGAGGGAGGAATGGAGAAAGCAGTATTGTTTTGCATAAAAAAATAGTTAAAGGGCAGCATTATGATAACTTTTATCATAAAGGAATACCAAACTTGGTATCTATGACATATTTGCGTTTTTAAATAGGCAGTAAATAAATCATTAATGACTGGGACAATTATTGAATGTAATTTGGTAAGAAATTCACAGAGGATAAAAAGACTTTAAGAGATTCTCTGAACCTAGAGAATAGGCAAAATAGGATTGACCTGCCATCACAGATTAAAAATATTTTATTTTCCAATTCCATTAGTAATATAATTGGAAGCAGAGGGAAAATTGTAGAAGTACGGATTGGTTAGCTTAGCTTTAGTGGACTTCAGGAGAAAAAAAGTCATTATTGCAAGTTCATAACTAAGATATCATAGCTGTTGAAAATCCAAGTGTTTGCCACAGTACAGGCATATTTCACAGAAAACATATACATACACTGTCAGTTTCTTTTCTGCAACTGTCATAGTAAAAAAGGAATGTCACATTTCTTTAGGGAAGAAACAGTTTTTGTGATGATAAAGTCAAAATGTTCTAAAGGAGTTTTGTTTTTGTTTTCCTAATGCAGATAGAAAGAAAAAACAAGAAAAAGTGCACTTAAAAATACTTCCACTAGCCCATGTCATCATTTTCTGAAATAAAGAAAACTTATAAATATACATCTAAGTGAAGAGAAAAAAGGACAACCATACTTCCTGACATTATGGGAATTAACTTCTTCAATTAACACCTACCCTGGAGAAAGGAGAGGGGAGAGAGTGGCGTCCACGATATAGCAACAACAACAAAAGCTAAGAGATGCAGTGGGACAGAAGATGATTCTGAAAATGTTGTGTGGACTGTGGGTTGTTGTAGCCCAGATAGATTTTGGCCAGCCATGGTGGTAAGAGAATGATGGGTAAGACATAAATTTTAGTTGGAATTTGTTATTCATCCCCATATTCCACTTTCCCTCCCACCACCACCTTAGAACAGTAATCAGCTGCTCCTTTCTGAGGAAGTCAGTGGGTACTATTAAAACCCCACAAAAGCCTTATGATGAGGTGCTGAAGGATGTACATGAGATATGATTGATTTTCTATATTTTTAAATGATTTTTATAAAAAACATTGCCTTTTCCCACTGCTCCTCCCTTTCAGGATTTAAGGTGAAGTCCTAAAACTGACCTTGTGAAAATTATAGCAAATACATGGAATTAACAATGGCTTGATGATGCCTGGACTTCTCTACCCAAAGGTTCTTCCTCTCTAGCCTTTTTGAACTCATATGAGCCAGGTGCTAACCTTCAATCTCTTAATACATAGTTTAAAGCAGATGATAGAACCAGGAAAATAAGGACTCATACAATAAAGAAACCTAATATTTAAAGAGAATGGTTACTTTTAAAGGAAGAAAGACTAGACATTATACACCATCAAAAGCAGAAATATTAGAACAGCCAGACCAAAAATTTAAGAAAAGTAAATAAGTTATACTAGAAAATTCAATAGGAATAAGAAATCTTAAAAGAGCCAGGAAGAAATATCAGTTGATATAAAAAAGATGATATAACGATATAAATTAAATTTATAATAAATTTATATTTAAATTTTAATAAAGACATGATAAATGAGAATTGTGAATAGAATTCAGCTGAGGATAAAGTTGTTTAGTCAATCATATTAAGGAATCCTCTCAGAAGGAAACAAGAAAGAGAAAGAAAGAGAAATTCCAAAATTTAAGATCTATGGAAGATAAAAGGAAAACGACATTCAGATAAAATAAATTATCAAAAATAAATAGAGAAGAATTTTTTTAATGATAATAATTTCCCTGAATTAGGAAAGGATAGCCCAAACTGTATATGGAGGAACAAAGTGCCAAGATCCACCAACAACAGAAAAGAAGAAGGAAGTACTTATATATTACTGTAAAATATTATAATTAAAATGGCTTGGTATTGGTGAAGGGATAGACTAAATTGATCTGTGGAGATCAAAGAGAGCCTAGACTCACATTAACCTAAAATCTTGAGAAATGATACAAATGAAATGAAAAAATCCCTAGGGAAATAAGGAATAATTCAATAAGTGGGGGTTGGAAAAAACATCCCTAACTCATTTCATACACAAAAATAAACTCTGAATTAAAAACTTAAATGTGAAATGGAAAAATTTAAAACTTATAGCAATAAATGCACTGTGTATCTTTCTGATTTGAGGAAAGATAAGAGATTTTAATAAGTACAAAATCATAAAGGAAAATAATACTAAACATTGCACTAAAATTAAAATTAATTCATCAAAAGACATTTAAAGAAAGTAAAAGATATGCTATAAAATGAAAGACACTTGTGTCACATAGTCACAAAAAACTTGTATCAAGAATAAATATGTAATTTTAAAAACTTCACATTAATTAAAAAAACAATAAAAAAAGTATTAAATCATGAATGGGTGTATTATACAATATTCATGACTCAAAAGCTTATTAAGAGATGTTCAATATTATTATTTGCCAAAGAAAAGCAAATTAAAACATAAACAAGATACCAGTTTAGAAATATTTGAGTGGCACAATTTGAAAGGACTGACCATATCAAAGATTTGAGGGTCTTTACATAATCTGTATTTCTAAAACATTTCCAGTGAGAATTTTCAGCCACTTTCTAAAACAATTTGGCAATATTTTTAAATTTGAGAATCATAAAGGAGCAACTCAGGTCATGTACAATGAAAACTTATGAATAAGAATTTTATAGAAATGATCTTTTCATTACCAGGAAAACTGGAAGAAAATGAAGTACTCATTGGCCAAAAATGGACAAAAAATAAAATATACTGATCCCTACTATATAGCAGTAAAAATAAAATAATAGCAGGCATATTTAATAAAGGTTAATATTTTTAGCACTGTATCTATGTTGGAAGAGAACTCTTAGTAGAAAATACATGTAATATAATTTTATATGGATTGAAAGCAAGTAAAAATTAACTATATATTATTTAGGCATTAATTATACATGTGATAAATGAGAAAATGAGAATATAAAAATAGCAGTTATTTCTGAAGGGAAGACTTCAAGATGATACACAGGGAGGTTTATTTACATAGTTAGATATAAGTACTATAGAGTATGCTAGTTTTGAGATTGGATGGTATGTCATGGTGATTTAATATATTATGAAATATATGAATGAAAAAACATAAAACAGCTTATGAAAATGGACTATGCATAGACACAGGATGATAATGTCCTGTGAACAGAGAATTGATGACTTCTGTTCTATATATCTAAGCTTGGATTAAGCAAAAATGCAAATAAGGGGGCATAAAATAAACTAATTTGTGTCTTCAAATTCTTATTTTTTTGCTACTAGAAGTAAATTTGTTTCTTTCAATCTAAAAACCAAACCATTTTTTCACTCATTAACTCTCATCTTGGAATTTCTACACAATTATTTTTAAAAGTATTTAAGTGGTTATAATGGTCTACCTGAAGAGAGTACAAAATATACCTAGAAGATAAAAAATCAAAATTAATGGAAAACATAACTAAGAAAACAGTAGATATAATTATATTTTCAAGTTATAGACATGATTGTAGTTGGCAACTTCATACAGACCATATACCACTGATTTTATCATTATAATATTTAGGTATCTTGTATGATCCATATTTTTCTCAAAAACATTGTTATAGGGGGCAGCCCGGGTGGCTCAGTGGTTTAGCACTGCCTTCGGCCCGGAGCCTGTTCCTGGGGACCAGGGATTGAGTCCCACGTAGGGCTCCCTGCATGGAGCCTGCTTCTCCCTCTGCCTTGTGTCTCTGCCTCTCTCCCTCTGGTGTGTCTCTCATGAATAAATAAATAAAAATCTTTAAAAAAAAATGTTATACAAGTAACTGATTATAGTAGACAGAGTTCACTTTTTCCCTTTTATATTGGGATATAATTCACATGCCATAAAATTCATCCTTTTAGTGTACAATTCAGTGGGTCTTAATATATTCACAAAGTTGTACAATTGGTATCATTATCTTATTACAGAGGATTTTCATACTATACTCATTAGCATCACTGCTTATTCCCCAATTGCCCCACTCCTGGCAATTACTATGGTCTCCACAGATCTGCCAATTCTGTATATATCATATCAATGAAATCACACAACACTGGGCCTTTTGTATCTGGTTTCTTTCACTTCATACAATGTTTTCAAATTCCATCTATTTTGTACCATGAATCAATATTTAATTTTTATTTTTTATTAATTTAAATTTTAGTTAACATACAGCACAATGTTGGTTTCAGGACTAGAATTCAGTGATTCATTACTTACATACAACATCCAGTGTTCATCACAAGTGCCCTCTTTACCCATCTAGCCCATCCCCCACCCACTTCCTCCATCAACACTTAGTTTTTTCTCTATTTTTAAGAGTCTTTTATGGTGGCTCCTGAGTGGCTGAGTCGGCTAGATAGCCAAATCTTGATTTTGACTCAGGTCATGAGAAAGTCCTGCCACAGGCTCAGCAATGGAGCATGGAGCTGCTTAAATTCTCTCTGGTGCTCTCCTGCCCCCTCCCTACCATTTCCTGTGCTCCCATTCTCTGTCTCAGAAAAAAAGAGTCTTTTATGGTTCATTTCCCTCTCTCCTTTTTCCCCCCTTCCCATATGTTCATCTATTTTCTTTCTTACATTCTACATATGAGTGAAATCATATGGTATTTGTCTTTGACTTCTTTCACTTAGCATAACACACTCTGTCATTTTATGGCTGAATAATATTCCATTGTATGGATATACCATAGTTTGTTTATCCATTCATCTGCTGATGGATATGTGGGTTATTACTAGGGTTCGGCTTTTAGGAATTAATGCTGCTCTAAACATTTGTGTACAAGTTCCTGTGTGGACAGAGGTTGTCAGTTCTCTTGAGTATATACCTAAGAGTGGAATACTGGGTCATTTGGTAACTCTTTGTTCACTTTTTGAGGAAATGCTAAAACAGTTTTCCAAAGCAACTGCTTCATTTACCATCCCACCAGCAATGTATGGTTTTCTAATTTTTCCACATCCTCCTTATCACCTATTAATGTCTACCTTTTTTATTATAGCCATTCTACTGGGCATGGAATTTTTATCTTCCTGTGGTTTGGATTTACAATTCTCTACCAGCTAAACAAGTTGAGCATCTTTTCACATACTTATTAGATATTTATGTATCTTTTTTTTGAGAAATGTCTGTTCAAATCCTTTGCCAATTTTTAATTTGTTGATTTTTGTTTTTATTGTTAAGGTATATACAGAATTCTTTATATACTCTGGATACAAATATAAACAAATAAAATCATAAATATAGGATTAGAAAATATTTCCTATTTTTGACTTGTCTTTTCACCCTCTTGATAGTGTTCTCTGAAGGAAATAATAGTAATGATAATAATTTTGATAAAGTACAATTTATCTATTTTTGCTTTGATTGGTTGTGTTTTAGTTGCCATGTTTAACAAGCCAATGCTTAATCCAAGGTCTATGGCTTCTTTTAGGAGTTTTATATTTTAGCTCTGACATATAGATATTCGATCTATTTTGTGTTCATTTTTTATATGATGTGGGGTGGAGTCCATCTTCACTTTTTTCTGGTTTTTATACGGTTGTTCTGGTATCATTTGTTTAAAAGACTATATTAAGAGAGTTAGGATTTTGATTGGATAATACTGAATCTATAGATTGATTTGGGAGATATTACATCTTAACAAAACTAAGTTCTCCAATACACAAACAAAAGGATACCTTTTCATTTATTTCAGTGATGTGGTTTTCAATGTACATGTCTTATTTTTGTTTTGTCTTTATTACTAAGCATTTCAGTCCACTTCATAATTTCATTTTCATATTGGTGTATACAAATAACAACATTTTCTGTATATTGATCAAGTATCCTGCAACCTAATAAAGGTTGTAAGGTTCTTAAGATTTTCTGTATACTGAAGAATATGAATTTATAAATAGAGATACATTTGATTGTTCCCTTCTAAACTGGATGCCTTTTGTTTCTTTTTCTTAATTACCCTGACTAGAATTTCCAGTAAAATGTTTAATATCAGTGGTGAGAGGGGACAGCATTGTCTTCTTCCTAATCTTAGTAGAAAAGCTGTCTGTTTTTCACTATTAAGTTAGTTGTAGGTTGTTTGTGAATGCCTTTATAGGTTAGGTTCCTCCATGTTTTTAGTTCATATAGTATTTTTTATTAAGAAAGGGTATTGAGGGTAGCCCAGATGTCTCAGCCTTTTAGAGCTGCCTTCAGCCCAGGTGTGATCCTGGAGACCTGGGATCAAGTCTCACGTCGGGCTACCTGCATGGAGCCTGCTTCTCCCTCTGCCTGTGTCTCTGCCTCCCTCTCTCTCTCTCTGTGTCTCTAATGAATAAATAAATAAAATCTTAAAAAAAAGAAAGGGTATTGAATTTTATTAAATACTTTTTTGCACTTTTTGATCATGTGGTTTTTGTTTGTTATCTTGTTAATAAGTATATACAATTGATTGATTTCTGTATTTTGAGACAGATTACCATTCCTGGTTTATATTTAGTTTGCTCCTGTAGTATACTTCTTTCTATATCTCGTTGGATCCAATTTGCTAGTTTTTATTGATAATTTCTATTTCTATACTCATAAGTGATGCTGGTTTGCAGTTTTCTTTTCTTATGATGTCATTGGTTTTGCTACCAGGTTAATAAAGGCCTCATAGAATGATTTTGCAAGTGTTTCCTCTTCTATTTTTTGGCAGTTTGGGAAGAAGTGATGTTAATTCTTCATGTATATTTCACCAGTAAAGTTATCTGTTTTGGTGCTTTCTTTGTTGAAAATTGTTTTGATCACTAGTTTACATTTTTGGCCTGCTATAAGTCTATTCAGATTTTCCATTTCTTGAGTCAGTTTCATTAATGTATGTGTTCCTAGAAGCTTATCCATTTCATTATTTAAATTTAATTTGTTGTCATACAACTGTTCATAGTATTCCCTTAAAATACTTTCTATTACTGTAAGTTTGGTAGTGATTTCCTCAGTTTCATTCCCAATACCAGTCAATTGTATTCTTTTATTTTACCTCCCTTGGTCAGCCTACATAATAATTTGCCAATTTTGTTGATCTTTTAAAAAAAACAACTTTTGACTTTGTTGATTTTTTTTTTCTGTTGCTTTTCTAGTCTCTATTTTCACTCTTTTGGTTATTTTTTCCAGTAAGTCGTATGCCTTTTTTATTCCTTTATCTTTCTAATACTGTCTTCTTTTGTTTTGTATAGATATTTTCTACAGCTTCTGTCAAATTCCCTTATTCTTTTTTTAGTAATTTTCTTAGGGATTACCTGTGAATGGCAACATTTTAACTTCTAACAAGCTAGTCTGCAATAATACTACCATAAATGCTATAGAATACAAAATTCTACTCTTATATAGCCCTATCCTTCACTCATCCATTGTATGGTCTTCTCATACAAATCATATCTTACTTCATTTTATCCTCAACACAAATAATTGTTTATTTAGTTGTCTTTTAAGTAGGATAGAAGACAAAGAGTTTCAAACAAAAATTCCATTTATACTTATTTTATTTTTATCTATGTAATTACCAGTGCTCTTTATTTCTTCCTGTGGAAGTTACTCTCTAATGTTATCCCCTCCTAGTCTGAAGGGTGTTTTTCATATCTCTTGTAGGGCATGTCTGGTGAGGACTCTGTTTTTGGTTATCTGGAAATATTTGTTTCTCCTTCATATTTTTAGAAAATTTATTTACTTATTTTAGAAAGTGTGACATAAGCAGGGGGAGGGTCAATGGGAGAGGGAGAGAAGCAGACTCCCCACTGAGCATGGAATCCAACACAGGGTTGGATTTCTTGACTCAGATAATGACCTGCACTGAAATCATATTCAAAAGTATGACCTCAACTGTCAGAGCCACCCAAGTGCCCTGATTCTTTCATTTTTGAAGGAGTCTGCCATCAACTGAATGAGTCACCCAGGTGTCCTTGTTCTTCCTTTAAGTATAGTTTTGCTGAATAGAGAACTCTTAGTTGACAATCTTTTCCTCTCACCACTTTGTTTTTTGTTTTGTTTGCTCATCTTTTTCTTTCACCCCTTTGAATATGTCATCCTGCTGCTTTCTGGCCTCCAGGGTCCTGAGGAAATGTAGCTCAATATTATTGGCTATTCCCTTTACTAGATGAAAGTTTTTCTGTTGCTGCTTTTAAGATATCCTTTATCTTTGTCTTTCAAGTGTTTGCTTATGATGCATCTAGTTTGAGTCTTTTTGAATTTATCCTAATTAGAGTTTACTTTCCTTATTGGCTATTTAGATTAGTGTATTTTGTTGAATTTGTCAAGTTTTAAGCCTTTATTTCTTCAAAATTTTTTTCTCTTGTTTTCTCTGTCTCTTCTCAGTTTGGGACTCCAGTTATGTAGCTTTTCGTATGCTTGATAATATCCTGTGGATGTCTGAGACTATTGAATTGTTCTTTATTCTTTCCCCCAACATTTGCTTGAACCATGAAATCTCAATTTATCTATCTTCATGTTTGCTGAATTTATTTTGTAAGCTCAAATATGCTATTCAGATCCTACAGTGAATTTTTCATTTTAATTATTATACTTTTCACCTCCAGTAACCTTTTTTTTTTATTTTTAAAAATTTATTTATTTGAGAGAGAGAGAGAGAGAGAGAGATGGAACAGAGGGAGACTGAGAGGGAGAAGCAGATTTCCTGCCAGGAAGAAAGACTAATGTGGGCTTAATCCCAGGACGCTGGGATCATGACCTGAGCTGACTGAACCACTCAGGTGCTCCTCACTTCCAGTATTTCTATTTGGAGATATCTATCTATCTATCTATCTATCTATCTATCTATCTATCTATCCCTATATATAGGTCATATATATATATTCATATATTCATACATGTTCATATATTCATATATTTTGAAATTATTTATTTATTAATTTGAGAGAGAGTGAGAGCATAAGCACAAACAATGGGGAGCAGCAGAGGGAGAGGAAGAAGCAGACTCCTCACTGAGCAGGGAGCCTCATTGAGCAGGGAGCTCAATCCCAGGACCATTACCCAAGCCTAATGCAGACATTCAGCTGACTGAGTCACCCAGGTGCTTCTATATATAATTTCTATGTATAGTGATACTCTTTATGTGATGAGTGAGACATTATTCTCACACATTCTTTTCATGGCTTCGTTTGGTTCTTTGAACATATTTAAATTTAACTAATTTTGAGTTTTATCTAGTAATTCCAGCATCTGGGCTGCCTCAGAAACAGTGTCTATCAACTGCCTTTTTTTTCTGTAAAAGAAACTTTGTTTTTTTTAATGCATACTGTTTTTGGTGAAAGAAAATGATATTTTATGTAATACAATATGACGATTCTGGCAATCAGGTTCTCCCTCTATCCTCCTTGGTTTGTTGTTGTTTGCTTATTTATTGATTATTCTGAACTGAGTCTGTATGAATATTTTGTGTGTCTGTAGCCCGTCTCTGTTTGATTAGGTAGTCAGCTGATGATCAGACTGAGATTTTTTATCTGCTTGGAACTAATAAGTCTCCTGGTCTCTACCAAGAGGCTCCATGTACATTTTGAATCATGACTCCAACACTCAGCAGGTAGTTTTCAACTACACCTAAACCTTTACATCTTCTTTCAAAATTAGTCAGAGTTGAGGCTTCAGAGGCTGTTAAATCTTTCCTAAGAATGCACAACACTCTTGGCTTGTGTATAACCCTACATATGTATATGCCCTTCTAGATTCCTTGGAATATATTGAAACTTTTAAAGCCCCATATGGATATCTCATTTCACAGCTTTTCCTTTTAAGTTTTTTGGTTAGCTGATTGTTTTCTCCAACTATTATCCACTGCATTGGGCAATTGAGTCATTCAAAAATTCAACAATTGCTTCTGATTGTTTTTGACAAACATTCCACAGGAGAAGACTGCTTGGACTGAGCAAGCTCAGAGTCAGGTCCAATAAATATGGTCTCTTCAATAAGGTCTCCCTGAGAACCACAGATAAGTCATATAATGACAATTTCCTAGAATGGGGCTCTGAAAGTACTCCAATCCCATGCAGCCTCTTTCCATTTCTGCCAGATTGCTGATTTTTTACCGTAATTGTTGATTTCAAAGACTACTGGAAGCTGAGGAGGATTGCATTAAATTGTGTTCAAATGCCATAAAACTTGTAGGGTTCCTGGGTAGTTGGTTAAGTGTTGGACTCTTGATTTCAGCTCAGGTCATAATACCAATATCTCAACATCCTGAGATTTGAGCCCTGTATCAGACTCTGCACTTATCACATAGTCTGTCCTTCTACCTCTTCCTGCTTGCACTCACTCTTTTACATAAATAAATAAATAAGCAAACAAACAAATCTATCTAAAAAAACAAAAACAAAAAACATAAAGCTCATTTTTTCTTAATGAAATTCAGCTTTTCCCCCCACTGAATAAACATTCCCTTGATTGGTCACAGTCTGGTTAATTTGAAGAGTTCTAAAAGGTTGATTCTGACCATTTTTGCCAGCGTTCTTATTGCTTTTATAATAGGAAGAATTTCTAAGAGAATTTCCTCTACCATTTTTACTCATGTCATTATGACAAAGTTATTTCTTAAGAAATAAAATGGCATTCATTGGATTGACCCCACTGAATTAGTATATTTTTGTATAAAATGAAATCTTAAATTGATTTTTAAACCATAGATTAAAGGGCTATTATAACAGCTGTAACATTTACAATGGTTAAAATCATTGGTTAATCAATTCTCTTGTGTGGTATAAAAACTATAAACCTATCAGAAGATGTTTATCTCTCAAGTTTTAAGTTACAATTCAGTCTAATTACACACCAATAAAAATAGTCTTTCCATATAATTTTATTCTTTTTCTTCCTGAACAAAGTTAATTATGATTTTTGAAGATGCAGAACCCAATTCCTTAACAAAAAGGTAATTCTAAATCTAATATGTTAGAAGAAATCTTAATTAATAACTTACATTGATGAATACAGCAGTATTATATGGTAAACTACATTAGAATTTGTATATTTTTTTCTTTTTTAAAAAATATTTTATTTATTTATTCATGAGACACACACACACAGAGAGGCAGAGACACAGGCAGAGGGAGAAGCAGGCTCCATGCAAGAAGCCTGATGTGGGACTCAATCCCAGGTCTCCAGGATCACACCCTGAACTGCAGGCAGCACTAAACCACTGCACCACCCAGGCTGCCCTCTTTTTTCTTTATATAACATTGAAGGGGAGTTACTGGCTGCCTCAGTCAGAGGAGGGTGTGACTCTTGGTCTCAAGGCCATGAGTTTGAGCCCTACATTGGGTGTAGACATTATTTAGAAAAATAACTAAATTTATAAAAAAAAATTGAAGGAAAGGTTTTTGAGGATATTTAAATGTATATGTTAGATTTATTTTACATTACAAAGGAAGTAAAAAAATTGAATGCTTATATATATAATAAAATACATATGCATGCTTATATGTATATATATGTTTATGTATATATGTATGTATATATATTTATATTTTGCATATATAAACTTGTGGAAATTCTGTCTTTTTTAAAACAAAAGCAGGGATCCACTAAAAATGACTTAAAAAAACATTTTATTTATTCATGAGAGACACAGAGAAGAGAGGCAGAGACATAGGCAAAGAAGAAGCAGGCTCCATGCAAGGAGCCAATATGGAACTTGATCCTGGGACTCTAGATCATGCCCTGGGCCAAAGGCAGGTGCTAAACTGCTGAGCCACCCAGGCATCCCTAAAAATGACTTTGAAAAGGCAATCTGAGGATTTTTGTCAAAGATAAAGCAGATATTATTATTTTGTAGCAGAAAACATAAATCTGCAAGGCAATATCTATAATTATTTGAGAATGGGAGTTGATAAATTTTACATATTTTTCTTTTTTAGGCCTATTTCTTATTCATATTTATCGTGCAGCCTCACATGAAGAATAAACAAACCACTAATAACTTAGTATCCCTTAAAAAGCAATGAGAAGCTAGTCTAAAGAACTTTAAAGGACTGATAAAAATTTAGGAGTTAATGTGTAATGTTAACTAATATATTGGTCTGATGTCAGTTAACAAAAGAATATAAAATAAAGACCATGATAGTGCTCATTTCTGACTAATTGTTTTCTGCAGAAGGTATCCTGGCTGATGTTCAAATTCACACTTAAAAAAAAGAAAAAGAAAAAGAAATTCATAGAAGAAAGCATGGCAGCATAAGTAGATCCTTATAGGACTTTAAACATATGAATGGAGTCCACTAAAGATTTTTAGATATTTTTTACTGCTCTTCAACTTCAAACCCATCTTGTACCTCTCAATAATAAATTCTTGGCTTTTTGATACTTTTCACTATGACTTCAGGTGGATATGGTTATATAGAAAGAAGATTCTTGATACTGTGTAAATATTTACCTTAAAAGATGAGTATGAGTTTACTGGAGGAGAAAGAAGGAAGCAGATCTGGCGACACATTAGGATAATATTTTTCTGTTCTTGAAATTGAAATATGCTTACATAAAATAGATTGCCAGGTTTTATAAAGGAATTCAATATATTGACTAAAATATTAAACATGTGATTAGTAAATACTTGCCCCAGTAATTTAGGTGCCATTTCTTTCATACCCCACACAGAAATCTAAAATTTAAAAATTACTGGTCAGTTGACCAAAAATAGGTACTGCTTCAAATCTTCTATAATTTTACCTCTGGTATGATAGAAAAAAAATTATAGTGCAGATTGTTTAAGTTCCCTAGTATCACTAGAAGTTTTCTTTCTTTTTTTCTTTATTTGTATGATTTCAGGGGTATTTTATACCCAACCAGCAGAAAGTTTCTGATTTAAAATTTAGGCAAGAATAGAAGAAAATATTTCATGTGTATCTAAGTGTTTTGTGGATGAGAACAGGAAACTCATATAATTGAGAATGTGTGGAATAAAAGGAATTTTTCATAAATCAGAAAACTCACATAAGGATTTTAAATATGAGGCTGAAATTTTCTAACATCATCACTGGGGAAGCTGATGCAAATTTCAGTGGTCAGTCCCCTCACATACACATATAAACATATAAACACACACATAGATACACAAGAACAAAAAATAAAATTTGTACATGTTCTGCTACTCTATAGAAATCAGAAGGAAGGAAGGATAAAAGTAAATATTGACAAAAGGAAGGGAAAAAAGCATGAAGATCATCAAACTGAATGTTGATGGTGATGGTCTAAATGCTTAAGTTTCAAAAAAAAATAAATGCTTGAGTTTCAGCTGTGTCTACATGCATGAATCTAATACTATTATAAATATTTAAAAAACTATAATGCTGCTGCAAAGCACTTTCTGATCACTTGTTTAGTTATAAATGTTAAAGATACCTTAGAGGTCAGGTAGTAAGTTTCCTTCTGTTGCCAAACAAAAATTCCAAGAAGCTAACATTTTCAAGATCCTAGATATATTTAATGTCAAGGATCCAAATCTCACAATTCTCAAGCCAGTGTTCTTCATTACATCAGTTTATTCAGGCATCACCAAAATATTTGTAGAGATACATAAAATACAAATGGCATTCCTGAAGGAAGACAGTTATCAACAAGAAAGAGTTCATGTACATCCATCCTGTTCTCTATAAGAACAAAACTCATTGAGCTATGGTCACTGGTGAAGGTCTTTGGCAGAGAACTGATATAGCCAGTCCCACAGCTATGGCCATCCAATAATACACATCCAATAATACACATTTTAATGCTCCCATTTTTATTAGACTCAAGTATTTCCTATGTCTGCGGCTACTTTAATCTTACTATTGCTCCTATATTATTTATTCAATTAGTGTGCTACTGCTGTTCATGCATAAAATTGACCCAGGCCACTAGGAACAGGTAGAAAGTGTACATTTCAGTAACAAAGTTATCTTTAATACAAGTATTAATATAAACAATAAGATTTTTTTTAGAATTTTGAGATTCTAGAGAATATTTTGTTTTTATCAAAATGGTATTTGGGCAATTTGGGTTTTGTATAAAATATTAGCAATGTTCTTAAAATCCTAACATTTATTTTCTTATCTCTTGTTGAATTCAATAGCTTTCCCATTCTAAAGTTAATCCAAGAATGCCCATCCTTTTCTAATTTTTCTATCTCTATGCTATGGTTTTAATGTGATGTTATCTAAAAATCAGGAGCCTTCTTATAGGCAATAGGTTGTCAGATATTTTTATGTACATTATACCTCTGGAAGATAGATACAAAATTATATAATCAGGCTTATTAACATTTATAATGGTAAAAATAGACATTCAAACCAAATTCTACCTTCAATTTTATTGAGTCTAACTCTCATTATGATGAAACATGCTAACAGAGTTTAATAAATGCCACATGGTCTAAATTGAATAAATGTTTATAGGAATATATATGGAACAGTAAACAGAGTTCTTATGAATAAAAATTCAATTCTGCTGACAAAACCTAAAGACACCGACAGAATGGAGAAGATATTTGCAAATGTTTCATCAGATAAAGTGTGAGTATCCGAAATCTATAAAGAACTTATCAAACTCAACACACAAATAACAAATAATTCAATCAAGAAATGGGCAGAAGACATGAACAGATATTTCTCCAAGGAAGACATACAAATGGCCAACAGACACACACAAAAAAATGCTCAACATCATTTGGCATCAGGGAAATAAAATCAAAACCACAGTGAGGTACCTATCACCTCACACCTGTCAGAATGGCTAAAATTAACAAATCAGGAAACAGATGTTGGTGAAAGGGAAATCCTCTTACACTGTTGGTGGGAATGCAAGCAGGTGCATCCACTCTGGAAAACAGTATGGAGGTTCCTCAAAAAGTTGAAAGTAGAGCTACTCTATGACCCAGCAATTGCACTACTAGGTATTGACTGCAAAGATACAAATGTAGTGATCTGAAGGGGCATCTGCATCCCAACATTTATAGCAGCAATGTTCACAATAGCAAATTATGGAAAGAGCCCAGATGCCCATCAACAGATGAATGGATAAAGAAGATGTGATATATATAAGTAAGTCAATCAGAGAAAGAATATATGATCTCACTCATATGTGGAATTTAAGAAATAAAAGAAAATCATAAGAAAAGGAAGAGAAAAATAAAAATAAAACAAGATGGAATCATAGAGGGAGAAAAACCATAAGAGACTCTTAAGCGTAGGATAGAGACTGAGGGTTGCTACCGGGGAAGGAGGTCAGGGGATGGAGTAACCAGGTGATGGACATTAAGGAGAGCATGTGATGTAATAAGCACTGGGTATTATATAAAACTGATGAATCACTGAACTCTACCTCTGAAACTAATAATACACTATACGTTAATTAATTGAATTTAAATTTAAAAAATCAAATTCTAAAAAAATAAAATAAATAAAAAACTCAATTCTGAATTGGCCTGCAAATGTTAAACTCTGTGATAAAAATTAGTCCTTTCCATTCATAAATACTGGTTTTGATATTCTACATTCCTATCTTTGGTTTAAAAATTGGCTTTGAAATTTGCCTATTCTATTATTTTAATCTGTTCATCTTCTATCTGTAATGTTTCAAAAGAGCAAATGTATTAAGTATTACTTTGACTTTCAAGGACAACCTTTTTCTTAATATGACCACCAAAATATATGTTTAAGAGAAAAGGTAAAAAAAAAAAATCTTTCTTTTCTTTCAAATAATGGAAAACCTGTAAGTAAATGCTTTTCATGTCATCTTTTCTGTCAAAGCTCCAAAACGACTTTTACTGAAAATATACTTGTAAAAATGTGTATACAGCTTTTGTTTGCTTTTTTTTTATAGATAAAATTTTTCTAATTCTTCCCCACACCTTTTTTTTTTTTAAATGATAGTCACAGAGAGAGAGAGCCGGAGACATAGGCAGAGGGAGGAGCAGGCTCCATGCACTGGGAGCCAGACATGGGATTTGAACCCAGGTCTCCAGGATCGCACCCTGGGCCCAAGGCAGGTGCTAAACCACTGTGCCACCCAGGGATCTCCTTCTCCACACTTCTGAATTGTTATATATTACATTCTGCCTTGAAAAAATTAGCTCTATTCATAGGCTGATTTTTTCTCTTTTTTTCAAAATAGCAAGAAGAAAGTTTGAGTGGATAAAAATTTGAAATAAAATTATTTTAAAACAACAAAAATAATTAAATGAAATGAAAATTTCTTTTTAATTTATTTTTCATTTTCCCCCAGTCTTCTTTAGGAGGAAGAACTTGATAGAGTATCCTTTTTTTTTTTTTTAATCTTTCCCTTCCTCAGTATATAGCACAGTACTTGGCACATCATGAAGGCTCAATAAATATTTGATCAATGAATGAATGTGTGAGTTAAAAAAAAATCACATATGCAATTAACTACACTCCAAGTGATTCTTGTATGTGCCATTACCCATTCTTGTTTCAATTTTTATGGAAAAGTGACTACTGGAAACTCTCTTTAGAAATTTCACCCAGAATGACTCACATCTGATTCAAATCAGAAGAACAATCAATTTGGCGCCATCATAAGAGCTCTCAGATGTTAAAGGTGACAAAATGGGCAGAACTCCTCCTAACAGATTATAGATACCATGTGTGACAGAATTAAGTGGGAAAGTGTTCATAGAAATGCTGAAGTGGAAGGCATGTCATGCCCATGTGGCTTGGCTGCAGGATACAATGCATTCACTGACATGATGGCAAAGTTGGGTGGCATATCACGTATGGCATATGGCAGGCTTCTGCTTCAGCAAATGCATACCACATGCCAAAAAGTCGCGTAGTTTCTACTGATTATTCTGTTTCTTTTTCTTTCAAGTTTTTAAAATTAATATTAAGGGTTTTTTTTAGCAACACAAAAAAAGAACCGAAGAAGTCCAAACATACTTTAACTCATTCCACAGTGGGTTTCCATATTAATTATTTGTCCACCTTAAAAATTGCATATATACACATTATTCCTCAAAATATAAACTAAGAAGGATCTGAAAGGAAAAAATAATCTCATATTTAGTCAAAACAGAAAGAATCACTTTCAAAAACCAAGTGTACATATGGATACTAGTACATATGGTTTCATATTCTACTTCTTTATATTCATGTTTACTTATTTAGCTCTTCAGTGGGTGTTGTTTGCTTCACTAATTCCTTCTTTCAAGGAGCTTACAGTCTACGTAAGGAAAAAGTGTGTGTGGGGGAAACAAGCAAATAAAAAAACCTAAGCAACAATGTGAGAACTACAGTAGGGATCAGAATGGGGGAGAGGGGTAGTCCTGAGAAAGGTAAAAAATAATTAATTGGAAAGTATCTCAGAGTAGATAGTCCTCTAATTAGTTTCTAAAGAATTTTTGGATTAACCATGTAAGAAGGGAAAAAATAATACTATGAGTAAAAGGAGCATTTGCAAAAGCAAAGAAACATAAATTAATATATTGATTTTCAGGCGCTGCAAGTAATTTAGTATAGATAGAGCACAGCGTAGAAAAATATGGCAACACGTCAAGAGGCCAGAGGCCAGAAACTACTACATGTTGAGTTTAGATTTTATTCTAAAGAGGATACAAAACCACAAAAGGGTTTTAAGTGGAGAGTGATGATCAGATATATGTATTAAAGACATCAACCTGCAGGAGTTGTAAGAATGGGTAAGAAAATTATAATATCGAAGGCTGCTGCAGTAGTCTATATGGTAACAACCAGGGCCTCACTAAGATGTTACCAATGCAGTTGGATAAAGGAGGAGTGCTCTTAAAATCATGTTGACAATAGAACTGGCAGGATGTACGGACCAAGTGAAAGCCTCTGGACAAGGGATAGAAGTAGTTTAAGATGACTCTAAGAGTTCTTGCTCAGTGAACTGGTTAAAGTAGGGGAAAAAAAGAGGATGTGAGAAAGATTTATTAAATAGATATAAATAAAGTTTTGGAAATTTTGAATTTGATGCAGCAATGGATTTATCTAATTGGAACTCTAGTAAAGATGTTAATGTGTGGACTTTGAGGAGCAGACATACTGAAGAAAACACTTTGATCTTGAACAGAATGTGTATTCTTCTATTTGTGGGAATGCTGTGTGTTGTATGTGTCTAATAGATCACCATTTTGGATTTATATGAAGGAAAATATTTATATTTTCTTTGCCAATATTTTGTTAGGAAATCTACACCTATGCTCTAGAGTAAGATTATTTTTTAGTTTCTCTCTCTCTCTCTCTCTCTCTCTTTAGTATTATCAATATCTAATGTTATTATTAAAAGTATGTTTGCCTCATAAAGATTGAGAAATTATTCTTTCTTTTCTCTCTCTGTAAGGGTTATATTAAAATTGGATTATTTATTCTTTGGATGTTATCATCTAAGTCAGATATTTTCTTTGTGGGAAGATGTTTAACACATTCAATTCCTTTAAAGATTTCTCAAGTTGTATACATACATACATATAGTTGCATATATAGTTATAGGTAATATATGTGTAGTTTTATGTGTGTATATATATAGATATATATATAATTGATATATATCACATATATATGTAATTGTAATACTTTCCTTTTAAATAAGTTTCTCTCATCTAAGTTTATGAATACGCTGGTGTGTAATATCTTTTTTTTTTAATTTTTATTTATTTATGATAGTCACAGAGAGAGAGAGAGGCAGAGACACAGGCAGAGGGAGAAGCAGGCTCCATGCACCAGGAGCCCGATGTGGGATTCGATCCCGGGTCTCCAGGATCACGCCCTGAGCCAAAGGCAGGCGCCAAACCGCTGCGCCACCCAGGGATCCCAATACACTGGTGTGTAATTGCTGAAAATACCTTTTCTTTATCTTTTCTGATCTCTGAAATATCTGTAGTTAAGTCTCTTTTCATCCTTCATGTTGTTTATTTCAATTAGATCAATTATATAACTTATTAGCCAAACCAAGGTACTTTTTAGAATTAAAGGAGATGCTATTACTTATACCACAGTAATAGGTATAACCTTGGAGTATCATGATATGGGACATATGGACCCCAGGGGAATATCTAGTTAGCTTCATATACTTATCATTTGGCAATGATGTTTCTTTCTTTCTTTTATTTTACATTTCTTTTCATTTAGCCATTCCTGTGATTATAATGCCATTCAAAACACATTTTAATAAAAAATAGAATTAGACATGTCTTTTAAAAATTAAACAAGGTAATAAGAGGGTGATGCTATTTACATTTTATAAACAGCTAGTGATAATAGTGATTGCTTAATGAGATTATATGTAACTTCTATGGGACAATAAAAGAGTGAAATGTATATTACAAACAATGAGAAATGCAAAGGCATATGACATTTATTGAGGATTTACTATGTGTAGACTTCATGTAATCCTCCCTAAAATCTGCATGTCTAATATTCTCTCTACAGGGAAGATGGAAAATCTAAGACTGTTCAAAGTCACATGACTGAGAAGTAGTGGAATTGTAATACAACTTGGGGTCATAAATTCTTGGTGAACAGTTAGCATATTGAAAATTACCAATAATAATCAGTATATACCCAAAAACTTTTCAAAATATGCTTAACTATGAATCTTATCTTTTTAATATAAAAGGGTCACTCTGGTTATCTTACAAGCATTAGTGAGTTATTTACTGAAAAATTTGAAGTTGCCTATATTATCCTAACATATCCAAATGCCTAAGCACTTTTCCCAATAATGTTTGAAAACTTTAAATCACTCATTCATTCAAGCAAAACCTCAGTATGAACCACGTTTTACTGACAGTGCTAGGTACAGTTTTGATTGCTAGACATACAATGTTGAACTGAAGAGAGACAGCTCCTGCTTTCAAGGAGTTTCTAATTTGAGTGGGAGAGCAAAAACTAATAAAGTAAGCAAACATACAATGAAATTCAGCATAATACTTAGTTCTAGGAATAAAATAAAGTACTATGAAGGCATAAAGAGTAATGGATATGGATGTGGTAATAGGTCAGATCTAGCTGAAGCAATGGAAAAAATCCTATGAAATTCTGCAGGTAGCTTCCTAGGCCTGGCCCTAAGAGTGGGCAAAGTCCTCCCCACCAGGTAGAAAACAGTCAAGTGCTTTCAGTTTGGCAGTAACAAGGTCAGTGAGCAAGGAAAGTTTCAAGGAATTAATTTAGAGAGGTAAAATAAGATCCCACTGGAGATTAAGTGTTAACATTTTCTGTTTTGTTTATTACTAATAACTAACTAGGCACAATATACTCCCTACCATCTCTGACCACATGCTATCCTTGATATTAATGATACTTTTGGTACTCTGAAAGATGCAAAATACACTTGTTAGTAAAAGGCTGTATTCTCATAAATACAGAAGCTGAAGGAGGATGTAAAGTGTCAAGGTAGATAGGAAAAGCATATCACAAACTGAGGGTTTGTAATGCCTTTGTGGTGTATCAGTTTCCCTAGGCTAAAATTCCCTTTCCAGTATGTGTGTATATAGGAGAGGAAGGATAATTCAAAATATAATTTCTTGCAACTGTTTGAAGAAGTAAGAAAATCAAGTCATTTCCTAGCATATGCACACACACACACACACACACACACACACACACACACACACTTTCTTCCAGTTATTCAGTCAAATCCAAATCTAGGTGCAGCTCTGAAAGGATTCTGCAAATGTAATTAATGTTTCTAATCAGATGACTTTAATTTAGTAGATTGTTTTGGGTAGACCTGACTTAAATAGTTATTAGCCTTTTGCAAAAAGAACATAAGCCTTGCCTGAGACTGAAAAAGAGTGAGCAATTAGTGGACAACATGCTTAGGTCCTTGTTCATGGTGTTTCAATCTGCTTGCGATCCTTTCTTCTTGATTACTGGCTCTGTGAACTTCAGACTTATTTAGTCACCCATCACGATTGGATAAGATGATTTCTTGTCATAATCTATACATTTATGTATCTCCTCCTGGGTCTTTTTCTCTAGGTGAACTCTAATAAATAAGGAGGAACTCATCACAATACTCAGCATCACAATACTTAGACACCAAAGAACACATGGAAATATCTATAAGTCAGTTTTAAATACCTGCCAGATCCAGAGATCCTGAGGCCAGGTCACAGAATCACCAGTGAAGTAAATACTTTTTATTCTTTTTACCTCTTCTCCCTTTCTTCAGTTTAAATTGCCGAGGTCAGATATTTTGAATGGAAATCTGGCAAAGTCTTTTTTATGGCTTGTAACTTGTTTAGTTTTAAAGGGCAAAGACAAATATGACCATGCCCCCAAATCTAGGAATATGGTGTATTAGTTTTGAATGGCTGCTGTACAAATTACTATAAGCTTAGTGACTTAAAGCACCACAAATTTACTTCACAGTTCTACAGATTGAAAGCACATCTCTCACTGGGCTAAAATCAAAGCACCAGAAGAAATCAGCTGCTTTCTGGAAGCTCCAGGGGAGAATCCATTTCTTGCCTTTTCTAGCTTCTAGGGGCTCCTGTGTTTCTTAGCACATGGACCCCTACCTTCATCTTCAAAACTAGCAATGGGTGGGTGGAGTCCTCCTAACATAGAATCACTCTTTCTCTTTTACCTCCCTCCTCTGCTTCTAAGGCTCCTGTGATTATATTGGACTCACTCTGATTATCCAGGATAATTTACTTATATAAAGGGCAGCTGCTTAACAACCATTATCCCATCTACAACTTTGTTCTATAACATAATACAATCACTAGTGGTGGAATCTGGACTTCAGCAACTTTGGCAGAGGTGAGTAGTTGGGTAATTATTTAGTTTATCATATATGAGTTCTTTGGTTATTTGGATCTGGAAACTTAACATTTATGCACTTCTTTCATCTCTTGATAAAACATACTTTTATTGAGACAAATGAATCCCAATAAACAGGAAATCTCTTTTGTGATTACAGAGATGGAAAAACCTGAATTTGTGAACTGACTGGCACTTGATCTATATCCAAAGAAAGAATTTCTCTTTTTATTGCTATATATCTTAACACAAATTGTCATTTTCACCTAGCACTCATTTTTTACATGAAAGGCATTATCCTCAGAGTAGAGTTTATATAAATATATTTTTCTATAGTTCTAAGTGGTATCCTGTATTTCTATACATGTGTTTTCCAATATATTGCTAAAAGGTAGCTTTTAATGTGAATAGGATAATGGCCTAATATTCAAACCTATTTCAAAAAGCATTTGCTTAAAAATGTTAAAAATGGAGGTCATTAGACAAAATTGACTCTTAGTCTTAAAATTGGCTTCTTAGTCAAAGAGAGATAATTAGGTGCTTCCCTGAAGAAAGTGGTATATTAGGAAATTAATCTCCATGGAATTGGTAACCTTTCTGAATTTCACTGATTTTTCAGTTCTTATATTTGATTATATAATCTGGAAACCTCCAAATACACCAGCAAACCCACAGGCCTGACTGACAGCTGCTTGAGCAGTCAGGCAGAAGAAAATAAAAAAGAATTGAAAACAACAAAAAAAGCCCCCAAACCTCAGTTTTGATTTTACCAGCAAGATTTCAAGATAGTTCTGAAAGTATGAGAACTTTCTTGTATATTTCATCAGTACTAGTTAAAAAACATGATTAAAAAGGAGGTAGCTTTAAATAAGAACAGGTAGGGATGAAGAGGGAAATGTGAGGATGGGCAGTGCATTAATGCCATATATGAAATGTTTGTTCAGGAAAGAAAGGGGTCAATTAGCTTAAAAGTTTTAAAACCACTTTGGCATAGTTTTAAAGACAAAAGAAAAATCATCCTGCAGAAATGCAGTTCATTGTTGAGAGGAGATGAGCAATGAACAATGAATTCCATCAGTTTTGTAGGCAACATTCCTTTTCCTTCATACAGTACTATCCATTATTAATGAGCACTATTTCTGAGTGTGAAAGAACTGTTTGAAAAACATTAACATAGTCTATTGGATGTGATTGACATTGTCATTCCTTTCATTTTGCTGTTGGCAAGAGGCATCCCTGTAGACTTATGTGCATCTGGACATTACTAATATTCTCCTTGTTATGCACTCTGGGCAGCTGTGATATGGAAATTTTTGCATTGTATTTTATGGTATATTTTTCAGCTTTTACATTGTGTTCTGTTACAAAATGTATAAGTGAAACCTTTTTGTATGCAATGATCAATCAAAAAAATTATCTCTTTTCTAATCTGACTCTTCTCCAAATTTTAAAAAGAATTTATTCCAATTCTAGAGATGTGCAATGACCGTCTGGTAGCCAGGCAGTTATTTAGATCCATGTCTATTCATGGTATTTCTTTTTTACAATCCAGTTTTCAAAGCTGATTACATTTTTAATTGTCCTACTGCATAAAAGAACTATAGTTACCGTCTACCTGCTGTTCAGTAACACCACAGCACTGACTAACCCACACACATAATACCTTTTAATCAGTGAAATTGAAGGTAACAAAGTCAAGGATTAGAGGAGTAATGAATACAAGAAAAAAAATTAACCATCACATCCTCTTGACTTTTTTTTTTTCCTCTTGACTTTTAAATATGTATGTAACTAAGCTTCTTTTCTCCTCTCAGCTGCCCTGCCTCCTCACAGCCCATATGCACACCCACACAGAGATCTGCCTTCCTAAGTGTTGCTGACTTTCTTTATATGAGCATACCACAAGTCGATCTGTTTCTCTGTACATTAATAAGCTATCAGTGAAATGGAGACTAAAATATTTTCAGTCAGCTAATGCTAATAGTCATTAAGAGTTGGAGGCATAATACAACTGCTCCCATTCTCATTTTTGATATTCTACTGTCAGTTCTACCAAGTGGTTTAACTGGTCTAAAAATTCATCTGAAAAAAAGGATCCCAAAATCATGTTTTGTCTCTTGAATTATCAATACGTGTAATGAAAGAGAGAGAGAGAGAGAGAGAGAGAGAGGAGGAGGAGGAGGAGGAGGAGGAGTTATTCTATTGTAAAAGTAATGTGAAAATGTTCTATGTCAATACTTTAGAGTACATCAGAGCCAGATAAGCTCTTATAAGGTTGTCATACAACAGGATACCCCAATAAAGGCATTATAATTATATGATGTTCTTAAAATTATCTTACTCTAGAATGTTTTCCCCTTACAGACTTCTAGAGTTATTAGTGTTCTATGAAACACATTTTTGGAAATTCTGATTTAACTTAATCTCCCTATTAAGCATACCATTATACTAATGAACCTAGTTTAGGGGAAAACAACAACATCAACATAAGAATTTTACTTTCTACTCTTTCCATATGCAATGTAGTATGGTGACTGAAAGGACTGGCTCCAGACTTCCACTTCTGGATTCAAATATCAGCAACTCTAATTACTCGTTGTAATTACTACTACTTGAGTAATCATCTAACCCTTCTTTGACTCAATTTTCTCTACAGCAAAATGAGAAAAATTAATAGTCCTTTAGACATGAAATAATATGCATAAATTGCTAGGCTCTACTAATTGCTATAACTTTTTCCCAAAACCTTTATGTCTGAAGCATAAACATTTATGTCTCTTTTATATCAGGAAGACATGCTATGGCTAAGTGATATGGTATAGTTTGCCTTATCCAAGATGTCCTACATATTGGAGAACTTTCCAGAGATTGTCATGAGTAACAAAATTGATTGTCAAACTTCATACACTCTGGTTTTTCAATAATTAAATAGGTTTTATGAATTAGCCCATTCTAAAGAAATAGTACAAAAAAGCTAACTGGTGTAGCCTATAGCTTTTTTGTATTATTTCTTTAGAATGGGCTAATAGCTATAGGCTACACCAGTTAGTTTTTTGTTGTTGTTGTTTGTTTGTTTTTTCTGCATTCTCCAGGGGATAGCACTTCCATTTCTCCATTATTTGTTAAGGCATGTGTTAGTCTAAAGTTAGAAAGTTCAAGCCTATCAAGAATGACAAGCAAAAGGCCCTTTAAAATCTATTAAAATCCTGTAATAGTGGCAATTTATTCAACATTTTTTATTTCATACCCATCATGTTTTAGTCACTGCTGTAACTAAAATCAGAAAACCAGTACTTAAAATATTACATTCCCAAGAGAAATTCAGAGAACAGTGAGTGATAAAAACTAAATGGGTGATATGGTAAAGAATGGCAGAGGTGTGATAGGAATGAAGAACTTCAGCTTGGGAAGTCAGGCTGCAGAAGTGACACTTAGACTGGAATATTGGTAAAAGAAGGAGCTAACCATGCAAAGGAGTATTGTCAAGAATGAAGGTGCTGTCTATCTTGCTAATACAATATGCCTAACCCCTACATTTTCCTGTAGACTGCCCCATCCAACCAACCTTTCTTGGCAGCAGGTCCTTCAAAATGGTGCCTAATGCCTCTCATTTTGCAAGCAGTCCCAACAGTGGCCAGTACCACTCAAAAGTGACTCCTGCCCTGGGGATAGGGGAAGATGACCACACACAGCAGTTCAACTGCGGTCCCAGCATTGTGAAGAAGGCAGACATCTGACTGGTTGCCAGCCTTGACCATCACCAAAAATATCACATGTAACAGCATAAAGAGAGAGCCCTGTTTGGTTCACTGCAACCCCAACAGAGTAGGCACAAACATCTAGTCTGACTTCAGGCTCCAACAACCAACAGAATTCTTTAGGGGATAATGCAGGGAGAGGGCCCTGCAGTTGAGAGTGACCACAGCTTCAGTAAACAAGCTGAGGGAAAACATCTAGTCTGAACTAACCAAAGCAGCACCAGACTGGCCCCTTAATAGCACAGAGACCAAACCCTGCCCAGGAGAGGCAAAGTGGACCACTACAGTCAACTGGACAGAAGACAAACATGGCTCAACCACAACAGTAGGCCACATACAACATAAGACATTCCTAAAGTGCCAGATGCTGGAGAAAAGGAGACACTGTACTGCAGGACACTATATGCCCTCTTCATAAGGCCGCTACTTTCAAGGTCAGTAGATGTATCTGACTTTCCTAATATATAAAAACAAACAGGTAGACAAAATGAGGAGACAGAGAAATATGTTCCAAATGAAAGAACAGGACAAAATCACAGCAAAACAGCTAAATGAAATGGAGATAAACAATACACCTGGTAGAGCAAAGTAATAGTTATAAAGATACTAGACTTGAGAAAAGAGTGGAGGAGCTCATTGAGACCTTCAACAAAGAGACAGTAAATATAAAAAAGAGCCAATCATAGATGAAGAACTAAGTAATTGAAATTAAAAATATACTGCAGAGAAAATATATATATACTGCAGAGAATAAAATGTAGACTAGAGAAAGCAGAGGAATGGATTAGCAACCAAGAAGACAGAGTAATAAAAAGCAACCAAGGTGAATAGCAAATAATAATAATAATAATAATATCATTAAAAATGAGACTAGGTTAAGGGAACTCAGCGACATCATCAAGTGTAATCTAGTCAATAATACTCTATGTAGCAAGGCTATCATTTAGAATAGAAGCAGAGATAAAGAGTTTTCCAGACAAACAAAAGCTAAATGAATTCATTAACACTAAACCAGCCTTATAAGACATTGTAAAGATAATTCATTGAGTGGAAAGAAAAGCTATCTTCAGGAATAAGAAAATTAGGAAAGGAAAAAAAATTGCAGGTTTACACAAACATCATAAAAGTAGTAGGTTGGTCACTAATAATCATCAGTGCAGAGAAAAAAATCAAAAAGCAGTAAAATCAAATATATCTATGAAAATCAACCAATTCACAAAGGATGTAGAGTATGAGATCATATGCATTAAATGTGGGTAGGGAAGTAAAAATTTTGCTTTTAGAGTTAAAATCTGTATAAGCATGCAACAAATAAAGATAAATAAAGGAATCCAAGCAAATCACTAAAAAATGTCATTAAACCATAAGAAAAGAGAGCAAGAGAAGAAAGGAGTAGATCCTATCAATCATTACTTTGAATGTAAATGGACTAAATGCTCCAATCAAAAGACATAAGGTGACTGAATGGAAAAAAAAATTAAAAAGCAATACCCTGCTATATTCTGCCCAAAAGAAACTCACTTCAGACCTAAAGATGCATAAAGACTGAAAGTAAAGGAATTGTAAAACATCATCATGCAAATGGAAGCAAAAAGAAGGCTGGGCTAGTAATATTTATATTGAACAAAATAAACTGTAAAATCAACACTGTAACAAGAGACAAAGAGCACTACATAATTATAGATGGAACAATTAACAAGAAGATTTAATAAATGTAAATATTTGTGCACTCAACATAGGACATCCAAAAATATAAAGCCACTTTTAACAGACATAGTGGGAGAAATTGATAGTAATACAATAATAGCAGGTAACTTGAACATCCAAATTAGATCAATGGATAGATCATCCAAGCAGAAAATCAACAAGTAAACAATGGCTTTGAATCACACATTGGACCAGACAGATCTAATAGATATTTTCAGAACATTTCATTCAAAAGCAGATGAATACATATTTTTTTCAAGTGCACATGGAACATTATCCAGAACAGATCATGTTAGTCCCCAAAACAAGTCTCAACAAATTAAAAAAATGAAATAATATCATGCATTTTTTATGACCACAATAGTATGACCATATAAATCAGTTACAAGAAAAAAATCCAGAAAGAACACAAATACATGGAGGTTAAATAGCATGCTACTATACAATGAATGGGTCAACCAAGAAATCAAAGAGGAAACCAAAAAATACATAGAGACAAATGAAAATGAAAACACAATGGTCCTTTGGATGCAGCAAAACCTGTTCTAAGAGGGAAGATAATATCAATACAAACCTACCTTAAAAAGCAAGAAAAATATCAAATAAACAACCTAACCTTATTCCTAAAAGAGCTAGAAAAATAACAAAGCTCAAAGCCAGTAGAAGGAAAGAAATAAAGATTAAAGCAGATGTAAATGAAATAGAAACTAAAAAAAATAAAAATTAAAAATAAAATAAAAAAAAAAAGGCACAGATCAGTGAAACCAGGAGCTAATTCTTTGAAAAGATCAACAAAATTAATAAACATTTAGCCAGACTCAACAATAACAACAGAGAGAGAGAGGAACAGAGGGAGGGGGTGAGGGGAGGGAGAGAGAGAGAGAACTTGAAAAAATAAAATCATAATTAAAAAGGAGAAATAACAACAGAAACAAAAAACATTATAAGAATATTATGAAAACTTATATGACAACCAATTGGACAGTTTAGAAGAAATGGCTAAATTTCTAGAAACATATAATCTTCCAAAACTGAATCAAGAAGAAATAGAAAATTTGAACAGACCAATTACTAGAAATCAAATTGAATCAATAATCAAAAAACCTCCAATGAACAAACGTATAGTACCAGACCACTGCATAGATGAATTCTACCGCACATTCATCAAAGATTTAATACCTATGCATCTGAAACCATTCAAAAAGATAGGAGAAAGAAAGCCTCCAAATTCATTCTGTGAAACCAGCATTACCCTGATACCAAAACCAGAGAAAGACACTTAAATAAGAAACCTACACACCAATATCTGTGATAAATATAGATGCAAAAATCCTCAACAAAATAGTAACTGGATACAACAATAGATTTAAAAAAAATAATTCACCATGATCAAGTGGGTTTTACTCAGAGATGAAAGGGTGGTTCAATAATGCACAACAACATGATACCTCACATTGATAAAACAAAGGATAAAAACTATATAGTCATTTCAATAGATTTTGCAGAAAAGCATTTGACAAAGTACAATATCCATTCATGATAAAAACTCTCAACAAAGCTTTAGAAGGATCACACCTCTACATAATGAAGGCAATCTGTGGTGAAAAACAGAGCTTTTCTTCTAAGATCAGGAATAAGAAAAGAATATCTACTCCATCACTTTTATTCAACATAATAATGGAAATCCTAGTCAGAGCAATCAGACAAGAAAAAGAAATAAAAGGCATCTAAATTGGCAGTGAAGAAGTAAAACTTTCACTATTTGCAGATGACATGATAGTCCATATAGAAAATCCTAAAGGCTCCATTAAAAAAATTACTAGAACTGATAAATGAACTCAGTAAGATCACAGGATTCAAAATTAATATACAGAAATCTTTTATTTCTATACACTAATAATGAAGTGGCAGCAAGAAAAATTTAAAAAAAAATCCAAATTTCAATTGCACCAAAAATAATAAAATTCCTAAGAATAAACTTAATCAAGGAGGTGAAAGACTTGAACTCTGAAAACTATAAAATGCTGATGCTGATGAAAGACTTGAACTCTGAAAACTATAAAATGCTGATGAAAGAAACTGAAGATGCACAAGCAAATGAAAAGATATTCTACGCTCATGGATTGGGAAAACCAATTTTGTTAAAATGTCCATACTACACAAAGAAATCCACAGATTTGATGCAATTACACTCAAAATACCAACAGCATTTTTCACAGAACTAAAGCAAATAATCCTAAAATGTGTATGCAACCACAAAATTGAAAAACAAAAACTAAATAGGAAGTATCACAATCCCAGATTTCAAGATATACAACAAAGCTGTAGTAATGAAAACAGAATGATACTTGCACAAAATAGACCCATAGATCAATACAATTTAATAGACATCCCAGAAATTAACCTGCATTTTTATAGCCAATTAACCTAAACAAAGGAAGCAAAAATATACAAGGGAAAAAGACACCTCTTCAACAAATTGTGTTGGGAACACTGGACAGCTACATGCAAAAGAATAAAACTGGACCATTCAAAAAAAAAATCCCTCAAAATGGTTTTAAAAACCTAAATGTGAGACCCAAAACCATAAAAGTCCTAGAAGAAAATATAAGGAGTAATTTCTCTGCTATCAGCTGAAGAAACATTTTTCTAGATATGTCTCCTTAGGCAACAGAAACAAAGGCAAAATTAAACTACACCAAAATAAAAAAGTTTTGCATAGTGAAGGGAACCATGAACAAAATAAAAAGACAACCTGATGAATGGGAGAAGACATTGTAAATGATATAAGTAATAAGAGGTAAATATTCAAAATATATAAAGAACTTACACAACTCAACACCAAACAAACGAACAAACAAACCCAAATAATCCAGTTAACCTATGGACAGAAGACATAGATAGACATTTTTCCAAAGAAGACACAGAAATGGCAGACACATGAAAAAATACTCAACATCACTAAGTATAGGGAAATATATATCAATGAAATATCACCCCTCACTTGTCAGAATGTCTAAAATCCAAAATACAAGAATTAAGAAGTATTCTTGAGGATGTGGAGAAAAATGAACCCTGGTGCACTATTGGTAGGAATGTAAGCTGTTGCAGGCACTGTGGGAAATAATACAAGCTTCCTCAAAAAATAAAAAATAGAATTACTCTATGATCTAGTAATTCTACTACTGTGTATTTACCCAAGAAAAATGAAAACACTAATTAGAAAATATATGTGCACCCCCCGGTTAACTGCAACATTATTTACAATATCCAAGATATGGAAGTGATTTAAGTGTCCATTGATGGATGAATGAATAAAGAAGATGTGAAGAGAAAAAGAAAAAAATGTGATGTGTATATATATGTATATACACAAATATATAAGTACATACACATGCAATGGAATATTACTCATCCATAAAAAAGAATGAAATTTTGCTATTTGCAACAACATAGATGGATCTAAAGCAACAAGTCTGCTAGGGATTCTCTCTTCTTCTCCCTCTGTCTGCACCCCACCCCCACCACTTGTGCTCTCTGTCTCTTTCTCTTTAAAAATAAATAAACTGTTTAAAAAAGTTTTTTAAAAAATCTTATCTAAAGAACAGACTCACTGGAGATGTGCAGATACAGCATGGAAGCAGGAAGACCACTTCAGCAGCAACAGCAGTAATACATGACAGAGTAATGTGAGTTGGCCTAGGATGAAAGCAGCGGAAAAACCATTAAGTATCAGATTTAGCATATTTTTTAGAAGTACAGCTGACAAGATTTGGAGATGTGTATTTCCCTATAGTTAGAAATGTAATGGTAGGAAGGAATCAGAGATGATGCCTAAATTTTGGCTTGAGAAACAATTAATGATAATATTTTGAAGCCTAGGTAAAACTTGATGAATGGTGGACATAAATTCAGCATTCTGCTTTGGTCACAATAATTTTACATGGCTCCTAGATACTCAAATGGGGAAGTATAATTGGCAGATGGGTATAAAATACAAATTGGAGCTCAGCAAATAGATCTGTGTTAGGAACCTATTGTGGACCAGACACTGTGCTAGTTGCTGGAAATAAAATGGTGCGGAACATTATATATGTGGAAGGCAGAGTTCTGAAATGACCACCAGCACCCCAACCCTGATATATTTATCCAGCATAATCTCCTCTTGAGAATGGGTGTCATGTAAATTTACTCATGTAAATATGATGAGTATCATCCCCATGGTTAGGTTATGTTATATGGCACAATTTGCTTTTTTTTTAAAAAAAGGGGGATTATCTTAGGTGATCCCAATCTAATCAGAAGTACCCTAGAGAGATTGGACTTTTGCTGAGGAGAGGGCATATGTAAATTCAATTAGCATGAGAGATATTGGAAATAGAGGGGGTCATGTCTCAAGGACTCGAGGATAGCCTCTAGAAACTTAGAGCTGCGTCTGGCCAACAGCCAGCAAGAAAAGAAGAAAAACTTACTTAAAAATAAAAATCTTAAAAAACAATTAAACAAACAAATAAAACCAAAGCAGGGACCTAATGCAACCATAAAGAGGTATATTCTACCAAAGGTGAACTTGGAAGTGGCCTTTGCTGAGTCTCCAGATGAGGACATGACATACTCAGCTGACACCTTGATTTCAACCTGGTGAGAACCCAACCATGCTATGCTGAATTCATGGCCCATGGAAACAGAGATAATACATTTGTGTTTTTTTAAGCTACATTGGTGGTAGTTTCTCACACATCCATAGATAACTAACACAATGTATTTCATCTGGTTCATGGAACCTACAGTTTGCTAGAAAAGAGGAAAGAGAAGAGCAGGTAAGTGGTATCAATTCTCATTTTTAAAAGAAGTCTCTTAATCAGTATGAGATTAGTGTTGAATGACATGGGAATGGGATGTTTTATGACAGAATAGACAGGTGGGTGGTTGACTACTGAAGTCGAAGTAAAAGACCTCAGATTAGTGTGATAGTAGCAGAGATTGAGCAAAGAGGACATATTTAAGAGATATAATTAGACAATATTGAGGGCCTGGAATAATATGATATGAAAGAAGATGGGCTCCCCACTGGGCCAGCCCTAGTCCACAGTATTGGCTCAGTCCCTTAAATCTAAGTCATGCTGGGACACCGGCTTCTAGCTATAACAAGAGAAAATTGGGAGGGAGATCATTTAACGTACCATCATCTTTTGTTTATACAGTTACATTATTTATGCCACACTCAAAAAATGTATTATTATTGTTATTCTATATTTTTATTCAATGTTATATAGCACATGCAAAGACATAAGAGTATCAAAGCCCAAGAACTTCTGTAATTTAAATATCCTACAATATTAATGGTTGAACTCTAATGATGCCAAACTAGCTAAATGAACCATTTGAATTATAACACAACCTTTGATAACAACTTTTGGAATCAATTTTTTCTATACTTATATCACAGATTATCAACTTTGAATTTGTGATTTATTTAATCTGTTGATTACTAGATCATGCATTCAAGCAATTAGCAAAATATTTACATGGATTATTTATAACCTTTTGTTTTATAAGTAGGATTCTCTTTCCTGGATCCTTAAATGTCAAAATCAATTTAGCTCTGTAAAAGTTGTGGCATAGTATTTCCCCCCAAAGATTTATAAATGTTACTTATTGTCTTATGGCATTTAGTGTTGCAGAGATAGCTGAGGCTAGGTTGATTTTAGTTTTTACTGCAGAATGTATGGCATTTCATTTTGTTTTTCCTTTACTGTTTGTTTTTGTTGTTTTTTTATTAAATGAGAGAAAAATATTTTTATCATTTATATTCATTTATCTGTTTTTAAATTTGCATTGCTGTTGTTGGGTTTATGGTTTATGTTGATATTTCCCATAATATAGTACTTTCATAGTGTGTATATCTGAAACTACCTCAGCTCTCCAAAGTTGTCTTCACTTCTGTCCTTCTTATACTCATTTCAATCATTATATCAGATAATTTTCATTCTTTCCTCCATTTCCTTTTTATTCTTTGAGAGATTATTTCAGAACTTTTCTCAAAATTTGATTTGATTTTCCTTTGTGCCAATTCTGTTTTTCATTGGTTTGCATAAAACATTTTATATTGGGGATCCCTGGGTGGCGCAGTGGTTTAGCGCCTGCCTTTGGCCCAGGGCGCGATCCTGGAGACCCGGGATAGAATCCCACGTCGGCTCCCGGTGCATGGAGCCTGCTTCTCCCTCTGCCTATGTCTCTGCCTCTCTCTCTCTCTCTGTGTGACTATCATAAATAAATAAAAATTAAAAAAAAAAAGAAGCAATCACTGTATTTGGGATCCCTGGGTGGCGCAGCGGTTTAGCGCCTGCCTTTGGCCCAGGGCGTGATCCTGGAGACCCGGGATCGAATCCCACGTCGGGCTCCCGGTGCATGGAGCCTGCTTCTCCCTCTGCCTGTGTCTCTGCCTCTCTCTCTCTCTCTCTCTGTGACTATCATAAATAAATAAATAATTAAAAAAAAAAACATTTTATATTAAATTTTTTAGACTTCTTAAATTTTTGTTTCTTTTATGTATATACTTTTATATTATTTCTGTTTCCACAGAAATTTATTATATGTTCCAACTGATTATTTTTCACTTATTCTATTGATTTTTAAGGATGGGAAAAGATTGACAGGAAAAGAGCAATAATTATTTTTAAATAAAAACATAATTTCTTATCAAATAGTGCTTTCCTATTTCTGAAAATAAATATAAACATTATACTATTTATACTTCAAATCGTATGTGTTGTCAGAGAGGGTATTGTTCTATAGATGACACAAATGCTTATTGTGTTGATTTATCAACATCATGTTAAAAGAGATATGAAATAAATATGCATGCTACCGAGCATCATAGCCCTAAAAAAGAAGCAGTTATTTGCATACACACAGGTGAGGCTCATAACCTGGGAAGCTTCCCTCAGAGCCTTTATGTGACAGTAGAATATAGTACTCTTCAGTCTCCATCACCAATAACTCAATCTGATTTCTCTCCTTCAGGAGCAACTGTCATCTAGGAAATTTGCTTAAATAACAGCAACAACATAGATTGTCATTTATTTTATTATTCTATTCCTGGCCTACCTAGATAAGAGCAGAAAGATAATTAAGTCAGTGATGAGTTACAGGTAAAATGCCATTTCAGCTATTAAGAAATATATGGAGGATTACAGTAGAGAAACATGGTGGCAGACCTGTGAGGGACATCACTTTAATTTCTTTTCAGGCTCTGTTTGTCCTCAAGAATAAATATTCATTATTTAGGACAGCAGTCCAGGCAATTACATGTGAGATAGATAGACAGATGTTTTATAGATGTATATTAGAACCAAAATATCTTAAAAGTTTACCTACTTTTTTCTATCAAAATTTTTTCCTTTTAAAAAATAATTCAGATGGACATAGTTACTCTTTAAGTATGAAAATAGTCATCATTGGATGGTAAATACTATCACACCAATATAAAAAACATATAATCTAACCTATGCTGCTGATAATCACAAGAATTATGTGCATCTGGTAAATATTTGCAATATTATAAAATGTTAAACCTTAAAAATAACATGTTTATGTTATAAACAGCAGAAATATAGCTAAATGCCAAAAAAAGGCAAACTAAATGACCCACATAAGCAAAAAATTCATACATAAAACTTGAAAAAAAATTCATTCATATTGCGTTAATATATATGACAAAATGGGTATGTTATTTTTAATCAAAATCCATAATCCTGCATTCCCCATCTTGATTAACATCATATATCTAAAGTTTATATTCTGAAGGTATTCTGGAGTTTGCAGAAGGTAATGGATCAGGCCTTGCTTATATTTTCCTTATATTTTCCTAACTCTATACAAATAAGATATGATTATTTTCTTATTTTACATGAATATTTTTAAGAATATACTTTTATTTATATTGTAAAAAACTTAGCAATTTCTCTTTTTTCATCACTTTCTCCCTTCCATAAATGTTGGTTGTTTACTATGTTTCAGGGACTGTACGATGCAATTACATTAAATAAGACTTCATTTATTTGCCTAAAGGAGATTACAATCTAAAAAAGAAAAAGGAAACATCAAGGATTCCTATAGAGTCTGAAAAAAGAAAAAAAAATTAGACTACTGGATAGTCAGGAAAAAACTTCCATAAAAGAATATAGTTGATGTGAGTGTTGAAAGATAAATAATAATTAGCAAGTAAATTTTAAAAAGGGTATGAGTGTGTGTCAACAGAACACAGACCTGAAGGTTCAGGATGTAAAATAAATAGAGATATAAAACATATCCATTGGGGCACCTGGGTGCCCCAACTCTTGATTTTGGGTCAGGCCATGACCTCAGGTCCTGGGATCAAGCCCCTCTTTAGGCTTGTGCTCAATGCGGAGTCTGCTTGAGATTCTTTCTCTCTAACTCTCCCCTGTTTGTTCTCTCTCTCTTGCTCTCTCTCCCTCAAAATAAATAAATAATCTTTTTTAAAAAGCACACACACACAAAAATATCCAGTATTTATTTAGTGCCCTATTATTGTAAGAACCCTGGAAAGAAAAATAAGATGTTTTTTTTTCCTTTCTCATAAATCTTATAAACTAATAAAGAAAAAAACATAGCCATATCAAAAATACATGCCATTGTAATACAAGGTTGAATGAGCCACAAATTAAATATCAAAAATGCTTCAGAAGTTCAACAAGGCAAGTAAACACGTCTGGTTATAGGCATCATGAAGTATGTGGCTTTGAAATAATAGTTAAAGAATAGGTAGGTTTTCTGTAGACCTGTTTTTGAGGAATAATTCAGTCATGAGTGACAAAAATGGTAATGGAAAACATTGAATATCCTGGGAAAACTGACGAGTTTGATTGAAGAGATGCAGTTTGCTTTAAAGACCAGTAGAAAAATCAAAGAAACAAAAGTGACTTTGCTATGTGAATGCTAAGGCAAAAAAGCTTGTATATTTATATAGTTACCTTTTTTAAAAAGATTTATTTATTTGAAAACGAGATAGTGCCCGGGGAGCCATAGAGGGCGAGAGAATGTGTCAAGTAGACTAGACTCCCTGCAAAGCGTAGCCTGATGGGGGCTCCCTCCCACCACCCTAACTAAGATCACTACCTGAGCTGAAACCAAGAGTCAGGAGCTTTACTGCTTAACTGCCTATGCCATCCAGGTGCCCCACAGTTATTTTTATAGTGCATAACAGGGGAGAATTCAAAATGTTCAAATAGCTCACCTAATTGTATTGTGTTATGACATAAGGGTGGAACACATCAATGATTATTATGCATGTAAATACACACAAACACAAAAGAACACAAATGTTTTAACAATGGATCAACTGCACACTCTATTTTAAAATCTATTTTAATGTAATATAATTGTGAATATTTTCCATACCACTAATGATTTTGTACTAATGATTTAAAGTGAAAATGACCATACAGAAGTAGTTAATCAAAGGAATAAGTGCCATATATATGGTGTGTGTGTATATATATATATATATATATATATATACACACACACACACATACACACACAAATATAGATATAGGTTTATATTTAGGTTGTTTTATACCATTATTATATTATCTTATGTAATTTTTAAAAGATTAACAACTCTAGTGAATATACTTGAGCAGGAGTCAACATGACAACTCCTAGATATTTTCTACAAATATTTCCTAGGAGATTCCTGTATTGATAGATGTAAACATTTTAAGAATGAATATATTCGTCTTTTACTTCCAGTCAAGACAAAGTAATTTGTGTCTGGCTATAAGAATAGACAAAATATATAAAGAATAGGTAATATATACAGTCTTTGAATAACACAAGTAGGTGGGATCCTGGAGAGAAGTGCATTGAGTGAGAACCGTGATTGTCACAGGTTTCTGTTTGCAAGCACTTTCCAGATTATCATGCACTGGGAAATGGAGCCCAAATGAGAAGTCTCTTCTGGGCTAAAAAGGAAGAAATAAGTTTCAGAAGATGATAATGGATGGAATTTTCAAGTAAAGACATTAGACAGAAGGAAGTTTTATGAGAGATGGTTTGAAATAACCCAGAAGCCTTATATGGAGAATCTGTAAGTCCTTGACCAAAGATGGGGCCCTGAACTTGTATGGCAGAACTTGTAAAGGCTCACAAGGAGGAACCACTGGCGAACAAAGAGCTGAACGGGTTCCAGAGGTTGTCCACGAGAGGAGTGGAAAGCCCTCATTGGGCATCTCATTCTGTTGAGACTCCAGAGAGGCAATGACCATGTGTAAAGGGGCCATGACCTAAAACTAAAGACAAAGGCAAAATGAAGTCATCACAAAAAAGTAAAAACGAAACAAAACAAAACAGAAACAGAAAAGCAGACCTGAATGGATCAAGGGGATTGTTCTCTAATATAAGCTTCTGGCAGAATGAAGCTCAACACAAGGAATCATTCATAATGTTTAACATAACTTAAAGTCTACTAGACATATAAAGAAGTAGGAAGTGAAATTGGTGAAAATGGAGTGGGCAGCTCCAAGCCACTCGTTCTTTTACAGAAACTTTAAAATATCAAGCAAAAATGGACAGAATCCCATTTTGTCAGAACTCTGAAAAATATTCAAAGCTTATAGCAACCAAGCAAATGGTGAATCAAAGAAAAGCAACCAAAATAGAATGAGAAAGCGTTGTGATGTTTCTGTTCACCCTTGCCGGATCCCTCTCCCAGTACTACAGATATTCTGAAGAGGGCACCTCCCATTCCAGTGTGGGCCTCTGTTTCTGGAAGATGCAGTACAAACTTTATTGACAAACAATTGGGTTTGCCTCTTCGAATCTATCTGGAGCCTACCTGAAGGTCTGATGCCAGCTGCTTGCCTTTGGTCTGCCTGACTAGAAACCTACTCAAAGTGAGTAGATTGCATTCCTCAAAACACTATAAAGTCAAGGAGCAGCCCAGAGCAGCCTGAATCAAAAGGTGACATCCATGAGGCATTCTCAAGAGCACTAAAGGCCTGGGAGAAAAAGCTAGGGAAAATTCCTTTGGGAGATTAGATGATTAAAAAGTGCCATGTATCCATGTATCCACTAGAAAGGACATATACTCAGAAAAGACTAGTAAAACGCTGAACTTTCACCTCTGAGTTGCAAGTAAGAAGTGAAGGCAATGGCAGAGGTGTGAATGGCCTGGCTAAGTGGGGAAAAAGAGCCTCCGCACAGAGCCAATGTGCCAAGAAGTGGGGGAAGGGTAGTTTTTATCTCCTTTTGTTTTTCCCTCCTCCTCTTTCTAAATATTTGATAATTTAATAGGAATAGGTACAATGTCTCGTCTTCTAAAGTGACTTCATTTTATTTCTTGGACTGCTGATATCTTTTATGAATTTTCACTGATTATATATATATATATATATATATATATATATATATATATATTTAATCTTTTGAACTATCATTTTACGCCCTTTTACACCCTAAATGGTAATGATTCCATACTGTTTGAGGATATGGGTAAGCTGCCAATGGATTTAATTTCACAACAATTAAACTGTCTAGAATAAGTCTTAGTCTTGAGAAATGTAGAGTTTAAGACAACTGCATAAGTTGAATCAACTTTGGAAATAATCATTTGAAAGAATTTCTTAAAAAGAATAAATGGTATTATGCCAGGGGGAAAAAAAAACAGAAAACAATAAATTCCATATGTTTAAAAAAAAACCTGCCTCTTTAGAACACCTATACTTTTGGCTTTCAGGGGAATTTTATGTTTGTAGGAAAACTTCAGGGACATCTGCTCTAGGCAGATGTTAATGGTCTCAACTTAGCATTTTGGTAATGAGAGGGAAAAAATACACATGAGGGAAAAGTATTGAGCCTTGTGAGGTCAAAAGGGTTGGTACAAACAGTGCAGTCTAAAGAAAGAATGAGAATGATTGCAAAACTCTTGTAACTGCATTCCTATTGCTACCATATTAACATATTTCTAAAAAATGTCCCATCCTTTTAAATAGAAAATCTTAACATTATATAGAATATTCAGTAAAAATGAAATGCAAGACAAAGACCTGACTTAATAAGAAATTAGGTCAAACTAAGAAAATGGATGATTAAAATTTTCTTTTAATCGTCTCTAGATGTGATTAAACTTGCTGAATCTAAATCGTTGCATATAATTTGACAGCCTTCAGAGTTAAATGCAAATGCATGAATCCAATTGGAAGCAACAGGAAAAAGGAGGCATGTTGTTTAGTATATTAAATTTCCATAGCAGGTGTATGCAATGAGGACAATGGCAAAATCAGACATGATTGGCCTACTAAGAGAAAGATTCTGATGCTGTAATTCATTCTGGCAATGATAGGAAATGTAAGACTCTCTTATGGCAGCTAAAGAAACATAGATTCCTCTGTCCACTGGGTCTGAAATAATTGTGGGATGAACTAGTCACATTTTCTGACTTACTTATTCAAATTTACTATATTCTGTTTCATTTTTTAATTACTGATTGCATGCTAATTCTAAATTGTTTTGAAATGTTGGGATCCCTGGGTGGCGCAGCGGTTTAGCGCCTGCCTTTGGCCCAGGGCGTGATCCTGGAGACCAGGGATCGAATCCCACGTCAGGCTCCCGGTGCATGGAGCCTGCTTCTCCCTCTGCCTGTGTCTCTGCCTCTCTCTCTCTGTATGACTATCATAAATAAAAAAAAAAAAAAAAAAAATGAAATGTACTTTTTCTGTTACTATAAAAGTGAATTCCTTATTAAATAAACATATGAATTGCCACTAAAAGGCCATGCATAAATAAACTATAGATGAATAGGAACAATCTGTTAACTATTTTGCCATAATAATCCTGTTGTCAGATAATTTACTAATATAGACACATAAATAGCTTCTACCTTATATTACCCCTTTGTCCTCTCCTCACATTCTTCCATTCAACTAACTGTGATATTACAGCTACTGGGACAGATTTTTTAGAAAATCTGTGAATTCAAAACTAAAGAAGAGAATAAACCCTAAAATTATGGAGAGTTATGGCAGTAGATCCTCAGGTAGGATTCTTATGCTGTCCTAGACTCTCTACAGGTAACCTCTCATCCCAAAATATGAACTCCTTTCATTTTCTGGAAAATTGCTTTTTGTTCTGTAGTCCTCCTTTTATTCTACAGACAATTTTGAATTGGATAGTCGTCATTTGTGAATAAATGAGTCAATCCCCTCAAAACCCCAAGGGTCAAGGAACTATAATTGCATGTTTGCACACATTAGTTTGATAAAATTGCTAAATTCCTAATGCCTAAATAGCTCAGTTGAAATTACAGTTGACTGAAATTTTAATATAAAGCAATTAAACAAATAACAAAAAAGAACAGAAATTAATTATATCAAATTTCTGAATGTGTGAGTACTTTTTAAACTTAATAGCAATTTTAGAAATAATAAACTTAAAAATTGATTGCATGCATTAATTGTAAAATTATCTATATGCAGCATATATAATTGAATGCAAATCACAAACTAGAAGTAGTAAAACAAATGTGAACAATTTTATATCTTTATTTTGTAGACATCATTTAAATTATTACCAAAAAGTTAAGAAGTGGATGGATAAAATGACAAAAGAATGAAAATTAAACAGAATACCCGATGAACATATAGAAACTACCAGTTTTAGAAGTGATTGCTTAAACATCAGCTAAAATATTACGAGATGATTATTTTACCAAAGTAGTAATTATAAAAATGAGAATACTCAAGGCTAGTGAGATATGACACTTTCATAGTTGGTCTTGAACACAGAAACAGTTGTAAATATTGTGGAAAGCAGTGCAATAATATGCTTCAAGTGTTTTCATTTCTGTGTCTTTTTACCCAATAGTTGCTTCTTGGTGTCTATATTAAGAACAACCAAAAAATGAAAAATATGTCCATTATAATAAATAGTAAAAGAGTGGATGTAATTGAATGTCTAGCAATGAGGACATTTTGATTTATAGTTACATCCATAAATGAATTATAATATGACCATTAAAATTATGTTCAGCAAATATTTCTAGGAGGAAGAAATATTTAGGCTATAATGTTAAGTGATAATAAAAGGTATTAAAATTATGGAGTAAATACACAGAAAAATAATGGAATGAAATCTGAAATATTAATGATAATCTCCGTGTTATAAAATTCACATGCTTTGTAAAAATTCTCCTTCATACTTTGCAGTATTATCACATTTTCTTGCATGTATTATTTTAAATCACATTTTGATATTATTTAACAGAGGTATAAAAGAGAAAGATTGTTTAATTTTGGTTAAAACGGTCTCAGTGCATGCGCTTATTCATGCATTCAATTGGCAGATAACAAACAACAAAGGGAAGGGATATGTAAAGAAAAAAAGGACACTATATGTGGATACTTCTAGTGTTTCTGTAGACATGAGTAGTGCATATAGGAGAAAAATTAAGCCTAATAAAGAAACTTTGTGAAGGTCAAAGAAGCTACTGACTGAATTTATTTTAAAGATTTTATTTATTTGTTCATGAGAGACACAGAGACAGGCAGAGACAAAGGCAGGGAGAGAAGCAGGTTCCCTTTGGGGAGCCTGATGTGCGACTTGATCCCAGGACCACTTTCTGAGTCAAAGGCAAATGCTTAACCACTAGCCACCCAGGTGCCCTGCTACTGACTGAAATTAAATGGAAAAATAAAGCTATCTTTGTACTATAGAGGGACTACTCTGAAAGAACTACAGAAGATGAGTTGGAATGAAAGAAGGCGGGAAACAGATATTGCATAGGTGGGTTCCATGATAGTTCTATGGAATACTAGGAACACGTGAACTAGAGGCCTGGCAGTGTGAAGTGTGAAGAAGACAAGTAAGAATGTAAGGCATCCTCAGGATGGAGGACCAGCAGGACCTGATAAATGATGGCACGTTTTGGTGAAGGAAGAGAGGCATCAAGCTGTCCATTTATTGTCTCAGGCAACTCAGTAGGTAGTGACGTCATGCACTGAGATACACAAAAGTCATAGATTTTTGCTTTAAAAAAATACTGGGATTATTAGAAGAGTTCCGACCTTAAGCTCTAATCATTTTGTATCTTGCATGTATCGGTTCCACAGATACTAAGAGCAAGACCCTGCGCAGGACCCAGAACAAGCACCAACTTCAAGATTTTGCTGGGGGGCAGCCCTGGGTACAAATAACTTGTATAATTTCCATAATGGGATTTTAATGGATAAAACTCTTTGGGTTTTTTTTCTTTCTTTCAGAAGAGTGCCAATATCTTATGCAATACCAATATATGATTGTTAACAGGATATATTAGGAGAACAGCCTTAGGCTGTTTTTATACAGGTGGTATCAGGGGTGATTACAATATCATTTTCTCACATAACTTAGTCAGACACAACTCCTCTATGTAGGGATGCATAGCTGTCATCTAGCAAGTCACAGCTGACCTATTTGAACAAATTAGTGAGCAAACATCCTGTGACTATTTCAACAGAGAGAATACTCATGGCAGTCTGTTTTTTACTCACAAACTAAAAGCTTTTAAAGCAATTCAGATTAGATAGCATTTGCAAAGCAAATTGAAATACCTATAATTCATGTTTCCTAAATAGAATTGTCTTGACAAAATTTACAAATTACATTTATAGAAATAAAAAGAGAAATGCTCATTTGTGGCTGCATGGGGTTTCCACAGATATTTATGGCTAAAAATATTGATGTATCATGGGTTTACTAAAATTTGATATAAAATTGTAGAAAAATCTAACAAAGACTTAAAAAAATCAACTTGTGGGTCTCTGCTGAATGATCAATTTATTTCTAGCCTATGATGGCACATTTCATCCACTTAATTTTACATTTGAATTTCCATGGTTTGAATAGAATCCTGCTATTATGTTTGTTTGTTTTGGGGCATGATTGCATAATTACTAATAATGATTGCCTCCTTCATGCATGAAATAACATTTGATTTTAATAAATAATACTAATAGTTTAATGTTTAGGTACAGTGACATAGGAATACTCTTCAAACCATAGATATAGTATGATTCAGTCATGTCCTACTGGTGAACTCAGAGGAAGAAAAAAAAATGGTCAGTTATAGTACAAAATACAAACAAGTTGCATTGCATAGTTATTTGATTTAAAATTTTATTGTACTTTGAAGATTTTCAATCAGTAATTATACATGTTTATGTAATAAACACAAGCATCAACTTGTATACTAAATATATCCTTAGTTCTTATAGGAAACAAAAACAGAGGAAAACAAGCAAAACATAAAATTCTTAGAAAAGAAAATGTAAGTAGATATACTGAACTTGTAGAATAAAGAAATTTTACCTAGGTTCAGGTTTCCATTTACATGTTACAAAAGTATTTACCAACTGATATTCCTAATAGAAGCTTACAAATTTTAGGTCGATTATTACTCAGGTGGCTGATGAGTACCAAACAGCAAGAGACATTGAATTCTAACTAGAAATAGCACCTACTAGAGTACACTTTTAAAGTTTATGAAACCAAATATATTTAAAAGGTTTCCTCTATTTCCTTTGATTTTCAACCTTGATCAATTTTCATTTGAAGAGGTAATTGTAAAATCCCCAGAGTCCCCAAAACAACATAATTAGACATTCAAGCACACATTCAAACAAAATGAATTCCCATTTACCAAAGTAAATGATGTGAACATCTTGCCTTTTGTCTAAGTACATTGATCATTTTAAGTACAAATCATGGGAAAAATAAAGGGAATCGCAACATTCAATATGCAGCATATATTGTATATGCGTGCATGTATGTATATAATATATATATATATATATATTATGCCTTAAAATGTTGTGGGCAACATATATTCTATGTGCGCACATATGTGGGCACATATATTGTATCTGCACGCCTGTATATAAATATATATATATGGTATATATATATATGTGTGTATATATATATATATATATATATATATATATATGCCTTAAAATGATGTGGGCAACAAGCCACAATATTACAATAAAATGTGACTTTAAAATACTGAGTGCACATTGGTTATATATTATTTTTCATTTTATATATATTTAAATATTGTTTTCTGTGTAGGAGGCAAATTTATTTCAGGGAAAGAACTAATATTCTTCCTACTATGAGAGTGGGATCTAAATTAGTTGATTGCAGGATTGCCATTTGAAGGTCATAAAAAATCTCTGTAAATTCAGACAAAATTTTTACTTGGAAATGTATCCTTTGTCCTAGTTCTGGGAGGACAGGTGTGTATATATGTGTGTGTGGGGGGGTGTAAAGTGCAACACAATTGCACAACTCTCAGAAGCTTTACCAATGAGTGCACTTTAGTCTAAAAATTAAATCTTTTGATTTTTATAAAGATTAATACAAGTAAATTTTTTTAGCACTCTTCTGATTGTAAAGATGGACCTTGAATAAGAATAAAATAGAAATAAGCCCTTGTGTGCAGGGCACTGTATTAAGGTCTTTGACAATTGTGATAGGCCAAGGAGTCAGAAAGACATGTCAAATATGGGTCTTACTCGTGAACTTTCAAAGCTATATTGTTTTATTCTTTTTCCCCCATTTCTTCACTACTTTGTAAAGTTCTCATTTTCATTAAGATTTCAGGAAAGCCTTATTATTTCTACTTAGTTCTGTTTAGAGAAAAGTAAACCAGTGAGCCCATCAGTAGCCAGGAAATTGTAACAGGTGACCCAAATTGATGAGTAGGCAACAATCCATTAGAGGGGATTGCAATCCAGTTGAGTCAACAAGAATTCTCAGGGATTTTCAGCAACAGTAAATGAGATATGTTGGAAGGAGGAGGAAAGGAGAGAAAGAAGAAGGAAAGCATGTAGAGGGGCACCTGCGTGGCTCAGTGGTTGAACGTCTGCCTTTGGCTCAGGTTGTGATCCTAGGATCCTAAGACGAAGTCCCACATCAGGCTCCTCACAGGGAGCCTACTTCTCCCTCTGCCTATGTCTCTGCCTCTCTCTGTGTCTCTCATGAATAAATAAATAATATCTTAAGAGCAAAAGGATTCTTGTAGATAGGTAGAAAGGAGGACCAATGTTGGCCAGGTATTCAAAGCAGAGGCAATATTCTGAAGTCTGGGGAACTTCAGGTTTTGTAAAATAATTTGGAGTTACATGTGTATTGCAACATTGACTTTTCACCACAGTGAAGGGAACTCCTCTTCATGAGAAGAGAAGAAAGAAAGAAAGAAAGAAAGAAAGAAAGAAAGAAAGAAAGAAAGAAAGAAAGAAAGAGAGAGAAAGAGAGAAAGACTATGCTGACAAAATCACAATCAACCTAAATTTTAATTTATTTAATCATATTCAAATTGGGTTAAATATTGTGAAGAAGCACTGACCATAACAATGAGGAGTGATCTGTAGAATTATAGAGTAAGAAAAGTGCCTAAGTGGGAGAAGAGGACAGAAAGGAGTGGCAGGTGGACAAAAGCAGACTGACAAAAATACCTTGGCATATTTCTCTAATGACACCCAATCCTTAACCCTGTTACTGAGAGTGCATTTTTTTGTGGTCGATGTATTCATCTATGGGTATGTAGACAGCATTCATCCATGTCTGACGTTTCTCTTCTTCACACTGACATACCAGTGCCCAGCCTGCTGTTGGATAATTTGAAATAATGATCTATCCCACATTCGTGATTTTATGAAATTTGTTCTATTTTTCTAAGATCTACACTTTTAAGATAAAGAACTTCAGCAAATTAGTGATGATTTAAAGTGAAACTCTTTAAAGCCAATGACGTATTTCATATAGAAGCTGATTATTTATTTTCCTATAGATGAACTATAACCCTACTTCTCTTAACCTCTTAAGTACTCTGCTGTTCATTTGACACAATCCTGATCAATATATTCCAGAAAAGATTGATTTGAGGATATATTTTCTATAAAAGGGGAAATGTTACATTTAACTCAAGGAGATCACAACTCTGAAAACACAGTCAGAAGCCAGCTACCCAAGTGACCATAACTGAGATGCCATTTGTCTGTCTTAGCAGGCTACAGCCATCCAGCAGCCACTCATCATACACTTTGGGGGTATATTGTTCACAAATCTAAAATTAACAAAAGGAAGGCTTTATAACCATCCTACCCATGCTGCATAGATGCGTGTGGGAACTGAGGAACTTGTTCTGTCTCTCTCTTTTTCTTTTTAATAACCCCAATGTACACATTCTGAACTGCAAATGGAAGACCTACACTAATTTTGTTATATTTTAAATAATTGCTATTTTAATAACTGTACTTATATTTATTTTACAATAACAGATAAGACATATAGTTTTGCCACTTTTTAGGGATTTTCAATTCATGGTATATTAGCAGATAAATTATCACATAATTTATCTTTTAAAAAACTTCCCTGTTAGTATCATCTCAGAAATCCTCTGCATGATGAGGGAGATTTTATATATTTATGTGATATCAAATTGAATAGTGGCTACTTTACTCCTTTTCCTGACACTCCAGTTAATAATCAATTATTTCTTAGTGATCTATGATTTTATTGCTGGGTACATTGCTGTATAAAATCGAGGATGCATTGTTTGAAGAAACTGCATTTATTGGGGATCCCTGGGTGGCGCAGCGGTTTGGTGCCTGCCTTTGGCCCAGGGCGCGATCCTGGAGACCCGGGATCGAATCCCACGTCAGGCTCCCGGTGCATGGAGCCTGCTTCTCCCTCTGCCTGTGTCTCTGCCTCTCTCTCTCTCTCTCTCTCTCTCTCTCTGTGACTATCATAAATAAATAAAAATTAAAAAAAAGAAACTGCATTTATTAATATGTAGCCGAAAATAATTGCATTAATTAATGAAAGATGTGGCTATGTTAGGTATGAGAGGTTAAGTTTTCCACAAATTTGTGTTCATTTACTGCAAGCTCTGGCCTTTCTGTCCTTCTTATACTCAATTAACTGGTATATAAAGATGGTCATCCCATTATTAATTTAGGGGAAAAAAATCTGAAAACCTTCTTTCCATAGTTATTTTCAAAAGCAAATCATATGTGATTTTAATGTAGTTTACTTAAATTACTAATTAAAAAGACAGTATAAGATCTTATTTTTTCATAGGTCTACAATGTTTAGTGATTTATTTTAAAAATGTGCTTATTATATTATGTATACTAAATTCCTCTTGCTTTTCAAAATTCTAGTCAATTTTCTTTCATTTTTTTCCTCAAAGAAAAAGATTTTGTTAGTCACCAATTTAATAAAACAATTTTAGAACTCCTCGTGGAGTGTAATTAAGCTTTTCCCTTTTCACATTAAGTAATACTGTGAGTTCAAACCCTAAGCCACAAGCACAAGTCTTAGAAAGAACTTCTTTTCCCTTATTAACTATAAAATAATTAGAGGTTGAGGAAAATGGCAACTGAGGGTTATGAGGGCAAATGGTGAAAAGAATTTTTTCTTTTCATTTCATTATTATAAGAATGACCTTTGAATGGAGGAAACTATTAAGGATCAATATATCATTAAATCATAAAATATTATTAAAATCTCACAAAACATTTATTTTAGCCAAAAGTTCTGCTCTGCTCTTTCAGTTGCACACCTTTTGATTCCTTGGCACTGTATGATATAAGTGAGTTTCTCTTTTGGGACAAATCTGCATAATAGATAGGATTGATACGTCAATATTCTCTAGGTTATGTTGCAAACACCACCTTTAACCCTTCAGTCTTTCTCTTGATTTTCAAAAATCTGAAGAATAGATAAGTAGAGAGAAAAAAAAAATAATTTGCTGCCTTGTTCTACCAATCCAGAGAACCCTTTCTTGGTTTAGGGTATCCAGCCTATGTTTTCATTCTTAACCGTCCTCCTCATGGGTCAGCCAGTTGTTTTGAGATGCCCAATTATTCAACATGTTCTGGCAGGCTTCTGCTTCTGTCTTTTTCTTTCCACATTATTTAAGTGCTCTGTAACCTGGAACTTATGAAGATGGACAGCATAGAACAAGAAAGTCATATAGAAACTTTTAAACAAGGACAGTAACTCTTTCAGTCACTGCATGACAATTCCAGGAAAAGTTTTTGTTTTTTTTGTTTTTACTATTTTGTCATTTCGTTAAATAACAAACAAAAAAAGATCTCAATACTTAGGGAATTTGTCTTGGGCAAAAATGTAGTACTTTCTGCCAAACGATTCTACACTTTAAGGACAAATTTAGTTTTCTACTACCATATTTTATTATGTCATATTTGTCACTAAAACATTCCAACACCAACATGTGTAAGTAATGATGGCTTTTTTCAGTGCTTCATGCTACTGTCATATGTAACAATGATAAAATCAACTGGACATACGTCTATCTTTTTTTCTTTGTTGCTCATTTCTGTACATTAATATTCCTGATGACTTTGGACAGTAATCTTTAACTGATCACATTCTATCACAATAGTCTATACATTACTTTTTATTCAATCTTTGCTTTTGAAATTCTTCCATCTTACAGTCATGATTATTCACCATCATCATCATCGTCATCTTCAACATCATCACCACTGTGTCCTTATTTAATAATTTCCCAATACCTGGGTCTCCTCTAATGCTTTGTATATTGTTCCTCTGGTCTGTTATTAAAATCCAATATGGTACAACTGAAAGGAGGGCCAATAATCTCAAAGTGAGAATTTTACTTAGTGACATTTTAAAATTTATATTTTTACACTAACCAGTTTTTATTGAGTTCTTACTATGCAGTAGTTAATTTTGTTGGCAAATATAGAGATAAACACATTTTTGCCAGACCCTTTAATACTTCTACTTAGTATAATTTAAAAATACTCAATGAAGATAAGAGATATAACAAATGAAATAGCAAAGCAGAAGAAGGAACAACTGATTTTGCCTCCATGAGTCAGGGAAGCATTTAAGTTGAATTTGGAAAGGAGAAAAATATATCTTTAAGGCAGATAGTTGGGGAGGAGGCAGAGGTAAAAGTAATTACTAAGGAGTACACAAGCATTAGTGCATGGATTTTATAACAATCTTGTTATTGCTTAGAGGTCAGTGATTCTTCTGTCTTTGCAAAATATGTTCTAAAATGATGAAATTGGCAGGTAAATATACTTTAGAGTATATTGTATATAGTATGGAGATGAGAGACAGAATTGAGTTTGCTTTATACTATTGATCACTGGACTGAATGGATTGAAAAAAGAAATTATTTTTCAGTACCAGAGGACATAATGAGAAGCTACTCTACTCACACATGGATCTAGCTGAGACTCAGATAATAATTTGTACACACAAAAGCACTGGTCTTTGATTATAAGAAGATGCCTTTTAGTATACTTTTAATATTTAACTGATCTGTCAAACTATATTTAAATATTCCTGAAAAGCTATATATACCAAGAATAAATTTTACTCATGTTTAATAAATATTAGCTTCAATAAACTCATGTAACATAAATATTTCTAAACAATGAATTTTATATTTGCAAGTTGGAGACTTTTTATGCCATTGATGAAAAACTTTCTAAATTTCAGTGCTAATCACTCCTCCCAGTTCTTGACCATTGTGCTGTATTAATAAGAAAGAAGTATGGGCACTGGCATACAACAGCTTTGTTTTTCAAGGTATCTTTTTTCTCTGCATTGTTGAATATCTTTAACAGCTTACAACTTCTTCTAGATTTCACTATTTGTCAATATATTGAAGCAGTATTTATCCACTGCTTGTAACTGAAGGAAACACATAGCTAGGTTCAAAGATTCCCATTAATAACCATTCTATGCTTCAATTATTCTCAATATTGGAGTGATAGCAATGTACACTTTCCCCTTCACATAAGTTCCTAGTCTCTGAGCCTTAAACAATTTAAGTGTGTGCCAAGCATTTGAATTTTAAAGGAATAAGAGCTGGCACTGAATACAATGCAGTGGGCAACACTGCCACAAAATAAAGCATTTAAATTTAAAAATAAAGCCCATCTGGCAACTGCCAGTACCAACAGAAAGGAATCACAACAAGGAGAACAAGACAAACTCCTCAAAAGAACAGGAAAAAAAAAACCATGGTGATAGAATTTGGGGGTTTGTGCTTTCATTCTCATTATATTTCCTTTTGGAGTGGGGGTAGCTCTAGGCAGAGATTTAAATATTGGCTTGAGGAATATTTTTTCATGTGGAATGTCTCCAGGGAATTTCTGACTGAGATCCAAATTCAAGCCTATTGTAATCTCCTTGCATGGTGTGACATATGGAGCAGCAGATTTGTGCAGGATGGTGTTGTGCAGATGTAGGATGGTGATGATGCTACACCGTGAAGCTGAAGAGCATCTAGGGGTATTCAAAACTATCAGTTTCACTCCCTGGTTTGAAAAAAGGTAGAAAGATACTCAGTTTGAGAATATGATTGTGCTTGGAGGAAAATAACAGAACATATATTGAAACACTTAATAATCAAATGGAAACTAAAACCAAGCTAGGCTAAAAAGAACTGGATAGATAACAAAAATCAGACTTGGTATCTGTCAGACATGACACGCAGCATTTGAAAACATGATACTTTGTCATACTTGATCTCATCGATAACTTATTCAGATTGTATACAAAAATGTTGATGACTTAGAAGGCCAGTAAGGTAGAAACAAAATTAAAAACTTAATATGAAAAGGAGAGTGACTGTTTGAAAAATTACCTTCTCAAAAAATTGAGTGAGAAGATATTATTTAAATACTTAAAAGTATGAGAGTAATTTATATAAAACTATATAAGTCTATGCAATTAAAAACAAAGAGAAGACTGTTTAAAAAGGGGTAAAAATAAGCCATTAGATCAATACCATAATAGGAAGATGGCACTTGATGATTTTATGACATTCGTTCTTTTAAAGATTCTATTGTTTATCTGTGAGAGAGAGAGAAAGAGGGAAAAAAAAGAAAGAGAGAATGCAAGTAGTTGTAGGGGGGAAGGGCAGAGGGACAAGTAAACTCCTCACTCAAACAGGAGCCCTGTGCTGGGCTCTCAGGGAGCTGGATCCCAGAAGCCGGAGATCATAATCTGAGCCAAAGTCAGACACAACTGACTGAACCACCCAGGTGCCCTGATTTTATGAAATTCTTAAGGGAAGGTGTGAAATTTGCTACTTGAAACAGTTTTTAGAATACTTGTCCAGCCCATCTATTCAATTCACCAAGTCAAATTGGATCAGAAATGGCATTTAGACTAACAAAGCAACATTTTGAAGATATTTTCTTTCTAACTAATTTTTCATTTGTTAAGCAATATTAAGTAAAAGCCATGAGCCAATTGCCAACATAATAATAATAATAATAATAATAATAATAATAATTTTATTTTACTTATTTATTTTTAAAAGATTTTTCAATTAATTAATTTGAGAGAGAGAGAGAGAGAGAGCATGCACACATGGGGTGGGATGAGAGGAGGATTAGAGGAAGAGGGACAAAAAGACTCCAGACTGAGGATGAAGCCAAATTCAGGGCTCGATCTCATGACCCTGATATCATGACCTGAGCCTACATACATCAAGAGTCAGTCGCTGAACCAACTGAGCCACCTAGACATCTGTAGTAATAACTATGTTAATACCATAAATATCAATGTCAAGGTTTAATATAAGGCCATCAACTTTTTTTCTTTTGCTTTGCAATTAAACATTCAAAATGCTATAGTTTTCCCTTTGAGAATATCAAATTATAAGCTACAAATTCAAATAGTAATTTTATACTGTTAAAGCCAGAGAAATTCTTTCTGGGTTTAGTTTGTTTCAGTCTCAATATGAGTTATTTTCTGGATAGTTTAATATAATAAGTCTAGTATAGGATCTATGTCCCATGTTAGTGTTAGCTATTTTCATTTAATTAGACATATTTATTGAAGCAGGATCACATGGAGTCTAAGATGCTAAACTTTTACATACAAATAAGTCATATAGAGAATGAAAAGAAATCCTACTAAGAAAAATATGAAAACAATAAAGAGTAATTGTGTAGTTTTTTTAAAACTTTTTAAAAATATTTTATTTATTTATTCATGAGAGACAGAGACAGAGAGAGAGGCAGAGACACAGGCAGAGGGAGAAGCAGGCTCCATGCAGGGAGCCCAACGTGGGACTTGATCCCAGGTCTCCAGGATCACGCCATGAGCTGAAGACAGCGCTAAACCACTGAGCCACCAGGGTTGCCCCATTGTGTAGTTTTTTAATCTTAAAATGAGGAAAAACATATGTGCTAAGTCTTTTAACTAGTATTTTTAAAATTATAAAACAAGCATAGGTAAAAATATATATTACATGTCTGGATACCATTGTGACCCTTTATCCTTATGGAGTTCTTTTAACCTGAGGAGCTAAAATTTAAGTGAAAAATCCTTAGCATTATGTATATTTCTTTGTAAGTAACTTATTAAGGTAACTACTCCAATTATTTGCTTGTTTTTTTTTTTTTGCAAAAATATCCAACATGTTTTCTGAATGAATCTCTTTTTATTGCAATTATGTCACACATAAACAGATTGTGATATTTAAATTTTAACTACTATCACACATATCTAAATTGAATAACAATTCTTTCACTTGGCAACTATTTATTCAGTGTACTTGTATGCTAGTCTCATTTTTAGGCATAGAAAATGAAGACAGAAATAGGCAAAACTTTGCCCTCATAAAACTTATATTTTAATGAGGGAAGAAAACAAACAAATGCATAATATAATGCCATGTAGTGATACATCTATTAAACCAATAAAATACAGTGAAGCATGAAGTGGGATGTTAAGAGGCAGAGAAAGGATGAACAATTTTAGATAAGGGATTTGGGGGGAGGCCTGCTAAGAAGGTGACATTTGAGCAGATACAGGAAGGAAATATGACTGTAGAACAACAAATACGGGAATGGGAAGGGATAAGAGAAGGCATCAGGGTCAGCAAGAAGTCATATTTTGTACAGAGTTGGGATTTCATTGTAATTCTGATGGACGACATTGACTACTTTTGAACAAGAGCTGTAAGATCTGATTTACATTTTTAAATGCCCATTATGCAGCCTATTTTGGTTTGTTCTGCAATATTCCTTGGAGTAGGACAACAATAGTGGAAGTAGAGAAAGCATAGCCAAGAGAACATACTGGTACAAAGCGAAGAGTAGAATTGAGATGATTTCCATTTTTATGTTGTTCAAATTGATGAACGTTGGTGTCACTCACTAATAAGGAAAATACTGGAAGATCAGCTGGTGGGAAAAATAAAGAATGTGTTGCTAATCAGGGAATGTTATGTCTGAAGTGATTATTAGACTTTTAAAATTACATATGTAGAGGTAGAGTTGGTATGGTTAGAAATACAGATTTGGGAACTCTCACAGACTCATCTTCACTGCCTACCCTCTTATTTCAGCTGCAGCTGCTATAGTTATTCCCCGCAAGTTCAGATATGACTTAACTAGCTCTTCATAAATTTTATCCAAGAGCATCTCCAATGCCAATAGGAACCCATTTAGTTCAGCTAGGAAGAATAGGGGGTCTGGCACCATTCTAGGTGTATTTACTGGAAGTCTAGAACAACTGAGCTTTGCTGCTATGTGATGATTAATTTTATATGTCAACTTAGCTAGGCCACAGTACTCAGATATTTATTCAAATGCTAGTGTAAATGTCACTGTGAAGGTATTTGTTAGGTAAGAGTAACATTTAGATCAACAGACTTTAAGAAAAGCAGACTGTACTCCATAACATAGTAGGCCTCAACCTATTAGTTGAAGATATTGAAAAGAAAAAGAACAGAAGTCCCCAGAGCAAGAGGGAATTCTGTCTCCAGATTACCTTGGAAGTCAAGGTACAACATCAACTCTTTTCTTGGTGTCTTCCTTGCCAGCCTACCCGCAGAATTTAAATTTGCCAGTCTCTACAAAAGCATGGGCCAATTGCCGATCTCTTTCTCACTCTTTCCTTAATGTTTCTTTTCTTTATAAAATTGTGACTAATACAGACCTGGGGATCAAATGTGATTCTGAAGGACCAGAATTTTAAGTATCAGTTTTCTGAATTAGTTCTGAGTTTCCCAGAATTATTTTTTTTTTAATCTGATTATATTTAAAAGCACTATGACTCTTACCTCCAGTAGTAAAATGAGCACTAATAATCCATGGCATTAGGTGTGAATAGAGATACACAGAATATCACCATTAGATATGCCTAATCAAGAGTATAAAAAGCAAGTCTTTAGGTGATGACATATATACCTTTGAAATTTACTGTCAAATTAATTAGGGCTAAAAAAATTAATTAGGGCTTTAGTTTCACATGTGAAATGGGAATAGTGGTTTCTAGCTCAGTCATTATAAAAAGGAAAGAATAAATGAGAAAACTGACACACAGTATATATACACTCACTAAATTGTTGTATTATCAAGGCGAACATTATGGCTCTTGTCAATTGATCATAGTCTTTCATTTATTGATATCAATGAATCAACATTTCTTAACCATCTATATATTCCAAACAATATTCTAGTCATTGAAATTCATTGGTGAGGATCACTGACAATCCCTCTGTTCTCTTAGAGCTTAACTTCTACATTGGAAGAAAAAATTCTTAAAAGAACCTTGAAAACACTGTATATATGCTAAAAGAAAGGCAAGAGCAAAGGCATTTTTGATGAGAAAAAATAATGGGCTTGACTTGATTGGAGTGGAGGACCTTTCAGGAAGTGGTAGATAGGAAAAAGTTGGGTTGTGGTTGAATATTCACAATAGCCAAAGGAACTAAATCATAAGACTTTATAAGAATAACAGATTTATTAGAAAATTTTAGGTAAGTGTTAAAATTGTCACCTTACTGGACTTTATGGAATGCCAGGGTTGTGTGACCATCTTGAAATTTGGAAATATTTCCACTGAGTTTGATCGCAGTTCTCAGGTTGCAACCTCATTTTTAAAATTTTTTTAGTTTTTGCTTCTTCCTTTTTTAAAGACTGTATTTATTTATTTGAGAAAGAGAGAGAGAAAGAGCATCATGAGTGGGGGGCGGGGGGTGGGTGGTAGAAGCAGACTCCCAACTGAGCAGGGGTCCTGATGCAAGGCTAATCCTAGAAAACCTAGATCAGGACCTGAGCCAAAGGTAGCCACTTAACTGACTGAGCCACCCAGGTACCCCTTTTTCTGCTTCTTAAAATAGAGACTCATACAGACAGAAATGTTGCTCAGTGTAGTAGTGTAGTAATCTATTTAAGATTCCAAGTTTAAAATACCAGGTGTCCTCTACCTTTTTTAAAATTTTTATTTATTATTATTATTATTATTATTATTATTATTATTATTTAGTAGGCTCTATGCCCACTGTGGAGCTCAATGCAGGGCTTGAACTCAGGACCCTGAGATCAGACACTTAATGGACTGAGCTACCCAGGTTCTTCTGTTCCCTACATTTTTACATAAATAGTGATTTTATTTATCCACAGTTACCTATAATTTGCCCCCCAGATTAACAGACATGTAACTATTAACCAAAAAAAATTTTTTTTAATCAAAACCAATTTCTTCTTTTATTTATGTATAATACTTGAAATGTTTCAGGCATTTCACTAGGTTTGAATTATTATGAAATAGCATGATTTCAATTATTTTCCATGCTATTCATCACAGCATGTATAATTTGTTTTTTTAAAATATAAACATATAGATATGTTTATTATAAACATTATTATTTATGTGTATATGTTTATATTTAAGTCTGATAATTTAATAGAAATATCTGATAATTCATTAGAGATGATCAGGGCACCATGTCTTTGAATGCTGAATTTTTAAGTTTATTCATTGTAACTTCAATTTTTTACCCATACTCTCCTGACAAAATAAATAAATAAAAAGAAAGAAAAAAAGAAAGGGTCACCATATTTTTACTTTAATTAAGGGTAGACAAACTAAATCTAAAACTAAGATATACAATTTAACCAAAAGGTGTTTTAAATATCTTTGAATTCATTGGAAAAATACTCTACATAAAAAAAAAAAAAGAGAAGAAAGAAAAATGAAGGTAGGGATAAGTTTTAGATAAGAAACATTGTTTTGTTGGACCTTAACAAAAAGGATAACTAATTACTGCATCAAATAATTCTGATCTTTGTCACAAACTATAGCATTAGAAACCAAAGCAATCCCCAGTGTCAGCCTTAATATGCACTTGACTTTCCAATCACGTTATTAGCATATTTTACATTTATTTGATAGAAATAAATAACTTGCATTTCTTTTCTCAAGGGACCTCTGCATTTTTTTTCAGTAAGGCAGACATTATTATAAAATTGAATTCCACTAGACTCTTGTGAACTGGAATTTTTATTTCCATCAGAATAAATTTTCAAATACTAGGGAATTTTGAGGTCGTTATTCATTTCTGTTTTTCGTCCTAAGAGGTATATTGGCCTACTTTTTTATTGCACTTTCATTTGAAATTTGTAACATCAAAACAGCAAATGTTCTCTTTAGAGTTTCTCTGTAATCCACAGACTCTTCCCCACCTTGGGAGATTTAGACATCAGAGAGCATAAGGCACCAGGAGCTGCGGTGTAGAGCTATTACATACACTATCAGATCTTCACATTGGAGTCCATGTAAGCAGCCCCATTTGTGGACCTCTTGATACTTATAAATAATAAAGGGGAAGATTGCTAGTTTTGTTCTTATATACTCAGTAAATTACTAAGCACTGTTCTCCTTTATGTAAAATTGTGATGGCTAGTGACTAACATTACTTTGCTGTAAGAAATTATTCTTAGTTCCCATGTACTGAATATATGGATTACAGGATAAAAAATTTCAAAATCAGTAAATTACACTCAATATAGTCAGAGTATTTCAGACAATAAAAATCAATTCTGTGGTAGTAAGTAGTAATGAAGCAATTTTCTTTTTCTTTTTTTTCTTTTTTAATTTTTTTGCAAGTTTCTTTTTAACAGTAATCTAGATATTAGTTGTATAGGAATTGATTTTTTAATCCTTTAACTATCAAAAATTTATGACAAGTAATGAAAATTTGTTATTTTCAAAATTCATAAAAAAGAACTGTTTCCATTAGAAATGCTCCTTTGTTCATAATATAACAAGTAAATAAAGCACTAAAAAGACCATTGATCTGCTTTTAATAAGAATTATATTGGAAAATAAATACCAAGTACTTCTCGGAGGAACATCTTTGTATCTCCTTAAAATAAAATAGTAAAATTATATCATTTAATTGTCGAACTATTTACAAGTCTATATAGCTTTAATATTAATGTTATTTATTTTAAGAAAATGTATGTCTTAAATATTCCACACGATTATGAAGTAAACTATAATTTTTAAAAAGTGATAAATTTAGTTGAGGTATATCATCCATAGCTATGAAAACTGCATTTTACTTCATATGGTAAAATACATAATTTAAGGGCCTGAGTGGCTCAGCTGGTTAAACCTCTGACTCTTAGTTTTGGCTCAAATTTTGATCTCATGAGTCCTGAGATGAAGCCCTTTGCCTGCTTTGCACTCAATATGGAGTCTGCTTGAAGATTTTCTCCCTTTGTTTAAATTATACATATTTATAATTGAAAATACTCATGGCAACAAATATTAAATCATTAGGTATAAAAGTAATTTGCCATCAAAATCTAATTCAAGAAATGTTAAGAATCTATAGTTGAACTGAGTATAATATTAAAGAAGTATTCTAATTATTTGTAGTAAATTCTCCAGTATTCTCCTTTTCTGAAAACTAATACGCTATAACAGAAGTTCAACCTTAGAATCAAAAGTACTCTTAAAAGACTTAGAAATGACCCTTTCTTAAGATTTAAGAATGATATTAGGAATATTTAGACAACAAATTATACAAAAATGGTTGACAAAAATTATAACTCTTAATATTGCTATCATTGTTTTTAATTTTTAAAGATTTTATTTATTTATTCATGAGAGACACAGAGAGAGAGGCAGAGACATAGGCAGAGGGAGAAGCAAGCTCTCCCTGCAGGGAGATATGGGACTTGATCCCAAGACCCTGGGATCATGCCCAGAGCCAAAGGCAGATGCTTAACCTCTGAGCCACCCAGGTGTCCTGCTATCATTGATTTTAATACAGCATTATGTCCAAGTTAGAAAATATGTGTCTACTGTCAAGTCTGTGAGTAGTTATTATTTTTTTAATACAGGTCAATTACCCAAAATTAGTATTGAGAATTTGTGTTTGTATAGAAGTTAAATTCCTCTGAGTTGATATTTGGTCTCAATGATGTGTATATACACAAACACACACACATGCAGTCACACATACACACACACAAATTTACAAATATATTAAATTAACCAAAGATAACATATGTGTATATGTAAGTGTATGTGTGTGTGTGTAAATATAGTGCACTTACATCGTTTTGTTAATTTTGGTATAGTAAAGTAGCTGAGGCTCAACAAAGATCCATAAATAAGATGAAGAAATTAAAGGTGATTTTTCCCAAAATCTCACATACATTGGTTGTCAAGAAAACTGCAAGAGAAAGAAGGTATTAACATATTTTGCCCATATCCAAATGTCAGTGTGTTGATGCTGCTTTTATCTCCTTGTAAAACTCTCTACCCTTCTTTTGCAACTCCCTTGGGAAATTTATTATTATTATTTTTTGTACTACTTTCTTTAAATACAACTTTAAGTGTGATGGTTTTCCCTTATGATTGCATTCTTTATTACTAAGAAGCTCTCAGTACAAGTTAAACTTAACTCAATATTAGATATATATACAAACACACATATAGTAAGAAAGCTTGATTTTCCCAAACTCATATTCATTGTCCTCCAAACCTAACTTTGAATAGTTTTGAGCAAATGAATGCTTAATTACATAAAGGAACTAAGAATAGTAAAGAAATTCAGGTATGGTCCAAGTTGATGGATTCTGATTTTGAGGGCCTTAAACAATCAGGGATGTCCTCATTAAAAAAGAAATAATTCAAAATTACTAATTAAAAATATGCACAAGGCCTTGGAAAGAGCTCATATAATCAGGAGCTATGAAGCTTACACTTCAATAGATTCACAACATTATCTATCTGTGACAGTTTTTTATATTCTATTCAGTAACTGATAAGAATATTATCATTTCTCACATCTTGTCTACTCACTATTGCTGATGTCTTTATGATGTATCACAATAACACCAATAATCAGTGATTATTCCTGATCTTCCTGCATCACTTGCCTAAAATGAACACGTGAGTACAATGATAGAGGTGTGGACATACTTTTGGTTATATCAACTAGCCACTGATACTTAGAAGTTTTTGGATATAACCTGCAAGCATGAAGAGATTTGGGATATTTGTACTATTCTAAGATACTTCTGAACTATGTCCCAAAGAACATTTTGTAAACATAATTAAATTAGGATGCTAGGGTTATTTATTTTTAATCTCTAAAATTATGTTACAATCTCTTCTCAGGCAAATAGCGTTCTTTAAATTGCTCTTCATTTTACCATGTTTCATATTTATTGTTCTTAAAATTTTTACTAAAAACATGATCTTTTACTGTTTCTTCTCATTGGTTTTTCAGACCATAAGTAAAAAATGATGATTTTGCTTTTTTTTTTTTATGATTTTGTTTTTGAAGGATGTCAAATGGTCACATTGTTCTTCAGCGAATTAAACTCTAAATTTGAAATATATTTTTTGAAAGAAATCTCTTCTAAAATGTAAAGATAGGTCTTTGGAACATATTTATTAAAGTTTGAATACAGATTAAACTCTGCAAGGTTAAATGACAAGGTTAAGTGTCTAATTTTGCAGCCCTTTTATACCTGGTGAGTGGTAAGGCTTTCCTAATGATAGGATTAAATATGGTTTCTAGCTACAAACAGTTGCTTGTCATTCCCTGTAGGTTAGCCTCTATATTCTGTGCTTATCACAAACAGAGAGGAAATAACTTTCTAGGCCTTTTGTGAGTCATTTAAAATGCACGGACTTTAGGGAAATCATATTTTCTTGAAGGAAATGAGGCATGACCAATCACACAAAACGTGAGAAAATCCCTTGATAGATGACCTTTGCCACATGTAAAAGAAACTGTTCAGTGGCTGAGGTTTCATGGATTTCATGCATGGAAATCAGATTTTCTGGCCACCAGTGCTGTTCAGTAAATAAATAATCCATCATTGTGTCAAACAGTTGAAACATGGAGATACTGCCCTTGCTATATGAATGGACATTTCGAGTTAGTAACTTATATAAACTGTTTGCATGTCAGCAGTTGTGTAAGCACTGTTCTAGTTTTCACTAAGTAAAATAAAATCACTTAGCTTTGGTGATGTTAACCTAATGGTGAGAGTGTTCATTTGATTCTGCGTACACCTATGAATTTACTGGTGTGTGGTGAAGCCATTAAGATGAGAGTTTTCATGTGGATTCTGTGGTGTGTCACAGGATAGTGCTAAATCCTTAGTAGACACTTCCAATGACAATATTAAATAAGCCTATATATTATTTCAATAAAACCAATTACAAAACCTTTCCAAAAATATGTTGGCATGATTCTCCCTGAATTCTGTTATGTTTACATTTTTAGTACATTGTATTATTACAAGAAAGTTGGTTAAAAATGATCCTTGACACCTAAAGATTATCTTTAATTTTCATTGGGCAAGTCATATCTACTTTAGGCTATATTAATAATTTATTTTTACTGATGTAGCTAGTTTTAGTTCTTATATTTTAATTCTATATTATTTTTGTTTAGTATTTATTCAACTGTATTGGCAAAATATCAACGCACACACACACACACACACACACACACACACACACACACATTCTTCATTTAGGTCCCAGATCTATTTCTATTAATGAATCACTTCAGGTTTCCACTTTGCTTCTGTTTTTCCTAAAATAGGAAGAAATATCCAAGTATTCCAACCATGTTTCTGGCATTAAACACATTTATATTGCTTTTCAGCTCTCTTCCACACTCACCTTTGATATTTAAAATACTTTTTTCCTAAAAAGTCATGCCCCTTCCACAACAACAAAAGAGTTTCTCTTTCCAATCTTATCTTCTAGGTATTTAAATGGCTCCTCACTTACAATAGCCCTTTTTACTCTTCTAGAAAACAATGGGCATTCTTTTGCTTTGAGCACAAGAAGTGCTCATTTCTTTCTAAGCAGCCTGTCCAGCATTTTGAGAAAATTCTTCTGAAATTAGTCTATGAAATGGGTATAAAATAAGATATAAGGAAAAGCTACCTGAAAATGGGGAAAAAACTGTAAGCATTAAAAGTACTATATGTTTTCATTCCAAATGACTTAGTCAAAATTTTTATGGTGTTTTATCAAAGATACATACTATAGTTGTGCTCTAATTTAATTCTGCAAGAAATTCACTTTTAGAAATGTTTTCAGAGATATCTACCAGATTAGATTTTAGTCAAAATAAAAGTTGAACTTGGTTTTTAACTATGTTTTAATAAAGATTGTTTTGCTTTTCGTCCGACACCTGTTTAAACTCTAAAGTCCTTACACACTGTTGGTTTGGGTTTTATTTACTTAAAAAAAAAAGGGGGAACCCAAAGACTATGAGAATACTATTAAATCTAATAAGTAAATTAATTTAAAAAACTGACTTTAAATTACAAGTCAGGTAATAAAGCAAGGAAACTTAAATATGACTTCATTTATGTTCTTGCTTATATTTTAAAACGAATTAATCATAGGACACTTGTTTTTCGGCTTCTTAAGGTAAAAGTCCAACCTAGGAAAACTCAACATATTGTGAGTATTCTTAAGAAAATCTGGAGTTTAGGACAGTCATTCATCAGTAATATTGTTCTATACTAACACTAAAAAAAATCCACATGTTTGTGGATCACCTCACTTGAAATATGATTTATTTTTAAAATCTATCGTTCATTTGCCACAGAAGGGATTTATGTCCAGGTAGCACAAAGTAATTGACAATATCACAAGGGTTTGCTTCAGTGGACATGTGAGTGCTGCTCTACAGGCTAGGAGAATGAAAACTAGGAAGGCCATATTCAGTCATTCTGGAAGTGAAAGGATTACAAAGAACATGCTATCAGTGATTGCAGCCATATCTCAATATCAAAGAGAGTGATTCCGAAGACCATGTCTGTGGGCACCTGAGAGCTGTCGGAGACGTTAGATGCTTCAGGACTCAAGTGGGTGATTCTCAGGTGGGGCTTCCAAAACCACAATTTGTATGTGTACAACTGCCTTTAGAAAATAAGGATTCTCTTTTGCCTTCAGAATCTGACCTGAAACATTCTGCAATGGAATCATGAGAAATGAACTAGTTTCTCCCTTGAGATGGTAGAAGAGATGAAGGCGAGTTGACACAGGACATTAAAAATAGTCCTCAGTGTTTCAGTGGCTATATTCTATATTATGGATTTCCATGATTTTCTTAGTTAATGTTATTTTTTGGAAATATTGCCTCCAATTTTGTTAATTTAACTACTGTATATATTTATACATTCAATATCAATAGTTCTAGCTTTATATATACTTATAAATCTATATCTAAGTAGTTATAAATATGTATAATTTAAACATTTGGCTTACAAACTAGAAAAAATAATAATCTAAAAGAGAACACAAGTTAATTCAGGAAATAAAATCTAGTATTTAAAAGAAATGCATAACAACCTTAATTTTCAAAAATTTGGGTTTGGGGTCAAGATGTGAATCTCCAAATAATTATCAAAATTTAATGATTCATTATTTCATATATCCATTTATCCCGAACTAGTAGTAAAATAATCTATTCCATGGAGAATACTGTGAAAAGTACACACAGAGATGAAAATGTGTTTTAAGGTGAAATTTCTGTGATCTAGACTTGCGGATCCAACCTACAAACCAACTTGGTGAAATTTGACATATAGTTTGCAATTAAAATAAAAAACAAACAAAAAACCTCAATGGAGGCGATGTGGCTAAATGTATCAACTTCCCGGACTGATATTTTAAGGACAAAATATTCCCAAATGCAGAAACTAGAGCTGAGCATATTATGAGGCCAATATACAGATTTAAGTAAGTATTGTTAAAAACAAGACAAGTCTAAAATTGAGTTGCATTTGCTAAACCCTGCATCAACAAACCAAGACTTAATTATAGTTTTGGCTGTCCCAGAAACGGAATCTTAAACCAGTCAATCAGGAATTGCCAGATCAGCACTAGCTAGGTAATCTGATAGACCCCTGCCATTCCCTCAAGGAAAGTAACTTTACAATAACCAATTCACTTTTTTTGCCAATATACCTTCTTTGTTCCCACTCCCTTCTATCTATACAAGTCTTTAATTTTGTACAGCTCCTTGGAGCTCCTTTCTATCTGTTAGATTTGATATTGCCTGTTTCCAAAATATTTTTGCTCAAGTAAACTCTTGAAATTTTTCTTACACTTCAGCTTACCCTTTAACAGTATTAATTATATATTTTGATGGGAAATTCTTCCTATCTTAAGGAGAAAATTCCGTGTAAAACTCTTAGATAAAATTGTCAGGGGGAAATTTTCTTCTCATATAAATAAAACAAATAGAAATAAATATTTTTAAAACATTTATTTACCGTTTCTTGGCTATTCAGGGTCCTATTTGAGTTTTTGTTAATAATCTTTAAATTGCCTAACATTTAAAAATGCATTTTGAAAGAATTAAGTTGAAAGAAGCTTACATGGTCAATGATATAAATATATTCATCTCATACATTCTATTAACTTAGAGAATTAGATGCTTTCTAAAGATATTAGAGAGTGATAGAGAGAGAGATATTAAGAGAGTATTTAGAATGTTATATTTCAAATGCCATGTTAATATAGCCCTTAGGGCCACAAATGTCAGTTTTATTCCAAAGTCCACCCATATTTTTAGTCATTTTCTGCCTCAAAAATGCACTTTCCTTCTAGTTTCAGGCATACGTTTTTTTTTTTTTTTTTTAAGAAAACAACCTATTTTTGCCTTTTTGATGTAACAAAAAAAAAAACAAGTATCTTTAGACTGTGACTATATAATCCTCAGCATGAGAAGCAATCCCTTCATTAAAAATAAATAAATAAATAAGGAAGAGACTGTATCTTACACCCTGGAGAAATCCTGAGTGTGGTTTGATACCCAAGAAGAAAAGCCTTTGAAATGAATCTAATGTCACGTTATTGAAAACGTAGCTCCACAGATTAACTTTTTTCATTCTGCAATGGCTTACAAAGCTTCAAATGCCCAGAAATCTCCTAAACCAGACCATTTAAGGAATCTAAATAAGCTTGCATGGTTTTAAGCTTTCCGACTTTGAATGCTAGCTTTGAAGTTTTGCCAGAACCTGACTGCAGAAGAGTTGCTTTTAAACTGAATTCATGACACTGGAATTAGTGTTGTAGGTTCAATATGTCTAATAATGATTTTGACCACGCTAACCATAGACAGGCATCACATATGGTAACTCTGAATTAATAACTCTCCAAAGATAAGATGTGTAGCATTCTGGCTAAAATATTTATTTATTTTCCATCTTTATACACTGAGCTTTGGATAGTGTCCAGTTTTAAAAGAGCCAATTGCTTTCATGGCACATGGCATTTGTCCATGGATAAAAGAACATGGAAAGAAAGAGAAAAGAAAGAAGCTTATAAGGCTGAACTACAAATATCCCAATATCATATTCCTTTACCTCCCCCCACGCTTCATTTTCTCTTTTATTAGCTGAAAACCTACAGCAAAATTCTGGGCAAAACTCCACTGGCAAGTTTCCTTTTGCCAATTTCTAACTATGATCAATTCTAGCTCCTGTCTTCTCTGTACCTTTACATGAGCAAATTTCTCCTTGTAACATGAGGTTAATTACAAAGCCTTTTTAATAACAACATATACACTTAATTTAATTGGAAAACCTGCATTTTGCCACGGGGGGGAAAAAAGGCTATCATGTGGGTCTTCCCTCCCATCCTAAATTTGATTTAAATTTCCCACTCAACTTAAAAAAGATAATCCCAAGTCTATCTCATTGGAAGGTACTGTATCCATTCCACATATGGAGAGATTTATTATTATCTTCAATTCTCCAGATTTTCCGGGAAAACATCAGTGCTGTTATTAGTATATAAGTCTGGTATCTCTCACAAAATTTAGAGTTAAGAATGTTGCCCTATAAGTTTTATGATTCTGCCAACTAAAATATTTGATCAGTAGTTCTAATAAAAAGAAGCAAGTAGATATATTCAGTAAGTACATAAAAATAAGCTTCAGAAAACAAATATGCATGTGCATAGAGAAATAGATAAATATCTCAAGTAGCTATTTCAAATGTTCATCTAAATTTTTAAAATTCTTTTTTAAGATTTTATTTATTTATTCATGAGACATCGAGAGAGAGAGAGAGAGAGAGAAGGCAGAAACACAGGCAGAGGGAGAAGCAGGATTCATGCAGGGAGCCCAACATTGGACTCAATAACCTGTCTCCATGATCAGGCCCTGAGCTGAAGGCTGCGCTAAACCGCTGAGCCACCTGGGCTGCCCCTTTTTTTAAATTCTTGAGGCACTTCAGTGGCTCAGTCAGTTAAGCATCTGACTCTTGGTTTCAGTTCAGGTCATGATCTCAGTGTCCTGAGACCAAGCCTTGTGTCAGGCTCCATGTTCAGTGGCAAGTCTGCTTGTCCCTCCGCTCCTCCCTACCTTCTGTCTCTAAAATAAACAAATAAAATCTTTAAAATCTCTTAAAAAATAAGTTTTTAATTCTTGATGTGATGACTTTTTGCATATTATTTTGTGAGATCTACTAAATGTGACCCCAGGTAAATAAACATGTTTAATTTTTCAAATAATAATTTTAATCAACTGTGAGTTTCTACAGTGTCTTAAAAATGTTTTATATATTTGGTCTGAAAATATAGTTAACAAATGTAAGAAAGATACCATGCATTGATTTTCTATGTAGTTACATTTTTTTAAAAAGATTTTATTTATTTATTCATGAGAACACACAGAGAGGATTGAGAGAGAGAGGCAGAGACACAGGCAGAGGGAGAAGCAGGCTCCATGCAGGGAGCGGACGTGGGACTCGATCCCGGGTCTCCAGGATCACGACCTGGGCTGAAGGCGGCGCTAAACCACTGAGCCACCCAGGCTGCCCTATGTAGTTACATTTATGCAAGATGTCAAAAATAATAAAATTTAAGGGGAACCTCTTACACTATTGGTGGGAATACAAACTGATGCAGTCACTGTGGAAAACAGTATGGAGGTTCATCAAAAAGTTAAAAATAGAATTACCCCACTATCCATCAAATGCACTACTAGGTATTTTCCCAAAGGATACAAAAATACTAATTCGGAAGGATACATGCACCCTGATGGTTATAGCAGCATTATCAACAATAGCCAAATGACCAAAAGAGACTAAATGTCCATAGTCTGATGAGTGGATAAAGAAGTTGCAGTATACAATATATACACACATATATGCACATATATATACAAGCATATATATATGCAATGAAGTATTACTCAATCTTAAAAAAATGAAAACTTGATGTTTGCAATGATGTGGATGGAGCTAGAAATTATGCTAAGTGAAATAAGTCATACAAATGCCATATGATTTCACTCATATGTGGAATTTAAGAAACAAAACGAATGAACATGGGGGTTGGGAGAAGAGAAGGAAACTAAGAAACAGACGCTTTACTGTAAGAGCAGGTTGATGGTTGCCAGAGGGGAGGTGGGTGGGGGAACTGGATTAAATAGGTATTAGAGATTAAGGAAGGCATTTGTGATGGGCACCAGGGGTTGTACATAAGTGTGAATTACTACATTCTACACCTGAAACTAATATTACACTGTATGATAACTAATTGATATTTAAATAAAAACATGAAAAAAATAGTAACATTTATTTATGTTTTTACTTTTGGCATATAAACATAAAACTTAAGAAAAGTACATATTTTTATAATTCTTTCCAATCACACTTCTACATCCTCAACTGCTTAAGTATTTTTAATGGAGATTAGAGGACAATTTTAATAAGTTTACTGATTTGCTAAAATACTCATTTTCAAGTGAATTTTTAAATATATAATTATTCATTCATTCATTCATTCATTCATTCATGAGAGATACAGAGAGAGGCAAAGACAAAGGCGGAAGAAGGAGAAGGTTCCCCGCGGGGAGCCTGATGCAGGACTTGACCCCAGGACCCTGGAATCAAGCCCGGAACCAAAAGCAAATGCTCAACCACTGAACCACCGAGGTGTCGCAAAAAACAGAATTCTTAAATAATAAATAAGTAAGCTGTATCATAACTTGTTAAAAATATTTTTAAAGTATAAAATCAGATGGGATAGTTTATAGTGAAACTATATTGCTGATTAACAAACATAAAAATCATACTAAAAGGAAATGAAACAGAGGTACCCAGGTGACTCAGTCAGGTAAGCATTCAACTCTTGATTTTGGCTCAGGTCATGATCTCATGGGTAATGAGATCAAGACCAGAGTGGAGTCCTGCACTTAGCATGGAGTCTGCTTGAAATTCTCTGTCTCTGCTACTCTGCCTGGTCATGTGCTCTCTTGCTCTCTTGCTCTCTCTCTCTCAAATAAATAAATAAAATATTTACAAAAATAAAAGGAAATGGAACAACTGCAATAATTGCCAGTTGATTTTAATCAACAATCAGCCAATATGAATATTTTCTGCTTGTTAATGTGGACCCTACACAGAGACATACAAAAAAAAATAATAATTTTTTATGTGTTCTTGAACTGTAAGTTTCCTTCCTTCTTTTCTTCCTTTCCTTATTTATTGTTAAAAATCTTTTAGAAAAGATAGGTTAAAAATCTTTAGAAAGATATATATATACTGCCTATTCTCGTCTTTTAACTCATTCAACAGTTACTGAACACTGAACACCATCACAGCTTTGGTTTAAGTGTTGGTGATATTTAGATGAAAATGAAAAATGTCCTGAATGTGAGGATTACTTAAGTCTACTGGTCAGATGAGTGCAATATAGTAACACAAGTGCCATAACAATAGTGTACTGTGTTTGAATTTTATGCAAATTTGAATTATGCAAATTTGAAAGAGCATCATATAAAATATTAATAAAGTCTTACTTTATGCAAAACTTTAAAATAGGGTAAATCAACCCCAAATTAAAAATTCATCAAATGAGCGTAATTTTAAAATTTATAGGCAGAATGAACTATGAACTTGGCTGTCTATTGAACTTGGCTATCTATTGATGCGTGGTTGTGTCATTTTAATTGTTAAAAATTATGTACCACTTTTTCAGAAGTAGATTTGAATTATTTGACTTATTCCAAATGAAATTTTCCAGTTTATCTCTCAAAACAAACAAATACAAATCGGATCAGATGATACATAAAATGTATTGCTATGAAAGTAAGAACCTAAGCCTAAATAAGGCTTCTATAGAATGCTTTGGGATGTAACAATGATTTAATTAAATTTCAGAGTTTGTATACAAGTTTTCTAGTTAAGTGAGGTAGAAAAAACTGCCATGCTGAAAAATAAGTGTATACAAACATGGCATGTTGAAGACTAAGCATGTAGAATGACTTCTACTCAAGAATTAAGAGAGTGATGAACAAATTAGGCTGGTCAGATAAAAAAAAGACACACACACACAATGATCTGGATATGCTATACTGGCGATGATGGGTTGTGGAGAGACTAGGTTTTTACCATAATTTCTCAATATAAAACTTTATAACTATTCATTTTTAGAAACGGTCATAATATCAAAAGACTCTACTAGATCTGTTTCCCTATAATTGAATTTTTCCCTAAAGGATAAAATATATTCCTGTGATATACAAGATTGAGAATGATTCAATCCAAATTAATAATAAATACTGGTGGAGACTGTGTAACAATGTTTCCTCTCATTGGTGCTTAACAGGGTAACTTGCAAAAAGTAAGCAAAGTATGTTTTGAATTGAATCACATCTTATTTTATCAAATAAATCAGTTGTAATTTACTTACTCCTCTGTTTCCAGGTTGAACATTTCCTTTCCTGCTTCTATATATAATTAAGAATTTTCTAACACTCAAAGAGCTCAGTCTCAAATTTCAGATCTATAAAATTCTTGCTTTGCCTATTTCAAACTCCCTTCTTCGATAAATAGATTATTTTGTAAAAGTATAAACTTGTCTTTGCAAGTTTAAAACACATAATGTAATGTGACTTATAACCATTTAATCTGGTTTGTAGTAAGCACTCAATGAATATTTTAACATATGAATAGAGAAAAACCTATATGGTTTTGTTCTATTTTTTAACTCTTTGCTGACAGATGTATGTTAGATTCTAAATTATCTTAGCCAAGAAGGCATTAAGTCAGTATCTCTATTTTCCACTTTTTTTCTACTTATTTTAAGATTTATTAATTATATAATTGGGGACTTTCTGCATCAAGCTTTGGTGAATGAATTTGTTTCAGATAAATCTTTGTGCTGAAAACACTTGAAAATTTAATAGAAAAAAAAAATCTGTTTGAAGTCATCTAAAACCTACCAAAGCAGTGAGAACTTAATCCCAGAGAGAAGGGGAAATCCAGAGAGGAAAGCCCAGTACTTAGTATTGCTTTTGCCTTCAAAGCATGTACTGATTCAAACATAGCTGAAAAGCTTCACAGAGTTTATGAAGACTTACCTGGTTGATAAAAAAAAAAAAAAAAAAAAAAAAAAGGAGGAATTTAATATGTGTCTTAGAGGTGGGACCTTGGTTTTAAAAATACCCAGTTGGGGATGCCTTGCTGGATCAGTGGTTGAGTGTCTGCCTTTGGCTCAGGGCGTGATCCCAGAGTCCTGGGATCAAATCCTGCCTGCATTGGGCTTCCTGCATGGAGCCTGCTTATCCCTTTGCCTATGTCTCTGCCTCTCCTTCTTTTTCTGTATTTCTCATCAATCAATAAATAAAATCTTTAAAAGATAAAAATAAAAATACCCAGTTGGGGCTTCAAGGAGCTATTCCTATGAGTGAGGGATTGATACCACCTAATTAACATAAGCTCAATTTTTTATCAGATTAAGGACATCTCCTAGCCTATGGTGTATTAGAAGCAAAACTAAATTGCCTCTGGAGGAACATAACATCAATAAGATTATATCTTTAATTTTTCATGGATAGCATGTACCATTCATTAAAAAGAGCAATTATGAAAAATACAAAGGGTCACTAAAAAGCAGGAGGGAAAACAAAATAGAAACAGACACGTTGAAGATCCATACTAAAGCTACTGGATACAAATTTATTTATTTATTTATTTATTTATTTATTTATTTATTTATTTATTTACAGATTTATGTATGATCGTGATTATTAATATGTTGAACAAATTAGAGACAGGTTGAGAATTTCAGCAGAGTATGAAAAAAATCAAGTGAGTATGCCAAAACAACAAAAAAAGTATTAATAAAATTAAACAAAATGGAATAATCAGAAACAAATTTTCCTTAGAATCTTCCCTGCTCAAAATAGCTCAAATCTGAAAAATACACATAAAACAATAGTTTTCAAGAAACTGGATTTCAGGCAATGAAGAAAAATTATCCCTAAAGACAAGAAACAATTTAGATGAACCCAATAATTGTCCAAGGTTACAGACAACTCTCAGATTATAGTCTGAGAGTTTCAAACCATATTGTGAAGAGGGGTTCCCTTGAGAAGGTGGAGCTAATAACTTGGGAAGACCAAGGAGAATGGAGTTTGCAGAACAGACTCCTAGAAGGAAGGAGGATGCTCTGAGAAAGAAACGTGGAGATCTCTAGAGGGTCATCTTAGAGTATTCAGCATGAATCATCTAGAGTGATCAGGGCACGCAGGTCTAATTGCTTAAGACAAAAAGAAAAAACTCATAAGTAACAATGCCTAGTTGACGTTCACATAGGGTCAGGAATAGTGTTAGTTTTCACTAAACAGACTAGAAACCTCTTAATTCATGTGACATTGAAAATAATACCCAGATAAGTCGGGGATTCCTGGGTGGCTCAGCTGTTTAGCGCCTGCCTTCAGCCCAGGACTTGATCCTGGAGACCTGGGATCCAGTCCCACATCAGGCTCCCTGCATGCAGCCTGCTTCTCCCTCTGCCTCTCTCTCTCTCTCTCTCTCTCTCTCTCTCTGTGTCTCTCATGAATAAACAAATAAAACCTTTAAAAAAAAACAAATAAGTCTTATGTTATATTTGGAGAAAAATTAGCTTTAAAATAAGTACTGCTTTGGTGCTGCCCAACTGATAATAAAAGTAAGAGCTGAAAGCATCAAACCATTTCCAAGTTAACTTAATTGCATTCTAGAACAAAGCTCAAGATTTATAGTGATACAAAAGCATCAGGCATATAACAAGGTAAAAATCACAATATCTGGGATCCAGTGCAAAAATTACCAGGCATGAAAAAAAGGCACGAAAATACAACTCATAATGAAAAGTGAGTTAATTGAAACTAACCCAGAACTAACACTATAGATATAAGTATATGTGGGCTATATTCAAAAAGATAATTACCAACAGGAAAAAATATAAAAGTACTAAAAAATTCTAGCACAAAATCTATACTGGCTGTGATATTTTAAAAAGGCAGTGAATAGAATTAATGTCAGATTAGGGATTACAAAGAAAATAATACTGAATTTGCCAACAACAGATAATACAAAATGAAATGTGGAGAGGAGGGGAAAAATTTACAAATGTAAAGAGCATCACTCTTCTGTAGAACAACTTTAAGTGCCTTAATAAAAAAATAATAATAATCTTGGAAAGTTATACAAATTCCATAAAAACTATGAAAAATGGTCCAATAATTTCAAGGAACTCCAAGCACACAAAGCATTAAGAAAACAGTTCTGAGGATAATTATAATCACGTTGCTCAAAACCCAGACTGCATGGGAAAAAAACACTAAAGATGCCAGAGCAAAACACATCGTATGTTCAGGAAAATACAGATGAGATTGACAGCCAGGTTTTTAATTGGAAAGAAAAAATGCAAAAATGGAGATAGTGGAGAACCACTTAAACTACTGAAAGTAAAAAGAAAAAAAACTCAATCCAGAATTTTTTTTTATTTACTTATTTTTATTTTGATAGTCACTCAGAGAGAGAGAGAGAGAGAGAGAGGCAGAGACACAGGCAGAGGGAGAAGCAGGCTCCATGCATCGGGAGCCCGACGTGGGATTCGATCCCGGGTCTCCAGGATCACGCCCTTGGACCAAAGGCAGGGGCAAAACCGCTGCACCATCCAGGGATCCCGTCAATCCAGAATTCTATATAGAGTATAAACTTTATATAGAAAGTTTTATATAATATATTTTATATATTTTTATATATTTAAAAATGGAAGCAAATGAAGACTTTTTAGACATACAAAAACTAAAATATTTCATTTCCATCAGACCCACAGCCCGATAGCTATTAAAGAAAGTCCTTTAAGTAGAAAAAAAAAAAGTGATACCAAAAGGAGGTGCAAATCTACACAAAAGTGATGCTAAAAGAAACAAAGGGCACTCTCTTTGAAAATATAGCTGTCTCTTTAAAAAATGGTGTACTGTGGGGTTTATAATATTAAATGCACAATGTATGAAAATGATAACATAAAGGTTGCAGGTTTCTTTTTTATATATATTTTTTAATATTTTATGTATTTATTCATGAGAGAGAGAGAGAGAGAGGCAGAGACACAGGCAGAGGGAGAAGCAGGGTCCATGCAGGGAACCCAACGTGGGACTTGATCCCAGGTCTCCAGGATCAGGCCCCGGGCTGAAGGCTGCGCTAAACCGCTGAGCCACCGAGGCCCTAGGCTGCAGGTTTCTTATTCTATATTGCAATGCTAAGATATGAATTGAATGTAGATTGATTATTTAACTATAAAAACTGTAAATCTTAAACCAACCACTAAAATATCAAAACAAAATTTATAACTAATAAGTTGTAAGGGAGGATGAAAATTAGAAAATACTTAATTCAAAAGAAAACACAGAAAGTGGGAAAGAGCTAAGAATATGTGAGATAGAAAATCAACAGCAAGATAATGGACTTTAACCTCACCATATCAATAATCACACGAAATAAATTACTTAAATGTTCCTAATTAAAAGTCAGATGTAGAATGGAGAAATGAGCAAGACCCAAGTACTTGCTACCTAAGAAAGACACTTTAAATATAAAAATGCAAGTAGGCTATAAATAAAGGGAACAAGATACCGTATTAACACTAATTAAAAGCAAGCTGAATTTGATTCATTATTCATTATTGTATGTATAAGGATACAAAATTAAAAGATTAAAAAAGATTTATTTATTTAATTCCTCAAAAGAGATAAACATGAATTTGACTTAAGTATAAAGAGAAAGAAATTGATTCATAATCACACAATGAGAGATTCTAACACTCATCTCTCAGTGAATATTAGTAATAAAACAACAAAAAATAATGCATTAAGTATATAAAAAACTGAACAAATATGACAAAGAAATTTATGTAATTTTTTAAATAATCCATGAGGCAAAGAGGTCTACCTAAGAGAGATCAGAGAATATTTGATAATGTTCTGAAATCAAATCATAACAGAAAAACTACATGTCAAAATTTGTGGGATTCAGCTAAATTCATGCTTTGGAGGAGATTCATAGACTTCAAACCATACGTAGGAAAAACATTGAAAAAATAAAAATAAACCATCCATGTATCCATGACAAAAGTTAGAAAAAATATAAAATTAAATTAAAGAAAGCAGTAGGAATAACTAACAAAGATAAGCACAGACATTAGTGAAATAAAAACAAACAATGATAGAGTGGATGAACAAAAGAAATGTTCATTCTTTGAAAAGACTAATACAATGATAATCTTTGGCAAGACTGATAAGAAAAAGAGTGGAGATATAATAAGCAATAGCAGGAATAAAAAATTGAACATTAGAAATTTTAGGTTCACTAAAATCTACTTTCTATGAAATGCCTAAACTAGACACTCATGTCCTTTCACACTGAATTTTTATGAAATATAGACCACATTGTAAAATATTCTTTCAAGACTCAATTTTCTACTTTGTTCTTGGCTAGGCAATTTTTAGTAAAGTTTAATGACCCTTAATTTTTCTGAATTAATGATCCTTAATTTTTCTGAACTATTCTTAACTATGTGTGGACTGGCTTCTGAAATCAGTAAAAGTTCCCTTATCTTTTTTTCCATAAAAATTTATTATTTCCAAAAATATTTATTATTTCCACTTACTTTTAATTTCTAAAGGAAAGAACTATAGCCCTAACAATGTTTAATACATTTAAACATTTAAGCTATGTCTTTTTTTCTTTTTTGTGTATCATTATGAATTCATGAATTCTTACTTTTTGCTTTGTTCCAATAAATAATGTCTTTTTAAAAAAGATTTATTTATTTATTTTAGAGAGAAGGGGGAGAAAGAGAGAGAGCACCAGTGAGCAGAGGAGCTGAGGGAGAGGGAAAAAATATAAGCATACTTTGCTGAGCACAGAGCCCTATGTGGGTCACTCCCACGACCCTGAGATCATGACCTGAGCCAAAACCAAGAGTCAGGCACTCAAAGGACTGAGTCACCTGGGAGCCCCAATTATAGTCTTTTTTAAATGCTCAGGTTGTCTTCTCATATGCCAATGAGAGCTTCTTCAGGTTGACTCAAATGTCGCTTTCACATGACCACATTAGTCTTTGATAAATTCCTTGATTCCTGGGAAAAAGACATTCTAGATTCCTCTAGTACATTCATATCCTTCCCTAGACCTGAAATCAGCCATTTCCCCAAAGATCTCTGATTCCTTTAGTGGAAATTATATTTAGAGACCAAAAGTGGATGTTCTTTGCCATTGGGTTGGTATTGATTCTTGCTCTTTTTAGTATATACATAGAAATATATATTTTAGAAATAAAATATAAATCATACATTTATACTGGTATCATTAATTCAAATGTAGGATTATAGAGTTTTTCTTGACCTATCTGATTTTATGTTTGTATTTCTTTTTTCCTACATTGATTAAAATCTTGGTTTTAATAATATTAACATGTAGTCTACTTCCTCTATATACACACATAAAAGTTTCAAAATAATATTTATGTTATTACTACTCATTGTATTGATTGTGATTTAAGATTTCTCTCTCTCTCATCCTTACCCTATAACTAACTAGAAATATATAGTCAAAATGCATTGTCTTAAAGTCACTTGAAATAATTCTCTTCTTTGTATGGTTATGTTACCATGCAATTACTATTTAGAAAAAAAAAATATTGTATCATTTAAACTTTTTTAATGGCTTATACGTTGAAAGGGATATATTTGTTCATGTAATTAAAAAGAAAATAAGACAAGGCACAGACTGGGAAAGAATATCTGACAAGATATATCTAGTAAAGGACTATTTGCCACAATATACAAAGAACTCTTAAAATTCAATAATAAGAAAATGCTCAACCAAATTTAAAAATATGTAAAAGGCCTAAACTGACATCTCACTAAAAAGATACACAGGGCAAAAAACCCTATGCAAAGATGCTCCACATTATGTGTTATCAGGAAATTAAACAGTTAGATACTACCACATACTTATTAGAATGGTCAAAATCCAGAATGCTAACACCACGAAAATGCTAGTGAGGTTGTGGAGCAAGAACTCTCATTCATTGTTATAGGAATGCAAAATGTGTGACTACTCTGAAAAACAGTTTGGTAGTTTCCTACAAAGCTAAACATGCTCTTACCATATGATCCAACAATCCTACTGCTTGGTATTTACCCAAATGAATTGAAAACTTTGTCTATAAAAAACCCTGCAGACAGATTTTTTAGTTGCTTTATTCATAATTTCCAATGCTTGCAAGCAACCATAATGCCCTTTAGCATGTGAATGGATAAGTGGTGGGACACTCAGACAATGGATTATTCAGTGCTAAAAAGAAATGAGCTACCATGCCTTGAATAGACATAGTGGGGCTACTTAAATGAATATTACTTTGTGAATGAAGTTTTATGAAAAGGCTACAGTCTGTATGATTCCAACTAACATTCTGGAAAAGGCAAAATTATGGAGACAGTAAAAAGATCAGCAATTGGCAGGGATTGGTTATGGGGAGGAAGGAATAAATAGATAGAACAGAGAGGATTCTTAGGTCAGTAAAACTTTCCTACATGATAGTATAATAATGGATAAATGCCATTACACATTTGTCCAAACCCACAGAAAATACAATACCAAGAAAAAAAAAAAAAACTTAATGTAAACTTTGGGTGATAATGATGAGTCACTGCAGATCCATCAACTGTAAAAAATGTATCATTCTGGTATGGGATGTTGACAATGGCAGACACTGTTTCTGCAGGGGTTATAAGAGATTTATTTATCATCTTTATCTTTATGATCAATTTTGCTGTGAACCTAAAACTGCTCTAAAAATAAAGTGTATTTTAAAATGTGAAAGTTAGTAGTGCTTGATCTAATGTTTAAAATGGTATCACCAAGGACTTGACCTTGACCTATATCTCTTCGCTTTCTGAGGTGTTTTATCTCTAATATATTTTATGGTGGCTTCCTCTAGAATCTTCTGTATTTGTAAATTATAGTGGCAGCTTGAGTCTTACGTTCCCACAAAAATAGAGAGTAAAAGAGAGATAGTTTTTTCCGTAGGGACCCATTGACAGATTGGGGAGGAAATGTTTCTTCCTTAGAATGTTTGGGATACCTGGGTGGCTCAGTGGTTAAGTGTCTACCTTCGGTTCAGGGTGTGATCCTGGAGTCCTGGGATCAAGTCCCACATCAGGCTCCTATATGTAGCCTGCTTCTCCCTCTGCCTATGTTTCTGCCTCTTTCTCTCTCTCTCTCTCTTGCTCTTTCTCTCCCCCTCTCTCATGAATAAATAAATAAAATCTTAAAAAGAAAGAAAGAAATACAATGTTCTCCCTGAAATTCAATTGCCCTGATTAAGTTCTGTGTACATCCCTGAGCGAATCATGGAGACAGTAGTATAGGATAGATTGATGGACCAAGATTAATCAAGGAGAAGAGGATAGAAAACCCAGCACTGATCATTTGTGTAAGTGAATGGTTCTTCGGAAGAAATAAAAAGTTAATAGTTGCATTTTCTAAGTTCTTATTTCTTCTTGTGAATTTGAGTTTTCATCTTGTTTCCTTTCAGCTTGAATGATTTCCTTTAGAATATCTTTGAAAGTATTTTGTTCAAACTCTTATTTTTTTTTTATTTATCTAGGAATGTTTTTATATCAGCTCATTTTTGAAGAATAAATTTGCTGGATATAGAATTCTTAGATGATTTTTTTTGAATCAGTATTTGAATGCTGTACATTATTCCATTGCTTTCTGGCTTTGTTCCTGATGAAATATTAGTCATTAATCATATAGATACTCCTATACATAATTGTTTTGTTTTGTTTTGTTTTTACTGGTCTTCTCAAGATATTTTGTCTTTGGTTTTTAAGTTTGACTATGATGTTTTTAGAAGTTGATTTCTTTGTGTTCCTTCTCTTTGGGATTGGTTGAAATTCCTGGATCTGCAGATTAATGCCTTTCTTCAAATTGTAGACATTTCCAGTTATTATTTTCTCACATAGTGTTTTCAATCCCTTTCTCTCTCTCACTCTCATCTCTGTTGGGAACTCCAATTACATTTACATTGGTGTATGTGACCTTTTCCTATAGGTCTCTGAGGCTCTTTTTCTTTTCTGTTCAATCTATTTTCTCTTTGGTCATTAGATAGTATAATTTCTGTTTCTTGATTCTGCCATCTTGAAACTGCTATTAAAATTTCACCAGTGAAATATTTATTTAAATTATTGTATTCTTCAATTCCAGAATTATCATTTTGTTCTCTTTAATAATTTACATATCTGTATTGAGAATCTTAGTTGGCTCATTGTTGTCATACTTTCCCCAAATTTGTTAAACACAGTTACACTACTGGAATATGATGGACATATTTATAGTAGATGCTTTGAAGTCCTAGTACACTATATACTACATCTGGGAATATTAAGAGAGAGTTTCTTTTTTTTAAATTTTTATTTATTTATGATAGTCACACAGAGAGAGAGAGGCAGAGACACAGGCAGAGGGAGAAGCAGGCTCCATGCACCAGGAGCCCGACGTGGGATTCGATCCCGGGTCTCCAGGATTGCGCCCTGGGCCAAAGGCAGGCGCCAAACCGCTGCACCACCCAGGGATCCCAAGAGAGAGTTTCTATTGATTGATTTTAACCTGAATATGGGTTACAATTTCTAGTTTCTTTACAGATATCACACTTTTTATTGATAACTGGACATTTCAGATAATTTTTATAGCAACTCTGGGTTCTGAGGACATTTTTGAAGGTTGTTTTATTCCTTTTTTATTTGTTTCTGTGTTTCATACCTTGCCTAGGCTAAATCTAAAAGATGTATCTCCTCCAGTGTGGGGCCCCTGAAAACTCTACTCAATTTTTCATTCATTTTTATTTTTTCCTTTATTTTCCTGTGTTTGTTGTTGTTGTTATCCTAATTGGCAAGCCTAGTTTTAGATAATTGACCTTTATGTCCATAGATTAGTAGTCACTGAATGATTTGAGAGAGATTGTATTTAAATATTTAGAGCTGGCAGTTTTTCCTAGCTTTAGGTAGTGGCCACTGCTGGCTCCATTTTCTCCAGGGGGTGAGGCAGTATGGACAGAGCCAGCCACCCCATACCTCACCATCTGCAGCCCACTGCCTCTTGCCTCAGCACCCAGATGCAGGCCATCAGATGTGTGGTGGTAGGAGATGGATCGTAGGTAAAACTTTTCTACTGATCAGTTACATAACCACTGCATTTCCTGGTTAATATGTCCCCACTGCTTAGGTATATACTTGTCAATATTATGGTAGATGGAAAACTGGGGAATCTGGGTTTATCAGATACAGCTGGACAAGAAGATTATGAGAGATTACATCCTCTAACCTATCTGCAAACAGATGTATTTTTAATGTTTTTATCTAAATTCTAGTTAGTTAACACATAGTGTAATATTGGTTTCAGGAGTAGAATTTAGAGATTCTTCATTTACATGAAATACCCATTGAGCATCACAACAAATTTCCTCCTTAATACCCATCACCCATTTAGCCTTTTCCTGGCCTACCTCCCCTCCAGCAGTCCTCAGTTTGTTCTCTGAAGGTAAGTGTCTTATGGTTTGTCTCACTCTCTCTCCCTTTTTTTACCCTTTCCCCTATGTTAATCTGTTTTGTTTCTTAAATTTCATATATGAGTGAAACCATGTAGTATTTGTCTTTCTCTAACTGACTTATTTCACTTAGCCTAATACAGTTTAGTTCCATCTATGTTGTTGCACATGGCAAGACTTTATTATTTTTGATGGTGGAGTAATGTTCATTGTGTAGGATACCTGAGTGGCTCAGTTATCTTATCTGTATGTCTTAGCTATCTGTATGTCTTCCTTGGAAAAAATGTCTGTTCATGTTTTCTGCTCATTTCTTAACTGGATTACTTGTTTTCTTGGGTGTTTAGTTTGATTTCTTTATAGATTTTAGATACAAACTCCTTATCAGATGTGCCATTTGCAAATATCTTCTCCTATTCCATAGGTTGCCTTTTAGTTTTGTTTCTTTCTCTGTACAGAAGCTTTTTATCTTGATGCAGTCCCAATAATTCATTTTTGTTTTTGTTTCTTTTGGCTCTGGAGATGTGTCTAGTAAGAAGTTGCTGTGACAGAGGTGAAGAGATTGCTGCCTATGCTCTCCTCTAGGATTTTGCTGGTGTACTGTCTTACATTTAGATTTTTCACCCATTTGGAATTTATTTTTGTGTGTGGTGTAAGAAAGTGGTCCAGTTTCATTTTCCTGCATGTTACTATGCAGTTTTCCCAAAGCCATTTGTTGAAGAGACTATTTTTTTCCACTGGATACTCTTTCTTACTTGTTGAAGATTAGTTGACCATATAGTTTCTGGGTTTTCTATTCTTTTCCATTGATCTGTGGTCTGTTTTTATGCCAGTACCATACTGTCTTGATGACTACACCTTTGTAGCATAGCTCTAATCTACAGCTTTGCCTTTCTTTTTCAAGATTGCTCTGGTTAGGGGATCCCTGGGTGGTGCAGTGGTTTGGCGCCTGCCTTTGGCCCAGGGCAAGATCCTGGAGACCCAGGATGGAATCCCACGTCAGGCTCCCAGTGCATGAAGCCTGCTTCTCTCTCTGCCTATGTCTCTGCCTCTCTCTCTCTCTCTCTCTCTGTGACTATCATAAATAAATAAAGAAAAGAATATTAAAAAAAAATAAAGAAAAAAAGATTGCTTTGGTTATTCGAGGTCTTTTGTTGTTCTATACAAATTTGAAAATTATTTGTTCTAGCTCTGTAAAAACTGCTGATGGTATTTTTTTTAATTTTTATTTATTTATGATAGTCACACACACAGAGAGAGAGAGAGAGGCAGAGACATAGGCAAAGGGAGAAGCAGGCTCCATACACCGGGATCCCGACGTGGGACTCGATCCCGAGTCTCCAGGATCGCGCCCTGGACCAAAAGCAGGCGCTAAACCCCTGCGCCACCCAGGGATCCCTGCTGATGGTATTTTGATAGAGATTGTATTAAATGTGTAAACTGCTCTGGATAGTAGAGTAGTTTTAACAATCTTTGTTCTTCCAGTCCATGAGCATAGAATGTTTTTCCATTTAAACAGATTATTCTTTTAACTGATGTATTCTTAATTTGTTTTTCTCTTGTGACTCCTGCAACTTTTGAAAATGTTCAAGGAAAGTAATACCCTAAGTGTTACCACCACTGTCCCAGTACCCCCATCATCCTGGTGAGGGCTAAACTTGATCTCAGATGAAAAAGACATGATTGAGGGATCCCTGGGTGGCGCAGCGGTTTAGCGCCTGCCTTTGGCCCAGGGCGTGATCCTGGAGACCCGGGATCGAATCCCACGTCGGGCTCCCGGTGCATGGAGCCTGCTTCTCCCTCTGCCTGTGTCTCTGCCTCTCTCTCTCTCTCTGTGTGACTATCATAAATAAATAAAAATTTAAAAAAAAAAAAAAAAAAAGAAAAAGACATGATTGAAAAACTGAAGGAGAAAAAGTTGACTCCTATCACCTACCTACAGGGTTTGGTGATGGCTAAGATCACTGCTGTAAAATATCTGGAATGCTCAACTCTCAAACAGCAAAGCCTCAAGACAGTGTTTGATGAAGCTAATTGAGCAGTTCTCTGCTCCGTTCCCATCAAGAAGAGGAAGAGAAAATTCCTGCTGTTGTAAATGTCTGGGTCCCTCTCCTGCCCTGTCCCTCTTGAAAATTTTGGTACACTTTGTTAAAAAATGATGGAACCTTCACAGTCTATGACAAATTTTTGTTATAGATTAGTTTTTCCATAAAACCATTTTGAGCCAAAAAAAAAAAAAGGGGGAGGGGGGGCCTGAAGCCAGTAAGACTTATATGTTGTGTGTGTGGGTAAAAAAGAACATTCAATGTTTAAGTCATTTACATAGTTGTCCTGGCCTTTACTTGCTACTGGACCTTTTTGAGAGTCCTATGTCTATATTCACAAGCTCATGATGTGACAGGAGTTTAAATAGCTCAGGGCCTTGGTCTACTCTCCAGGAAGGCATTTTTGATTCTACTGCAGAAGAATGCTAGGAATATGTTTGCCCAAACCTAAATGCAACATCTGATTAGTGGAGCAAGACAATGTCTATGCCTCACATGCTACTTCCAAAATATAATTTTCTCAGGAAATAATGAGGCCTTTTGTCCATGGCAAAGAATCTACAGGACCTCATGACCTACCTTGCCTAGAACTTTTACATTGCCCATGTTGGGAGTGGGAAGGTGGGATCAGCTCTAGACCTGAAAGATTCTTATTTTTCTTGCCTCAAGTTCAATTATTTTCAAATATAAATGCTTTTCAGATTGTTTGGTAAATTGCCAAAGTCTTAAAATGGTTGTTTTAATCATGCTCATTTGATAGCTACTTTTTGGGGAGTAACTTATTCATCCATAGCCATAAGTTCCCTACAGTCTCTTTCATGAGCATAATAAACAAGAAATGATCAGAAGCTCATGAGCAGAAAGAATAATTAAACATATGTGTTTATTTTTAAAACAGTACAAGATCGTCAAAATAAAATAATTCAATGACCTTGACATATTTTTGGTTTCTATATGAAAATCTACATACTCAAATTAACTTCCTATTATTACATTTTTATAAATTTCAGGCTAGAATATTTTACTAAACTTAATTTAGTAAATATCCTTCTTAATTAAGGAACTCCTTATGTGTATTTTAGCTCTCCTTTGTTTAGATCTTAAATGGTAAATCCTTTATTTATTTACTAAAATTTTACTATTTTTCTAATATATGCTAAATGTTCTTCTATGAAATTAGAAAACAACAGTGACAAAGATACATATTTTATATTCAGGGAAATCGTAATCAAAGGCAGAAACTAAATATTTGAACCCTATTAAAATATTAGCTGGTAGCACAGAAAGTATATTATTTGACCTTCACAATACCTCCAGTAGAAAATTTTCATTTCACAAATGGTGTTCTGTTGCCTTTGCCACCTTTGCCCCAACATACTTTCATGTAAGCAGCATCTATTGGTCCCCTGTGTGTACAGAGTAGCACAAAAACCTATAAGGTTTTAGAAAGCTGCATCAATAAATTTTCTGAGAGTCACTATCTTTTCTCAAAGCCTTCTTTTCTTTCCCAGAGCTTTCGGTACACCCCTCCCTTGATTCTTCTGAATCCTCTAAACCTTGGTGTTTTCTAAAATCTTAATTGAGTACTTAAAAAAATAAAAATGAAACTACATCTTTTTAAGACAAAAACATTTCCAACTTTTTGTAATTAATACCAAGAAAACAAAATTTTCATAATAATCAACTAAACAATTGTTCATTCATTGTCATTTCCAAGGAAATAAATGTCAAAGTGTGCTTTTATAGTGAAACACTACTGCAATAACCTATAAATTCCCCAGTAAAAGCAGCTCTATAGGGTAGATTCATGATGGGATGAAATGAAAGAAACAGGATTAAGCAACAGTCAACCGATATTAAAATGTCAAACACAAGGTGAAAATAATCCTTTGATTGAAGATAGTACAGTTTGTGGAATTCACATGTTTTCACAAGAATGAACAACTATTTCAATAAAGATATTTTCTTTCATTTACTTGACAAGATATTGTACTGTTGAATAAGTTGAGAAAAAAAGGAAAGGAATACTAATACTTAACTCCTGCATAAGTTAAAATAGGTTAATTTATGTGATGATGATAAACTAACCTCAAATTCTCAGCTTAAAACCACAAAAAGTTACTTATTTTTGTTGCAGTTTCCACGCAGGGTGGTAACAAGGTCTCTGCTCATTATAGACACTGAGGCTGATGGAAGCTCAGTTTCAGCACTTGCTTTCACAATCACCAAGGCACAGGGAGGAGACATAGTAAATTGCGCATTGATTGTTAAAGTTTCTATCTGAAAGTGACATGCTTATTTCCTTGACCAAAAAAGGTTCATGGCACTTCCTAACTACAAGAGCAAGAATGTGAAGTCCTTCCAGCTACCTAGAGGTAAAACCAGAAATTTTGTGAACAGTCCTACCTACTACCTCTGCTCTTTATGCAACCTCCAATTTAAATTAAACATCTACTCCTGTGTCATTATAAGAAGAGATATAAGAACCAACAAGTATAATGATAAAAATATAAAGGTAATGACCATAAAAATGTTAATAATGTCTAAGTTTTATCAATTTGTTTCTTTGTCATCATAAATGTTTTTCTAAGGTACAAGTATTACATTTAATTCTCAACTCTATGAAGTTGGTAGTAATGTTATTATCTTCTTTCTTTTACAGGTGAGAAAACTGATGTACAGAGAGGTTAAGTGAATCACCCATTATATATAATATATATATATATATATATATATATATATAATATACTTAAATATAGTTAATATAAAGTTATTACACACACAGACACACATATGTTAGAGCCATAATTAGAACCTAAGAATCTCATTCTTCAGCCTGTCCTCTATAGACTATAGGACATAATAACCTGTTTGCCATAGTGCTTTTATTTTCAACCTTTATTTTTAATTTACAAGATATGTCTTCACCTAAAAGCTTGCTTAGAATATTGTTATAAAACTAATCCAGGGATCCCTGGGTGGCGCAGCGGTTTAGCGCCTGCCTTTGGCCCGGGGCGCGATCCTGGAGACCCGGGATCGAATCCCACATCGGGCTCCCGGTGCATGGAGCCTGCTTCTCCCTCTGCCTATGTCTCTGCCTCTCTCTCTCTCTGTGTGTGACTATCATAAATAAATAAAAATTTTAAAAAAGTTAAAAAAAAAACTAATCCAAGAGAAGCATCTTTAGTTAAAATGGGGAGAAAAAGCTGGAGCCCATACCACTTGGGACAGCATGTCCTGTCTTCCAGCTATAGATCTAGAAAGCTGGCATTAACATAAAAATACTTGACACTTCTTTATTTGCTAAAAATATGACTAATTAATATGACCCTTCACATCTTCATACCTTAGGTAAATTATCTATTTTTAACACGTGTTATAATGACATTAAAAAACAGAAAAACCAAGTACCCTGAGACACAACGTCAGGAGTCTTTTGTCAGGCTAAAATTGAATAAACTAATTTTTTTTATTTCTAGAGTTCAATATTTTAAAAACTTTTCTCAACTACATGTATGCAAACAAATCCAGGATTAAGAAAACTATAAAGGGAGGAATGGACAATGCTCCATAAAAAGGATGAAAAGCACTATCCTACCAGTTAATTATTAGCCAGCTGGGTAATCTTGTTTAATTCTATAAAGAGGCCAAAAATCACAGCTATCTGGCAGCCACCAGCAGAGAAGGAGAGTTTGAATACCCTCTATACTCCATGAAATCCATGCACCTGTCGAAAGTATTTGCTCTTCCAATCTTAAATGTGCTTCACGTTACTTTTTATTCATTGAGATGATAAAAATACTAAGATATATATTTTTCTAACTTCTCTATTATGAATTGCTTTCTTTTAAATTGTCTAAATATAAGAAACACAAAGCTGATATTTATAATATTTCTACTCAGAATACAGCATTTAACATTAATAGTCATCACTACATATTGTTTTAAGGAAACAAATAATTAAAAACAAGCAATTTTAGTTTCTAGTCACCAATAAAATTTTTGGCATTTTTACTACCTTTAAAATAATTAGGTAGTAATGTGAAATATGAGAAATAATTTAAATAACTACAAAAATAAATACCTAAATACCTATAATAAATATATGGATATTCTACACAACCCTCTTTCCCACACACAAACACAAAGCCACTTTCATTCACTGAACACTTCCATTTTCTATTGTTCTCCCTTAACTAACCTCATGCATATATTAATGCATTTCAGCCATACCACACAAAACTATTTTTTAACCTTCATAATTATAACTGGATGTCAGTAACCTTTTAAAAGGATAAAATATTTCAAATTTTAGATTATTTTCAACTGTACTATTATTGAGATTAATTGATGAATGTAAATTTGAAAAAACATTTTAGGTTTAGGCAGTGAAACTGATATTTCAAATGTACTTGTTCTACCTATAAAGTTAAATTAGAAAACATGATAAATTTACTGTTGAAAACCAGTATAACATAAAGTGTTTTCTTTAAAGTGCTTTTATATTTTTTAAAACCTTAAAATATATCTCTAGTATATCTTCTACATATTCTCTGTGTCTTATACTACAGTGTGTGCTATTGGACACAAAACTCAAAGCCTCTTTTAATTTTTAAAGAAACCTTAAGTGATTAGTATGATTTAACTAGAATTTTTATTGTCCTTGTAGAAGTTTGACACCAGACATACAACACAGTAAACAATTCTAAAGAAATGAAAAACAGACAAAAAAAAACCCACAGTTATTTTAGACATTGTTGATTATCAAATCTTGTTTTGAATTTGCCATCAATGGGACTTTTCTCTCAAGTTGTTCCTTGCTTAATGATTGTCTCATTCTCTAAGATACTTAAAATTCCTCATTTCCTTTTTATTACAGTAGTTTCTTTTTTCATTAAAACCATGGTACTTGATATCACATTTGTGTTGGGCAATGAATTTCCCCAACAAAATAGTTACATTTGTTTAATCAGGTTACTTACCTTCCAAGAACAAGAACACTGTTTATATTCTCAATGCTATGGCCATAAAATTTGATATTAGATTTATTTTTTATATTCCACAAGAATCTTCCATATATTTGTTCCTCTATTGTAATGGGACATTTATATAAAACACTATAGACAATGATATTATCATCACTGTCCCAATATGCTATAAGGTTCCATTGCTGTTATGAAAGACTCACCTGCCAAGTTAGAAATACTTCTGTTTTAACAAATGTCTTTCCTGCTATCCAAATGGTCACAGCTGCCACAGTAACAAATGCCATCCTTCCTCAGTATCTATTTTTCTAAGTCTCTAAAGAGTAACATCTGAACAAGAAATAAAAGGGGTAAAATCACATAGAGCCTGATTATATTCTTGGAATGAGTTCTATTAGTTGTAACCGAAGAGTTTAAGTGGAATGGGGAAAAAATAAAATTTCTCCTTAATATAATTTTTTCTCTATATATGAGTATTATTGTGTTTAATTTCTGAATATTTCTGCTCCGGGTTAGTAGGGCATTTTAAACCAAATAATTTCATTTGGCTTTGAAAAGTGCCTTGTTAAGCATAATAGAAGTTTAGCAGATTTTCTAACTCCCCTTTGATTTATTATGTAACCTTAAAGTTCTTTAATATCACTTTTTTTTTGTAAACTGACCTCTCAGTTACGTTGTCATACATGTTTCCTGCTCTCTCAAAGGGAGGTGATCTAGATTAATGAGTTTGAACTCCACAGATTAATACTCTATAAGTAGAAATCATTTTTCAATTGGTATTATTTCACTATTTCAATTTTCTCAAATCACTCGGGACCCACACTAACCTAGAGGGATGACAAACAATAAGATTAAGCTAAAACAGACATGATGTAAATTCTCACACAACTTTCAGAAAAGTATGACTACCAATGTTGTTAGGATTAGACTAGGACAAGTTAACTGCTGCCAAAGCAGAAAGACAATTTGTTCCTTAAAGGATCTTACAAAGCTCTTTCCCTAAGGCTTGCCCTCTAACTAAAATCATGCTCAGGAGATAAATGGAAGCCAGTGAGATACAAAATGTTTACTGAAGCCAGTAAGATACACTGCACAGAAGCACAGAATGATTACTGAAATTTGATCAAAGACAATCAGACTACCAGAGCATTGAGACCCCATTGGCGATGCAAATTAGTCTAGTCTGGTGTCATGACTGTGACAGTCTCCCATACTATCAAGATTTGTTAAAATTGAGCATGTGGTCTAGAAATGTAGGCAGAATATTGTCTGAAAAATTAATGAACAAACTCAACAGTTGGAATATTAATATCACATGTGATTGAACATATATTAAATGTTATTCATGATAATACATTTATTTTAGAAGAAAAAAACTCAACATTGAGGTTTTTAACTGTATTTTAAAGCTTCAGATGCTGTAACCCTGTTCTTTTAGGATAGTAGTATATATGAATATATATTCATAAGGAAAAGGTTAAATTAACACAGTTAAGGGATAATAAGAATTATGTAGCAAACATTTGAATAAAGACATACGACCACCATAGAGTTTATTTATTTGTCATCATATGATCATGTGAATATTCAATACAATAAAAATGCCCTGAACAGTTGTTTGACTTTGAAACTACAGCCTTTGGGGCACAACTGACCATTTAGTGTGCTTTCAGGGTAAAAATATTACTGAAATCAAATTACAAACTTGTATTTATAATATGCTATGTACTGTAAATTTCTAGGAATCCACACCTGGGAGGAAAAGCAAAGTACATAAAAAAAATTAGAAAACAAAACAAGTCAAAAAAAGTCCAAAATACACACACACACACACATACACACACACAAAGAGAAAACTTAGTATTTAAGTAGTGGTTAAATAGCAATAAAAACACTGTCGAAAAAACTGTAGACTTAATCCCCCATTAATTGATATAAGAAATTGAATATTATTCAAAAGCTAAAGGCAATCAGGTAAGTTTTATCAGAAAAGAATTTACGTAAGGGATTTAGAAGAATTCACATGTGAGAAGACAGGAGTGTTATTAATGATCAAAGAAGTTTCATATGGCAATATGTAATACACACTAAAAATATAAAAGAACACTTTTATTTATGTGTGGTTAATGGGTGGTTTTTGAACTGGTGAAAAAAATGATTGGAGGGCAGCCCGGGTGGCTCAGTGGGTTAGCTCCACCTTCAGACCAGGGCGTGATCCTGGAGACCCGGGATGGAGTCCCACGTTGGGCTCCCTGCATGGAACCTGCTTCTCCTTCTGCCTGTGTCTCCGCCTCTGTGTGTGTGTGCCACTCTCATAAGGAAATAAAATAAAATCTTTTACAAAAATGAGTGGATAACATTACAAAATACTCTTGTCTCGAAAAATGTATGGAGAAAAATAAATGCTGGACAGTGTGTTGTAATGTTAGGTTTTACATGGAGAGAAAAAAATGCAGTGGATTTGATTCCCAGTTATCTCTTAAAAGAATCTGATCTGTTAACATATACAAAATTTCTAGGCAAGTATAATGATCAGGAATTCTGTTCAAAATCTACACATGAAAAACAAAACTTAAAATAAGTTTGGATGATTTCATGCAATTAACTATCAGATAATAAGACTGAACCACTAAAGGTAATACATGGAAGAAAGGGGGATGAATTAAGTTTTAAAGGATTGGTATTATTTTGAGTAATGAATAATGTTCTGGAAAATAAACTTTTAGAGTGTAGTGTAATCTGATAAAGTTAATAACACTAATGATACAACTTATTAAAAAAGGTGTATTGAATATCTTCTCTTACACACACACAAGCTAGATCTCAAAAACATATGAATGAATTTTGGAAGATTGCCTTCCCTGAAGTACTTTTTAATTTAATGAAAGAAACAGATATGCATCACCAAAATAAAAGTCAGATTTTTACACTGTTCAAATATTTGTCATAACAGATATTGATTGATTTGGAGATGACTTTTAACTTCATCTATAATTGATATACAGGTTTAATGCAATTCCTGACAACATTTCAGAAACTGTTTTATAGATATAGCCAATATTATCCTAAAGTCTCTATGGAAAGACAAGGAACAAGAATGAACGAAGCAATTTTAAAAAATAAAACTAAAATGGGAGAAGTCAGTCAACTTGGTTTCAAACCAACACATAGCTACAGTAATAAAGACAGTGATATTGGTGGAGGGATATAGTCATAAATGAATGAAACAGAATGGAGGGATGCCCGAGTGGCTCAGTGGCTCAGCAGTTGAGCGCCCACCTTCAGCCCAGGGCGTGATCCTGAAGTCCCAGGATCGAGCTCCACATCAGGCTTCCTGCATGGAGCCTGCTTCTTCCTCTGCCCGTGTCTCTGCTTCTCTCTGTGTGTCTCATGAATAAATAAATAGAAAATATTTAAAAAACAACAACTATAGAACAGTCTTCCAAAACAGCTATAACATTTTGCATTCTCACCAGCAATGAATGACAGTTCTTGTTTCTCCACAATTTCTTGAATATTTGCTATTGTCCATTTTCCAGATTTCAATTGTTCTAAAAGGTGTGTAGTGCTATCCAATTGTTTATTTATTTATTTTATAACTATTTTTCTGATGACATATCATGTGGAATATCTTTTCATTTGTTTGTCACATGTGTATCTTCTTTCCTGGAGTGTCTGTTGAAGTCTTTGGTTCATTTTTAAATTAGAGTGTTTATTTTCTTGTTTTAAGAGTTTTTTGAAACGCAGACTTTTATAGACGTGTGATTTTCTCTTTTCTTTTTCTTTTCTTTTTTTTTAATAGAGGGTAAGGTGAGCTGAGGGAGAGAATGAGAAAATGAGAGAGAGAGAGAGAGAGAATATTAAGCAGGCTCTATGCCCAATGTGGAGTCTGAGGCTCAGGGGTACATCTCACAACCCTGAGATAATGGCTTGAGCCAAAATCAAGAGCTGGATTCTCAACTTACCAAGCCATCTAGGAACTCCTATATGTGTCATTTTCAAATATTTTGCTTCCAATCTGTGATTTCTCTACTCATTCTTTTGTGATTTTCATAGAGCAGGAGTTTTAAACTTTAATGATGTCCAGCTTATTATTCCTCACATGGGTCATGCCTTTGGTACTGTATCTAAAAAGTCATCATACCTAAAGTCATCTAGGCTTTCTATGTTATCTAGAGGAGTTTTATAGTTTTATGTTTTACATTTAATCTGTGATCCATTTTTAGTTAGTTTTGTGAAGAGTGCAAAGTCTGTATCTAAATTATTTTTTCTTTTTCTTTTCTTTTTTTTTTTTTTTTTTGCATGTGGATATCCAATTGTTTCAGTAACATTTGTTGTTTCATCACATTGACTTTGCTCCTTCATCAAAGATCAGTCGATTATATTTATAGAGTTCTATTTCTGGGCTATCTATTCTGTCCTATTAGTCTGTTTCTCTTCTGCCAATACCACATTGTCTTAATTACTATAGCTTTATAGTTAGTCTTTAAACCAAGTAGTATCCTCCAACATTGTTCTTCTTCAATACTGTGTTTGCTATTCTGGGTCTTATTCTTCTCCACGTAAATTTTAGAATCAGTTTGTCAATATACACAAAACAACTTGTTGGGTTTTTACTGGGATTGTATTGAATCTTAGATCAATTTGGGAAGAATTTACATCTTAACAATATCAAATCATCTTATCCATGAACATGGAATATCTCTCCATTTATTCAGTTCTTCTTTGAAATAAGACTTAAGAATCTTGAGGTTTTCCTCATGTAGATATTATACATATTTTATTAAATTTATATCTATTTCATTTTTTTGGTTACTAGTTTATAATAGATGGTATTATGTTTTTAATTTCAAATTCTTGTTCATTGCAGGGATATAAGAAAGCTAGTGACTCTTGTGTATTAATCCTGAATCCAGCAACATTGCTATAATCTCTTATTAATTCTAGAGGGTGATTTTAATTCTTTTGAATTTTCTTCATAGATAATAGTGTTATTATTTTATTTCCTTGCCTTTTTGTATTATCTAGAACTTCCTGTACAACCTTGAAAAAAGTAGTGAAAGAGACATATTTGCTTGTATCTGATCCTTTTTTTTATGATTTTATTTATTTATTCATGAAAAACACAGAGAGAGAGAGAGAGAGAGAGAGAGAGGCAGAGACACAGGCAGAGGGAGAAGCAGGCTCCATTCAGGGATCCCAATGTGAGACTCAATCCTGGGACTCCAGGATCACACCCTGGGCCGAAGGCAGGTGCTAAACCACTGAGCCACCCAGGGATCCTCTGTATCTGATCTTCTAATCTTAGTAGAAAGCTTTGGTGTTTTTTTGTTTTTTTTTTTTTTACTATGAAGTACAATATTAGTTGTATTTTTTGTAGATATTTGTTATCAAGTTTATAAAGTTTTCCTCTATTAGTAATTTACTGTGAATTCTTATCATAAATATATATTAGATTTTATGAATTTTTTTCTGCATCTATTAATATGATCATTTGGGTTTTTTTAGCTATTGATGGGATGGATTGCAATAACTGATTTCAAGTGTTAAATTAGCTTTATATACCTGATATAAATCCCACTTTATTATGGTGTATATGTTTTATACTAATTTGCACTTTATTTGTTAATATTTTAATGAGAATTTTTACATCAGTGTTTGTGAGAAATATTGGTCAATAGTTTTCTCTTCTTGTAATGTCTTTGTCTGGTTTTAGTATTAGAGTAAAGCTGTCTTCATAGAATGAGTTAGGAAGTAGTCTCTTTTCTTTTATCCTCTGAAAGAAATTATAGAGAATTACTGGAATTTCTTTCTTAAATCTTTGGTAGAATTTACCAGTGAACCCATCTAGCCCTGGTTCTTTCTTTTTTGAAGAGATATTAATTATTGAATCAATTTCTTTTATAGATCTAACCTTATTCAATTGTCTATTTCTTCTTATGTGGTTTTGGCAAAATATGTCCTTCAAGAAATTGGTTTATTTCATCTGGGTTATCAATTTTGTGGGCATTGAGCTTTCAAAGCCCAACTGATTTTGACAAAGATGCAAAAACAATTTGATGAAAAGATAGCCTCCTCAAAAAATCATGCTGGGGTAATTCAATATCAATAAGCAAAAATAATAATCCTTATCAAGTTCCACACCCTGTACACAAATTAAGTAAAAAAAAAAAAAAAAGGATCATGTTCATGAAGTGTAAAAATTTTATAAAAACACATAGGAAAATGTTTTCAAGATCTAGGTCAAGTAAAAATATTATCAGACTTGATGTACAATGGATTGTCTACAAAAACAGAAAATGCATAAGTTTGATTTAATTAACATTAAAAATATTTCCTCTATGAGTGTTTTTGTCAGGAGAATTAATAGATAAATACAAGACAGGGAGAAAATATTTCTAATTACATATCCAAGAGACTAGTAACTCAAACATACCAAGAACTCTCAAAACTCAACTGGAGAATAAAAACAAATAATTCCATTAAAATGTGGGCAAAAGACATGAAGAAATAAATGATAAACCTTTTTAAAAATTTTATTAATTAATTAAAAATAAAGTGAAAGATGTTAACCATTATTTGTCTTTATTTAAATGCAAATTAAAACCTTAAGATTAAAAAACGAAACCTCAAGAGTTACTGTCAAACACTTCTTGGAATGGCAAAGAAAAAAAAAATGACCACCCAGTACGTGAAAATACTGGGTCACTCATATATTGCTTTTGGGAATCTAAAATGGTATGGCCTCTATAGAAAACTAGCAGTTTAACATGCAACTGCCAAGTGACTCAGCAACTGCACTCCCGAGAACTTATCCAAAGAAAGGATGACTTACATTCATCCAAAAATCTATACACAACTGTTTATATATCAGTTTTATTCATACCAGCCTCAAACTAGAAATAACCCAGATGTCCCTCAACAAGCAAATAAAATAACTAAACAAAACATGAAATACTACTCAGCAATGAAAATAAATGCATTGTTGATCTGAATAAATCTCCAAAGAATTAGACCATGTGAAAAAAGCCTATCCTCAAAGGTTACATTCTGTGTGATTTCACTTGTATCACATTCTCAAAATGACAAATTTATGAGATAGAGAAAAGACTAGTCATTGCTAGGGATGAAGGAGGGGTAGGGACAGGAAGGAACCATGTGTCGCTACAAAAGGACAACACAAAAGATCCTTCAGTGATGTGAATATTCTGTATATTGACTATATAGGTGTCAATATCTGAGTTATGATGCTGTACTATACTTTTGAACAACATTACCAGTGGGGGAAAGTAGGTAAAAAATAAAATCTGTCAGTATTATTTCCTTAAAATGCATGCAGGTCTGTAATTTTCTCAAAACCAAAGCCTAATTTTAAAAAATGAAAATAAGGTCTTCATTTTTATTTTATTTTATTTTTTAAAATATTTTATTTATTTATATTAGAGAGATTGAGAGAGAGAGAAAAGTGCAAGCAGGCAAGAAAGGGAAGGGGCAAAAGGAGAAGCAGGCTCCCTGAAGAGCAGGGAGCCCTACACGAGGCTCAATCGTAGGACCTCGGACCTTGAGATGATGACCAAAGCTGAAGCCAGACACTTAACTGACTGAACCACCCAGGCACCCTCTATTTTTAGACCAGGAGGTTATGTGTAAGAAAACACAGAAAAGGAAACCATTTGTGGTCAATGTTCACATTTTAAAAATACTGATTTTGATATGCCCATAAAAATTTTTTACAGCTTGCATTCTTCTAGAGGTAGATTTGAAGATGAACTGTGTTCATGTGCTCTAGATTTTTGTGAAGGGTAGAATTTACGAATTATGAAATTGAGTAGTTAGCTGAAGCTATTTCCAATAAAATGCTGAAGGTGTGGCTCTTGTTCTCCTGATTGCTTATAATAAAATGCCAGAAGAGAGAAATGAATTAAAGATGAAATTTTAATCAAAAAGGAAGCAGAACTTAAAGATTTGTAAAATTGTCAGCTTATCCATATTGAAAAAAATGAAAAAGTCTGCTCAGAAGAGAACACTAACGGTGTGGCTAATCAACCTTTCCTAAGGAGATCAGTCAACCACTTCCATGGAACCCAGAAACTATTGTTCAAGAAGAGGAAGAATGAGTTCACCCCAGAGCAAGGCATTTCAGAGATCCTCAGCGTTGCCACTCTCATCACAGGCCCAGAGTACCCGGGCGGCCACAGGGACTGAGTGATTCAAAGGAAGAGGCACAGCCTGTGGGGACTAGGGGCACATAAAAGACTCTGTTTCTCTTATTTGACCTTTATTTTGATTCCTTTACCTGACTGGGCCCTGTTTACTGTTTATGAAATCACCAAGGAAGAAAATGTGGAACCACGGTGGGGAGGAGCCAACTATAATATATATATATATATATATATATATATATATATATATATATATATATATCTTTATATGTATATACCTTTACATATATCTACATAAATATTTATATATATATTTACTTTGATAGACCCTGTGATATTTATAATCTTAACAACAATCCTAAATAGAAGGTTTAATTCTTATTTGTCCAGAGAGGATAGTGACTTTCAGGGAAATTAAATAAGTTGTAATTTAGGTCACAAGAGCCAGGATAGCAGAGCTGGAATTTGAACCAAAACTGCTTAATTCCAATATCATGATTTTTAGGCCCCACGACATAGGTTATTATTATTCAAGCTGACAACAAAAGCAATCATTTACTTATCTATTTTCTTACTGGAAGAAATCATATTCTACTTTATTATTTTAAAAGTTAATTATCTTTCATTTTCTACACAAAGCAACAAAATGTGAAAAATCAGGGATTTTAATAGTAGCATCCACAGTACAACAAATAGGTCCATATTAAGTTCATAAGAGAGATGATATCTCCAATATTCTTAATCATCAAAATGGAGAATTAATGTTATTCCCATATTATAGACGACATAATGGACTCAGTATATCCTGCTTGAGGTTATCATATTTTTAGATAAACAAAGACCTAAAGAATAGAAAGTTAAAGGGATAAAACATTGAAAAGAAATTTGGGATTTCCTTTTTGTCACTAAAATTATATGTAAATTTCTGTAAGTTTTAATGAGACCATGAGCTTAATATCAGAGTGTGAATATTATATTTCTGAGAACATGTTTAACAATTAGATTTATTTTCTCTTCTAATGTGGAATATTTTTACATTGCATAGGACCTAGTTAGGTAAAATTATATAAGCATAGAAATTTCATAATTACGTATAAGTAAAAACTATTGTTCAAAAATGGGATAATAGCATTCTAAGGGTTCACTTTAAATGAACCTTTACTTTTGTTTTCTCCCTTTATTTACCTGCTAACTTAGGCTAAGGGCAAGTTTCTCCTCCCCTACCAATTTTGTAATTGGTGGCACATTAAGTGCTGTAGAAAGCCCTTATAGGAGGTTGCTTTTCTAAAGAGACAACCCATTATTTTATCTTGCCCCAACACAAGAAAAATATGTTCCTCCATTCATCAATAGGTCTGGAATCTCTCTCTCTCCTACACATTCAGAGCTCCCCACCTGGTTTAGTGTGCACAAGAGATGTGCTCCCATTAGGTGTCAGTTCCTTTCATCAGGGAGACATGGGCAAAATGTTGAAAGTATATTTTTGTCACCATTTGTTAATCAAAAAATAACCATAATAAAGCCAGATGAGTGTGTTACATTTTCAAAACAAAATCAAACAAAAATTTGGAAATATTATTCACAGAAATTTGTTATTATTATTATTATTATTATTATTATTATTATTATTATTATAAGATTTTATTTATTTATTCATGAGAGACACACAGAGAGAGAGGCAAAGACACAGGCAGGGAGAGAAGCAGTCTCTATGCAGGGAGTCTGATGTGGGTCTCGATCCCAGGGTGGAAGGCAGGTGCTCAACCAGTGAGCCACCCAGGTGTCCTCACAGAAATGTATTAGATATTCAACTACACATCTGCATTTTACTTTTGGGAGACACATATTAATATTAAGAGTTACACTAAAGTCAGGACACCACTTTTTCATTTATATAAATCTTTCACAAGTCATATCACTCAAATCTTCATTAATTCAGGGATATAATCTATTTAAGATTAATTTGTCCATATTCTAAATGCATAATAATTGTTTGAGTAAAGTTGGATAACATGAATATTTATACCTCAAAGCTTAAACTTTATGTAACTTTATTATGTTAATTTATCATTAAAATTATAAAAATTATAGACACCAGTAAAATTCATAAACCATTAACATTTTCACCAAGAAAAGAATTCTGAGAATAAAAATATAGAAAGTTTCAGGACTGTTTTACCAACTAATATTATAGATATTAATGTATACTTTCATTTGCTTTTCAAATGCTAGTTAGAATATGGTATCAAAATAAAACTTATTTTAATACAAAATAAATTTGTCAGAGATTACTTTTCTTTTTTTTTTTTTTTTGAGATTACTTTTCTAAAGAGTTGTTCTACATTTTATCTTTTCCCCAGATTTTGAGCCATTCTATGACACACACTGGAAACCAATGATTAATATATAAATATACTTCATATTGTTTATTTGTTACCAAATAAAAAATGTACAAAGCTAAGAAAAAATGAATTACAACAGTGCCATTCTGAAGCTTGTTCAGTTTATCAATAGAAAACATTGTTTCTTTAACTTTTTAAATTAACATATGCCGTTTGCTGAAGTTTAAGAGCTAATTATTTGTTATCAAATATCCTTTTATTAGTCATTGCCAATGCCTTTCTTTAAACATAAAATAAACCCATATTTTAAGAAAAACATGAAGATAAATATGTGTCTAATTCATCTACTTACAAGGATGAAATAAGAGGTCATAGGCAAAGTGCTTTGATAGATCCTTCAAGTATAATAGAAATGGATTAACATTAAACATAATGGCAAAATACCACCTCTTTTGAGCTTACAATGGTTAAAAAAATAAAACAGGAAAAGACTCTTTATAAAAGCATGAACACAGTTTTAAAAAACCTTCCCACTTTCTACTGCAGAAAACATAAATTATATACTTTGCAACCAGCTGTAATGGTAGGCATAGGCAGCTGGTCCAATTTACTGTATAGTACTATTGTACATATTGTTTGATGCACAAATTACTTATAATTTCTAGAAGTGCATCTTTGCAGTTTGATATTTTTAAGTAGCACTCCAACAACTTGAAGAGTTGTAGACTTTTGGAGAGGCTAATTCTGAAAAGGCTTTACCATTGCTGAGTATGTTTTTTCACACCATGGTTTACAATAGTCCATTTTATATGTTCAGAAAAGTAAACAGAAATGCATGATGTTTTCCATATGCTTCAGGAAAGAACTTAGAAAAATTTTGATGATTTCTATGTTCTGATTCTTAGTGTTAAATCTTTTAGCTGTGTCCAGTGCAAAAATAAATCCACACCTCAAAATTCTGCCATCATCATAATTAGAAAAAAGAATTCAAAACTTCAGAGAACATTGAATTTGGGTCAAGTATATCGGAAAAGAATTCAAGAATTTGAGCAAAGAGTTATTAAAAGAAAACTCCTGGTTTTCTCAAACCAAAGAGGAAAAGCAAGCACCTAGATTAAAATCAAAGGTCACTTTACCCACTGTGAAATTGTTAGAAGAGTGAAACAAGCACTTTTTTCTAAGTATCTGAATTTTTCTTTTTTATGTTTCAATGTGTTGAATCAAGAGGAGAGAAGGTTAAAAATCTCTTTTCTCTCTTATAGTACCTTGTCACTGCACGCCAAGTGCCCTAGGATGGCCTCTTCCGTCAGTACAAATCCTGTGTTTTCTGGCTTCTACAGCCCCTTGGACTGTCTGCATACAGTTGTTGCCACCGAACACTACCCAGATCTATTTGCCCATGAAAGTGTGGGTTCCATTTTTGTTCATATACTAGCTTCTCCAATATGTGGTCCTTATTCTTGTATCTCTATTGTTCTCCGGCAATGATAGTCACAGATGATAAGTCAATAATGGTTCTGTAAAAGTAATATAAACTGGCATTGAATGGACTCTAATTGTAAGTTCATTGAATGATTATGAATGGTCTTTTCCCTAAAAATTTCCTTTGATATTTAATGCTCACTGCATTTTCCTTTGAAAATCATGGTAGACTTAAATAAGGATTAACTCATTATAACCCTTGTAGAGCTCCTCCACTGATCCTGGCCTTGTGTTCTAGGCATTTTATCTTTATTCCACCTCACATATTCAGCATTTGTAAAATATTTTAAGTACTGACATTTCTTTCACCTTTACTCCTTTGTAGGAAGTTCATAGTAACACCAAATAGACATAGAAATAGAAGGCAAATCTACACAATTATATCCAAATATCTATATAGTAATGAATCTCGCCTTGTGTATAAGGTTTCAAAGATATTTTACATATTATGTGGTTTGTAGATTGCTATTTCTAGTACAGACATCTCTCAGAGCTTCAGATCCACTGATTGAGTTATACACATGGTTTCTCAATTTGATTCCTCGATAACATTGTAAACTCAATTTAACCTGTAAGCTCTGATTTCCATTCCCTAGATCACTCTTTCTCATTTCTTTTAAATATTGGGAAGTACAACTACAAAACATCTAGTTTCAAAAAAAAAAAAAAAAAAAGGAAATAAGCCTGTATTGGTTAGCTAGGGTTGCCAAAATAAAGTGCCACAGATGTGGTGGCTTATACAACAGATTTATTTTCTCATATTTATTTTCTTATAATTCTGGGATACGGAAGTCAAAGGTCAAGATGTTGAAGGAGATGATCCTCCTGAAATATCATCAGAAAGTCAATAGCAGCCTAAGGCTATGTCACAATCATTTACCTTACTCCATCTCACACATAGGCATTTTATCATCTCACATCACAAGAAGATGAGAGAGTGTAGTACTAGAAGATGTTTTTAGAGAGAGTACACACATAACTTTTATTACCGTATGTTATAATCATGCTATTTTACTATTAGTTATTGTTGCTAACCTCTTAGTGTGCCTACTTTATAAATTAAACTTCATCATATGTAGGAATAAGAAAAAAAACATAGTACATATAGGGTTCAGCATTATCTGTGGTTTCAGGCATCCAATGGGGATTTTGGAACATATCTCCTTCAAATAAGGGAGGACTACTGTGTCTTCCTGTTTCTTAATATGAGTTCCCCTCTGTACCTGCATCTTCTTTAAAAAAAAAAAAAAGATGTTTATTTATTCATGAGAGACACACACAGAGAGACAGAGACATAGACAGAGGGAGAAGCAGGCTCCTTACGGGGAGCCTGATGTGGGACTTGAATCCAGGACCCTGGGATCACAATCTGAGCCAAAGGCATACACTCAACCACTGAGCCACCCGTCTTTTGAATGTTTTTCTATTGGACTGGTGATTTTTAAAAGAATATGTAATGTGCAGCTTTGGAAAGAGATTTCTGAGGAAGTGAACCCCTCAGAAGACCTATTTCCTAAGATGTGCATGTTGGACTTTGAGGAAGTTAAGTTTAGTACTGGCACTGCAGTTCAATTACAGTTCCTTAATTCTTTAGTATTCATTGTGTGTTTCCTCTTTTGTATTTACATTGTGTGTACCTGAGGCTTCTTACTACCTCCGGCTTGTAAAATAATCCATCAGCCTATTTTAATACCTCATCTTATTTGATCACTATTGGCCATTTTCTCCAATACAAAACTGCGTGTTCTTTTTTAACTAGGGAAATGTCTCTTTTCTTGCCTTCTTACTGCTACCCTAATTCCTTCTTAAATGCCTAACTGGTTCTTCCACTTGAACATTATTAAATAAAAGAATCTCTGACAACTTTGTAGTCCCCTTCTCACTCTTCACACTTTGCTGGTTGACCTTCGTCCCATGGCTTTAACTCCTGGGTGCCCCTGCCTCTTCTTCTTATAAAGACACCAATCATGTTGGATTAGGCCCACCCTAATGGCTTCACTTTAACTCATTAAAGACCCTCTATCTCCAAATACACTCACATTCTGAAGTACTGGGGATTAGAACTTCAACATGAATTTTGATATAATATGTCCTTAATCTCTTCCTCATCCTCACTTCCCTATCTTCAGCCACTGAACTCTGTTAATTCTACCTATTAAATATATCTCTAATATGTCTACTTTTCTCTATCACATTTCACTAACCTAATCTATGATTATATGAAGTTTCAATTTTATAAACCCTGACGCTGGGATAAGGGTAAGGAAGAGAGCTAGTAGTAGAAAAGTACTGGATACTGAGTCAGTGTGGGGAAAAGTGCCTTCAAGGTATCCCCTTCCTCTCATCTCTTCTATAAGGACCTCTGCCCAAGGGTTCACACAGAGATCTAGGATTGTGATGCCTGGGCTAGCAATGCAAATATTCCTAAGATCATGACTGCCCAGGGGAATCTGAGTCCTTGACTACAATTCCCTTGAAAGCAACTGCTATATTTTAGCTATACATTAAGTCTGGTGTGTGTGTGTGTGTGTGTGTGTGTGTGTGTGTGTGATGGGATACTGGAGAAATGAGGAGCAGCAGGATCCCATGAAGACTCCCAGGTAAAGCCTCTGTGATCGCCTATTGTCACACCTGAAAAATGACATAAAATATTTTAACCAGGATCTGGACTCCTCAAGTAGTAGTCAGGAGAGTTAAATTTTATAAAGTTAGAATCAGATTCCATGCATTCAAATTGTGACTCTGACATTTACAAGTTCTGGATCTTGGGACAATATCTAAATTTCTGTACTTTAGTTAACCAAATTAAATTTGGTATAACAATAACATATATTTCATGGATTTTTGCGTGTCTTAAGCGAGTTAATGAAAAATTCTTAAAACATCACCTTGCATATACTGATTAGTACATGTTAGCAATCATCACTATAAACATGATCATTATTACTATGATATTTAAGAGGAACATAACTAAAAAATATGTATGCTAAAATTAATTTAATCACCTTATAGTTTCAGCTTATAAATATGTATGTTTCTATAGACAATTTAGAAGAACAATAAAAAGAACAAATGGTCATGATGCAGTGCAAATTACCTTATTATGTCATTAAGGTAAGGCAACATAGGTAAATATTTCTATATGTAAAAATGGGTTGCCTATGAGAATACTAAATAGTAAACACTAAATTATGTAAAACGGACATATTTTCCTGTCTTAAAGATGAAACATGTAAAGGTCTTATCTTTTCTCTCAAAACATTAAAAGAGGGTTATCTATCACCATCTGGTGCCTTGAAACAAAATAATCAGTATGCTGAATACAAATCATAAAATTACCTTAACAATTATGCTGTCTATCTCTGGGTTAAAATGTTCTGGACAATAAATGAGGTAATAATATGAGGCCTTTAATCATAGGAGTATGATCAGTACAGCGCTTGGCTGAATATTTAGAAGAAGTACTCCATTACCTAAGTTTCGATCATCCTTTTTCTTTTTTTTTAAAGCTCTAGCTCTTCACATATATTGTGGCCTTTCCATGAAAAGAAATATTTAAAATATTCATTCAGTAAAAATTCTGAGTAATAATTTTGTTAAAGTTAAGTGAAAAGCATAGAACAATCTAATAAATGCATATTATAATAATATGGCCCCCCTGAAATCTCTTACCACGTACAATTTCAGAAAAAAAAAAATTCAGGATGGAATCAGTATTTCTAACGCAGGCCAGCCAACATTTATTTAACAAGAGATATAGGAAATCTGAGGTTGTTTGTAAATAGATGTTGGCAGATCTCTAGAGAATTGTGATTACTCTAAAGCTTGATAAAACCTGGTAACCCTGAATACTATATGCTTACGTAATTGATAATGGCTGGGTTTTATTAACTTAGTAATAGGATTGAAATGTATATAATGGTTCTGCACATCTAACCCTTATATAGATTCTGTTTGTATGATTTAGCAGCAAACATCAGAATTTTTGGTTTTGAAGTCATAACTTGAATTAAGGGGGTTTTCAACTTATTCCTAAAACTAAATCTCAAAAAGCAAGCTGCATTTCACTATTGACAATCTTCAAAATTAAGTAGTGTAATCACTTTCATTTAAGCATATCAGAGAACCTTACTCTACCAGAAGGCATGCCTTTATTGTCTATTATCTATTATCACCATCAGTTAACAATCTCGCTATCTTTTTTTCCATTCCTTTTCATGTGAAAAGACTCTCATGTTACACTATTGTTTTTGCCTGTGAAAGTGGTGTTTCTGCTTAACTGCAAGGATAAGTGGTCAAACAACCTGGTTAAAAGTCTAAGCAGGTAGTGACAAGCTGAAAGATAAAATATTGAATCCTGAGACTCCATTTGTAATGAATCTATATCCCACATGCCAAAATCATTTGGCTACCCATAGTTTAAGGGATCCAAGAGAACACTTCAAAGAAATAGATACAAGGGAGGATGAGTCTTTGAACTAGGAGATTCTTTTAGAGTGAAAACACGAATTGCCAAAAAACCACAGATGTTCACCACATGAACAGGTGAAAAAATACTACTCTTTCAAATATATTTATCAAAGTCTTTTCTGCCTTTCTGTAATTTCATTTTAAATGGGCCTTACTTTTCAGCTGTTCTTTGCTTAAAAACCTTAATAAGTAAAGACAGATTGTATGACTTCATTAACAATAGTGAGCCAGAATCTCAAGGCCTTTTCTGGGCCTCTTTTCTCAGCATATGTAATTTTCTAATTGCTGTTCTCTAAAGCAAGAACTGCAATTAGAAAAATGTTATCTGAGGACACAACTCAACTGAACATTATTTGGCATTTCAATTTGTTTTCTAGCATTGAATCATTGTAATGGAAATTCTACTTGAAAATTTGGTTTGTCATAATCACCTGCTTATAGTTTATCTGCATGTATGGATTTCCTTTTTCTAAATCTTCAATGGCCCATAAGCATACTCATTAGCACTCATGAAAAGTTCATCGGGAATGTCCCTAATAAGCAACTAGTGCAAGAAGACAGAGGAGCAAAATTCATGTTTTTAAATACATTCATTTATTTACTTATTAGCAGCACTGCGGAATTATTAAGATGGTTTGTGGAAGATTAAAGATGAGTACAAATTCTTTGTGACTTCTGAGAGGTGGAGTCCAGTTTCCTTTCCCTTGAATTGGTGCTGTCCTCAGTGAACTGTTTGGTCAAAAAATACTGCAAGAATGCTTTGAGACTTCTAAGTCTTGCAGCTTTCATTTGGGCCTTTTGGAACATTTGTTCATTGAAATCACTTGCCAATTTGTAAGGACACACATGCAGACCCATGGAAAGGCTCATGTGAAGAACTGTGGCACCCAGATGACACCCTCTCTGAGCTTTCAGCTGACAGCCAACATGAACTTGCCAGCTACGTGAATGAGCCACCTTTGGAAGTGAATCATTCAGCCTCACTTAAATCATCCCAGCTGATGCTGCATCAAGTAGAAAAGCCATTCTGTCAAGCCCTGCAGAAAGTGTAGATTTATGAGCAAAACTAATGATTGCTGTTCACTTTACATTGCTATATTTTGAGATTTAGTAATTTGTTAGTAATGCAGAAATAGATAACCAGAACAAGAAGAGTGGCTTAAATAAAATTATGCAAAGAGGAAGAAGAGAGAGGGGTTTTAATTTTTCTTTTTACTTATTTAACATATTACAAAATTTTTTAAAGATTTATTTATTTATTTATGATAGACACAAAGAGAGAGAGAGAGAGGCAGAGACACAGGCAGGGGGAAAAGCAGGCTCCATGCCAGGAGCCCGACGCGGGACTCGATCCTGAGACTCCAGGATCGCGCCCTGGACCAAAGGCAGGCGCCAAACCGCTGAGCCACCCAGGGATCCCCTATATTACAATTTTTATTACTATTCTCTTTAGAGTTTAATTATTAATAAACATTCTTGAAATCTACCAATCTGGATGTTTGTAAAACTTAAAGGTTTTTCTAAATTGCTTGTACTGATTACTACGCCTTGAAGAGACCACTGCAATAGTTTCCTAACAGAAGTTTCTTTAGAGAACTTCCTCTATCCTGGTAATTCTTAGTAATGAGAACTAAGAACATACATTAATTTGGTCAAAACAACATCACTCTACATAGGCTAGAAAATAAATATGAAATAAGGAAAGTAATGATAATGAACATTATTGACATAGTAAGAGAACACTAGTTGCCTCAAACACTCTTTCCCTACACAGTACCTGATAATATAACTACCCAATTACTTGGATCTGAGTAATATTTGAGTCTTTCACATCACTGAGACCTTGAAATTCCATTACCATGGGTTCTATCCAAATTATAGCTCATACCTATCCATTTATCTCCATTTCTTTTGCAAACTCCATGGGTTAAGTCACTTTCTTACCTATACAACCACAAAAATAAAATTCCCTAATTCCCCTTTTCTTCAATAGAACCCATTCTCAAATGAGAAGCTAGAGTGATTACACCTAGTTTATATTGCTGAAACTCTACAGTGAAAGGAAAATGACACTTAGTGTATATTCCTAACACTCTACAATGGAATCTCTATAGGTCTTTGCAAGACCTAATCTCCAACCACTTCATCCAGGAACCTGTTTTGACCACTTTCTATCACTGGGACACTATAGTAACTACACTACCATCATACTTCCTTCCTTTGCTACTTCAGAGGATCTCCTTAATGTCTTGAATACCCTAACCTGGATCTTCAAGTATCAGGCCCTTCTTGTTTCTTAGTTCTCAAATCTCAATCCAAGTAACCCTGACCACTGCGGTAATCGACAGTTTTTTTTTTAAATTTTTTTTTAATTTTTATTTATTTATGATAGTCACAGAGAGAGAGAGAGAGGCAGAGACACAGGCAGAGGGAGAAGCAGGCTCCATGCACCGGGAGCCCGACGTGGGACTCGATCCCGGGTCTCCAGGATCGCGCCCTGGGCCAAAGGCAGGCGCCAAACCGCTGTGCCACCCAGGGATCCCTAGTAATCGACAGTTTTTGGCCTCTTGCAAGCTCATTCAATATTAGTTTCTTCATAAACTAACTGTAATCCAAGATTATTTGTTGACTTTTTTTAACTTGTTATTTAATGAATATCTGTCCATATCACCTTGTACAAAAGTGCTAAAAAAAACTATCGCATTCTTTACTGTTCTTTGCTGTCCCAGAGCCAAGAAATATCCTAGCTCATGGTAGGTTTTGCATAAATATTTGCTAAATGAACAAATGAATACTTCTTATATTTGTTTCTATAATATGTTTCTCAAAGGACTTTGAAACACATAATAGGCATAATACCATAAATTCTAATTCTAAAGAAACATAATTGTAAGAAACTTTATCTTTTGTAAATGGCACAGATACACTAAATGATTCTTTACCAAGTTGTGTTAAGCAAAGATAAGGACTAAAAATGAGCCAGTCTCTTCATTTTAGACCCACTCTAATTTTCTGTGTTTTTTATTGTTTTCCACTCAAATGCATTCACTCGAATAGGAAAATGTCTCAAATGATCTTTTAAAAAAAGTACCTCAAGAAGAGAAAATGTAACCACAATAACCAAGAAGAATGGAAAAGATATCTTATAGATGAGACATGATATTAGTATTCTTTTTAATGGCCATATGCACTGGGAAGTGAAATAATTTTGAAATGATTAACAACTTTTAAATATCAACAAATTTGTTTTCTGAGGAGACATAAAATGTTTTTCCAATTTCCCTCATTTAATACAAGGTAGAAAATTGTGGAGCATCAAATTACTATATTTTTGGAGTTTAAAAAAGTCAAATTTGAGTGCTGCTAGAATGAAAGGTTAAATTTTCAAAATTGGTGGTGAAAGTTTCAGTGCTGAAGGATGTTGGAAATTTTTACAAAGTCTCTCATCCACAGAAGTTTTATATTAACGTGTAACTTGGTTCTAAATATTTTTTTATTTCTAATATTCTTTAGAAAGTATTAACTGATTTGTTTCTAAACTTAAAAAAAAAACCTCTTCTGTTCAGAAGTATCTGTGTTAGTAATATGTAACTTTCATATAGATCTAAAGTAGAGAATTTATTAGACCATTGTTACTGCCATCTGGCATCTTTTATATTTGTACCAATAAAATGAAAATTGGTAAAACATAAAGATTTGATAAGTCTCTCCACCACTTCATACCTCCTAAAAGCATAAATAAGTACCGTAAGAAACTTGAGGAAAAAAATTCAGCAATAGTTTGTAACATTTTTAGTTATCGATAGAAACATATTTCAGTAAATGTGTCTATTGAATTTTCTATCTTTAGAGCAAATCACGCAATGATTTCATCTTTCAAAATAAAGCAGAATATTGCTCATCTTGAAAATGAACATTTAATAATAAGAAGGATGAAACAAAAGTGAAGATAAAGTTAACAATTACTAAATGTTTACCATGTGTCATGTGTTAAATTATTTTCATTAATTTATTTCAATAATTAATTAATTTAATCCTCATAATAATCCGATAGGGTATAAACTACTTTTATACCCAGACAATAGTGCTAAGAGATGTTAAATAACTTTCCTTACTCAAGTCATATAGCCAATGCATTGAAATTAGCATTCAGACCAAGGTGGGTAGGCTAACTCCTCAGCAGAAGTTCCTGATTATTGTACTGTGCTGCCTCCCAATGGAAGTTTTAGGTTTTCAGCACATATAGATTTATCCATTATAGCACACTTAGAAGATCAGGATCTTTGGAGTTAGGCATAAATGTTCAAATACCAGTTCTGCCACATACTATTTTTTGTCATTTTGAAGTTCCCTAACTTTATGAGCTTTATTTTTCCATCTTCAGTAAAAAATGATTTTTCCCACCTCTCAGGAATCATAAGAATGAAATATTTTTACATAATGAGGTGTCCAGCATTGTGCTTGACATGAGCTTGGTGATTAATACGTGTTAATTTCCATTCCTTACTTTTTAATATGACAAGGAATGTGTATAGAAGTCAGAGTGTGTGGCATAGTCATCACACATGTATTTAAGTACTAAGAAGACCCCTAAAAGTCATTTATTAAAATAGAGCTGACTTCCTAAATAATCTCAATGCTCTTTTGGCTGAGAGAAGAAACTGTCACTAGCTAAAGGAATATCCCAAGGTTGTCTCATAGGTTTTACTTGAAGATATCATTCACAGAGAGTTGAAAAATGTTTCATCTATATTTGGAAGTGAGTTCAAGGTTATAATAAATTATGATTGATAGCAGTTCTGGGTTAGTGACAATGGTTCCTGTTCAGAACATTAGAATCTCAATAGAAAATCATGCAGTGGACTTGCATGGGCATAGAGATATAATGAGACTACTGGGGATGGCTGTGCTGAGTGTGTCCAGCAGAAAATACTCAGTGTACATGGTGACTGAAACTTAGTCAGTGTTCCATGTGCCAAACCCTCCAGTTAAGCACTCTAAATAAACAGTAACAATACTATAAAGAGTAAGATCAGTGAATGCTCAAATATATGCTCCCCATTCTCTAAACAGACAAATTCACAGGGTGACCAGGGACCCAGAATGTGACTACCTTGTATACATATTTTTTAAAAGATTTTATTTACTTATTCATGTGAGACACAGAGGGAGAGGTGCGGAGACATAGGCAGAGGGAGCAGCAGGCTCGATGCAGGAAGCACGATGTGGGACTGGATCTTGGGACTCTTGGATCATGCCCTGAGCCAAAGGAGACAATCACTGAGCTACCCAAATATCCCAGGACCTTGTATATTTTTACATTAGACCTTGCTGCACAAATATGTCTTGTAGATAAACTTATTTTCTGTTTCATACACACATTAATAATTATAGAAAATCAGAGATAATTATAATATGGCACACTTATAAGTCCTTTTCAATACAGTGTATGCAGATAAGCATACATTTTTCTCCCAGAAATAAGATTTACATACATGCCATTTTACGACTGATGACAATGATATTTTTCATTTCCCAGGGTCATTAAATATTATTGTCAACATGTTTTTAATGTTTGAAAATCACACATTTTATATGATAATCTATTTTTATAGCTTATCATTTGACTTTTCTCTTACATAGATCTTGTATTAACATCTTTGTTTATTTGAATTGATCTTTGGATAAAAAGCTAAAGATTAAATAATTAGGTCAAGAATATGGACATTTAAGGTTTTTCTGGAGCTCCTGCTGGCTTAGCCAGTAAAGCGTACAACTCTTGATCTCAGAGTTGTAAATTTGAGTTCTACATTGGGTGTAAAGCTTACTTAAAAATAAAATCTTAACCAAAAAAAATAAAAAAATAAAAAAAAAATAAAATCTTAAAAAAAATAAAGTTTTTTTTTGTTTTAAATAAATTACCAAATTGTTCTTAAGAAATGTGATCTTTTACTTAACCAACAGTAAAGCCTTGATATGCTATTATTCTTTATCTTCAAATACTTAACAAATGGTAATATAATATTAATTATATTCTATTATTATATTAAACTTTCTTCAGAAAGGACCATTTGCTTATTTTCCTTTGAAAATTACCTAATCATAAATTTTACCTATCCTGCTATTTGGGTGTTCATTTTTTCTTAATGGTTTAAAAGTATTCTTTCAAATTGGTTCTGGAAAAAAAAATAAAGAACAAAAATCTTAGCTACAACTGGAAGCATTTTATAAATTACACAATACATGCATAACCCATATAAATGTATGGAATATTATCAACACTACAAAAGTCTCTTTTTTTTCATCTTCTTCCATTCATTTTGGAAGGTAACCACTATTTTGATTTCTATCACCACAGAAAGTTTTTGCCTGTTTTTGAACTTTATATAATTAAAATCATATAATGTCTGGCTTTTTTTGGTTCTTAATTTTTATGGTATTGATCCAAGATTTTGCTAGAAGGAATTATTTTTTTCACCATTTGTAGAAGCATTAGTTTATCACTCTTACTTTATGAACTGACTACAATATATTTATTATATATTATACAATTTATGGACTTTTCTTTCCAGCTTTTGATTATCTTGAATAAAGTGGCCTGAATATTTTTGTATATATCTTTGGGAACATATATTTACCTATTTTGGTTGTATGTCTACAGAGGAAGAGAATTACTGTTTTTTAGGATTTGGGTATCTTCAACTTTAATACATGCTGACAGTGTTTTCAAGTGGTTGTACTCATTTACACTTCTAGTAGCAGTTTATGAGAGTTCTGGTTGCCCTATCTCTTTGCCAACAAATAGTCATCTGGTGCATATTTATAATTTATTGTAGTTTAACTAGGTACTTCCGTGATGACTAATGATGTTGAACAATATGTTCACTATTCATCAGGATATTCTCTTTACCAAGGTAATTCTCATGTCTTTCACTTCTATTTCTATTAAGTTACGAGGTTTTTTATCCATGTGGATTTGTAAATTCTTCATAAAGTTTTAATAATATGTATTGCAAATATCTCCTCCCATGTTGTACTTTTTCATGGTTGTACTGGTTCAGTTTTGATGAACCAGTGATTTTTGATGCTATAATGAACATTCTAGAAAATGTAGTTTTTCAAAATACTTTCTTCATACAAGAGTGTCACACTTATTGGAACAGCATTTAACAATTTATCATCTTATAAGTATTTCAATGTCCGTTTATTCTTATTTGGTCATTTTCATTTTTAATTGTATGCTTTGATAATCACTCCCCCTTTTTCTTTTTTTTTACTCCCCCTTTTCTTGATTAAGCTTTTAAAGATTTACTTTTTTATTATTTTGTATTTATTAAATACTTTTTCTAATTGATTTATTTCTGTTTTCATCTGTACTTATAGTTTTTCCATCTTCCCTTACATTTATTTTGGCCATTTCTCTCTATTACTTTTAGTTGAATACTAAAGTCTGTTATTTTAATATTTGTTTAGAAAATAAAAGTGTTTAAGACATAGGTCTTCATCTGAAAACTTCTGTAATTGTGCTCACAGATACTGATATATACTGTTTTCATTATATTTATTTTTGACAGTAAGCAATTTAGGTATTGCTTTTCACTCTGTCAACAGGAATTTTTTAAAAGAGGAGTTTGGATGTTCTTGTTTTTGTTTGGATATCTGGTAATGTAAAGAGGCTGGAATTTTTTTGTTAATCTTTTATAGACATTATTTTTTTTAGAGCAGTGTTAGGTTTACAGCATCACTGAGAGGAAGGTATGGAGATTTGCCATATATCCCCTTGCCCCCACACATTTATAGCTCCTCATCTCTATCTCCCACCAGACTGGTAGAGTCTTTACAATTAATAAATTTACATTGATACATCCTTATCATCCAAAGACCACAGTTTACATTAGGATTCATGTAAACTAACTTGTAATTTAATTGCAGTATGGCCAGAGAATATGGTATATACTATTTCTATTTTTATAGAATTTCTTGAAGAATGAGAATTATCAGGGTCTGTTTCCATGTTTCATGAGCATGAGAAATAAGAGCACATTGTTCATGTTCAGGCATGAAATATATTTGAAGGGGTGTGTGTGTGTGTGTGTGTCTGTGTAAAAAATCAAGAGTGAGATAAATAGAATTTTATACCTCTTTATTAGTTTACAGTATTCTAAATGCTATTAACATTCTAATATCTTCATTTGTTCGTGTCTATATAAGCAGTAATGGAGTGAGTTTAAATTTCTTATAATTGATTTGTTTCCTACAAAAATTTATTTTTGTATTTATGGAAACTTTTAATATATAAATTCTGATCCATACATAAACCTTAATAATTGCCCATTGTAGATTTTTGTAGTTTATCATTATAGATAAGTTCTCTTTGCTTCATTTTATACTTTTTATATTAAATTTGATATCTCATTATTTGTTTTGATTCTCATTTATCAGGTAGTTTTTTTAACTTTCAAGTAGCTATATAGCACATAGAAGATGTCTAATCTATACTTTTGATCAAATATAAGAGTATTCAGTTTTTCAAAATAGTTGGATATCATTTACAAATATTGATATATCAAATATTTTTGTGTTCAGACATATCTTATATATTTTGATATTTGTTTCCCTTTTTTTCAGTATTTTCATCAGCAGTTTCCAGTGTCCTGTTTTTACTATGATATATATCCACTTTTCATCCTCCCTTAGTTTGATTATTACAATCATTCTTTATATTTTAGGTTTTTAATTACTCCTCCTTTTACTGAAGAGAATTTTGTTGGTGATGGTACAGAATTCTCTTTTATTGTATGATTTATTCATTGGTTCTAGGGTTATAGCTAGGAATTGGCATAGAAATGCCTTTACAGGACTGTTTTTAAAATGAAAATTATGTTGCTTATTTAATAAGTTAGGTTTTTATCTGATTCCAATTGAACCACTGTCTTGTACTAGGTAGTGTAGAATGCAGCTCTGCCCATCATGTGGCCACACCCAATGACTAGTGCCATGGCTAGTGGAAAAAACAACAAAAAGCAGTCTTTTAATTATGAACTGATAACCACATATGCTAATTAACAATGATTTATAGGACAGATACACAAGAAGCATGGATAAGGGTCATGACATTTAAGATAAATGAAAAAAATCACAGGTAATTTGAAATTAAAATGTAACTGATCTGTGTCTCTAACTCCATTCTCAATAGGCCCATGTTATCAAAGTGAAGTTTGTTTTGGAAGACTGTATTCTATCTTGACAATGCTTTTTAACTGACTGTACAGTTCTTACTGAAATACTTTCCTATGCCTTGGCTGCTTTATTTGTAAAACTGAATATTGATAACATTATTCTTACCGGTTTGTGTGGGTACTTTTGGAAATGCTTTGTAAAGTTTTATTCAAACAACTGTGGTACTATTATCTGAATTGATATAATTTCTGGAAAAATACTAGCAAGGAAAGGAAGCCAATATTCAATAACAAAAGAAATAAAGCTTGTATTATTTTTGTTAGTAATCCAGCAAAGGTTATAAAAATACCCATGGCATATAATTCAAGTGGGTGTGTTCCAGCACACTGGCCTTAGTCACTCTTAACTTGAAGTCTAATGACCTCATCTCCTCCTACCAGTATTTTTTTTTAGTCCACCTGCTAAACTGCTGTGCAAATTTGTTCTTAGTTGTTAATCAGTTTAACCAATCTGGAGAGAAGATGAAAAATTTTCAGTGATGATTAACCTCACTCCTCTGTAGTTATTATCAAGGACATTATGCTCATTATTATTATTTTTAAAATTCTCATTTTAAATGTATTATTAATCTTTCCTTTCTCCAGATGACAAAAGCAAAGCTGGGTGATTATTTAACAACCAAGCACCACCAGCTGGTACTCCAGGCTGGTGGAAGTTACCATGTGTTCCCACTTCATCCTACCATAAATCCTTTAAAATGAGAATGTGAAAAGCAAATTAAGTTCATAAATGTCTTTGGATATGAACCATGAAGAAACATCAATATTTTAATGCTATAACTAACCATCAAGGAGATGGGGTGGGAAATGAAGGATATCAAGAAAAATTGATATACATTAATTAGTTTAGCTAACTTATGTGACTTTCATTGTAAGTGTCCTCTGAAAGTGTCAAGATGCCAAACTTAGAATTTAAATGCAAATGGTGCATGTTTAGTAATGTCAAAAAAGATTAATCCAATTATAAAGATATAGAAGCAATGAAAAAAAGAGAATGAGCAGCATGCATTAATAAACTTATTTTGGTCCTTTTTACAGTTATGCCACTGCTTTATTGCTTATTTTAGGACAATTATGCTTTATATGGATCAGTAAGTAATTTCTTTTCTTTCATTAATTCTAAAGTGTAGACTCTATTATTAACTCATAAACTACTCCATTGACTCACCTCTTCTCCTCAAGTACTCAGGGAAAAGATGGTTAATTTTAGATTTGATGCCTTAAATCATTAAGTGCTCCACTTACAGAATTAAAACTTCCTAAATTACAAAACAAAAATGTAATGAAAATGTTTTAGATAAGTTTTAATTTTGGAAAATGATAAAAGTAGGCTGTAAGCTTTTTTTGCATTATTCAATATATTTTATTAAATCAGGAGAAAAAAAAATGAGTGGGAAATATCAGAAAGGGAGACAGAACATGAGAGACTCCTAACTCTGGGAAACGAACTAGGGGTGGTAGAAGGGGAGGAGGGCAGGGGGTGGGGGTGACTGGGTGACGGGCACTGAGGGGGGCACTTGATGGGATGAGCACTGGGTGTTATTCTATATGTTGGCAAATTGAACACCAATAAAAAATAAATTCATAAAAAATAAATAAATAAATCAGAGAAAGAAGAGTGACATTTTGAGTTATAGATGAACTATAGTTGCCACCTTGCTGAGAAGATAAAATAAGGGAGGGTCTGAGACAAATGTGAAGTGCTCCTTAGACATCAGTTAACTTTCTTACTGTTTATCTCACTAATACTCTCTCCTAAGCTCAAATTCTCCTCTTAGGTCTGACTTAGGGAACTGATCGCTTACACGAATCTCTCTTTTGAATTACTGCAGGAAGAAAAATGGTCTAACCATTCTACTTCTGTGTCACTACTCTCATTCTCTCTATTTCTTTCTTTTGCTTTGCTCCTCGAAGCCACTGGAAATTTGGGTGGCCATATCACAAAGCGGGAATAGGTGATCCCTTTATCCTTTCCACCCTTGGGAGGGAGGTCACACTGCCTTTGAGAGTACTCTGACAGGGTTGTGGGCAAACATGAATAGTTTTAACACTCAGCTGGCTCCTTGCACATAACTTTGTAATGTTTTATCTTGATAGTTACAATTAGGAAGAAATGGGAAATAATCTGGTATGGTGTTACAGCCTCTAACTGAGAGAGAAGGTGAGAGGGCAAAAGATGATCCAGACTGGTGTCATGAAGGAATAAAAACCTGAAGGCTTCTATGGCCAGTTTGACCTCATGTAGATGCTCTGACTGGTGTAGAATATTGACTATCATGAATGCATAATTTAAATCTTCAGTACCTTTTAGCAATTTAAATCATCATCTGGATATTTCAAGTCTGCCGGAATTCATTTTATTTCTAAAAGATGAAAACAGAAAGTAAGTAATTTTATAATGTTAGATGAGATAAAAAAGACAACTTTAAGATTAAATTATTTTTAAACATTCACTTATAAGTTGTTTGAAATTCAGAGCATCAATCTTTCCCCCAAATAAGTTTATAAAGTCAGGTTATATTTCCAAATCATCTAAAGGCCTTTTGAGGGCCCTGTCACTTCATCTCTCCACTTCTCATTCCAAGTACCATTTGACAATTTTCCTTTCATAGTCCTTGCATGTAATTTTGGTCCTGTCCCAGATTAGATCTAGCGTTCATTAGCACTTTTTTCTTATTCCCATCCAAAACCACTGACCTTGGAAACTTAGTTCTCATGATTGACTGAGTTTTTGCTTTGTTCCTTTTGATAAAATATTTTTTATAACATTAATCCCCCTAAGACTTTAACACTAGCTCTTAAATGACATTTTGCTGTTAACCTTTCCCAATAAAAATAACATTTGTGGAATACTGCTATAAACCATTCATATGTATAATTTCATATCATTATTATAACCTTCTGTGGCTGGGACAGTTTAAGAAACTGAAGCACAGAGTAATTAAATAGCTTTCCCCAAATCACAGCACTAAATACTCAGAAGACCTGGGATTTGAACCTGGGTAGCTCAGGTCTCAAATCTGTGTTGGGGAACATTTTTAATCACTTAGTCTTCTTGGTTCATCATATAACTTTCCTCTAAACTCCTTGTTTCCATGTTATGCTCTCTGATCCTGGCCCCACTGGAATGTCTACCCATTACTTCTTGTAGGACTCCCTGACATGCTTATAGCTATCCTATCAGTGTTGTCTCCTCTCTATATATACCAGAGGCAAGTCAGCCCACATCAATTTGGCTTACGGAATTATTCCTCCAATACAGAAAAAAAAAAAAATCTGCCTTTCATGAACTTACAAAGGGTAATAACTGTTCAGGAAACAAATGGCAGAGCATGATAAGAATGATATTAAAAAACTAGACAAAATGTTTTTCCTTGAGTAGTGCAACTGAGACACTGCCCTTGGCCCCATGCATGGGTAAGAGGTAACCCATCGAACAATGTAATTACAAATCTTCTTTGGATCTCACCAAAATTTAGTTTCAAAATTTATTTTTTAATACTGCTGGCTAAATTACTTGAACTCCTTTGGCTTAGACAGGAGTTACTTTTATGAGGTAAAATAAGATGGTTGTATTTGTGCTAAGAAAAAAAAAATGACAAAATTCTATCAGTTCTACAATAACTAGAGTAGAAACAGGGTTTGTAATATATTGAAATAATCCAAACAAAAGCATTGGTGGTTCAACACTGGATGGAGTACAGTTAGAGAGGGAGAGGAGTATTTGAAAGTAGACTCCACAGGACTTAATAGTCAATATGTATTGTTGATTTCAATTCCTTAATTTAAGCTGTATTGCTTGGGTGTTGAGAATGAGTTCAGTTTAGAAACTATTTAACTGGAGGTGAGTGGTTAAGAGTGCTCTCACTCAGCACTCACATCTGCTCACTCACTCTGAGTGAGCACAAGTGATAGAGAGAACACTAGTGACAGCCAGAAAGTAAGAGAGCAGGCTTAGCCTGATATAAAAACATTTTAATTTTACCTTCTCGATTCCTTGCTACTGAGCCTGCTTGCCAACACCTGTCCCACAAAGACAGATTCATTTAGTGGCTGGGCAGGTGTATGCACCTTCTGTTCTGACCTGCACCCCTGGCTAACCTGCTGCTCCTTTGACATCAGCAGACAAAATCAACTGAAGTAAAAAATTGTCTGATGATAAAACAGAACTCTACAACGCAATGACCTTGTTCTGCACGTTTTTTCTATGGAGATGAAGAATAATAGCTATTATTTATTGAACACTTACATGTTCAAACATAATATTCCCAGATTCTAATATATTATCTCATTGACTCCTACAAGACCCCGTAGGGTAAATGTTCTTCCTCTTATTATTTCGCAGATAAGAAATTGAGGCTTAAAAAGTTTTAATCAATTACCTAAACAACTGTAAGTGATAGAGCCATTCCTCAAATCCAGCTCTGTTTGATTCCAAAGCCCAACATTTAAACATTATCCTAAACTGCCTCTCCAAATTTTTCCTGATTCCATTAGGGTAATACAAGATTACATCTCCATCATCTATATTATGATAGAATTCACACTCTGCAGAATTTAATTCCAGAAATTTTATGTATAGCTTGTTTAAGAAGTTCAGCTTGGCTTTAGCTCATTCTCTGAGATATATTAATCCTTTCTATGAACTAAATCCCACCAATCCCCACACTGTTCTTCAACATACCATGCTCATTTTTTATACCTCTTAAAGATTTTTCAACTCTACTTTGTTGCTGTAACATTTTGTATAAAATTTTATCATGTACATATTATTATTATTTGTTCTTCCATTTTTTTAAGTTTTATTTATTTCATTGAGAGAAAGAGAGCACAAGTGGGAGGGGCAGGGAGAGAGAGAAACAATTTCAGGCAGACTCCATGTTGAGCACAGAGCTTGCCTTGGAGCTCAATCTCAAAACCCTGAGATCAGGACCTGAGCTGAAACCAAGAGTAGAACACTTAACCCACTGCACTACCCAGGTGCCTCAACTGTACTTCCATTTCAGATTCTCTCCTTAGACTCTGCACATCTCAAGAATCTTGTTTTATTCGTTTCTGTGTCCTCTTCAAGTACTGACAGTCATTATGTTGGTACCGAATCACATTTGGAAAACCAAAAGCCAAAGATGCTCTACTTGCGGAGAAACTGTGAGATTCCTTTATTCTCTCCCTCTATTTGTCTAAAAAATGGCAGTTAAGACAGCTTAGTAGACAGACATGAGTTAGGAGATGAAAAGGCTTGGTGGAAGCAAGTTCTAGGGCAGGTTGGTGCAGTGCTCTGGACAGAGTTCAGGGAAAAGAAAGAAGACATTCCTTTCACTGTGTTGCTTTTTCATAAATTAATCTTTAATTCATTATACATGAAGCGAATGACTGTATTATTTTTTCTCCTGAAATATCTTCCTAATAGAAGATAAAAGTGGTCTTAATACTGAACTATTTTGAGAGGAAGGATTACTGCCTGATAGTGGAATAACGAATGAGTGTAATGGGAGAGACCAGAAGTAGAGCAAAACCACTTTTGCCTTTTTTTGTTTGTTTTTGAAACAATGCAATCACTGTCAAGAATTTTTAAAAAAACACAACTTCAAATTTTTACTGGGCTCCTTCCGGTTCTGACGTATTTTGACAAACATTATGTTCTTAATTATTTGCCAGAGAATAAAACATTAGGAAACACATTTGGGATCAAATATTGAAGATGATAAAAATAAATGAAGAAGGAAATTAACATTTGAAATACTTTTAAATAGTAGATAAGTTCCTTTCTTTAGGGGGAAAACTTTATAAACGATATATACCCTCAATGTTTTAAAGTATTAAATAATTAAAGACAGCAATACTATGTAATATAAATTTTACAAAGCAACGATTATAGATAAATTGAAGTGTTCAGTCATAATGCCATTAAAGAGGGAAATGGGATTAAGAGAAATTGAGAAAAGATGGATTTTAAACGGTAATGCTAAAAGAGGAGACAAAAGTTACAAAACATTAACTATATTTTCCATATTTGGTTTATCTGATCAGACCAAAGAATGTTCACAGCTCAGAGATTTTTTTTTTAATAACAATATGGGAGAGTAAAAGAGAGAGTCACCCTGAGACAAAATTAGTTCTGTAGAGTGGTATATTATGTTAAGCTAGGTGGCAGCCTGTAGAGCATGACTAGAGTAGTGCTGACAAGTCAGACTAGCCAAAAATGTTTTTCACTTTAAAAATGTTTATAATGTAAGATATTCACCTACACACATTTTGCTGGCAGGTTACCCTCTAGCTCTCAACCATGAACAGTTAATAGGTTCAAATTGATTCCTAAGATTAGTGAGTTGACCCCTTGCAGCCAAACAAAAAGAAATAAAATATAGGGAGTGGAATTTCCCTTGGGAAAATCCAGGAGGGAATTGTAGAATTAAAGAGTTGCCTAGAAGTAGTGTAATTAGGAAGAAGGATTTGGAATTAGGTAACAGGGCACTGGAGGTTGTTTATAATCAATGATATCAATATTAACTGATTTTCTGAAGACAGAAGGATACCATAAAAGATGATATTGGCACCTGAAGTAAGCGTAATATGTCACTGTCTTGGTGAAAGCTGACCCGGTCTTAAAGATGGTGGTGGAATTCATGTAAATTCTCTGTATGAACAGTTTCAGTAATTTCTCCCGGTTGATTCTAAGAGACCCACAAGGAACACATGTAGAAGATGACATGATTTTTTATGCTCAAATCTTATTGTAAAGAAACTATTAAATGCTTTATAAATGAGAAAATAGGCATCAGAAAATATTTGGACATTGATTATTGTGTTATTTTATTATTACTTAAATATCCTCTCAATAATAAAAATTTTAAATGATTCCAAGAACTTAACTACAGACCTTAACTTACCTTCCCTAGGGAAACTAGGCTATTTCCACATGGACTTGAAATAGTATCTTTTCCCTTAGTTTTGAACAGTGTTAAACATTTTCCCTAAGGAATTTTAGCAACAGTAGAACATTATTTTTAAATTAACTTTTTCATTAAATGCTTGTTTCCTTTGAAAAGGGAACAGCTGTTAGTGCTGGCAGACTTTTCTCCCCCCAATCTATGAGTACAAATCAAAAACAATTTGTTTTGTGAATAATCTACAGTATGACAATTTGTCTACAAATATGTCACTGCCTGTTTACCTCAGTGTGTGTCAATTGGATTTAGCCCCTTATTTGCAGAGAAGAGAGAAAGGCAATCTTGACAGCATCCCTGCCTGCAGGCCTGGCACTGCAGCCTCTCTCTCCCCCAACTTCCTGTTGCCACTAAGAACCACAGGGAGTGAGAAGCCACACACTGTGCAGACTGTGGGCTTCGCAGGACTAGGCCAGCTACAAAATTAGAGACCTGGGCTCTCACCGAGAGACTAGAGAGCTGTTCACACAGAGGCAGATCTTTCTGTACAACACTTTGATTAAGTCTAGGAAGAACCTTAATAGACTGCCATTTACTAGAAAGGAACCTTTAGAGACAAGTGTTGTGGGGGAGGGAGTTTGATTTTTTTTCTTCTATCAGCTCCCTCTATACTGAACAGCTGATGCTTGCATTAAAGGAAGATCAAATAAAAGGCTTATTCAGCATTTATCAGATTTCCAGGAAGGAAAAAAAAAATGTCAGCTTTCACGTACGTATATATAGGTATATCCCTTTCTATGTCAGCTTATATCACCCTATGTGACATTTAATTCACCCTGTGTATTTAGTATTATAGTGAAGTGCCCTCCCATCGCTGGACACAGTGCACTCTTCTCACATAGGCATTTGTGCTGCATACATTAATTCACAAGATTGACCTAAGGAAATGAACCCAAGAACTGCACTAGGCTGTTTCTATGGTCTCTGGATTACTAAAAGAGATCCTAACATTGTTATTTTGTAATAAATGATAAATGTTCCTTTTCATAGCATTCAGCAGCAGCATTAGTGTTTTGGGAACTGAATTATAAGCTCTATCTCTTTTCCAACTTTTATATATATATGTTTTTCAAAACTGAGATGCGGGAAGGAAATGGCAGACCCAACAGTGAAATTATTTAAAGAACAAAACTTACTGTAGGGCATGTATATATGACTTGAGTATATATTATAGATCTTTATTTATTTTTTTATTTTATTTATTTATTCATGACAGACACAGAAAGAGAGAGAGGCAGAGACACAGGCAGAGGAAGAAGCAGGCTCCATGCAGGGAGCCTAATGTGGGACTTGATCCTGGGTCTCCAGGATCACACCCCAGGCTGAAGGTGGTGCTAAACTGCTGGGCCACCTGGGCTGCCCTAGATCTTTACTTATTAACAGCTTCAGGTGTGCTTAGAAAATAATTTTCAAGACCCACGACATCTAAAGATATCTAAGAAAAAAAATTAAGAAGGTAAAATTTTAAGCAAGAATGCAAATGCCATTTCTTTTATACTGAGACCTTTCATATATATTGTGATCTTACATAGGGACAGGGGCTACTTCCTTCTTTAAAATGTACCTGTAAAATCACAAATTTTACACTATACACAGAATTCTTTATGAGACAAAAGTCCTGGATTGGTTTCTGTTCAGATCCCACTATAATAAGAAAATAATAATGTAGAGGGCCCCAAGTGGGGAAAGAAGAGTATCTCTCTATCCCAGTTATAATGAATGATTACCTTAAAATAGCTTAAAACAGAATGTCTATGTGGAGAGGGTAAACATATCTTTTTTTATTTAATATGTAAAAAATACTTAAGATATAATTAGAGACTATTAGATAAAAACAGAAAATTTAGATAAAACTTTGAGATAATTACAAATGATTCCCTCTTGATTCCTCTATATATAGGACAAGATAATTGTATATAATAAAGACAATGCATAGTAAACTTTTGAAAAAAAAATAAGCAAAAGGTGAGGTAGAGGAAAGCATAAACCTTTCCATATTGAGAGTAAGAGGCCAGGGACGTATATTGATAAAGATGATGGGTTGAACACCGCATTAATTTTTGCTTTCCACTACAAAGAGAGAAAAGGATTTTCAAAAAGGCTTATACCTACAAGGATAAAGAAAACAAGGAAAAACAAAACAACAACTAACTTCCCGGAATCTGGAATGGTGACAGATCCATGTGACTGATTCAGCATATCCGAGACCTGAATCCTGAACTGGTAGTGGGAAAAGTTGAGTAGCACAATTTATACAACAGAATTGTGAAAAGATGTAAAGATTGGCAGCACTGGATGCTTTGTGAAGTGATAAAAGCAAAACAAAACAAAAGAAAAAACAAAAAAACAGAAAAAAGAAACCAGAATTGTATTAAAGTTTGTTGGAGTAGTAGTAGTAATGGAATCTCCCTCATCCCCCATGCAGTTCTTGAGAATGTTTGTGACACTGTTTATTCCAAAGAATGGTCCAGATTCAGTGAATTACTTGTGACTTGTCATCATCAGACTTCTATGTGTTAGCCCTCAGAAAGCCATCTCAGACAAGGTCTCAGCTCGACTCATGGTGGCCTACATCTAATGGCTAATCAATGCAGGATGATAAAAGCCTTGTTTGTTAAGCACAAATAGGACCAACTCTGAAGGACTGTTTTAGTTTCATAGATGTGGGGGTCAGTTGAGTCTGTCTATGGGACTATATCATATCTTGTCCCCTCCTATCTATAGATAACCGAACCCAAGGGTTTGCCTTAATACCCATCCTTTGCACTGATTCTCTCAGAGCCTCCTTTCTAGAAACTAGACCTGCAGCAATGACTCTTCCTACTCTCCAAAGAAGACTGATGACTTATTCTTACTCTGTAAAGCAAAGAACCTACTTATGAAGGGAAGTACTAGCGAGAGTTGAGGGAAGGAAGGAATTTTATGTCTAATAAAATTCAAATAACTGAATATTTATACATCAAGGCAGAAATACAAGCTTTCTTCTTTCAAAGATTGCCTTAAAAAAAAAAAAAAAGATTGCCTTTAGGTCCAATAAATCCTCCTCTGGAGAATCTGAAGAGCCTAAGAGATAAGACATAAATATATCTATATTAAGATGAAATGGCCCAAGCAGATCACCCTTACAACGAAGCCCAAAGGTGAGCCTGATGTTGGCAAAGAACTTATAATAAACTATTTTGTAGCTTTAGAAGAAAATCAGACATTAATAGGCATGCATTAGAAACCTTGTAACATAAAAAAAATCAATAAATAGAATAATCTTTTAAAAACTTGGAGAAATCAGAGATGATTAAAGGATTAAGAAAATAAAATCATTATTCTCAGAGAGAAAACAGAAGGTATTATACACATGAAATAAGAACAAGATACTATAAAAAAGAATGAAAGAATTCTAGGAAATTAAAAAAAACTCATTAGAAGATAAAGGAGAACTGAGACTACCTATTTGAAAATATGACACAAAGGCAAAGATATGGAGCATAAGATGGAAATTATGAGATATATGGAGGCTCACTCTAGAAGTTTCAGCATATAAATTCATGAAATTCTCCAAAAATATAATTGAGAAAAAAGAAGAAAAAAAAAAAAAGAAAGAAAATTATCAATAAAATATTCAAGAAAATCTTTTAGTTTCCAAATTAAAGGAGCCAAGAAAGTGCCAGCAAAATAGGTGAAGCAAAATGGAATTCTACAATGTCCTTGGAATGGGATGTAAAGAGTTTTTTTTTTTTTTTTTTTTAATCTCTCAGAGCGATCTTACAGGGTAGGAGATAGTGGAGCAATAGAACATGTTAATGTCAGTAAGATACAATCAACAAAATTCTGCTATACAAATGACTAATTGCCTCAATAAAACAATGTTATAAGGCTGGGCATAGTAGAATTGTTAGATATCAAAAAAAACAAGAGGCATAGGAACAAAATACAGCAAACGGATCATATGGACCTTCTTTGCTTAGATATTTATTCTCATCAGCCAACTGAAAACATCAAAAGAGAGAGAGAGAGAAACATAATCTAGTTATAAAATATATTAATTTTTAAGTTATTGGTTGTGTCACTGTCATTGTAGTTCTGGTTTAAAAAAATTAGCTCTTATTTGGTCTAGATACATACTGAATTATTTACAATCAACATTATGATTTCAGGAATTTTCTTTAAAATTCATCTGTGCTTTTTCTTCTCCCCTACAAGAAAAGTATGGAGTATGAGTAGATGACACAGTATTACAGAAAAGTTGTTGGATAGTGATGCTGGGTGATGGGCACAAGGAGATCAGGGCATTATCCTTTCCCCTTTTGTATATGTTTGATAATAGGCATTATTATAAAATAATTATAGAATATATAGTATATATTTTATATATAATATATACTTATAAAATATATTTTTTTCATTCTAAAGAGACACCCATCTAAATAATCAAGTGAAGAGATAAAATATGTAGACATTTTTAGAATTAAGAGCTCAAAAAATTTATCTCTCATATATACTTTCCTTGAAAGTTATTGGAGGAGATGGTGCTTCAAAATGAGAGAGAAAGAAGGGTAAAAAATACATGTGGTAGTGTAAAGGACATTGGAAAAACAACACCAAGAGATATAAAGAGAATATCTTAGAATTTCTGATTATATTTGTGCTTCTTGTGACTGATCAGATCAATAGAAAACACACACCTCTATTGTGTATGTGCACACACACCTCTATTTTTCCACTGACGTCTAGTTCCAGCTCACTCCCTACAGAACCAGATTACTTTAGGTAAGTTAAGACACAAACTTTCATCAGAGTTTACAGGAAACATACTTCATAGGATTTTAGTACTCATAGGTCCTAAAATATTAGATTAAAAAGAAAACTATTAGAATAATTAAGAAATTCAAGTCCATAAAGGTTAAACAAATTAGATAAAAATTTTGCATTAACAGGTACTAGAACTAGCTCAGAATGTAACCCTCAATTTATCAATTCTTTTTTTTTTTTCTTCTATTTATCAATTCCATCTAAACCTAGAGCTCTTTCTTTGCAATAGGAGCCCTGGGGTTTTCAAAATTTCTTTCTCCTTAAGACTGTGGCTTTCATCACATCTAATGTTTACAAGTATCTAATGTAAACATTGTTCTGCTTAAGCTTATATAATGTTGTGTTCACAATATAAGTATTTATTAATACTTCATGTTGGAAAACAGTGTTGTAGTATATTAGAGTGATGTATATAGAAATTTATTAAAGACAAAAATATGATTTTCTACTCTTCTAAGAAAGTAATGGAAAAATATTTTAAATATCGATTGGCATAAAAATGATGCTTGAAATAAGCAATTTACTTTAGAAATTCTCAAAATAGCTATATTTTATAGAATAAAAATCAACTTAATACCTTTAGTGTTTCATGTTACATTGGACCTGAACTTATTTTAGGCTACTATATTATGTAAGTTGTAGTTCACTTTTTAGTTTCTGATTTCTATTAGTGTGTAAAGGATTTTACATTTGCATTTAAATAGAAAGGAAATGTGATAAAGATTTCAATTAAAAGGCTGTCTATTTGGGTTAATTCATTTTTAATAGGAACAGTAAATATTTTTCAATTGTTTTAGCTCTTACCACAAGATCAGTTCATTGTTCTTTTTTTCTAGTTATGTCAGGTGATGCTCAATAAAGAACACTATGTCAGCCTCTTCTATTTAAGAAACATTTTTCATTTCTTCATTGATTTTTGAGAAGTCAAAGCAAATTTCTGAATAGGACTTGAGAAAACTGATGGCACCAGATCATGGCATGAGCACAAAAGATTCTTAACACATATAAAATATATGTTACTTATTAATATGTGTGTTCCAGCAAGTGCATACATAGACCTAAACACATATGGAGCAGATTTTTCATACTAAAGTCATTTGATGGAAAAAAAAAAAAAAGAAAGAAAAACTATCCCATCTTGAAAGTTTGGCTAAGTCTTCAGTCTCATCTAGTTTTTAGGGATAGCTATATAAAATGAATGACCATCATTAATTAGGTTCTGTGATGGCAATATTAATCTTAGTCTGAAGTCCCATAAACTTTTTTACTTCTGAAGCTAGTTCTTTGAAATTTGGTTACTTATCTGTTGACTTTAAGTGTGCCCTTAGATTCTAAATAAATTCAGTTAATTAGGTGGGATCTATTTGAAATATCATATCTTAAAAAATAATTTATACATTTTTATCATATTTCAAGAGGTTATTTTTTTCATTTTGTTTGTAGCTACAATTATCCAATTTGTAATGTTTCTTTACCAGTTTCTAAGAAAATAGCTCACTTTCTCCTTTGAGAACCCTAAAACTGCACTGGACATACATTTTGGAGGATTAGGGGAGAAATATAGACATTTAAATAATGAACTGAAGTGTTTATTAATGTATTCTGGCTTGCAGCTAACAGAACATCACACTATTAAGTAAATGGATTAAGTTTCCTGTAACGCCAGCTAGGAGATATCTCCACAGTTGTGTTTTTCATTCTCAGGTGTCTAGTTAAGAAACACACAGGGGTCCAATTCAACCTTTAAAAATGTTATCTTTTGACTAGAAAGATTACTGCTTTGAGATGCAATGAGATTTTCCACAGCAAACTTAGCAGAGGATTATGCGTTTCATTACTCTCTGAATGAAAAACGGAGTGAATAGATGCTGTAAATAGAGGATATTTCTAGAGAGAATTTCTGTAGAAATTATGAGTTATCTTTATCATTTTTACAAAATATTCATAAAGAAAGAAAATGGCAGTTGGATTAAAAAAAGATCCATATTATTTCGAGAAAATGGTCCTAACCTCCCAAAATAGGGGATTTCAAGTGTTAAAATAAATTCTATTTCACCTCAACTTATTTTCAGCTGTTTTATTCAATTTTTTTTTTATTATCATTAGAATCTATTTTCCCCACAGTATGAGTTTATTTTTTAGGCAGTCTCTAAATTGACTGTTTCATGGTTGATTTTTTTCCAGCCATATTTAACCACTGCTCACAGCCGAATTGATTAGAGTGAGTGTGGAGTAATTCAAACAGATAAGATGGCTGAGCTCACCAAACAAGCCATGTCATGGTCCAGTAATTGTGTTCCTATAACTACAACCTAATCCACTGCAGTAAGTTAGACATGTTGAGAACACAAACTGTAAGAGCTACTTATAATAAAGTTTACAGTTTTTATCCTAGATTTTTTAACTCTAATTTAGTGATGTGAGTCTTTAAGCAGACTTGACTGCAGAACTAGTAAGCTTTAAGAAACATAGAGATAATTTGAAATAGAAAAAGGATGAACATTAAATTCAGCATAAACAATTTCAAACATCTTTGTTCAGTACAGGTAAAAGAAGTATTCAACTGAAAAATTCCTAGGACTTTTCATAGTAAATTCCAATTAATGTTTGACCAGTGTCTGCAAAGTGGAAAAAAAAAAAAAAAGTAGTAATTGCTAGAAACTGCCAAGTTAAAAAAATAAGATAAAAAGCCTAAATCAAGTTATGTATTCCGTAATTTTGTTAGAACCTGAAAGTTTAAAAACTTGTATGTGTACATACACAGACACACACACAAGGTCATATGAGCAAAAGTATGCACTAAGTCTCTAATACTATTCAAAGTGTTTTCACAAATGTTTTACAAATAAACCTATGTTCACAATTTATCATAGACTTTATACAAAGCACAGATTTGAGTCACGTTGTATTTTCTACTCTGTGCAAGTGTAAAAAGCCTGTGACAACATGTCCAACATCTACCATTTTAATAAGTGCTGCTAGACACTTCAGATGAATAACCAGTAAACCATCAAGCAAATCTGAATTTTTTTGTGTGTGTGTGTGGTGAAAATCAGCAAGTTACTTGAATGAATGTATTTAAGTGTTTATTTTTATAATAGTTAAAAATGAAAAACTATTTATGTAGGTTCATAGTTATTATCTGAAACACTTTCTACTTACAAGTTTGACCTTATAATTTTTTTTAAATATTTTATTTATTTATTCATGAGAGACACACAGAGAGAGGCAGAGACATAGGCAGAGGGAGGAGAAGCAGGCTCCTGGCAGGGAGCCCAATGTGGGACTTGATCCTGGATCCCAGGATCACACCTTGAGCCTAAGGCAGAGCATCAACCACTGAACCACCCAGGCGTCCTTGACCTTATAATTTTAAAATTGTTTAAAAACTGCACATTAGGGATGCCTGGGTGGCTTAGTGGTTGAGGCTCTGCCTTTGACTCAAGGTGTGATCCTGGGATCCAGGATCAAGTCCCACATTGGGCTCCCTGCCAGGAGCCTGCTTCTCCTCCCTCTGCCTATGTCTCTGCCTCTCTCTCTCTCCCTCTCTCTCATAAATAAATAAATAAATCTTAAAAAAAAAACATGCACATTATATTTTTCTCAAAAGCAATCACAAATTTCCAAACTGCAGTAAAGCTACCTGAGTATTTCCTAGCAATCATTAGTTATTGAGTATAGCTAGGCCACTTTTAATCTATGTAGAGAAAAATAAAATTATTCTTCTATTTTAATGTTGAAACCATGAGTTGTACACATGAATCTACTGTTTAGGGATTCTCTTGGGTTTATCACTAATGCTTTTTTCCCCCACAGTTAGCATTACTTAAGCATCATATGTAGGACACAGCATTTTATAAAAGAGCTACTGCTGTTATATGGGTCAATGGTAAATGACTTGTGGCAAATTAGAGACCTCTTCAAGTTTAGTTTAGTTAGAAAATTTCATGTGCACTGATTACATTATTAAGCAAATAAATATGCAACCAGAATATCATTTTTATTTTCTCATCTCACTCTTTGCTTATACTAAAATTTAAGTCTTCTCGAAGAGAGTGGTATGGTATGATTTGGAATATTTTTAGGAATATTTTAGGAACACATTTTAAGAGGTTCTTTCCTCTGGAACTTGTGTTTCTCTTTACTAAGAATTACTTCCTCATTATGTACTCACATGAGAGTATATGTTATGTCTATGCAGATATACAAAAATATTCATTTGAAATAACTTCTCTTTTTGAGAAGCAACCATTCTAATGAGAGTTATAAACCATTATTTTTATGTTTTTTCTTGTTTTAATTTTTACTTACTACTAATTTTTTTCAGGCACAACTCTTCATGTTAAGCACCTATTAATGGAAAGCATGAAGAAAAAATATATCTTTTATTTCTTTTTATTTTATTTTTTTAAAGATTTTGTTTATTTATTCATGAGAAACAGAGAGACAGAGAGAGGCAGAGACATAGAGGGAGAAGCAGGCTCTATGCAGGGAGCCTGATGTGGGACTGGATCCCGGTACTCCAGGATCACGCCCTGAGCCAAAGGCAGATGCGCTTAACCACTGAGCCACCCAGGTGTCCCAAATATATTCCTTTTAGTAAACTTCTTTTGAAGTCTCTGAATGCCTGCATATTGAATAACATCTTTTTTTTTTTTTTTTTGTAATTTTTATTTATTTGTGATAGTCACACAGAGAGAGAGAGAATGAGGCAGAGACACAGGCAGAGGGAGAAGCAGGCTCCATGCACCGGGAGCCCGACGTGGGATTCGATCCCAGGACTCCAGGATCGCGCCCTGGGCCAAAGGCAGGCGCCAAACCGCTGCGCCACCCAGGGATCCCAATAACATCTTTTTTAGCTGATAGAAGACCTACAATGAAATACTGTCACTTTGGTAAAATGAGATCTTGGCAAACCTTGTTAAAACTTATAGGCTGGAAGGGAGAGGGAATAGAAAGTATTGGTAAAATCTAGTTCAAAATTTATAAGTAAATTTTAATGGCATACATACACACAAACACTGAAATTAAATTTGTGTTGAGACCAATAGGAAGACTTAATTGACCTAATCCTTAACATTGCTCATTTTGTGAAATTATTGATAAAAAGGCAATCTTATTAGAGTTTTATAGATTTCAAATGATCTATTTTGCAATTTAGAAATTATTACAAAGCCGGGATCCCTGGGTGGCGCAGCGGTTTGGCGCCTGCCTTTGGCCCAGGGCGCGATCCTGGAGACCCGGATCGAATCCCACATCGGGGTCCTGGTGCATGGAGCCTGCTTCTCCCTCTGCCTGTGTCTCTGCCTCTCTCTCTCTCTCTCTGTGACTATCATAAATAAATTAAAAAAAAAAAAGAAATTATTACAAAGCCATAAGATTGGTTTCATCTCCCCTTGATGCATGATGAAACTGAAGTTCAGAAATTTAATTGACATTCATACTCAAAGTTATGTCATTAATTAGTAGTGGATCCAAACTCAGGTTTTCCAACTCCCGGGTTGTTACTGCATTTGGAAATAAATATTATCTTATAAAATCCATTAAAATCTACAGTGTTTTCTTTGCATAAATATACATTTCTGAATATACATATATAGGTATTTAAATATAATATCAAAATCTATTAGTATATTCCATATTAATACATTAAAAAATTAAGAGTCTAAAATGGAGCAAGGGGTATAAAGAAAAAAAAAGAAAACTGAAGCCAAAATGATTCAGACCACTATGCTTATCATAACTTTGTTGTAATTTATGCTGTATTAAAAAGTTTCAAAGTTATCCAAACAGCCAGTATGATCCTGGTCTTTAGTGTTTCGGTGGGATCCTTCAGTAGAGTTCAGACAGCATTGGTCAGTCAAAAGTCATTTACCTTTGGCTTGTCCTAGTCAAATTCTGTCATAACAGATTTTTTTTTAATTTCTAAAAACATTAATGTACTTTGAAACTACAGATGCTTTTACAAATAAAAGACTATGTGGTGGTAAACATTTTTGCTGTTTTGAAAGTAAAGAATAAGCATATGTCTCTGGGACAGGCATACAAGTTATGAACAGTACTGTTGATCTACCTCATTCTTTCAGGGAATCTCAATATTATGAAGAAGTGTGAAAAAGTTATTTTTAATACTTATAAACACAGACAAAAAGGATGCAGTCAGTTGAAACTGATCAAAATTATGTTTGATTGTCATGTTCTTCAAAGCACAAAGTAGCACATTTTGTTTTAATTATTTTTTTTTCATTTTGTTTTAATTAAAAGCATTGTGTTTATTTCCATTAAATTCAAACATTAAAATTACGGAATCCTGCTAAATATTCAGAAGATACAGATTTAAAGCAATGGCTGACTTCAGCTTAGCAAGTAGTTTAACATTTATAACAACTACGAAAGTTGATGCTGAAACTTTCTTTTCAATATACTCAATTTACATGTGAAATTGACAACCAAGATAGAAAGATAGGTAAAATAAATTGAAGACTACTATGTTGAGTTTATATATAATAAAAAATAAGCATACAGAGATGATAGAAGCTAATGTGAGTTGAAATATGTCTTCTTTGTGTGTGAAAATAACTATACTTTATTCCCTGAAGATCTGTATGTTGACTAGGCTGCTCATGGAAATAAGGACCTTTTAGTATTTTACTATAAAAATTATGAATCCAGTTTCTTGTACCATATCATGTCTATGGCTCTCTATACATTATTTAAGAAAATAGTTCTCTACTAAAATGTAGATTGCTAAATGAAACAATAACAAAATATAGATCAGTTTTGTTAAGAAATGTTTTTAAATTTATTCTTACAAATATATACAGATTCACAAATATACAAAAGAATTCTGATAGATAATCGTCTGGAACTTTCCTGGTTTTCTATTCTAAAGGGTTCCATATTTTGAACATATATTACTCTAAGTAAAATAGGAGACTCTGCATCTCTAATATATGAATATTTATTCAATATTAATTGAATTATTAGTACACACAGTTGTATTAATAAGTAGTACAGAAAGAGAACTGAAATATGAAGAAATTGAAAAATCAGAAATAAAATTTCAATATTGCCATTCTGCTCCCTATGGATCACCTTGTACACCTATTGGGAAGTGTACAACCACTTGTTTGGGGGACTCTTGGTCTACAGTAAAAGCATGCCAGTCTCCTAATGTTGAAGTGTAATTCAATGGGAATATGGGTCAGGACCAAGGCAGTGTACTCTGGGGAATAATATTAAAATGCTGTCAGGGATCTAAAAGGACAGTTAACTCTCCCTTATTCTCTAAGATGGAAGTGTTACTGAATTGACTGGAGATGAATATAATGGATTCTCTAGTGTCTTATAAATGTGTAGCCTCCATATTCCATTTCAGTCTTCTCATTTTATTGTCAAGACTTCTGTCACTGGGCAGTGTACACCTCTGGAATGGTCATATTCCAGTCGTTAGCATAAAAAACAATAACAACAACCCTTGGGCCAACTTACTACAATATAAGAATAACTATATGAGTAGAAGAACTCTCTCAATAGGATATAAGAGCTGTCAGTTTAAAAGTAAACATTTTCCTTTTTTTTTTTAAGATTTTATTTATTTATTCATGAGAGACACACACAGAGAGAGAGAGAGAGAGAGAGAGAGAGAGAGACACAGGCAGAGGGAGAAGCAGGCTCCATGCAGGGAGCCCGATGTGGGACTCCATCCCGGGTCTCCAGGATCACACCCTGCTGAGCCACCAGGGCTGCCCAAAAGCAAATACTTTCAATTGCATATTCTAATTTACTTAGCTGAAAAACATTTTCCCCATTTGGTTGGATTTGTTTTGTAGTCCTAGCCAAGGTTGGAGTCCCTACTTGTTAGGGCACCCTTAGGGTAAATTCCTAGTTAAAATAAACATTATAAGATCATAAAGTCATCTCAGGTTTCTACTGAGGACCTGAGACCACATTTTGTATATGTCTCAAGCAGTGGTTTTGGAACTTTAATACACATATGATTCTGATTCAGTATTTTGCTTTTCTAACAATATCCCAGATGACATAAGTGCTTTTGGCCAATGAATCACAGTTTGAGCAGCAAGGTCCTAAGCAATGTTTACCAGCAGCTGTTACATCTATTCAGCAGAGGGCTATGTAGACAAGTGTACATGAAGTGGCATTTATTATCCAGTAAAGGTAGAAATGGTAGAATTTGCATAAGGATTAATGTCTCATCATAAAGTTAAGAAACTGATGAAGTATGAATCCCAGTCTCAATGAAGTCTTATTAGAAATTGATCAAATTAATAGCTATGGTTAGGATAAGGAAAATGAGATGATTTTAATGAGCACTCATCATAGTATAATATATCTGAGTTTTCAAAACTTCTTGTCTAATTTGAGTCATCAGAATAAAAAATGCTAGATCTTTTTTTTTTTTCAAAACAATGAGTACATAAGTTATAGAAAATGAGAAATTTTTGGAGATTTCTTATAGGTTTAGCTTCTGTAGCACTATTCTAGCAACTCATCAAATACTTTAAATATATTTGATTAATCATTCTACTAAAGTAATTACCTATATTGCCTAGATGTATTTTCACTTTGAGTTATATGAAGATCCCTACAGTTGTTAGGGAAGCATATGTATTTATAACTAGATCAACATTAAAAAATTGGGTATCATTTATTACCCACCATAGCAGATATTGGCAAATTATGATCCATGGGTCCACTCCATCCTGCAGCCTGAGCCTACTTTTATAAATACAATTTTATTCAAATATAACCATGCCCATTTGTTTACATTTTGTCTATAGCTGCTTTCCCACTAAAATGATAGAGTTACATAGTTGCAACAGAGATCATCTGGCCTGCAAAGTCTAAAATATTTATTATCTGGCCCTTTAAAAAAAGAAAAAGTTTGCTGATTTCTATTCCAAACTCATATAAAACTATAAAATAATAAAATTCACTCTCTATGAATTATTCTAAAACACAGTCTATGAGAAAATTCTACAGATAATAATCCAAATGTAATTATATATTTAGTGTGAGTTCTTATTCTAAGTGCCTATGCACATTTGGGTTCCTTGAGGAGTCTGAATTATATGCTGGTGTTGTATATTTCTGTTTAGTGAGGCCATGTTTGTACTTTTCCTCCTATGAGTCTGCTGAAAAGAAAATTAATAGTCTCAACCACCTGCACATTAAATAAGAGTTGAAGACTTTAAATACAAACAACTTGATTCAACTGGACTACCGTAGGTGTCACCTAACAGAAAATGTATTTTATGGTGATTTCTGCAGCATGTTACTGTTTCATCTGACAAAATAAATCCATTGATTGTAGTCTCAAATGGAATCTATGGGTTGAAACTTCGGTTGAGATAACAGAAGATAAAAGTCTTTGACCCCAATAGTTGCTTTGTTTTGGTCTGTGGTATAATTTGGGCAAAGCTAAAATGCCTACAGTCAAAAAATCCACAATGAGATCTAGACAACAGAGACCCCTTTAGCTGCTATACACTAACAGTACCACTTAGCACACATCAGGCATAGTGTGAAATTAGTCCATAAATTGCTATTATAGCAATATCATCTCCTCATATCTTCAATTTCCTTAGGTGTAAAAAGTCCAAACTATAACTTTGTGTACTAGAATTTTCCAGGAGGCTTTGAAATAATGTCCTAGACCCCTTTGTAACTAATTAAATCAGAAATTTGAAGTAGTTTTATAACCAATTAAATCAGAAAACTTGAGTAGTTTTAATGTGAGCTAGGGTTTAGAATTATTAGGCTAAATTATAAATAGTGTCCAATTTTTCACTGATGATGCCAAATATGCGATAACATCGCTCCTCTGATTTCTATCTGGCATGGTTAAGAGAAAATGATGCTGGAAATTCGTCAGAATAAAAGGCTCAGGGGTTGCCTACTGCCATTTGCCTTCACTGGTAACATAAATAGACAAGAGAGGAACACATACATTTATGGTTACAGCAAATAGAACAAGACTGAGGTTATATGAGCAATTTCACGGACATGTTTCTTAAGCAGAATGAGTGTGAGTTTTTGTTCTGTTTTGTTTCAACTCAACATTTCAACCAGTAGATTTTATTTAAAAAAATCAGATTTCCAATTTCTTTTAAATAATCTACTAACATCATATCTGAATTTCCACAAGACAAAAGTTGTCAAGATCTGAGTGACCAGCTATTCTTTTTAGATGAGACATAAGCTGCCCAAATCAACAATCTCCAACATTTTTTTTCATCCTTCTGACATCACAGAAGAGTGACAGTTGCCACTTATTGTTGTCCTTATTCTGCTGCTTTTCTTATACTATAGAAATATTATCTGTGCCAATGCTTTTTGTCAAAAAGGAAAGACAAAAGAAGATTCATAGACTCTAGATTCCAAGGAAATTGGAAAAAAACATATTTATTTGTGGCCCATCATATTTCTTTACATTACTTGCAAGTGTATGATAGCCATTTTAGTTTTTTACTCAATCTAGGCCAAAAACATATTCTTGTCCCAATATTTCTTTGCTCTGAGATTAAGAGTTTTTACTGATGACAAATTCAGAGTGGCTAATGCTTGCCAAATATTTAGGAGGGCTAACTCCAAGCTTTCTAAAGACTATGTGTGTGCATACACTTACTTGTGTGTTAAACATCTGAACCAAGGCTTAGATACTATGTCTTTACACAATCATCTCATTCAATCCTAAATATTAGGTTTAACCTTTTTAATAATGTGGAAACTGTTGGTCCAAAGAGAAGTAAGTAGCTCAAGGTCATATAGTTACTACTTCCTGTAATGTGTAGTATTGTTGTGTTTATGCCACTTCACATCCTCTTAGTCTGAACTGTGCTGTCTCCATAATTTGAGAGGCTAAGTTATTTCACCAAGTTCAAACAGATGCAATATTCTCAAAATTTATATGCTAAGACTTGGTATCAATATGTTAAAATTGGTATGTTAAAATCCTCCTCTTTACATTTAAGCATTCCACGTATTTACTATTTTCCAATATACTAGTTTCCTGGTTACCTTCGACGACTTGAGACTCATAATCTGGCTTTGAACCTCAATGGTACTGTCTCCTTCTTTTGAGACACCTAACAAATGCCATTACATTATCTTCATAATTACTTTGTCTTCCTTCATACAATTTTAAGAATAAATGCCTTGAGGACTTTTTAAGGATTATTTTTATGCCTGCATTTGTGTCTTCAAGAGTACTGAATTGAATTGAATATTGAATCTGCTCAAAGGTAGTGGTTAATGTAAAGGGAGTACATAAGCTCTCTGGAAGCTACTCAGTAGACTAAAAATGAAAAGCCTTGCAAATGATCAGGTGGTGAGAGGACTCTCATTCAAGCCCACAGGAATGAAGACCTTGTTTGTTTTGTTTGCTACATATCTTTCCTAATTAGAAATGAGGAAATCTGATTTACTTTAGGTACTATGGGTTGAGTGGCTTCTAGGAATAAGCTTCTAAGATTTGAGTTCAGTAGTGGATTAGGAAGAAAGGTCTGGCAATTGACACAGTTTCTCACAGAGTTCACCATGTCTGTTTTACAAGCAGGTAGTGGGTGTCTGCGAATTTTAAAATTCAGTTACATATCATTCTTGGATAGGTTTCTGAATAAACTCAGCCTGCTGTATTGTAAAGTATTTGTTACCATGTTCGTTGGCTTCAGTCTTCAAACAGCAAGAAAACAAATGAAAGTTTCTGGTTCAAGTCTTAAATTCCTGATATAATAGCAAAAGAGCCTGGACATTTATCTCAATGTAAGGGATAGATCTTACTCTGTAGTTATAGAAATAGCATCAAAATATTGCTTAACATTCCCCAAATGAATGAGACCATATAATGTTTGTCTTTCTCTGATTGACTTATTTCACTCAGCATAATACCCTCCAGTTCCATCCACGTCGAAAATAGTGAAAGGGAATAAAGGGGAAAGGAGAAAAAAATGAGTGGGAAATATCAGGGAGGGAGACAGAACATGAGAGACTCCTAACTCTGGGAAACGAACTAGGGCTGGTGGAAGGGAAGGTGGGCGGGGGGTGGGGGTGACTGGGTGACGGGCACTGAGGGTGACGGGCACTTGATGGGATAAGCACTGGGTATTATTCTATATGTTGGCAAATTGAACACCAATAAAAATAAATTTATTAAAAAAAAGAACGCAGCTAAAAAATAAATAAATGTTGCTTAACAGAACCTTAGCAAGAGTAAAGTGAAACAATTATTTACTAGAGGTTGGATTGAGAGAAGACATTATTTGAATTCTTCTCTCATCTCTAGGTCATAATCAGACTTGGAATTTTGGCTGCAGAATGCATATGGAGTACGGCTTTGTGCTACAATCTTCAGTGAGTTCCTGATACTTGTAATCTGTCCATGAGAATCTTTTCCTGATGGTCAGCATTAAAAATATCTCATAAAGTGAAATAGTTGCAAAGTTGTGTCACTATTATTTGACACACTCCTATACACTTGGTATTGTAGCCCATAGAAGTCTACCTTTCAGAGAGCATGCATTCAGAGTTTGCTTTTATAATGTGAGTTTAGATCCCTCAGGCACTCAGCATGTTGGCAATCCCCTATAAAACGATATCAGCAGGGGACAAAGTGAAGTAAAGCGGATTGTATCTGACAGAGCTCCTTAAATAAGTTGTTCAATTGACAGGGGAGGTAGGAAGCCTTCTCTGGGTGATTAATTTGAATGATCTAAACTAGTTGATGTGTACTTTTAAATGATTAGTTTCTTATTATTTTCCTAAAGAATAGTAAAAAATGCATTCCAGAGAAAAAGTATTGTGTAAAAGTTTAAACATTTAAAGTCCTATATTATAAAATAATTTACCTAAAGGTAGTTGTTCTCAAAATTAAGTCCACAGGAGAATATTTCAGGAATGCTTTTTCTATCATGTTGATTTCTTAGGTTCCAGTACGGAAAGTCTGTTTCTGGGCTGGAGCCTAGGAAACTAGATTTTTAACAAGCATTTCTGGTATTCATGATGCAGATAATTTAGGGTTTGGTGTTAATAAGAGGAAACTTCAAGAGAACATGTAAAGGTGGTCTCTAATTGAGACTTTCCTCTACTTACTTATACAGATTAACCTTTGGTCAGGAAGTTTAGGCAGATATTACTACAACTAAAGAACCAGAAGAATGTCAGCTAAGGTGCTTAGTGGAAAATTAAAGAACTAGAGCTCCCTGATTCGAAGGTGTCCTGGAAAGTAGCCTGGAAAGTGTTAAAGGAAAAATTACTAAAGTATTGGTCTGTACCTCTGTCTATATTTTGTTTAAGGCATTCTTTTTTCAAGTATAAAATTTTTCCTAGTCTCTTTAAGAATTAATCTGTTAAAGAGCTTTCTCAGTCACACTTTAGGAGTAATGTAAAATTAATATAAAAAACTGATTTGGACCTACTGAGAAATCATAGATACATGTTTGTCCTAAATATTGCATTTTTGATCCTCTGTAAGATTCTTAGGAATTTGTAGTGTTGTCACAGAAAATAGACTATGAATAAAGTGTAATAAAATGGTTTACTTTAATAAGAAACACTTTCCATATATTTGTCATATAGATTTCTAATTTTTTTACATTATATAAAGTATTGTACAGTATGTAAAGTCTTGAATTTCAATGACTAATGTTTCTGCCTCTGATTCCATTGACATTGTTTCTGTGTCACTCACTCTTATAACTTTCCTTTGTAATAGATGAACACATTACCTGTCTATTCTATATTAAACATGGGGTCCAAATGCTCAAAACTAACATCCCTTTGAGAAAATCACACCTTTTTATATATCCATTAATTATAGCTCTATTTCCAATGCTGAATGATATAAAGAGAGTAATATAAGCTCATATAATTTTAAAATAAGAAAAATTCAATGATTTGGAGAAAGAAAAAACAATGTGTTATATATTCAGTTTTTTTTCTTTTTGCTAATGCTATAATTAAGATCTAAAAAATATAAGAGAAGGGGAGGTTGAGCTATCAATTAAGTTAAAGGCTATGATAGCTTTTTTGATGTGTCAGGCTGGTAAGACTATAGTCTTTCAATCACATTATTTGTGTTTTGTTAGAAAAGGATTTTTTCAGATTCAATTAAAATTCTAAGCAGTTTACCTTTTGTAAGAGGAATTATTCTAGATAACCTGGTGGGCCTGCCTTATTCAGTTGTAAAGCCTTGAAAGCTTTCCCGAGGAAGAAGAAATTCCATCTGTGGATAATACCATTGGTCTGGAAAAAAAAAGAAAAGAAAAGAAAAACAAAAAACAAAAAACAAAAACATTGGTCTGCACTAATGGAATACGCTACTACTCATAACCTTCCCTCCTGACTACTGGCTTTTCTGATTTTGGATTTGTTTGGGCAGCCCCCATAATCACATAAGGCAGTTCCTTGCAATGAATCTTAATATTAATCTTGATAATAAATCAATATATTTTAACATAAATATCTCTGTCTCTAAGTATGTGTGCATGGGTGTGCAGGGCAGTATTGGTATCAGACTCCAGAAAAATTTCAGTATCATAAACGATATAAAGTAGCTTTATTTGTGAAAAACAGGTCAAGACTGATACCTTTAAATAGGACTACTTATGTGTATTTTGATTCCTCTGATAATTTACATTATTATTTTTCCAATTATGATAAGGCTAGGATAAACTATTTAGATAGTGTGTTGTTTAGATTCACTAAGCGAATAACTGAATAGAAACTTTAATTAGAAAAAAAAAAAAAAAGAAACTTTAATTAGGTATATTCCTTTTCCCTTAGAAAAAATAGAAAGTCCTATGATAGCCTGTTAAAATAGTATTATCAGCACTTATGGTAAGGTTCATCTATAGGAATTAATTTTTGTTTCTAATTGAACCATAATTAATAATACTACCTCTAAAATATATTATTGATTTCTTCAATGATAGATTATTGGTGATATTATTCAGTTTTTGAGAAAAATAAAACTATCACGGTTAAAATTGTTAAAGGGATGAACATGGCATTGCAGTGATTCTTGTACATATAAAATAACAACCTCAGTTACAGAGAATAACATGTTTTCTGTAAAGTATAATGTTGCTGATGGTCTGACATCACCGGAAGTACCTGATAATACTGTTTAACATAAAGCAATTTATCAGAAACATATCATTGCACTAATTAGACTAACTACATTTTTTTTCCCTCTTAAAACTCAATAAATACTTTTACTGTATAGGTCTCAGAAACCTGAGAAGTATCCTTTTAAGATATATCAATTTTTTTCTTGTTAAGGTCCTTCTAATTTTGTGTATTTGTAGAGAGGTAATATTGTTGCACAATGCGCACATTAGAAAAAGGAGAAAGTTTGCCGCTGAGAAACAGTTTTGTATCCTATTTTGATGATTTAAAAATAGTACCTAATATCTAAAATCTTATCGTTTTTAGCAATAATGTGCCCATCAAAGTGCAGATATCCCAAGAGGAATCAGACATGATGTTTTCCAACTGTAATGTGGCATACAAAATATTTTTATTACCATAATAATCATTGCAAATGAAAGTGTTGCTGCCATATAAGCTCAGCAAAAGAATCTTAACTTGCTGGATGCAACGTTGCTAGACAGTAACATTTCTTTAGTTATTTACTAAAACAATGTGGTATTTGCTTTGTAGCGAATACTTTCAGCTGTGTTTGGATAAATGCTTCATAACAAATCAAAAGCAGTCCAAATACTTATAGTTCTATAAAGTAAGGAAGTGCTTAAACACAGACATGCACACACACACACACACACACACACACAAAGCGGTAGAGCAATAAAGTATTGGAGCATGCATAAAGGACATGGGGACCAAGGACTGTTCTGAAAGAGCTCCCAATGGTTAAAGTTGGAATAATATGCGCAACAAATAAATATTTAAAGTATTAGATTATAACCCAAAGAATCAAATAAATACATAGGATATATTTAATGATTAATACATATCTGCTGGTCTGAACCCAAAGAATCAAATAAATGACATAAATTGGGAAGGAAGGAAGGAAAGAAGGACACATCTTTCCTACAGAAGAATTCCAAATGATAAATATAGAAAGGATAAAAAACAACAGAAAATCACCAATAGAAGAGCACAGTAATAGTTGCTGAAGACAAAATAAAGTAAATTTTAGGGTATATATGGGAAGACAAAATAGAAACTTTATTTTATTTTATTTTTTAAAGAAAAGGGTGAAATTTAATCTTTATTTACAGGACACTGTAAGATAGAAGATTCCACATAGAAATAAGCAATCCACTGAGAGGAGGAGCTTCATACAGTTTGTACAGTTCAGAACTGGTCAAGTATAGTTTCGTTGTAAAAAGTGCTACAATAACAAAACACATTTAAAAAGAGTTCTTAGTAGAGAAACAGTAAGACAAACTTCTACCAAACAGTACACAACAAACAACTTTCTGTCTCAGCTGTACAATCTAAAAGTTAAAGGTCCCAGGAGTGCCATCCTGAACTTGGAATGTATAGCCTTCAGAGGTAGTTTCAGGCACAACATTCTGATCTTCCTCTTCCTCTACAGAGAAATACTTCTCAATCAAGTTTAATGAAGCTTTGTACACAGACTCATTTTCATGGTTTTTTAGAGCTTCAATTTTGTCCAAACCCCCACATTCTTCAATCATTATACTAAGTTTCTCAGTTTCACCTAGTTTCTCAGCAGCCTGAAAGATGTTTGAAATGGCATCTAGAATAACCAGAATAATTTTGGTATCTTTTGCAGTTAAGAGGTTCTTCAATGGTTCTATTATGCCACAATGAACGAGGTATACAATCTGTTCAACTGTTCCACCACTTGTATAGTTGGTCACAGCCCATACAGCTTCCTTTTGTGTCTTAAAGTCTGCCTTAGAGAGAACGCCAACGAGGAATAGGACTAATCCATGATTCACAACTTGCTGTATCTGGTCCTGGCGACCAGCTGTGATGTTTGACATTGTCCATGTAGCTTCCTTCTGAATATTAGTTTTGGGGTTCGTTAGCAGGCTGGGAAAGACAGCAAGTGCTCCTACATCTATTACAACCTGAGTGTGTTCATCTGTCCCAGTGACAATATTTCCTATGGCTCTTAGTGCAGGAGTCACAATGGGTAATTCAGTAGCTCCTAGAAGCTTCACAAGTTGGGGCACAACTCCTGTTTTCACAACCATTTCAATCAGTTCATTTGGACCATCAGTAAGGTAGGAAATGGCCCAGCAGGTATCTGCTAATACTTCTGGATCATCATGATGCAGGAGACGAACTAAGGTAGGAAGAATCTGCTCAACAGCATCTAACGGGGGTGCTGGATTCTTGTTGAGACAAAGGTTTGAGAGTGTCCAAGTAAGGTTAGTAAGTAACCACATGCTAAAGATGACATATCAGGAACTGCAAGGAGAGCCAACAGTGGGTCAACTGCACCATACTTGATAACCAAGTCTCGAAAAACTGAACCATCACCTTCAATGTTTCCTAGAGCCCATACAGCTTGTTCACTGATGTGGGCATGGGAAGATGCCAACAGAGAAATGAATTCTGGGATAGCACCTCCATCGACCACAGCCTTGGTCTGTTCTGATGTCCCAGAAGCAATGTTAGTGAGGGCCCAAGCAGATTCAAACTGAATAGGACTACAATCAGTTCTGCCCAAGAAGGACACAAATTTTGGAATCAAACCAGCCCGGATTATGTTGTCTATGGGGGCCTGTTTTTCCCTAGAAAGTAGTTTCCTAGCAGCTTGAGTAGCCTGGAGCTGGCTTTCCAAATTGTTGCTCTTTATGCCTTTGACAATGTCATCAACAGACCAATTTACAGTGCCCTGGTTGTTGCGGTTTTCCTGCAGTGGAGAGGTAGCATCATCAGGAAATGAGCTTGCATTTCTCCTTTTCAGCATCTGGTCCTCCTTCTTCGCTTTCCTCAACGCCACATTAACTTCTATTCGGCGCCGCCTCATTCCCGTACTGTCTTTCCCCTTGTTCTTGAATCTGTTAAGGCGGGCAGCTGGTGACTTAGCATTCTCGTTGGTGGACGTGGTTATGAGACAAAGGGAGAGAAAGCTCCACGGCCGGCTCAGGCTTCCACGGGAGGCGGTGCGGGGCGCGCAGGCTGCGGGTCAGCTGCCCTCAAAACCTCCACCGCGGATCAGCCCAGAGACGGTGTGGCCCAAAATAGAAACTTTATAGGAAGGAGATTGTTATCTACTACCCGAGTCAAATGATCAAGCAGCATTTTCAGTAAGCCATCTTAAAACATGTATATGGCATGATGCAACGAGAAGAACACTTTGCCTTTATAAAAAAATTCCTACAAATTCATTAACTCCAGTTTAGGTATGGGAAAACATCAGATAGATCTCAGTTGAGGGAGATTCTATCATCCGATTACTCTTCAAAAGTGTCAAAGTCAAAAAGGGTTAGTATCCAAAGTATATAAAGAACGTATAAAACTCAACACCAAAAACTCCCACAAATAATCCAATTAAAAATGGGCAAACACATGAACAGAAACATTTTTCCAGTGAAGACATATGGATGGTCAACAGACATGGAAAGATTCAACATCACTAATTATCAGGGAAATACAAATCAAAACCACAAGGAGATAGCACCTCATACCTGATCAGAATGGCTAAAATAAAAAAACACAAGAAACAACAAGTGTTGGTGAGGATGTAGAGAAAAGGGAACCCTCTTTGTACTGCTTTTGGGCATGCAAAATGGTACAGCCACTGTGGAAAAAAGTATGGAGTTTTCTCAAAAAGTTAGAAATAGAACTACCTTATGATCCAGTAATTGCAGTACTGGGCATTTACTCAAAAAATACAAAAACACTAATTCAAAGGGATACATGCACCCCTATGTTTATAGAAACATTATTACAATAGTTTGGGCTATTTACAATAGCCCAATTATGGAAGCAGCCCAAGCATTCATGGTAGTAGAACAAAGAAATCAGATGTGGTGTGTGTGTGTGTGTGTGTGTGTGTGTATACCCACACATACACAAAATGTAACATTATTCAGCCATAAAAAAGAATGAAATCTTGCCATTTGCAACAACATGGATAGAGATAAGGAGCATAATGTTAAGCAAAATAAGTCAGAAAAACAAATACCACATGATTTCACGCATATGTAGAATTTAAGTAACTAACAAAAATAGGGATCCCTGGGTGGCGCAGCGGTTTGGCGCCTGCCTTTGGCCCAGGGCGCGATCCTGGAGACCCGGGATCGAATCCCACGTCGGGCTCCCGGTGCATGGAGCCTGCTTCTCCCTCTGCCTGTGTCTCTGCCTCTCTCTCTCTGTGTGACTATCATAAATAAAAAAAAAAAAAAAAAAAAAAAAAAAACTAACAAAAATAACTAGCAAAAGAAAAAAGAGAGAGACAAACCAAGAAACAGGCTCTTAACCACAGAGAACAATTTGACAGTTATCAAAGGGAAGGTTGGTGGGTGGATAGGCATTAAGGAGTGCACTTGCTGTGATGAGCACTGGGTGATGAATGGAGTTGTTGAATCACTGCATTGTGCACCTGAAACTAATATAACACTGTATGTTAAGTATACTAGAATATAAAATAAAATATAAAATTAAAAAAGAGGTACTCTATGATTATTAATCATGTTATTTCTATCTTCATTCCTAATTAATTTTCTTATTAATTATATCAGTATTATAAATGCTGAGGCATACCGGGTCACCTAGGTGGCTCAGTGGTTGAGCATCTGCCTTCAGCTCAGGGAGTGATCCTGGGGTCCTGGGATTGAGTCCTGCATCAGGCTCCCTAAGGGGAGCCTACTTCTCCCTCTGCCTCTCTCTCTGTGTTTCTCATGAATAAATAAATAAAATCTTTTTAAAAAATGCTAATGCATATTTAACATTCTGTACACTTACATATTGGATGATTCTGCATCAAAAAGGATTGAACTATGTGACATTGACACCTAACACTAGTGTAGTGATACAAACTATAAACCTAACAGTCTGCTTACCTTTTTTCATCCATCCATTCATGTAAGAATGTAGGAAACCAAGAAGAGCTGTCCAAGGGCTTCTTACATGCAGCAGCACTTGCTAGGAGGTATCAAAATCATGAAGAAATAATGAGTAGAAACTTCCAATTTCTGGTGAAAGACAAATTAGAGATTCAAGAAGATCAGAGATATAAAACAGCATAAGATCAAAGCGTTCCCTCCCTAAGTAGATCATAATAAAAATGCTGAGAAACAAAAATAAGGAAAAATTCTTAGAGGGACTCTTGGGTGGTTCAGCGATTAAGCATCTGCCTTTGGCTCAGAGCATGATCCTGGTCCTGGGATGGAGTCCCACATTAGATTCCCTACAAGGAGCCTACTTCTCCCTCTGTCTATGCCTCTGCCTCTCTCTCTGTCTTTCATGAATAAATAAATAAAATCTTTAAAAAAAAAGCATGTGGACTATTTTCCAGGATAGATGAAGTGTCAAGATATAAAACAAGCCTAAATTCATTTTAGGTGATTAAAAAAATCAACAAATATCAATAAGAAATATCAATAGAACAAAAAATTGGTTCTTTGAAAATGAGTAAAATTCAAATTTAGTTAGACTCTCTAGAAATATGTGTATGTGTTTACATGTGTGTGTATATATATTGTGTGTGTGTATATATATTTGTGTCTATAGACACAAATTAGCACTGGAATAGAAGTGTATAGGACATCATTACAGACACTGCAGAAATTAAAAGCATTATTAGAGAGTAGTACAAATATTTTTATGCCTAAAATTAGACACCTCAATTTAATGGACAAATACCTGGAAAAATAAAAATCCCTGAACTTGATTTAAGGAGAAGTAAAAACATCAATAGACTTACAAGTAAAGAAATTGGATTAGTAAATAAAATGCTTCCACAAAAAGCCCAGGTGTAAAATTTCACTAATGAGTTTAGTAAATATTAGCAAACTATACCAGAAAGATATAAAATCAATTATACATCATCACTAAGTGAATTTTTAAAATGGGCAAATAATTTGAATAGACATTTTATAAAATAAGATGTATGGCTGCTAAAAAGAACATGAAAGGATGCTCAACATCATTAATTATTAGGGAAATGCAAATTAAAATTACAATGAAATACCACTACACACCTTTTTAGAATAATTATAATATATAAACTGTCAATACCAGGTATTGTCAATGTAGTAGGGGAAGCAGTACCCTTATACATTGCTGGTGGGAATGTAAAGTGACACTGCCATTTTGGAAAAGAGGTTTTGTTTTGTTTTGTCTTGTTTTGTTTTTAAGGATGAATATTACTTACTCTGTGAACCCAGAACCCACTACTATGTATTTACCCAAGAGAACCAGAATCTTACATCCACACAAAGATTTGTCTGTATTTTCATAGCAACATTATTCAAAATAGCTGAAATTAGAATCTAGCCAATAGGATAATAACTGGTGAATGGATAAACAAATGAAGTATATAATGGGATGTTTTTCAGAAATAAAAAGGGACACATACCCTACACTATTCATAGCCTCAAAAATTTTATAGCAAGAGAAATAAACCAGAAGAAAAAATATAATTTATGAGTCCATTTATATGAAATTTCTAGTTGAAGCAAACCTTATAGGCATGAAGCAACCAGCATAACTGGGGTGGAGAACAGATTCTGGGACTAAGGGTAGAGCAGCAATTGACTGCCACTGAGTATGAGGAAACTTTTAGGAGCGATAAAAAAATGTACTGGAACTGTCTCTTGATGATCACTGAACAACTCTTTTTCATTGAACAGTACAGTAAAAATAGGTGAATTTTATGTTGGTATTTTATTCTTCAATAAAGCTGTTAACAAAAAAGTGCAAAATTAAATAAACATGTGAACTATATATATACATATAGATATGACAAACACATAATTAGTATTGAACATAATTCATCATTTGAGCAAAACAAATTAAAACCACAATAAGCAGCTATATTCATAATTGCCAAAACTTGGAAGCAACCAAGATATCCTTCAGTAAGTGAATAAATTGGTACATCCAGGCATATTATGGCATATTATGGCATATTATCCTGCACTTAAAAAATGAACTACCAAGCTATGAAAAGACATTGAGGAACCCTAAATGTTTATTACTAAGTGAAAGAAGCCAAACTGAAGAGGCTACAAATTGTAAGATTTTAACTTATACGACATTCAAGAAAAGGATGTGTCTATGTCTCTCCAAAGGTTTGGAAGCAATAAAAAAAAAAAAATCATTGATCGCTAGTGCTTGGGAGTGGGGTAGAGGGATGTATAGACGGAGCTTAGAGGAGTTGCAAGACAGTGAAAATATTTTGTCATGAGACCATAATGATAGGTACAGATCATTAGATGTTTGTCTAAACCCACAGAATGTACAATACCATGATAGATCTATAATGGAAATTACAGGCTTTGGGGAATAATGATGTGTCAAAACGTTCACCGATTATTACAAATGTACTGCTTTGTTGGGGAATGATCACAATGGGGGAGGCTCTGTGGAGGGGAGGGGAGGGAACATCTGGGAATAGTCTGGACTTCCTGCTCAATTTTGTTATAAATTCAAAACTCCTCTAAAAAATAAAGCCTATTTAAAAACCACAACGCGATACTATTTACACATATATTAGGAATCTAAAACTTAAAAGTATGATCATTTGAAGTGTTGATGCAGATATGGAGGCACTGGAATTCTCATGTGTATTCTGTGGGCAGAAATGTTCATTCATACAGATATTTGGAAAACAGGTTTGACAGTTTTTTAAAAAATTAAACAAGAACCTACCACTTGACCTAGACGTTCCATGTCTAGATATTTACCTAAGAGTAATGAAAGCAAATATCCATACAAAGAGTTTCTTACCAATGTCATAGTAGCCTTAATTTTCACAGCCAAATTTAGAAACAACTCAAATGTTCATCTTCTTCAGGTGAATGTATAAATAAATAATGTTATGTCTGTACAATGGGATACACTATTCAGCAACAGAGAAGAAAAAATATTAATACACACAATAGTATGAATTATACTTAATGAACAAAACAGAAAAATAAAGTACACACTATATGGTTGCATTTATATAAAATTCTAGAAAAAGCGAACTATGACAGAAAGTGTCATTAAAAAGTATCGTAAAGTGACAGAGTGATCAGTGGTTACCCACGATGGGGTTAGGCGTGGAGGGGTGAAGGAGAGGTATTACAAAGAGACATTACTAGGAGCATTAGAAATATTAATTACATTGATTGTGATAATATGATTTGTACATATATGAACACTTAAAAATTATATACTACAAATGGAGCTTATTGTCTATCAATCCCTAAAAAAGGTGTTAAAAAGACTGAAATGATCTATTTTTATACCGTTCAAGAAATCAGTCTTTACTGTTTTTATTCTCAATAGCTATGCAATATTAGTTTGCTAATGAAGTTTATAACACATTTTCTGACACCTAGTTCAGCAAGTCAAGCAGTTGAGAAGATAATCATGTTATTTCAGGTTAAGTAATGCAGAAATGGGGAAGGATGGATTCTGCTGTTTCTGTCCAAAAACTTTCAGAATACCATGTAATTTATTTATTTATTTTTAAAGATTTTATTTATTTATTTATTCATGAGAGGTAGAGAGAGAAGCAGGCTCCATGCAAGGAGCCCGATGTGGGACTCGATCCCAGGACTCCAGTATCATACCCTGGGCAGAAGGGAGGCACTGAATGGCTGAGCCACCCAAATTTGGCATCCCAAATACCAGCTAATTTAAAAGCAAAAGCTTTCAGTTATAGATGGTTGGTTGTTTCAGGGACTCTTAAATGCATGTTGGATTCATTGTTTTATTCAATTTTTCCCCCTGAAATTAGACCTCAAATAAAACACATTTTTGTCATTTTTGTCAGTTCTACGTGCTATTTATAGAAAGGCTAGTCTCTGTGTGGTTTATAATATGTGGAGGGCATCATGTTCAGAGAGAAATGGCATGGTAATGATTCCATTCCGGAGAGATATTCTGATAAAGCACAAGCTTAAACTTTGTAGGTTCTTTTGACCTTAATAATAATGGCTAACATTTAGTGAATGCTTAATATGTGCAATATATTATCTTATTAGATCTCCCCTACCACCTCTTGAGGTCTGTACTGTAAATACCCTCAATTTGTAGATGAGGACACAGAAATATAAAAGTTAAGCAGTTTGCTCAAGGGAACAAGTGAGGAGCAAAATTTCCAACTCAGATGTGTCTAAGTACAGAACTGAGCTCTACGTCCCTGTACTTTGTGTCTCCTTCTTAATCACAGAAAAATAAGCATTAGACCTAAAGATGAAAATTAATAAGTCATTATTTTAAAATTGTAGGTGTTCAATATGAAGATCATCTGGTCACCTGATTGATTTCATTCAATCACTTACGTATCCCTGTATACCTGTAAACCTGTATACCTGTATACCTGTATACCTGTAAACAAGGTATTATTTCATAGCTATATATTATGTGATTGATTCCATACAATTTTGGAGATGATAAAGTTGTACTCAAGGTCACCACAATATACAAAATTGTAACTCTTCATTCACTGCCTTCTTAGTTCTATGACAAAGGATGCTTTTATAATTTGAGCATAAAAAATAAGCAGCTGAGTAAAGAATCAGCTATCATTTTTTAAGGCAATAAGTAATAACTCTCAGAGGCCCACCACCTCAAAAGGGCAATTGCAACTTTTTTCATACATACCTAAGAACTTATTGTTCTTTCTGTATGTTTCTCCCACTTCACGTTTCTATCTCAGTGTATGGTTCTTCCTTCCTATGTCTCTAAGTCAGAAATGAGATACCGTTATTTAAAACAGCTCTGCTTGAGGAATTTTCTGGCTAGGAAAATTAAATCGAACCTTCTTGACTTTCCTCTTTAACTTTCTACTTGCTACCTTATTTACCACTGCCAGTACCTAAGTGAGTCCTGTCCACAGTGCTAGAGACATCCCAAGATGTCCTCATGATGCTGGTAATCTCCATATCTGGTCTGACCACTGCAAACTCCACTATGCTTACCTTCCATTCTGCATCAATCTCACAGGCAAGACCCCTAGTCTATCTACTATTATCATTCATTTTGCACAATACAAAGTTTTATGGTAATCTACATATTCCTCTTCCCTGTCTTTTGCCTAATTTCTACTTCCCTTCTGTTTGCTTGACCCTCTACTATATTTCTTATTTACTCTCACTCCCACTTTCCTTGATTCTAACATATGCAATAATTTCTTCTCTAAACATATTTTAACTCTGAATTTCCATAGATATAGACATTATTATAATCATATCAAATATGTGAAAAGATGTATTTAAAAAGAATCAGGTTGGGGTAATAATTCCCAAGCTGGGGGAATGTGTCTGTAGGCGCATGTACTTTCATATTATTTTGTTACCCAATATCCACAAAACATATAGTAATGGGCATAATATTATGCTAATTATGAGCTAGAATATATAGCTTATTTCATAGATTGTATGATGATGATATTTACAGTTCCAAAAGTGTATGTTCCATGAATAATTATTTATACTAGAATTCTTTTTAGTCTCAATGCCAGCAAGATCTACTCAAAACCCAAGTTTTAGTTTTTTATTTTATTTAAATTCAATTAATCAGCAATAGTGTACAATAACCAAACTATGGAAAGAGCTCAGATGTCCATATACAGATGAATGGATAAAGATTATATATATATAATCTTATAAAGATTATATATATATATGTGTGTGTGTATGTGTGTGTGTGTGTGTATCAGCAGCAGAGTATAAGGCTGCCCTTAGGTGGTGAAGCGGCCGACAGCACCAGGGGGAAGCCTGCTTGTCTGATCCGCTCCTCCAGGCTTGCCCCAAGCCCCAGGGATACCTGGCTGGGACCCAGCACCCGGAGCCCCAGGAGAGGGACAGACCCCATGTCCTCCGCCCACAGCTGGCACTGTCATCTTGAGCCCTGTGTTGTATGTATAATATAAAAATGTTTTCTTTAAAAAAATACATATATGTACACACATATATGTATACACACACACATATATACACACACACACAATGGAATACTACTCAGCCAACAAAAAAAGAAATATTGCCATTTGCAATAACATGGATGGAACTAGAGGATATCATGCTAAGTAAAATAAGTCAATCAGACAACGATTATCAGATGTGGAATTTAAGAAACAAAACTGAGGATCATAGGGGAAGAGAGGAAAAAGTAAAACAAGACAAAATCACGGAAGGAGACAAAACATAAGAGACTCATAATCATAGGGAACAAACTGTGGGTCGCTGGAGGAGAGGGGAGTGGGGGGAAGGAGTAACTGGGTGATGGACATTAAGGAGGGCACATGATAGAATGAGCACTGGGTATTATATAAGACTGATGAGTTACTGACCTCTACATCTGAAACCAAGTTTTAGTTCTTAATAAGCAGTTGAACCAAAACAAACTTAGTTAATTTTAGCTCAGATAGAGTAAAAAGCCTCAGACCTCTTTAGGCATCCCCTCAGGGGTTCAGTTGGTATTATAGGTTAGATAATCAGTCTTGGAGAAAGGATACCAGATCTGTAATCTTGATTCCATGCTCCCAAGTTCATGTGGTTTTATAAGACATTTAACTTCTCTTAGACTTTATTTCCTCATACCTAGAATGAGAGTGATGAAGATAGTGTATAGAACAGCAGTCTTCAGACTTTGGTATATAGAAAAGAAAAACAATCTAAAGTAAAAGGTACTTTACTGTTACTACTACTTTAACTTTTACTACTACTTTAACTTTTACTACTGTAAAAGTTACTAAGAACAAAAAGAAAACAAAAAGTAGATTCCTCCAGCCCAATCCTCAAAATCTCAGACATTTTGACTCAGTGGTCTTTGTTGAAACATTTTAGGTGACTCTGAGAGATAAAATTTGGACTTTGAAGAATACTTCATACTTTGTGAAGAGTTAATGAATGAATAAATAAATAAAATAACTTGGCACATAATAGGCACTTGCAAAGGAATTATACCAGCAGGTTGTAGATTATGTAATTTTTGGAAATATACAAAAATATTGAATCAAGGGAATCCAGAGAGTATGGTCCACAATATCTGTTCCTGGGGATTACACAATTTTAAAGATGCAGTTACGTCAAATAGGTAGTAGGCATTTAAAAAAAATTCCAAAATCTTAATTTCAAAGGTATTATAATACTTTATGTAGATCAATGCTACTCTGGTAATGACAAATCAGAAGCAATACAACAATAAGGACAGAATAAGATTTAGGAGTACTAAAGAAATAGAGAAAATCAACTAAGTCATAATTAATAGAGCCATATAAACTTAAATCATTCAGCCTTTGGCTTAAATGTAGTCAAATAAATATAACAATGAAAAATATGACACAATTATTCTAAAATTCCAAAAGAACCAAAATACAGATATTTCTAAAGATCAATAATTATGGATAAATTTTTACAAATGACAGAAATAAAGTTTATTGTTAAGAAGATACAGATACTTAGAGAAAGAACCTTCTTCATTGATAATAAAAGTCATGCATAATAATGAGTTAAAATACTTTAATGATTAATTTTATATCTGTTAATCTAATAAAAATCATTAACCTGGTTTGCGAGGCTATGTAGAGGCACATGCGTGTTAAATCTTGTTAGTGGTTTGTAAATTTGCTCAGTTATTCTGGAGACCAATCAAATAATATATGTCAAAGCTTATGGAATACTTATTGAAAAAAAGTCATTGAATGTTCTCAGGTCAGTATTTTGGAAATATATAGCAATTAAACAACTATCTTAAAATATGAATGCTTGTCATAAAAGTGCATAATATTAAAAAAAAAGAAAAGATCTTGGAAACTAGCCCTTTATCTGATAGGTCATTTGCAAATATCTTCTCCCATTCTGTAGGTTGTCTTTGAGTTTTGTTGACTGTATCCTTTGCTGTGCAAAAGCTTCTTATCTTGATGAAGTCCCAATAGTTCATTTTTGCTTTTGTTTCTTTTGCCTTCGTGGATGTATCTTGCAAGAAGTTACTATGGCCGAGTTCAAAAAGGGTGTTGCCTGTGTTCTTCTCTAGGATTTTTTTTTTTTTTAAAGATTTTATTTATTTATTCATGATAGTCACAAAGAGAGAGGCAGAGACACAGGCAGAGGGAGAAGCAGGCTCCATGCTGGGAGCCCGATGTGGGATTCGATCCCGGGTCTCCAGGATCGCGCCCCGGGCCAAAGGCAGGCGCCAAACCACTGCGCCACCCAGGGATCCCTTTTTTTTTTTTTTTTTTTTTTTTTTTAAAGATTTTACTTCTCTAGGATTTTGATGGAATCTTGTCTCACATTTAGATCTTTCATCCATTTTGAGTTTATCTTTGTGTATGGTGAAAGAGAGTGGTCTAGTTTCATTCTTCTGCATGTGGATGTCCAATTTTCCCAGCACCATTTATTGAAGAGACTGTCTTTCTTCCAATGGATAGTCTTTCCTCCTTTATCGAATATTAGTTGCCCATAAAGTTCAGGGTCTACTTCTGGATTCTCTATTCTGTTCCACTGATCTATGTGTCTGTTTTTGTGCCAGTACCACACTGTCTTGATGACCACAGCTTTGTAGTACAACCTGAAATCTGGCATTGTGATGCCCCCAGATATGGTTTTCTTTTTTAAAATTCCCCTGGCTTGGGATCCCTGGGTGGCGCAGCGGTTTAGCGCCTGCCTTTGGCCCAGGGCGCGATCCTGGAGACCCGGGATCGAATCCCACATCGGGCTCCCGGTGCATGGAGCCTGCTTCTCCTTCTGCCTGTGTCTCTGCCTCTCTCTCTCTCTCTGTGTGTGACTATCATAAATAAATAAAAAAAATAAATAAAAAAAAATAAAATTCCCCTGGCTATTCGGGGTCTTTTCTGATTCCACACAAATCTTAAAATTATTTGTTCTAACTCTCTGAAGAAAGTCCATGGTATTTTGATAGGGATTGCATTAAACGTGTATATTGCCCTGGGTAACATTGACATTTTCACTATATTAATTCTGCCAATCCATGAGCATGGAATATTTTTCCATCTCTTTGTGTCTTCCTCAATTTCTTTCAGAAGTGTTCTATAGACAAATACCCACCATTTGCTTCAACGTGGATGGAACTGGAGGGTATTATGCTGAGTGAAGTAAGCCAGTCGGAGAAGGACAAACATTATATGTTCTCATTCATTTGGGGAATATAAATAATAGTGAAAGGGAATATAAGGGAAGGGGGAAGAAATGTGTGGGAAATATCAGAAAGGGAGACAGAATGTAAAGACTGCTAACTCTGGGAAACAAACTAGGGGTGGTGGAAGGGGAGGAGGGCGGGGGGTGGGAGTGAATGGGTGACGGGCACTGGGGGTTATTCTGTATGTTAGTAAATTGAACACCAATAAAAAATAAATTAAAAATAAATAAATAAAAATAAAAAAAATATAAAAAAAAAGAAAAGAAAAAAGAAAAGAATGAAACCCTTGTAAGGGCCTACTTAATGAACAAGTGAAAAATCACAGAAGGTAAATGTTTATTTAAATGAATGAATGGAGTTGATGGAAGATAATATAGCTATTAGAAAAATTAAGTATATTCTTAGAAAAAATTCTTAAGAAAGAATAACTGGTATATTGATTTAATATGTCTAAAGTAACATCTATAACAAATATTTTAGATCACTAGTTATAAAGTCTATGCTTATTTCACCCTAAATATTTAAAATATTTGGCAAACACTTTAAAATGCTTTGGAATGATTCCCTTAAATTGTGTATAATGACATGTAAGATATTTCAGAAAAATGAGCTCTATTGGTAAAACATTACTTTGGAATTCTCAACTAGAAATTGCTAATTAAGATTGGATTGTATGTTTCCTGGCTAAGCTTATCCTTCCTAGGATTAAAGTGAGATTTAGGGCTAAGCAATTGATTGCTTCAAGTGATTTATTAATTTTGGTGAAGCAATTAGCTTGTTGATTGTTTTCACTAAATCAATTAAATGTTGGAAAAATTAACCAAATTCATTGTTTGCTGACATTGCCTTACTCATTTCCACTTTCTTCCTTATTTTTTTCCAGGTGGAAATTGGATCTTAAACACAGAAATCATGTGAGGATATGTAAAGTGGGAAAGAAAAGGCTCTTTTAGTTCAGGTGCTATTTTTTGTTACATACATTCAGACCATGAGATGTAATGGATTGATGATGAGTAATAATAATAATAATAATAATAATAATAATAATAATAAATTACAAATACTTAAAAATCTTCATCATAGTTTTTCTATGACAAAAATTTGGTACTTTATACTTAGCTGAAAAAGCAGCATGACTTCAGGGAAAAGAATAACCAATTCTTAGGAGATATTGTAACTGTGACATGACACACCAGAGTCTCTAATTATTCCGTTCACAATATGAAATGCAGTTTTATTCATGATAGCAAATAACAATTTAGCAAAGAATGATCCAATTAGGCAGCCTGGGTGGCTCAGCGGTTTAGCGCCGCCTTCAGCCCAGGGTGTGATCCTGGAGACCTGGGATCGAGTCCCACGTGGGGCTCCCAGCATGGAGCCTGCTTCTCCCTCTGCCTGTGTCTCTGCCTCTTCCTCTCTATATGTCTCTCATGAATAAATAAATAAAATATTCTAGAATGATCCAATTATTGATATCTGAGCATTAGAAATCATCCTATTTTGATGCCATACATTTTATCTAAAAAAAAAAAAAATCCATGTTGAAGTAGAAAATATGTCTAGAACAAAATCTTCTACAAAACTATCCGTGTACTAAACTCTCCTACTATAGTTGTAACATCCTTTTTTGTTCTCAATATTAAAATATATAGGAGAATAGGAATTACCAAAGCAAAGAAAATATCTAACTCCATGTATCTCTGTAAAAATTTTCCCTTTTGAGAGTAGTTAGACTTTTCAAATGGCATTGGTTCTATTAACATTGGATGGATGTTGGTGTAAAAACCCAGGGGCCAGAGCTATAGTGACAAATTTCCTAAGGCTATTTATGATATGATTCCCATCATGTGTCCCCCCAAATTATCAATGATATCTAATAAATTCAAGAATTCCACTGATGACAGGATGCCTTGGTGGCTCAGCGGTTGAGAGTCTGCCTTTGGCTCAGGGTGTGATCCCAGAGGGATCGAGTCCCACATAAGGTTCCCTGCATGGAGCCTGCTTCTCCCTCTGCCTGTGTCTCTGCCTCTCTCTCTCTCTCTTTTTCTCTATGTTTCTCATGAATAAATAAAATCTTAAAGAAAAAAAGAATCCCACCGATTTCAAGGTATGAATTGCGCATTTTCCCCTCTTCAGTTCTTTTTTCAAAATTTATTTATTTGAGAGAGACAGTGAGAGAGCACCAACATGGGGGAGAGGCAGAGGAAGAAGTAGACCTCCGTTGCATGGGGAGCCCCACATTGGCTGGATCCCAGGGCCCTGGGATCATGACCTGAGTTGAAGGCAGATGCTCAACCACTGAGCCACCCAGGTACTCCTGGTAGGGGAAATTTTCAGCAGCTTTTGCACAAACCACTAAACCCTTTCACTTCAGTTGAGAACAATTTTGACAACCCTGATGCTTAAGAGCCTAAACAAAAATAATTCCTACCACATTACCCCAATAATAACTGATATCTTTTGATAGGACAGATTCTCTGTAATTCTCAAGAATTTTATGATTTTTGAGTCAAAATAGGAATCAATAAAGAAGACCTGTGCTATATTGTAACTAGAAGAGAGAATATGAAAATATTCAGTCTTGATCTGTTTGATCAGATCTGTAAGGGAAAAATATAGTGGGGAAAATCACTATGCCCTTTCATATTATTATTGATCTCTGATGTGTTTTGAAAAACAGACTTAGTACCGGTTTCAAAGAATCAACTACTTAGAGCTGGGAGTGGGGAGGGAGGCAGTGGTGATAAAGGAGAATAACACTACATTAGTTCCATTTGAGAATGAAGTAACTGGAATTTCAGGTGTGTCCTCTTTTGTGAGAAGTAGCTTCCAAAAACCTTTAGGTAAAAATTTTGTAGATACCTCTCATGTGATATTTGTATTTTATTGGCTTAAATAGATACATCCCTAATAGCTGCTGATATACTTTTTGATGACATGCATTTCATTAGCACACATTTGCAAAATCATTCCACATGAATGTCATAAATATTTTGTATGCATAGGGAATTCAGAGCACTCTGTAGTGACCCTGGTGTTCACCGATTGGAATTCATTACTCCAGATCTTCAGCAAGGAAAGATTTTGCTAAATAAAACTAATTTGAAGTGCCATTCAAAACAAGTTGAGGAGGCATTAAAAAAAAAAAAATGTTTGGTCAGCCCCGGTGGCACAACGGTTTGGAGCCGCCTGCAGCCTGGGGTGTGATCCTGGTGACCCGGGATCGAGTCCTACATTGGGCTCCCTGCGTGGAGCCTGTTTTGTCTGTGTCTCTGACTCTCTCTCTCTGTTTCTATGAATAAATAAATAAAATCTTTAAAAAAAATGTTTGCTTAGCACAAATGAAATAAACTAGAAGACCTTATTAAACAATGAATAGGGGGTGTTAGGAAAGGGGGAAATAGGGGATGTAAGGAATTAGAAGTCTAGAGAGAGGTGCAGTGCTCTATATCTTGAATGGATGGAAGAGTGAGAGTCTGGGGGATAATTGAGAAGTGGATGCACAAATATAGGAAGGTTAAATACTGTAACACGGGTGCATTCCTTACAAAATCCTTACAAAATTGTAAGGAATGGCTAAGTTAAGATTTTGAACTGAAATAATATAGATAATTTTATAAATTCTCTACTTACATCCTTCTAAAATCTTCATTGTATTGATTATAGATTCTTTGCACAAAGACGATTTTCTAATATAAACATCTTGATTTGGCGAGAGCAAAAATAAGCTTTCTCTGGGCACAGTCTAAAAATGATCTCAGACATGACTGAATAGAGGCATTTCCATATTCTTCCACTCAGTTCTGAGAGTGGAGACAGGCGTTGATATTCATAAATAGCACTGTAACCTGTCACTGATAATTCTCATGGATCTTTTTGCTCTTTTATCAATGGGATGAGTCAAGTGAGAGCAAACATTTCAAAGCCTTAGAAAGTCCAAATGAAAGTAAAGGGCTTCATCTCTTTAAGACCATTGTATGAAAATTCAACACTTTTATGCCAATAAAGGTAAATAAAATAGAATGTAACATAGTCAAATTTATGAGTTTTAATTTAAGGTTAAGCCTCTGTTGCAATATATAATAATGTGTGAATTATATCCGATACAAATAAAAAATACATCTATGTATATGTACATAAATATCTATTATTACCTAAATAAAAGTACATTATTTCACACACACTGCCCTTACTATGGGTAGACATGCATCTTTTTTATTGTAATCTCAAGTTTTTAAGAGAAAAAAAATGCTACTTAAAATGGAGAAAGAGCAATTTTTTTAATACATGAAGTACTGCATTAGACTGTAAGTTATGACATTCATTCAAAGAAACTTTAGTGTGTTTCAAGTGAAGTTAATTAAAAGGATAAACAGAAAGGCTTATATTTACCAGGATGATTTTACCTCACTAGAAATGTGGATAGATTCTAAAGGTAAATAAAAAGAGGATTTTAGACTGAGAACCATTTACAAGTATAGTCTGGAGAATATTAGAAGAATCCTTAAAGTCTTATTTTAATAGTCCTAATGGAAATCATTTGCAAAAGAACAAAATAACTTGCTCTTTTCATGGTGTACTATTGTCACTTGGTCAATGGTTCTCCAGGGAATGTACATGGGAAGAGGACAGCTTTCAACCATAGTTGCTCAACTCACACCTTAGAAACACTGATTCAAAGGGCTTGGAATAAGAAAGGAAGTGACTGGGAGATGCATAAGGAAACACTAGTTTAGGCTTGTAAGGTGTTTTCAAATGTTACTTCTCCTCCAAATTGAGGGTCTTTGATTTGACAAGGTCTCAAGCAATAGTCCTCAAGAGAATGAGCTAAATCTTTAATCAGAATTAAAAGTCAGTGACCGTTAAAAAATAAATGTTAAAGTTTTGTTCTGTTTTGGTTCTAAAACACCTAACAACATAGAATGCTGAACTTAAAAGAGAAAGACCTTTTTTTTTCTCCAAATTATTAATTAGTATAACATAATATGATAGAGTATTGTGTCAGTAAATAAGATTTACACAGTGATTTTCAGTTGTCAAAACAAAAGCTTTTACATGCTTATTAGTTTGTAGTCACCATCATACAAAGTGTGTTCAAACTGTAAGACCAAATCATTTAGAGAGACTCTCATATACTCTAAATTTATAAGTATTATATACAAAGATTTGTCTTTTGAAATATCAGATTTTCACTTAAAAACTTCAGTACTTCTAGAAAATATCAATAGCCTTTTAAACTTATCATTAAAAAAAATTTCCTTATAATAAAGCTAATTTGGCCCAACAAAGAGTGCCCAACTGCCATGAGAAGTTTGGTATCACTCTATTGATCACTCACACATTTATATATAATTTTTCAAGTACCTGTTATGAGCCTATTTAGCCTACAAGGCTAAATATCTAAGATAAAATAATTACAAAGGCACAGTTTATACTCCAAAGAACTCACATAATAGAAGAAAATATAGAGAAGCAAATAGATAACCTTATATACGGCAAATGAATAAGTGCTGTCACATAGATAAGTAAAGGGTACTTATGGGGGAACACAGAAAAAGCACTGTGAAGACAAGCTTACATGGGGACGGAAGTCTTCTCCAAAGGAAAATACATTTGAACTGAGATCTGAAGAATGAATAGGATAAAGCAGAAGAGAGAAAAACAGGAGGAGTAAAAATATGAGGAAAGAAGGAAAATATAAATTGTTTTTGAAAGAATTCAAGTTGTTTATGAGACCAGAAGACTAATAAGTTAAGAATGCTAGAAAGTCAACTGCAGAGGTGGGATGAGGCCCTGCTGTAAGATTACTGGTAGGCAAAATGAAGAGTTTGCACTTAACTAAAAAAAAAAAAAAAAAAAAGTATCACTGAAGGTTGCTGTGATAGACTGGATTCCCAGTATGATTGATAATATTTCAATCTACAAATCTGGGGTGAGGGGCACAATCAACCCACAATAGACGAACATGTTAATATTTCAATCTATAAATCTGGGGTGAGGGGCACAATCAACCCACAATAGAGGAACATGATCATCCACAATCTTCTTTACTCAAGTGTTCTTTTCACTGAGTGTCCTAGGTTGACAACTTGAAAGCCTCTTGTGTACCTTTGTGATCTGCAAAATTCATAGTACCACATTATAAACTTCTCTTTTACTAGAGGTTATGTGCTTTTACTCTATACTAAAATAGTCTATATCGCTTTCCGTGCTTATTCTTTCTGCAAAACTCTGTAGCATTATGTAACTTACTAAATATATTATGCACTTTCATTAAAGAACTTGAATACACGTAGTGGTAAATGTGTGATACAGGCAAAAATTTCCCTGAATGCTCACTCAGTGTTTATAATGACCCTTTATTCATCATATGAACAGTCCTTTTTATAATCAGTGAAGAATATGTATATATTTCATCAGCAGCAGGGTTTGACAAAGAACCAAGAAATCAGGGTGAGAGTCTTTCAGTATGAGCTCTATTTCCTCATTTTTCCTGTGCATAATCAATTTTTAAAACTTTTAGTAACTGTACTTTTCTAACTATAAATTTATTAATACTGATTGTATTTCATAGGAAAATGTAAAATATACAAAGAAAACAATCCAGTGCCTCTAGTCAAGAAAACACTAAAGAAGAACACATTTGTTTATTTCCAGTCTTCTAGTCTTCCTGCTTCTCTTTCTCCTCACCCTCTTTCTTATTACCACACCCTTCCCACACAATTGCATATTATTTATATCCATTGTTTCCTCCATATACTATTCATCACGAGCATTTCCTAGATGGAAAGTGAATTATTGGAATTAGGGTTTGGCTGAGAGTAACAACAGCAACAGCAACAAAAAAGTCTATCCCATTAAATTCAAAATGTTTTCCTAAGTGGAAGAAGTTAGTTTACAAGCTGTATATGATTTTTCCTAGTGTCAGAGACTAGGATCCTTCTACTTGTTCTCCATAGAAAGCTTCCATTGCCAAGGTTATCACATAGTCCTAGATGGCTCTATATCTCTAACTAGTAATGTTTGTTAATATGAGAGTTGTTGGGGCAGCCTAGATGGCTCAGCGGTTTAGCGCCCCCTTCAGCCCAGGGCGTGATCCTGGAAACATGGGATCGAATCCCACGTCCGGCTCCCTGCATGGAGCCTGCTTCTCCCTCTGCTTGTGTCTCTGCCTCTCTCTCTCTCTCTTTGTGTTTCTCATGAACAAATAAAATGTTAAAAAAAAAAAAATATGAGAGTTGTCTTCCTTAACAACGTATAAAATTTCACTCACTCTTTTCCATCTAAAAGTCAACACTCGTGGTCACTTAAAAATCTTGCCTACAGGGACGCCTGAGTGGCTCAGCGGTTGAGCTCCTGCCTTCGGCCCAGGGGGTGATCCTGGCGTCCTGGAATCGAGTCCCGCATCAGGCTCCCTGCATGGAGCCTGCTTTTCTCTCTCTGCCTATGTCTCTCTCTCTCTCTCTCTCTCTCTGTCTCTCATGAATAAATAAATAAAATCTTAAAAAAAAAAAAAATTTGCCTAGATGCTAGCACTTTGTGACTTACTTTATAAACAACCATTTATACACAGCACGATACCATCCTATATTGGGTATCAATAACTTCAACTGTAGGAATATTCTTCCATTAGTAAATTTATGCTAATTACTGTGAAAGAAATATTCAAAAATTTTCCATATTTAGAACATATACTCTTTAATTAGAGTTTAGACACCAGAACCTGTATCCATCTAAAATGTATTTTCACTGAAATACAATAAACAACTTTACAAGGCACAATATTTGAAGGACAATGGCAAAATAGAGAACTTTATTAAGGCAATGGGCCTTTTAGTTAGTCTGATACAAACGCTGTCAAACTTTCACTTTCTCAGTGTTGAAGAACATGATATTACAAACACTGATTTTGGAAATGGCTAAAATCTTTAGTTGTATTATTTCTCAGGGGAAAACAGTAGCTCAAACTAACCATATCATTTGCTATAAACAATGTCTATATCCATGGCTAGTCACATAACTAGTGTCCATAGAGCAATATGGGGATAAGAATGATGAATTGGCGTTCAACAAAATTGCTTTAAAAGTGGATACTACACATTCAAATATTTTTCTTTCAAGTTTCTTCATAGCACTAATTTATGTGCTAAAAAATAAAACACTGTAATAGCATATCACTACTATTTTCTGCCTTATTAGACAAGATGAATTGTGTAATCTTCTTTCATAGCACACAGTGAGGTAGAGCGTCATTTAATTACCTGTGAATCAAAGCAATTTAGGTAACTCTTTCTGATCATTATTACAAAGACTCAAGGAACCAAAATGCTCAATAATCAATAACAACATCAACCTCAAAACAAATTTAAGCCCTTGCAATTTTCCTAGAATTGGAAGGTTCACTGTTAGACCAAGTAGGATTCCACTGACTCCAGAATTCCTCAATGTCCTCTCCTCTGACATGGTTCATCACTGCTTTAGGTGGTGCTTTGTGCCTGTTTCTATTCTTAACACTTATCACACTTACTATTTCTTTTTTTCCTTATGTAGTATATTCTAGTAAGCAACCTTTAAAGGCACCAGAGTGTATGTGTATACTCAATACCTAGAACTATATCTGCTAATTTGGGGCACCAAATATATAATTTATTGAAAAAAAAGTTAAAAAATATTTACAACACTTTTTACAGACCTCCCTTTAGAGCATACTTAAGCTACAGGTGTTTCTTAATGACACAGTGACAAAGGATAACTCTATTTCTTTAGATAGTGTGCAAATTTCATTCCATGGGTTCTAGCTGTGAGAAATAATAATAGGTTCTTCCTCCAAACAGGAAACACAAAACCCACTATGTTAACAATAAAAAGTCCTATAAAAAATAAAAACATTGAGTAAAGGCTATTCTGTTGATAGTCACATAACTAACATACTGAAGTGTTCAGTGGTGCTACACTTAAGACATAGTTTTATCTTATTTAACTAATTTTCTTGTTTATTCGTTTATTTAAATAAAAATTCTTGGGCACCTGGGTGGCTCAGTGGTTGAGCATGTCCCATTAGCTCAGGTCAAGATCTAGGGGTACTGGGATTGAGTCCACATCAGGTTCCCCACAGGGAGCCTGTTTCTCTCTCTGCCTATGTCTCTGCCTCTCTGTGTCTCTCATGAATAAATAAAATAATAAATAAATAAAATCGTAAATCAATCAATCAAACTGCTTTCACACAGAGTCACCTTTTTGTTTTGGAAGACATCATTTTGGGAAATTATAAGTAACAAGTATTACTAGGGAGCCTTGTGCTTTTTACTAGCTGTGCCATTGTGTTTGTGAGGCATTTGCAAAGTGCATGACAGTGATGCTGAGTTTTTATAATTTTAAATTTCATTTTCAGCAAGTTTTTTGTACATTTCTTTTCAATAACTGCCAAATTTGTCAGCATTGCATGTAAGTAATTGTGTTAATTATTTAATACTTGTGTTAATTATACATCATAATGTGTGTAACAATTTGCTTTTTTTTTTTTAAAGATTTTATTTATTCATGAGTCACAGAGAGAGAGGCAGAGACATAGGCAGAGGGAGAAGCAGGGTGCCCATGGGGAACTTGATGTGGGACTCAATCCCAGGACCCCAGGATCATAACCTGAGCCAAAGGCAGACACTCAACCATTGAGCCACCCAGATGCCCTTTCCTGTTTATTCTGATAAGCATTTATCAACAACTACTCTATGCCAGGCTATACAGATAAATCACCTTACCCTCAGTAACACAATACAAAAGTTACACAAACAGAAACAAACTGAGGTAGAGAAATGCATGGCTTCAGCACGACTAATTATTTGAACATGCACAATATTTGAAAGGCAAAGCTTATTTTTTTTTTTTTGGCAATAGCTTATTCTTATGCCCTGAGTTCAAATTCACATTTAAGAATCAATTGTTCACTGAACTATAGTCTAGTCCTTTAGAATCAATTTCTTGTAGTTATCTTGAAACAGTCTAATTTGATAAATTTTAAGCTACTGGGAGGTGTCCTGATAACTTTAAGTTAAGTCAGTTGTGTAAAATTTTAAGAAATACACAATCTCTAAAAATATACCCATATGTACAAATCCTATTGGGTTGCAAACCTCAAAAAGCTTTACTTAAGGGATGTTTTATCATTTTTATTTTCAGAGGGAAATAAAGTTCTAAAAGGCCAAATAATTTATCTGTGAATATCAGCTGATAAATGAAGAAGTGAGAATTGAAACTCAAGACCTTGAAGCCTTTGTCTAATTATTCTTTTCCCCAGACCACAGCTGCCTTTTCCCTTGCATGCCTGACATTAAACTTTTATGGGTTTTTTTTGTTAGAAGAATTTTTTTTTTGCAGTGCTTTCTCAAGTTAATTAAATAAACAACAATTTAGATTAACTTTATTATTAAAACTAGATATATCAAGTGCCCCCCTCAGTGCCCGTCACCAAAAAAAAAAAAAAAAAAAAAAAAAAAACTAGATATAAAAATTATTTGGTAGAGAAAATGCTTAAGGAATTAAATGCCTTTAGAATTCATTAATTTCAACTATACAGTTCCCACAGCATTTTATTTGTGAGGGCATCATTTTGTTTGTTATTTCTGGAGTATTTATAGAATAATACTTCAGCCAACACTTGCTCCTAGGATGCTTAGGTAATGGTTCTAGATGAATAGACGGCACAGATTATTATCAATCTGTTAGCATTGGCTAGTAAGGTTTAGCACTTTTGCCACTGAATCAGGCAATATCTGAAGACTTTCTTGGATTTTCTCCAAGTACCCTTAACTAAGACCTCCAAAGACAAAGATGACCATATCAATTTTAGATCATCTATTGGCCTTATATGACTTTTCACCTTTCACTATCTTTCTGATATGATAGAACTAAAATAAGGTTGACTTTTGTTATGAGATCTATGTTATACAGAGTCTTCAAGAAAGTTTATAGATTAATGTTCTTTTCATATTGCTATATGTTAAAGGCCATAAGATACAGAGTGAAATCATGGTTCTACCACCATAAGATACATGAAGTTGTGAATATTCTTTAGCTTCAATTAATTTTTTTTAAAAATCTGTATAAAGATAAAATCTTTCTAATCTGTATAATAAAGATTCAATGCTTATTTAAATGGGTTGCAGTGAGGAAAGAAACAAGTGCAATCGTAGTTTTAGTCTTTATATGCAGGTATTGTCGTGGCTGGCATTTAATAAATAATAAATAAAATTCAGTTTCCATGAGTATTTTTAAAGCAATCCTCTCTCCAAGTTCTTTGATTATAGGCTATTATAGCAGAAAGTCTTCACCACAATTTTCTGTATAGATTTATTGGCTAAATCTAGAACACACAGTACCATGAAAGTGAGCATATGTCCACTGCATCTGCTAAAAGGAAGTCAGTTACAGAACAGGTTCAAAAAGGGTAGTACCTATTTTGGATTAAAATATACACACAAACTTCACAAGGAGGGTAGAATCTATTTTATGTTGGATTACACTGGGTACACTGGGTTTTTATTTGTTCATAGTACCTCCCAATTTGTGTCTGTTTTAAGATTAGAGTTAGTCCACATTGCTGATGATATAGTAATTTGATTTTTAAAAATTGAGAAATATACTTAAATATGTCTCTGGTTTTTTAATTAACTTTCAAAATATTTAGACTTTTTTTTTTAAAGAAAAGTTTTAGGTTCACAGCAAAAGTGAGAGGAAGGTACAGAGATTACTCATATGTCCCCTGCCCCAAAACATGTATAGTCTTCCCAATTATCTACATTCTCCACCAGAGTGGTACATTTGTTAGAACTGATGAACTACATGGACACATAGTAATTATATTACCATTCACTCTTGGCATTGTAGATTTTATGAGTTTGGGCAAATGCATAATGACATATCATTATGGCATCATAGAGAGTATATTCATTGCCCTAAAAGTACTCTGTGTTCTACCTATTTATCTCTCTCCCCCAGGCCCTAGAAACTGCTGCTTTTTTTTCCTGTCTCCTAATTCCGTCTTTTTCAACATGTCATAAAGTTTGAACCTTACAGTATGCAGCCTTCTCAAATTGGCTTTTTTCACTAAGTAATATGCATTTAAGGTTCTTTCATGACATCCATTTGCTATGAAATGAGATTAAAAAATATTTTATTTATTTATTCATGAGAGACAGACACAGGCGGGGGGTGGGGGAAGAGAAAGACAGACAGAGACATAGGTAGAGGGAGAAGCTGGCTCCCTACAGGGAGCCCAATATGGGACTCAATCCTGGGATTCCAGGATCACGCCCTGGGCTGAAGGCAGGCGCTAAACCACTGAGCCGCCCAGGCATCCCATGAGATGTGTTTTTATATTTATGGTGGGTTTCTTACAGATAACATGTAATTCTCTTAGCTTTTCAGTTTTTTTGAGGTTTCTATTTATATAACCACTAGCTCAGAGGTTCTTTCCTCAGCCATGCAGTCTTCTAATAAACCCATCAAAAATATTTTTCTCTTCTGTTAGTGTTTTTGATCGCTAGAATCTTTTCCTTTTATTCTTTCTTAGGATTTCCACCACTCTGTTTCCTTGACTATCTGTTCTTCTATGCTGTCTACTATATCTATTGGATCCATTAAAATATTATTCATGGTTGTTTTCAATTCCTGGTCTGAGAACTCTAACATCCCTGTCATATCTGATCCTGATGCTTGCTCTCTTCAGATTGTGATATTTTGACTTTTGATATGCCTTGTAATTTATTCTTGATAGCTAGACATTATGTAAATGCTGTAAAGAAATGTTATAACTAGACCTTTAGTTGGATGGTAAGGTGTGGGGTGAGGGAGAGTTTTCTACAGTACTATGATTAGATCACCAGTATTTTAGTGAGCCTGTGGCTGTGGACTGTGAGCTCGTGTCTTTCTTTACCTTAGTGTTTTGTTTTGGTTTTCCTCCCCTTCGTTTGGATAGGGTGGCTAGAATGGGATGACGTTGGTATTTTCCTTCATCTCATAATTCCCCAGCAAATTAGGTTCCGATTTAACTAGTTTCCCTTGAGGGCAGGGCTTGTTAAGAAAAACAAAGCATTATTGGATATATCAAAATAGTTCTTTTACCCATTCCCCTGCGAAGCCAGAGAGAATTTTTCCCAATTTATAATGTGGGAAACCAGTAGAGATTCTGGAGGTAAATCTCACAAAATTGTGAGTATATGTGGGGGAGGGGTTGACTGGATGCCCCCAAAGTTCTTAACTCTCAGAATTATCCACACCAAGCCTCCTGTTATTCATCAGTCACAGCTCACATATTCCTACCACAGTACTTATTGGCTATTTCTGCTCAAGAGTTTTTGCTTTGGTAAGTTGTGACTCCTTGTATTCACTTGTCTGACTCCCCAGTATTGGGGACATTGGTTTTCCCTGTCTCCTCTCTTCTCATGTGAATCTCAGATTTGTTGATTTATGTGTCCAGCTTCTTACTGTTGGGTTTGGGGGCTGACTTCCAAGGGTAGAATCAGAAACCAAAAGCAAGTCTTTTAATAAACTTTTTATTCTAAAATAGTTACTGATCATGTCCAGATTTATAAATTGTTTATAAATTTTCATTTTAAGGAATCTATCCTAGAGGCTTGATATAAAATAAAATAAAAAAACATAAAAGAGCTACTCATTTACTATTTGATCCTTTTATCTAGGTTTTAAGTGCCAGCTACAACCCAGACACAGGTCTAAGTTCTCAGATACAAAGATAATTGAAGTGAAACCTCTATAACCTCTATTCATCATGAACTCATCAAGTCAGGAACATGGCATGTGTTCTACTCCATGTTACTTTAAGGAAAACAGCCTTTCACAAAAATCTGCCTACAGTGGCTCACTTCAGTCATTAGGAACCCTCCCTCACATTTTCTAGACTCATCACTCTGGCTCCTCCAAAAAGCAATTGGTGGGATGGCTGGGTGGCTCAGGGGTTGGGCATCTGCCTTCAGCTCAGGGCGTGATCCTGGTCCAGGGATCCAGTCTCACATCGGGTTCCTAATGCAGGGAACCCTGCTTCTCCCTCTATCTCTCTGCCCCTCTCTCTGTATCTCTCATGAATAAATAACTGAATAAAAACTTAAAAAAAAAAAGCCATTGGTATGGGTGTATGGTCGCAGGTGCACACGTGCTGGCAATGGGAAAATGACTGCCTAACATCTATTTTCTTCTCATTTGGCAATAAAGGCCAGTTTCCTCTTGGGGAATTACCACATATTCATAGCCCACAATCAGACTAAGGGTTGAAATATTAACCTAGGTGCTATGCTTGATCATGATGTTGAAAATGACCCAGTCTGCATAGATAAATTGTTTTTTACCCTGGAATCCGTTCTTGAACAGAGAAAGCTAAACCAGCATTTGTGCTGGGATTAAACTGGAAATTAGTTGTTGCTGTGTTTTTAAATCTAGATCTTGGTGGCCATGACTACTGATCTTTACTCAGCTGGGTTTTCAAGACTTTGTGTTATTTCTGTGAGTCTTGCTAAATGCTTACCATTGATTCCCTTCTGGTTTGAATTGGAGTGGATTTCTATTACTTATAAAGAACTTTAATCAATATGTCCAAATTTACTATTTCCTGTGCCTTTTTGTTCATTCTTGAGAGTTCTATTTTTTATTTATTTTCTTGATGTATTCCAAGATGTATTCCGTCACTGCTACCCCAAAGAGATTTAACTTGTTTTTCTCTGATTCTTTAGCCCAGAGCTCCTCATTGGTCAGTTCCACAGCTCTTGGTATAAAATACCTAGGCTGTGCTCTGGTCACGGCAATCAGTGCCTTGTTGGAGATTGGTATTAAATCTATACTAAAACTTAATAAAAATAATAATATAATAAAGCTATTCATGAAAGAAAGACATGCATCCTCTATAAAAGCTTAAATGAATTTGAGTATCCTCTCCAACCTCTTCCCATGACCTTCCCATAACCTTCCCATAACCTCACACTTAGCATTCTGGCCATACCAACCATTATCCCCAAGCAAATTGCTTTATTCAGGACTCCATGCATTAGCAACACTATTCCCTCACCCAGAATATCTTTTTCATCTCTTCTCCCAATCTCTGCTTATGAACTCCATACCATATGCCTATCACAAGTGATCAGTTTGTAAGTATTTATGGGATTCTTTAGTTAATTTCAAGGCACTGTGCTAGCTTTACATGGATTATCACATTAAAGCCTCTTAAAAACATAAAGTAGGTACTATATAGCCTACTTTATAGATTGAGGAAACTGGCTTTGTAATATCATGCAGTAGGAAAGTAGCAAAAGTTGGATTTTGAGTCAAAGCAGATGTAGCCTGTGATTGAGCTCCTAATGACTATAGTAAACAGACTTTCTATGGAGTCTGTGGTTATTTATGTGTCTACACTTAAAACATAACTGTGTGTATACTATATTTAATTGCATGTCTCCTGGTTTTTGTTAAAGAACTTTGATTAAACAAGAACCTTTTCCTTTAGCAAACCTTATCTGACTTCATTAATATTTTTATTTTCTCACCAGTATAGCAAGAGACTCACATCTGTTTTAGTTCTTGTTTCATCCTAACTTTATTATACTTACCTCATTATATCTCTGCCTTTTATTTATCTTTAAGCTTCTTAAAAGTAAGAAACAGTTACAGCAGGGAAAGTGTGGGATATATAGTAAAGGGCATGAGCCCCGAAGAGAAGTATGTCTGGACAAAAATCCCAGATTTTGACATACTAGGCTTTAAAACAAAGGCTCCTAAGACTCAGTTTTCTTATATGTAAAGTGAAAATTACAATACCTCTATTGCAGGGTGTTAAGGAGTGTCTTATTCATAGTAGGTATGGAGTAATTATTGAATCAATGTTATTTAAGGATTCAATATAAGCTATCATTTAACTTCCACTTATCTCTTTAAGATCTCGGAGAATGTTTCCCCTTATCTCTTTAAGATCTTTCATAATATAACATGTATTTTTTTCATTGTTCAAAGTTATAATAATGTAAAAAAAATAAACTTTTAGTACATCTCATTACATGATTACAACAAAATATATAAGATATTTTAATGACTACATGTGAATGAATAAAAATGAATGAATTTAACCTTCAGTGTAAATGTAAATATATACAGGATTCCAAAAATCAGTCTCATTATCTTTCAAAATATTTTGGCCTGTGGACCACAGCTTTATATTTTTTTTCTGGATAGTTGTAAATAAAATTTTAATTATTTTGAACTACATCTCTGCACCTTTCCACCTACCTGCCCTTCTTCCACATATAACACTGCTGCATCATCCTGTGTGGTTAAAGTGTGACCAAATGTAATTTAGTAAGGAGAGAGGTGAAGTGACACGAAGCATGAAATTTAAAAATGAATGTCACACTGCTTTTCATATTGAATACTTAGCATTAATTCACACTGCAAGCAACTCAATGCAAATATTTTGTTGCAAAATAGAGAAAAGTAAAGGACTTCCTTATATTCACTGTAGTTGTGGAGAAGTTTGAAGAATTTCTATTCAAAGTATCAGACACAGGCACTTAACTATGTACTGAGATTCAACTTCTGGCAATTTGAATATATATCCCTCACCCAATTATACTCACACTATTAACTTAGGGCACTGACATATCTGGTACCACATGGATGCACCTATGTGATTCAGGCTGATTTCTGATGGCATCTTATAAAGCTACAGTATGGCTCCTTAGTTCTGACTCTATCTTGTATACTTCTTCCCCCAGGACAATATCTTTGCTTTTTGCCAGCTCTATTCCTACTATTTTTTTTTTTTTAACTTTGGAGAGAAGAAATCAATTTAAACTGACTAAAGACAGAAAAAAAAAAGGATAAAAAATAGAAAAGAAGTGTCAATGGATATTAGAGAATGTTTCTAATACCTTGGTCAGACTGACAAGGCATTACTAAGAGATCCTTCCAAGAGATATTTCCAAAACCATTTTCAACAATTAACATATGTTGCCAGGTGAGTTTAATAAGTCAAAATATAGGCTCACTGTCCCAGGCTCAACTGTGAAATTATTTCTGAGCTGCCTGGATTATACAATGAATCCTGTCTTCCATCTCACATTTTTAAAATAATTTGGCCTATTTTTAAAAATATTTTATTTATTTATTTGAGAGAAAGAGAGAGAGCACAAGCAGGGGGAGGGGTAGAGATAGAGGGAGAAGCAGGACTGGGGCTGGATCCCAGGACCCCAGGGATTTCAACCTGAGCCAAGGCAGACTCTTAACTGACTGAGCCACTCAGGCACCCTAATTTGGCCTCTTATAAGATAGACTTGGTACATCTATTTATCCATTATCTTGATCTCAAGTATGGGCATTTTAAATGTTTTATTGCAATTTTGGTGTTATATGAATTATAACTTCAATTCCCACTTTAGATAATAAAAAAGTTTGTGGGATACATGAATGATAATTGTAAAGAAATTTTGCTAAATCCACATCAATGAAAAACAGACTGGAAGAAATCTCTCCTTTGGCCATATAATCTAGACATACCAATGAAAGTACATGAGGTACCAATGGTATGCCTTTGAAGGAATATATGCAATTGGATGTTTAAATTCTTTGCTTGTTAACCCCCAGACTCACTTCCTCAAAGCCATAAATCAAGTTCTCAAATGTCCTTCAGAATGCTGGATGAAAGGAATAAAAGCAATACTTTAATTCCCATTGCAATCTACAGACAGTAAAATGTTGGATTTTTGGCTAGGCAATCTTTTGATTTTGTGGGTTTCAGATCAAACTTAGTGCTTTCTACTTTATGTTTGGCACCATTCAAACCAAAGCTTTGAGGCTTTTAGACCCTGTAAAACGCCAGGTAAAGTATCAAACGATAAAAAAATTCAGTGCAAATCACTTTGGTATATTCATTTTAAAGGCATATACACCTATGTCAGAGGGTAATGTGAAGCTGATTTTTCCTGACTACCCATAAAAACAGAATTTTTTCTTTCAAAAATATCATTTATTATTTGTTTGCTACAACCTGTGCTTGCTATAAAGGAATTTACAATTAGTAATTGAAGTTGACAAGATCCTATAAAAAGCAAAGTAACTGTAATTGACTAAAAACAATTTCTCTTCCAAATTCTATGTATCTGGTGATTTTTTTCCCTTAGAGTTAAATTAATTATACAATTGATATTAAAATTATGTTTTAAAATTGTAAAAAAAAAAAAAAAACTACAACTAGGGCTTTCTTTAGTTTTTTTTTTTTTTTTCATTTAACCCAATTTACTCATTATCAGAGCCCATACATTATAGAAATCTAACTTTTTAATAAATTGTATTAAAATACTCTTCATTGGCTTATTTAAGATGTCTTTATCTTATTGTGTTCCAATAGGTAATCAGATTCAACTTATTTTACTTCCAAATAAACTACCTTCTCTAGAAAGTGTGCACATAGAAATATAGCTTTCATTTACTTATCTCTGCTATGACACAGCAAAATATTTTAATCTAACCTGTCTACTTAGAGTATTCATAATCATTTCAATGTAGTTTACTCTATCTTACACTATCTTTAAGACAAACTAAATTTTCAGACAGAAGTAGAAGAAAATATTAACTGTGAAAGATTTGCACCTTACAAAGCAATTCTATAGTTTTGGAAAGATAATTGATAATAAATGGAGACAGAATGATTTTGAATAAAATAATTAAATTATATTTAATTACATAACCTTGTTATTTACTTGCCTCAAGGCAATATTTATTTCAAACACTTTTGTTTAAGGGGAACATAAAATACATATTTAACATGCACTTTTTTCAAGATTAGTCAAATGTGTATTCCATTTGTTTCAGTGGGTATTGGACATACAAGACAATATAAACAGCTAGCCTATTACCATATTGTAGATATCAGAAGAAGACACTAGATTACTGGGTCAGAGTAAAATGTATTTTTAGGGCAAAGCAGTGACTAGAACATAGGCAGCATGTTGTTCACACTGCTTCTCCATGTCCTTTAAGTTCCAGGATGGTGGCTCAGTGCCTATGGTGGATGCCTGTATACATAGTGGGTTGTGTTAATGGGGAGATTACTATATTCACCACTTTCATAGTATCTAAAAGGATGTCTGATTTTTGTCCAGAGAGAGATATTCCTTCATCCCTCATGGTTATTCACTGTTAATACAAAAAAATGATTCAAGCCCAAGAAATGGCTCAAATAAAGAGCACTGAGAGACCTCATTTTCTGGAATGCTTAGCAAGAATTTTAAGAACCTGTGATAGATCACCTTTCCAACAGACTATTTAAGAAAGGTTACACATGTTATAGATCTTCAAACAAACAACAAAAAACTATAAAAAAATTATATAGAAGATTTTCAAAACAATGAGATACAATTCATAGAAATGAACAATACTATAAAGATGAATTCAATGAATAGATTAAACAGAATAGCTACATAAAGAAGTAGTAAACTGGAAGATCAAAAGAATCCTTTAGAATAAAACACAGAGATACAATTTTGGAAAAGAAGGTAGGATAAAATAATACAACAGGAAGATTAAACATCTAATAAAGTCCTACAATTAGAAAATTTAGGTAGAGAAAGTATTTAATACATAATGGCTGAAGATTTTCAAAAAATGAACAAAAGACATCATACCCATATTGAAAAAATCCAAAAGAATCCTTAGGTTAAATTAACTGCAGTCTATACCTAGGTTCAACATATTACAATTATTGAAAGACATAGCTAAAGTGAAAAAATTAAAATAAACCAAAAAGATGGCAAAGAGAAAGAACTCTCACAAAGAACCTATAGGCAAACATCTGAATTCCCAGAGTTAATTTTGCCTTTTTTCCTTTTCTCTTCATCTTGCTTTTCCCATCCTCTTATTTCTCATAAGAGAGAAACTCTAGACTTTGAGTGAGAGTCACTGCTAGAGTCTCTCCCCCAACCCCTCCAAGTTTTAGCTCTCATTCTAATCTGGATAATTAGAGAATGTCTTCCCATCAAATAAGATGATATTCCTGAAATAAAATTTTGCTGAAATAAATCTGGTTATTATATGTATTTTTCAACTCACAATACACATATAAACTTATGCCTTAATCAGCCAATGAAAAGTTATTCCAAAGTTGCATCATTAAGAAAATATGGATTCTATAACCATATGTACATGTGTACATATTTTGTACATGTATGTGTGTATAGTACATATTCAATAACCATATGTACGTGTGTATGTGTATTTTCAAATTTCTCCTATTTTCTAAATAGTAAGAACAAAACTAACCCAAATAAATAGTTTTACTCTTTTCATTTGCACCTTCAAAAAATATTCTATTTCTAGTTTCTCTACAGCTATATTCATGGAATTTTCTCCTTTTTCTGGCTTGTCTGATATTACTCTTTCTCTCCTGCTTTTTGGGTTGTGAAATGAGGTACTGAAACATGAAGGCTTATGTTTTACTTCAGTCCTGCTATACAGGAGCTCTGTGATTTTGAAAATATTGTGCAAGCAAAGCCTCAGCCTTCTCATTATTGAAATAGTAACCAACATATTGCAGGCTCTCTTGAGAATTAAATTTTAATTTATTTTTTATATTTATATTTTAACATATAAATGGCTCAGGTTATATTGTATGTTTATTAAATGTTAGGTACCTCAATGTGCTGCTTCTTTCCTTTACCTTAACACATCTCAAGTGTACCTAACAGCTTTACTGATTGATTCATCTCTCCAATACTCCCAGTCCAAGGCTTTTAATCTTAGGCTTGACCAAAGCATTCTTTTCTAAATAAATAATCCCATCCATGCATATGACTTCTAGCCACTTTACAATGAAGATATTTTTATCTTCATATCCAGCTTTGCTATCTCTTTCTCTCATGAATTATAGGTCATTTGGAAAGTTTTGCCCACATAAAACACAGGCAGACTCACAGCCTCACCATTTCATCAAGCCTGGTCTTCCTTTACTGTAGTAAATGACTCACTACATAGCCACTTTTTTAAAAGTAAAGAACTGCAAGAAGTTTATACAATTCCTTCCTCATTTTCCATAAGAATAAGCAACTAAATCTAGCTGATTTCATCTTCTAAATGTTTCTCAAATATGTCTTCTCTCTTATACTCTTCATACATGATTTCTCAGGTGCAGTACATCAATAGTCTACCTTTATAACACCTGTCTTCAGGTTAAGTTCAAGCCATCTTACATATCATTGGCAAAGTAATCATTCTAAAATCTAAATGCATTCCTCTACCTGGAATATTCACTTCTCATATTATGTTTCTCCTAAGTCACTGTCATATAAATGAAAAAAAAAAAAAACTGTATATAGCAACTCAAGCATTAACTTCTCAGGGAACAGTTGCCTTATCTCCAAACCATAGATTTCGTTCTGCATCTTGGTAGTACCATCAGAACAGGGACATACTTTTCAGGGACATAGGAAAGTGCTTATCTTTCTCAGAACATATTTTATCAGACTGTAAGTAGGGGTATCATTTTCTGTATCTCTCACTAGAAAGGAGTTTTCTAATGTCATGTGTAACAAACATTTATTCAGTGATTAATAATTGCCAGGGAGTATGCTAAGCCTATACATAGATTATATAATTTAATCCTCATAAATCCCCATGAGGTAGATAGTATTATTATGCACAGTTAATAGATGAGGAAACTAAAGTCACAGAAGTTAAGTAACTTGCTGAATGTCTCTTAGCTAGATGGTAATGAAGACAAAATTCAAACTTAGACAAGGTGGCTCCAGAGCTGATTTTCTCTATATTACAACTATACTATACTCTCTCCATTAGAGATTAAGAGCCATTTCTCTGTTTATATATCTTCAATGTATAGGACAATACTAAAACAGTATTAGACACTTTGTAAATATTTATTGGATGATTATTACATAAATGACAAATGATAAATTAATATTTTAATAAAGTGCTTTTCACTTTAGTGTACTAGATTTGCATTAAAAATAAGACTTGGCCAGAGGACAAGAAACTGAACTTAAATTCCAATAAAAATTATGCTTGAGGCAAAACATAATAAAACGTAAAAAGTAATAGTATTTTTGAAATTTGGGAATATTCTTATAGATTAGAAGAATTAAATGATTACTGTGTTTTGAATAAATGTATACGCTTCTGTTTTATGCTTAGATTTAAAAATATAGCCATGTATGTAGAAAAGTGAATCTGCAAAATTGTCTTTGCTTTCCCCCTCCCACTGACAAATTTAGCAATTTTGGAGATGGTGACCATGAGCAGTCTAACAAAATACAGTATCATCAAATTTCTCATTTGTAAAATGAGGACAATGGACTATGGCATCTCAAAGGTCCCTTCTAGTTCCATCATTCATAATCTTCTGACTTAATTTATATCATATGTTTTACTAGTGCACAACATGTTTTCTTTTAGTTCCAGACTAATTTCTTTCTTTTTCTAAGTCTATAGACTAGTGCTAATTGTCATGCCTAATCTACAGGCCAATTTGTAAGGGAAAAAAATCCATTGGGGACATTGCAAAGAATCCACAATTTGCAGAGGGTAGAGTGGGAAACCTGCTGTGCCTGGATTGAAACAGCTGTTTCAAGAACCTTAAGCATCTGGGGAAGTCATCCAGAGAAAGGCCATCCACTGTGCTTTGATCTCTCCACTGAAGCACTGCCTGCCCATATGCTTGGTGAGAGTCCAGCCTGTTAGACCCATGCCTAGGGCTAGCTTTTCCCCTTGTTTCTGCCCAGGAAATGGCACCAGAGTGTTTCTAAAGTGTAAGTGAAATAAAATTTCATTATGGCAGAGCTTTGTATGAAACTGAGGTTACATGATATTACATTAATTAAGCTGAGTAAGTCAACATTGTGCTTTACGACTGAGTAAAGGAGAAAATAAAAAGGGATAAAAGGGTAATGGTCAAAAACATGTGTGCAGAACTGGACATTTTTTATAATGCTTCTCAAATATTTTCTCCTTTAATCCCCATAAGAGTCCTCTAAGTATACTCCAGTTATTTCCATTTTATAGATGGAGAAATTTTCATATAGTTGCTTAAGAGCCCCTAATTAGTAAACATGGGTCTGGGCCCAAACTGAAACCTCTTGTTACAACCTCCTTATCCTTCCCATCACCATGCATCAACCTAAGAGAAAGAAGGATAGATAGGATAGGTATACTTAAAGCATGTTTAACTTCCTAAAATAAATTGCATTCATATATAGAAAGCAAACATTTTTATGGAATAAAAAATAATTTGCATTGGTTGTCATTTAAGAGACAATTTTATGTAACTTATTTCTCTCAGAACACAAATTATTTTCACAGAATATTCAATTGTATTATCTTATTCTCTCTCTATCAGTGAAACCAATTAAGAATATAATGGGGCATTGATGATGTATACTAATCAAGCATTATTTGATTCATACAAAAAAGATATTTAAAGTCTTAAATGTCAACCTTTCTCCCTAAACCATGGGAAAAGTCAAGGACATTACTCTATCAGGACTAACTCGTTTTTTATACCTACCTTTGTCAGAAGTCATTAATTGCCTACCTACCTAGTCTTTTCCTCTTGACTACTAATAATACTCCAAATAACTAAAAACAGCATTTTACACACTTCCTAAACATATAACCTATAAGTTGCACATAGTAGCTGTTGGGTGGCTCTTAAGATTCTTTAAGTGAAAAAAAAAATCACTAGAATTAATATTTTGCCTTTTTTTCTTTTCCTTTCTTCCTGTGGAATGTGGGTATTGTGTGAGTTGTGTAGCTGCCATTTTGGGACTATGAAGAGAGAAGTATGAAACATACTGTCTGCCAATGATGGCTGAAAAGAGAAAGAACATAGTTAATATTGTGATGGATAATGCAGCCACTGACCCTGTCCCAGCCTGCCTGGCTCGAGGCTTTTTCCACAATACAAATAAACTGATATTTAGTTAAATTGCTATTATTTGGGTTCTCAGTTATATACAGCTGAATACAATACTTAGCATATTTACCCTGAAACGATCACTATATTCAGAGAGAATGATGGGAACTGACTGGCTTATGTCTGTCTACTGCCTCTCATCTCATTAATGTCTGTCTATATATCCAGTCAATCAGGGCCACACCACAAAAAAGCATATAGATACTATAAAATGGGAGAAAATCCAGGTCCTGTGAGAAAGGGAAAAAGAAGTAATGAATGATGTGTAGTCCCTCACAAATGTCCATTATAATATCCATGTACCATATTTTATTTAACGAGTCCTCCATTCGTGGATACTTAAGACTATTCCTATTTTATTATTTTCATAAGCAAGGTCTTGTTAAACTCTTGTAGATAAGTTATTGTAAGAGTTTTTCTGTGTGTATATGTGTTTTGTTTTCTTTTTAACGGATTACTAGGAAGAGAATTACTGGTACAAGTCTTATTAAAATTTTTTATACTCCTTGACATATTTTGTTAAATTGATTTTAATGTTTGTTTCAATTTAAACTTCTGTCCAAAGTATATACAAATGTTCATTCAAAGTAGAGTTACCATCATCATCACCATTTATTTCTAACGTCATATATATTTTGCTTAGTTGCATATGCAAAAATTATTTCATATATTAAATTTATTCGATTTAAACAAATATTTTGGGACACCTGGGTAGCTCAGCAGTTGAGTATCATCTGCCTTCAGCTCAGGGTGTGATCCCAGAGTCCCAGGATCGAGTCTTACATAAGGATCCCTGCATGGAGCCTGCTTCTTCCTCTGCCTGTGTCTCTGCCTCTCTCTCTCTCTCTCTCTCTCTCTGTCATGAATAAAGAAATAAAATCTTAAAAAAATAAATATTTTTTGTTTTAGCTTTTGAATAGTATTTTTATTTGTAAATCATGAAGTAGTTAATAAAATTTTCAAAGTATGTGAAGTACAATTTTAAATAAATGTCTAAAATCTCCAAGGCAGTGGTTCTCAAGTTTGAGAGTACACATCAGAATCACCTGAAGGGCTTTGTCCCCTTAGCTTTACTGAAATATAATTGGCAAATAAACTTGTATAAATTTAAGTTGTACAACACTGTAATTTTATACATACACATTATGGAATGATTACTACAATCAAGTTAATTAACACATCATATTGCAGTTACCATTGTTATAAATGTGTGATGAGAACACTTTAGATTTACTTTAAGCAAATTATAAGTATACAATAGAGTATTATTAACTTTAGTCATCATTCTGTACCTTAGATCCCCAAAACTTATTCATCATAAAGTTTTTTCCCTTTAACCAACATCTCCCCATTTTGGACACTTCCTACTCCCCGACAAACACAATAGGTACCACATATAAGTGAGAACATACAGTATTTATCTTTCTCTGACTGGTTTATTTTAGTTAGCATTATGCCCTCCAGGCTCATCAATATCATCACAAATATATACATATATATATATATATCTCCATATCATCACATATATATACATATGTGTGTATATATCCATATCACAATATATATCAAATATATAGAACATATAATTCATATATAAAATTATATATAATTCTAAATATATAAATGTATTGTAATACATATTTATATAATATATAATTAAACTATATATTATATATAAAATATATAAGTCATCCATCACAAATATATATGTACATGTACACATATCCATATCACCACAAATATATATATATGTATATGTGTGTGTGTATATCACATTATCTTTATCCATTTATTCCTTAATAGATACTCACCTGGTTTCTGTATGTTGGCTATTGTGAATAATGCTGGCAATGAACATGGGAGTGCAGATATCTCTTTGGAATACAGATTTCATATCCTTCAGATACATAGAAGGGACTGCTACATCATATGGCAATTCTATTTTTAATTTTAACTGTTTTTCTTTTTTGTAAACAGTTTATGCCCTTAATTAATCTTTCTAAGGATTGTGTTGTCTTTGTCTAAGGATAGTCTTTGTCTGTATCAGATGTGCTAAATATTTTTCTAGTTCCTTAACTATATTTAAAACTTTTTAAAATATTTCGAACTTCAAGATTTCAAGTTTTAGAATAGTCCAAGTTTATGAAGTATCTTTTGTGTTCCTACATTGCTTTTATATTATAAATCAGTTAAGTACTCATTTGTATTTTCTTATTCCAAGGTATTTTATTAGTCTTTAAAAATAGCTTCTTGTTTTATTGATTAGTGTATGGATAGTTGATTAATCTGATTTCTTTTTAAAATGTTATTATTTTTATTTTTACCACTTTCTTTTATACAGTTCCTTTCGGTTGATGATTTTTTTTTAAATTTTTATTTATTTATGATAGTCACAGAGAGAGAGAGAGAGAGAGAGAGGCAGAGACATAGGCAGAGGGAGAAGCAGGCTCCATGCACCAGGAGCCCGATGTGGGATTCGATCCAGGTCCCCAGGATCGCGCCCTGGGCCAAAGGCAGGCACTAAACCGCTGCGCCACCCAGGGTTCCCTCGGTTGATGATTATGTGTGCATCATGTTCAGGAGATGCTCAATAATATTTAATATTTTCTTTTTTTTTAATTTTTACCTATTTATTTATTTGAGAGAGTACCTGGTGCACTGGAGGAGCATGAGCAGAGGGAGGAGAGAAGGGGAGGGAATCTCAAGAAGACTCCTCCAGGAAAGGAGGCCCATCCCCAGCTGGATCTCAGGACTCTGACATCATGACCTCAGCTGAAATCAAGATTCTGACACTTAACCAACTGAGCCACCCAGCTGCCCTTAATATTTCCTATTTTCTAAAACAAATTTAAGAATATAAATTTCCCTCCAAGTTCTTATTTAGCTTCATTAAACTTCACACATCATGTTGCTGTTCAATAATAATTAGCTTATAGCAGTTAATAAAGTACTTATTCGCTCTTCATAAACCCATTTTTATATTCCAGATCTGTAAGTCTGAGGACATGTTAGCAAATTACTAATCTTATGTTGTAATCAGGAATGTTCATCTATGCAGAGTTGATATTTTATAATTTAATGGCACTTACTTTACAACCTGGAAACTTTTTTTTTTTTTTTTAAATGCTGCATGTACCTGAAAAGAAGAGAGGGAGTAACATTAACAAAACATTACAAAATGTGGTGAAACAGAACATTCCTGATTCTTCCTCCTTCCCAAAAGGGCTGCAAGTAATAAGCAGCTACAGGTGTAGGATGGCTCTCTGAAAAAGCCCAGAAACTGGTTGAGAATCTCCTATAGACCCATTGGTTGAGAAAATACACACGTGGAACAGGTAGGAAAAGATGAAACACACTCTCATCTTAAACCCCATCCCTGGCACAGCACCATACAATCCAGAAGGAATCTTCCCCAAATCCCACCTTTTTCCTGAGGATGAAGAAAAATTTAGACCACACATCCAATGCACCAACCTTTAACTATCGCCTCCCTAACACCTGTATTTCTGGGAGCTGACACTCATTAGTCCCCCTGGGACCACAGAGAATGAAGAACCTGCTTTATTTATTTGAGATTTTATTTATTCATTATTCAGAGAGAGAGAGAGAGAATGAGGAGGGGAGAAGAGGTAGACGGAGAGGGAGCCCTGGATTCCCCGCTGCTCCACAGCTGGAAGTAGAGCTGGATCCCAGGATCTGGAGATCATGACCTGAGCCAGACAGGCACACCCGAAGAGTCTTTTATCTTTTTTTTTTTTTTTTTTTTTTCTTCTCTTTTTTTTCTTTTCTTTTCTTTCTTTCTTTTTTCTTTTCCTTTTCTTTTCTTTCTTTTCCTTCATTTCCTTTCTTTTTTCTTTCTTTCCTATTTATTTTTAAAATATTTTATTTATTCATGAAAGACACAGAGAAAGGCAGAGACACGGGCAGAGGGAGCAGCAGGCTCCATGCAGGGAGCCCGACGTGGGACTCGATCCTGCGACGGCGGATCACGCCCTGAGCCAGGGGCAGGTGCTCCCCGGCGGAGCCACTCCCAGCCGCCGCCCCCGGGACTCGGCCCGGGTGAGCCCCTGCCCTCAGGCCCAGCTTCCGGCTTCCGGCTTCCGGCTTCCCCCTGGCAGGAGCCAGTCTGCGCAGCCACAGTCCGGGCTCTTGAGCCGCAGGGGAGCGTCAGGTTTGTGACCGCCCGCGCCTGTGGCCCCTGGCTGCCGCGGGGCTCTCTGGGAGCCGGGCCGCCCTCAGCGGGGGACACCTCGGGGACCCGGGCGACGCCGCCCCTGCAGCGCCTCGCGTCAGGCCTGGGAGCGGGGCCGCACGTGAGGAGGAAGACGCTTGCGGGCACTTCCGGCCTCGCTCCGCCTCCTTTTGGGGAAAGGAAACGCCAAACCCGTGCTTCTGCCCGGAAGGAGCGGGCCGCCCCTCGCGCGGCCTCCTGCGCGTCTGGGAACCCCCGGGCCCGCGTCTCCCGGCCCCTCCGGCCGCGGTGAACCGAGTGAACCAAGCCGCGGCGGCGACGGACTCTGCAGGCTCCCCTGCAATTACGCCACCTCCCACCGGCTCCCACCGGCTCCCTGAAAGGGGCTGGAGGCCACGGCTTCTGCCTCAGTTTTCCCAGCTGCTTCCTCCGAGGTGTGAGGTCTGGCTCCTAACTTGCGGGTCTCTGGCAGGTAATCCGAAATGGGCCGTGGGCCCCTCCTACAGCAGCCCCCGAGGCGCCGCCAGGCCGTCAGCTACCGCACTCCGCACCCCGTCAGAGGTCAGAGCGGAGGCCTGCCCTCTGCTTGTGTCCCCCCCCCTCCCCCCCACCCGTGTGTGGCGGCACAAGGGTAGGAAAGGGCACGCACGTCTGAACAGGAGTGCAGGCATTTACCACAGCTCCTTTCCCCAGTCAGTGCGGAGGGGGTGCGCACGGCAGCTCCCAGGTTCTCCTTGAGGAGAGAAGGAATTGGGCTGCACGCCTCGCCCCCCAACTTTTCCAGCTGCCACTGGAGGGCTGGCTTCTAGCTTGCCTGTCTCAAGGCCGAAAGGATCCGGCACACCCTCGATTCCTGGGGAGGAAGATGAGAAGTCCGTGAGGAGATGGATGCGTTATAATTAGCTGGACTGTAGTAATCATTTCACTGTGTGTATGTGTATCAAAACATCATGCTCTATGCATTATATATAGTTCTTACTTTAAAAAAAATTAAAAGGGGGTCGCCTGGGTGGCTCCGTGGTTGAGCGTCTGCCTTCAGCTCAGGGCCTGATGGAGTCCCACGTCGGGCTCCCTGCATGGAGCCTGCTGCTCCCTCTGCCTGTGTCTCTGCCTCTCTCTCTCTCTCTCTCATTAATAAATAAATAAAATCTTTTAAAAAATTAAACAAAAATTAAAAGGAAAACAAACATGTATACTCAGCCTTTTGGGACAACAGTGTTACCCATTATCTATTATGAATTGAACAATTTATAAATTATGTTGTTCAAACCTCCCCAAATTTCAGTTGTTTTACCTACATATCTATCAGTTTTCAGGATTTAGAATGTCCCTTATGATTTTAGATGTCTTTTAACTAAAAACCTTTTTCTATCATGAATCACACTGCGCTTGTCGATAAATGTCTTTTTACAGGAGAGTGGGGAAGACAGCATAGGTATATTTTTAAAATTTCTAATCCCACTCCGTTTTCAAAACTCTGCTGCTCACATATCTTAGGTAACACCTTTTATGCTATCCATAACTCACAAATCCTCACCAGTATTATTATTTTTTAAACTTTTTCCTTTCTTTTTTTAATTTATGATAGAGAGAGAGAGAGAGGCAGAGACACAGGCAGAGGGAGAAGCAGGCTCCATGCACCGGGAGCCCGATGTGGGATTCGATCCCGGGTCTCCAGGATCGCACCCTGGGCCAAAGGCAGGCGCCAAACCGCTGCGCCACCCAGGGATCCCCTCATCAGTATTATTAAAGTCCTCAATTCCAAAATTGACTTCTAGGACTTATAAGAGGATGCTCCCTTATTGGCAGATTTTGCTTATTGATATTGAGAAGAGCAAGACACATTTCACTGTAGTGTATGACTTATGTGTATGGCTGATTTTTAAAGCATATCCTCATAAAATATACATAAAATTTAATGTTGATTTAATATTTTATAAGCCCAACAATTTATTTTAGGTTAATCTTAAGTATCTATCATGAGATTGCACTTGATTCTTCTAATTTTCAAATCAATTATATATTTTAATCAGTCAATTTTACGGACTCATTCTTAATGATAAACACATGGAAGACTTAAAGTGCCTGTTGACAAAAAAAAAAAAAAGTGCCTGTTGACTTAAATCTAATACTTTCACTATGAGGATTATGCCATTGCTTTTTGAGGGACCGGAACCCTGAGGTTCATCATTCTTGGCATCCCAGCCTGGTATAAATGTGCATTGGACTAAATTCTAATCAGAAGGTTTCCTGAGGGATAACATATAGTGATTAAGTTATAACTTTTTCTAAGTTTGATGATTGCTTCTTTTCCCTGTAAGTGTACTCTAGTCATCTTGATTGGATTTGAGGATATTCCACATATTTACAAATTGTCCCTAAGGATGAGCTACTTCTAGGATGGCGCCTCTCAAATATTACCTCTTGATTTTTCTATCTTTTCTCCTCAGTGTGTAATTTTTTATTGAAATTAAAAGGACACATCTTTCAATCTCTTTCTCAAAATTCTCACTTGATTAATTTTAAGTCTTCTTCCTATCCTTAAGCCGCTGGAAGTAAATCATAACCATTCGAAATGTTTCTTGACCTATAACTAGACCTGACCTATTTTGATAACAGAAGTTCCACTAAACTAAATGCTTTTAATATGTATATTAATTTGGCTTATAATACTTTAAAATATATTGAATAAGAGTAAAAAACATTTTATAGATACATTTTCAGTTTTAAATGATAAAAATGATTTTCTTGTATCATATAATTTTCTCTTTTTTATCACATAATTTTCTATCCAAAATTCTATAATTCTGTGTTTGTGATTATATAATCATAGAGTCCTAAAATATGGCCATGTAAATCTTCAAGATCTCTTAATGTTTTATGCACACTAACTCATCTTATTCTCATACTGTTTTACAGATGAGGAAATGAGTCACAGTGAAACCAGATGACTTTCCTAGATCACAAAGCTAGTAAGAAGTGAACCAAAGACTTCAATCTGAGTAGCTTTGTTTGGAGTCCTGTGGACATTATTGGAACTTCTGGCGACATGTGATAAACAACAATAAATAAAACTACATATTACATACAAGAGAGTATGGGAAACTTGTCAAAGTGATATAAGAATCCAAAGAGAAAAAATATAACACTGGCTTGGAAATGGAATGACAACATATTAGTCTGGGGCAGTATTTTTAACAAGGTAAGTGTAAAGTAGAAATTTAATAGTTCCATTCTTTCTACTACTTATTAGCTTATTTTCTCTTTTTTTAACCCCAAACGTTTTCGGAGCTGTTTGTAAAAATGTCACAATCACTCTTATCATTACATTTTTTTTTTCTTGGAAGTTTTAGGTAATAATCAGGAAAACTAAAGAAACAGATATTTGAAAGAAAGGAAAATTATCATTAGTATTTGCAGGAGTAAGTATATTCTTTTTAAAAATTTTCAGTATAGTTAACATATAGTATTATATTAGTTCCAGGCATGCAATGCAATGATTCCACAAGTCTGTACATTACTCAGTGTTCATCATGCTAAGTGTACTCTTAATCCCCTTCACCTATTTCACATATCCCCTTTCCCCACCCTCTCTTCTGATAACCATCAATTAGTTCTTTATAGTTAGGAGTCTGTTGTTTTGTTTTTTTTTTGTTTTTTTTTTTTATTTTTGAATTGTCTCCTTTTTCTTTGCTCATTTGTTTCTTAAATTACACATATAAGTGAAATCATATGGCATTTGTCTTTGTCTTATTTTGCTTAGCATTATACACTTTCTATTCATCGATGTTGCACATTATAAGATTTCATTCTTTTTTATGGGTAGGTAACATTCAATTGTATGTGTATATGCCACATCATCTTTACCCATTCATCTGTTGATGGACACTTGGGTTGCTTTCATATTTGGCTATTGTAAATAATGCAATAAACATTGAGGTGCATATATCTTTTCAGATTAGTGTTTTCATATTCTTTGGGTAAATACCTAGTAGTGGAGTTACTGGATCATGTGTTAATACTAGTTTTTAATTTTTTGAGGAACCTCCATGCTGTTTTCCACAGTGGCTGCGCCACTTTGCATTCCTCCAGCAGTGCATGAGGGTTCCATTTTCTCCACATCCTTGCCAACACTTATTGTTTCTTGAGTTTTTGATTTTGGCCATTCTGACAAGTCTGAGGTTTTGATTTGCATTTCCCTGATGATGAGTGATGTTGAGCATCTTTTCATGTGTCTGTTCATCATCTGTATGTTTTCTTTGAAGAAGTATCTGTTCATGTCTTCTCATTTTTTAATTGGATGTGTGTGTGTATGTGTGTGTTGAAATGCATAAGTTCTTAGTATATTTTAGATTTAATCCTTCATTAGATATGTCATTTTCAAATATCTTCTCCCATTAAGTAAGTTGTTTTATAATTTTTTGGTTGTTGTTGTTTTTCTGTGCATAAGCTTTTTACTTTATGTAGTTGCAATAGTTTGATTTTTCTTTTGTTTCCCTGGCCTCAGACATATCTAGAAAAATGTCAGAGAAGTAACTGCCAGTGCTCTCTTTTAGGATTTTTATGGTTTCAGGTCCCACATTTGGGTCTTTAATCCATTTTGAGTTTATCTTTGTATATGGTTTGAGAAGGTGGTCCATTTTATTCTTTTGCATATAGCTGTCCAGTTTTCCCAATACTATTTGTTAAAGGACTGTCTCTTTCCATTGCATATTCTTGTCTTTTTTGTCAAAGATTAATTGATCACATAATTTGGGTTTAATATCTCCCAAGAAGTTCAAAGAAAACATTGTTGGAATTCAAAAATTCATCTCATTTGAAAATATAATATGAATAGTTTCATATGGCAATGTAAAATATAAAATGCCTGATAATGTATGAAATATACAGAACTTAAAAATGTGCATTATAAGTGTCACAAATAAGTGACAAATAAGTGGATTATATACCTAATAATAGGTGGTATTATTTCTATTAATTTATTGAGCACATATTTATTTATTTAACTTTAAAGATTTTATTTATTCATGAGAGACACAGAGAGAGACAGAGACATAGGTAGAGGGAGCAGCAGACTCCCTGTGGGGAACGTGATGTAGGATTTGATCCCAGCACCCTGGGATCACGACCTGAGCCAAAGGCAGGTGTTCAACCACTGAGCCACCCAGGCATCCCATTGAGCACATATTTATTGAGTAATCAGTATATGGCAAGTACTCCCTGGATAAAATGTGGGAGCCAAACATTGCCTTTATAGAACTTACTATTGAGTGGCAGAAGGATTAGTCACATGGCCTATAAAGTTATTATATAATAGAAGACTGTAGCCTAGAAATGAATTCATGGAAATTACCCTAAGAAAGAGACAATATACATAAAATCTAAAATAAATTGAAGAGGATCCTAGCTGCAGAGAGTGGGAGTGCATAGCCCCTTCGAGGCAGAAGGAATCTTTGTTTAAGACCCTGGTGGGAACAGAAAGAGCAGTATTAGGGAAAAAAAAAAACCTGTGGAGTTAAAGTACAGTGAGTGAAAAGAAGTACACTGAAAAGTCAAACTCTGTTAGTGGGTACATATCAGATATTAGTCCTGCTCATATATGTTAAAGATGTGTTCTTAAGAGTAAAAGGAGACCATGGTCACATTTCAAGTGAGAAGAAAGAGTGATCCTATTTGTGTTTTATAAATATCCCCCTGGCTTCAGTGAGAGAACAAATTAAAAAGGGGATAAGAATTCCCAGAAAGACAGGGAAGCACAGAGGATGAAGACAAGGAAGACACCAAGGTTTCTGATGGGAGTAGTGTCAGTTAGTGACATAGAAATATTGAAAGAACTGGGGTGGCTGGGTGACTCAATCAGTTGAGTGTCTGACTCTTGGTTTCAAGTCAGGTGGTGATCTCAGGGTTGTGAGATTCAGCTCTTCATTGAGCTTTTGTCTCAATGGGGAGTCTGCTTGAGATTCTCTCTCTTTTGCCCTCTGCCCCTCCCCCAGTGCGCGCACGCTCTCTCTCTCTCTCTCTCTCTCTCTCTCTCATATAAATAAATAGTACTTTTCTTTTTTAATATTGAAAGAACAAAAGGTTTGGGGAAATCAGAAAATAGAAAAAGGAATTAAAAAAACAACACAGAACAACCAAACATCTGTGTATCTCTGTCCCATTTCTCTCCCTTCATCAGAATTTACTGTGTAAAAAAGAATTTCATATAATGAGAGAGAATTATTCAATGAATAGGGATGGGACAAAAACTATGGGAAACAATTCAATTATAACAATTTCAAAACATTTAACAAAATTCAAATACATATTTTTTTTTCTTAAGATTTTATTTATTTATTCATGAGAGACGCAGAGAGAGAGAGTGAGAGGCAGAAACATAGGCAGAGGGAGAAGCAGGCTCCATTCCATGCAGTGAGCCTGATGTGGGACTCAATCCTGGGTCTCCAGGACCACACCCTGGGCTGAAGGCAGCACTAAACCACTGAGCCACCTGGGGTGCCCATCAAATATATTGTTTTAAAATCATGTTTAAAAAATTTAAATTTGGGGTACTTGAGTGGCTCAGTAGTTAAGCGTCTGCTTTTGGTTCAGGTCATGATCCCAGGTTCTTGGGATGGAGCCTGCTTCTCCCTCTGCCTATGTCTCTGCCTCTCTCTTTGTGTCTCTCATGAATAAATAAAATCTTAAAGCTTTTAAAAATATTTAATTAGAAAATTATCCAAGTAAAATATAAACTAAATATTCTTATATTAGGGAATATTCTGGTTATTAAACTAATGATCTTGACTTCAAACTGACCCTTTTGTACCCCTTTGAAGTGAGGCTAGAGTTTTGCAAAAACACTTTTCTCCTTTGATTGATGGTTTCTATTAGATTCTATCAGTAGAAGTAAATAGAGGAAGGCTGTAGGAAGAAGGACCTGGTATTTCTGTTTGCTTCCTGCTTCTGTTGATTCACCACAGCACTTCTTCATCCTTAGAGCAATAGAGAACTGATTTCCTATGTTGGCAGCTAATTCTACTATTTAGTCCTTTAATGCTGTGGGAAAGTACAATATTTTTCTGAGGCATCTCCTAGGTAGCCCAATTTAGCATCACTCCTTCCTCAGAGATCTGAGTTCCAGATTACAGGACTCTTCCTCCATGTTTCCAAATGCTAACTATTCCAACCTTACCTCTTTGTTCCCCAGCCATGAAAGTGGTAATTGCTTCCTTCTGTGATACTTTAGTGTCTCCTCATTGTGTTTCTAGTTCTCTGAGACATGGTTTATAATTCTTTATACCAAAAACTCCGTGAAACTGTCTGATGAAATTTTTTTTTTTTAATTTTTATTTATTTATGATAGTCACAGAGAGAGAGAGACACAGGCAGAGGGAGAAGCGGGCTCCATGCATCGGGAGCCCGACATGGGATTCGATCCCGGGTCTCCAGGATCGCGCCCTGGGCCAAAGGCAGGCGCCAAACCACTGCGCCACCCAGGAAATTTTTGTATCTGGACTAGACTGGCTGATACAGAACTGCTATTTAACTATGACATCCATTAAAGAAACCTTAAAAGAAAAGATTTACAGATTTGTTAATATTAGAAAACCTACCAATATTCTATGGGAACCTACTACTTTTTAAGTACTTCCTTAAGTGCTAGAAACACAGGAGTAAAGACAAACTAACTTCTTGACCTTAAGGAGCTTACTTGATAGTGAGGGTTAGATGTGAGATAAGAGTTAAACATGTAAGCAAGATAAGTTCAAGTGTTGCTAAGTGCTTTGTTAAAGATAAAATATGAATGCTTTGCTAGAATTATAATATCTAGGGAAGGGAGTGGAACAGATATTTGATGAGATATATACCAAGAAAGCCATAAAGAGATTCATGAAGGAAGAGCTTCCTAAACATGTAGTTCTGAGAGGAACATGAGCTGGCATTGTTTTTATTTTTGAAAGAAAGGGAAAAATGTGTTTGTTCCTGCAAGAAAATAAATGAATAAATAAAAGGAGGAGAGTAGAAAGAAATGAAATTATATAATAAAATTGATTAAATAATTAATTAATTTGATAAAATTAGCAACATTTCTCTATCATATGAAGACAAAATGGGTAAACATACACTCAACATTCAAAAACAAGTTTATATTTTCAAAGCTATTCTTTATGTAATTGAAAGACTTGATATAAGTTCAACTTAACTCAATTGATATTGTCTCATATTAAGAATTTTGAAAATTTTCTTCTTCTTTATAGCATTTTTCTATGAATGATTGTTTAATGGATATTAATACATCAAATTGCAGAAACATAATGATTATGAAGCTTTAAGACCAAAAAAGCTGGGGCTCCCTGGGTGGCTCAGCAGTTTAGCACCTGCCTTCAGCCCAGGGTGTGATCCTGGAGTCCTGGATCAAGTCCCGCGGTGGACTCCCTGCTTGGAGCCTGCTTCTCCCTCTGCCTGTGTCTCTGCCTTTCTCTCTCTCTCTGTGTCTCATGAATAAATAAAAAAAGTCTTTAAAAAAAAAAAAAAGACCTAGAAAGCTTTCAAATATACTACCTCATCCATTTATGTATGACATAAAGAATAACTGAATGAAGAAGCATTTTCCTAATGGTTTTCTCATTATTTCTTAAAATTATATGACTTCCTTTAACCACTCTTTCTCATGAAGCAAATTCATATTGAATTCCTACTGTATGCCTTATACTCTTACATGTGCTGATGATTTTCTTGCCTCCATAAGGCATAAATACCATCAATATGTGAAAAAAAATAGTTAACTGACACTTTAATGTTTAAAGTCTTGCAAGGTTTTTTTTTTTGTTTTTTTTTTTTTTTTTAATCAATACTTATCCAAGGATTTGAAATCCCCTAGACAAGGTAATACAGAGTATTTCTCCTCTAATCCATCTGCACCTCCCTTTTTGAATTGATGTAATTTAATAGAAGAAGCACCTTGATTGAAGAAATCACTGTATTAACATACCTTTTGAGCAACATACTGTCATGCTCATACTGCAACTCTGAATTACATACCACGTGTGTCAATTTCAAACATCTCAGATGACAAGTGTTCTGATTTCTGGCCATTCTCTTCTACTTTCTTAATCTATGTCCTATTTTCTATTCTCATATACTAATTTAAAAATGTTTCAACCTAATAGTACCTCTAGTTTCTTAACCCTATGTTATTTGCAGGATGAGAGGTGTATCATTTTTCCTTTTTCAGTTTATAACCTGATCTAGCACTATAATCAATATGAATACAACCTCTAATATTTCTTTTTTTTCCCCTCCACCTTTCGTACTTATCTGACAAAATCTAAATTTCTGCAGTATATCCAGACTGCTGAATGTAAGGGCTAGAGAAGAAAATGAAATCTCACTCACTGGTCTGTCTTTGAATTGATGGCTACAAACCTCAAGTGAGCCTTCAGACCATCCATAAATCCTGTTGCATTTCTATCAGACATTTTCTCGTCGTCTCTCTAGATCCATTCTTTATACTTCTCAAAACTGTTCTTTTTCTTGGGAGATTGATCTATATGGGACCTCTAGGTTTGCAAAATTTCAGTCTTTACTGGGAGCAGGAGTGAGGGAGAATCATTTGCCTTATCTGTATTTGGATCACTTGAAATTATTGGAGTTTCTACTATCCCCTCCCCCCACTAACAAAAACTTAGACATAGGAGTACCCATGCTTCTCAGGGCCTTACACTAGTACCTTGATTCTTTTTACTTTCTAATTTCCTCCCTTTTTGGGCAAGGTTATCCGGTTTCCAGGGACTAGAAGTATTACACTTCTCAATTGCACGTCTAACACTATCCCTATAGCATACGATCTTTACATCTCACTCCTAAAAGCTAAGCTTGTAACTTCCTATCAAGATTTTTCTGATATTTTGCATTGTACCGTATCTCCATACAACATGTTGAGCTATATGAATGGGTGGAAACATTGGGAGAGCATGAAATATTAAAGAATATTGAGGAATAGGGTAACATTTCACTCAAAAATATATGAAACTAAAGTTTTCTAAATTAGCCCTGAAAACACATTAACACTAAATTGAAGAGGCTTTTTCAGCTAGTAATAAGTTCCATTTATGGAGGTATTAAGGTGAATTAGAACAATAATCTCTCTAGTATATTGTCCAGTAAATTAGTACATTATAAAGAGATTGAAGAAGGTAGCTTTCTAAAAAGGATGAATTTTATGGTTCACTCAAACTGTAGTTTTACACTTCTAGCTCTTCAAAGTCCTTTTCCTAAGATAATCTTTTTCCTTGATGCACTGCCATGTGACTATGACAAATTCAAGCATGCTCTGGATTGTTTTAGGTATCTAGTGTGTAAAAGAAGTGTAAAAGAATGATGATATTCTGGTAAACATTTTCCCAACCTCGGCAACCTCTTCTATTGTTTTTAGACCCCATATGACCTTGAAATTTTGGAAGATAATTGGTTAGGAGAAGAGTGTTAGGTGTCCTGTGGGTCTCAAGAAAGAGTTATTTCTTTTGTGGACAGATCTTAACCAATTATTTTACTTATATGCATTTGTGAAACTATTTTAGAAGGTACAGTAGATTACATGATGGAAATATAGAAGATATCACCTCAAGCTCCAATTATATGTATTTAAGGTATTAAAGATATATGTAATCATAAGATTAAGGCAGAAAAATACATACTTTAATTGAAGTCGACATGTCTGCCATGTGTCTACTTCACTAGGAACGCTCCTAGTGAAAAGTGATGTGATGAATAAAATTTTGAAAAATAGATGACATTAGAATTGAAAAGATTTGGGTAAAAATGGAAGTGAGGAAGGAGTGAAGAGTACTTACTGATTTTAAGAGGCTCTTTGTGATCATAGCATGGGATGAAATTAAGTTTTCAAAATCACTAGAGTCAGTTGTGTTAGGTGAAATTATGGTGATCCTAGCAGTACTCTAACAAGCAAATGAAGGTTTTCTTCTGGTTCCTTCCAATTCTTAGGAGCCTACAAGGCCAGTTTGTTCTATTTGTTTGAAAAACAGTGTTATCTTAAAACTACTGGTTGCCATTTGAATTTTGTTTTATTTTAAACCTTTAATTACATCAAAACCATGGAGTCCCACAAAGCAATTCCATATCTAGTTCTTCATGGAGAATATATTTTGTTTGCCATAGGTAACTATATATGTCTGCCTCTTTCCACAGTGAGTTCCTTGATAACCTAGGGTGACCATTTTTCTTGTTTAACCTCAAAAGTTCCCAGTATAAACCTGTTGTCCAGATTTAATTGTTATTAGTTATCCCTTTCACTCTCAGAATAAAAATGAATGATAAATCACATGGCCACTCAAAATATAGCACAACAGTATTGAAAATGTTTTGTTATATATGTCATGTTTATCTTTTTTTTTTTTTTTATTTATTTATGATAGTCACAGAGAGAGAGAAAGAGAGAGAGAGGCAGAGACATAGGCAGTGGGAGAAGCAGGCTCCATGCACCGGGAGCCCGATGTGAGATTCGATCCCGGGTCTCCAGGATCGCACCCTGGGCCAAAGGCAGGCGCCAAACCGCTGCGCCACCCAGGGATCCCCATGTTTATCTTTTTAAATTTACTTTAAAAGTATAATTATTAGGGCACCTGGGTGGGCCAGTTAAATGTCTGATTCTTGATTTCAGGTCATGATCTCAGGATCCTGGGATGGAGCCCTGCATTGGGATCCCCACTCAGTGGGGAATTTGCTTGCTTCCCATGCCCTCTATCTCTCTCCCTGCATCCTCTCTCTCTCCCTGTCAAATAAATAAATATATCTTTTAACAATGTAATTATTATACTATAATTAAGTAGTATTCACCCATAAAAGAGAATTAAATTTTTCTGTATGCTACAACATGATGGACCTTTAAAATATTATACTTAGTATAATAAGCCAGACAGAGGGCAATATTATATGACTGCATTTATATGAGGTACCTAGAAGAAGCACATTTATAGAAACAAAAAGTAGAATGGGAGGTTACTAAGGATGGGGGAAGAAAAAATAGAGTTATTGTTTAGTGAGTACAGAATTTTTGTTGAGGATGTTGAAAATTTTGGGTTACAGATTGTGGTGATAGTTATACAATATTGTGAATGTATTTAATGTCACTGGATTTTATAATTACAAATAGTTAAAATGATAAATATTATGCTATGTATGATTATGACAATAAAATAGACATGCACTAGCCTAAAACAATATTATATCAAGAACTGTTTGATAAGCTGAATTAGGTGAGCTGGCATGTTTTACTGTCCCAAATTTGGCTGGTTTGTAGATACTCTGGGGAACAAGATGAATGCACTGCAATAACTTTGATTCTGACTCTTTATTTATCCTTTTATTGTGTGTTTTTTTTTTTTTTTCCTCCTTCCCTAGTGCTTTTTCCCAGGAGTTACCCTGAGCTCATGAGGGAATATCTCGATTGTGGAATTTCAAACTGAATAGATATTACACTTATGGATGCTATACAATATCAACTATTCACCAGAGAGACTGATGATTAAAAAATCTTCCAAGGATATCTATGTAAATATTTATCTTGTATAACATATTTTATATATTTTATTTTAGATTTGGCATGTTGAGAGATAATTTTGTTCTTTGACATTAATTTTAATCCTATGGGGGTAGGGTGGTGGTGGAAATAGTTCACAAAGATTTCTTGGGCAGACAAAAATGTTGATAGTCAGACATAATAGGATTTGCAGCTATTTTAAGTCAAAATGAGTTCTTTAATTCTCATGTAGTGAAGGTAGAATTAATTCATTACTAACCTCACAACAAATTTCAAGGAAACTAGGTCTGCTGTAACTGTTAAATTGTGATAGAAATTAGGAAATGTTGAAATGGTCTCATCAAGAAACTGCATAATGTCATTTAGTGCATTAGCAGAGGCCCCCAAATCTTGTTCAAAAGTGTCTTTTTCTATCTTTATTTCACCATTGCGTGGCTCATTTGAAACAGCCAGCATGTCTGAAGCAGTTTATAACTGTGGCTAAAGAAACTATTCAGCACAGCTCGTTAACTAGCAATTTTACCTCAAGACCATCCTAAGTATTTGATTCCTCGTGGTTTATTCTTCTGAACAGAAAATAAATAAATAAATAGTGCATGCTATAAATATACTTCTTGAGTGTGGGTTGTTTCTTGATGAGTCAACTGATAATATTAATTCAGTTTGTTGGCTAACAACGATTGTGTTGTGCGTGTCTGTGCATGGATTGCTAGGGTAGCGACAAAATTCTTTAAACAACAGCAGTTTGAATGCTTAATGTTCTATCTTTGTTGTTAATTCCTTCCTCTTCCCCTGAAGTTTCATAAAGTGAAGACGGTCAAGTAATCTGGGTTCTAGTCCCTGTTGTATAGTTGGCTCGATATACCTGAGTAAACACCAAAACAATGCTGATTCTTAACAGAAGTGTTCATTCCAATTGGTTGCAATAAGGACTGCCTCATTCTCTCTCTCTCTCTCTCTCTCACACACACACACATACATTCCCCCTTCTCCCTTTATTCCCCATTTCCCTTCGCTCCACAAGCAATCAGATTAAATTTTATTTTTTGATGTTTATCGTAGTTGTCTTTATAGTTCTTTTTTTTTTTTTAAAGATTTTATTTATTTATTCATGAGAAACAGAGAGAGAAGCAGAGACATAGACAGTGGGAGAAGCAGGCTCTCTGCAGGGAGCCAGATGTGAGACTCAATCCTGGGACTCCGGGATCATGCCCTGAGACAAAGGCAGACACTCAACCACTGAGCCACCCAGGAGTCCCTGTCTTTATAGTTCTAAATAATATGTTTATATGACCATGGTTTGATTAATCTATTTTGACATGTCTGATGACCTTCTACAAAGAATAAGAGATTAATTTATCCTTACCCTCTAATCCTTCAATTTTTAACTTACTTTTTTATTATTAAATCATCCATTGGTTGATTTAATAGTATTTCTTGATACACCAAAATTCAATATTTATATTATTAGCCTTGTGTAAAAAGAAACTTCTGTCATTAGTTGTTTCTCTAATTTTCCTGTCTTTTAACCCGCCCAATTTGTTCTTCTATACCAGTCTTATATTTTCGTGTTAATAAAGCTGTATTTATTCATGAAGATATATATTTTCTATTCAATGTCTAAGAAATGAAAACTAATAATATTCAATATATTATTATTTTTTATTATTTTCTACCTTAAACTTTTGACTATGGGGAAACTTCCCATTCTTTGCTGTGTTGCTGTGGAGACTGGGGAAAGCCTGGTCTATAAGCTTTTGGGTTGAAGTGGAAATCTCAAAACCTAGTACTTCAGCTAGACACAACTCAAACTCTATAGCACAAGGTGAATCTTACTATACTTAGTAAGCTTCTTAGAAGCTTCTTTCTCTTTGATAGTTTTGTTAGCAGATAGAGTGAAGCCAGAGCCTACTATAACCAGGAAAGAAGCTCATTCTTCTATTTATATCCTCCTTTTACCAGTGATATGTTCAGTGGACACATTTTACCAGTGAGAAACTGAGAAGTTACCTAGACTTAGTGTTTTTAGCACTTATCTTGACATAAATTCTTCATTTAACCTATAGTTCCTAATAAGTCAAGCACACTAATTTGCCTATTTCCATCTACTCACATATTCACCACATTATAGAAAGATTACACATCATATCTGCTTTATTGTGCAATTAAATGTTATGAGTTTTTAACCGTACTTCCAGTTTTGGTACCTTCTTTTATCTATTCCCTTTAACATGATCCTTGAGCAACATGGGTTTGAACTATGCGGGTCCACTTATATGCAGATCTTTTCCAGTAAATAAAATATAGTACTGTAAATTTATTTTCTTTTCCTAGTGATTTTCTTAATAAAGTCTTTCCTATAGTTTAATTTACTGTAAGTATATAGTGTATAATACATAGAACATATAAAATTTGTGTTAATTGGCTATTTATGTTACCGGTAAGGCTTCCAGTGAAGAGTAAGCTATTAGTAGTGAAGTTTTTGGGGAATCGAAAGTTATATGTGGATTTTGCCCTTAACCCTCACAATGTTTAAGGATCAACTATATATTTCTTCATACACTTAAAAACATTCTATCTGTATTTCCTTGCATTTTTGATGGCCAGTATACAACCTGATATGTGCTCACATTGGTACTGAGATAATCACACTTAAGTATTTCACATGTATTGACTCATTTAATTATCACAACAACTCTATGAGGTTGGTCCAGTTATTGTTAATTTTACAAATGAAGAAACTGACACAGAGGTAAATGACTTGGCAAAGATCAGGAACTAATAATTGGTGCAGTAGACAGTGGGACACTAAAGTCAAGGCTGTCAATCAGTCCAGTATTCTGTCTCTCATATTCTTATAGTTGTCATGTTTGTTATGGAGAATTGGCTTCATTATTTAAGATGGTCTTCTCCCACTTTTCTGCTTTCTTATTCCACCTTAGAAAAATAAATGGAATTTAATTCTTGAACTTTTGAACAATTGAAAATGCTTTTACTTTATATTTGATAGCTTTCTAGTTTGGATTTTGTAGGTAGAATCAGTTTTCCTATAAAGAGTTAAATCATTGTTCCATCTTTCTCTAGCATCCAATATGATGATAAGGAATTTGAGGATCATTTTATTTTCATATATTTATAGGTTAAGCTGATTTTCTTCCCCCTCAAAGATTTTGTAGTTTCTATTTCTCTCTGATATTCTAAAATTTACAAGCCACATGTCCGAACAGAAGTGTTTTCATTTGTCTTGTTGAGCCCTAACCCTGAAAACATGCTTAATATTATTTTGTATATTTCATTACTTTTTCCTTCGTTGTTTCTGCTTAATTTTTACCATTTAAACTTTTATTCGATTTTTTGAGAACCATATTTTATTTTTCTAGAGTCATTTCTTGTTCTTGAATCTTTCATTATGACTCACTCTAGATTTATTCATTATAATTAATATCTTAAAGGTTTTGTTCCTTTTGGCTTAAGTTCTCTTTCTTCAACTGGATTCTTTGTATTATTAATTTTCCTCAGATGCCCAGTAGTTCTTATGAAAATGGTGAATTTATGACTAGAATTATGAAGGGAAGCTAGTATATATGACTTTGTGTTTTCACAGCAGGCCTTTTCTCAGTTCAGAGATTTACCTGGGTGAACTGAGTATGTGGGAAGGTCTTCTTGACTAGCAATACTCATTTTCAGGCTTAATGAGAAATAGATGAACATTTTGGGGTCCATACTAGTACAGAAATAAAAAAAAAATAGAATCACTTTTGGAATCTAATAGCATACTAGGTGCCCTACTCCTTCTCAGACTTACTGCTTTTTTAGACTAGAGAGTAGAAATATCCCTGTACACAGGGAAGGATATAGAGCAACATGACAGCTTGCCATGTTGTAATACGGGAGGGGCAAATATGTAGGATATCCTCAGTTTTGTGAATGCATCTTTTAATTAACCTGATTATTTCTCACAGCCTCTTCTTACTCTTCTCAGTATTCACTAAGCTGGGAGACTTTCTGCCATTCTGCATGCTAATGAGTATGTTCTGGTCTGTGTCTTCCTCCACTCTTGCTCATTCCTTAAAAGAATTGATGATATGATAATGAAAGATAAAATATTGTCCTGCCATTATCAGAGCTACAATAGATTTTCATTTAAATGAGATTTGGGGAGGTTCTATACCAAAACATATGTGTTGTAAGTTTTCAGTATTGAATTGGAAGCTCTAAATAAGTTCTAATTGCCGATGTCTATTGGCTGGGGCAGTTTGAATTTCGTGTGAATATTACATTTTTAATGGTATTAGGCATTGAATTTACTTAAAAGCACAAGTGTCTCTTGGCTTTACCTAATTCCTACTTCTTTTTCCAACTCTACTTTTTACATTTTTCTCCTTCTTCATGGTAAAATTTCAATAAAAGGGTCTAATTTCACAGCCTCCAATATCTCCTCATTCTTACTTGAGAGGTTTTTTTTGTTTTGTTTTTGTTTTTGTTTTGTTTTGTTTTGTTTTTAGATTTTATTTATTTATTCATGAAAGAGACAGCCATAGGCAGAGGGAGAGGCAGGCTGCCTGTGAGGATCCTGATGCGCAGGACTCAATCCCAGGACCGCGGGATCACAACCTGAGCCAAAGGTAGACACTCAACCACTGAGCTACCCAGGTACCCCTATGTGAGAGGTCTTTAAGACTTTCTCCCCACACTCGGATCCCTGGGTGGCTCAGCAGTTTAGCGCCCACCTTAGGCCCAGGGCGTGGTCCTGGAGTCCCAGGATCGAGTCCCACATCGGGCTCCCTGCATGGAGCCTGCCTCTCCCTCTGCCGGTGTCTCTGCCTCTCTCATGAATAAATAAATGAAATCTTAAAAGACTTTCTCCTCACACTCTAGTGAGACTATTCCTTCTAAGGATGTAAAGACCTCCGTAATACTAAATCCAGTATTCATGGCACTTGTATTACTTGACTTACCATCAATATTTGGCCCCACAGATAATTGAGTTCTGTTCAGAACATATCTTTTCTACTTTTCTTGAGGTAACCTCCTAACTCAAAGGTAATTTCTTCTAGTTATCTAGAATAAGGAGGCTGAGTCCCTTTTTTTGTTTTTTTAAATTTCACTGCAGACATTTTTTTCAGCCTTACTTACTCTTTCCTCTTCTCCTTTAGCCCCGCATCTAAGCTAATTTTTAAGAAAACCTGGGTGCTCCCTCCTTTGGGAGCAGCAGATGGCAGATTTAAACCACACAAGTTCCTGGTTGTGCACAGGAATCCTCAATCTGACTCTACCCTGAAACATAATAAAAACTCCAAGCCACCCTCTCTTCTGTGCTCTCTCAAGCCATTTTGGATCAGTTTGGGAGGACTTCCCTGCTATCTCCATAAAGACTCTTGGGAGTAATAAACATTTTTGTATCTTCCTGGTACATGTGTGTTACCAGTTTCCACATTTGAGCAAAATTTCTCAACACTTTAACCTCTTAATAAGCATCAATGAAAGGACCTCTTTATTTTAATCCCAACTATATTATCTACATCAATTTCCAAATTTATTATGTACATCAGTCCCTCCGTTCAATTCCTAACATGTATATCAATTACATGATGGCTCTCCTTAGATGACTTATACACATCTCAAACCCAGTATTCAATACTGAGCTCCTAATCTCCCCCAACCTTTTCCTCCCACATTTTGTTTATTTAGTTTCTTGGCCCAAAATCTTGGAAAAATTCTTGACTTCTTTCCTTCATAAATATATATGCAAACCTTTTGTGCTATGCAGTCTAAATGTTCACAAAACCTTACCACCTTACACTGCTGATACTGCGGAGACTGTTATGCAAGGCAATACCATTTTCAAACTGTGATTAATGAAACAACCTGTGAACTGACATTTCTTCTTTAACCCTTACCCTACACTTTTCAGATTCTTCTAAACAGTAGAGGCCAAAGTGGTCTTATTAAAATTAGACCATGTCACTTCTCTGATCAGTCCCACTCAGTGGCTTCCTAGTTTACTAAGAGTGAAAAATAAATTCCTTTAAATTGGATACAGAAACCAATGTATAAAGTTGAGGGTCCACTTCTGGATTCTCTATTCTGGTCAACTAATAGTCGATAAAGGAGGAAAGACTATCCACTGGAAGAAAGACAGTCTCTTCAATAAATGGTGCTGGGAAAATTGGACAGCCACATGCAGAAGAATAAAACTAGACCACTCTCTTTCACCATACACAAAGATAAACTCAAAATGGATGAAAGTTCTAAATGTGAGACAAGATTCCATCAAAATCCTAGAGGAGAACACAGGCAACACCCTTTTTGAACTCGGCCACAGTAACTTCTTGCAAGATACATCCACGAAGGCAAAAGAGACAAAAGCAAAAATGAACTATTGGGACTTCATCAAGATAAGAAGCTTTTGCACAGCAAAGGATACAGTCAACAAAACTAAAAGACAACCTACAGAATGGGAGAAGATATTTGCAAATGACGTATTAGATAAAGGACTAGTTTCCAAGATCTATAGAGAACTTATTAAACTCAACAGCAAAGAAACAAACAATCCAATCATGAAATGGGCAAAAGACATGAAAGAGAAATCTCACAGAGGACATAGACATGGCCAACATGCACATGAGAAAATGCTCTGCATCACTTGCCATCAGGGAAATACAAATCAAAACCACAATGAGATACCACCTCACACCAGTGAGAATGGGGAAAATTAACAAGGCAGGAAACCACAAATGTTGGAGAGGATGCAGAGAAAAGGGAACCCTCTTACACTGTTGGTGGGAATGTGAACTGGTGCAGCCACTCTGGAAAACTGTGTGGAGGTTCCTCAAAGAGTTAAAAATAGACCTGCCCTATGACCCAGCAATTGCACTGCTGGTGATTTACCCCAAAGATGCAGATGCAATGAAACGCCGGGACACCTGCACCCCGATGTTTCTAGCAGCAATGTCCACAATAGCCAAACTGTGGAAGGAGCCTTGGTATTCATCGAAAGATGAATGGAAAAAGAAGATGTGGTTTATGTATACAATGGAATATTACTCAGCCATTAGAAATGACAAATACCCACCATTTGCTTCAACATGTATGGAACTGGAGGGTATTACGCTGAGTGAAATAAGTCAATCAGAGAAGGACAAACATTATATGGTCTCATTCATTTGGGGAATATAAATAATAGTGAAAGGGAATAGAAGGGAAGGGAGAAGAAATGTGTGGGAAATATCAGAAAGGGAGACAGAACATGAAGACTCCTAACTCTAGGAAATGAACTAGGGGTGGTGGAAGGGGAGGGAGGGTGGGGGTGAATGGGTGATGGGCACTGAGGGGGGCACTTGACGGGATGAGCACTGGGTGTTATTCTGTATGTTGGCAAATTGAACAATAAAAAATAAATTTATTTAAAAAATGTAATTTGATATCCATGATTCTCTGACTTTATCTCCTATTACGTCCTCCTTAATTTGTTCTACAGTAGCCACAGTGGCTACCTCTCCTCTCCTTAAATACAACAGATGTATTTCTCTCATACACTTTTGCATTTACTGTTTCCTGTGTCTGAAATGAAATTATTCTATGTAATTCATTGCCCGTCTCTCATGTGCTTTAAGTCATTACTGAGCTCTCACCTCTGGGAAGTCTCTTACCTCAATAGCATTCTCTGTCCTCTACATTTCTATACTGCCCTTATGAAATTAACAGCTAATATATTGTTTTATATTTTGTTGAAGTTAACTTATTTTCCACCACTAAAATATAAGCTTCATGACAACATGGATTTTTTTCTGTTTTGTTCGTTGCTAGAACAGTATTTAACACATAAATGGTGCTGATAATTATTTGTTGAAAAACTAATTAAACATAATTAGCTTGATGATAATTAAATAATTTTGTTAAAATTAATATTAAATAAATGATTAGTTTTATCTAAGATAGCATTGGTAAAGTATTTCTAGTTGAGTTTCTTTTTTTTTTAAGATTTCATTTATTTATTCATGAAGGACACAGAGAAAGAGGCAGAGACACAGATAGAGGGAGAAGCAGGCCACCTGCAGGGAGCCCAATGTGGAACTCCATCCAGAACTCCAGGATCACACTCTGAGCCAAAGACAGAGGCTCAACCACTGAGCCACAAAGGCGCCCCTCTAGCTGAATTTATTAATGTTCATTTTATAATTCAATCAGTATAATTATATCCTTTAACTTGCTTTCTCCATTTCTATAATGGATACCATAATAATGTGTTAACAGGCTTGATAATAAGAAGTAATCTGTATGATCTAACCCATGGTGAGGTATATAGGTTATTATGTTTTAGTCAAGTTCTGAAATAGCTGAATATATTAAATATTGGGCGTGTATATGTTTTATTTTTTTATTTTTTCCACCCTTTAAATATATTTCCTTAAGAGCAAAGATTAATAAGTGAACTAATAATTATTAGTTATCACCCACTGTAAATAACTCAATCTGATTCCCTGTCTCCTGGGTGCTGAGTAACGGACTAATTTGGGATAGATGATGATCAGGTTCTGAGACTGAGAAAGAAAACTTCACCATATAGATTGTAGAAGATATATAGAAGGTGGGATGAGTTAGTAGAACCAAGACCTAAGTGTGCAATTAAAGTCCAATAAACAAAATAGAGATGGCATAAAAAAGTGGCCAAAAGTAGACATTAAAGTGACTATATAGAGCAAGGATCATTAGAACCAGGTAAACAAAACACAGCAACCTGAGTTGGGGAGAGTTGATGAACCAGTATAATTGCCTGGGATAAACCTCATTACTTGTGGTTGAACTTTATATGTGGTATGGGATAGGACAAATAGATATTCTGACCTCAAAGAGATTGCAATATAATGAAAAAAGAGATCAAACTACGTAAAATATCAATGTGTAACAACAAGCATTTTTTTAAATTGAATTACACAAAATTTTAAGTCTTAATAGTTGCAATTAAAAGTGAAAGCACATAATGGATAAAACTTTCAAATTTAAGTGAATATAAGAAACAACTAGCTTCCCTTAAAACATTTTTAAGCATAGTACATATGAGTGTTTTAGACCATCTTTGTTCAATAATATGTCTGTTTTTAAATGGAACGAAAAGTCATAAAAAGAGTTACCTTTAACTATCTTCTTATATTATTAAGCTGTCTGTAGAAATAATTAATCCTTAGTAAGGGTTCTTCCTAGCAGGGAAAATTGTTACAAGGAGATTACTTAAATCTGACGATCTATCCAGATTTTGTTATTAATATTTTTATATTTAACTTGTACCATATAAAAAATAAATGATTTGTTCTACTTTTTAAAAAATTAAGTTTGATATTAATGGATTATGGAGTTAAAAAAATAAACTCTTGGAAAGAGACAATTAATTTACATTTTAATATGTCAGGCTGCTTCTATCCAAGGTGGCCAAACCTCTTTTGAAACAAACAAACAAAAAAAAAACAGGTTAAGTATATTAATGGTTGGACTGTTAAGCACATCACTTAATATTGTTCACTAACATTTATTGATTCTTGGAAGAGACTTGCTGGTAAAGCCTCATTCCTGTACTGCTAAGATTAGGTTTATCCTACATTAATGCTTTAGTTTGATCATTTAAATGTCTCTCAAGTTCAAGTTTTTACATTTTAATTTATTCTTGGCCTATGACAATGCAACTAGAACTTTAAGACTCTGCTCACTGGAATGATTTAGCCTTGATTTTAATAAGCCTAAGCAAATTGGCAGCTTTAAATAACACACAAAAAGCAGTATTTTTGAGGCTTTTTGTACATAACTACACATGATTATCAATGTTATGAACAATGGGATGTGATTGTTCATGGAAGAAGAAAATTTGCTTTTTTAAATTACAATGCATCTTTCTCTCCAAGTAAGAAACTTCACAATAGTTTTGAATTTTTTTTTTAATAGCCAGTGGGATGGGGAGTAGAGTATAGAATGAGTCAAATTAAAAGATGGCTAAATTTTTCTTATTTTAATGTCTCTGGGTTTGCTCATGAAAAGGAAAATTACCCAAATTTGCAAACCAGAGTATCAGAGGTTAAAGATGTATATAATTATTAAAAACTGTCTTCTTGGGGATCCCTAGGGTGGCTCAGCGGTGTAGTGCCTGCCTTCAGCCCAGGGTATGATGATCCGGGAGTCCCGGGATTGAGTCCCACACTGTGCTCCCTGCATGGAGCCTGCTTCTCCCTCTGCCTGTGTCTCTGCCACTTTCTCTCTCTCTGTGTCTCATGAATAAATAAATAAAAACTTAAAGAAAAATAAAATAAAAACTCTTCTTCATAGACTTTCTTTGTATTTCTGTAGTTTATTTTTATAAGCATGATGGTCTCATTTGATGTCAAGTGGCCACTTCAAGTGATCGTAAAATATATTTTTTGCAGGGTATGGAATATGAGTCATAACAATCAATAAAACTCACTTTTTTAAGTAGTCGTTGAGGTGTTTGGCCATAGATATATCACCTTTTTGTTATATTGACATCCTTCAAATATTTTCTATCTCCCATTCTATGTTTTTTTTTTAATTGATATAGTCTTAGGAACCTATTGAATTTCTTAGAAAACATTTCACTTAATTTTAATAGGATATATATAAATATACATATATACATATGCCCCATAAACAAGCCATTTCTACCTACTCGTGCAAAACAAAACAAAACAAACATAAAAACAAGGTGAAATACATCTGAATGCTCAGACAGCCAGGGTAGCTGCCATGAGGAAGGCAGAATTCCTGTAATAACTATGTATTAGGGATGTGAATGAGCTCCTATGTTAAATTTTTAATAATTTTAAAAAGTCACATTAATACATGGATTGGCCAAAAGATGACAGATTAAATCTGAAGCAATACTTCAATCAAGCAGTTACTGATTTCAAAGAAGAAAAGAAAAAGTTTGCTTAAGGATCACACATTCTAGAGGAAATATAAGATATTTGGGTAATAATAAATATAGCCAGTGTATTTAACACATTTATTATATCCCTTAACTGCAGATTTGCTTTCTATTGATATAAGAATCACAAAGTGAATAATAATTGACCTTAATTTAAGAGTTAGGAAGAGAGGGTAGCCAGGGTGGCTCAGCGGTGTTAGCGCCGCCTTCCGCCCAGGGCCTGGTCCTGGAGACCCAGGCTCGAGTCCCACGTTGGGCAACCTGCATGGAGCCTGCTTCTCCCTCTGCCTGTGTCTGTGCCTCTTTCTCTCTCTCTTTCTCATGAATAAATAAATAAAATATTTAAAGAAAAAAAAAGATACATGACCATCTCAGCATATGCCACAAAGTCATAGGACAAAATTTAAAAATATTTCTGATTTTTAAACCTTAGCAAAATAGTAGTAATTGACTTTTTAAAATATACTTGAAAAATGAACCTTTTTAGTTCATAACTTTCTAATATTTCATTGGAAACATTACTGAAACGGATATTAGAATCGTTTCTGTTGAAGGCTATTAGGATTAAAACAAGCCCAATATCTTTTTTAAAAATACTGATTTAGGACAGCCTGGGTGGCTCAGCGGTTTAGCGCCACCTTCAGCCCAGGGTGTGATCCTGGAGTCCCAGAATTGAGTCCCATTGTCCCACTCCCTGCATGGAGCCTGCTCCTCCCTCTGCCTCTGTCTCTGCCTCTCTCTCTCAATAATAAATAAATAAAATCTTTAAACAAAGATAATGATTTAGAAGTGCTGGCCATTGCAAGAAGAAAACAGATGTTTAAAAAAAAAAGAACTTTTATTGAATTAAGCAAAATTGCATTGGGGAAAGTGTGGGTTGATGAAGGAGGTTGATGTGAGGTTGATGGAGGCAGATGTCATATGTAGAAAGGCATTGGCCACTACTAGTGATGGTCAATTATTGGAAAGTCCATGGAGAACCATTTGGAGTCTCAGAGGACATCTCATGAATGATTCTGATGGTTAGTTATAAAAAAGTTTTTCCTAATAGTTTTTTCTCTTCTAATTTTCACACAAGAAATTGCTAAACATTATTTCCATATCCCATGTTGCCACTTTCATTCATGGAAATGTTCTGTGAATAGCTTCCATCTCTCCTTTTTTGTACTTGTTGCAGCAGACTTCTGCCTGTGGTCCCAAAGGTGTCCTAGCTGCCTCAAAACCAATGATAGAATTAGCAAAAGTGTAATCTTTCTTTTCAATTCCATTGTGTATTTTTGTCCTCTAGCTCTACAGGTAGTAACTCTTTATGTTGAATCTAACAATCTTCAAAATAAAACATAGGATCCTACCCATATCCCTTTCTCCCATGAACCAGAATGGTATCTTTCATTCTCCATTTCCATGTCTTTGGACATTTTTATTTGCCTCTTGTGCTTAGTTTCCTGTTTTGTAAACTAAACAAAGCAAACAAACACAATTGAAACCTTCAAACATATTCACTAATACAAATGCATATTAGTGTCTCGTACCACGCTCCACCAGGCCAACTACTCGGGCCCAAATGAGACAATCTCTTACAGGGCCATTTATTTAAAAAAAAATAAATAAAAGTATCCATTAGACTAAGTAATAATCGAATTTCTACCCATTAAAGAGACTGAAAAAAATTCATCATATGTGTAAGTTTGATTTTATCTGTGTTACTACAAGAACATTTTTCTTAAATTAAAACTCTCCAGATTATAAAAGGACTATGTATTTATTTTGGAAATTGTGCAAAAGTACAAAAAAGAGAATGTTAAAGACTCATAATCTACCAAAGTGAATGGCTGCTAACATTTTGTAAGTATTGGTGTGTGTATGCATTTGGTAATTATGTGTTTGCACCATTTGAGAAGTTGATTTTGCCCCTTTGTTTTGAGCATTTTTCCACATCTTAAATATCTTATGATAATTTGATTTTATAGTCAGTATCTTGGTTTAATGTCATATTTTAGGTCTATTTATATTCTGTTTTCTATAGGTACAAGAGTTTGGTGCGCTTTATTCTCTATTGAGGTTTTGCTTAAACATAATTAAAACTTGATATCATCAATGTTAATATTTCAGATGAAATTCCTATAATCATTATTTTTTATATTTAGATGAAGTTTTATTATCTTATTAAAGTAATTACATCTATGTTTTACTGGATACATTGAATATTACTGGTTCTTTATTATAAAAGGTCCCATTCTAGGATTTTAGGATTTGAATGATCTCTGTTATTTGGAGTGTGCCACTGAGTACTTGTTTTTCCTAAATAAAATGTAGATGGCATATTTTATGAGACATTTCTCTAAGAACAACTTTTAAAATTTATTTTTAATTGTTTTTACATTTCTGCATAAAAATCAGATTGGCTCCATCTAGAAATCTTGTTTTACAATTTTCATTATCTTTTGGCAATCTTACTTTCAGAGAGTTTGAAGTCAGCCAGTTATTTTCCCTTCTCATAGGTACTCATCGGTTTTTTTCTTTTTCTTTTTTTCCCTGGAAGCTCATGGAAAGTACATGAAACCCTTTCACAAAGGCATATCTGAGTTCTGGTATCTTTTAAGTAATGTTGAGTTCAGTCTTCTATGAACTTTTCCTATACATAAATTCAATTATTTAGTACAGAAGTATTTTTAATTATTAATTTAAATTATTAATCTACCATTTTACACCTGTCATCTTTGTTCCTTCCTTCTGGGTTGGATCATCTTAATCAGTATTCTATCTTTTTCCTCATTTGCTTCTGAGATAATTACTTAAGACTGTTATTTATTTTATTAATGTTATTTTCCTAAATGCCCAATCTGATGATCTCATCTCCTTTGTGGTTTTTATTTAAGCAGTCATACAGTCATGCTCTGTCTTTTCTATTTCCTAATCAGAAAGTAATTAGTCTTGCATAAATTTTATTGAATTGTTTCGAGAACTTGAATAAGACATTTTCTAAAAGTTCTTTCTTATTGTAGCATCGTTTATAATTGTCTTTCAGAGTGATTTCCTTTCTATTAAGACACAGAGTTTTCATATAGCTCATGAGTTCTTTTTTCTTGTTACTTACTTTATTTTGATACCCTGGTATTCATATTTGAAATGCATTCTGTTGATATATTGAGATCCAGACAAATGAAGAGGAAAAATATTCAATTTCCTATAATTGACTGATCTACTTCATATAGTCTGTTTGAAGATAAAGGTAAGGTGGCTAAAACTCAATATAATTTGACTAGAAAGTGTCTTCTCTCCTAGGTGTTCGTCATGGCTTTCTTAATTTGGTAGGTAACTGTTTCCACTGTATATTAGCATGGTAATCATTCTTAAAAAACAAATTTAGCAATGTGTTTACTTTTTGCCTGTTACGGATATAAGACACAAACAGCAGCTACAGCTACCTAAGGCAGAAAATCTAAAATGTCCAAGTAATAAAGACAGAACAAGTACCAATGGTGCTTGAAGGAGAGATGTGTTGGACTAGCTTATTCAGAGAATGCACTGGAATTTTAACTGGGACTTGAAAGAGGGATTTGGTTTCAGTAAGTGTGAGGAGCAGTTATCCTAGTAAAGGGAAAGGAATGGAATTCTGAACCTGAGAAGCATGCTAGAGAGATTTAATGCATTGCTTATTAGGATTGTTCATCATGATGTCTACTCGAACTTCAGCATGTTTGCAGCTAAAATTTGGTTAGTTATTATTTTTAAGGCAATTAGTATTTTTGGATAACTGTATCTTGAATCATTCTTCTATAGTGAGTTTACAATGAAATCATGCAATTTGAGCAGCTTAAATTGAAGGTTTTGAGAATATCAGCTTACATCGTTTCTATTAAAAATATTTCTTTTCTCCAACTGTTTTAGGAGTTTGATCAAACAGGAAAAAGTAACTTGATCTCAATGAACTTTTGTTACCAAAGTTTCACCTAAATTTTTGCTCTATACAAAATTGGATGTCAACATAATCTAAGAATCTGAATAACTTTAATTTAACAAAAGTATTTTTCTTGTTTGTACTGATAGTTTTCCGCAGCATTAAACTACTGTATTGAAAAAGAAAACATCCATTTACATGAAAATCCAATGATGTGTAAATACATTGGGCATTATCAACTACTGACCCTAATTTCTTAATATTTAATATTTTCCACTACCAACAATGTTGATTTTTCCAGTTTAAAATAAAATCAAAGAAAAACATTTTATTCAAAGGGATTATATTAGGCACTTTGTTTTTATCTGTTTTTGGATAATCAAGATATTGTGACATCTTGTAAAGATCCAGGGAAAAAATTAGAATCACTGAGTTTTGTTGGATAGCAGCATATTTTTAGTAGTGGATTGAATGATATGTAGCCTTATTTTTTTTTTTAATTTTTATTTATTTATGATAGTCACAGAGAGAGAAAGAGAGAGAGGCAGAGACATAGGCAGAGGGAGAAGCAGGCTCCATGCACCGGAAGCCCGATGTGGGATTCGATCCCGGGTCTCCAGGATCGCGCCCTGGGCCAAAGGCAGGCGCCAAACCACTGCGCCACCCAGGGATCCGATATGTAGCCTTATTATGCAAATTCAAGAATACTGTGTCATCATAACACAATATTTACACTAGATAGAGTAATTCTGACAAAACTTATTTTCTCTCCCCCACAGATTAGGGTTTTTTTTTTTTTTTAAGATTTTATTTATTTATTCATGAGAGACACAGAGAGAGGCAGAGACACAGACAGAGGGAGAAGCAGGCTCCATGCAGGGAGCCTGACGTGGGACTTGATCCTGGGTCTCCAGGATCACACCCTGGGCTGAAGTCAGGCGCTAAACCGCTGAGCCACCTGGGCTGCCCCCAGATTAGGGTTTTATATGTTTCTGATCATTTTTAGTCTGAAACAAAATAATTTGCTCAGAAAGGTCTGTGATTTCTCTTACATGTTTAAATGTTATTAAATCCTAAGAAAGTGTAACATTAAAAGTATTGAATTTAAAGTCAAATAAATGCATGTGCAAATATGGGCTTAAATAGTGATAAATTGTATAATCCTGGGTAAATGATTTTGTATCAATTGTTTGAGTAAATCTTTCTGATAGAAAGTTTGAGTAAATCTTTATGATAGAGAGTTTGAGTAAATCTTTATGATAGGAACAAATACATTTAGATGGACATAATATACAAATCAAGGAAAATTTTATAAAACTGCTTAGAAGTTGATGTTTATTGAGAATTCATGTTAGATGGTGTACAAATATATTATGTTAAATTTATTTCAACCCTCTAAAGTGGATTCTATATGTATTTTCACTTTACAGTGAAGACAATGAAGGTTATATATTTTCTTAATTTGCTCTAAGGTCACATAACTAAGAACACAGAATTTAGCTTAAAATCAAGGATATTATATATATGCACACATATAATATTATATATATAATTTGCATATAGATTCTACATTGGTGTATATATACACACTAGAGTATATGGTGTGTGTGTGCATATGTATGATTCATTAATATAATATATTCACATGACTTTCTTCTTTTTTTTAATTTTTTTTAAATTTTTTTTTTTGTTTATTTATGATAGTCACACAGAGAGAAAGAGAGAGAGGCAGAGACACAGGCAGAGGGAGAAGCAGGCTCCATGCACCAGGAGCCCGATGTGGGATTCGATCCCGGGTCTCCAGGATCGCGCCCTGGGCCAAAGGCAGGCGCCAAACCGCTGCGCCACCCAGGGATCCCTCACATGACTTTCTATTATAATAGTGAATTTTATTGTACTTATCCAAATTTTCATTTCCTCTTCCTCTCTCTTCTTTATAAAGTTTTATCACTATTTTTAATTAGTAATGGGTATTTACGTCCTTTCAATTTCATTTACTTCACTGCAAAGTGAGTATATTATGACCACATTTTTATTACTTGAATATTGTATTATTTTCTTCATTTTGTTTTTTTTTTTTTTTTTTTTTTTTTTTTTAAATTTTTTACTTATTTATGATAGGCACACAGTGAGAGAGAGAGAGAGGCAGAGACACAGGCAGAGGGAGAAGCAGGCTCCATGCACCGGAAGCCCGACGTGGGATTCGATCCCGGGTCTCCAGGATCGCGCCCTGGGCCAAAGGCAGGCGCCAAACCGCTGCGCCACCCAGGGATCCCTATTTTCTTCATTTTGTATTGCGTATTTTGAAGTTCACATATCCTTAATGCCTATACAGGATTTTTCTTTAATGCCTATACATGGTATTTTATTGGCATCCTCTTTTTCCCCCAGAGACCTCAGTTCTAAGATCCACAGTCCTCCTGATCCTATCTGACTTGTCCTCCAAGTCGGCTATAGAGCTGCCATATTTCTATTACTGTGTTGAATCCACTGTTTGATTGTTATTAGACTTTCTTCTTTCTTGTCATATGCTCATGTCATTTAGAGCATGTTAAGAACTCCCATAATGGAGCACGTGGGAATAGTTTTTATGACTCCCTGTAGGTCTTATGTATTTCTACACAATACATAAGACCCTATAGGTCTTATGTATTTCTACACCTTTGTACTTAATTGATTAGTTGGCTTACCTAGAATTATAGGTTATATTTTTCCTTAAAATATTGAATATTATTTTTCCTTAAAATATTGAAGTTTTTTCCTTCCTTATTCTAGCCTCCTGGGTTGCTGTTAAGAAGTCTAGTGCCATTCTGATTGTTAAACCTTTACATATTAACTGTTTCTTCCTGAAAACTTTTACCCTTGGTGTTAAAAATTTCATGACGATGTGCCTTGGTGGGAGTCTTTTTTTTTTTTTTTTTTTTTTTTTATTAAATGTACTACTTTCTTAGGGCCTGTGGATTTTACTTTTGTGAAATGTTCCTGTATTAATTCCTTGATAATTTTCTTCTCTCCTTTTTTTTTAATATTTTAAACCCCTACTAATAGGAAATTGAACTTCCTGAATTGAGACTAATATTTTAATTTTTCTTTTTATTTCTTTATCTATATCCATTTTCTTTTGGTTCTACCCTTAGGAAAATACTTTAAGGTTATCTTTAAAACTTTATAAGTGTAAGAGTTATACTGTATTTGAGTATTTTCTTCTCTTATTGCTCATTTCCCCCCCAAATACATTGTTATTTAATTTGTAGAATATCTTCTCTGTAAGGTTTTTAATGAGTTTTTTTCTTAATTTAGTTATTCTGTTGATACATTTTTCCTTTTTCCTATGTGTTTCTGGTGGTTTGTGGGGATCAGGGCTGTTGACTCTTCAGTAAACAGACATTCATTTCATGCACTTGCTTTCATAACTGTCCAGGATCTGTACCTACCTCTCATTGTACCAAACTCCTCTGACTTCTGAGTCTAAACCGGATTCTGTAAATCAAATTGTATTTTTTTTTTCCCTAACTAGTAGTTCATTCTACATCCAAAGTAGTCTGCATCTTTCTAAACCAGGAAAGGGGAGGAACATCTGGGTGGCTCAGTGTTGAGCATCTGCCTTCGGCTCGGGGCATGGTCCAGGACTCCTGGGATGGAGTCCCACATCAGGCTCTTTGTAGGGAGCCTGCTTCTCCCTCTGCTTATGTCTCTGCCTCTCTCTGTGTCTCTCATGAATAAATGAATAAAATCTTAAAAAGAAATAAAAGCAAACTAGCAAAGGGCGAAAAAAGAATTTATGTATCTGTTTACTCCAGAGCTAAGTGTTTTTTTTCCACAGAGCCCTGGACAATTCTAAATTTAAGGCAAATAAATAAATAAATAGGAGTGGACATTGAGTTAGTAATCACAGTAAGTAATTATATGACTATCTAAAAAAAAAGAGAACAGAAAAACTGGGCTGACCTGACATGAACCTCTGTTACTGAAGCACTTACAGTAATAGTGTTTATTCATTGGGTATTTCCAGAAACCTGTACTCTAAAAACTGAGTATTCTGCTTGAATGACAGTATCCATGCTGACCTTAGAAGGAAAGAACCAGGGCAGAGACTGAGGCAAAGCCAGACTTAAAATAGAAAAGAGACTGCCAAGAGAAAAGGTATAACCATAACAGAGTTACAATTAAGTGCCAAACAGCCCCCACAGTAAACAGTACAAAATTGAGACTTGAAAGAACCTATCCTTTCTGCTTTTTCACAATTTGTGAACCTCAAACTGAAGCCTGCTAGTTAAAAGTGCCACATTATTCTAACAGGCTGCAGTCAACCATACTATAGCCAGAAATTTTGAAGAGAAACCCATACTACACACCATGATGTTACATTAATTGTGACAGATATCCATTTATAATATAGGATGAGGGATCCCTGGGTGGCGCAGCGGTTTGGCGCCTGCCTTTGGCCCAGGGCGCGATCCTGGAGACCCGGGATTGAGTCCCACGTCGGGCTCCCGGTGCATGGAGCCTGCTTCTCCCTCTGCCTATGTCTCTGCCTCCCTCTCTCTCTCTCTCTGTGACTATCATAAATAAATAAAAATTTAAAACAATATAATATAGGATGAGACTAACTAGAGATTTGCAGATATTTGAAGAAAATTGAGAACATGAAAGGAGCAAGGTGAAAAAATAACAATAGCCATAGATATAACAATTAATTTAGAAAATAGAAGCAAGGGGAATCTCTGGGTGGCTCAGCGGTTTGCGCCTGCCTTGGGCCTAAGGCATGATCCTGGAGTCCCAGTATCGAGTCCCGCATCAGGCTCCTTGCATGGAGCCTGCTTCTTCCTCTGCCTGTGTCTCTGTGTCTCTCTCTGTCTCTCATGAATGAATAAATAAAATCTTAAAAAAAAAATGTGCCTTTAAAAAAAAAAGAAAATAGAAGACAAAATAATACTTACTAGTATTTTTAAAGATTTGTTTATAACATTTATTTTTTAAATTATTTTTTTAATTGGAGTTCAATTTGCCAACATACAGCATAACACCCAGTGCTCATCCCGCCAAGTGCCCCCCTCAGTGCCCAAAGGAGCATCGGTCTATATATATTTTTGGTAAGTAAATAAAACATCTAAGAAATAATAAAAAAAGATAGTTCTGGAATTTTGAAACTTATTTTCTAAAAACAAACATAAAAATGCAGAAATTAAAAACACAAAGAATAGGGATACAACCCAAAATATTATTATAATAAATAGGTTTAATTAAAAAGAGCAAAATTGTAGTTCTACATGGTAAGGGGCTTAGAAGTCTTCACTCCATCCTAACACAAGTAAAAAACTATAAAGACTGAAAAATCAACAACTCTTCTGGAATCCATAAGAGAGGTGACACGGGGACAATGCTGTCCCCCAAAATGGAGATACAGCCCATAAAATGCAGGGAGTCACAGCTCATAGGAGCAGAGATTTGCCGGCAGGAACCACAGCAGGAACCAGGGATGATATAGGAAAAACTGGACTGTAATTGGTGAATTGAGGGACGTTGTGTGTTAAGTTCCACATGTAGTCAGTAATAGGAAAGAGTCCACAGTTTTGTGAGTTTTACTTTGGGAACTCAACCAGCTTCTCACAGTAAATATCAGTAAAACTCTTTCATGTTTCTGGTGGGAGAGGGGAAAAGGAACCATTTTTGGAATATTCCAGAGTACTCTGTTCTTAACCAAAGTTACCTCAGGTGAAACTGCTTAACCATTAAGAGCCTGACTGACCAGAGGGAAAGATATAGCCAATTCCAGACCACTCTAGCCATGCAAAAACTTGCATGTGGAGTGGGGTAGGGCAGGGCAAGGTGAGGCAACTGAAGAATACATGAATACATATAAAGTACGCAGTCCAGAGGTATAGACTCACTGTAGAAAATTTCCCTCCCCCAACACCTCACCAGCACAGCACTAAAGGCCTATTTAACATGGTTCCTTTCACCTAGTACATTATATGCGGCTATCAAGAAAAATAATTACAATCATTACAAGCAAAAGGCAAAAACACAATTTGAAGAGACAGAGCAAAGCATACAGGGAGAAATGGTGAATTATCAGACCACCATGTTATGCTAATATGCTAAGGGATCTAATGGATAAAGTAGACAGCATCCAAGAAGAGATGGACAATGTAAACAAAGAGATGAAAATCTTAAGAAAGAAGCAAACATACAATTCTATGTTTTAAATATTGGTTGATATATGCAATTGGTTATATAAAATATATTGGTTAAATATTGGTAAATGTATCAAGTATAGCCTAATACTGGATGTAAGATATGACATGTTTAATGAAAGGTATTAATTAAAGGATTAATGAAAGGTATAGCATATGTGTAATGGGAGTATCAGAAGGAGAAGAAAGAAAGAAAGAAACAGAAGAAATATTTGAAACAATAATGACTTAGAATTTCCTCAGATGTCAGTCACCAAACGTAAGATCCAGGTAGCTCATGGAACACCAAGCTAGATAAATGTAGGAGGGAAAATTAAGCAAATAAAACTCCCCCAAACTACACTTAGGCATATCCTTTCCAAATTACAGAAAATTAAAGATAAAGAAAAAATCCTGAAAAGGAGAAGGAAAAATATATCTTATCTATAATAAAGCAAAGATAAGAATTACATTTGAGTTCTCAGTAACCAAGCAATAGGAGAGTGAAATATTTGAAGTATTGGGAAGGAAAAAGTAAAACAAAACTAGATTTCTGTATTTTGTGAAATTATTGTTCAAAATGAAAAATATTTCTCAAACAAAAACTTGCATGTATATCTGCCTAACAAGAAATGTTAAAAGATGCTCTGTAGAGAGAAAGAAGTAATATGTTAGGAACTTGGATTTTAAAGAAAGATCATTGAAGGAGTTAAGTCAAAATTTAAAAAAAATAATTATTTTTTATCCTCATTTGCTCTAACAGCTAAGCTATTTGAAATATCAACTCTGTATTAGATTATGTATAATGTGTGTATATATATGTATACATATGTAGCTTACATATAATGTGTGTATATATACACACATATACACATACACATATATATATACACACACACACACACACAGAGCTTACATAAAAGTGGGATATATGACAGCAATGAAGGAGGGAGGCATTAGGATTATTTTGTTATTACAAAGTACTTACACTACCTGTGAAGCATTATGTTATTAGAAATTGGACTTGGATTTGTTGTGAATGTATTTTTGCAAACTTCAAGGCAACCACTAAAAAAAAAGTTAAAAAAGGGGTGTATATCTGATGTACTATTAAAAGAGAAACAGTGGAATAATATAATATGTTCAATTAAAATCAGAAAAAAACAGCAAAAAAAGTAGAAAACAAAAATAAGAATGAAGAACAAGGGCAACAAATAGAAAATAATAACAAATGTGATAAATATTAATCCAAGTATATAAAAAAGCATTTTAAATGTCAGTTAACTAAATTAAAAACAAATAGTGATTGTCAGAGTGGATTTAAAAAACAGACCCAACTATATGCTATCCACTAAAGATATATATAGATTAAAAATAAATGAATGGAAATACTGAAGAAAGAAAGAGTAGCTATATTGATTTCATGCAGAGAAGACTTCAAGGTAAATTATAGGGATAAAGAAGGACATTCTGAGGAGATTAAGAATTACAGACTTCCCTTTACAAATAAGTAAGCCACAGATGAAAAGTACAGCATGAGGTTTGTAGTCAATAAGATTGGTAATAACATTAGTGGCAGATGGTAACTGCACTTACTGTGGTGAGCACTGAGTAATGTAAAGAATTATTAGGAACAAAAGAATTATTAAATCATTATGTTGTACATGGCACTAATTTAACACTATGCTAATTAAAATACAATAAAATTTAAAAAAAATAATTGTAAAGAGGTCAACATTTCAAGAAAACATAACTCCTAATGTGTATGTACTTAATAACAGTGGCAAACTGCATGAGGTAAAAACTGATAGAACTGTCAGGGGAAATAGATAAATCGACTATCATAGTCAGAGACTTCAGCACTTCTCTATCAGATATGGACAGATCCAGCAGGCAGAAAATCAGTAAGGACATGGTTGAACTAAAAAACACCATCAGTCAACTGGATATAATTGACATATACAGACTACTTCATCCAACAAAAGGGGAACACATTTTCAAGTTCAAGGTAACATTTACAAAGCTAGACTACAATCTGGTCCATAAACCATACCTTAACAAGCTTACAAGAATAGATCATACAAGGTCTACTTTCAGATCACAATAAAATGAACCTAGAAATTAAGAACAGAAAGATAACTGGAAGATCCCCAAATATATGAAAATTAAGCAACATACTGCCAAATGGCATGTGGCTCAAAGAAAAAATTAGGAGAAATTAATACATAGTTTGAACTAAATAAAATGAAAATACAATTTATCAAGTAATATGGAATGCAGCAAAAGCAGTGCTTATAGGGAAATTTGTAGCATTGAGTGTATGTATTAGAAGAGAAAATGATAATAAATAATTTAAATTTCCACCTTAGGAAATTAGAGAAATAGAGCAAATTAAATCCAAAGTAAACAAGAAAGCAAGCAAGCAGAAATCAATAAAATTGAAAACAGGATATCAATACAGAAAATCAATTAAACCAAAATTTGTTTCTTTGAAAGAACTAATAAAATTGGTGATACTATAGTCAAGTAAACTAAGGGAAAAAGATAGAGGACACAAGTTACTAATATCAGAAATGAAAGAGTGGATATCACTACAGATCCCTTGGGCATAAAAATGATAAAAAAATACTGTGAACAACAGAGGGTACAGAGGTATACTACAGAAATACTCTGTATGATACCATAATGATATAAGTCATAAATTTGTCCAAACCCATAGAATGTACAACACCAAAGTGAACCCTAACTAAGGTAAACTATGGATTTTGGATCATTATGATGTTTCAAATGTAGATTCATCAATTGAACAAATGTATCACACTAGTGGGGGTTGTTAATAATGCGAGAGGCTATGCATGTGTGGGGAAGGGAGTATATGACAATTCTCTCTACTTTGCTCGTAATTTTGACATGCATCTAAATCTGCTCTAAAGAATAAAGTCTTAAAAACATTACCCACAAAGTGGAAGTATAAGGAGATTGAAGAAATGAGAGGAATTCAGGAAAATTCCAGGATGCCCAACTTCTACCAAATAGTATATCTAGAAGTAGAAAACAGATCATTGGGAGAAAGAATAAATAACAAATAGAAGATAATTAATATGATTGAAAATCCAATGAAAATCATGATATTTTAAAGGCCCACGGTGTGTTGAGCATGGTAAAAGAAGTATTAGATAAAAAGTTTTACAATTCCAAGTTTAAAGAAAAAATTCTAAAAGTTTGATTTAAAAAATGAGAAAGGAAGTTGTCTCACTTTATTATAATTAATTCCTCTGTCTACCGAACATTAAGCCATTTCCTGCTCTTGATACCTTCCAGTTCTAATCAAAACTTCTATATTTACTTCAGATTTCTGCTATACATGGTCTCTTCTGGAACATCTATTCTTGTTTATCTTTCAATATACCCCATGTTATTTCCCTATTTGAAGAATTAATATCTCTGGTTACTGATTTCATTTACTTATGTAACCAGTATTGCTATTGATATACTCACTTCTTTTTTCATATGTTCATCTCATTTTATTGTACCGTCTACCATCTTGAATTAGAAATCTGTTCTGCTATTACTAGTTGTGAAAATGTGATAAGTTAATTAGTTATTTTCTCCATATCTTAATTTTCTCATAGAAAAAGTCCTGGTGAGGCTCAGAAATCAGAGGAGTTTGGTAAAATCAGAGTTAGGTACAGTTAGACAGTTATGCCAACAGGTACGTGAAAATTGTTCTGGGATGCCTTGGTGGCTAAGTGGTTGAGTGCCTGCTTTTGGCTCAGGTCATAATCCTGGAGTCCTAGGATCGAGTCCCACATCAGGCTCAAAGGAGCCTGCTTCTCCCTCTGCCTAAGTCTCTGCCCCCCTCTCTCTGTCTCTCATTAATCTCATTAATTAAATAAAATCTTTAAAAATAAAATTTGTTCCAAGAAAATAAATAAAAGGAAAGAAAAAACATTAATAACATGAGAAAGAAGACGTTTTGGGGTGTCTATGTGGCTCATTTGATTGTCTGCCTTGTGCTCGGGTCATGATCCCAGGGTCGTGGGATCCAGCCCTGAGTTCAGCTCCTCTCTGAACAGGGAGCTTGCTTCTCCCTCTCTACCCCACTCATGCCCTCTTATTATCTCTGTTGCTATCTCAGCCTCTCTTTCTCTCTCTCTCTCTCTCAAATAATTGAAATCTTAAAAACAAAGGAAAGAAAACATTTCACTCATGAAATAACAAGGTATTTTAGAAAAAATGAACATTTAAGATATCTAGAAAATTATCTTAATAACTGCTACATTTAAAAGGTTTTAAAAATTAATTCAAGGAGTAAGATTGCTGGCACATGATATGAACTTAAAAATTACTAAGGTACTTTCTTTACCCCTGGTAGTCAGGAGTCTCCAGAGAAACAGAATCAATAGGATATCTGTATCTATACTTTTATCTATATTTCTATATAAATCTTTAGACTACCTATTATCTCTCCCTCTTTTTCTCTCCCACTCTTCCCCCTCTCTCAAACCATTTGTCTATTTTATCTACTATCAAGACAAATTTATTTTAAGGAGATGTCTCATAATTACAGGGTTGGGAATTTTATAATTTGTAGGGAAGATGGGCAAACGGAAAACCTATTTAGGAGCCAGTGCTGTGGTCTTGAGACAGGGTTTCTGCCCTGAAAACCTCCGTTTTATCTTAAGACCTTCAATTGATTGGATGAGACTCACCCATATCATTGAAGGTGATCTCTTATATTTAAGAGATGTAAATGTGAATCACATCTAAAATAAAATACCTTTACAGAAACACATAGATTAGTGCTTGATTCATTAACTATTACAGCCTATCCAAGCTGACATATAAAACTCACCATTACACTTGCTCTGAAATTATTTTCTTTTGTTTTCTAATGATGTCAAAGACTAAAGGTCATGCTTCCCAATTTAAGAAGCATGAGCTGGTTTTAAGGAGAATAAATTTGGTTATCTAGTACTTACTCTATGAAATCTTAGCCTGAGTAATGATGATTACTAAAAATGGGATTTAGGATTGCAGAAGGTCATAGAAAATTGAACATTTGTTTGCTTTCCATCAGTGATTATTCTGATCAAGAACATTCAGAGTGATGAAGTGAGAGCTAAGGCACTGGAGCATTTTCAAGTCATTCCTGGAGTTTCTAGCACTTTGTATCCTCTCTCACTCTGTTAGACTGATCTTTAAAAAAGTAATAGTCAATTTTTAAAAAATTGAAACCAAGTTTTCAGGAAGCTTTAAGGTGACCCTTTCTAAGCTGAAAGTGCCCTGAACTTTTCCACACAATATTGTACAGTTTCTAGAGAAATCACATGGGGATGCTCCTTGCTTATTCCATTATCAGTTTATCCACGTGTAAATATTTGGAGGCAAAGCTACTGAACCTTATCAACCCAAAGAATTGTTGTATATAAATAAAACTGGAAGAGGGCACAGGTTGCAGCTTTAGCATTTTATTTTGTTTTCACATTGGTAAAAGGTCTTCAATGTAAATAGATATTCTATTAACACAGAAATTAAGCCACAGCATTTTTATAATATTTTAAACACTATATCAACTTATTTTAATTATATATTGTTTAGAGGTATTTATCATCGTATTTTAGGAATAAGCCTTTTGATTTAAAACCTTTCAGGATATAATATTGTAACTAAACATTCTCATTTTAGCTACAAAATTAGACTTTGTCTATTCTTATATGAATATCCAAAAATGCATATTTAATAAAAATGGAAAACCAATTAAATTAATTCAGTAATTAATTTTTATTCATGATAAATTTGTAACATGAGAATTGATTTTCAAATAAAATCATGAGTGACACCAAGATTATTGATGTCTTAAAGCTTATTTCCACCAGTTCTTGACATTTTATAAATACTACAAAAGATATATTCAATCTAAGAATGCATTTTTCTATTTCTTTGCTGAAGTGAATGATGTCATTGTTGAACGTAAATGATTATGTCCCAAGATTAGCTAATTTTCTTAATGTCCAGTTAATACATAATCAACAGATTTGATACTCTGCTTCAACTTGAGGGGTAACTTTTTTTTCCAGGTAGGAAAAAAAAAATAAATTGCCCTTTCCAACTTCAGTTTTCCGCTTGAGCTCTGCACAGGCAATTTCATCATTTAGGATCCTATCATGTGTTTGCCCCACCCCCACCCCTGCCAAAAATAGTATTTTTCCACTCAGTCACACTTGTGTCCTTGTAGGAACTGAGGGGAAAATATCTGGGGAGGGTTTTATTAATGGAGTGCACACCCAATGTGTACTCTTACACAATTTAACCTTTGATTTTTATTGTTTTAATGCCTACTATATAGAAAACTATTTTAATGCCTTCTTTACACAAGCACTGACCTAGGAAACTTACAGCCATTATCTCTTAAAATTTCAACAACAAACTTACTTGATAGCTATAATTTATCTTCATTTTAAAGGGATGTTTAATGAAAGTCAGTGTGTTTAAGCAGTACACTTATGTGTACATGTCTATTTGGGTGACTTAAGATGTATGCCCAGCTATGTCATTATACTGAATCCTTCCCAACTCCACTGTTTATCTACAGTACTGTATAGTAAGAATCAATACTCCTAATAATGTTCCAGAGATGGCTTCTCAATCATCTGGGACCTGGTGCACTAGTTTATTGGTTGAGATAGACCTACAAAGAGAGAAACCATTTATTTTCTCATAATTATTTTTACTGCTTATGAAAAAAGAATTACTTATAAGAGAGTAGTGGGGCCTTGATTATGGTAGCAAGTATGCTATCTTGCTTTGCAACTTTTGTTATGTCATAGATTGCTTAGTTTCAGCTCCTCACATTTCTCTATCAGTAATAGTTCCTAAATTAAAGGACAATTCTACATTGGTAATTCAGTTCCTGACTCAATGATGATTTTAATCATTGCTTAAGTAAGCTAAAGTCTGGTCATGCTCTAATATTTTTACTTCCTCCAGCATCTGTTCTATTGTCTGACTGTTTTTTCTTTTCTCTAGCCCTCTTGAATTTTCTTTATCATAATTTTGCCAAAGTATGGTTGACACATATATTAGAACATTACCCTTTATTAACTTTCATTTTTAAAATATATAAGCAAGTAGCTTCATTATGTTACTGTCTTTAAAATTAAATATGTTCTTTTTTATCTTACTCTTAGTTCTAACATATTAGACTCATTTCTTTTAATATTATTTTGTAGCAGAGAAAATGAATTATTGGGATCCTTGGGTGGCGCAGCGGTTTAGCGCCTGCCTTTGGCCCAGGGCGAGATCCTGGAGACCCGGGATCGACTCCCACGTCTGACTCCCGGTGCATGGAGCCTGCTTCTCCCTTTGCCTGTGTCTCTGCCTCTCTCTCTCTCTCTCTCTCTCTCTCTGTGACTATCATAAATAAATAAAAATTAAAAAAAAAGAAAATGAATTATTTAATATTTCAAATGTCTCCATGTGCTCATGTGCTCCCCTATATTTCTCATAATCCCTTGGAATTAAGTTCATATCTTATAACTAGTTCTAGCCAATGAACTTAGAATATAAACAATGTGTTTATATTTCCAAACTGAGAATGTTAAGAGACATTGTGCTTCCTCTACCACTCTATTCTCAGTTACAGCAATGTCAGAGGCAGATGGTCCAGATAGTATAGTTAGAGAAAGACAGAAGTCTAACCATTCGATTTTATGAAAATAATCAACAAATGTTTAGAGGATTAAACTAATGATGTTTTGGGGCAAGTTTGTTAGAATTGCATGGTCTAGCCTATCCTGCATAATACACCAGTATACTCTCCAAATATGTGGCAGTGCCTTCCTCCTTCCAGTAAGACCTTGACTATAAACCCTTTTGTTCATAGATAATTTTAATTATAATGATTTTCTTTGCTAGCTAAATTTTTCTCAAGATGTCTAAATAAACTTGACTCAGAACATACGTTCAAAATACCACTTTAAAAATAGAAAGTAATTGAGTGTATATCTATAGTACTTTCATGACATTATGAAAGACTGAACTACAAAAAATAAAGGCATAGCAAAGCAATGAGAGCAGTAAGAAGCCTTTTTCCTCCCCCCACAGATATATTTCATTCAGTTGTCCTATCCATACATCTTCATATACCTTTCTAAACATACATCCATGACAGAAGGAATATGGTAGAGTTTATAAGTGAGTGCAGTAAAATGAAACAGTGCAATTTAACAACAACAACAAAAAAGATACTGTTTCTAGACTTCATGAAAACTTAGGGACTGTTGCAGACCTTTATGTTCAATTAAGAACTATTATCTATTAATCACATAACTGATCTTTTATTACTATATCTGGAATGTGCTTTGCAAACATACAATAGATTTAATTCCTTACAACAGTAAATACATGGAATTCTGATCTAAAGTTAAAGGCAGTTGCGCATATTCTAAATTCTAGACCTGACCCACTATTACTCAGCTAAGCATTCCAAGAATATACAGCATTCCAGGAATATCGAGGCCATCTCATAATTGTATATGCAAGTGCACTTTTGCCAGAAGCCATCAGAAGTGACTTACTAGGTACACAGAATCAGATTACTTGGGTTTTATCCCTGCTTCATTGCTTTTTAGTGAGGGCCTGCGCTTTGGGCTCTTCATCTGGAAATGAGGATGTTAATAACATCAACCTTATATCATTGTTACAAGATTTAAATATGTTAAAATTTTTGTAAAGTTCTTAGAATATAACAAGCACTATATCATTTTTGTACCAATAAAAATATGAATGCTTACATTATTTATATGACAATCATAGGTATATTTTGCTTCTATCATTAAGTTAATGTATAAAGGAGCCTCTGACAATCTAAGATATTTATTTAACAAAAATATGCTTTTAGCCAGAAGCCAAAGGATTTAATTTTCTCAAAATTTCTTTCCCAATGTAAAATCAGAACGCATACTGTTCCCAAATGTCTTAACATGGAAGCCAGAGGTCCTTATGATGGTAGAGTTGATCTCATGCTGCACCCAGTCACAGTCTAACTTTTTGGCATTATTCACCGAAGATGGAATCTTAATGTGACCTGTTGTTACTTGTCTTTCATCCATCACTGGTTTCTTGTCCCCACCACCAATTCTAGCCTGATGCTAAGTACCATAATTCTTGCATGAATTTTTGTTTGGATTTGGTTGTTTGATTCTCATTGATTCTGCCAGAACTTATAATGAAAAACCAGCTTTTTAATTTTGTTTTGTTCTTTTTACCACGATATCCATCTCTTCTTCTGAGTTTCCTATTGTAGCTCTTTGTCACTATTCTAGGCTTCTGGTGATAGACATTGACCTCAGAATTTCTACTTCCTTTTATATCTTTTTGAGAAAAAGGAAAAAAAAAAGAAACAAGGTACTCTAAGTGTGTGTTTTTTATTTTATCCATCTGTTCATATCTCAATATGGTATTGCTCTATAAGAATCTTCCATTGCTTTAAATTTCTTCTCTGAAAGGGAGTGACCCAGAGAAGCCATTAATTTTCCTGCAGAAGCCCTAGATACTAGTGACATTCTTGCTTCCTGATTCACATTCTGTGTTTGAAAGAAAGCAGAGATGACCTGGGACTTTCTTTCAAAGCTATAGTATGTACAGACTTTGAAGATCTTTGAACATTGCGATAGCTGAATAAAATGAATGACAAAAAGAAAGAATAAGTGAATGTTTAAATGAACATTATTAATTTAAATTTCTCTATAGAGTGATTTGATGTATTTACAAAGATAACTGTATTATAGCATAATTTTAAAAGTAGGTGAGAATAGATCACATGAAACCAAAGTATGAATACAAATGGAAGCCAATAAAATCTCCAATGCATTGAATATATATAAAGGTGAAGGTGAGCATGGGTGCAATTTTATTTTTTACCTGTCAATAATAAGACGAAAATGCCATTGTCTGCATGGGCCATGACATCCATAAAAACAAAACCAGTGAATAAGGGAAGCCAAACAGAGATAAGAAATACATTTTCTTGAGGGAACACACAAACATATTCAGAAATACATGCTTTCACACACATGCCAGCGCTCACACTTACATAACTATACCGTTGTATATCAATAGATATTAGTTATAAATATCTATTAAAATGTGTATAATTTTGAGTTCCTTATAACTACTTTATAACCACAGGAGATTTCAAAGCAGGGAGAAACATGAAATCTGGCAAGGCCATGAAGTTCAAAAGATTAGAATGTCAAGTTGTATTGCTGAGGACTGTGGATGCACAGCAATTGATGGCTTTGAAATTGTAGCTTCTCCAAACCATTTAAGGATTTTGAGCCACAGTTGAAACCCACTGAGCCCAAAGTCTCTGCTCCCATGTCCTTATCATCAACCAGAACCTTAGGTTTTCTTCCATACCTCTTGGCTACACTTTGTAGCCACAGGATTCACTTTAGGAGGCATTTTCTGAACCAGAAAGAATCGTTGCCACTCTGAGAAACAAATTGAGAATATAGCAGGAAATTTACTTTATTTGGTCTATCACAATTTAATCTTCAGCTCTAATAGTTTATTTGCTAATCCTACTTGACTAAATTCTTGCAGAGCTCTTTAATCTGTAATGATATTTATATCAATGCCCGCAAGCAGTGCTATAGTTAATGGTCTGTTGTCATTTCCATTATAAACTCCCTATTGCACGAGTAACAGGAGAACCAAGAACCTGTGACTTTCCTAGCTGAGGGCACATTTCAATGCTCTTCTAAATTACAGTATTAGCCAGAGCACTTTTGTCAGGCAGTATTTTCAGGCAATTTAAGAAATTGCATTTAAAGGGAAAAAAAGAAATCTAAATCCTACTCACTATCTTAACAACCAAAAAAAAAAAAAAAATCTGTAGGTAAAATTCTGTGTTCGTAGTTTCTGAAGCATGTTAAACTTATATGTACAAATAATAAAGAGTTTCACATATTTATTGCATTATTGAGAGATTAGCATCTGGCTTCAATGAAATACAAAACAAAGTAATAAACATGAGGAACCTTTTATGTTTTACTCAGATTTTTAAACAATCTACTACTATATCTGGAGAGGCATGAATGAGAAGTATTTCATGAAACATATTTTATGAAAAACATTTTTCTAATATACACATTGGAAGGGGCTGATAATTATAATTGTAATGTAATTGAAATGGATAAATATAACCATAATATTCTTTTCTCTGAATAAATTATACAGCTGAGTGTTTCATTACAGTCGTGCTTTGCTTAATGGAGCAGAATATAGAACCAGTAGTTCTGGTCTCTTCTTGACTAAGCTGCTATGGTTTCTGTGGAATGATAGGCTCTTAAGAGAATAGCCTTGCCTTAATAGAATTGGGATATTCCACACTGAAAAAAAAAATCAGAAAATAGTGTTAACATTTTTTTAAATTTAAAAAACATGGCAGAAATAAATGTGTTATATAAACTGCAGTATTAATTCTAAAATGTAAAGATTAAGACATGTGGAATAAGTACAATATATATATAATTTGTAAAGCTACATTTCTTTCATCACACAATTCTAAGATATGATAGAGGACAGGTTGCTGAGGTCCCAGTTCATTGCAATAGCTGTCCTGTCCAGGCTTCCCTATCTCTCTCTGCTTCACCTAATCAATGTGTCTGTAAAGACCCATGAGGGGAAATAGGCACAGAACCTCATTTATTTGTGGCTGTCTCTGAAACAAAATGCAAACCTTCTGTGAATGAGCCAATTTTGAATAATTTGTTTTATGATATTTTATTTTAACCTTAAACCAAGACACTTAAAAATCATACCCATTTTTTGTCATGCATTTTTGAAATTTATTATATACCTTCCTGCATGTATAAAGAGAGCACATTGAAGACCATTTAAACTGTCATTGATAATTTAGTCAGAATTTAAATTATTGTCTTGTGATCTAATACAGCAAAGCCCCCAGGGCATACTGAGTTATATAAGGCTGTTTGCCATTATGCTAAATGACCTTACACTGTGCTGTATTTGTAGTTCTTATGTGATGGTTTTGTGGATATTTTTCTCTGATGCCTGGCTGTATGCTGGCATATTTTACTAGTCTCAATGAAACTGTTAGTCTCTATTTCCATTTAATTTAATTCAATTTAATTTTAAGTTACTTTACATTTTTTAAATCTTATTTTATTTTGCTTCTATTCTACTGGTGGTGATCTAGAAAAGGCTATTAGGGATTCATGTAAAACAAGATTCCACAGCTGTGAATGAGAATCTGAGTGTAATTAGAGCTTGAGCATTGTTTCATATATTATGTGATCTAAGTTATGATTCTTCAAAAGTTTTCTTATTCTCTACTCCATATACTTTGCATATCTACATGACATGTTTGGAAGGTTATTGAATAACAGTTAGATGAGTTGTTATGATACAGAGGACTAATCTCAAAGTATATTTATATATTGAAATATTAATAGAACCTTATGAAGTACTTTCAGTAAGTGCATAAAAGTGCAAATGGGTGTTTCAGGGTTTTGCATCCATTTAGAAGATAGTATATATCTACCAAAGATCCCTTATACCCTGTATTAAAAATAATAATTATCCTTGTGATACAAAACAATCTAAGGAGATCAAATATCTAAGACAATACCAAATGTAAAATATATGTCTCTTAAATTTTTTTATGGGAGGATGGCATTGACAACTGTTGAATACTGAAATCAGACGCATGCCCAATGATAAGAGTAATGCTAGCTTATAGGTATTGAGGGCTTACTGTGGATCAAGCACTGTTCTTTTTTTTAAATTAATTAATTAATTAATTATTTTATTTATTTATTTATTTATTTATTTATTTGAGAGAGGGAGAGAGAGAAGTGCAAGAGCACAAGTGGGGGAGAGGGCAGAAGGGCAGAGGAAGAAGTAGATTTCTGGTGAGCAGGGAGCCTGACCTGGGCTCAATCCCAGGACCCTGAGATCAGGACCTGAGCCAACCAGGTGCCCAGCAAGTACTGTTCTAAATACTTGTCATTTAGTAATTCTATCTTGCAACAAACCCTAGGATGTGGATATTATGTTTTTTAAAGATAAGGAAACCAAAGCATGAGTAAATAGCAAAACTTCCAATGATCCCACAAATAATAAATGGGGAGTCAGAATTTCAGCCCAGGTAGTCCAAAAACATACCCTCTTACCCACTATGTACCTTAGTAGGAGACATAATAAAACATTCATCCAGTAGAGCATTAACACCCATTCTATAGATAAAGTAAGTTATTATGACTATGTAGAAATAGAAAAACATGGAAAAGCATCAAAAAAGAAAAATCCACACACTTTGTGATTACATGTCTTTTAAAATATGGTTTGTAAGGTGATTACTAAAAAGCATACAGAAAATGACAAAATATTTTTTTTTCTTTTTCCTTTTTTATGTATGCATATATATATATATGATTTTTTGCCTTTTTTTACAGTTGTGAGAATACAACATGAGAACTATCTTAAAAATTTTAAGTGTATAATATAGCAATGTTAACTATAGGCACAACCTTGTATAGCGGATCTCTAGAACTTAACCATCTTGCATAGATGAAATGTTATACACATTGAATAACAACTCCCCATTTTCCTTTGCCCTCAGATACCATTCTATTCTCTCCTATGTTTTTGACCATTTTAGATTTATTTTATATAAATGGAATCATGCAGTATTTGACCTTCTCTGACCAGCTTATGCTTTTTTAATTAGTATATATTTGTTTATAATAAAAGTATATATTTAGATATATTTAAAATATGTAGTAAATTTAAGAAGAAATTGACAAAATAGTTAATAAACAATAAATTATAAACACTAATGATATCAATAATGAATGATTGCGTTTTGGGCAATATGGTTAATTCATAGGAGACATACTAAGATGCTTGTGATATACATCAAGGAGGTCTATTCCCTGTTACCCCCTGCCCCCTGCCCCATCAGATTCAGAAGTCCAGTGGAAAATGACTTGGAGAAAATACAAGATACACACTAAAGGACTCTCTGAAAAGGATTTTCAAGTCTCTCCTTATCCCAAAAAAGGAAGAAACTGAGATCTGAATTAAGTTTTGAGATGTAATGTTAAAGAAAGTAGAGTGTCCTCAGTAACTCTGGGAAAGCTGCCTCATCCTGACTTGAACCTCAGTGGTGAGGAATATTTCTGGTTCCTAATGTTATACTTGTAGTTGACTTTATAACTATTCGGGTTTGTGATTCTACAAAAGAAAACTAGTCCCTCAGTTTGATAATTCAGTCATAGCTCAGAATCTTAGCTCTTTTTACTGAAACTGTGAGGTGTCTCTAGGTACCAAACATGAAAGCACAAAACCAGATACATTAGGAGAGAAAGGAAACTAACTATTTGAAAGTTTATTATAGCAAAGAATATTATACTGACTTTGAAATTCTCGTGTTTAGTTGCCTATATTCTGGTAGTTTTGAGGTAGCCCCAGATATTCTTCTTCTTGACCCACCTGGCCTATCTTTCTTAGGTAGCTAGGAAAGGGGCGCCAAACATGAAGTCTCTTAGGAATAGATGGCAAAGATCAACACTTATTTTTAATGACTCGTTTTTCTTAAATTCTTTGCCATGTAAAAGAAGAGCAATATGGGCTGCCATGTCCTGTTTGTTTATACACGAGGAATAAAGAGAAGCAGCAGAGAAAGTCAGATTAGAATGTGAGTATGCCCCTCATTAAGTATTGGCCTAACAGAAGACAAAGGAAATGTCATATGCCAAAATTACCTGTTAGCTATATGAAAAGGTGGTTCCAGAGGGAATAACCAACTTCTTTTCTGTTCTTCATGTTTTGGATCAAAGTCAGTGGCCTTGGTTACACATGTCCTCTTTGCCATCAAAGACAAAGGGCAAGCACATTCAAATGTGTTCATGCCATAGGGGAGCCATCTGAAATAAAATAAGATCTTGTTTGAGAATTACTTCTAGTTTCATGTATCTACCAAGGGACTTAGATGGGAAGTTAGGCTTCCTAAGAGGAAAATCTGTAGTACAGAGAAGTAACAGTAGCCTTGAAGCCTACTTTTCACTTTTTACAGAATTCTTAGGATACGTGAATGGCAGGTAGGAAGAGAAGTTTATTGGGTAGAAATAGGTCATGGTCCTGCTCTACAGTCTTCTCTTTTTTATTCCTGAAGATCCTGCTTACTAAGTAACCTCATAGGCAGTAATAACTAGTCAGAAACCTGTTAAAATAGTCTATATGAGAGAGAGGAGGAAAGATCACAGCACAGTGTACCTAGGTGCTTCACCTGAACTAATGAGGAGAAATAAAAACAAAACTTTAATTCAGTTTTCTTGCTTTGCCGAGTTTTCCTGCAGCCATCTTTTTAATGTTACCTTAAGCAATTTATTTTGTTTAATTGTCTAGTTCTATTACAAAATGGGATGACTTTGCTTAAAATTGCACTTAAATATTACCTTCAGAAGTGTTATTTACTGTGTTCACAGAAGAGTTTGCTTTGTAGGTTTTATAATATTCATAGAGAATGATGTATGCTTGTTTGAATTTAATTTAGACTAGAGGAGTAGATAAAAGGGGAAGTTGACAAAACCCACAGGATAGCATTAAGAAAATGAGGCAGAATAATGCTGCTGAAGAAATGCAAATCTTTCAAAGTCCATTAGTACCGTTAATAGAGAAGTTGAAGAAAAAGCATCAACTGCCTGCCTTGGGTAAATAGAATGCAACTCACCCATAAAGGCTCTGAGGCCTGGGCCTTTGACTGGGTATTTTTAGACTTTAGAGACTCAGGAAATGTTTTAGATCTTTATTAAATAAAATAGATGTATGCCTTATGCTAGGTAAAAAGAAAAATTAGAAATTTTCTTCTGTAACTGAGTGATAAGTGACCCTGTGTGTAGCTACTTGACTGAAGGAGTGGGTCACAGAGAAATTGACAGTTATTGGGTTTTCCCTGTTTTGAGATAATTCTGAAATCTGCTATGATGTTACAAGGAAAATTTACATCTAAGTTTTATATATAAGACTCCTAATAGAAAAAACAGAATAAAGAACATTTTTAATAGCTTACCCTGTCAGTGGTAAAATCTCTGGTTCTGTGTGTGACAAGATACTTTATGACTCCTAGATTTTTCATACTGGAGCATTTATTTAGAAAAATGAGATGCCAGTGGGAATAAGTAATGAGTGATTCTCTTGAAGAACAAAATAAAAGTAATCTCTTGACTTACTCTTGGATTTAAGTAAATCCAGACATTGAAATAGATACTTGGAAAGACATCTGAACTCTTCCATTTAGTAGGATTCTATTCACTAAATGTGGCTGTGAGAGACTGAACTCTCTTTTCTGCCTAGCAGCAAGTTGATCAAACGTGTTAAATGCCCAAACTGCAAGAAACAACGTAGTAATGAAAAAAATATTAAAGAAAAATAGCCAAATGGGCATCACCTTAAATTTAAATTCACCACATAATTTAGGACACACATATGGAAATCAGTTCACCACATAATTGGGGAACATAATATACACATTGAAATAGGCTGCAGCATTGTTACATCTCTTTACTAACAAATTAAGAAACTAAGTACATATGTATTAATGGGATAATTAAGTGGGCTCCTCAAGGTGCTTACTAACTTCCTAAGAAGAGTAATTTTGTAACTGACTTTGGCATTAAAAACAAACTGGTTCAATAATAAATTGCTCAACTGGATCTGGTTTTTTGTTTTTTCTTTTTCTTTTTTTGGTAGCCCGTGGCACATTTTAGGTAAGATTATTCTATTACCTGATTAAGTGTTTGCTGACTGTTGCGCTTAGGCACCCATTACTCTGCTCTTGCATTCCAGGCTATGCTGGGAATAGTATTTATGTAGTTGTTCTTATAATCTTGTGGTGAAAATAGACAATTGCACTTATACTGTCAGCACACACTCTCAAAAAACAGAGACTCTCTGTTTCCTTCTACTGCCCATCAGCTCCACCTGTGATGGTGGATTGCTCTAAATTGAGTCCTAAGTAAAACTGGCTCCAAAACTAGTATTTATATTTGGAAGCTAATTGACATGAAGTAAGTCTTACTCTTATCAAACTCTATTCTCCTATCCCTCCTTTACATTAAAATATAAATAGTGATAACAAGCTAAGACTATGTTTCTCAAACTGGACTTGAGAAACAGTATTTTCAGGTATTCAGCTAAGTCATATTCCCATAGTCAGATAAGCTTAAGAAAAGCTACTGTTTCCTCCATTTGAAAGTCATAGTGCACGTTAGCATATGAAAGTGTTGAACAGTCCTGCTATAAAGAAATTTGTTTATCTTCATTTAGCCTAGTGGTTTCCAAATGTGATTCATCCTGTAGCATCTTGGCTTTTGCAAAGCTCCTTTTGTGCTTTGCATATGATTAGGGAAAGGCTGGAGTCAAGAATAACCCTTTTGTGGGGTAGAACATGAACTTTTAAGTCTGGCTATTGTGGAGGAAAATAGAGTGAGGGTGAGAGAGGAAACACTGGCAGTTAAAGCTTTTTTTTTTTTTTTTTTTTTTGGTCACTAACAAACTACTCTGTCTAGGTGTGGGCAAACTGCCTTTTTCCATTCCACTGTGGCCCAGAAAGCAACGAGGTAATCATTATAGAGGGCCCTCTTAAGATACGGTAGTGTGTTTGGTGAACTCAATAGTACAAAGTTATTATTTTTTTTTTTTGAGCATCAAGAAAGGCATTAACGATTCTTTATTCACAGCAGTATTCTTCTTAAAAGCCAATTATGTTGCAGGCAGTCGGAAAGGGAATGAGTGTAGCCAAAGGGAAAGGATCTTTGGATTTGAAATGTATAGAATTATTTGAATACTTACTTTGACACTCCATAAATCTGAATTTAATTCTTTTTCTCCCTTCAAGCATGTGTAGAATTGGTAAATAAAAGAAGAAAAAAACCTGGTATATATTATTTGGTAAATAAGTGCCATGTTACACATTTTAGCTCCGAACTCTACTTTGTCTGGGATAAAAGTATCATGGGACTGGAGATCGAAGAAAATGCTATTAGGATGAGAAAACTTAATTCTAGAGTAAAAAGTGATTCAACACCTAGTTTATAAATAAAGCGAAAATAATGAGGTTTTTTTCTTAGACTTAATGTTTTTAGAGAAGTTTTACAACAAAATTGAGAAGTATGAGATTTCCCTTACCCCCTACCCCTAAACATTCATAGCTTCCCCCATTATCAACATCTCCCACCAGAAGGTACACCTTTATCAGGGATTAATCTACACTGACATATCATATTCACCCCAAGTCTATAGTTTATATTATGGTTCACTCTTGGCATTGCCCTTTTTATGAACTTAGATAAATGTTTACTGATGTCTAGCCATCATTATAATATTGTATAGAATATTTTTTACTATTCTGAAAGTTTTTATGCCATGCCTATTTATCTTTCTCCCATCCGCCCCATGCAATCACTGATCAAATCCTCTATGTCTCTTATGGCTTGATAGCTATTTTTTTTTAGCACTGGATAATACCCCATTGTCTGGGTATATCACATTTTATCCATTTATCTACTGAAGGATATTTTGTTGGCTTCCAAGGTTTAGCACTTACAAATGAAGCAGCTACAAATATCTGTGTGCAGGTTTTTGTGTAGGTAGGAGTTTTCAATTCCTTTGGAGATATACTAAGAAACATGATTGCTGGATTATATGGTAGAGTATGTTCAGTTTTATAAGAAACTATCAAACTGTCTTTTATTTTTTTTTAATGTTATTTATTCATGAGAGACACAGACTGAGAGAGGGAGAGAGAGAGGCAGAGACGTAGGCAGAGGGAGAAGCAGGGAGCCTGATGCAGGACTGGATCCCAGATACTAGGATCACGACCTGAGCCAAAGGCAGGTACCAACCACTGAGCCACCCAGGCGTCCCTCAAACTGTCTTTTAAAGTAGCTGTACCATTTTGTATTCCTACCAACATAGCATGGGAGTTCCTGTTTCTCCACAACCTTACTATCATCTACTGATGTCAGTTTTGTAGATTTTGACCATTCTGGTAGATATATAATGGTATCTCATTACTGTTTTAATTTTCATTTTCCTAGTGACGTGACGTGGAACATCTTCTCTTATGTTTGTCATCTTATATTTTCTTTAGTGAGGTATCTGTTAAGGTTTGTGGCTCATTTTTAAAATGTATTGAATATTATCTTAATGTTTAATGACCTCATTTCTGAAATCTGAAACATTAGTCTAGCAACCATAACACTTGCTATGGAATGTTATAACAATACTGCTCTTACTAATAGAATATAATAGATATTATAATGAAATTATTGCAATGAGGTAGAATAGGATGATTTGTCTTTAAATATAATTATCATGCAATTGTTCACGTGAAAACTTTATGATGCCTTGTCCATTGCCAAGGGTACAGAATGCCAATAGTGGTTAAGAAGCTAGCATTTAAAGAAAATTGCTCAGGGGTACCTGAGAGGTTCAGTCAGTTAAGTTTCCAATTTGTGATTTTGGTGCAGTCAGGATCTCAGGGTCCTGGGATTGAGCCCCATGTTGGGCTTCACACTCAGTGTAGAGTCAGCTTGAGGTTCTCTGTCTTCCTCTCCCTCTGCCCCTCTCCCTACTCACATTTACACTCTCTCTGTCTCTCAAATAAATAAATCTTAAAAAAAAATAAAATGTGCTCAAAAGGAAAAAATAATGTGCTCAGTGTACAGTGAAAGCTACAGTCAATATAAGCAAAAATGTGTGTGAAATGAAAGCAGGGATCCAACATTGTAAAGCAAGTTGAAGAAAATAGAGAAAAATTCATTGTGTAAACTTATTTACTGAAAACATCAAGCTTTATTATTATTTTTTTCAGTAGTAGTTGAAAATGCTCTGCAAATAACAGTAAGCAATGGCATAGGCCAACATGCAATGTTCTTATTCCTGAATGAAGATGTTTTGTTTTGACATAAAATGTTAAGCAAAAATCCCCTTCTGTTTTAAGTATACATAGATGCATAAACTGAGGTATCCTCCTAGTTTTAGTTGATATTCTAGTGCACAAGTAATAACCATATAATAACTGTTAAGAAAATCATTTTACAAAAATCATTTTAGCTTTATAATTTTCACATTATATTAAAATATAAATGGAGACTCACACTCCATTTATAATTTATAAGAAAATTATATTTAGGACTGGGAGTTCCAACCACTTTAAAGATTGAGGCAGTGAAAATTTAGTTTCTATTTTACTCAGATGAAGCCTTCAGGTCAACAAATTAGGGGTTAACAAAGAAATATAAGCAGATTGTTTGGTGCAGGGCAATTAGGGAGAATATCTACCAGTAACTCATAGGGAAAGGATGGTTTTCAGACTTTTAAGTGTGATACTTTCCATCAACAGTGACTCACTATAGCTAATTTTGGGAGATTCACAGAATGATTCTGAGCGCAGAAAAATCCACTGACCACATTAAGATCTATGTAAAATTAATGGGGTTACATGGTTTAGGAAAAGTCCAAGGATGCCCAGATGGTCAGTGAGGGAATAGTAGAATATTAAAGACAGAAGAAAGTTTACATGAATTCCCTCATTTTGTATATAAGAAGATGATAGGTGAGGAAATAGTGACAGTGCTAATACCAGAACTTTCATCTACTGTTCCCCAAACTCTTTTCTTGAAAAAGGAACTTAGTACTCCCCATTATTTAACCCAAGCTGAATTTTCTACTTTATTATGATTCCTCTTTATAAAATATTAACTGTAAATGTCTTACTCACTTTTAGTTTACTTGCACATTCACTTTACAGCGCTTCTTTCCTAGAAGTGCTTACCTGTCAACTGTACCTCTGAGATATATAAGAGATCTTTACTATACTTAAGATATTAAGATACCTTAAATGCATTTTTATATTCATAAACAATCTCAGAACCTGCAGTTATTTCCCTTAAAGTTTTGGATTATCCAGGATTATATTACATTGCAATATTTAGAAAACAAGTATGTTATCTCCTTTTAGCATCACTTTTATTATTTTATGGTCTCCATATTGTGAAGATATTGAGAGCTCCTTGAAGACATTTGAGTTCTGTCCTTTTGTATATCCCATAAAGTGCCTACAATTGTCTACAAATACCATTTTCTACATTCTGACTGCAAATGCCAGAAATGTAAAATTGTACAAGACTGCTCATTACATTTTTATCCACATGAATTAAAATTCTCTCAACCCTGCTAATCTAAAACAGTGAAATGAATTAGGTATTAAAATCTTGTCAATCTAGAAACATCAACTTAAATCTGTTTACTAAAATAGTTTGCACTTGTTTATTTGTAAAATAGTATTTTTATAGGATGATTCTCTTTTTTTCTAGTTTTATTGAGAAATAGTAGACATATATTACTGTATAAATTTAAGGCATACAGCATGATGATTTGATTTATATATATTGTGAAATGTTTACCACGATAGGTACAGTTAGCATCCATCTCCTCATTTGATATAATAGAAAAAGAAAGAAGAAAGAAAGAAAGAAAGAAAGAAAGAAAGAAAGAAAGAAAGAAAAAGAAAGAAGAAAGAGAGAGAGAAAGAAGAAAGAAGAAAGAAAGAAAGAAAGAAAGAAAGAAAGAAAGAAAGAAAAGAAAGAAAGAAAAGAGAGAAAGAAGAAAGAAAGAAGAAAGAAAGAAAGAAAGAAAGAAAGAAAGAAGAAAGAAAGAGAAAGAAAGAAAGAAAGAAAGAAAGAAAGAAAGAAAGAAAGAAAGAAAGAAAGAAAGAAAGAAAGAAAGAAAGAAAGAAGAAAGAAAAAAGAAGGGAAAAAAGTCTTCTTGTGATAATTCTTAGGATTTACTCTTACAGCTTTCCTATGTATCATACAGCAGTGTTAACTATAGTCATCATGACTTTTGACTGTCTTCCTCTAATTACCTCTTTCCCCTGCCTTTGTACAGTTATGATTTTGATATCTTTTTCTGTGAGTTTGGTTTAGATTTGAGATCATATGGTATTTGTCTTATTTGTCTTTCTCTCTCTGACTTATTTCACTTAGCACAATGCCTTTACAATCCATGATTATTGTTGCAAATGTTAGAATTTCCTCATTTTTTATGGTTGAAAAATATCCCATTGTATATATGTGCCACAAATTTTTATCCTTTCATGTACAGATGGACACTTACATTGTTTCCGTGTCTTGGCTATTGTAAATAATGCTGCTATGAACATGGGAGTGCAAATATCTTTTGGAGTCAGTGTTATCATTGCCTTTGGATATATCTCCAGAAGTAGAATTTCTAAATCATACTGTAGTTCTATTTTTATTTTTTGAAAATTTTCCATATTGTTTTCTGATGTAGCTGTGCCCATTTACAGTCCCACTAACAGTGCACAGAGCTTCCTTTTCTTCATATCAATGCCAGTATTTATTATCCCTTGTCTTTTTATTATGCCAGTTCTAATAAGAATGAGGTAATATCTTGTGGTTTTAATTTGCATTTCCCTAATGACTAGTGATGTTGAGCATCTTTTAATGTGCCTCATGGCCTCTTATATATCTTCTTTAGAGCAATGTCTATTCAGGAACTTTGTCCACTTTTTAATTGGATTATTTGTCTTTTTTTCTATTGAGTTGGAGGAGTTCTTTATATGTCTTGGATGTTAACCCTTTGCCAGATATATGGTTTGCAAACACTTTCCCATTCCATAGTTTGTCTTTCACGTTGTTGATGGTTTCTTTTGCTGTGCAAAAGCATTTTAGTTTGATGTATTCCCACATGTTTTTTTGTTTGTTTGTTTGTTTTGTTTTTTATTTTGTTGCTTGTGCTTTTGGTGTCATATTCAATAAACTTTGCTTCTCTGTTTTCTTTTAGGTGTTTCATGATTTCAGTTTTATGTGTAAGTCTTTAGTCAATTTCAAGTAAATTTTTTGTGAGTGGTGTAAGATATGCATTCAATTTCATGCTTTTATATATAGATATCCAATTATTTCAGCATCATTTATTGAAGAAACTGTCTTTTATCCATTGAGTGTTCTTGGCTTCCTTCTCAAGCATTAGTTGACTGTGTATGCTTGGGTTTATTTCTGGGCTCTTAATTTTGCCATTGGTCATATTTTCTGTTTTTATATAAGTACCATACTGTTTTGCTGACTGTAGCTTTATTCTATAGCTTGAATTTAGGAAATAGCAAATCTCCTGCTTTGTTCTCATTTCTTGGGATTTCTTTGGTTATATGGACTCTTGTGGTTCTATATAAATTTTAGGGTTGTTTTTCTACTTCTATAAAAAAATTCCATTAGAATACTGATTGCACGAACTCTATGGATTATAACTTTGGTAGTGTTTACACCCTAACAATATTAGTTCCTCCAATTTATGAACAAAGGATATCTTTTCATTATTTGTGTTTTCTTTGCTTTCTTTTATCTATGTTTTGCAGTTTTTAGTATATAGATCTTTGCTTCCTTAAATTTATTTCTAAGTTTTTTTTTGTTCTGCTTTTGATGCTATTATATAAGGGATCAGTTTCTTTATTTTTCAGAAATTTTGTTAATGCATAAAAAGCTACTAACTTTTGTATATTAATTTTGTATCTTGCAATTTGACTGAATTCATTGATTAGATCTGTTTTTTGGTTGAGCCTTTATGATTTTTTTATATATAAAATCATGTCATTGGCAAATAGAGGCAATTTTACTTCTTCCTTTCTAATTATACCTTTTTTCCCCTTTTTCTTGTTTTAGCTATGCCTTTCAGTATTATGTTGAAAGGAGTGTTAAGAATGAGGACACTTGTCTCATTCCTGATACTGGAGGAAAAGGTTTTAGTTTTAAATTATTGAGTATGATGTTAGCTATGGGCTTGTCATAAGTGGCCTTTATTATATTGAGATACGATTATTCAGAATCTAATTTGTTGAGATTTTTTACCGTGAATAGATTTTGAATTTTATTGGATGCCTTTTCTGTGTCTATGAGATGATCATATGATTTTTTAAATTCTATTAATGATATGATATATCACATTGATTGATTTGGCTATGTTGGATGATCCTTGTATCCCAGGGGTAAATTCTACTTGATCATGGTAATGTGACACTGAATTTGGTTTGCTAATACTTTATTGAGAATTTTTGCATCTAACTTCATCAGGGGTATTGCCCTATACTTTTTTTTTTCTTCTTCCTGATAATGTCTTTTTCTAGTTTTGGTATCAAGATAATACTGGCCTTGTAAACTGATTTTGGTATTGTTCCTCTTCTTTGACTTTTGGAAGAGTTTGAGAACAACTGGTAATTCTTCTTTAAATATTTGGTAAAGTTCATCAATGAAACTATCTGGGCTTTTCTTCATTGGGTGTTTTTTATTACTGATTCAATCTCCTTGCTAGTAATTTTTCTAGATTTTCTATTTCTTCCTGATTCAGTTTTGATAAGCTGTATGTTTCTAAGATTTTTTTTTTTTCCCATTTCTTCCAGGTTGTCCATTTGGTTGGGGAATAGTTTTCATAGTAGACTCATGATTCTTTGAATTTCTTTGGTATCAGTTATAATGTCTCCTTTTTTATTATTAATTTGTTGATTTGAGTCCTTTCTCTTTTTCCCTTGGTCAGTCTAGCTAAGGGTTTGCAATGTGTTTATCTTTTCAAAGAACCAACTCTTAGTTTTGTTAATCTTCTTGATTTTTTTTCTGTTTTCTATTTTACTTATTTCTGCTCTGATATTTATTATATTTTCTTCTTACTTCGGACTGACTTGTTTTTGTTTTTCTTTTTCTAGTTGCCATTTGTTTGACTCAAGAGCACCCTCTAATTTCTTGACCCATTGGTTGTTCAAGAGACATTGTTTAGTTTCCATATGTTCATGAATTTTCTAGTTTTCCTCTTTTTATTGATTTCTAGTTTTATGTCATTGTGGTCAGAGAAGATACCTAGTATCAGTGTTCTTGAATTTGCTAAGACTTATTTTGTGGCCTAAATTTGTTCTAACCTAGAAAATGCTCCATGTGTGCTTAAGGATGATGTATATTTTCCTGTTGTTGAATAGAGTGTTCTGTATGTGTTTGTTAGGTCCCTTTGGTCTGTAGGATTGTTAAGATTGTTTATTTTTTTTATTGATTCTCTGGATGATCTATCCATTATTGAAATTGAGGTATTAAAGTCTCCATCTATTATTGTATAACTGTTTATTTCTTTTTAATTGTTAGTTTTTGCTTTATATATTTAGGTGCTCCAATGTTGGGCACATAAGTAGTATAATTGCTATATTTTCTTGACGTATTAACTTCCTTATAATTATGTAATAACTTTGTCTCTTTTTTAACATTTTAGTGTAAAGTCTATTCTGTATGAGTATAGCATCCCCTACTTTTATCATTTCCGTTGTTGTTGTTGGATTATCATTTGCTTGAAATAATTTTTTCCAGTTCTTTACTCTCACGGTATGTGTGTCTTTAAGGCTAAAATGAATCTCTATAGACAGCATATTATTGGATCTTCTTTTTTTTTCTACTTAGCTATTCTAGGTCCTTTGATTGGAGAATTTAGTCTGTTTATGTCTGAAGTAGTCTAAAGCAGTTATTGATAGGTAAGGGCTTACTATTGGCATTTTACTAATTATTTAATTATATTCCACTTATTTATAGATCCATTTTTCCATGTTTCTTATCCCGCTGTCTCATTGTATGAATGTGTGTGGATGTGTGAGGTGTTGATGTCTTTTGATTTATGCTTCGATTTATGTATTATGATTTTTTGTGTGTAATACAAGTTTTCTCTTGTGGTTATCATGGGGATTACATAAAATATGTTAAACTTACAATACCCTATTTTAAAATGATAACAATTTAACTTCAATAGAATGTATATACTTCACACTTTTACTTCTCCACCTCTCATTTTAAGTTATTGCTGTTATAATTTACATGTTTGTTTTATGTATATATAAGCTTTTATATACATATATAATATATGTAAAAAAATATATATATATGTATATATATATATATGCACACACACGCGCACATACATACACTCAAAGCAGGTAATTGTATATATGGTAATTTTGCTACATAAAAAAAAAATAAAGCCACAACTTTAAAATTGTGACTTATGGACCATTACTGTAGAATCTAACTATTGACTATCTATTGTGAGATTTATGCTATTTTTTTTTATTTTTACTGAAATTAATTAGTATTTTTTTAATTAGTATTGTTTTATTTCTACTCAAATAACTCCGTATAGCATTTCTTGTAAGACAAGTCTCACGGTAATTAACTCCTACAGATTCTGTTTCTTCAGAAGGTTTTATCCCTCATTTGTTTCTGGAAGGCAGCTTTGCTGTGTATAGAATTCTTATTTAGAATTTATTTTCTTTCAGTATTCTGACTAGGTCATTCCATTCTCTGCTGGCCCAAGAAGTCTCTATGGAGAAATTTGCTCATTGTCTTATGGGGGTTCCCTTGTATGTAACTTTTTTGACTGCTACTTTTAAAATTTTGACAGCTTAATTATAATTTGTTTTGATATAGCTCTATTCAGATTCAACCTATTTGAATTCTTTGGACCACATGGATCTGGATGTACATTTTTCTCCACAGATTTTGGGAGTTTCCAGACATTATTAAGTATATTTTCTATCTGTTTTCTCTCTCTTATTTGGGAATTCTCATAATGCAAATATTATTTGTTTTCATTGTGTCATGTAATTCCCATAGGCTTTCTTCATTCTTTTTCTTTCTTTTTTCCCTTTTGTCCCTCTGGGTAATTTTCAGTGTCCTGTTATCCAGGTTTCTGATTTGTTCTTTTGATGGTTGAGTTTATTTTTGAAACTCTTCACTTAATCCTTCAGTTCAGTTACTATGTGTTTCAACTCTAGAATTTCTGGAGTGTTTTTTGGTTGAGGGGTTGATAGTTGGTATTTCCTTGTCAGATATGTTTCATTCATATGTTGTTTTCCTATTTTTGTTTAGTTGTCTGTTTTTGTTTGTTTTTGCCTTTCACTAAACTTCCTTAAGAGGATTAGTCTGAATTATTTGAATATTTATAGATCTCTATTTCTTTAGGATCAATTATTAGAATTTTACTGGTTTCTGAATGAGGGTGTCATATTTATCTGATTTTTCATGATCTTTGATTCCTTTCAAGGATATCTGCACTTTTTAGTAACAGGACTCCTCTTCCAGACTTTACATGTTTGCTTTGACAGAGTTTTTCACCAGTCAGCTCAGTTTGGATTTATGGGTCTGTCTTCTGGTAGTGTCTTTAGACAGGTGAGATCTGCTATTATGGTCTATTTTTTGGATGAGACAACTCTTTGAGCTCTGAGGACAGTGGTAGGGGTGCCACTGCCTAAGAACATTTAGCTAGAACTGCCCTACTGAAATGAGGCTACAGGATGGGTTCCACAGATGCCTGAATTCTCTAGTTGGGCTTACTAATGATTGGGACTGGGCACCGTATTTGGTAGTAGATAGGCCTATAAATTAGGTTTCCTGCTCTTACAAGGCAGCAGGCCTAGGCCCAGAACCTGTGTAACTTGTTTTGTGGGGCTCAAATTAAGCCTGTGTGTACACCTAATTTCCTACATAGGTAAGACCGCCAGTTTTGATCTATTGATGGGGGGAAGTTGAGGACTGTGTTCTCTGTTCAAATGTCACTGTATATAGGGCTATTCAATGTGCTGTGCAGCTTTCCAGATGTTCTAGTTAGGTTCTCTGGCTGGATGGCCAGAAGACTATATCTAGTGATGAGTGGGGCTATGAATTAGAGCCCCTGCCCAGGTGCAATGGGAGAAGCAGCTCTAAACCAGTAAAATCCTTTGTTGTCTTGACTCAGGCCAACCTACCCTGTAGGTTCCTTGGCTGAACAGGACCACCATCTTTGCTATGCAAACTGTGAGCTCTGTCTGCCCTTGGCTTAACACTATTGGGCCACACAATTTTCAGGTGTTTTTGCCATTTCTTCTGGTCAGATGGGACCAGAAGACATCTTCCATAATAGGTGCAGTTATGTATTTGTCTCTTTGCCTGGATGGAAAGGTGTGGGCTGCTCTACTTTATTTCCCAAGTAGCCTCTCTAGTAGGGAAAGGCAGGGAGCTTCCCTCTTTCTTCTTTATATATTAATTCTCCTACCTATTCATATCACAGGAAGCTTTCAAACTCATTATTAGCTTTGCTCTGGGGACAATCAACTCTGCTTGCCTCTGAGCTTGAACACTGTTGGTTTGTGTATTTTCCAGGCATTATCACTAGCCCTTCTGCTCAGATGAGGCTGGAAGGCACTCTTCATAGCAGGTGTGATTCAACTTCTTGCCTGGGTGAGCAAACTGGGCTCTAAAGCAACCAAAGCTCCTTGTTTGAGTATCTGAATCAGGCAGATCCACATCCTACCAAGTACCTGGTTTGAGTGTGCTCCCAACTTGGTTTTACAAATAAGCAGAGACACTGGTTGGAAATATTATTTGGGCATTGCAGATATTAATTCTGTTAAGATTCAAATGCTAGTTGTTGCAAGTCCTTCCCCACTTTCCATCACAGTCATATTCCCAGTGGCTTAGAAGAGAATCCTATGGTAGGAGTTTAGAACAGTGTCTCCCACAAAGTGATCTAGGTTTTTTGTTTTGTTTTGTTTTGTTTTGTCTGTTTGTTTGTTTTCCCCATTGAAAGATACAGAGCCTCAGGGAAGATCTCTGCATGGTGCTGTGCTGTTTTGGGGGAGAGCCAATGTAGTCAATGTGTAGTTCCTTCTCTTGCCCGTGTCTAAAGTAGTCTGGTTTGGTTCTGAGGTGCAGAGGATGCTTCAGTCTCACCCTCATTCAAGAATTGTCCCAGTGTTGTTTTGTTCTTGAACAGATGTTTAGATGTTAGTTCTTGTGACGGGGACTTGCGGTCAGGTATGACTAATGTCGTGGTAACATCATGTCATGGTAACACTTTCTTCCCTTATTCTAACATGCTTAAGTTTTCATGTTTTGTTTACTTCCTGTTAAGGTATAGATGCTATAACAACAATTATTTTCATAAAATGCATACACACACACATTTTAAACTTAGAACCAGAAACAAACAAGAAAAGGAATAAAAGGCACGAGTGTTGTTGTTGTTGTTGTTTTTACTATCTCCATGGATAAGAAAAGATAGAAATAGCAACAAAAATCAAAAAGTTGTAACATGCTTCTATATGCCCATGATAAAGAAATTTCCCAACTATGTTATTGTCATCTAGAAGAAAATATACCTCATGGGAACCCAGGTGCAAATGGTTTGACTGAGATTTCTTAGAAATCTAAGATGACTTACATACCTTTTTCAAACCATTCTACAGTATTTTTCTTTTTTCTTTTTTTTCCTTTTCACAGCTATTTCTGAGATGGTGCAGCTGCAGCTGTAAGCATAACAATCGTTCAGCTTACTGGCATCTATTTCCTGATTTAGAATCAACAGGGAAATAATTGTCAAGACTTGAAATGGAATGCTGTAATACAATAGTTGTATATTTAAAAATTAATATGAGCCTATTTAATTCTAACACCTAGAGATGGTTTTTAAAAAAGTGATACTCCAACAGTTTCTCTTTGGGAATAGCTATATTTGAATTTAAAGTTTTTCCGCCTGATCTTAATTTAAGTGGAATATTTTTATGCTTTTATCTTTTCATTACCATGACTTCAATATAAGAAAACAGTTAAAAATAATTCTCTGTGACAGACATATACTTATGTGTACTTAACTATATATTTTTAACTTAACTCCTTTAACTATACTTAACTGTAATAACAGGTCAGTTCAATACAAACGCATGTTATGACTTTGAAAAAAATACATTTTTTTCCTAAGAAATGCTACTTATTTACATTGAGAGTCATATTGTTAATTCCCTTATTAGATATTCTAATAAATATGTGGTTGAAAACAACTGACAGCCAGAAATCGCTTAAAGTCTTATTTTGAATAATTTAGTAACAGTAAGCACTGTGAGATTATATAGCAGGTGATACAGAGTCAGAGCTCCATAATGCCAAACAAAGTGCTAGAAAGAAAAGAATCCAATAAAAGTAGATTCCTTCAAATTGTTGAAAAAGTAGATCTATTTGATTTCAATATAAGCTCAAACTAATAATTGTCAACTAAAAATAAATATTCTCTTCTAATTTTTTTAAATTTTAAGTAATTTATGTAGGTATTTTCCAGGTTTAAATAATGTTTATAAGTAAACAATATATATTAAAATGCTTACTATATGCTAGAAACTGTGCTTAGTTGTTCACATGCATTATCTCATTTAGTTTCACCTTTCTTCTGGGTATTAAATTTGCATATTTTACAAATGAGTAAGAGTTGGCATAGAGAGGTTAATACTGCTGATATATGATAGAACCAGAATTCTAACCACATTTTCCATGTTTTCATAAATATAGTTTAAAGTTAAATTAGCTTGAGTAGAAATGGAATTAAACATATTGGCATAATATGTTTTCATATTGAAACATGATGGCTTTAAATTTTTTTTTCATACTTTAAACATCTCATTTCATTGGTTTCGGGCTCATGGTATTGGATGGTTTACCCTAGCTTTTTATTTCTGTCTACTTTTTGTTATTTTTATTTGCCCTTCTATCAAGCAACAGGATGTGTGCTCTTATTTCTTGATGTTTGGCATGCATAAAAAATTGACCATCAAAGTATGTAGTTAAAAGTTTAAAAATGGGTGCCTGGGTGGCTCAGTAGATTAAATGTCTCCCTTTGGCTCAGATAATGACCCCATGGTCCTGGGATTGAGCCCTGCATTGAGCCTTGCATCAGGCTACCTGCTCAGTGGAGAGCCCACTTCTCCCTCTTCCTCTGCTTCTCCTCCTGGTTGTGCTCTGTCAAATAAATAAAATCTTAAAAAAAAAAAATAAGCAATACAAAGGACATTTCACACTGATCTTCAGAACTACTTTTCCAATGTTTTCAAGTAGTAATCCTATTAATGTAAAAGTCCCTTTGACATAATTTCAATCTGGTTCTCTCCAACTATTTATAAGTAGATAGTAACATAAAGAAATCCTAGTAGGGGGATCCCTGGGTGGCTCAGTGGTTTAGCACCTGCCTTTGGCCGAGGGCGCGATCCTGGAGTCCCGGAATCGAGTCCCACGTCGGGCTCCTGACATGGGGCCTGCTTCTCCCTCCTCCTGTGTCTCTGTCTCTGTCTCTCTCTCCCTATGTCTATCATGAATAAATAAGTAAATCTTTTAAAAAAAAGAAATCCTAGTAAATGTATGTGAACTTCTCCAAATAAATTATTATAAAGTGATTTTATCTCATATATTCAATATATGAGTGGAATCTAATTATACCACAATATTCTCTATGCTTTGATGAATAAATCCATTTTGAGAGCTCTGCCAAGGAATCCTGGAACTGCATGAGATAGCTGCTAGACTCGTAGTATAATTATTGACAAATGAATAGTGTTCATTTGTTTAATGATTTATTAAACAAATATTAAGTATTCACTATTAAACTTATACTAGTCATTAGGATAGATCCTGAAGTCACAGTACAGCCTTTGTGATGCCTAGTCAATTATGTGGCAGTGGGGATGGATCACAGACTTTATAACAGAAAGTGATCAATATCATGTTAGAAGTGTACCTAGTCTGAGGACCAGGGAAGGAGTTTTGGGAGGGGATGATAAAACTGATCTCTAGTAGAATTAATTAGAAGCTCATCTGTAAAGAATGAGATGGGCATTTGTGGCAGTGGAAAGCAAAATACAGCATGAGAAAACAATGATGTGTGCAATACAGAGGAGTGCAGGGAAACTGAGGAGGTAGACACAATGCCATGCTAAACAATGCCATGCTAAACATAGGCTTTATCATAAGACGACAAAGAATCCTTGAAGGAGCTATCTAATGTTACTGATGTATCTATTTTAGAAATATTATTAGGTCAAGTATGCAGAAGGAATTGAAGGAAAATCAAACAAGAATAAGAAAAGATGAAGTCTGGAAATAAGACTACTTAATGGGACAGGTAAAAGGATTACACTTGAGAAATATTAGTATGAGAAAATGGCTAGAGTTACTGGACAATTGGATATGAGGAGTGCAGAGAGGAAGGGATCTGAGTTGACTTCTGGATTTTTAGTTTTGGTGACTGGATAGAGGAATAAAAATGAACAGCATATATGAAGGGTACCATCAATGATTTAAAATGTGAACCAATGCATCATGTAATGGCCAGGTACCTTCTGAGGGGAGATCCAGGGAGTGATGTATGGTAGATAACTGCAGAAAGAAATGACTCCAAAAAGGAACGTTTTTGTTTTTGCTTTTGAATTTCACATCTATATAGAAATGACAAGGTATTTATTTTGTTTTGATTAATTTGATCAATATAGAAAAGATAATCATTAAGGATGCAGTATGTGTTTTCAACCCTGAGATATATGAGAAATTTAGTACGATTTGTAAAACTTTTAGGAAACTTGAATTGACTATTAATCAGCTATAATGCAATTTTATATACTATTAAGCTAATAAAGTATTACTAACTCCATGCTTGATGTTGAAATAGCACTATACTCCTGAAGAATTTTAAATAGTATATTGAGAATAGTTCAGTCTAAAAAAATGAGTCAGTAACATAATTGTCAGGTTCAGTATCAGTTAGGTTCAGTAACTCTTGAGTCTATATAGATGACAAAGTTGCCTATTAAGTCTTCAAATGTTACTTGGATCATTAGAGGTCTTTGCCATTATATGTAGGCTCCAATTTGAGGATGATAGGCTTATCTGGTACAGATCTGACTCAATGTTTTTTTTTTTTATTTTTAAGATTTTATTTATTTATTCATGAGAGAGAGACAGAGACACAGAGAGAGACAGAGAGGCAGAGAAACAGAAACAGGCAGAGCGAGAAGCAGGCTCCCTGGAAGGAGCCCAATGCAGGACTCGATCCCATATCCTGGGACCATGACCTGAGCCGAAGGCAGATACTCAACCACTGAGCCACCCAGGTGTCCCTGTCTCAGTATTTAGAGTAATGTTAGAATAATTGCCTTGTGGCCACTGCCCGTAGAATCCATGTACCCATCCATATACCTTAGTGATGTCTATTTGCTAGAATATTAAATCTCAGTTCATATCCATTACCCCTTTTTAGCAGATCTGTTTTGATCTTCCTGATGGGAAGGACAGCACATTACAGTAATTCTTAATTTGACTAATACAAATTATATCACTTTCTTCACAAAAATGTAATTTTTTAAAAAACACATACTCAAAAATATACCATTTAATTGTAATCCTGCTGAAGAAGTTATTGAACTCTTCCTCTGGAAATATTTTTAGTAAATTAGACTTGGAATTCTTTATAAACATCTCTGCTTTCTGCAGTAGCACTGACCTATTAAGGCAAAAAAAGAGTTAATAAAACACTAAAAATTATTGAAAATCTGATCTTAAAGAGAAGGTTGCTCTTTGAAAATCCACTTTGCATGATCTCTAACACACTACAGAGTTTATGCAAAGTAAGAACACTGCAAATTCAGCATTAATCAAATTACCCTGTAATTAATGTTATCAGCTTTACCCAGAGTGTAACCTGCTAACCTACTTTTGGGATTTGTATTTTCATTCTGCAGCCATTCAGATTACAGCTTTTTGATTTATACTTTATTTTATTATATAACATAATCCCTGATATTTAAGTTATCAATAATTTTGAGAAGTTTAAAAGGCCATTCCTCATATTTGATGATGGTACATTTGGTAAAGCTTTCTTTGAGACTGGTATTTTATACACACACACACACACACATATACACACATATATATATACACACATATATGTATATATATTAAAAATTATATATATATATTATTGTTAATGGGAGACTGAATATTTGGTTCTCCAGATACAATTTTATGCAAGTATACATGAGTACTTTAAGAGAAACCATGATGTGTACAGACTTTTTTTTTTAATTTTTATTTATTTATGATAGTCACAGAGAGAGAAAGAGAGAGAGAGGCAGAGACACAGGCAGAGGGAGAAGCAGGCTCCATGCACCAGGAGCCCGACGTGGGATTCGATCCTGGGTCTCCAGGATTGCGCCCTGGGCCAAAGGCAGGCGCCAAACCGCTGAGCCACCCAGGGATCCCTGTACAGACTTTTCATATGAAAGCATGCCCTTCCTTAAATGTAATTGTGGCCTCATTTAAGATACTTTAGAAATCAAAATTAGTTTTTGATATAACTGAACTATTTATATTCTAGATGGTCTATGTTATTTGATTATAATTGACTACATTTTGAAACACAACTTTTAAGTGATTGAAAATGTTTAAGTGTATTGTATAAACATGTTGTAATTAATCAGTTAAATTTTATTCTAATGGAAAACTTAAAATGTTCATATACATTAAAATACAAGTATACGTTCTAGCATTATATTGATAAAGTTGTATTTGTTATCAGGAAGATAATAATTCTTATTGATAAATGTCATTATTTTGGTTGTTTTTTAATTTTGTTGTAAAAAAGGTGGAGAGGGGGCAAACAAAGAAACTATAGTTCTGAATGTACAAAGCAGAAATAGAGGTAGAAAATACTCTAAAAAGTAAAGTAAGTTTATTACAGATTGCCATGGGAAACTGGATTGTAAAAATGGAGAAATAAGTGCCTTTGCTCTCATAAAAAGATTTATAAGGCTATGCTGAATTTATGTTTTGTTAATTCACAGTAGTAAGAAAATGAATAAGTAGAGTTACAAACGAATGTGCAAGGAAACCAACCAGACCCTGTAAGCAAGATTAAAATGATATTTTGGCTCAACAGAAGACTATTTTGTACATATATTTCTAGTTTCAATACATGTTCTCCTATCAGTTATGATCCAGTGAGGGGAAAATGTTTGGGGATGATTGCTCGGTATAAGATTATGAAGAAAATCTTAGAGAAAGAGATCTTTTATTCATTTATTTTTAAAAAGATAGATTTATGTATGTATGTATTTATTTAAGTAGGGGCAGAGGGAGAGGCAATGTGAAACTTAAGCAGACTTTGTGTTGAGTATGGAGCTTGATGAGGGGGGCAGAGCCTGACACGGTTGGGGCAGGGAGTGGGAAGGGCTTGATCTTAACACTGAGATCATGACCTGAACTAAAACCAAGAGTCAGTTGCTTAGCCAACTGCATCACCCAAGCACCCTAGAAAGATATCTTTTATATAACACTTTGTATTGTACTAGAAATGTGAACACAAATTTAATGTTAGGCGATAATCAGCATTTTTTCTGTAAATTACTCTTTCATTTATTTTGCTGTTTTATTATTGAAATTAATTTTAAGTTAATATATCTTATCTCACCTTCCAGGTTCTTTTGTGAATGGAATGAAAAAGATAACAGATATTTTAAAAATCTTATTTATTGGCAAAGATCTTAATGGTTATATGTTAAAAAATGAATCAAGTCCATTTCATCTTCAAATTTAGTGGCTTAATGCAAATGGGAATGACTTGACAGCATGTAAATCAAAAGAGAACAAGTGCATTTGATACTTCTTTAGTAATACTTGCAACTAGAATAAAGTTTGTTATGATTTTGTTTCTGTAATTTTTATGAATTTTAATTAACATATAATAGAAAACTATAAATTATGAGTTGTTGGCTCCCATAGAGTTTAAGATTAATAAATAATAGTAATATCTAGAATGAAAGATGGAGAGCAACACCAAACATGACATTGTCAGATTGAGATTGACTATGCCTGCTAAATTATACAGATGTTAACTTTCTGTTTCACACCTACCCCTCAAGTTTGTTTGCTAAAGTATTTTCTAGGGCAAGTATAGATTTAGAGGCCCTGGAGATTTGTTATTTTGATTGAAAGGTTTAAAGTTTATAGATTGTTCAATGTGAGTAGCACTCTATGATATTTGTTTAATACCGTCAGTGGATCCAGACTTGGATTTGTGTTATATTTCTTAATTGAGACAGCAACTGCCACTTCACTGACTCTTCCTTCCTTTTTCACAGTGTTCTCTCCACAGGCATTCCAATTCTTGTCCTTAATTCCCCATATTCTTACCCTGAACATCATTGCCATCTGTGTATCCTATAAGAGTTTTCAAACCTTCCTTCACCTCCCCAGCTTGCCTCTAGACTTAAGCCTTATGTGAACCTCTGGGAACTGGCATACCTTTCTCCAAATCTATATTTTTGTCTTCCTTGTACACCAAACAAAGAATGCTGGACTTATAATGAGTTGATTTGACTCCAAACTTGGCTCTGAATAATTCATGAAAACTTATGCAGATCGCAATATGATGCCTATCATTTTGGGCCCTTTGACTTCAGCTGTCTAATTTATTCACTTTATTTTGGCAGTAGCATAAGAACACATCTCTGACAAGAACATGGATTTCTAGGCAGTTGCCCCTGCACCCTCCCACTTACTCTGAGATTGGTTTACACTTGGATTTGCATTTTTGCATTGGTCCTTGTCAACAGGCTCCATATCCTGATTTTTTTGTTTGCTTGTGGTCATCCATTTGATAACTTTTTGGGTTCCCTTTTAGATTTCCAAGTTTGAGATTTCCTCTTGGCTTTGTTTCAGATTGATTTTCTAGTTTTGGTGTTTTGATTTTCTGTAATGATAAAGCCTCATCTGAAATGCTATCTAATGGGAGCCCTAGTTGACCCCTCAATTCTAATTGTTTTTATTCTCCCTTAGGTTTTGACTTTTTTTATATTTAAATTTGGATATCAAAGTGGATAAAGGTCTCTAATTCTGAACTTATATTCTAATTTTATTGTTCTTTTATACATAGCCAAAACGATTTCTACTGGCTTCTGGCACGGTACACTGAGTGATCTTGTTTCTATAATATAGCTCAATCCTGGAATGGCACACTGTGTAAAGCAACATGATAGAAAAAGTTTGCAAGAATATGACACAGTATAAAAATGGGGAAAAATAACAGAAATGGGTGCTACATGGAAGAGAAAACATGCTCGATAAATAAATATATGGAAAGCTTTTCAACATAATTATTAATTAGGAAGATGCAATTTGAACACAATAGAGGCCATTTTATATCTCCTAGATTGTCAACTATCAAGGAACCTGATAATACCAAATAGTGAAGAAGCTATGGATTAAATAAACCTTTAATACACTTTGGTGAGAAGGCATAGCGATGCACACACTTTAGGGAAATAGTTGCCATTACCTGAATATTCACATATTCCTATATGAACTAATTATGTGTTTTAAAGAAATGTTTCCACATTTGGTCTATGACACAGTAAAACAATGTTCAAATTAACAGTTTTTGTGAAAGCAAACATCTGGAAACAACTAAAGTAAACATTGACAAAAAGTGGAGGAATAAATGGTAGTGTAGACAATGAGATGTGAGAAATAATAAACTATGAATAAGCAATATCTAACAACTACTTAGAACAATACACATAAATGTTAAACTACCACTGAGTGAGCAAAGTGATTGATAGAAACCCACCGATAGTAAGATATATTTTAATAAATCAGAAGAAATTAATACCATATTATTTGGCACACAAAAATATGATAAGGTTATAAGAATAATAATCATGATAAATACAAAACTCAGGATACTCTTATCTTCTATAGTGGAGGTAAGAACAGATGAGAGGAATATGTAGGTTAAAAAAAACAAAAAGATTGCTTGATGATTCTCTTTTGGATTTGCCAGTGGGCTCCTGGGAGTTCACTATATTATTCTTGAGAATCTTGCATACATATTACATCAATGTATGTAATAAATACCATGTTAAAAATATAATAAGGAAGGGATACCCGGGTGGCTCAGTGGTTGAGCCTCTGCCTTTGACTCAGGTTGTGACCCCAGGGTCCTGGGATCAAGTCCCACATCAGGCTCCCCCTGGGGAATCTACTTCTCCTTCTGCCTATGTCTCTGCCTCTTTCTCTGTGTCTCTGTCTCTCTCTGTGTGTCTCTCATGAATAAATAAAATGTTAAATCTATAAAAAAGAAACTACCTACATAGTAAGGGAATATATTTTGTGCTTTTCAATAAAATTTCCCAGTCCCTAAATAAGAAATTTCCTTTACTGAGTTTCATATTATGAGTATTACTTATTTCATCCAGTTTTATGATATATAAATGACATACAACAATTATATTGAGATATACATGACATACAACCTATAAATGTATAAGTTCAAGATGTATAGTATAATGACATGTCATGTATATAGTGAAACCACAGTGACTTTAGTTAACATCCATTACTTCATATACTTACAATTTTGTTTGTCCTTGTGATGAGAACTTTTAGGATCTACTCTCTGCAACTTTCAGAGAAATATACCATACATACAGCATTGGTAACTATTATCATCATGTTGTATGTTTATTTTTATTTCTACCTTAGAAAGCGAGCTTGTCCTTCATGGGATGAAGTATTAGCTATCAAGTAGATAATGAACAAGTACTTACTAAATTTGACAGACTAGATATTATTTCTTTGGGATTTTAATTTATAAGCAAATATATTTTAATTATTTTTGCCATTTTTATTTAGATTGCCTAATAATATAGCATGCCTCACTAAGCTTTTGATAGAGGTAAATACAACAGTATAGTTGGTATAATAAAGACAGTTCCCATTCAAAAGAATTGCTGTGAGTTCTCCTTTTAAACTTTAGATGTATTTAACAAGACAGTGTTCATTTTGTGTTTGCTTCAGAGTAAGTCCTTTGCTGTCAATATGACAAAATCAAGTAAAATGCTGGCTACTTGAGAGAACAATCATTTATCCTCTACTACATATCAAGAAATGTTAAAGATACTAAATTCTGATAGGCCTTTAAATACTTGTAACTGACCAATAAATAGAATTTAAAAAAAAAAAAAAAAGAAGTATTTTGTTCAGTAGCACCAAAAGAACTCAAGTGACTGAGTAGTTAGTGAATGCTTGATGGATCAGACACTATTGTTATTTTCTAAGAGGCTCTTAGATTTTTAGAAAATAGTCTGTGTGAGCACTTACCATTGAATAAATTGCAAGAGGATCCATATCAGGCCACAATGACTACCTCTAGATGTACTTACTGATAAGCCTGTTATCAGCACATCACTGCTCAAGAATGCATGCTGTGCAATAAATTTGCTTCCTCCTCTCTCATTTCAGATCTTTGTGAATGAACAACATAGAAAAGTGGGAAACCACTCATGTTTAGGGATTAAAAAAAATCAAACCAAAAGAATAGCAACAACAAAATACAGTTTATGAACCCAGCCTTAAATTAATCTTAACTCCACATCCAAAAGATTACATCTCCCATTCTATGAGTTTTCTTAAAGTTGCTGCTGTAAACATGTTGTGATCTTTGACACTTCACTTTCTCATGACTTTTGTGATCAGTTACTCCATCATTCCTTTTTTTGGAAGGGACTTAGGCATAGGGAAGTCCATCTCTTTCTTATAATTGTTCCTTAAGCTCAGCACCATGCCCCACTAATTGGGCCGCTGTGGCACATAAATACAACCTTTCTCCATGAACTTTCACCTTTGCTTCAAAGCAACTTTTTCACAGGTCAAGGGTAAGTGACTGAAGGCACCTAGAGGATGATGTAGTCTTGCCCTGAATCTTTACCCTGGCACTAATGGACTATCGCTGTAACAGGAGTGTGATGTATGACCTCTGTTCATCAGAGGGGTTGACACACTCTTATTTTCCTATCCTTAAATAAATACAAATATTCTGTTGGAAAATACATAGATTTACCTTTTAACTCTTAATTTTCATGATGTTTAAAATGAGAAAAAATAAAATCAAAAGAGGCCTTCGAGGGCTCAAACTGAGTCCTAGACATTTCTGACTATTCTGACGTAAACAGAGATAGGAAGAGAAGACCCTAAGTGGTGGGTATCATGAACCCCTCACACTTTAAACCTGCTGTTTTCATATCAATCCAATCACCTAGCTGCTCTAGTCTATAATCCTCACATCTTTAGTTTCTATCAGACCCAACTCTTGAACCACTAAGCCTGCTAAGAAAAGAGTAATGTGCTGTTTTATTTTACCTTATAATAGAAGTTGGTTAGCTTTTTCTGGATGAGCCATAAGATTTCTGCAACTCTATCATTGTAGTGGGAAAGCAGCCATAGATAATAACTACATGAATGAGTGTGTCTGTGTTCAAACAAAACTTTATTTGTGAGCACAAATATGAATTTCATATAGTTTCCCCACCACAACATAATTATGTTCTTTTCATATTTTCTAAGCCATTTTAAAAATGTAAAAACTCTTCTTAGCTTTTAGGCATACAGAAACAGGCAGTGGGATTCTGTTACAGCATTCTATACCATTGCTAATGGTAGTTGAGACATATGGTGATACATTCAATTTAATGCAAGATGCCATTGTTCCTTTAAATTAAAGCAAAGTAAATTCACTCCTTTTCATATTCACACTTACATATAATGAACTTCCAACGGTCATGGATGGACTTTGAAAAGTATTTTATTTGCTTTCTATCAGTCAAATAAAATATGAAGGAAACTTTTAAAAGCATTCTTTAGGAAAAAAAATGAATTAATCCAGCAACTTTCTTTCAGATTCAGAGGTGTTATGTGTTGCTTTATAAAGAGCCTTAAGTAATGTTCAGCCAGGAATGATGCATAGGTGTGGTGACTAGCCATAGCTTCAGAGAATTTAAATAATTTTCTATCTAAATTTTAAATCTGGTTACTCCTTTTAGAAGCACATACCAAATAAACTTCAGAATTAATGTATTAAATTTACATTCAGAAATCCTATTTCTTAGAGATAGCTTTGATTAAGTAATGGATAAAGTGTTGCATAATTATGGCACTGCAGGTCCTGGTAAGGATCCCCTTGTTATTAATCAGCTATTTTCAAGAAAGTCACAGGATATCAGTACTATCTATTTCTAGCTCTACCTTAACAATGTGCTTGCTAAAATTTTTCCCTCCTGCACATACTACCTTAATTTTTGACTGTTGTAAACCTCTGTATTTGGACCAAAGATCATAAAACTGCTTACTGCCAAATCACTGAATGACCAATCTCTGAATGGTCCTCAGAGCCACTTGCTGATTTTCATGTAAGTTGGTGGCCACTATTTCATACTGCTTTCCAAAGATGCCAGGTTTAATTTTAAGCAAGCCAGGTGTTTTATTTAGTCTGCGCTGAGTGACCTTACCCCCTTCTTTGGCCTTTGCTTGTTTATTTCTAATTGTCTCTTGACACACATTCCAACTACAATAAGTATTTATTCTTCTAACTCTTCTGCTATCAGATACAGTGAATTCTTTTTATCTACAGCTCATTTGCATTCTCACCTGAAAAAGTGCAGCATCTCAGTAAGTCATGCTTCCCACTGAACCCAATTACTCCCATTGTGCAAAGCAAAGTGAGCCTGAACATCCCATGTGGAACAGGCAACATATGGTTGCTACCATCAACACAGCTGGAACATCTGTGTATAAATTCATGCTGTGTATGCATCACTTTAGTTGCATACTCAGATGACACTGAGAACATATACAATTGGGACTAAGTCTTAGAGATAATATAGCAGAGAAATAGGAGGGTAGATTTGAAAGATGTATTTACCTAGTGACTGCACCAGCTCAGTTCTGCTTTCTTTGTAGAATGAGTGTAACTCTAATAATTCATTTAAGATTTTCTCAACTACATAACTTAAAAGAATTCCTACAAATGAATCAAAGAGTTAGGAAAATGATATCTATCTTTGGTTTAATCATGTGTCAAATTATTAACAAAACATTCTGGCAACACAACACTAACTGTACTTACATGTGGCCACCCACTGTCTTAAAGTTCTTAAATGGATCATATAACGTATGCTCTAAAAATATTGGATATTAAGTCTTTATTATTAGATACATTTTATAAATTAATATATTGAGTTGAATTGCACAATTTTAAAATAAAAACCAGGACATGAACTCATGTCATTTGGCTAATACATGTATAATATATCTATATATAGATATATCTATATCTATATATCTATATCTATATATCCATATGTATGTGTCTATATACTGTATCTATGAATCTACATAAACTATATATATAGTTATATAAAATATATTAATATATACTATCATATACATTTACACATAAATATATGTGAATATATATGTATAAAACTATGTATTTATTGACTTACTTATTTTCATACTACTCCTGAAATATATCTCAAAAAGAAATGACTATAATTAGTATTTATAGATTCGTATAATTCCTTTTCCTAGTGATACCAGCTCAAGGTTGTAGAGGTGTTTTAGGAAACAATGACTAGATATTCTTTTTTTAAATTACCTAGGAAAGAAGCAGAAATATTGGGAGAAGACAGAATGGAGGTAAAAAGCAGTAGGTGTGGTTTAAATGGAGAGAATAATAACTATGTCTCTCCTCCTCTCACTCCAGTAAGTGAGAACTAACAAGATGCTTATTCAATAGAATTTTCTCAGTCTTGGCATGGGAATAGCAATTTCCACTAAGGGAAGAATCTGTAGTCATATGCTTGCTATATAAAGAAGACATAAATGATACAAAGAAAACATTGCGGAAAGAAAGCCACAAAATACTCAAATCTTTAACAGTTTGCATGAAAAATCTAGCTAGCATTGGAAATTTTCAAAGACCTTGTATAACTAATTTTGTTTCAGTATAATTCCACAAATATTATTGACCTCCTATTTTTACAATACACTGTGGTTCTCAGAATATTTTCATTAGAAATACCAATAAGTACAAATTAGATTTGGAGTGAAGCTTTATAGCTTTCCCTTCTTTTCTCTGTGTTTTAGTTATGAACCAGCAATTAATTAAAAAGGAAATCAAACAAACAAAAAAAGCAGAGGAAATATAAAATAGGAATGCTAATTTAAGAGGAAAATGCTCTTTACAGAATTAAAATATAAATGGAAGGTTCTGAGAATGATAATTATATTATCCTGAATTTAATAATACCATTTGTGGGCTAGATCTCTGGTAAATTCTGAAGGAATAAATTCTCAACACACATAGGATAAGCAGTTTATAATCTTAAAGAGAATTGGGGTCTATGAGTACATTCAAGACCTGTGTGGCACAAAATAATAATAATAATTATAAAAATTTTAAAAAAAAAGAAAAGAAAAGGAAAAAAAGAAAGAAAGAAACAAAAAACACACATTTGGAGTTTAATTCCAAAGCTGTATGTTGAATAAACACATAAAATTACCCAATTCTGTTTACAAATCCTAAAGGTTTTGAAAGAAGGGAAAAGTGGCCATGAAAGTGGAGATCAGGGTGAGTCTTTACGTGTGTTGAATAAATAATGGAATGCAGCTTGAAATAGACATGGGAGAATTTCTTAAAAGCAGACTAACAAAGAATTGAGAATTAGGGCTCCCCGGGTGGCTCAGTGGTTTAGCGCTGCCTTCAGCCCAGGGTGTGATCCCAGAGACCCGGGATCAAGTCCCACGTCGGGCTCCCTGCATGGAGCTTCTCCCTTTGCCTGTGCTGTGTCTCTGTGCCTCTCTCTCTCTGTCTCTCTCTGTCTCTGTCTGTCTCTCTGTCTCTCTGTCTCTCGTCTCTCATGAATAAATAAATAAAATCTTTAAAAAAAAGGATTGAGAATTAACGCAATACTGAAGTTGGCTTGACTCAAATAGAGGACTTGATGTGAAAGAATTAATAAAAATTAATGTGGCACCACAGATTACCTTAAATATCAAATGGAAAATCAATTATTTTTTGTTTGTTTACTCTGAGGAATAATAGACCACCAAAGTAAATTTCATATAAAATGAATTGATAAATTAAAAAACTTTTGGGGATATCAATCCACTAGCAAGTGCAAGATCAGTAATAAGATACAAGAAACAAAATTATTGAAAGTTAAAAAGCAAGGTAGAAGGCAATGAATGAAGAATTTTCAGTGTGATGTGGGAAGAATGTCTGAGGAAATGATGAGGATGAGTAGACTCTTATGAAGGATAGAAAAAAATAAAATCAACCCCAAGATTTAGTAATTTGGACCAAGACAGTTATACATAATATTAATTATTAAAAAATGAAGCCATGGTCTAAGAAGAGAATTCTATCATGAAGGAAAATAAATTTTCTTTTAGATATTTTGGGTTGTAGTGATGAAAAATTAATAAATGTCCCCTATAGACAGGTGAATATGCAGGTCTTAGAGATCCATATTGACAGAGAGGAGTTTGAAGGGAAGTGATAAGCCTCAAAATTAGGAACACTTAACTACCTCCTTGTGGATGAACATGAGGCTGCATGAACAAGGGCTTCATGACCTTGAACCACTAGAAGAGCTCTACCGTGAACACCAAATAATTACTCTACTTAAAAGAGTTAGGAAAAGAAGAAAATCAGGTTTTGTCTCAAGTCCTAGAACCTGAAGGATTCCTTCTTCCCATATTCCATGGTCCTGCTGAATGTTGAAAAGTGACCAGGACTTCATTTATGCCCCCACCATACTATAATAGCATGTGTCTAAGATTCAGAAACATGTAGTGGCTTATCCTCTATTTTGCTAACATTAGATCAACAGGTCAATTTTGAACCACACAACTTTTAAATTTAGCTTTGTATTGTAAAATAAATCTTTAGCTAACACTGTATTAAAACCTAAAATAAGCAGAAAAATAAAGCTTTTGTCAAAAGCTTAAAAAAAATAAATCCGTGAGCATAGGAAAAGAGCAGAAGTTCAGGATGTGAGTTGGTGAAGGACAGACAAACTGACAGAAGAAGCAATCTTAAAGTATACTCCAGTCAGTGGGAAGAAAGAACTTGTTTCACGATGAAGGGGCTTTTGACTATCATTAACTAAATAGAATTAGAAGAGGAAGAGACCTGAATCAATATCTCTTTGTATTTACAGAAAAGGAAGAGTTTTTGAAAATTATATCATGAGTGCTTAGTTTATGTTTGTGTATGTATTAAATTGATGTAGATTAAGAAAATATCCTACTTAAGCATTTGTCTTCCACAAATGGAAGACATGTTTTCAAATACATTTTTTTGTATTTTATATTCATCTCCAAAGTCATGTGTCTTCACAAGATACCAGGCCATCTTCTAGATACCAGTTCTCTGGAAATTATTCAAAAGGCAATCCAGGTTTTTTTTTTTTTTTCTGGATTTGTTTTATTTACACCCTTCTTTCTTTCGTGTTCAGGTTTAGTTTCCCCTATAGCATAACTTCCTTCTCCAAATGCCATTCCCCTGCAGGACCAGAAAAAAAACCCACACCTCAGATTTTCTTTTTCTTTATAGCAAATTCTATTTTTCTTAACTCATTAGTCTTATTATAACTTGAGGTTTCTGTTATTATTTCAGTCCAGCACACCATTATCAGTGATTTTTTTTCTTTTATCAGTGATGGTTTTAATGAGAGTACTAACAAGGAAAAAAAACTCTGTTCTTGTTTTATTTTCTGTGTCCAGAAGGAGTTTACTGATAATACTGAGCGATAACTCACCGTTGATCTGATTTAAATTTAAATAAAGGAAAACTTCACTGTTGCATTGCCCTTAGCTAATATTGTTATGCTAATCCTAAAAATGTATTATACAGTCAGAAGCTTAAATGATAGACAGTAGCTACATGTTTTTCTGATGCTTTTTTTTTTTTTTTTGCTACTTTTTAAATTTAGGCAAGATAAGTTTCCTATGTATATTTTAAACTTCAGCTAATTTCCCCAATAATGTAAAGAAAACACAGATGCTTTAAAAATTTAGAAGGTAGTTAAACATAACTTTCATAGTTCTATATATGGCATTAAATAATAAGTGAATTTAAAAGTTAAATTTATAGAATGAATACATTTATTTGGACATGGCATATATATTAACACCCTTAATATATCTTGTTTTGAAATATATTCTATTTTTTCTATACTAAAGTAACAAAAAATACTTTAAAAATGTATGATTTTTTATTATTTATTTATTTTTAAAGATTGTATTTATTTATTCATCAGAGACACAAAAAAAAGAGAGAGGCAGAGACACAGGCAGATAGAGAAGCAGGCTCCATGCAGGCAGCCCAATGTAGGACTAGATTCTGGGACTCCAGGATCATGCCCTGAACCAGAGGCAGAGGCAGAGCCTCAAACACTGAGCCACCCAGGCGTCCCCAAAGGTATGATTTTTTTTAATACAACATTTGTTTATTGTGATTGAAATTAATCTCATAAGAAAGAGCAATTTAAGAAAACACCAAGCTACTGGGACACCTGGGTGGCTAAGTGGTTGAGTCTCTGCCTTTGGCTCAGGGCATGATCCTGGAGTCCCAGGATGGAGTCCTGTATTGGGCTCCCCGCATGGAGCCTGCTTCTTCCTCTGCCTATGTCTCTGCCTCTCTCTCTGTGTCTCTCATGAATAAGTGAATAAAATCTTTTAAAAAAGTTCTTTGAAAACACCAAACTACTAACTGTATAGCAAATGTTTACATTTTTGTCTTTTTTTTTTTACCAAATGGTGCTATTGTTTATATATTACTTATCTTATATCATCAACATAATGTAAAAATCATGAAATATATTTTTTAGAATTAAGGCATATGTTATAATAATTTAGTTTAGAAGTAAAGACTCCATTAATTTTATTAGTACATTATAGGGAATGTATGTGATTAATATATATATTAATATATAATATATATCCTATTAGAGTTTTTGCTTAATGTTAATATAATGTATTCTTTTTCTTTCCCTTTCAATGTATTCTTTTCTTTATGCAAATTTTTTGACATTTGACATGAATCTTTGGTAATAGCTGGAACAGGAACAAAGATGTAATACACTACATTTCTGATAATACAATTTTGGCAAAAAAAGTGTTAGTGAAATCTAGCAAGGCCCTTTACATCATTAAAAAAAACTATATGGCAATTATGCAAATTTTTTCAGCAAGTTTATGTACAGATGTGCAAGTACTTATGCACTTCCATAGGCCTGTACAATGACCTAATTTCCACAAGCCAACACAGTCTGGTGTGCGCAAGAATTTACTAACATGTAGATTTTAAAGGAAGAGCTAAGCACTATCAACACAAAGGAATTTCAGTGACATTAGAGATTATTCTATTAAAAAAAACTTTTCATAAATGGCTATTAGTAAATAATGAAATTGAACTTAACGGTATACTTTATACTTGGTCTCATTTTGAACCTTATTTTTATTTATTTTTTTAATGGAGTACATTGTTTTCCCTATTCTTCCTCTAAATTTTTTTCTTCTGTATTATTACATTGCTTTAGACCTCACAATGTTCAATAGAAGTAATGATAGTGGGCATTCTTATTTCTGAGTGTAAATAGAATATTTTCTTTCAATTTATTTATTTTTTTTATATAGCTGTAGTTTTGGGTGATCAATATCAGGGACAGAGATGATATGGATTTCTGATTTTATAGAATATTGCCCTGAATTGGTAGCCCAGGCATCAAGGCCCTTGACCTTGACTATCTGCATTAATTCTACTGATACTAGCCAAATAAAGGGTTTAGAGATCCTAGCCAGCCCCCAAGAGTTTACCAATACAGATACATTGCTGGGGCTGGGACACCCCTATTCCTACTTCATAGTTTGGGAATTGAATGATCTTATTTAATATAAATAAATAAATAAATAAATAAATAAATAAATAAATAAATAATTGAATATGTATATCATTGTGTGTATATACATATATATATTATGCATATGAGTAAAATCATACTAATGTAAATGTTTATGATATAAAAATGTTGCCCTATGAAATTAAGTATAATATCTGAAGAAAACTGCTTTCATTAAAAATCCAGTTTAAAAAATAAGTCTAAGACAAATTAACATAACTGCTACACTCTTTTCCAATATTTTGAGATGAGACATAACTGATATTAAATAATCAAAAGAGGTAAAATGCATACATTGACTCTTCAGTACAGTTATAATGATAAATGGTCACACCATATCTAAGTGTATTTCTGATCCAGGAGCAAAAAAAAAAAAAAAAAAAAACAGATCATATGATTAACAACAAATAATTTTGTGTAATGTATTAAAAGAGAAAAACCACTACAATTCTATGGTGGAAAATGACAAAGCAGTGACTTAGCCACAGTTGATGTAAATGGCATGTTTCACAGAGTCAAGATCAAAAGGCCTTTGGAGCTAGAGAACAAGAATCATTGAAAATAGGACTCCTACAAATAGTCATGTGTGCATGTGTGTAAAAATATACATGTAATTGACATTTAACAGATCACTATTTCATAGTTTTATAAGCTACTTGTCTTTGTTAAAAAAATGTCTTCAAAGATGCAGTAGGATCTGTAAAATATCCTTTATAACAAACTATGATCTATAATTATATTAATATAGTTCATATCCAAGAAACATCAGTCAGAAACAGGTATTGGTTTGATATAAATCAATCAAAGCAAAGCTTCAAAACAACAATAAATAAGGTCTTAATGCTCTTTCTTTTGATAAAGGTGACTTTCAGCAGCAGAAATTCTATTTTCTGTGGAATGTGACCACTTTACCTGCTGAATCGAGTAGAATGTGGAGATATGCAGGAAATACTATTGATTTTAAGCATTATTTGAACCTATAAACAGATTTAAAATGACCTTCTACTGTGATAACAATATCTATAATTTGAAAAGAGTTTGTAGAGGAAGAAATGTTGCAAGGTCTGGAGTAAGATAAATGGCAATTTATGGAGGTCAGTTGGCCAATTTCAGATCAAAATAGTTGATACTGCTGCAAAGCAGTAAATATAGCAACACCATTTCTGGAAAATAACAATTTGAGGATACTTTAATTTTTAAAGAATTGTTTTACTGGCCACTTGGGAACTGCTTTATCTATTAAGTTAATGTTATAACTTTGCCATTTGCTACTTTTCAGGTATTTTCATAGTAATGGAATGTATTGACTCCTTAAAACATGTAACTATGGGAAGCTATCTGAGCTCAGGTTTACCAAAAGGGCATCATATAATGAACCTTAAGTCTTAAGTCAACCCATGGTTAAAAATGTAGAGATAATAATGAGTATGTTTTATTATTATTATTATTATTATTATTATTATTTTTACAAGTTAACTTCTTTTAGGTAACAGTGTGTCTATTTTTCTGTTATATCTGGTGATACTCTTTAGGTGATATTCATTTTCCCTTTTTATAAATAAATCTGGTACTCATAGTTCCAGCGGTTAGTTCAGACTCATATTTTTCCTTTTAAGAAGGAGTCAGTCAAAGGGCACAAAATTTCATTAATGGAAGATGAATAAGGTCTGGAGACCTACTGTATAGCATGAGGCCTATAGTTAACAATACTGTGTGGTGTATTTAGAAATTAGCTAATGGTAAAATTTATGTTGAGTGCTCTTTCTATACATACAAAAAAATCAATGTAAATATAAATAAAGGGAGTAGGAGGAAACTTGTAGAAGTGAAGGATAAATGCATAGTTTTGATTTCAGTGATGATTTCACAGGTGCATACTTATCTCCAAATTGTATGTATTGTAATCTTTAGTTTTTTGCATATCAATCATAGTTCAATAAGGTTAATATAATTCAAGATTTTCCATATTCAATATTCCAAGTTGGAAGAGCTTAGTATAAACCAGCATGTAGAACTCCAGAAGTTATGTATATAATAATTTAAAGACACTAAATAGAAAATTGGAAAAGTAAACCTGCCTAAAAGCAAAGCTCATTTAGAATGAACACAAAGCTCTTCTAAAATTGTCCAGATAAGGGTTATTTTTCTAACCAAGCAGGTTGTTCATCCAGAAAACATTTATCTTTCTAACCAACCCCCAGGAATTTCTAACTTCCCATTGTTTGCTTCATTCTTTCAGGTCCCATCTGTCTGAAAACCCCCATTTAGTCTCATTTTGAAAACTTGTTTTCTGGATTCACCTAATTATTTTGTTGTGCCCTTACTCAGCATTCAGCTCAAACATTCTGTGTGCTTGTTCTTGTTAATCTGGTTTATAGGCAAAACATAATCTAATTAAAAAAGAGCTGAAGAAAGTATTTTAAGTATTTCCTGCAGTGTATTATTTGGAATTACCTTTGTGAAATTTTTCAAGGCTTGAAAGTGACAATATTTTTAGTTGTTATTAGGATTTCTTTAAGAATTATTTTCCTGGAAGAAAAAGTTACAAACATTTTATTTTTAGAAGTCTCCGCAAGTGTTGAGGTCAATTCATTTCTTTACCAAGTGTCTACTATTATATCCTTTCATCTGCTCAAAGTGGAAGATACTAGGTAAAGCTAAAAATCATCTGTAAAAATATATGGATGTTTCCTATTATATATATATCAAAATCTAGAGAAGAGGAGGGGACTGGCAATACTACTTTTATGATAACTTGTAAACGAACTCTTGTATACTTTTAGCATGATTTGCCCCCATTTCCTTTATCATCATCTTTCAATTTATATGTGCCTATATTATTTTACCAGTGAGATTAGACATCACTGCCCCAACCCCCATCATTAAATACTTCAGGGTATTTCACTTAAGAATGAGGTCATTCTTTTTTGTAACCCCATTAAAGAACTTTAACATCTATCCAATGCTGTTATTTAATCCACAGTGTCTATTCCAATTTGTCATTCGTCCAAAAAATGCTCTATATTGTATTTGTTTGTTTGTTTTTCCCCTGATATAAGATCTACACTAGGAGTACTTAATGCATTTGTTAGTTATGTTCCTCTAATTTTTTTTTTTTTTATTTTGGAACATTATCTTGGCCTTGCCTTCTGTTTCTTGACCTTGACATTTTTGTGTAGATCTCACAATTTGGGTTATTCTAATATTCCCTCAAGATTAGATTCATGTTATGAATTTTTTGGCAGTGTTACCACAGAAATGATGTCTCTATTATGTACTTTGAGGTTAAATTTCTCAGAATATTCAAGTAATCTCAGAACTCACCAATTGGAATGACATCAAATTAAAAATAATGTTAAAAGACTACATAAAGGATGAACTAGGAGATTTTTAATAATTTATTTATTTATTAGTTTATATCACATACCAGGAACTGTTATAGATGCTACTGCTATCTTGATAAAGTTGCTGAATGGCGAGCACCAGGGATCAGCAAAAAACAGCCCTCTGGCCAAATCCACCAATGATTATTAATTCATAGATTGATAATGGCTACTTTTGCATTGCAATGGCAGAGTTAAGTAGAGATGATAGAAAAATTTTATGGTCAACAAAGCCTAAAATATTTACTGTCTGCTCTTTATAGAAAACGCCAGTCTCTGTCCTAAAACAGCATAATCTAGCTAAAGTATTTTTGTAAATAAATTTTTGTAAATAAATAATTATTGATAAAGACTTGGGCAATGAGAAAATATTATCATGTAGTCATGTGGCTTTAATTTTTTTGGTGGGCTGAATAGATTTTTACATTGAATCTTAGAAAGATTGCATTATTTGTTTACTACAAAGTATGTAATATTTTAAAATGCTCCACTAGTCATATTCTAGACTTTGCCTAGGAAGAATACGCAATATCACTTAGCCAGAAATCCCTAGTGTTTCTGAGCCTACCTCTCTTAAGATTCTGCTGTTCTCTTGTCTATTGCCTACTATAGATGTTACTTCAAAGGACTACGCTCCGGAGGCTTCAGCATTTCCTGTGTCAACAAGACATTTTTTCCCCTTCAAGTGATTTATTAAAGGATGAATCGGATTGACTTTAGTGAAATATATTGCATCTTTCCTGAAGATAGAATTTTTGTCCCCTTTAAGAACTCTCCTGCTTATGTCTTGAGCAGAATCACATTCTCAAACTAGTGTCTGGACATGCGAGTAAATCCCATTACTCATTAATAGGATTTGTCTGCACACCTCCTATGCATCCTTTGGTAACTGAGAAGTCCTTCACAGTGAGCTGTTTCTTTCTTTCTTTCTTTCTTTCTTTCTTTCTTTCTTTCTTTCTTTCTTTCTTTCTTTCTTTCTTTCTTTCTTTCTTTCTTTCTTTCTTTCTTTCTTTCTTTCTTTCTTTCTTTCTTTCTTTCTTTCTTTCTTTCTTTCTTTCTTTCTTTCTTTCTTTCTTTCTTTCTTTCTTTCTTTCTTTCTTTCTTTCTTTCTTTCTTTCTTTCTTTCTTTCCTCTTTCTTTCTTTTTTTTTTTTTTTTTGGGTTTACTCTGGACATCTGTCCAAATAATTTCACTCTATGATACATGTATTTCATTTAAACTCTCCAAGAGAGGGAGAGACTAGTAGTTGATAAAACTCTTGAATAGCATTGTACTCTGTCTTATTTTACTCAAGGAGATGCCCTGAATTTAATTTTCTCTTTGGGAATGAACCACAATTCAAATATTTGCAAAGTAACTTGGGAGGAAACCCAACATCTGTGTTCTTAGATGATGCGTTACTTACAACCATTTTTAAGTGTCATTTAGGCTATCTCAAAAATGTGGTTAAAAATACTTAAAGAGGGCAGCCCAGGTGGCTCAGCAGTTTAGCACTGCCTTTAGCCCAGGGTGTGATTCTGGAGACCTGGGATCGAGTCCCACATCGGGCTCCCTGCATGGAGCCTGCTTCTCCCTCTGCCTGTGTCTCTGCCTCTGTCTCTCTGTGTCTCTCATGAATAAATAAATAAAATCTTTTTTAAAATGCTTAAAGAATAGTGATATAAAAGTGGTCTTTAAAGTGGAAATGCTTCTGATAATTTGACGGTTGAAATACTATACTTAGGAAAGTAACAAAAATATACACTAGGTTTTAGGAAAATGGTAATATATACTATTAATAGTACATCATGGTTAGACTAGATCAGTAAGATTAATATTGCATGAATCTGATCAAATATCCACTGTCCTTATTTGACCTCTAGTCTCTGGCTATACTTTCATTCCTAGTTGCTAGTAGGAGGTGCCCGTCAGGTCTTACTCTGAATGACTCCCTTCTCTGTTATTAATCTCACCTTCTAATAGTAACATATTAATGATTACTAGAAGTTGCTATTCTGTACCATGCCCCTTATTTATTTTATCCATAATTCTTACAACCTTTTTGCAAGACAGGGATTATTGTGTCATTGTTACCTATAGAAGAATGGGCTTTGGAATGGCTTTAACTCTCCAAACGCCACCTAGTAAATGACAGAGTTAGGATTAAAACCCATACCTACGGGATGCCTGGTAGATCAGTGATTGAGTGCCTTTGGCTCAGGACGTGATCCTGAAGTCCAAGGATCAAGTCCCACATCGGACTCCCTGCAGGAGCCTGCTTCTCCCTCTGCCTATGTCTCTGCCTCTCTCTCTCTCTGTCTCTCATGAATAAATAAATAAATAAATAAATAAATAATATTTACAACATAAATAAATAAATAAATAATAAAGAAATAAATAAACCCATACCTAACACCAATGCCCACTAGCCCACTTACTTTTTTTTTTTTTTTTTTTAGCCCACTTACTTTTATCTCAGGGTTTTACATATACCATTGATATGATTTGCCCTCCTTGATTAAACAGAAAGCAAACTTTCAAAATATTGATTGCAATTCAAGCATTTTTTTTGTTTTCATTAGATTTCTCTTCAGAATATTAATTATAAAATTATACAGGAGGATCCCACTCACACACACACACAACACACACACAGAGACAACGGTGCAGTAACAGTAAACCTGCATTATTTATATATTCTTTGAAACCTGCTCATTACTTTACTGCCTGACATTGTGTCATACATGTCGATATGACACAAACAAAAGACTTCTATATATTGAACTTGTTCTCGTCAAATAATGTTAAAGATCTAATCTAAAATATGCCTCCAACTTCTATACTAAGTATTGTTTCTCATTTCTCTGTATAGAAACTTTGTTTCTGCAAGTTAGCTGAAATATTAGTAAATATGTTTTAATTAAAGAATTAAACCTCCTTTTAAAATGTTTTTTAGAGACAAAAGCAAATATCCATAATTTCATATAGATCTATGCAAAATTAAATATACCAGGATATAAATTTAAAGCGATGAGTAGACTTTACATATAACTATATTAACTGCACACTAATTTGAATTTTATTTATTTATCTTAGATGGCACATGTGTGTCCTCTTGGGAATAGGTGAAGAGATAGAAGGGGAGGGGAAGAGAACAGCAGACTCAGCCCCAACAAGGGGCTCCATCTCATGACCCTGAGTTCATGACCTGAGTCAAAACCAAAAGTTGGATGCTTAACCACCTGAGCCATCCAGGTATCCCAGTTGCACACTAATTTTAAAGGAGATAACAGGTGATACTGGAAACCTCCTCACAAGGTATGCTATGTACATGTCAAAACCAATTCTAAATCCCAGACATTATCACAACCCCTTCTATTTCTGATTGTATGAGAAGAATGGGTAATACAAAGAAGGAGACAACAGAAATAAAAAGTCACTCATTTTGAAGGAAGTGTTTTCAATAAGAGCCTTTTACTTTGTGTAAGTCATTTGGGGAGGCTAGGAGAAAACATTTAGGAATTGTCCAATTTAGTCACTTGTGTTTCAAAATATCTACAAAAGAGGAAACTATCTGATTAAATTGAAGAATCTTCAGAGCCATGGATGTTGGAATGACACATAACCAAAAGAGTGAGAAGAGACAATGCTACAGAGAGTCTAAATAGAAAAGAATAATATCAAAGGGAATAGAAGATGGTAGGAAGAAGAAGCAGAAAACAGAATTGTCCAATTAGCCACTGGTTCATGTGAAGTTATATTTCACCGGAAAGAGATGAGTAGATATAGGACCCCTGGAGACTTAGCTACCCTATATGAGAGACTTTATTAGTGGGTAGAATAGATGTTGATTTGAGTAGTATCCCCAAAACAACTCATTCCTCTTCAGATTGATAGAGACCAGTAGAATGATCAAACATGACCAAGCCAAGTCATGAAAGGATCTTGCTCCAAGTGCTGGCGTGGTAATTTGCCAAATTGGAAACTTGTCTCTCATATCTGAACTTCCCTATCCCCATCCTATAGGGCAACCTCTAGGAGGGAAGAATAGAGAAGGAGAGGAAAAACCGATTACTATCCTCCTGACATTCTGTCTCTCCCAAGCCACATATTTTACCAATAAGAGAGAGGAAATGTGTGGAGCAAATATAAAATTACATAGTTAAATTGTACTAATGAGAAAGTTATATGATCCACTCAGAATGATTTCACATGAATATGAAGGAGGATTGTATTTGGCCCAACTGTAGGACAGTGATTAGAATAAATGTATTGAGACAGAAACTTGAATAAGCTGGTTTAAAAAAATTAACATGCCAGCACTATAATCATGTGCCTTTCAAAAATTGTGCTCTTGTGGTTCTCATGAGGTGTAAGGTTGTTGTCACATTTGTACACTAATTTATTATATAAATTGGTCTTTATGCTCAAACAGAATTGTATCTTTCATGACATAGTATGTGTATCTTTCATGGCACAGTAAGATAAGTAATGGGATTAAAAGGCAGAGGAAAAGGTTGAAGTTATGATAGGGAAGGTACCTGTTACAGCAAAACTAATTTATTTTATTTTAATCCTCATTAATCCTGAATCCAAACTGCTAAACTGATAGTAGTATTCATAGCAAGGAATTTGGGGATTGGTAGGATAAAATAAAAGGGATTTTTATTTTGAAAATTACTCTTGAAATTTACACATTAAATATGTCATGTCAAATGGATTGGTGAAGGGAGATTCAACTGAGGCTGAATTCTGTAAAAGAGTAAGAAGAGTAAGACTTGCAGAGATCAATTCAACAATTCTGGAGACCAGATCCAGTTTCTGAGGAAAGCATTTGTTCTAGGCTCTCCTGCCTTGTGTCCAATGGAGGCTTCCATTTTCAAATTTTGTCACCTCTTTCCATCCTGGTTCAGGTTACTATCTCCTCCTTGGATTAGAGTATAATCTGCTGTCACTCTACAGTCTTGGAAACAAGCAAAATGCCTCAATTAAAATATAAATCAGATCATTACACAACTCTGCTCAAAATTTTCCAATGATTTCTAATCTCAACCAAAGTAAAAAGAAAAAAAAATTAAAATGACTCATTTTGCGCTACAAAATTTGACCTACCACAATGACTCCATTACCTGCCTAACCTCATTTCTTAGTAACCCCTCCTTGTTTTCCAACTCCATCCATATAAACTTCTGCTGCCCTTTGCACCCAGCAGGCCTTAGAAACTCTACCATGGCTTTGCATTTTCTCTACTTGGAACACTCTTCTCTCAGAAGTGTAACACATCGCACTTCCTTCAGGTCTTTGCTCAAGTATCAACCTTAGCTCTCTACTTATATTTGCCGTGTACATCACCCAGTCCCTATCCTGGTACTTCCAGTAAGTCTTCCCTGCTGATTTAAATTTTTTTCCATAGATTTCATCAACTTCTAAATGGTAATTAGGTTAATGACATGATTTGCCATGAATCTGGGACACTTGAGTCTGGAAGAGGTCACTAAAATAATTAAGATAACAGAATTAAAAGGTAGGCTTATTGACCAACAATTGGTTTTATGATATTATAAATCTATAAAATGGTTCTATTTAAAAGTACTCTTGGGATCCCTGGGTGGCGCAGCGGTTTGGCGCCTGCCTTTGGCCTAGGGCGCGATCCTTGACACCTGGGATCGAATCCCACATCAGGCTCCTGGTGCATGGAGCCTGCTTCTCCCTCTGCCTGTGTCTCTGCCTCTCTCTCTCTCTCTCTGTGACTATCATAAATAAATAAAAATTAAAAAAAAAAAAAAGTACTCTTGGGCAGCCCGGGTGGCTCAGAGGTTTGTTTAGCACTGCCTTCAGCCCAGAGTGTGATCCTGGGGTCCCGGGATCTAGTCCCATGTCAGGTTCCCTGCATGGATCCTGCTTCTCCCTCTGCCTGTGTCTCTGCCTCTCTCTGTGTGTCTCTCATGAATAAATAAATAAAATATTTTTTTAAAAAAGTACTCAAAGTTATTTATATAGAATGAAAACAGCATCCATGTGAACAATAAAGTAGAATATTTATTTTTATATTGACTATAAATGAATGTTAAAAATAATATATATGAACATTAAAATAAAACAGTTACTGTTGGAACATATCAATTTTTTTTAATAATTTGTGTAGCTGTATCTGTCCCTTGTACTGTGTCATGACAGTTCTTCAATGTGGAATATTATTTCTGTTTTTCATGGAATTTATTAGACTATATTGATAAGGGATATATTAAACTCATCATGAACTTTCATAAAAAATGTAAATCCAGTATTTTTTATTGTACACATTTTTTTTCTTTCTGTTCTTCTTTTGAATCCACTTATGCCAAAAAGGAATTACTGAACAATGAAAAAGGGTTACAATAAAATAAAATAAAATAAAATAAAATAAAATAAAATAAAGTAAAATAAAATAAATATATTTAAGTTACATGGTAAATAATAAAACCATTTTAGTAAGATCATTCATATTTCTGACAGTATTCTTTATTAGGACACTTGGAATTTTATATTGCCACATGTAAGTCGGCAACTTTATGCATCTTACAGTCTGACACCTAGGTAAGTGTGCAGCTGGATGGCAGCAATGATTACCTTTTTACATATACAAATAGAAAAGAGTGTATATATATATATATATATATATATATATATATATATATATATATAAAATGACAATGACAAATGCTGGTGAGAATGCATAGCAACTGAATCCCTTAACATTGCTCATAGGGGTGCAAATGGTACAGCACTCTGAAAAACAGTATGACGCTTTCTTATAAAAAATAAGCATGAAGAGGGATGCCTTGGTGGCTCAGCAATTGAGCATCTGCCTTTGGGTCAGGGCGTGATCCTGGAGTCCTGGGATCAAGTCCCACACTGGGCTCCCTGCATGGAACCTGCTTCTCTCTCTGCCTGTGTCTCTGCCTTTCTCTCTCTCTCTCTCTCTCTCTCTGTCTCTCATGAATAAATAAAATCTTTAAAAAAAATGGAGGTACAATAAGATTCAGCAATTGTATTTATCTCAGGCAATTGAAAACTAATTTATGTCCACTGTAAAGTCTATAAATGAGTGCTCATAGCAGCTATTTGTAATAGCCAAAACTTGGAAACGACTAAGATGTGCCTCAATGGTTAAATTAACTGTGATATGTTCATACCATTGAATACTGCTCAGCAATAAAAAAGGAATGAACTATTGATACACACAACAACTTGGATGGATCTCAAGGACATTATGCTGAGTGAAAAGATAAATGCAAAAAGTCAAAAATACATACTTCCTTTATTAACATTCTTGAATGATGAAATTGTAGTGGTGGAAAACAGACTGCCGGTTGCCAGGTTTTATTTAGAGACTGTGCCAGGAAGGAAGACTTATATGAATATAAAAGGGAGGCAGAGGGAGATCTTTATAGTGAAGGAATCCTCTGTTGATTACAGAAGTAATTACACTTACCTACACAGTGATAAAGCGATAAAGTCTTCCCTGCTTATTATAAATAAATAATAAATAAATAAATAGCAGAAATGAAATAAATAAAATTTCCTCATTTAAAAATTATGCATAAATAAATAAATACTCTGCACATACATTGTACCAATATCAAATTCCTGTGATAGATAGCATGCCATAATTGTGTAAGTTGTAAGCATAGGAGGAAACTGGTGATGTGTACACAGGTCCTTCCTAGACTAACTTTGCAACCTCCTATGAATCTAAAATTGTTTCTAAAAACAGTAATCTAATATTTCCAAAAACATATATGTATATGTATGTGTATATATATGCACATATTATGTATATACATCTATGTCACATATACATATACTTATATACATATCACATATAATCTTGTAAATATGTTAGAATGGGTAGAACTTAATGATAATAATCACATACTGGGATTCTCCTGGGTGTCTGCATCTATATTGTTGGCTCATATTTATTTTTTGTGTTACTTGTGTGTTATCTGTCTTCCTCTACTAATTGTAAGTTTCTTGAGGACAATGAATTTTATCTGTTTTGTTCACTGTTGAATCTCGAGAGCTTACCTTAGATCAATCCTTGGATGTGTGATATACTTAGTAAAAAATTGCTGAATGAGATGAGTAAGATAGAATCATCACTTTAGCATGCTAATAGATGGAATGATACTCATAGCCTGAGATCCTGATCATGAGAATTATAACCATACCAAAACATCCTTTTATTTCCTGCCTTTCCACTAGATCTTATGTTTCATACCCAAATAATGCAGGTACACAGTTACTCTGTTGCCTTTATAGGTTTGAAGAAAACAAAACAAAAGGATGCCTTAGCCTTGAAGTATATAATTTGGCAATGTGAAACAACAAAAAAAAATCTTAAAAATACAAATTCTTGTTGTATGTTACCTATGTTTTAGTATATTTATTTTAAAACATTTCCTAAGAAGTAGCCTTTTCTTTTTTTTAATAAATTTATTTTTATTGGTGTTCAATTTACCAACATACAGAATAACACCCAGTGCTCATCCCGTCAAGTGCCCCCCTCAGTGCCCATCACCCATTCACCCCCACCCCCCGCCCTCCTCCCCTTCCACCACCCCTAGTTCGTTTCCCAGAGTTAGGAGTCTTTATGTTCTGTCTCCCTTTCTGATATTTCCCACACATTTCTTCTCCTTTCCCTTCTATTCCCTTTCACTATTATTTATATTCCCCAAATGAATGAGACCATATAATGTTTGTCCTTCTCCGATTGACTTCCTTCACTCAGCATAATACCCTCCAGTTCCATCCACGTAGAAGCAAATGGTGGGTATTTGTCGTTTCTAATGGCTGAGTAATAATCCATTGTATACATAAACCTAAAAAACAGCTTAGTTCACATTAATTTGGGGAAAACATGTATGGGCAGCCTGATTGGAATCATGGTTTAGTTACATTGCTTGGGCAACTTGGGTTTATAAGGAGACTGAGCAGAAAGAACTGAAGTATCATAAATATTGCAGTGAAATATTTATAGGACTTGAAGATCTCTCATAGTCTTGTCTTTTGGTTGGCATGGGCCTCGAGGCCAATATGCTAAGCCAGATATTAGAACATAGATATTATTCTCTGAAGTTCCTGAATCTGAAGAACAAGCAAGATTTTTGATTTCAAAAGATGATTGGATTTCTAGCATTGGTTTTTCATATTAATTTTTGTTTTCATTGGAGATTTCAATAATTGATCCATACCATTAGCTATATGGACCCATGTAAGACTGGAAAGGATGTATCATAGGATTGTGGTGCCAAGGAACATGACAAGTAGAATCATAAATAGATCTTTTCCCATTCATCAGTTTTCCTTAGTGTCCTAATCAGGAAAACAAAGCTAAGGTTCTATCTGAATTCCCTGAAACTGTTGACTCAGAAAGTGGCATAGTGACCACATTTCTAAGTTTTCTTTTCTGTTTTTGCCATAGTTGGGTATGACATTGTTATCTCAAATATTATTTCTTGGAAACTAATGGATTGAAATTAAAGGGAAAATCTTAATTTCCATTTTTGATAAGAATCTTAAACTGACAGGGAAACAAGCATTGTTATGAAAATAAGGTGTAAAGAAAAAGAAAAGGATAGTAGTCAGTTATTTTTGGTATTTGGGTCTTTGTCTAGGGTTCTTTTGATGGTGGTTGTTTATATATGGAAGCCTGGAGCTAAATCAAAGCTTTTTGGGAAATCCTCTCTTTCATGATGCCATTTCCTTTGGAGTATCTTGAGAGATTCTCAATTATAGATATCCGAGTTTTCAAGACCTCCAGGTCATGGGAATGATATGAATCATTTTAAGTCGGCAAATGCAGGTCCAGGCATCCAATCCTTGTAATTCAATAGCTGTATTGTAGTTAATAGTGCATAATATGTTCTTTTCTAAAAAATTCAAGAGCAGTCTTATGTTGGCATCATTTTAGTAAAACTATGTCTTCAGATTGATGGTTGTGTAGGGATTTCTGTAGTTTTCCCTGACAGAAGCCACTTGGAACTGTTAGTTATAAAGGTGGGTATACTGTCTTAAACCTGTAAAGTATTTGACCATTTACAGTCAGCCTAATTACAGTCAGTCTAATTATAGTCAGTCTAATTACAGACTGAACTGTATCCTTCCAAAATTTGTATGTTAAAACTCTAACCCCCAATGTGACTGTGTTTGGAATTAGACCCTATAAGGAGATAGTTAATGTTAAATAAGGCTATAGGATGGGGCCCTGATCCAATAGGATTAATATCTTTAAAAGACACCAGAGTGTACTCCTTGTCTCTCCCTCTCTTTCTTTCTCCTTCTCTGTCTGTCCTTTGCTCTCTTGCTATTCCTTTCCCCCTCTCTATGTGAGAATACAGTGAGAAGGTGTTTGCAAGCCAGAAAGAAGTCCCTCACCAGAAACTGAATCAGCCAGCACCTTGATCTTAGACTTTGTAGGCCTATAAGAAATTTTCACTGTTCAGGCTACTCATTCTATGACTTTTTGTTATTGCAGCCTGAGTAAACTAATATACCATTTATGTGAAAAAATATAGTCATCTATAAAGAGCTTATTAAACTCAACACCCAAGAAACAGAAAATCCAGTCATGAAATGGGCAGAAGACATGAACAGAAATTTCACCAAAGAAGACATGCACATAGCCGTCAAGCACATGAGAAAATGCTTGACATCATTTGCCATCAGGGAAATAAAAATCAAAACCACAATGAGATACCACCTCACACCAGTGAGAATGGCTAAAATTAACAAGACAGGAAACAACAAAATGTTGGAAAGGATGTGGAAAAAGGGGAAGCTTCTTGCACTGTTGGTGGGAATGCAAACTGGTACAGTCACTCTGGAGAACTGTGTGGAGGTTCTTCAAAGAGTTAAAAATAGAGCTACACTATGACCCGGCAATTGCACTACTGGGTATTTACCCCAAAGATACAGATGTAATGAAATGCTGGGAGGCCTGCATCTCAGTGTTTATAGCAGCAGTGTCCACAATAGCCTAACTGTGGAAGTAGCCGTGATGTCCTTCAACAGATTAATGGATAAAGAAGATGTGATATATATATATATATATATATATATATATATCTCACACCCACACAGACACACATATATATATACATGTATGTATGTGTATATATATGCACATGCACACAATGGAATATTACTCAGCCATCAGAAAGGACAAATACCCACCATTTGCTTTGGCATGGATGGAACTGGAGAGTATTGTGCTGAGTGAAGTAAGTCAGTCGAAGAAGGGCAATCATCATATAGTTTCACTTATATGGGGAATATAAGAAATAGCGAAAGGGATTATAAGGGAAAGGAGGGAAACTGAGTGGGAAAAATTAGAGAAGGAGACAAACCATGAGAGACTCCTAACCCTGGGAAATGAACAAAGGGTTGTAGAAGGGGAGGTGGGCAGGAGATGGGGTAACTGGGTGACTGGCACTGAGGAGGGCACTTGATGGGAGGAGCACTGGGTGTTATACTATAGGTTTGGAAATCAAACTTCAATAAAAAAAATATAATCAGTTATCAGAGGTGTAATTCTAATCTCTTAAGGTGAGCTGTGATGAGTTCATACAGTGATATCCTCTAATTTCCTTTCATGAAAATCTTAAAGGCATTATTAAATAAGGATATTTCGCTACACCATGGCAGTTATAATTCATCAGATAATTTTCAAGCTCTGTTTTAAATATATCATTTGTTCCTTCTGTTTTCTTTGAGGACTAAAGACAATAAGAATGTGGTATTTCTGAATGATGGGCAGTGTCTTATAAAGCACTTTAATTATAGTCCCTGTAAACTGTGTACCTCAGTTAGTGAATTAATGATTTAGTGTACCTCAAGTTGGAAATACAAAGACTATAAGATAAAAATAAGCCATTTAGAAAATAGAGAAACAATGGTAAAAGCATTCTTATAATCATTTAAAGAAGGTGAATGCTTAAAATCCATCTTTCAATATTCAAATTGATGTTTGGCTCTTGCCTTTACAGTTATGCCAGGTTTATGAGTTTGGCAGATGGGACATATGTCAGAAACCTCCTAGGGAATTTTGAGTGAGATTGTCTATGAATGCTGATATAAGATTGGAGATAATTTATCTATGCTACAGGGATAAAATGAAACTATTCTGGGTAATGGATTATGTTGGCCAGCATTATCAGAATGAAAAAAAAAAAAAACCAAAAAACAAAACAAAACAAAAAAACAGAACCTCTCCTGAGAAACAGCATAAAATTAGTTTATAAACAGTCAGTGATTAGCCTGATGGTGAAAGCGTATTATACATGGTGAAAACATTGACAATTGTCTAGAGCCTTTTGATTTATACCTTGAGACATACCACAGTGGTTACTGATTGTCTCTGCAGGATGGCTACATCAAATTTAGAAATATAAATCAACTTCTAGAGAAATAGTATGCCAGTCTTTGTTTGAACATTAGTATGCTTTTGAATTAAGAAGTATGCAATTGTTAAAACTTATTTCAATTAATATATTTTACTTATACACAGTGAACTATAACAATTGAAATTCCAAACAAACCTGATTGATTTTATAATCTTTCTTTCTTAAAGAGAGGAAACAAACATTTTGGTACCTGGTAGCCATTCTAGAACCTATAGATAATTTTTTTTTTCTGAATTTGGTGCCTGGCTTTAAGAAAAACCAAAAAACAAAACAAAACAAACAAAAAAGCAACGTGAGAAGGGAGACAAATTATTGTTCATACAATATTTTAGTTTACATGATTCTATGCTTTTTCAAGGTAAGAAATAGGAACAGCAATAAAGGGAAGTAATTCTAGCAATTTAAATTGCACTCTTCAAAATAAAGATATTTAAAAAATGATTCAGTTCAAGAGTATGCTAGAAGCAATGAAAATTAACAAAACATTTTAGTAATAAAAATGGGGCTTTTTCTCTGAGCAGAGAATAACTTGTTCATTTTTTTGAAAAAAAAACTTCAATTTTACTTTTTAAAAAAGATTTATTTGTTTATTTGGGAGACAGAATGAGAGAGAGAGAGAGAGAGAGAGGCAGTGATGCAGGCAGAGGGAGAAGCAGGCTTCCTGCAGGGAGCCCAGTGTGGGACTCCATCCTGGGACTCCAGGATCACACCCTGGACCAAAGGCAGGTGCTAAACCGCTGAGCCACCCAGGGATCCCCCAGTTTTACTCTTTTGTATTTATGGAGAAATATTTTGCAAAAATGGAACTATAAACATTTACCCTTATGAATAAATATATTAAAAGAGTCAAAGTCATTAGAATGTTTAACATGTTTCATTATTTTATTTTAATTATTCATATTCATATTTATAATCCACATGTAACTATGTATGTGTAGGATAAGATATATACAAATATAATTATTATTTTTAAAATATAATTATATGCATATCAAACATTCACTTTAACTTAAAATATAATGAACACTATCAATATATCAAACAAAATAATGCATATTTTATATTCATTAGTCTATAATAAAATATGGTTTCCTTAAGAAAATGACAGATCATGTGTTACATACAAATGTATTCTTGTATCTATAATAGCTATACTTAATATAATTTCAAATATGTATAGTAACTATCATCTTTTATCAAAACAACCAACTTTTGTTCCTCTCAACCAGGAAAAAGCTAGAAATTGGGACATTCAAATGTCTTAACTGTTTTTCTTAGAAGACAGTTTGTATTATCTCTATAGATATATGAATGCAAACATCACCTAAAGGTATTTGAATATACTGACAAATTTTAGCTCTTTTTCAATACATAAGGATAAACTCTAAATTTATTGACTAATTTGTTAATTATTTTTTACTTTGAATTTATCTAGTTATCCCAATATTAGCAAGTAACACAATTTAATGTTAGTGCAAGTTATTAAATTTGATTAAGGATATGAAGATTATAATTTATATCTACACATTAAGCTCTTATGATTCATGACATTATAAGAAATCAGATTAAACACTTTCAAACATCTATCATTCAAATTTCATTTAAACATAATTTTATATTTCTAAAATCTTAATTGTAGAAATAACAGTAACTTGACTCATAAAACCATTGTCGAAATATTGAAATACCAATTTTGTGATTTTAATATTAGAATCATGTAAACTAAAATATTGTATGAACAATAATTTTATATAATAAAATCTGGAAGAACATATAGAATAGACTTTAAGCAAATATTGACTTATTTAGATTCACGTATTTATCAGAAATATTAAACAAAAATTTTCATAACAAATCCATATATTTATATTTACTTATCTAAACTTTAAAGACTTTAATGCTTAGAAGCTCGTAGGCTTTCCTTTAATCATAATTGTAGGTTTAACTTTCTTTAATCAACATTCTAAGGAAAAAGAAATCAATTTATTAACTTTGTACTATTTTTTTTTTAACTTTACTCTCTACCTGGACTACATATTTCTAGATTGCACACATAATGACAAAAAATATTTTGGTAGGTTGGTGTACAAAATTTTCAAGAGGATAGAGAAAGGTGTGAGAGAGGAAGTAAAAATAAATAGATAAAGGAGAATTAAGAGGAACCAGCTTCAGACAAATAAGGAATTTTCATTGTAAAAAGCTAATTATAAGAAAAATAAAATTATCTTCCTTTTTCAATGAACAGAAATATTAGATGAAAAAAATCTGGTTTTATATACATATATATGTGTGGGCATACGTATACCCCCCACACACAACAAAGATTTGTTACATTTCATTTAAATAAAGTAGCCTTCTTTCTTGTGTCATCTCTTAAAGACAGAAAAGACCATTCTCCTCATGAAGGTTTCTTCCCTTTGTTTTAAGGTGCCTCTCAAATTAACAAATTTGCTCATTGCAAAGTACTAAGTGATCCTTGTAATTCTAAATTTCCTACATAGGATATAAAAAGCACTTACACCCCAACAGAAAAATTGGGTAATGATATGAACAATTTTTGTGTGTGCATATATATGTAGGTGCTAGTATAATAAATGCAAAGAAATTATTAAAGAAATACCAACCAGTTTTATAATATACTTTACAAATATTTTCTCTCGAGCTTTTATGGCTTTTAATTGTATTCATGATGATTTTTCTCATATAGAATGTTTTTAACATTTTGCTTATGTATAAAGTTCAACATATATAAATTTGGACCAAATTAAAAAAAAAAAAACTTCTTTGGCGACAGTTCTCCAAATATTCAAATATCTATGCCATTAGCAATATAATATACATGTATATGTATGGCTAGAATTATCAATACCGTTGTCTTACCTGTGTGTTCAAAAGCACCCTAAAGTGAAGGCAGGACAAAGTGGGAGTTCTTAACTTAGGACCATTACTATTAATGCTCAAATTTCACTCTGACATAACAGGGCAGAGTGGAAGACAGAAGCAGAACTCATATGAACATCTGTGCTTAGGCCCTCAGGTGAAATGGCAGTGGGTCTGAAACATCCTACCTCCTTAAAGTAGAATCACAAATCCAGTATTGATGGAGCCATGACACCAAAAGTTAAGGAAACACACACATTACACAAGCATACTTAAATTTTTATTAGCTCAATTAAAAAAAAATAAAATGTGAGAATAGCTTTAAAGTGGCAAATAAAATAGCAAATGTGAGAATAGCTTTAAAATGAATATTTCAGAGAGACAGGAAGCTTAAAGATGTAACAGGATAGAGGAATAACAACCAATGGTAAGTTTTGTTATGAGAATTGTTCACTGTACAAATTTGTAGAAGATAAGAAGAAAGGTTTTGTTAACTGCGAAATAAGGAATAGGGCAAGTAAGACTGGAGTCATGGGTTGGAAGCTGTTGGTAGGATAATTTGAGTTGGTCATTGTAGGTAGGGAGGAATATTTGGGTCTAAGTGCTGGCAAAGGTCAAAAGCAAAATGTGTTCATCTGTCATGAACTGTTACACATTCAGTCAACAATTCTAAGTGAAACTTATTGCTTCTATCTGTACATATACATTCATATTCTTTTCTATACATACATATTCTTAAATTATGTGACATTGTATAGCATTTCTTCTATTTTAAAAAGTTGTATCTATTTTAGAGAGAGAGAGAGAGTGAGCAGGGTAACAGAGGGGAGGGCAGAGGGAAGGAGAGAATCCCAAAGTGTGATCTCACAACCCTGAGATCCTCACCAGAGCTGAAATTAAGAGGCCACCACTCAACTCACTGAGGTACTCAGGCTCACCTAGCATTTCTCCTTTTTAGAGCTTACCTCACTTTCTTTTTCCTGTAAATAATTAGCAAACACAGGCTAGAATCTTGTCCTTTGGCATATGATATTGGGCAAGTCGCTTACCTTTTTGATTGATTCCCCCCTTTTTTTTTTTTTTAAGTTGTAAAAGAAAATAAAGAGCTGATCAAGAATGAGTAACCAGAAGTGGAATCAAAAGACAGTAAAACCTTGGAGAAATTATCATAATTCAAATATAGATTCATTTATGTACATTCATGGAGATCACATTCTGTATGTTGTTATAGTACTTTCTTAGATATATTAATAAAATCTTCTGCACCATTGATCTTTTTAAAATACCTAGTCATACTTATTTTAAAAGATACTTTGATTCCCTTAATTAATTTTTGGACAGTCTCTGTTCTATCTCCATTCACCTTGGAAGGTAGGCTCCATTTGCAGATAGTTAATTTTAACTATTTTCTGTAATGACTTTTTAATTTTTGTATTTCAGGAAGTAAGTTATTTTCAAATCAGAGGGAAATAAAAAATAGTTGAATAACATCAACATATGGCTATTTCAAGGGAATAATTTTGGATATGAAAAGAGAAAATATGTGTATTTGTGCTTAAATTTGGGAAGTTCTATTCAGATGTAGGGGTTTTTCTCATTTTAGAGGTAAGAGGGAAAGTATATACACATCCTCTTCTTGGTTTGTTTGTAATTGAATATTAGATCTGAGCACATAACATCTTTTGTCTGCATATAGGATGATAAAATCAATTTTATGACTGACTCTTTTTCAATAAGAATAGACCCTTCCAAGACAGAAATTAGTTTCTTGCCAATGTTTGTATGATGTGACCACAAACTCTTGGCTATAGATGATTGCTACAGAGATATACATCTGTTCCCAAATGGACAATACAAAAGACTTTGGGACTGGTATTCAGATTTCACAGTGCCATGAATGTAATGATAAAAATTTGCATGGAAATATAGATAAATTGATCTGTAGAGGAAATAATAATTCAGAGATGCAAAACAGAGTGAAGTGGGATTAATAGAAAATGCTCTCCCATCCTTGTTAGCTTTCCCGTTGCTACTTCCTATTCAACAAGAATACTCGTTATTGGTTTTGATTGCCTCAAGATCCTTCTATCAGGGATCCCTGGGTGGCACAGCAGTTTAGCATCTGCCTTTGGCCCAGGGCGCGATCCTGGAGACCCGGGATTGAATCCCACGTCGGGCTCCCGGTGCATGGAGCCTGCTTCTCCCTTTGCCTATGTCTCTGCCTCTCTCTCTCTCTCTCTCTCTCTCTCTGTGACTATCATAAATAAATAAAAATTAAAAAAAATATATCAGATCTTCATTTAAAAAAAAAAAGATCCTTCTATCAAATTCCTTATTGTTTGGGCTATCCCAAGTTGGTATCAGTTGAAATCAATAGACCTCTAACTAAAGTATTCTGAATTAAAACACAGAAATTCCATTATTGGATACAGAGTTGACCAGATTTTCCAAAACTTTTCATTTCCAAGGTGGCCTATTAAATGATGGATTTATAGAAGTGTCCTCATGGTTTTTGCATTCACCCTCCTACACCCCAAAATGTCAAAGACCTACTTTAATTTTCCAAATGTGGTATTTCTTTACTGGAATAGGCTAATTTTGGATTTTGCCAGTAACTCCTTAAAATAATGCCTCAGTAGCATTTTCTCACTCCTGTCATAGGCAGACAGGTCAGGCTCAGTTCATGCAAGTAAATCCATTATAATCACAGCCTTTGTTCATGAAAAAAAGTCAATAAAGAAATTTTAGTAGACACCATTGACTTTATTTACTGAGGCCTTTTCAGAGCATAACCCCCCTCAAAATCACAAGTATGTTCTAACTTGCCAAGTCTCATCTAAGATACTAAGATATTACACTTATATGTGTTACAAACAATATTTTACTTACCTGAATAGACTTTTTTCAACCTCTCCTGATTTGTTCCAAGTTTGGACAATATGCCAGATCAAAGAGAATGAAACGTAGCTTAGGACATGGGGGCTGGCTATGGAGGGGAGGTGTTGAAGCCCAGGTTGTGTTTTATTTCATCATTAAAAGACACCTTGAATCACAGGGAAAAATCATGACTTCTTTTGTAACTGAAAGCTTTCTTTATGATTTTCAATAAAAGTTTTTAAGACAATGAATATCTTCCATAAGCACTGCGTAACTAATTTTTACAGTAGTCTTCTGCATATGTGAACTAATTCAGATTCCCTCAAGAGATTCCCATAAGTGTGAGCTACAGGATATTCATTCAGGTCATTCATCTTAATCTTCTACTGAAGAAAAATAATGTTTCATGTGAGAGTATTTTAAAGTGACTGATGAGGATATTGAAAGAACAATAAATTGCTAGTCATAATGAAAATATATTGATGTGCTAAGTTAAAACCCTTCTCTAGTAGCTCTACTTTATTTAGAAAAGGAAAAAAGAGATCATAAAAGGCAATGACCCCAGATCCACCTGCTCTGCTCTACAGTCTGTGACAAGCCCTGATAGCAACAGACTCCAATAGACATTCCAGAAGCCAAGCAACATGGATTTGGCAAGCATATTGCCATCTTGTTCTCAGGGCATACCTGTAAATTGCAGTATGCTTCATCAATGTAACTTACCTCACAAATAGAATTAAATGTACATTTTTCCCATACTTTCGATATCATAATGATTTGCTTACCACTTTGCTTTCTGTGTCATTATCCTTCCACCAACAATATACCATTAGGTCTGGGAACCTTTCCTTCTCTCAAATATACCCATTTAATTTCTACCTAAGTGTCTTAATACAAGCTATGCCTTCTGTCTAGACCTCTATTCCCTGAAATCATAGAGGCTAACTCTTTTCATTTATAAATCATTTTAATTTATATATATATATATATATATATATATTCATATCAGTTGGATAAATAATTTAATGTTTCCCTTCGCCCCTTCATAATATAAGCTCCATGAGACATAGATCTCTGTTTTGTTTACTACTGTATCCTCAGTACCCATAACAGGGTAGATCAGAGAGTGAAAGCCCATATATATCTGTTGAATGAATACATCACAATATTAACACAAAGTTGAAAGCATGATATATCCAATATTGGATATATATTCAAGACAATATTATTGTCTTGAAATAGATACTTGAAATAGATACTGCATCATAACTTATTTAAAGTAGTTAAACCTTACATCAAAAGGTTTCAACAGAAAAAAGTGTCTATGACTCCTTAAATATTTGAATATTCCCTCTTTATACACCCTCAAGAACTTTTTCTTTCTTTCAACATATATTTATGTTGATATTGCAGTGTATTCATTCAACAGATTATATATGTGTGTGTGTATATATATGTATGTATGTATATACATATATATGAATGAATACATCACAGTATTAACACTATATATATAATATATATAATATATATTATATATATATACTTTCACTCTCTGTTTGCTTTGCTTCAAAATGACCTTTTGGTCTACCATTGTTTACCATCGTTTGCTTATTTATTTATTCATTTTTTTATTTTTTGAAGAGAGAGCGCATATGATCAGAGGAGGAGGGTAAGGATGGGAAGGAGAAAGAAAGAATCTTAAGGATGCTCCATTCTCAGTGGAGAGCCCAATGCATACTAGCTCCAATGATCCTGATATCATGACCTGAGCAAAATCAAAAGTTGGATGCTTAACAGACTAGGTCACTCAGACACCTCTATTTAACCTTCCTTAGTCTAAATTTACTGGCTTAGTCTGGCTTTAAAATGGCAATAACAGTTGTACTTAAATCATAGGTTATTGAGTATAAAACGAGATTAGTCTGTCATATGCGAAAGAATAGACCCTTCCATTTATTGAATACTTGTGTTTTATCTGTTTTTGTGAAAGAATAGACCCTTCTATTTATTGAATACTTGTGTTGTATCGGTTTTTAATACTTTATGTTGTCTAATTTAGGCTAATAGCCTTTAAGTTAGATAGTATTATCACAACAGTTAAAAGAAGAAAATTGGGGAACAAAGAAATTAAGTAACTTTCCAGAATCTTCAGTTAGTAATAATACTTATATAGGTTAAATACTTTACATTTTACCCTTGCTATTACTACTTCAGTGACATTCATTGTAGCTCTAGCTTCACTGAGCTTAAGGTACCCTAGGAACAAATAAAATTACTCCAAAATCATCCCATTTATCTAGTTCACCATTGATGAATAATAAAGAGTATTTGATATGAAGAAGATTTATTATTACTAGGATTCATCCAGAGAAACAAACTAAAAAGATAAACAGATGACATTTCATACCATATATGGTTTGTTTAGGGGTCAACTATACTAACTTTAAGCTAGTTTCAGTGTTTTCTAATACTGTTTCTCTTCTACCTGAAATGGCATTCTTCTTAGTGGCTTCTCCCCTCAGATACCTCAGCACATAGTTTATATCTTTATTATGGAAAATTAAATGATGTAATATAATTTTTCTCTAGCTTACTTTATTATAATGATACACTATATAATATCTATAGTATACAAATATATGTTAATTAACCAATTTTGTTGTTGGTAAGGCTTCAAGTCAACAGTAGGCTATTAGTAGTTAAGTTTTGGGGAAGCCAAAGTTATATACAGATTTTTGACTGTGTGGGGTGTCAGTTCTCCTAACCCCCATGTTGTTCAAGGATTCTATACCCCTCTATCTATCTATCTATCTATCTATCTATCTATCTATCTAGAGAGATGATCAGAATCAACTCATGCATTTGTGAAGGAGACTGGCAAATCTAAAATTTCCTGGATAGGCCAGCAGGCTGCAGACCCAGCAAGAAGTTGATGTTCCAGTGAGAGTCTGAAGATGCTCTAAAGACAAAATTCTTCCTCAATGGAGGTTTTCAGTCTGTTTTGTTTTGTTTTGTTTTTTTCTTAAGGCCCTCAAGTGATTGGATGAAGCCCATTCACATCTGGAAGAGTAATCTACTTTACTCATAGCCTACTGATTTAAATGTTAATCTCATCTAAGAAAACACCTTCACAGCAATGTCTAGACTAATTTTTGACCAAATATTGGGTATTGTGGGCTAGCTAAGTGGAAACATAAAATTAAAATATATCAAACCTTTACACGATCAGTGATTTGTTTGTAAATATGTTTTATTTTTATTCTCTTATGAATAAAAGTTGCTTATATGAATTGAAAAGGGACATTCATTTCCAAAGTTGAATGTTATAAATATATTTCTCTTAACTTTTTGACTATTCACCTTGCTATGCTCATTTTCTGTTTTTTTTTTTCAGATTGAATTAAGTGAGCCATATTCAGATTATTTCTGCTTGTGAATATTTGTTGAATGGATATACTAAGAAGGAAGAATAGACAGTTGTGTTAGCAACATGCAGCTCTAGACAAAACTTTGAGTGTGTTATCCTGTCTTCCTTTCTGTTGAAGGATCCTTACTCTTTATTCTAGCACTACTCATTACTTTTTGTTTTATTTTGTTTTGTTTTATGTAACTACTTCACTTACTCATACATACTTCCTATTTTTTTTTCACACTTTGAAGCTACACTTCTTCAAAGAGCACTGAGTCCAAAATATGATCTACTTGAGCCAATTAGTTAATAATTGGTATTTTATAACTTTGCTAGACTCTGGTCTCATGTCTTACATCCCAAAGCTGCTATGTAGCCTAATTTTAGCATCACTTTTTGGTTCCTGATCTAATAAATTGTGGCCTCTGTGGAAGTCATGTTGTACTAATTGTGGCCTCCTGTGTGATATGAGCTGCTTTTCACTGCTTGGTTGGAAGCAAGCTGTGCAATTGGCTATCACTTGCAGGCTTACATCCAGTACCATTAAGACCTGGATCATTACATTTTTATAATAATTTTCAAAACAAAAGACCTGGAATAAAAGAAATACTTTCTAAGCCAAGTATTGAATATCTAAATATGTAGATAAAATTGATCACCATTAAAACCATCACAAATCATAAAAAAGAATAACAAAAGTAGTTTGAAAATTTTTGAAAATGGTATTATGTAAGAGACCAACATAAGATTTTGGTTTTATAATGTTGAAAAGTAAGTATTTCATGCAAATATTAAAACAAATTATCTGAGCCATTATGAAAAAATAAATGGTGAGCAGAACTGGCATTCCTTTATCTATCATAGCTATACTGATGATAGTATATCCAATGTTCAATTATTGAAAAGAAAATAATATAAAATTAAGGTGAGAGAAAAACACAATACCAACTAATAGATTAGTAAATAAATTAACCAAGAATGGTTAAAAATCAAAAGTAATTGATATTTTTTCAAAGTACTTTCAAATGAGTCAGTCTAAGCTACCTAGCTCTCTGGTTGAATGGTGTTTTAATGAGAGATCTGCCTGTCTTTTTGCCGATCTTTAGCTTGCCTTGCTTACCAGAGATAATAGGCCCATAAAATATTAAGTTTCCTAGAAATATTTAAATGCTCAGTGGAAAGGCATAAAGTGATATATACTTCTATTTATCAGTAAAAGCAAACACTTGTAATAAAGGATACTTTTAAAGTTTCTTTTTCCTTCTGTTAGCTACCTCCACTAAACACTCTAACAGACATATTTTATGGGCATTCTTATTCTATGACACTTGTTTTAAGTTTCTTATTTTCTTATGAGAAAAGCAATGCATAAATAACAGAAATCTGAATGAGAATGCTGTACTAGGGGAGGTATTTCTTTTCCACATATCTAGTTTGTACTCTTTTTTTTTTTTTTTTTTAATCCAATTTGGGACGTAGCCGTTAGTTTTCACATAAATAGTTGAGACAATTCTAAGCCTGAGTAACTGAGCTCAATTAAATAGATTATTTATTCAGATAGATTATTTATTCAGTTCAAGTTAGCTGATCATTATTTAGGTGAGAAAAGAGGCAAGTGTGAGATACAAAGATACACTCTGGCCCCTAAGTACTCACCTGATATGTGAGACAGAAGTCATTTTCTTCTGTTGTCTTTGGCATAAAAAGAGCACTAGCTCTATATACAATGCTCTAAACTTTTCATTTGTAATATGTAATTTGTTTGTACCTCTTGACTTTTAAGTAGGTTAGAAACCAAGAACGGCAATTTCCAAACTTTGGTCAACTGGTAGGGTCCAGTCAAATGTACAAAGGAGGAGCATCAGATTGGTAAGGTATAGAGAAAGATTGTAGTTTCTGGTTAAATATGTGAGGAAAATGCTATTTGTGAGACAAATATTGTAGGAAATAATTCCTAATAAATACCACACCAGAGAACTGGTAAAAATAGGATGAGAATTTTTAATTTACTATAGTTTTAAATTTATTAATAACCATAAAATACTGATTTTGTTTAAATTTACTAATAACCATGAAGTAGTCCTAGATGATGCCATTGTATGTAAAGGTGATTTTGATTTATTGTTTTACAAAACTCTCAAAATTTGCTCTCACAGCATTCTCAGTTTATTGAGAATTAAGCATGCAATCAACCCTTTAGTGACCACCTTAGCAAACAGACCTCCATCTCTTTAGGCTGAAGTATAGCTCTCCTGCAGGCATAGTTATTGCTCTGTAAAGTTGTCTTCAATCTTTTCTCTCATGAAAAAGCCCTTAGTAATAACAGATAATTGCCTTAATGATTTTGAGTATGTTGACATTGTCAAGCTACTTTCAGAAAGATGAGACTTTAATAAATCAAGAACAACATTTGGAAAGTGTATTATGTTTTTTGAATTTACTTCATTGTTTTCATGTGGTGGAAAATATTTTCCTATTATTAAAAAAAATCAATGAGTAAGAAACCTGAACTCTTAAATCAAAAAATGAACCTACATTTGTCTAGAGAAAATAAACCCGAGGAATATAAACCAGAAAAGTGCAAATCGGTTTTAAAAATACAGTTTTAAATAGCTATCAAATGCAGTGCACGCTCCATAAACTGCAGACGGCTTCCTGAATAAAATATGAGGACATGTAGCTCTGTGACTATCTATCTCAGTTAGTTAAAAAAAAAAATTTCTGAAGAAAATTTCTAAATAGGCCATATACTATCTGCAAAGGAATAAACAAAGTATCCAGCAGTGACAGTGTTTGCTTTTCATGTGGTGGAACTGTGTGCAAATACAAGGCCTAACAAATGTCAGCTCCTCATTTGCAAATGAAGATGTAAAAGGAAATGTCGGTGGCAGTACATGCAACAGTTCATATTTGAAGTTTGGCACAGTGAACTGACAGCCACAGAGGAGCTGCAGTGGTCTAATCCTTTCTTTCTGCCTTCTAGCAATGATAGTTGGGAAGGGGGGGGAGGTTAATAAATATGTGATGAGGAAAAGCTGTAGAAGAATAGCATATCTTCTCTGCAAGAACTCATCTTCAGAGATAATTAACTAGGTGACAACATACAATATGCCATTAACAACAGCATTCAAATCATTTCTGGACTTAAGTACAGTTTTAAGCCGCTTATCAGATTTTCATTTCTGAATCCATTCAGCTGTCAGGCTTACATCCTGGCTCTTTATTGAAGCTCACATGGGAATCCAAAACCTTCTAATTTTCTATACAGATTCATTTCAGAATCAATTAGAGTTGGTGGCAGCCTTGTCCCTGTGTGCAAAGGGGATTAGCTGGGCACTTGCTCAGCTGAATCTACCTCTGAATGTACGTTCAACCTTCCGTCGAGAATGAGCTCTTTCTCCCCCCTTCTAGAGGACTCTTCAGCAATTGAACTCCTGTAGACAACAGATGGCAGATAATCACTCGAACAGCCTCCAATTTTGTCAGTAAAAGAAAAGTGATCGTCCAGCTCTCTCCTACAGTAAGTAGGTAAGAGACCTCTGGGCATTTGAAGCATGTTCTGCTTTTAAAATAAGCAAATCACAATCAGCCCCCCTTCTTTGGCAATCTCCTAACAATGTCATCCTTGAGTCTTTGTTCCTGACCTCCTCTCATCAACTATTGGCACATCTTCTCAACCCCTCTGCTTTTTCATTCCTCATCCTGCCTCACCCAATTTTGCTGAAACCTTTATTTTTCTCCATGCTATCCAGCCCTAAAAATCATTCTTAACATTAGAGATAAACATTTTAATATTATTCATTCAAAAAAAGTTATATAGTATATTTTGGGTAAAAACATTTTAATGTTATTCTTTTTAAAAAAGTCATATGGCATATCACAGGCAAAAGTGTCCCCTATATTTATTATTTTATAGATAAAGCATTTTGTGAACAGTCTAAAATTTGTCACTTTAGTTATTCAAAAAAAAAAAACAACAACAGAAAATGGAAGTAGTCCATGTGATCATGGCTGCTTACTTTTTATCTTTTCTCATATTCTCAATTAAACACTCAAATATATTTTGCTGCTTTAAAATTTATATTATATCCTTATTGAAAAAATATGACAGTAGTCGAGATAGCTAGTTTAAAGACAAATACAGTTACAAGTCTTATGTTTAAAAAGGTAAGTCAATGGTCTCTATCTTTCAATGCCTGTGAGTGATGCCTTTCAATTATTTTAGAAGTTTCTTCTGGTATTTTCCTTCATATTATAAAATGCTTCACTTGCATTGCTATTTTCTAACTTCTCATGTTTAAATGTCATGTATTAATTTCTAAGAAATATGATGTTTGGATTCTTTCAATGTAGGATGCCACTTTGCAGTTTGTGTGTTTTCCTGGAGATATTTTAGATCTAGATTGGAAAATAAATATTGTCCATGGACTTGAAAAAAGTAATAGGAACTCCATACCTTGCTACAGCATCCTTAACAGCATCCTTTTTTATCTTTGTCCACTCTATTACTGATTTAGTCAAGTCTATTGACAGGTGCCACTGGTAATAAGATACAGTATTTTATGTTATCACTTAAATAAAATGCTTCAAATTAAACTATTTTATTATAATATTTTCTTATCATTGAGCTTTTAGATTATATTTAAAGAGCTTTTTTAGTTTTTAAAGAGCTTTTTAAATATTTATTTAGAAATAAGTTTTTACCACATGTATCATATTTTTGCCTACATAAAAGGGAAAATGGAAATAAATTAGTTAAGTTTTCTCCAAAAGTTCTTTTGAGAATCTGACTTATGAATCACTTTTCAGCTCACAGTTCTATTTTAATGTTTTCCAAAACAGTATTTTTTTTTCAAAATAATATTATCCTCTATAATATCAAGAGTGCTTGAAATGCAGATATTAGAAAGGATTGCTTCACTGTTGTCTCGAACTTTTCCCAAACCTCGAATACTCTACCATTTTCTTGATTTTAAGAGAAGATATCAGTAGAAAATTTTCAGACCATGACTAGTGCTCTAATTTCCTCCTTAAATAGTAATTAAGTAGTCTGTTACTTGAAAAATACGGTGTTATAGTTGTCCAGGCATGCCACCAGGATTAGTAACCATATTCCTTCATGTGCAGTCAGGGACAACTATGTCACAAATTATTCCTGGTCAGAAGCTTTTGGAAGATACTATTAATTGATGATAAAATATGTTCTAATTTCACGGTTGTTAAAATAGGAGGAGAAAAAATTGATTTTGTAATAATCAATGATCAGTTAAACGAATATACATTTCTTATATTTGATAACTATCAAAGATAAAAGGACTATTAATGATCTTCCTGGGCAGCCCGGGTGGCTCAGCGGTTTAGCACCTACCTTCAGCCCAGGAGTGATCCTGGAGACCTGGGATCGAGTCCCGGGTCGGGCTCCCTGCCTGGAGCCTGCTTCTCTCTCTGCCTGTGTACTCTGCCTCTCTGTCTCTCTCTCACTCTGTCTCTCTTTCTCTCTCTCTCTCTGTCTCTCATGAATAAATAAATAAATAGAATCTTTAAAAAAAAATCTATAAAAATGTTCTTCCTAAGACTAGTAAAAAGCTAGGTTTGCTAAGGAATGTTTAATAAACACACTTTCGGGCAGCCAGGGTGTCTCAGAGGTTTAGCACTGCCTTCAGCCCAGGGACTGACCAGGATCGAGTCCCACATCAGGCTCCCTGCATGGAGCCTGCTTCTCCCTCTGCCTGTGTCTCTGCCTCTCTCTCTGTATCTCTCTCTGCGTCTCTCATGAATAAATAAATAAAATCTTTAAAATAAATAAATATACTTTCTTGGTTTGCACACCATTTTGTTATCCCTAGTTTTAGTAATTGCAATTGTTATGTTAATTACTTTTCTCTGTATCATTCAATAATTTGTTCCCTCAACTTTCTAACAGAAGTTTAAAACCCAACTCAGTTCAGGCAAACATGTCAGGATTTTTTTCTTGCCTTTTGGGGTCATCCCTTCTAAAGGTCTCTTTCCCCTGTTTCAGGATGAAATGTTTCTTTTCATTAAGTTATTTGAGATTGTTTTCAGGGATCTTCCTATCCTCTTTCATGGATCCCATGTTTTATGACTCATACCTCTCTCCTTTTTCATTACTCATAGAATATTTCCTTCAGAAGATTGCTGAGGAATAGATGGGAAGGACAGTTTTAAAATAACTGTATGATGATACTTTAATGTTATTTTGACATTTGATAGTATTTCTAGATATAGAATATTTGGGTGAACATCATATTTCTTTAAAATTTAAATGACATTATCTCCATTGAATTATATTCTAAAGTGGTACTTTTGACCACTCTAATGACATTATTATTTTAATCTTCTGTATGTGAACTCTTTAAATTCCCTCCAGAAATTATGAGATTTTCAATCCTTGAAAAATTCACAATATTATATTTGGATAGACATTTTGTTTGTTATGCTTCACTGAGGCATTTAAAATACAGAATTTGTATCCTCAGTTCTGTTTTTTTTTTCTGTTAATATTTGATAATTTCTTCCCTACCTCTTTCCTTGCCATGTGTTTCTAGAGTCCCTAGTATATGTATGTGATAGCTTCTGAATTGACTTCTAATGTACTCATCATTTTTTAAATATTTCTCATCTTTACCTTTTAAAAAAACCTTATACCATAGTAATTTCCTCAGTTTAATCTTTCGTTTCTTCTGACATTTTTAATTTGGGTTATCATACTTATTAATTTTTGTCTCATAATTTTAATTCCCAAGTATATATCCTTGTTCGTGGATTGATCCTTTCCTAAATAGCATCCTGTTCTTATTTCATAGTGAACTGTATCTTTTTATTCACACACAAAGTCTTCTTAGTTATTTTTATGATTGTGTTGTCTTCATATATCCAGAAAAGTCTGGCTAATAGTTTATATTTGAGATTGAAACACTAATATGATCATTAGAACTTCTGTGTGAGAAGCAGGGATTTTGATTGGTAGGCTTCAATTCAAGGTGGTAAAAATGAAGAAAATTCAATATCAGAGGCTGATCTTTGGTGACAAACACTGTGTGTGTGTGTGTGTGTGTGAGTGTGTGTATAAACATAAATAACATTGCAGACCTCCTGTCATATCTTCATTATGAACATATATTTCTGTAGAAAGTTGTGATAAAGGCATATATTCAACCTAAGTACACATAACTAAGAAACTCAAATTTTAACATTTTCATTATAGACATATCAGCTACATATATTTAAAGTATACCATTTAATAGGTTTTGACATTTATCTACTGTAAAATCTTAAATTTGGTGATTATTTTATATAAATGCAGTCATACATTGCATGTTTATTTTTTCTGTATTATTTCACACTGCATTTTGAGAAAAACCCATGTCAAAGCATGAATCAATATTCAATTCCTCTTTTTTTCAACTAAGTAGTATTTCACTATATGGATATACCATATTTGTTTATTCTTTTCACTTATTGGTCAATGTTGGGTTGTTTACTGTTTTAATACATTATAGATAACTCTACTACATATATGTGTACATATGTTTGTGTATTAACATATGCTTTATTTTCTTACATAAATATTTCTACTAATCTATGGCTAGTTTTCTCATTTTTTAAGTGTTTTCAAGATAATATTTTAAAAATTTTGATGAAGCCGAATTTATTTATTCTTTTATGGATCAGACCTTCTGTCTTATCTAAGAAATTTTTGCATGACCGAGATCACAAAGTTTTTTTCTTATATTTTTTCAAGAAGTGTTCTCAATGTAAATTTATGTTTTGAGGGGCACCTGGATGGTGGCTCAGTCTATTAAGTACCTGCCTTTAGCTCAGGTAATGATCCCAGGGTCTTGGAATTTAGCTCCACATTGGGCTCCCTGCTCAGTGGGAGTCTGCTTCTCTCTCTACCCATGCTCATGCTCTCTCTTTTTCTTTCTCTCACATGCTCACTCTCTCTCAAATAAATAAAATCTTGAAATAAACAATGTTTTGATTGGTAATCTAAGTTTGTTTTTTTTCTTTTTTTCTTTTTTTTTTAATTTTTATTTATTTATGATAGTCACAGAGAGAGAGAGAGAGAGAGGCAGAGACACAGGCAGAGGGAGAAGCAGGCTCCATGCACCGGGAGCCTGATGTGGGATTCGATCCTGGGTCTCCAGGATCGCGCCCTGGGCCAAAGGCAGGCGCCAAACCGCTGCGCCACCCAGGGATCCCTAAGTTTGTTTTTTTTCTAGATTTTGAGATATATATATCAAAGTTTACTTTATGTGCATTCTTTCTTCACCTTCTTTTTTTTCCAAAAACCAGTTGTTAATTTATATGTGAGTCTATTTGTGGATTCACTAGTTTGTTTTATTTATTTTTTTCTTTTTTCTCCTATTTTTCTTTGTGTCAATACCATATTCTCTTGATTACTAAAGATTTATAATAAGCTTTAAAGTAAGTATTGCTCATTTCTAAATTTTTTTCAAAGTTGTTTTGTACTTTACACTTCCTTATAAAATTTAGAATTAGTTCGGCAATCTACACAAAAGGGCTTGATGGTATTCCAACTGGGATTGAGTTGAAAATGCAGGTCAGTTGGAGAGAGGTGATATCTTAGTATTGCTGAGTCTTATGACAAATGAACATGGTATATTTTCTATTTATCTAGCTTCCTTTGCTTTGCTCAGCATTGTTCATTGTTTTCAGCATACAGATCTTTTGAATCTTTTGTCAGATTTATCCCTATTTTATTTTGTTATGCTATCATAAATGTTGTTTTTCTGTTTCTTGTTTCAGACTATTCTTTAATATAATATGAGGGTACATTTATTTTTGAATATCAATCTTTTTTATACTCTTGCTAAAGTCATCTTTAATTTTAGTAGCTTTTTATTTATATTTAATTGTATTTTCTACATAAACAGTAATGTTCTCTACAAAAAATGGCAGCATTTTTTTTCCCACAATAGGTACTTTTTATTTTCCTTGCCTGATTTCATCTTCTAGAATATGCAATATACAATGTTGGACATAAGTGGTGAGAATGATATCCTTAAACTTCTTCTGAAAGGTAAAAAGCACTTAGTATTTTCTCAAGTATGATATTGGTAATGCTTCATAGATGCTTCTATCAGGTAAAGGAAAACCCCTTCTAATATGAATCTGCTGATATTGATCCTGTCAAATGATCTATACATGTAAATATTTTTTCTAAAATTTTGTTTAGAATTTTATTATGAGCATGAGTGATACTCTTCTGTAGTTTTCATTCCTTTTGATGATTTGTTATCAGTATAGCACTAGCTTCATAGACAATGTTGGGAAGTATTCCCTCTTCTTCAATTTTCTGGCAGAATTTATATATAAATGATGTATTTCTGACTTAAAGATTTGGTAGGATTCATCAGTGAAACCATCTAGACCTGAAGTTTTCTTTATGTAAAGATATTTTGTTTGTTCACTTTACATATTCAAATTATTGGTAGATATAGAGTTATTCACATTATTATTTCTTCTTGAATGAGCTTTGGTAGTTTGTGTTTTTAAAAAATCTGTTTATTTAATCTAAGTTATCCTATTTACAGTCATGACTAAAACTCCATTTCTGAAATAATTTCTTATAAGGACAATGGGAGTAACCTTAAACAAATAAGGTCTGTTTAAGCAGAACTAGAACCAGCTTCCCTGGGATTCATAAGTGGATACTTGAACAATACTGGAGTTTTATTAGAAAGAAAGAAGAGAACAATGGAAAATAATAGACAAAATGTATTTGCTATACCTAGGAAGATCATATGTTCTGGTTAATAGGAATAATTCTGTGTATACTGGGTTTTGTGGGAAATTAAATCATATGGTTACCTAAAATACCCAACATCTATAATCTGTATTTACATAGCAGACAGAATGATCTTTTAAACAATGAATCAGATTATTTTTCTTATTACCTCACAACTGTTTCTAATTCTCACTGAACATAAAATAAAATCTCCTCATTACCTTTGCTTTCAAAGCCCCTCCTTACCTCCCTAACAAAATCTCCCTCCATGAAGTTTCAGAAGTTTCAGTCACACTATCCTTTTGTTAATCGGATAAGTCAAGCTCAGTTTCATACAGAGGCCTTTGAATTACTCTTTCCCCCATGTTTGGAATGCTGTATTCCTTGATTTTTACATGGTATGATTCTTGTGATTCACATCTTAGCCCAGATGTTCAGATTGTCTGAATAGTCCATCTAAGTTAGCACACATGTATTCTTCAGATAAATCCCAAGAAGTGGAATTGCTGGATCATATGGTAGCTTTATTTTTAATTTTTTGAGGAAGCCCCATACTATTTTCCTTCTTTTTTATAGATTTTATTTATTTATGAGAGACAGAGAGTGAGAGAGAGGCAAAGGTGCAGGCAGAGGGAGGAGCAGGCTCCATGTCTGATGTGGGACTCCATCCCGGGACCCCAGGATCATGCCCTGAGCTGAAGACAGATGCTCAACTGCTGAGCCTCCCAGGTGTCCCCCTGATACTCTTTCTCATAGTGGCTATACCAGTTTTCACTCCCACCAACAGTGCACAAGTGTTTCCTTTTCTCACATTTTAACTAACACAGTTTATTTCTTACACTTTTTATAATAGGAATTCTGACAGGTATAAGACATTACCTCATTGGGGCTTTCATCTCCATTTCCTTGATGATCAGTGATGATGGGTATCTTCATGTAGCTATTGCCCACCTACATGTCTTCTTTGGAAAACTGTTTATACATGCCCTTTGTTCAGTTTTTAGATTTTTATTTGACTGTTTTTGTTTTTGGTGGTGGTGGGGTTTGAGCTGTGTGAGTTTCTTATATATTTTAGGTGTTAACTCCTTATTAAATGTAGCATTTGCAAATACATTTGACCCTCACAAAGTGGGGATTAGTGATGGTGACACCTCATGCAGTTGAAAATTTATATATAGTTTGACTCTCCCAAAACTTAACTTCTAATAGGCTGTTGACCAAAAGCATTACTAATAACAGTCAATTAACATGTATTTAGTATGTTATATATATTATATACTATATTTTCACAATAAAATAAAAGAAAATATTATTTAGAAAATCATAAGGGAGGGGCACCTGGGTGGTACAGTTGGTTAAGGATCTGATTCTTGGTTTTGGTTCAGGTCATGTTCTCAGAGTTGTGAGACTGAGCCCTATGTCAGGCTCCACGCAGAGTTGGCTTGAGATTCTCTATCCTTCACCACCCCCTGTCACTCTCCTCATGCTTGTTCTCTCTCTCTCTCAAATAAATAAATAGTTAAAAAATCATAAATGAGAGAAAATACATTTACAGTATTCAACTGTATTTATTGAACAAAATTCTGCATCTGACACATGTTCAAACTCATGTTGTTCAAGAGTCAACTATATCTTCTCCCATTCAGTAGGTTGCCTTTTTATTCTGTTGATAGTTTCCTTTGCTTTGCAAAATCTTTTTAGTTTGATTTAATCCCTTTTTTTTTTTTTTGATTTTTACTTTTGTTGCCCTTGGCGAAGGAGACAGATCAAACAAACAAACAAAAACATAAATATATATGCTAAGACCAATGTCCAAAGGTTTACTCCATATGTGTTTGTTTGTTTGTTTCAGTAGTTTTATGATTTCAGGTTTACATTTAGGTCTTTTATCCATTTTGAGTTTATTTCTGTACGTGATATAAGAAATTGAATCAGTTTCATTGTTTTTGAATGTAGCTGACCAGGTTTTCTGACATGATTTTTTGAAGAGAGAGTCTCTTCTTCACTGTATATAGTCTTGCTTCCTTTGTTGTAAATTAGTTGAACATATAAGCATGGGCTTGTTTCTGGGCTCTCTATTCTGTTCCATTGATCCATGTGTCTTTCTTGTGAGATTACCATAGTGTTTTAATTACTATAGCTTGTGATACTATTTGAAATCCAGGAGTATTATACCTCCAGCGTTTTTTGTTTGTTTGTTTGTTTGTTTGTTTTGTAATATTGCCTTGGCTATTCAGGGTCTTTTGGGGCTCCATACAGATTTTAGGATTACTTATTTTAGTTCTGTTAAAAATGCCATTGGTGTTTTAATAGGACTGCTTTGGTATGTAGATTGCTTTGGGTGGCATGGACATTTTAACAATGTTAATTTCTCCAATCCATGAGCATCGAATATCTTTACATATTTATGTCATTTTCAGTTTCTTTCATTGGTGTCATAGTTTTCATGGTCTTTCACCTCCTTAGTTAAATTAATTCCTAGGCATTTTATTCTTTTTGGTGCACTTGTGAATTTTTTTTTCTTATTTCTTCATGTGATATTTTTGTTACTTGTATATAGAAATGAAATAGTTTCTGGGTATTAATATTATATACTGCAGCTTTACTGAATCCAATCATTGTTCTAATAGTTTTTGATAGAATATTTAGGATTTTCCGTTTATAGTAATTTGTCATCTGCAAATAGTGACAGTTTTACTTCTTTGTCACCAATTGGATGTCTTTTATTTCTATTTCTGGTTGCCCAGCTAGGACTTCAAGTACAATGTTGAATAAAAGTGCTGGGAGTGGGCATCCTTGTCTTATTCCTGATCTTAGAGAAAAAGGCTTAAGAGTTTCATGATTAAGTATGATGCTATCTATGGCCTTGTTATATATTGTCTTTATAACTATTTTGTTGAAAGTTTTCATCATAAATGGATGTTAATTTTTTCAAATGCATTTTCTGCACCTAAGACGATCGTGATTTTTATCCTTCATTTTGTTGATTTGGTGTATTGCATTGATTAATTTGTGAATATTGAACTATCCCTGCATCCCCAAAATAAATCCTAATTGATCTTTATATATGATACCTTCAATATATCATTGAATATAGATCCTAACATTTTGTTGAGGGTTTTTGCATCTTTGTTCATTGGGAATATTGGTCTATATATGATAACTTCAATATATCATTGAATTTAGTGGCTAATAGTTTATTGAAGGTTTTTGCATCTATGTCCATCAGGAATATTGGTCTATAATTTTCTTTTTTCTTTTTGTATTGTCTTTGGTTTAGGTATTAAAGTTATACTAATGTGGATTGAATTCGGAAACACTTTAATTTTGTGAATAGTTTGAGAAATATATGCATTAACTATTCTTGTTACCGGTTTGTTTAGATTTTCTGTTTCCTCCTGTTAGTCTCAGAAGATTGTATTATTTTAGGTGTTTATCCATTGCATCTAGGTTGTCCAAGTTGTTGGTGTATAGTCACTCACAGTAATAATCTCTTATAATCTTTCATATTTTTGTGATGTTGATTTTAATTTTTCCTCTTTAACTTTTTTAAAAATTTTAATTAGTGAGACCTCTCTTTTTATTTTTTCTTTATGAGTCTGGATAAAGGTTTATCAGTTTTGTTTATCTTTTCAAAAAATGGCTCATAGTTTCATTGATCTTTTCTGTTGCTGGCTGTTTGTTTTGTGTCTTTCTAGCTCTGTTTTATTTATATTTATGCTTATTATTAATATTTTTTCTTCTACCATAGTACTTTTTTTTTTTCTTTCTGGTTCCTTTAGATGTATGATTGGATTGCTTATTTGGGATATATCTTGTTTTTTAGTGCCTATAGCATTATAAATTTTATTCTTAGAACTGCTTTTGCTGGGGATCCCGTGGATTTTGAAACATTGTGTTTCAACTTTCATTTGTCTAATGGTATTTTTTTTTTAATTTCCTTTTTGATTTCTTCATAGACCAACTGGTTGTTTAGCAGCATATTGTTTAGCCTCCATGTGTTTTGTTTGTTTCTTTGTTTTTTTTCTTTTTTTTTCCCCCATTGGTTTCTAGTTACATACCATTTTGGTCAGAAAAGATGCTTGATATGATTTCAGTCTTCTTAAATTTATTGAGACTTGTTTTGTAGCTTAATATGATCTATCCTGAAGAATGTTCCATATGCACTTGAAAAGAATGTGTAATCTGTTGCATAGTATGGAATATTCTCTATATGTGTGTATTAAGGCCATCTGGCCTATGTGTCATTTAAAGCTACTGTTTCCTTTTTGATGTTCTGCCTAGATGATGTACCCATTGACGTAAGTGGGGTTTTAAAAATCTTCTACTAGTATTATGTTGCTGTCAGTTTCTCCCTTTATTTCTGCTAATATTTGCATTATTATATTTAGGTGCTCTTCTATTAGGTTCATAGGTATTCATGATTGTTTATCATCTTGTTGTATTGATTCCATTATCAAGTATTTAGTACTCTTGTCTCTTGTTACAGTCTGTTTTAAAGTATATTTTGCTAGCTATCATATTGCTATCCTCCTTTCTGTTTCCACTTACACTGAATAAATTTTTCTAATCCTTCTCTTTTTACTTTTATATCTTTAAGCCTGAAGTGAATTTCTTTTAGGCTGCATAAAGATGGGTCTTTTTTTTTAATCCATTCAATCACCCAATGTCTTTTGAATGAAGCATTTACTTCATTTACATTTAAAGTAATTATTGATAGTTATATAATTAGTGCCCTTTTAAAATTGTTTTCTGGTTGTTTTGTAGTTCTCTCTCTGCTCCTTCTTTTGCTCTTTTATTGAAAAAATAGATTTTATGACTTTCTTTGGTGTTATGTTTGGATTCCTATTTATTTATTTATTTATTTATTTATTTATTTATTTATTTATTTATTATTTATATAATGTATGTATCTGTTAGGTTTTTGGTTTGTAGTTAACATGGGTTCATATATAACACCCTCTGTATATAGGAGTCTATTTTAAGTTTATGATCACTTAAGTTTGAACATATTCTAAATCTTTTTTTTTTTTAATTTTTATTTATTTATGATAGTCACAAGAGAGAGAGAGAGAGAGAGAGAGAGAGAGAGGCAGAGACACAGGCAGAGGGAGAAGCAGGCTCCACGCACCGGGAGCCCAATATGGGATTCGATTCCGGGTCTCCAGGATCGCGCCCTGGGCCAAAGGCAGGCGCCAAACCGCTGCGCCACCCAGGGATCCCAGTTTGAACATATTCTAAAAGCATTATATTTTTACTCCTCCCTATGTTTTATTTTTCACATCATATTTTGCATGTTTTATAACCCTCATCTGGTTATTACAGATATAGTTAATTTTGCTACTTTTGTCCTTCAACCTTTCTATTCGCTTTATAAGTAGTTAATCCACTACCTATGTGTTTGCTATTACAATTGAGAATTTTTTCTTTTATATTTTTCTTGCTTTAAATGATAGGCTTTTCTTTTCCACTTAAAAAAGTCCCTTAACATTTCTTGTAAGACTAGTTCATTGGTGATGAACTCCTTTAACTTTTGTTTGTCTGAGAAACTCTTTATCTCTCCTTCAGTTTTGAATGTTTACCTTACCAGTTAGAGTGTTCTTTTTATAGGTTTTTTGTTTCTTTGTTTGTTTTTCTTTTATCACTTTGAATATATGTTGTTATACCTTCTAACTAGCAAGGTTCCTTCTGAAAAGTCATCTGATAGTCATATGGGTATTTCCTAGTACATAACTAGTTGCTTCTCTCTTGCTGTTTTTATGGTTCTCTTTATCTTTAATTTTTGACATCTTAATTGTGTGTCTTGGCGTGGACATTTTTGACTTCATCTTGTTTGGCGCTCTCTGTGCCTCTTGGATCTGGATGTCTTCTCCTCCAAATTAGGAAAGTTTTCAGTTGTTATTTCTTTAAATAGATTTTCTGCACCTTTTTCTGTCACCTCTGTAATGAAATTGTTAGTCGGCTTAATGTCTCAGAGACCACTTAAACTATCCTCATTTTATTTTTTTTAATTTTAATTTTAACTAATTAATTAATTTTGTTATTTAGCTTGTGTGATTTCCACTACCCTCCTTTCCAGTATTCGGATCTGTTCTACATCACCTATTCTGCTTTTCTTTTTCTCTAGTGCATTTTTATTTCATTTATTGTATTCTTCAGCTTTGATTGGTTCTTTTTTACATTTCTCATCACTTTTTTGAAGTTTTCACTATGTTCATTATTTTCATGGATTTAGAGAGCATTTTTGTGACATTGCTTTGAAATCTTTATCAGAGTTTTATTCAGGTTTTTTTTGTTCTCATTGATAGTTTATTGATTCTGTCTTGTTTTATTTTGTTGGGACATATTTCTTTGTCTTCTCATTTTGCCTGACTTTGTGTTTGTTCCTATGTATTAGATAAATCAGCTACATTTCCTGGTCTTGAAGGAGTGACCTTGGATAGAATGTGTCCTGTGGTGCCCAGAAGCCCAATTTTTCCTGGTCACCAGAACCAGGTACTCGTAGGGTGCTGGATGTGCGCTTCCATTTGTCTGATCTGTGAATACTATGGGAGTGCTGATGGATATAGCTGGCTCCTGGTCTATCTAGCTGCAGGGGCAATCTATGACTGCTGCAGATGGGATTATCATATTTTCTGTGAGCTCTGACTGAGACACAGGGATATGTAGTCCTCTCAGTAGGCACACTTCTCTGGCACTTGCAGTCTACAAGGAGAATTCCAAAGTGGTGCCCTCCTTGCCAGAATTGGTATGGCGATATAAGATAGCAACAATGGCTGCCACTGCCAGTATCTCAGTGCCCAGAGAGAGGCCCGACTTCCTCCCTCTCTGGCAGGTGCTCCAAGATTAATAAATCAGTCTCCTGATAAATGTGCTTTTTAATATGGAGTTTTTGCATTGGTTCCAGGTCAAGTGTGTCTTCACAAGGGCCCTTTAAGAGTGTTTTTTTTTTTTTCCTTTCCCTATAGTTCTGTAGTTTTCTTGGACATAATCCTTATTGTTTTACAAAGCCAGGTGTTTTGGGAGCTCATCTCCGCTGCACAGATTCTAAGTGTTGGAGCCTTATGTGGAACTCGAATGTTTTGCTTCTCAGGAAAAGTTTCCATACCTTTGAGATTTCTTTCCACCATGGGATGCTAACTTTTTCTTTTAGTGTGACCATATCTCTGGCTTTTGTACATACCTCTGTGTGATCCCTGTAGAGACTCTGCTCATCTAGTTCCTAGGTCCCCTTCACAGGGAATTATTTCATATGTAGTAGATTTGCTGTATCTTTAGGAGGAGGTGAGCTCAGGATATTCCTACACTGCCATCTTATCCTTCCATAAAATCAACAATGTTAGAAGGAGGTAGCAAGTGAGTGCCTCCCATGGCCTGCCAGTCATTTTTCCTAATATTTCTGATTGGGTAAATTTTAATGACTTATCCTAAAGTTCATTTTTCTTCAGAGCTCAGCGCCTTCTATCCATGAAACTAAAAGTAGTTCTTGTCTCCTTTCTCTCTATTTACAGTTTACATTACAGTTTCCATCTCTAGGCTGAAATTGCTTATATTATCTTGCACATTATTCCACCTTTTTTACTAGAGCTTTAATTTATTAATTGTGGTTATTTTAATGCCCTGTTAGATCTCAGTCTGTTTCTTCAGATTATTGTATCTCTTGGAATGTTTTTATTTCTTGATTTGTTTGTGCACATTATAATTTAAAAAGAATGGGAAAGCTTGGATCATATAATAAAGGTTGGAAAAACACAGAAACACAGTATTTATGCTTTGAAATAAACGTGCCTTCATATTTTTCCTGCTTTTGGACTTTTCATGTGAGGTTTGAGGTTAATTTGTCCAGAAGCAAAGGTTGGTTGTTCAGATAGTATTATTAACTTTTGTTATCCTTAATGCCCAACAGGCTTCAAATTGCTTTTGTGATCCCTAGCATTTAGAGTGGGTATTTATTTGTCAGAAGTTTTCTTTTGATATCTGTTCCACATTCAGCTATAGGCCTTCCCTTTCTGCTGTGTCTCAGAGAGGGTCTCTCTAGTATTTCACTGCTTTTTGACTTTTGTGAACTAGTTATTTGTTGTTGGGTTATGGAAGAAAGTACCCTTTCAATTACTCTTATTATGCCTCAGTCTCAGGCAGCCACTCTTCCTCTGAGTCTTGAGGATGTGGATTTCACACTGTTTATGCTCCTCCTGTAACTATAGTTCTGGGTGTAGCATGCATCCCTGCCCTTTCCCTGGAGCTAGAGTTTTGTATGTTTCCTTTCACTGTCATATAAAAATTACATTGTTTATTGCCATTCCCTTCCAATTTAAGTCTTTTGTTCTCTATGGGAGGTAGTAGAAGGAAATTATTTCACATGTTTCCTGCAGTGGCTGCTGTTCTTACTTACCTTGGCCTTTGCTATAAGGAAAGCTTTCTCAAGTTTATCATCAGTTTTTTTGATGAGGTCCTGTTGAAGTCCATGGGGAATATGGTGTAAATAGTGCATTTGCATCCCCCATGGATTCTATATTCTGCTAGACCACATTTGGCCTTTACTAGTTCTTTAACATTTTTCAATTATTCAACAATTCTCATTAGTGTCAAGCTGTTTCTGCCCAGATAATCATATAATCATGTCTTTTCTCTCCTTGCAGATTTACATTGCTTTCACAGTTTTCATATTTCATAGATTTCAACTTGCATAGATTTTAGGTTAGTTTTTGCCCTGCCAACTGGTCTTTGATGAGTTCAGGAAAAATGATACATCTTGCACTTTGACTATTTTGTGTGTTTCTATAAGGCAGAAACAATGCTTTTTGTATTTTTATATACCCCAAACAGAAATTAGAAGTCTCTTATCTGCCTTTTTTTAAAGATAATTTTATTGAATATATAGGGCTCCACATTCAGTTTTTTGGCTGTGCTTTTTCCAGTAGTTTTTGGTAAAATTATCTTTTGACTTAAATAGTTCCTGGCAAAAAGTATGCAGTATTACTTGCATTTTCCCCCCAGTGTATATAGTGAAATGTTTTCTCTGTTTGGTTGAAAACAATGCAATTATGGAGTTTTTGGCATTATTATCTTAGGTTGAGATTTCTTGTGGTTTTGGAGTTTCTTGAGTTATAGGGTAGGTTTCATCAAATGAAAAAAAAAAAAAAGTTGTGTGTGTGCCTGCTCCATATCTTGACTTCTGATTATAGTATATGCTACTTTCCTTAATATTTTAAACATTTTACTGAAGTTATACTTACATTTTTCAGTATTATTTTTCTGGATGTCCTTAATTTTTAGTAGTTTTTGTTACTTTGATTTTTTTTTTGATATTTTGTTGTATAGTATCTAATATCTTGGTAGCATAGTCTAGTGAAATTCTTGATTTATATATTTTTATATATTTTATTTTTTCCATATTATGTTCATGCTTCCCTTTACATTTATTTATATATTGATCATTTTTGGAATAGTATAATTAATGTCTTTGCTCATTCTATCATCTCTGTCATGTTTTAGTTGATTTCTATTGGCTTATTTTTATTAGTTATAAGCTAAATGTTCCTTCTTTGTATATATGATTATTGGATGCCAGATTTATAAATTTTACATTATTAAAATGCTGGATTTTTTTGACTCTATTAAATGGTCTAACATTTTGTTCTGATAAGCAAGAGAGTTAATTATAGATCTGTTTATTCATTCTGAAGTCTGTTGTTAAGCTTAAATAGGGCTTGTCTGGAGCATCCTTTAATATAGGACTAATTTGGCTACACTCCTAACATGTAGACCTGGGGTATTTAAGATACTTAACTATGATTTTAATAATGTATCTGTACTCTAGCTTGTGAGAATTTACATGACTCCCAGCTCCATGTGATTTCTGAGAATTGACTTTCAAACTATAAATGTGCTAATTGGTATTTGGCTGAAGTTACAGTAGGACCTATATGAAGCTTTGTGAATATATTTCTCTACTTTGATTGTGAAACTCTGCTTTGTAAATTGCCATCTGGCTTATCTAATCCAAACAAAAATTTCTGTCTTTTTGAGTCAGTGAATATTTTCAGATGTCTACATTCAAGTGTGAATTGAAGGGTACTCAACTTAATTATTGTTATGTTATTGCTATTTCTTGTTGCCATGATTCTTTTTTCTTTCTTTTGTTTAGCTGATTACTTTTTCATTTTGCTCAGTCTTCCAGGTCACTAATTTGTTTCTCTGCTTCTTCCATCCTGCTGTTGATTCCATGAAGCATATTTTTCATTTCATTTATTGAGCTCTTTATTTCTGCTATGTTATTCCTTATCCCTGTGTTAAAGGTATCACTGATATCTTCTGCTCTTTTTCAAGTCCAGTGAGTATACTCAATTGCTTTAAGTTCTCTATCAGAAATGTTACCTTTATCTGTTTCACTTAGATCTCTGGCCATGGCCCTATCCTGTTCTTTCATTTAGGATGAATTTCTGCCTCTCATTTTGTCTGTCTCTCTGTGTCTGTTTCTGTGTGTTAGGAAAGTCAGCTACATCTTCTGCTATTGAAAGCAGTGACTTTATGAAGAAGAGATCCTGGAGTGCCCTGCAGTTTAATGTCCCTTGCTCATCCGAACCTGGCATATTAGGAGAGTAACCTGTGTATGCTATGCCCTGCTATTGTGTCTGAGTCACTTTTCCTTTCACTGCAGTCATCTGTCCTGACTCTCCCTATAGTGGGGCAGTGCTATCTCTGTGTTGTTAGGGGGACACAGGCCAGCTCTGAGGGGGTATGCCCACTAGGGAACTTTGGAGCAGGGAAGCAGTGTTAGCAAAATTTGGGCTGGATCACTAGTCCTATACCTTATACCCTGAAGCACCGTAGTGGCCGACCACTGTGCACTGGGGCAACCAGTGTCTCAAAGTTAGGTGTTGTGTATGGTGGTGGCTGGAAGCATATGCTTGGGTACAGCAGCTGGACAATGTATGGCAGCTGGGTGCAGCACCTGGCAGCAGCAGTGCAGGATATGCACATGGCTTTAACAAAATTTACCTTGAGCCCAGGGCCAAGGCTAGCAGGCCTGGAAGAGTGGGCAAGTCCTCAGGAGAATTCATGGGAATGATACATTGCTAGCAGATTAGGTAGCAAATGCCTATATAGCATTGACTTCCATAGGTGGCTCTATGTTTATGTGATAGGTGGGGGAAGAAATCAGCATCTGCCTTCAGAGAAGTCCCCTGACACAGTGCAAATCAGTATGAAAAGATCTGTCAGATCCACTCCCAGCATTGTGCAAATTGCTATTTTTATGTTACCTCTCCACAAAGGCTGCTGCTTCTTTAAGGGTGGTGACCCAGTAATCAGCCTGCTTTCCCAGCTGGCCCAGTGCTGACTCAGCTGACTTTCAAAGCTCAGGCTCTAAGTCCCACTGGTTTTACAAACTCATGGAATTCAGCCCCTCTGGTTTTTAAAGACAAATATTCTGAGGATTAGTCTTTCCCATGTGAGGACCCTGGTATAAGCGCTCATTTCTCTGCCTTCTCCATACACACAACGTTCCTCCCCCTTTCTGACTTTCCTAATCTTTCAGATGCAGCTTCTTTGTTATATTTAGTTGTGGAGTTTCTTCTGCCAGTATTTGGATCTTTCTCTAAGTTATTGACTTGGATATGTATGATATCTAGTTGTTAACATGGGATGGGGTGAACTCAGGGTCCTCCTACTCTATCATCTTGACACATAGTATTACTGCTGCTTCTAATACTGCTGCTGCTACTGTAAAAACACTGATATTTCTAAAATGTGTAACTAGTAAAATCTTTGCAATTCATGTTCACTCCAAGAAAATATTTCTGTTATTTTACCTCAAGTATACAATGATTTCTCTGTTAAACTTGATCCAGATACTTTTGTTCAATAGCAAGATAGACATTCCTGCAAGATATTCTTTGAGATCAAGTAAGTATCAAAGCTAATTATTCTATTCACAGAAATAAGAAACACATTTGTGGAAAATCAACTTAGATTATAGAGATTCGTGAGATTTTAAATGTTAAGAAAAATATAGATTAAGCATTTTTTCTTATTTTTGAATTTGGCCTAAATATATATATATATATATATTTTTTTTTTTGTCAGCTGGGATCTACCTGGCTTACTTAGGTTCAGGTGAAAAACCTAATTTTATATAACTACTATTTATTTTCTTCCTCATCTTAAAATTTATAAGTTTATAACCCATTATATTATAGAGAGCACAGAAGTCAGACTTTTTGTTTTGTTTTAAGATTTTATTTATTTGAGAGAGAGAGAGAGAGATCACTAGAGGGGGGAGGGATAGAGGGAGACCAAGACTCCATACTGAGCAGGATGCCCAATTCAGGACTTGATCCCAGAACCTTGGGATCATGACCTGAGCCAAGGCAGACACTTAACCAACTGAGCCACTCAGGCACCTGCATTCAGTCTTATTTATTTATTTATTATTTATTTATTTATTTATTTATTTATTTATTTATTTATTTATTTTTAAGATTGATTTATGATAGACAGAGAGAGGCAGAGACACAGGAGGAGGAAGAAGCAGGCTCCATGCAGGGAGCCCGATGTGGAACTCAATCCCAGGACTCCAGGATCATGCCCTGGGCCAAAGGCAGGCTCTAAACCGCTGAGCCACCCAGGGATCCCTGCATTCAGTCTTTTAAAAGAAAAAATAATATTATGAGTATTTATAGATGTTATTTTTTTATAGATGTTATATCTATTTCAATATCAGAGTCCTAATGATTTTCCATGTTAAAAAATAAAGATCAAATTATATAAATTTAAAGGATATAAACATTGAAATGAGTCTGAAGAAAGTTTGTTCTTTTCCCCTTTTACTTGTTTTACCTACATATTTTTTATCATTTCCTATGTAACAAATAAAAATATGAGGGCAGACTAATAGGATAAATCTTTTAAAAATATATTGTCAGCTTCATAAAATAAGAGCTGGAACTTACTATGCTGTTTCCTAGAAGGATGTAGGCTCCATGAAGGTAAGAATATGTTTCATTTTATTGTAGATGTATAATAAGGAATTAGAAAGGAAAAACTTTGTTTATAATGGTTCCTTAATAATTCCTATTGGGTACTATATATTGAATGAATAAATATACTTTACTGAATATAATTTTTCATTCTTGCAGTATTCACAAAAGTCATCAATCCACATACCTCATGTGTACTAATTTTACTGTTACTAAACTCAAGTCTCAATGAGGTTATTGCCTGATGTTACTAAAGGAAAATTGAGGTAGTTTACTTAACATTGTGTGGTCTCTATATTAACATAGCAGTATTGCAGTTTGGGTAAAAAATTATCTGAGAAGTATGTTCTTTATATATTTTTCGGTGAACTAGGAAAATAACCTCACAATGTATTCTTTAAAAAAACTCATTTGGGAGACATGAGACCAATATATTTTACATAGATGTATAGACACACAAAAATTTAACTTTGTATTTCTACCTACTCAGCTACAGCTTCCTAATTTTGTATCTAGTATCTATTTAAATCTATTTTTTATACTAGATTTAAAATTTAGCCTACTCTTTGTTTTGCTGTAGTAGTGTTATTGCAGCGGTGTTGTTTGTTTTGTTTTATTATATTCTGAGTTTTGTTTTTGTCTCATAACATGCAAAGGATATCAAGTATTATTTATCATTTTTTATTAGCTTGTGTCACTATACAAGAAAAGTCACTTTTTTAAGGTTTTGGGCAATTATACAATAGTGAGCACTCTATAAACACTGTTTATCTCTTTGTGAATAAGTATTACCTAGATTAAAATCTTTAGAAGTAATACATAATAATAATAATAATAATAATTAATATTGTAGTGGGTTAGGCAAGCACATGTACAGTTCTAGACTTGTGTTTTCTATGATCTAGGTAAGGTAAACAGTGGCAGATTCCTTCCCTTCCATGCCCTAGTTTCTTAATTTGTATAGAATAATGACACCGAACTCCCAGGCAAAGTAAAGTGATGGAAATATTTTTTCTTTATAATTATGAGTATGAAGTAATATATTTTTGAGGTGATGTTCATTTGTATTTTCAATTTTTAGCTTATACTAACAATCTACTTTGCTTTTTGCTAACTTTGCTTTTTGAAGGAGACTGTAAGATGGAGGGCTGGGAACATTCTGAAAGACCTCTTCCCACACACATAGCAAATCTAAGCTCAATATAGATATTTTCTCTCTGAAAAAGATCTGAAAATTAGGTGAACTGCTTTTCCACAACAAATAACAAAAGAACTACATTAATACAGTTAAGAGAGGCAGAAACATGATGTCACCAATAATTCTACCCCTGGTGTGGCAACACATAATAAGGGAGGGATCTTACCAGTCTGAAACCTCTCCTAAGGGAGTAAGGGGTTGATACCCCACATTAGGCACTCTAACCCCAAAAATTTACAAAGGAAATACAAATCCCCAAAAGGTCTGGCTTAGAAAACTAACAGGGCTGACATCCATGTGATCCCAAGTGCTATAGGAACTTACATGCATTCTCGCATTCTCACTTGACTCAAGACATAGAGAAAAAATAGCAGTTTGAAAAGTGCCTTGACTGTCGGTATGTGAAGGAGATTCATTTGCTAATCTTAAAGCATCCATTACAGGGAGAGGGGATAGTTGAAATTCTCCCCAGAAAGGAAGGTGTTGGCAGATACCATCATACTGTCTACCTACCTGGCTAACACAGCTGGACAAATTCAGACATGGCATCCACCCACTGTCTTACTAAGACAGAAAGTGGTGACTGGTGGCAGCACTCTTTTGTTGTCTCACTGAAGCTGGAAAGTATATGCAATTGCAGCATGCTCCCTCACCAGGGCAGGTGAGCAAGAATGGTGGTGGAATTCTTTTACTCCCTATTTTACTCCCTAGATAAGTAAATATGTCCAAGTATTTGCAACACTCCCGCCACCAACCCCCTCCGCACCCCCCCCCCCCCCCCGCAGCTAGGGATAGCAAGCACACATGGTCATGGCATTCTCCTGCTCTTAACTTAAGCTTATGCATATGCACAGAGAAGCATTTTCCCACTGCATTTCTGAAGCCTATGGGTAAATATAATCATGACAATTTCCCACTACTTCCTAAAGCTGTGAAGCATGTCCTGCCCCTATACTCTTTAGATGCTTTTCTTAAGCTATTGGGCAGGATCACACAGGGAGCTTCCCTTGATTGTGGTGATCCTGATAGTCAAGAGTGTTTGTGTTACTGAGCTCCATGGGACTATAACAAGAAGCATTTCTTAGGAGATCATTAACCCAGGGCTCTGCATAGATAACAAACTGAAACACAATCTACTGTCCTATGAAAATGGCCCATTTACTTTGTTTGGAGCTTCAGCCTGAAGGACAAGCTTCAGGTTTTCTCATATCTAGAGGCAAAGAAGGAATTCTCAGTGAATGTAAGCATGGAGATAGCACTTTTATATACCCTCCTTGGCCTCACTACAACTCCACAAAACCTAGAAAGAAGCTTACACACTTGTCTGCAATCTTAATTTTTACAACTGTTGCCCAGGAAATACTGCCAAATCTCATGGTCTGGAGGCCAACGGTGTTTACAATTGTGACTCTGTGAGGCTGTATATATTTGCATACTGTCAAAGCTACTGGATGACAGTCTAGCTTCTAGTCAGCCTGAAATTTGGTGGTAAATGTGATTATTTTCCTTGGAAAATTGGAAGATTTGGCATACCCTTAACAACAGGGACATATCAAGACTGAATCAGGCTGAACATATGGAGGCAGTGGAAGTATCCATTCATAGATGAATGGATAGGGAACAAATGGTATATATATAATGGAATATTACCCATAAAAAAGAATGAAATCTTGCATTTGCAATAAGATGGATGTATCTAAAGGTTATTATGCTAGGTGAAACAAGTCAGTCAGACAAAGGTAAATTAGGATTTTACGCATATGTGGAATTTAAGAAACAAAGCAAAGAAAAAAAAGAGGCAAAAAAAGCCACATTCTTAAATACAGAAAACAAACTGGTAGTTACCAGAAGGGAGGTGGGGGCGGGGGGTAGGTAAAATGGGTGATGGAGATTAAGAGTACTCTTATTTTTATGAGCATTGAGAAATGTTGAATCATTATACTGTACACCTGAAACTAATACAACACTGTATGTTAATTATACTTGAAATTTAAAAAAATGAACAAACAAAACTAATGAATGCAGAGAACAGATTAGTGGTTGCCAAAGGGGAGAAGATGGGAGGTGGGCAAAATGGGTGAAGGGGATCAAGAAGAGCAATTATAATGTACATACAGCATGGTTACTATAGTCAATAATATTGTAATGTATATTTGAAAGTTACTAAGAGAGTAAATCTTAAAAGCTTTTAGTATTAGAAAAAATATGTAACTTTGTATGATGATAAATGGTAACTAGACTTATGGTGATCATTTCACAGTATATAAATATCAACTTGTATTGCATACCTGAAACTAATATTATGTCAGATCAAATATATCTCAATTAAAAATAATAACAGAAAAAAAAACAGAGTTGAGCACCAGCACAAAAGTATGAGATAGGCACTATTATTCATCCCCATTTAGAGATGAGGACATTGAGGCACAGAGTTTATGTGGCTTGTCCAGGGTCAGACAGGTATAGTCAATCTCCAAACCCTGGCGATTTATCTATGGAGTCTGTGTTCTTAATGACTCATCATTCTGCCTCTCAACAAAAATATGCTGAATAGTCAGGCAGTCAATGGAGGCCCATTAAAAACCAACTCAAAAGAAGAAGAAAGAAGAAGAAGGAGGATGAGGGGGAGGAGGAGGAGGAGGAGGGGAAGGAGGAGGAGGAGGAGAAGGAGAAAGAAGAAGAAGAAGAAGAAGAAGAAGAAGAAGAAGAAGAAGAAGAAGAAAAGAAGAAGGAGGAGGATAAAGAAGAAGAAAGGAGAAGGAGGGTGAGAAGAAAGAGAGGAGGAGGAGGAAGAAGGAAGGGAGGAAGGAAGGAAGGAAGGAAGGAAAGAAGGAAGGAAGGAAGGAAGGAAGGAAGGAAGGAAGGAAGGAAGGAAGGAAGGAAGGATGGATGGATCAGGCTACTTAGATAATTACCAAGTTTGAGAAAGAAGCAAAAGTTAGAGCAAGGTTAACCATAAAGTTCATCATCTATATAATGCCACACTTCTTCAAGATAGAGAGGTAGCTCTTTGTCTAATATATAGCAATAAGCATAGAGAATCAGGCAAAATGAGGAAACAAACAAATATGTTCCAAATGAAAGAACAAGACAAAAAAAAAAAAAAAGACCTTAGTTATATAGTGATAAGTAATCTGCCTGGTAAATAATTCAAAGTAATGGTCGTAGAGAACACTCAATGAATTTGCGAGAAGAGCAGATGGACACAGTGAAAACTTCCAAAAAAGAGATGGAAAATATTAGAAAAATACTAGAAATAAGTCACAGGGCTGAAAAACACAAAGACTGAACTGGAAAATAAAATGGAGGTATTCAACAGCAGACTATGAAGCAAAGAATGATTCAGTGAACTGAAAGACAAAGTGATGGAACTCATGCAGACAGAGCAGTAAAAGAAAAATAAAATGAAGATAATTTAAGGGACCAATAGGACAGCATCAAGTGAAATAACATTTTCATTGTAGGGATTTCAGAAGATAAAGGGGCAGAAAAACTGTTTGAAAAAAAATAGTGGCTGAAAACTTTCCTAACCTAGAAAGGAAATGAATATCCACATTCTGGAAACTCAGAAAATTCTAAATAAGACAAAACCAAAGAGACCTATGCCAAGACACATTAAAAATAAAATATCAGAAGTTAAGGATTCTTAAAAGAAATAAGAGAGCACATTGTTATACAAAAGGGTAACCCTATAAGACAACTAGCAGATTTCCCAGCAGAAACCTTGCAGGCCAGAAGAAGAATGAAACAAGATATTCAACTTGCTGAAAGGAGAACAACAACAATAAAACTTCCCAAGAAGAAGAATGCTCTACCTAGCAAGGTTATCATTCAGAATTGATGAAGAGGTAAAGAGTTTTCCAGACAAGCAAAAGCTAAATGAGTTTACCACTACTAAACCAGTCTTAAAAGAAATATTAAAAGGACTTCTTTCAACTAGAAAAATCAAAATGATATTAAATAATAATAAAAATATATGAAAGTAAAAATCTCACTGAAAAAGGTGAATGTACAAAAAGTGTGGTGGATTGATCCTTGTAAAATAGTGACTAGGAAAACTAAAAGCCAAATACAATAAAATAAACGAAAACTACAATAATTAGCTAAAGGATGCATAAAATAAAAAGTTGTAAAATGTGCTACCAAACACATAAAATATTGGTGGGTTTGAGGAGTAAGATGTAGAGCTTTGGAATGTGTTTAAAGTTGCTATAGACTTAAAAGTGATTGTTATATATGTAGGGTGATATATGTGAACTTTACACTATCCACAAAGCAAAAACATTAAATGTACAAAAGAAAATGAGAAAACAATATAAACATAATTTTAAAGTTAAAGTCATAAAATCAAAATGGAAGAGAGAAAGAGATAAACTTATAGAGAGGAATAATACAATACAATTTAATACAATAAAATGACAGAAAATATTTAACAAACTGGCAATATTAACATGCTTATCAATAATTACTTTAAATGTAAATGGACTAACTTATCTAATCAAAAGACATACAGAGTGGCTGAATGAATAAAAATCAAGACATCTATATACTGGCTGTAAGAGACTCACTTCGGAAGTCAGAACACAGTTTGAAAGTGAAGGGATGGAAAGAGATATTCCTTTTAAACGGAAATTTAAAAGAAACTGTGTAGCTATAAGTAATATCAGACAAATAGACTTTAAAACAAAGACTACAATAAAAGATATAGTGCAGTGCCATCTAATGATAAAGGAGTCAATCTAGCATGATTATAAATATTTATGGACCCAACATAAAAGCACAAAAATATATAAATAAATATTAACAGACTTAAAGGAAAAGTTGACAGCAGTATGATAATAATGAGGGATTTTAATACTCCATATACATCAATGGGTAGATCATCCAGGCAGAAAATTAATAAAGAAATGTTGGCCTTCAATGACACATTAGACCAGATGAACTTAATAGATACATACAAAACATTCCATTCAAAGAAGCAGAATACACATTCTTCTCAAGAGTACTTGAGACATTCTCCAAGATCACACATTAGGTCACAAAACCATTCCGTAGATTCAAGAAGGTTGAAATAGTATCGAGCATTTTTTTTTTTTACCACAATGGTATGAAACTTGAATTTAGCCACAAGAAGAAAACTGGAAAAACTACAAATATATGGATATTAAACAATATATTACTGAAAAAACTATTGGGTCATAGAAGAAATCAGAGGAAAAAATACTTAAAGATAAAATTAAAATGGAAATATGGCATACCAAAAATCTATAGAATGCAGCAAAAGTGGTTCTAAGAGACATAAACAGTTTAACTTTACACCTGAGGAGCTAGGAAAAAAAAAAAAACCACCATATGAAACCCCAATTTAGTAGAAGGAAAGACATAATAGAGATCAGAATGTAAACAAATGAGGTAGAGTCTAAAACATCAGTTTAAGAGATAAATGAAACCAACAGCTGCTTCTTTGAAAAGATAACGTTAAAAATCCTGTATATAGACTTACCAAGAAAAAAGAGAGGGCTCAAATGAACAAAATCAGAAATGAAAGAGAAGTTACAATTTATACCACAGAAATACAAATGATTATAGGAGACTACTCTGAATTATATGCCAACAAATAGAATGATCTACAAGAAATTTATAAATTCCTAGAAAGTTAAGAACTTCCAACACAGTATCATTAAGAAATATAAATCTCTAATTAGACCAATTACTAGCAAATAGATTGAATCTGTAATCTAAAACCTCCACCAAAACAAAAGTCCAGGACCAGATGGCTTTACTGGTGAGTTCTACCAAATAGTCAAAGATTTAGTAACAATACATCTCAAACTTACAAAAACTTGAAGAGGAGGGAATACTTCCAGAATTATTTTACAAGGTAACATTATCATTGATACCAAAGACAGACAAGGACACAACAAAAAAAGAAAATTACAGGCTAATATCCTTGATGAAAGCAGATGCAAAATTACTGACAAGATGCTAGCAAACCAAATTCAACAACATATTAAAAGAATCATACACCATGATCAAGTGGAATTTATTCCAAGCATACAGTGATGGTTCAGCATCCACAAAATAATTAACATGGTACACCACATTAGCAAAATGAAAGATGAAAATCATATGATCATATCAATAGATGAAGAAACAGTATTTGACAAAATTCAGTGCCCATTTATTATAAAAAATGTCAACAAAATGGGTATAGAGAGAACATCTCAAATTAATAAAGGCTAGGTATGACACACTCAAGTTATGCTCAATCATGAAATCTCAAAGCTATCTTCTAAGATCAAGAACAAGACAAGGATTTCCACTATTCCCACTTTTATTCAACTTACTATTGAAAATCCTAGTTACAGCAGTAAAGCATAAATAGAATTGAAAGGCATCCAAATTGGAAAGGAAGAAATAAAACTCTTACTATTTGCAGATGACTTGATACTATATATAGAAAGTCCTACAGACTCCAGCAAAAAAAAAAAAAAAATTGTTAGAACAAATGAATTCAGTAAAGTTGGAGAATGGAAAATTAGTATGAAAGAAGTTGCATTTTGGGACACCCTGGTGGTTCAGCAGTTGAGTCTTTGCCTTCGGCTCAGGATGTGATCCCAGCATCCAGGATCGAGTTCCACATTGGTCTCCTTGCAGGAAGCCTGCTTCTACCTCTGCCTCTGTCTCGGCCTCTCTTTCTGTCTCTGTGTCTATCATGAATAAATAAATAAAATCTTAAAAACTGTTGCATTTTAATACACTAGTAATAGAAACAGAAATCAAGAAAACAATCCCACTTACAACCACATTATTTTTAGTGAAATACCTAGAAATAAATGAGGTAAAAGACCTGTACACTAAAAACTCTAAGACATTCATTAAAAAAATTTTTAAGAAGACAGAGATGAGATAAGTAGAAATATACTACATGTTCCTGAATTAGAATTAATATTGCAAAAATGTTCATGGTACCCAAAACCAATGCAGATTCAATGCAATAATTATCAAAATTCCAATGGCATTTTTTCCAGAACTAGAAAAAATCTAAAATTTATATAGAACTACAGAATACTCTGAGTAGTTAAAATAGTCTTAAGACAGAACAAAGCCAGAGCTATTAACCTTATTTCAGAGTATATTACAAAGCTGTAGTAATAGAAACGGTATGGTACTGGCATAAAAACAGACACATACATCAATGGAATAGAATGGAGAGCCCAGAAATAAACCTACACATACATGGTCAATTAATTTATGACACAGGATGCAAGAATAATGGGTAAAGGACAGTTGCTTCAATTAATGATGTTGGGAACACAGGACAATTACATGCAACAGAATGAAGCTGGACCTCTCTCTTATACCATATATAAAAATCAATTTAAAATGGATTAAATACTTGACTGTAAGACCTGAAATCCTAAGCCTTCTAGAAGAAAACATAGTAAGTTTCTTAGCATTGGTCTTGGTGATTAATTTTGGATCTGGGCAGCCTAGGTGGCTCAGCGGTTTAGCGCGGCCTTCAGCCCAGGGCATGATCCTGGAGACCCAGGATTGAGTTCCACATCGGGCTCCCTGCATGGAGCCTGCTTCTCCCTCTGCCTGTGTCTCTGTCTCTGTCTGTCTGTCTGTCTATCTCTCTCTCTGTCTCTCATAAATAAATAAACAATCAAAAAAAATTTTGGATCTGACTCCACAGGCAAGGGCAACAAAAGCAAACATAAGCAAATGAGACTATATCAAGCTAAAAAAGCTTCTGCACAGCAAAGTAAACCTTCAACAAAATTAAAGGGCAATCTATTGAATGTGAGAAGATATTTGCACATTGTATGTCTATAAGGGGTTAATATTCAAAATATACAAAGAACTCACACATGTTAATAACAAAACCCAACAAAAGCAGATTTAAAAATGGGCAGAAGATCTGAATAAGCCCTTTTCTTTTCTGAAAAGACATAGACACCCAACAGACACATGAAAAAGTGCTCAACATCATTATTTATCAGGAAATGCAAGTCAAAACCACAATGAAATATTACCTTATACATGTCAGAATGCATATTAACCAAAAGACAAGAAATAACAAGTGTTAGAGAGGATGTGGAAAAAAGGAACCAAAAGAACTGTCATGTATTATTTGTGGGAATGTAAATTGGTGCAGCCATCTTTAGAAAACAATATGGAGATTCCTCTAAAAATTAAAAATAAAATCACCATATGATCCAGCAATTCTTCTCCTGGACATCTATGGAAGAAAATAAAAAAAATTTGATTTGGAAAAAATATATGCACCCTGTGTTCTTTGCAGCATTATGTACAATAGTCAAGGTATGGAAACGATTTAAGTGTTTGTCAATGGATGGCTGGATAAAAAAATAATAATATGTACACACATACACACAATGGAATACTACTCAGCCATAAAAAGAATAAATATTGCCATTTGTTAAAACATGGATGGACATTAAGAGTATTGTGCTAGGGATCCCTGGGTGGTGCAGCGGTTTGGGCGCCTGCCTTTGGCCCAGGGCGCGATCCTGGATACCTGGGATCGAATCCCACGTCGGGCTCCCGGTGCATGGAGCCTGCTTCTCCCTCTGCCTGTGTCTCTGCCTCTCTCTCTCTCTCTGTGTGTGACTATCATAAATAAATAAAAATTAAAAAAAAAAAAGAGTATTGTGCTAATTGAATTAAGTCAGACAAAGACAAATAATCTCATGATTTCACTTAGATGTAGAATCTAAAAAAAAGAATAAATAAACAAAAAGCCCAGATTTGTAGATACAAAGAACAGAATAATGGTTGCTGAGGTGGACAGGGTTATAAAATAGGTGAAGGGGATCGAGAAATACAAACTTCCAGTTATAAAATAAAAGTGTCATGGAGATATGATACATAGCAATGGGAATATAGTCAATAGTATTGTAGTAATTTTGTATAGTGACGGATAGTAACTAGATTTATTGTGGTGATCATTTTGCAGTGTGTTCAAATGTCAAATCACTATGTTGTTTATATGAAACCCATATAGTATTGTATGTCACCTGCACCTCAAAAAAAGAAGCCTGCCTGTATCAAATAGCACATTAAGAAAATAATATGCTAACTTTAAATGGTAGAGTTATGATTCAGTTAAGCAGAGGTTTGGTGTACAGAATAATCTGTGAGATTTCTCCACTAAGATTCTGCCTAAGGGCATGGAATCCAACTGCCTTCTCTAAGCCATCTAAACAATGAGTTTGGAATATAAACTCCTGTGTGTTCCCCACTACTTAAAACCCTGAGAGTACTTATTGCCACCTTGCCTTTTTGATCTAAAGCATAAATTTCTAATGATACCATTGTTCTTGGCTATAACAATTTAAGAAAAACACTAGAGGTATTGCTGCACAAGACTCCAAATGATATATTAGATTGTAGCACAGCAAACTACAATACCACATACTAAGAATTTCTGACCTAACAATATGAAGTTAGTTTTCATTTTGAAAAAGGAGAAGTGATTACCTTTCTAGTGCTGACACACCTAATTTTTTTTCTCACATGGAATTTATTTAACACTATTAATATGTTTCCCAATTGAATGTCACTGAGAAATAAAATAAATATTCCAAAAGGAGTGAGGGAAGAAAGTATACAATGGTCAAGGGAAGCAAAAGGAAGTAGAATTTCAAATAATTTTATTTAGAAATTTTGATGGTTTAAAAATTTTGAAAACATGCTTGAAGGTGTATATTTTAATGCTTAAAAGGGCTGAGTGCTCAGCCAGCCATAAAATAATATTCTGAGCTTTATTATGTAATTCTAAACAAAGGAAGATTGTTTCTCCTGTGCATGGACATTATGAATTCCCCAAGCTGTTTATCAACAGGGTGTAACTAGGATGAAACCCTTCAGCCATTATGTGCTCCAATATGCTGACTACCAAAGTTGTGCTAATAATCACCCTCCAGAGGAGAGAGATGCTTAGTATTTTTGACTATCTACTTAAGTGCTCTAAGATCAGAATGAAGTCCTCACAACAGAAGTAATGTTATATCAGTGCTTCAATCAGGAGAAATTTTTTTAAAAAATCCCATTCAAATCCTCTCCATTTAGCACTTACATTATATTGCTTTTCCTATATATCTTCCCATAAATAGTGTCTTTTCTTCATGCGCTGATGACCTGTACTATTAGTTTAGAAATTAATCTGATGAGAGTTATTTTAATTCTATTTTTATTTTTTATTTTTTTAATAATAAATTTCTTTTTTATTTGTGTTCAATTTGCCAACATACAGAATAGCACCCAGTGCTCATCCTGTCAAGTGCCCCCCTCAGGGCCCGTCACACATTCACCCCCAACCCCCACCCTCCTCCCCTTCCACCACCCCTAGTTCGTTTCCCAGAGTTAGGAGTCTTCATGTTCTGTCTCCCTTTCTGATATTTCCTACCCATTTCTTCTCCCTTCCCTTCTATTCCCTTTCACTATTATTTATATTCCCCAAAGGAATGAGACCATATAATGTTTGTCCTTCTCCGATTGACTTATTTCACTCAGCATAATACCCTCCGTTCCATCCACGTTGAAGCAAATGGTGGTTATTTGTCGTTTCTGATGGCTGAGTAATATTCCATTGTATACATAGACCACATCTTCTTTATCCATTCATCTTTCCATGGACAGTGAGGCTCCTTCCACAGTTTGGCTATTGTGGACATTGCTGCTAGAAACATCAGGGTGCAGGTGTCTCAGTCTTTCACTGCATCATCTGTATCTTTGGGGTAAATCCCCAGCAGTGCAATTGCTGGGTCGTAGGGCAGGTCTATTTTTAACTCTTTGAGGAACCTCCACACAGTTTTCCAGAGTGGCTGCAGTATTTCACATTCCCACCAACAGTGCAGGAGGGTTCCCTTTTCTCCGCATCCTCTCCAACATTTGTGGTTTCCTGCCTTGTTAATTTTCCCCATTCTCACTGGTGTGAGGTGGTATCTCATTGTGGTTTTGATTTGTATTTCCCTGATGGCAAGTGATGCAGAGCATTTTCTCATGTGCGTGTTGGCCATGTCTATGTCTTCCTCTGTGAGATTTCTATTCATGTCTTTTGCCCATTTAATGATTGGATTGTTTGTTTCTTTGGTGTTGAATTTAATAAGTTCTTTATAGATCTTGGAAATTAACCCTTTATCTGATACGTCATTTGCAAATATTTTTAAATTTAATTTAACACTTAAGTAATTTATGTGCTATTTACCTTTTGACTATACCTGGCTAGAATAAAACCTCTTTAATTAATTAATTAATTAATTAATTAATTAATGAAACAATTTGAGTATTTGTTAATTAATTGATTGTTCATAGAGTTCCAAATAGGAATTGAAAACTTTATCAGAGAGGCTAAAGCTTAATAGTTAAATAAATCACCTAATTGAATTACTGTAACGAATATATAATATGAGGAATATATAATATGAGCAATACTCATTGAAAAATATGTGAAGAATAGTAAAAATTTCAACTCTCAATATTTTCTTACATTTCTTAATATCTCCTATAGAAAGTTTCCTGAGCTTGAGATATCAGTATTTTCATTCTTAATTCTTCTGCTTTCTGATAGTCACCTCAGGAAAAAAAAAAAAAAAAGAAAAAGAAATCTCCTGCTGTGACAGTTGTGAGCTCCATTCTTGCCTATGGATAATCTTTTTTGGATATTTCATAGGTACATTGAAATACACTATGACAATTAGATAAAGATCAATAAATTAGGTAGCTGTAGCTAGACAGAGATATAGAAAAGCATAGATTTGTGTGTCTGTGTATCTATTTTACATAATAGATTTAATGTTATGTTTTCCAAAGGATTTCATTTTAAGAGCTGTAGAAGGTATTTGCATTATAAATAACTGAGTATTATACTGAACATATCCTAAGAAAAATAGGCAAAAGACTTCAATAGTTACTTGACAAAAGAATTTACTCAAATGGCCAATACTAAAACTTGTTTAACATCCCAAGATTGGTAAACATTATTAAGAAATGCAAAATATAACTATATTATTACATTATTTTAGTATCCAAATGACTAAGTTTTTTTTTCTTTTTTAGAGAGTGACAATTGTCATAGTTGGCTAGAATATGACCAATTTGAACTGTCATACATCATTGATAAGAGTATAAATTGGAGACATTCCCCTGGACAATCTTTGACAGTATCTACTAAAATTTATCATATGCATATCCTGTGACACAAGAGTTTTCCTTAAGTATATTCCAACTAAAACATACATATGTGCATCACAAATGTACAAGATGGTCATGTCAGTGTTATTCACAAAAATCAACTCCAAGGGTAAAAAAGCACATGTTTAATAACATTGGAATGGATTTTTCATTATAATTATCCAGTGGACTACTCATATTTGTTAATGAAAACGAATGAGTTCTTGTTTTATAACAACATTAATGACTCTTCCAAAGAGTTGGAAGATGCTAAAGGAAACTAATATATGCCTTATGTTTTCATTAAAGTCCAAAAACAGGCAAAATATCTATAGTATTGAAAGTCAGCAAAATAGTTACCTTCTCTGGAAGAAAAATGGGTAGTTAAATGGGAGTGGCATGAAGTTTTTCATAGATATCAGTGATGTTATTGATCTAGATGGGGATATATAGGTATGATAAGTTTATAATAATTTATCAAGTTCTACACTGTAATTTTTTACTCTTTTATCTATATTAAATGCCAGTACAAGTTTATTTGAAATAGAATTTAATTTAATGTGCATGGATTGTAGTTACTTAAATTCTTAACATGTAGGTAATCTCCACATTAAAACATGTTTTCTAAAAATATATATTTGCATAATTGTTACTGAAATGCCCTTTCATTTGTTCACTGGATGGTAAATATCTTCATTTCTACACACCTCTGTTCACAGGTATACAGTGGAAATATTTCTTTGGAAAATAGACCATTTGTCATCATGTTATTATTGAAATATTAGACGTATTGTTTTTTCCATAAAGGATAGAATTTTAATTCACCAGCACTGAGAGCACTTAATCCCTCTGTACACTCAGGAAGAAATGATTCATTCATTTAGTTCCAAAATCATCTATTCATGAAATAAGATGGAAATTGAAGTCCCTACCCTCCATTTTACACAATCAGCTCTGATATTCTACAAATATTTCAATTCTCATATTTGCTTGTCCAAACTGCTTGGGATTAAAAAATACAGCTATTTTTCATCTTTTTAATATTATTTGAAATAATATGGTAATTAAGCAAACAGTATCTTACTATGTTACACAGTATATATAGATTGTAAGAATTTTTAAAAATAATACAGTATTCCAATATAGTAAGGTAGAATTTACAATTAATATAGACATAAATGAGTTAAAATAATTTTATTAAATGCATCTTCTTTTAAGTTGCTTATTAATTTGATAAGGCACAATTGCATTTTAATAACATACTGTAAGAACTTTGTAAGTAATAGTAAATAAATGTGTACAGTTAATTTTCTTTGCACTGGTTTTTAAAATCCTAACACCAAAATATCCAGATAAAAGCAATATTGCTAGCTTGCTTTTTCCTTCTTTCTTCCTTTTTCATTTCTTTTCCTTTCTCTCTCTCCCTCTCTCTCTCTCCCCCCCCCCTTTTTTACCTACTACTTAACCTGCTTAGAAAAATCAAATATTGGTCTATCAAAAACAATTTTAGATTTTTTTTAAAAAAATCTCTCCTTGAAGAGTTCTTTATGATTCAGAATGTCAAATACAGAATTAAAACCATCCATGCCATTATATTGGTGCATGTTTTTCTTTTATTTCTCCAACTCTTAATTATGAATGAAATATTTCTCCATTAATATGTGAAGAATTTTTTTAACTAAATGAATACTTACCTTCATAAAAGTTGTGTGTTACTTTTCTCCTCATATATCTGTATTGTTACTATAAAGATATGCACAAAAATAACAAAAATGACATTTTTATTGTTACATTTTGTGCTCTTTTTTCGGAAGTTAACAGAGCTTACAGTTTAAACGGTCTTTTTCTATGCAATAATGCAGAAAAACTATATTCTATCTCTTTTAGTTCATTTCCCTGGATTCTTGCACTCTTTGTAACAATTCAATACCTATTTCAAAAATGCAGTGAACCATTTTTCACTATCTCACTAAAGGAGCAATATCCTTGTTCTCTTTCAAGATCCATTTCTTCAAGAAGCACGTTCCAGCAACTGTTTCCAAGATATAAACATTAGTATTACAGCATACTATTTGACTATAGCCTGTGGGGATTATTTCCATGCTTCAATACAGTATAATATTCGAAAAATAAAACTTTTAAAGCTTGAAAGGAACTAAGGCAGTGTGATTGGGTTGTGACTACCATCTTGAATTAGATATTTTAATGACATGCCCATTTCTTTTCAAGCTTCATTTTCCATTAAAATATAATCTGAGCAATTCAAATGTGGACTGAATCTCATACTTTTTCATAAATCCAGTTTATCTGTTCCAAACTCATAGCTTCCATTTACTTCAAATATTGAAACATATAAAGAAGCTCTATCTACATCATTAGTATTGTGAGGCCTTTAAAACAAGATAGTATATAAAATATAGAGCTAAAATAAAGTGCCAACACACTTCTTCAGATGTGTTTGCCAGTCCAGTAGAGCCATGATTGTCAAGAGCTCTATTGTGATTATTTATGTCCTATGTCCTGGTGATGCAAGTAAAAATAATTATTATTATTAAAATAAAGTCACAAAGATACAAGAAATGTGGTGATTTGCCTCATCAAACAGGAGAGCTGCATTATTGATAGGATTTTTATTTCTTGATTTTCTATATTATATTCTTGCTATCTAATTAATAAAAAAGTAAAATTATGATACTAAATGAAGCAAAACAACATAAAATTTTTATTATGAACAATGTAAAATGTTTAATTTGAATAGCATTCTTTATTAATATAGCTTCTGTATTTTTAAGATTATTGGAGCTGGTGAGATATTACTAATTGTTGTATGTGGTTTGAAATGGATACATTACATTTGGCTTGGACTCCCTTGTGTTGTTGTTTTTTTTTTTTTTTTTGACTTGTGCCCATAGATAACCCAAAGTTTTTCTTATGTGTACCAAAATTCTCAGGATTATCCAGTACTTAAAATATTTTCATTTTATCTTGGCGCTTATTGTTTCTTTCACACAAAAATAATCAATAAAGGATAGCTATACTGCACATATGGGACAGTGATACCTTTATATATAAGATAACATCGTAGACATGATCTGGTTCCTGATTTTACAGAGATAATATGACTTTCCTAAGGTCAAAGTACCAAAAATCATTAGGTCAGGATCACTAGGAATAAAATAACTAAGTGCTGTGTTCATTTTGTCATATTACATTCTCCCTAGTTTATAATATAATGTATTTCACTAGAGTTCTACTAATTTTAGATTAAACATATGTCCTTCGATGATTAGAACAGTGCTGGTTTACATCTATTGCTATGCATGCATAAAAGCATCCCTTTCACTCTCAAAAGTGTCCACATTTGAATGCTACATTAAATGGTTGCCCTAATTAATATCATGATATTGAATTCATGCTAATATTTACATATGAATGTGTTCTTTAAGGTTAAATCTGAACATAAATGTATAATAGCATCCAATTGTATGAAGCACCTCATATCATACAAGAACATGGACTTTGAAATCACAGAGAACTCATGCCAGATCAGCTTGGCACATAGTTCCTATGGTACCTGGGGTGAGATAATTTCCGTGGGATTCAGTTTTTATATCAATAAAATATGTTTTATAATACCTACATGGATATGTTATATTAAAGATTAAATCAGAAAATATAACAAGTGTGGTGTCAACCAGGAAATGTTGTTATTTCAATTCTTATAATAACTTTATTTTCTTTTTAAAGAAAAATCTTTGGCATAGTATTTGGGACTATTTATAGCACTGAATAACTGTTCAGCAGCTTAAATGAAAACACTACCTACTGCTTTGGTAGAATCCATTTTGAGCTGAAATTAACAATTGCTCCACTTACCACAGCAAGGAATCCATTTTGCTAAAAATAACGGAAAGGGACATGCTGTATTCCAAAAATGTATATTGGTTTACTTGAAAAAAATGTATTTAAAATGTATGCAATGCAATAGCCTCCTAATTTCATTCTCTCATTTCCTACAGATCATTGTTTTCCCTTATTTTTAACTAAAGCTTTAGAATTTCTTCAGGAATAAGCTGTCATTCTTGCCACAACATTCCACTGAGATCTTAGCAATTAATCTTTAAAGAAAAAGAAAATGAAAATGTTTTATACAGAGTTCTTTAAAATATTTTAAGCTTGAGATATTTAAGGTTTTTATTTAGAAAATACCATATATATTATATATATGAAAACAAATTCTAATAAAATTGAAATGATGGTTTAATTTTAAAATATTTTAATAAGTATTTTAAAGTTAATATAGATGAAATTCCTAATATATGTAAGTAGATAGCCACAAATTTAATGCAAATTATTCTCCATTCTTTTGATAAATATTTTTTGGAGACAGCTATCTTTCGGGTGTGGGCATTCACTGACCGCATGCTTCTGTGGTTAGTGATTCTATGCATGTCCTGTTTTTGATATACATCTTATTTCTCCCTCTTCTTAAACTGCAGTTCTATAAATGTTCCACAGAGAATTTCATATCCACCTCTTACACACACACACACACACACACACACACACACACACACAGTTACATGACATTGTGTGTAAGAAACACAAGAGTTTACTGGGGTTGAGTCTAAGTTTCAGTAGAAATTTCAAGGTTAAAGATAGAAATTTGGAATTGCATACACTTAGATGGTATTAAAACCATAGGTTTGTAAAATTTCTTTTAACCATTGAGTGTAGATACAGAAGGAAAATAAAATAGAACCTAATAGGGCAATGTGACATTTAGATGTCTGGAAAAGGAAGAAAGGCCAGAAAAGGTGAATAAACAGTAATGGACTGCATTGCCAGTTTCAGTGCTGACATGGAAAGAGCTTAGAAGTTCCTACTTCCATCCCTAAAATAAGAAAAATAGAGACAAACTGAAAGGATGGACTTTCCTTGGTCCCACCTGACTGAGGTAGCAAGGTAAATCACACTACCCAAATTTAGAAACAGAGGCTTATCCACAAAGACACAGCCAAGGTCTATCTGAAGCATAAGCCTATGGATAGGTCAATAGAAACCTAATGAATAAAACACAACAATGATAATTTTGATGAATAGCTTGAGGCTAAGTGTGGAATAGCATGAGAGTGAAGTTAAGTATTGAAGGCCATAGCCTTGGACCTACTGTTTTGTGGGCTCCTTCCAGGAATCCTGATAGTATCTTATAGTAAATATATGAGAAAAATCCCCTCTGGCTCTGGCATGGGAAGAAGATTAAGCATATAACCAGAAGTATCTTTATAACAAAGCCAGCAAAAAAAAAAAAAGACTTTTCTAGAACTTCATTCTGGTTAGAGGTAGTAAATTTCTCCATTTTGGCCCCATGTAGCCTTTCTGTCTCACTTAAGAGGGTCAAGAAAAGGTCCACAGGAGTCAGGATTTCAATGACATCATCTGGAAATACTGCTGACAGAATGGAATAAGAGACAGGAAGAAAAGACTGTACCACTAAGAGACACGGTGAAGGTCATGGCCTTAAGACACACTTTAAGGCCCACCGAAAGAAAAAAACAAAACAAAAATAACAACAACAACAAAAAAAACATAGTCTGAAGACTAGACTCCGATATGATACAGATGTCTGAAATATTAGGGAATTTACTATTTATATATTAAGAACTCTGACAACATGTGAGAAGAGATAAGTAATATAAGCAGAAAAGGCAACTATGATGGCAGTAATATAAGAGAAATGGCAACTATGAGAATAAAAAGGAAATGCTAGGAGTCAAAAATATAAAAAATAGAGAATTATAAAAATAGAGAATTTTAAAATTATAAAAAAATAGAGAATTCTTGGGTAGTTTTTTTGGTAGAATCAAAACAGTGAGAGAAAAAAAAATCAGTGACCTTAAAAGTATGTCAGGGCAGGCCCAGTGGCCAAGCGGTTTAGTGCTGCCTTCAGCCCAAGGTGTGATCCTGGAGACCCGGGATCGAGTCCCACTTCGGACTCTCTGCATGGAGTCTGCTTCTCCCTCTGCCTGTGTCTTTGTCTCTCTGTCTCTCTCTGTGTGTCATGAATAAATAAATAAATCTTTAAAAAAATTATGTCAGCAGAAACTTCCAAAACTGAAAAACAGGGAAAAAAGGGAAGAAAAAGAAAAGATTGAAAGGGAGGAAGAGGGGGAGGAAAGAAGGCAAGAAGGAGAAAGAAAGAAAAGATATAAAGACTAAAATATGCTAAACAAAAACCATGGAACAACATTAAATAGTGTAATATGCATAATTGGAATACTGGGGAGAGGAGAGAATGGAGCAGAAAAATTTTAAGTGATAATAACTGAAAACTTTCTAAAAGTAATGATAGATAACAAATGATATAGGAAACCCAGAGAAAATCAAGTAGAAATAACAAAACAAAAAACCAACTAGTCATATCACATTCACACTGGAGAAAACCAAAGGAAAAAGTCTTGAGAAAAGATAGGGATTGGGAAAGGTGGTGGCAACATATATGAATAAGAACAAGGATAAGAATTACAGTGAATTTTACATAAGAACCTAAAAGAAAATCAACAAGGAAAGGCAGACCAAATGGAAAATCACTGACTTTTATTGGACCCATCAGAGAACTAAACTTGCAGGTAAACCAACATTTCCAAATTTGGAGATACAAGTTAATTGAAAAAAGTCACAGCCAATCTACATTTGCCTAGAAAGTTGTTGGATTCATAAACCAGTAGGAACATTTTAATGGCAATTTTGTTAAGTTGCTTGAAATTTATGTGTGCACAAATATGAGAGAGAGAACTTTGGGTGACTAAAGACCTGTACTCTGAAAACTATATAAAGTATTGAAGAAAGAAATTGAAGACAAAGCAAACCAATGGGAAGATATGCAATGCTTATGGATTAAAGAATTAATATTGTTGGAATGTACATACCACTGAAAGCAATCTACATACTCAGTGCAGTTCCTATTAAAATACCAACATTTTTGATAGAGCTGGAACACATAATCCTAGAATTAGTATGGAACCACACACACACACACACACACACACACACACACACAAAATTGCCAAAGTCTTAAGAAAGAAAAACACAGCTAGATGTGTCATAATTCCATATTTCAAGATACACTACAAAGTTTTAGTAATCGCAACAGTATGGTAGTTGCACAAAAATAAACATACAGATCAAAGGAAAAGAATAGAGAGCCCAGAAGTAAACCTCTGCTTGTATGATCAATTAATCTATGATAATGGAGGCAAGAATATACAAAGGAAACGGGTAACCCTGGGTAGCCCAGAATCTGATCCTGGAGTCCCGGGATCGAGTCCCGCATCGGGCTCCCTACATGGAGCCTGCTCTCCCTCTGTCTGTGTCTCTGCCTCTCTCTCTCTGTGTGTCTCTCATGAATAAATAAATAAAATCTAAAAAAAAAAAAAAAAGAATATACAAAGGGAACAAGATGATCTCTTCAGTGAATGGTATTGGGAAAACTGGACCATTTTCTTACACCATATTCAAAAATAAATTCAGAATGAATTAAAAACATAACCATGAGAACTGAAGCCACAAAACTGTTAGAAGAGAACATAAGCAGTACTTTCTTTGATATTTCTTTTAAAAAATTATATCCCTTTGTCATAAGAAACAAAAGCAAGAATGAACTACTGGGACTACATGGAATAAAAAGCTTTTGCACAGCAAAGGAAACAGTCACCAGAACTAAAGGCAGCCTACTGAATGGGAGAAGACATTTGTAAATGATATATCTGATAAGGGGTTATTATTCAAAAATATATAAAGAACTCATACAACTTAATAGCAACAAATCTCACAAATAATCCAATTAAAAAGGGGCAGAAGACATTAACAGATATTTCTCCAAAGAAAACATCCAGATGGCCAACAGACACATGAAAAGATGCTCAACATTACTCATCATCAGAGAAATGCACTTATGATGATGAGCACTGAGCAATGCTTAGGATTATTGAACCATTCTATTGTACACCTGAAAGTAATATGACACTATATGTGAATTATACTGGAATTTTAAATGAATGAATGGATGAGTAAATAAATAAATAAGTAAATAAATAAATAAATAAATAAATAAATAAATAAATAAATAAGCAAATAAATAAACAGATGTTATTTTATGATATCCTCTTTACCCCAATAAAGCTGTTAACATTTTACATTATTGAGCCACTTTTGAGGAATTTATCCACTTTCTGTGACTTGGAGGTACAATAAAACATAAAACAAAAAACATATTCTAAGCAATTGGGTATTTGCTGAGTAAAAGCAATGACTATGTTTGTCATGTCAACATCCTAGAATGTAGCACATTGTCTTGAATTAGTACATGTGTGTTAAAAATTTGGTCTATCATGTATTTTTCCCTTTAAAATCAGTAAATCACCCTGGGATAACTTATTAAGGACCACTGAGATTGCACTTTAGTATTACAGTCATGTGCAGTAATAAAGGCATGAAGACTTTATCATCTCAATCTATAAATAGAAAGTCCACTAAGAAAAGAGTCTCCTTAACTGCTAAAAAGCAAACACTAATGTCAACTTTTACTCATTGATGAAAATACACTAGATTATATTTTACATGCTGTAGATATCAACCTGAATTCATTGACTTCATTCTAGTTAATTTTAGCTGAACAAAAGCTTCTTACATAATATGCAAAGTATGGGGATATACAAAGTATGTATATATGTATGATTTATTTATTTAAATAATTTAATATGTTAAAATTTCCATAAATAAGAGTTCTCCATTCCAGACAAGTTTTTTAAAATGTCTTTTCTCCTTCTTTAATATAAATATAATGATAATAAAATGAATGCTATTATGAGATTTTTTAGAGGAGTTTTTTTTTTTTCTTTTAAATATTTTATTTATTTATTTGTGAGACACAGAGAGAGAGAGGCAGAGACACAGGCAGAGGGAGAAGCAGGCTCCTTGCAGGGAACCTAATGCAGGACTTGATGCTGGGTCCTCGAGATCACACCCTGAGCTAAAGGCAGATGCTCACCTACTGAGCCACCAGGCATCCTCAGAGGAGTTTCTATAGATGTTTAGTTACATTAAAAACAAAAAGCACTATTCATTCCTTTTCTTTTGCCAGTCAATATAGAAAAAAAAATGAAGAGAATTTATTGTTATATTAAAAACAGGATGTTGGAGTGAAAGCCCTAGGAATAAAGATGCATATTCAGAACTGTAACTTAAACCATTTGCATTTACAGAATGGATAAATAATGATTTATTAAGGCCATGATCTCTCAGGTTAATGAAATAATGACTTCCTTCATTTAAATATTTACACATTGATTTCTGAAGTTATGATTGCTCTAAGCTTTTCTTGTGTCCATTTAACAGTGCTATATATTTGCATTAAAAAATGACAACAGACTAGTATCTCCAGTAGAATCTAAGAACAAATGGGGAGGAGGAGAATTTAAAAGCTAGATATTTTGGAAGTCAAATTGAACTTAACATAAGCAAGAAGATTCATGTAACCAAGAAGGGAATATTATTATTGTGCTAGCATTAATTAAACATTTTCCTTATTGGGTACCAGGAATACATAAGAACGTCATCTCATTGTCTTTACAAAGTTTACCTTCCTTCTGAATATTGTAGTTTTTTAAAAAACATTTATGTTTGCAATTCATGGCTTTAAAACCATAAACTAATCTTCAATTATAGGAGAATTATTTTTCTAAAACAGTATGATTCATAAAAATTACATTAATCTGCTGAGAAGATTTATTTTTCTCCATTTTGATCTATTTTATTGGAGATCACTTAAACAGCAAGGAATAGGAATAAAATTTTGCTTAAATTATTTATTAGTGTTGAACAAGTGCCCACTGTAGTTGGGCATATTTGAACATGGTCTCAGCATTCTGTCTCTTCAGTGAGCAAATACCATCTAACAGAAACAACCACATCATATGCCAAAGTCAAACAGATGTTGACAAACTCTTTATCTTAATTTTATATTTATAGTGTATTTAACTTGAGTTCATTCAACTTTTTTTTTCAGAATATATTGATCAGACTGAATGAATTTGAGACTTTGTTTTTAGTAGATAACAATAGTTGTTTGATGTTTCAAGTTATGTATGGTCAACACATGAACTATTCTAAGCATGAGTTATTTAATCCATTATTTTAATAATTCATATGGACTATGTAGTATTTCACGATGTACCATTTAAAAATGGTAAAATAAGATGATTTACTGTTTTTACCATACATGGTCTTATGTGATTCTTTTGTTTCTGTTATATATTTCACTATATTAATTTAAATGATAGCAAATTTCACGTAGGGAATCTGATACCATTGACTAGGGTAATTGTAGCAGTAATAAAATTCCTGGAAAAGCTCTTAAGTTCTTTTAACAATTTTATTCTTACAAAAGGTCCTTAAAATATCTTGGTCATCAAAATGTAATCTAGCACTATTCTATTAGTCTACTTTGGTCATTATTACTTCAGCCACAAAATATATATTCTAATACATATCTATTTATATATGTATTCGATTATGTAATCTATCTATATAAAAAGCCATAGTATGTATGTATGGAGAAAGAATCAAATAGACTTTGATAAATTTAAAGAAATTTACAGAAATGTGAATATATATATTTTTAGCTATAAATGAAAAGGAGAAAGTGTTCATTTTTCACCATCTTCCTCAATGTTCTAAGGGACTTATTCCTCCTGGTGAGCTGCAGTAAATAAATGTACAAATCAATCTTTATTTTTTACTATTATTTATTTTTTATTGCTAATTACTCTAAAAGATATTATTAATGGTAAAAAATGTGACTTTAACACTAAGCATGAAGACATTTATTATTCAAATTATATATAAACAGTCTAATAAGCACAGTCCCTTAAGTCAGCCTCTATCATCTCTTTTATTCACTTGCTATACTATCAAATTAGGCATGAATAGAAATTAGAAATATTTAAGTTAATAAGCATAAATTACTTTGAATGCTTACTGATTTTCTGTTCTGACATATATAGATCTTATCAACTATTCAAATAGAAGTACTTTGGCATTATTTCACATTGCTTTTATAATTAAAGTGGCTTATAGAACCACAAGGTGTAGGAAGCACATTTTTTACATACTTAAACATAACATAATCTACAATTACCAACTTCTTTTAGATAAATCCATATCAAGGAAGAATACATATTTAGCAACTCCAATCTAAGTTCTTTATTGTGAACCCCGAACAAAAATATAGCTATTTTTCAGCATTCAGTTATTCTGAAGATTTTAGGGAAATGTGTTTTTAATGCACTAAAGGTCTCATCGGAGGCTTCATACCAATCTGTAGTTTATTTTACCTGTCTGCTCCTTACCATCCTTTTGTATTTACCATCCTTACCTATTCATTTTAAGTCTTTGTTCTCTTGACTGCTCAAGCATTCTTCCCAAATTTCTCTATAGGACCTCACATTTTTTTACTCCTGACAAGAGCAATCCAATAATGCAACCCAGTAAGGGAACCTACAGTTTTGTGCTTTGTATTTCTACTTTACTCTTTTCACACTTTAATTTCATGGGTATACTTAACCCACCCAGGATTTTATTCTATATACAGATAGTGAGAAACAGGAAAATAATTAAGTCATGTTCTATGGTACTATGAAAATTACTCCCCAAAGATTCTGTAGCACACTAGTTTATGTGAACCATTTTTTGTATTTTAAATTAACTAGTTAATTTAATTTTAATATAATTAACACACAGTGTTGTATTAGTTTTAGCTGTATAATATTGAACAAATCCACACATTGTTCAGTGTTCATCACCATAAAGGATCCCTTAATCCTCTTCACCTATTTCCCCCTTCCCCCACCCATCTCCCCTCAGATAATCATTAATTTATTCTTTGTAGTTAAGAAACAGATGTTTGGTTTGTCTCTTATTTTTCCTTGTTCATTCGTTTTATTTCTTAAATTTCACATGTATGTGAAATCATATAGTATTCATCTCTCTTATGAACTTATTTCATGTACCATTATACCTTCTAGATCCATCTATATTGTTGCAAATGGCAATATTTCATTCTTTTTATGGCTGAGTGTGTGTGTGTGTGTACATGCATACATACATATATATCATATCTTCTTTATTTATCTATGTTGGACACTTGGATGGCTTTCATAGTTAGGCTATTGCAAATAATTCTGTGATACATATAGGAATGCATATATCTTTTTTAATTAGTGTTTTTATGCTCTTTGGGTAAATACCCAGTAGTGGAATTGGTGTATCATATGGTAATGCAATTTATAAGTTTTTGAGGAACCTCCACAGTATTGTTCACAGTGGCTGCACCAGTTTGTATTCTTACCAACAGTGTTCTATTTTCTTTTTCTCCACATATCCACCAACACTTGTTTCTTATGTTTTTGATTTTTCCATTCTGACTGGTGTGAGGTGTATCTCATTGTGTGAACTATTTTTGAAAAGAAAACAATTCCGATCTTTCAGAGATTTTTAATATATCATCACTTCAAATAGCTTAAAAAAGAAATTTTAGTATATTGTATCAAATTGTTATGTAATTTCTTTGCTTTAGAGGGTCTTTCAAACATGAGCCATTGAACTTCAGGAAAAAAAAGCTAAAATAGATTATAGTCTAACAATTTTTTAAAATTTTTCATTTGTTCATGAGACATGGGCAGAGAGAGAGAGAGAGAGAGAGAGAGGCAGAAACACAGGCAGAGGGAGAAGCAGGCTCCATGCAGGGACCCCGACCTGGGACTCGATCCCGGGTCTCCAAGATCACACACTGGGCTGAAGGTGCTGCTAAACCACTGAGCCACCTCAAATTAATTGTTTAATCACACCCTATAGTGGGCTGAATAGTATCCTCCAAAAATTCATGTCTATCCAGATCCTCAAGATGTGACTTTTTTTGAATTTAGGATCTTTAAAGATGCTAATGTGCTCATACTAGATTAGGAGGGCCTCTAAATCCAATGACAGATGTCCTTAAAAGAGAAGACACACAATGACACATACAAAATAAAAAGCTATGTGAAGACAGTGGCAGAGTTGGAATTATGCAGCTGCAAACCAAGGGTCATCTGGGCTACCAGAAGCTACAGGAGGCAAAGAAAAGTTGTATTTAAAAGTCTTTTAGCAGGAGCATGGCCTTACTGACATCTTGATGGAATTCTAGCCTCCATAACTGTGAAGAAATAAATTTCTGGGGTTCTAAAACACTGAGTTTGTGGTGTTTTTTTATGGTAGCACTAGGAAACTAATATACAAACATAAATTCTAGGGCCAAATCAATAAGAGGAAATTAAAAAAAAATTGTATTGATGTTATTTATCAGTAACCTGGATGATACATTTTGGGAGTAAATTCATATAAAACCAGAGCATTTGTGACAGTTTGACAGTTATAATAATTTGAAAGGAAAAAAATATGAATATAGTTTGGAAAAAGAAATAGGATGAGTTTCATATGGATTAAATACAGAATAATATTTCCCAACTGTGAATACTATTCATTAATGAATTTTCCAGTTAAATATTTCAATATATTTCATATATTTAAAGTTTTTCAGAAAACATAGTGGTTTTGGGGGATGACTTTAAAATCTATTAATTGGGATCCCTGGGTGGCTCAGTGGTTTTGGTGCCTGCCTTTGGCCCAGGGCATGATCCTGGAGTCCCAGGATCGAGTCCCACGTCTGGCTCCCTGCATGGAGCCTGCTTCTCCCTCTGCCTGTGTCTCTGCCTCTCTCTCTCTCTCTCTCTCTCTCTCTCTCATGAATAAATAAATCTTTAAAAAAATAAAAATAATAAAAATAAAAAATATTAATTGTTATTTATATCTTTATTTTGGGCAGCTTTACTATGATGTTCTAAGGTGTAGTTTTCTTTGCTTTCATCTATTTGGGGGTTCCTACAAATAATTGAATCTGTTTTTTGATGCCATTTATTACTGTTGCAAATTTTTGACAAATATATATTTAACATTGCTTTTTTTTTGTTTTCCCTACCTCTCTTCTGACAGCTCAGTTAAATATAAATTATATGATTTTATCATTTTTCATATAATTTTCCCACATTCTTTCCTGTATCTTTCATTATTCTCATTCCTTTATATTTTGACTCAAGTATTTTCTCTGACCTATCTTGCAATTCACTAAATCTTTCTCATGTTGCTTCTCAATTGTGTTAAATATATTATGTTCTTAATTTCCATTATTGTATTTCAAATGTAGTTTTTCTTACAAGTTTATAGATTTTCTCATAAAATTCTCCTCTAATCACCTATTTTCTTTAGTATTAATGGGTTATTAGGACAGCGAACTCATTTTCATGATTACTTATGAGTTCATTTCTATTTTCTGTTAACATCTTAATTTTTAATCAATTGATACTATCTCTTTTCAGAACTGACAATAGCTTTGTTGGGTTTTTTTTGCTGCTGAACATTATGTATAAAAATTGTGTGTTGGCTATGAAAGATATTTAATTTTTTGCATAAATTATCTGCTTCTGGCAGGAGTTGTTGTGATCTAATGAGAGATTGAGGTGATTTGAGGCTGGATTTTAGTGTTTGTGTGGGTGGCCTATTTCTGATTTGCTGTGCTATTTAGAGTGTTATGCTTTAAAAGTCTTAAATAAAATCTGGACTATTTACTTGTTTTTTTGGTGTTTCTAAAGTCCAATTTTTGTTTGTTTATTTGTTTCCTTAATGTCATAAGACTGTCAAATGCTCTGGTTGGTGATATAGCCTCTCAGCTTTCACTTTTTGTATGGATACTTTGCCTTTTACCCTGTAGAGCTAGATTTGGGATGCATTTTTTCCCTTTTCTGTAACATCAGCATCCCTCAAGTTTTGGCTACCTTGTTTGTTCAAATGAATCCCAATGTTCTTTTTACTTTTGTGCATCCTTTAATCATTTTTTTTCTTTTGCAAGAGTTATCGAATACAAGCTATTTATTAATAACTGGAAGCAGAAGTCACATTAAGAAAACAAATATCCAAAAAAAAAGGAAAACAAATATCCAGCCTAAGCATAAAGATATTCTGAACATTTTTGGGAAAAAAATGTTTTAAGAAAAACTGCAATTAAGCTGTGACACAAATGTACTTATCAGAAACTAGATCTCTTGTTCAGTAGTAGAAGTGTCTCTATACTTCTGCTAAATTGATAGAAAAAAATTTGCAAGAATAGGTTCTCTTGGCTTTTATTTTTGGTCCCATGATGGAAAAAAACCACTTATCACTCATCATGAAGTTCACTGCTTTTGAATGGAAAAAATGGTCAATTTGAAGAGGGGTGTTTATCATATACTGAATATCTACACATACATAGATTTTTATACTAGCTCTATCTTAATTGTCCAGTGACCTAAATTGTTTATTTCGACACAAATACCATGATGCCATGCTTTTTTTTAAATAAGCTTTTAATTGGATTTTTAGAAAGTAATGCAATGATAGTATTACCTGCCTGCAAATCATATTCAGTATAATTAATGTTTTCTCCTATTGCCTTCTCTCTACATTATATAGTGTTATAGCTTGCATGTAGTGTTAATTATATTTACCAATTTATTTTATACTCCCTGAGGATATATACATATAATTGATATATGTGTTTATGCATATAGAAATATGACTAATTTTGTTTTTATTTTAATTGATAATGTACTATATTTAACTGTTCCTTGCTATTTTTTTTCCTGTAAGAATGAGCAATAGTTATTTTAGGATACAGAAAGACTCGTGTCATAATCATTGTTCAAAGAAAATACATGGATTCTTTTTGTTTGTTTTGTTTTTCAGGCATTATTTTTTAAAGCAGTTTGAGGTTTACAACAAAATTGAGAAGTTCATTGATTCCCTGTATATCCACTGCCCCTACTCTTACATAGCTTCCCCCATTATTCACATTGCTCACCAGAATGATGTTTTTTTCTTTTTTCTTTTTCCAAGAAAGAACTAACACGGACACATAATCACTCCAAATCCACAGTTTAGTATTCACTCTTACTGGTATACATTCTATGGGTTTGGATAAATGTATGATGATATATATTCATTATTATATTATCACATAGAATATTTTACCACCCTAAGAATCTTCTGTACTCCACCTGTTTGTACCTGTGTGTCTATAGTTTGATCATTTATAGGATGTCATATAGTTGAAATCATACAGTATGTAAAGTTTTTTCAGATAGGCTTCTTTCACTTAATAATATGGATTGAAGTTTTCTCCTGTCTTTTAATAACTTGTTAGTTGATTTCTTTTTAATACTGAATAATATTCCATTGTTTGGATATACCATATTATCCATTCACTTACCAAAGGGCATCTTGATCACTTCCAAGTTTTGGCAATTTTGAATAAATCTGTGTGCAGGTTTTGCATGGACATAAGTTTTCAACTCTTTTGGGTGAATACCAAGGAGTGTAATTGCTGCATTATATGGTTAGATTATATTTAGTTTTGTAATAAACTGTTAGACTGTCTTCCAAAGTAGCTGTACCATTTTGCATTCCCAACAGCAATAAATGAGAGTTCCTGTTTTTTCTATATCCTCACCAATATTTGGTGTTGTCAATGACCCAGCTTTTGGAAATTCTAGTAAATGTGTAGTGGTATATTGCTTTAATATGCAATTACCATGTGATATATGACAGAGCATAATCCTTTTAACATTACAAAACCCTCTGAGATATTAATCTAATTTTATCCATTTTAAAAACTGAGGAAACTGAGGCAGAGAGTGTTCAGTTAACCAGCAAAAGATTGCATGGCCTGGTGAATGGTAAAGCCAGATTTTAAATCTATAGAATTTAGTTCTTATGTCTGTACTCTTAACTACAAACATTAAAGATTGCTGGTCGTATAAAATACTGGTATTAAAAAAAAAGAATGCTGGTATTTTTATTTTATGCATAGTATTCTATTCAAAATGTTGGGATCCCTGGGTGGCGCAGCGGTTTGGTGCCTGCCTTTGGCCCAGGGCGCGATCCTGGAGACCCAGGATCGAATCCCACATCAGGCTCCCGGTGCATGGAGCCTGCTTCTCCCTCTGCCTGTGTCTCTGCCTCTCTCTCTCTCTCACTGTGTGCCTATCATAAAAAAAAAAAAAAAAAAAAAAAAACCGGAAAAATGTTAATGTTACTTTGGACTATGTTTATGTATTTATTTTTTTTGCTATTTCAATTATAAACAATGATATCCCTAATACATACATCATTGCCTACTGCATGTTTGCCAGTATGTATTTTTGTAAATTAAAGTTTCAGAAATGAACCTGAAACGATGGAGATATGATATTTAAAAAATTGTATAGCTTGTTTTAATTTCTATCGCTTCTTATTATGGTTGGCATTTTATATGGGAAGTCCTTTCTCAGTGTAATTTTTACTTATTATCTTGGTAATCCCTGTGTATTTCTTCTTCCATATGTCTTTTTGAATTGCCTTATGTAATTTATTTTTTTCAAATTTTATTCATATTATTTGCAGTAATATAATAATTTCTAAAGAAATGTCTTATTTTCTATGTGAGTTTTCCATCCAGAGTGTTGATAAGATCCCTCCATTTACTAAATCTTTTTTTTCTAAGTACAGTTTTATACTTTTGTTTTTAGTGGTCTTCCTTGTCTCATTTTAGATGTTATCATTTATTTTGGAGTCATCGTATTTGAAAACTTTTTACATTACTTTTTTTTTTCTAGTTACTGGTGGTATATAGGAAAGATAATGTGTTTGATATGATGATCTCATAGCCAAAGACTACTGATATCTTATTGTTGTCTTGGATAACCCATTTAGATGATAATATCTCTTGTAAAGAATGACAGTTTTATCTTTTATCTCTTTATAATGTTCATACTTTCCCAATTGTTTTGTTGTTGGCTTTAAACATTGCCTAGGACCCCAGTAAATTTTAATTTCTGCCCTTTTTTTGACGTTGAGGTATGTCTTACACACACGTAGTGTTCCTGTTTTAAGTGTGCAATTCAATATTTTGTAGTAAATGTATTGAATTTTGACACCATCTCCATAATTTTAAACATTTCTTTCACCCCAAAAGATCCCTTGTACCTATTTGCAATCATTACCCATTGCTTTCCGCCCTAGACAACCACTAATCTCCCACTACAACATTACATAGTACTATACAGTATATTGGACAAACTTGCTTGTTCTTGTTTTTACTGAGAATGTCAGAGAGTTTCACTTTTAAGTGTGGTATGCACAGTCTCTTGTTAACTGAGTTAAAGAAGTTTGCCTTTATTTTGAATCTGGTAAGATATTTTTATTAGAAGTCAAATTTGCCAAATACTTTTCCTGAATTTATTCATCATCTGAAGTTGACATTATTTTTCTCATTTATTGTAGATAATTTTGTGGATAAACTTTCCTAGATTGAGGTATACTTGCCTTTTATTTTTTGACTTAACTTGCACATAAAGTATTAATATTTTTAGAAATCTGTATTGGGATGCCTGGGTAGTGCAGTAGGTAAAGTGTCTGCCTTAGACTTGGGTCATGATCTTGGAGTCCCAAGATTAAGCCCTGTGTCTGGCTCCCTGCTTAGCGGGGAGTCTGTTTCTACCTTTGACCTTCCCCACTTTGTGGTCTCTCTCCCTTTCTCAAATAAATAAAATCTTTTGTTAAGTGAAATCTTTATTAATTATTTGTTCCTAACAAGTAGCTTACACAGATAATAATTTATTTCCCATGATATTTTTGAATCTACAAACTGGCAGCATTTCTCAGCTGTTTGTTCTGGCTCTGAATTTATCACAAGATGGCTAAAGATGGAATTATCCCTTGTCTTGAACTGGGACTGGAGGATCCATTTTTAAGAGGGGCTTTTGGTAGTTCATGCCAGTAAATTGTTTCCTCTCTATGTAGAACTTTTCATAGGACTTCTTGAGCCTCTGTACCATATGGAAGATGGCTTCCCCCAAAATGAGCTACCCAAGACTACAGTGGAAAATGCAGTACCCCCCCCCTTTTTTTTTTTTGCAATACCTTTTATGACAGAGTCCTGGCATTCACACACTGTCATTTATGTTCTGTTTTATATATCAAATAGCCTAGCCCCAACTAAATGAGTGAGGGAACTAAACAAAGAAGGTATGAATCCTAGGAGACAAATATTAATTGTACTAATATCCAAAGATCCTCATGTATTTGTTCTAATATTTATTATTTATTATTATTAACATTTATGGTACTAAATGACACTGGGTAACACATTTTATCCCCTGTGGTATGTTTATCAAATAATTAGATAATGTTATATCAGCCTTACAAAATGATTTCAGTATTTTCTAATCTCCAATTTATAGAAAGTAAAATGTATTTGTTCCTTACTGAATTATATAAATACATCATGAGAATGGGTGAACTCACCGAGAAACCTGAAACCTGGAAATGTCAGAAAAAACAATGAGGGATGACAATGATTAATTGAAAACTACAATTATCAAGGTAAATGGACTAGATATATATAGAAATCTACATGTAATGGCTAAAAAATAACAAATACAAAAGTGATTTCACATCAGTAGTATATTTTTTTTTTAATTTTTTTTTTTTATTTATTTATGATAGTCACAGAGAGAGAGAGAGAGAGAGAGAGAGAGGCAGACACATAGGCAGAGGGAGAAGCAGGCTCCATGCACCGGGAGCCCGACGTGGGATTCGATCCCGGGTCTCCAGGATCGCGCCCTGGGCCAAAGGCAGGCGCCAAACCGCTGCGCCACCCAGGGATCCCACATCAGTAGTATATTAATTACGTTTCATTTAGTTCTTACTATATATAATATGCTCACAGTTCTTCACATGCATTAGGTCATTAGATTGCCACAAATATCCTATAATTTGAGTACTTTTACTACATCTACTTTAAAGATAAGGAGCCTAAGGAAGAGATGATTAAAAGTATATAACTATTAAGTGGCAGAATTAGTATTTAAATCCATCATCTTGACTCTATAGTCTACACAGCTAGCTAATGCCATATGACCTCTCAATAACAGCTCTCTATAAACAAGTAGGCACTTAATGAACTATCCAAAGTATCTTTTGAAAATATAACATTCCCAAATTACAGTGCAATCATTATAGAGTCCTAAAAAATACATAGAAATCACCATATATTGGATGACTTAAGGTTACCCATATATAACTGTGTTTAAGGGATAAATTTTAATGGAAATTAAAAATAATTTTAAAATTTTATAGCAATAAACTCTACATATAAACTTGTGAGATTTGAAATATATATATTTTGGGGGGATGTGGGTAGCACAGTTGGTTAGCCAACAGCTCTTGTTTTCAGTTCCGGTGAGTCATGGGCTTGTGGATCGTGGGATTAAGCCCTAAATAAGGCTCTCACTCAAAGTTGAGTCTGCTTAAGTTCCTCTCTCCCTCTCTCTTCACCCCTCTCTGTGCTTTATGCCTTTTTGTTTGCTTAATAAGTGTTAGATATGGATCTCCATTAATATGTGTTAATTTCAATTTGTTTTCTGCAATGAACTTTATATTTCTATTGTTCTTTTTTTTATATTGGGGTATTTTACCCCAATGGCAGTTATTTAGCTTAGCTTAAGCTTAATGGCAGTTATTTTTCTTTCTCATTTCACCATTTAATTACCAAAAAGCCCTTTTTCCTTTTCTTAGCACTTTTTCTTCCCCAGAAGCCACATGTTTGGAACAATATCCCTTTATACCACACTTACCCCTTTCAACTGATTGTTTCCTTTTCAACTGAATATTTCCATAGTAAATAAAGTCTTTTTAAATCACAAGGTAAACCATTTATATGAAGTTTTTGACTTCTTGAAAAAAAATTTTCTGTATAGAAAGCTCTTATTGTCCCAAAGCATTTTCAGAATTTTCAAAATTAGGAAGGCTTTAATCTTTTGTTGGTTCTTCCCATTCCTCCTCAAACTCCACCCTGGGATCCCTACTTTGTGTCCTCCATAGTAGGTTCCTTCTGTCTTTGCTCATGGAAAGAATTAAGGTGGAGTGGAGGTAAAGCAGGAGTATATATGAAACCATATTGTTGTGATTTGTTGATTTTTCTCTTTATACTCAATTATTTACCAGTTTTGGAAATTATAGGAGATTACTAAACATCTACCATATCTACACCTACATAGAAGTTCAAGATTTTTTTTAAACTATAATTACAATTTCAATCTTTTAATCAAAGGGTTTAGAATATTAACATCTAATACTATTATTGATCTGTTTGGACTTAGGTATAACATTTAGGTATTGGTTTTTGGTTTGCTTTTTTATTTCTCTACAGCTTCTTCCCTCTTTTTAGGTGTTTGTACATTTTTAATCATTTAAATTTATTTATTTACCATTAATGTCAAGTTTAGGGGTCCTTCAGATATACCTGTTGCCAAACATATAACCTGATTCTAATTTCTCTTCCCATTCCCCTTTCTTATTCCTTTCTCTTTCTTTGGAAGCTTTAGGTGTCCAGATTTCTCTTTCCAGAAAGATAATTGGTTTTTTTGTTACAGTTTAAGCTACCCCAAAAGCCTGTCTTGATTGTTGCTATCATTGAAAAGAAAGAAAAAGAGGAGGGAGGGAGGAAATGATGAAAAAAAGGAAGGGAGAAAGAAAGAAACCTGGCATATCGATGCATACCTTTTTGCTTCCTCCAAGTTTTGACTTCCTTCCAAAATCTTTCTGCTTTTTCTCACCCTTAGATATGCTTTACTTTTTAATTGAATCTATCTTTGGTATCTCTAAGAGTATTATTTGTTAGTCAGTCTTCAGTCACAGAAACAGTGCCACTATAATCATTTTTATGTAAACTTTGGAGTTTTTTTCCCTCTTTTTTTCTGAGTATTAAAGTCTATTGATTTGTCTTCAAATTCACTGACATATTTTATTTTCAGCAATTTCTAGTTTACTATTATCTTATCCAGTAACTTTTCCATTTCAGATACTGTGTTATAAATTTCTATTTGATTCCTTTAGTATTTTTCCTTTCTTTATTGAGATTTCAGATCCTTTCATATATTTAGACTTTTTCCTTAAGTGCTTGAACATATTTATTTAACTACATAAATCCCTTTCCTAGGAATGACAATGCATGAATCAACTTGAGTCTTTAAGTGACTACAAGTTTCTTTATTTTTGATATACAATTTCCTGTTTATTTGCATGTCAAGTAGATTTTGATTGTGCAGTAGAAATTATAGATGATCCATTTAAGATGATAGAGATATATTATTTTATTATGAAATGTATTGATTTTTTTTCTGACAGATAATAATAGCTGATCACCTTGAATTTGGAGAATTATGGTGTTCTCTACATTGCTAGTTCAAGTATGTGGCTTTACTCTCTGACCAAGAGAAAATGCTTCTGGATCATTGTCTTTATTCCAAAAGTGGATCTTCTAATAGAAAGTATGAGGGGTTCACCAACTGCCTATAAATTGGCAAATCTCCAACTCAAATTTCAATCTCTCCTGCACTGGTTAGCAGCATAAATCTCTGCTCAGCAATTTCAGCCTTGCAGTTAATGCTTCTTGGTAATCTTTATAAATCTTCCCAAATGGAAAGTATCCTCAAGAGATGTTTCTGTTTTTGTTTTTGTTTTTGTTTTTGTTTTTCTGGAGCTTCAAATCGTTATTTGTCCAAACTACTTCACTATTTCTGGAATAAGAATTATCTCTATTTTATTTTCTATTTAAGAATATATATATATATATATATATATATAATAAATCAGTACAAACCAAAGAAGTTTGAGAATTTAGTGTAATAATGCATATTGGAAATGATAGAAAACATTGAAAAAAGTTGTCATCATAATTGTAGGTGTAAGAGAGTTTGCTAATTGATAAATTGTAAATGTATCTGTCAGCTTAAGGTCCTCTTACCCAGTAGATACACTGTGTCATTTCCTTACATGTTTTCTTGAATCACTGTTCAATAAAATAATTTCAAACACTATTGAAAAACTTTGGTTTTCCTTTGCTTATAAGCAGTTCCATGGAATCGTAGATTCTTGAAATTGGAAGGAACCTGTATGATCACCTATAGTCTGATCTCCCATTCAGTGCAAGAATTCCTTCTCAAGCTCCTTAACAAATGAACAACTCGAACTCTATTAGTGACTGGGTGTTCATTGTTCTGCTTTCACTCAGAAACAGATGCAATCACTAGGCCTGTTGTGAAAGACATACAATGGAAAAGAACAGGTTCCTTATTATCCCAAATCCAACAAAATTAACTGGACTTGATAACTTAATTTCAATTCCTAGCTAACCAGAAGTATCATCTAAAGAGGCCATGACTATGGCTGAACTTACTCTCAAAACTCTGAGAAGCCAAGAATAAGAACAACATTTGGGGTAAAAACAAACAAACAAACAAACAAACAAACAAACAGTATATTTTTAAATCTATTCATAGTTAAATTTATGTCCAAAGAAGACTGTGTGCAGAATAGAAAGTTTTACTTTCTAAGCCAGTATTTGTTTCCCCTCAAGTTCATAGGGCAAATAAACCTGGCTCTACCACTTCTCTGTTTCTCCATTCAATGAAATCCTGGCTCTGCCTCAGGCTTAGACACTGAGGCACAGGTTTATAAATGGTACTGGAGTTTAGGTTTCTGCAACTCACAGAGTCAGAGTGTGCTTTTATTTAAAACTGAATGTACTACTCTTCAACCTAGGAAAATCTGTTATTATTTAAATAAGCACAAGGGTATTTTATATACGTTCATTCTAGTACTTCTAAGTAAGCTTATATACATAAAATAATTTTTAGAAATGTAGGTTTATATATAGATATTTATAATTGTTTTTAAGATTGTATTTATTCGAGAGAGAGAGAGAGAGGCAGAGACACAGGCAGAGGGAGAAGCAGGCTCCATGCAGGAAGCCCCACGTGGGACTCGATCCCAGGACTCCAAGATCAGGCCCTGGACTGAAGGCGGCGCTAAACCGCTGAGTCACCCGGGCTGCCCGAGATTTATAAATTCTGATAAAACTGGCTAACAGTCAAACGGTCTTTGAATATATCCTTCAGTGGCATAAGTTATTGGTAATTGTCTTGCCCAAAGTTTTGCTGTCATGGAGCACATACCCTTTTCAGATGACTAGTTAAATGTGTGGTTCAATTTTTTCTGCAAGTTTCAGATGTGATGAGATATGAGACATTATATAATAATATAATGCAAATTCTATAATAATACACATATATTAAAGCCAAAGCAATATATGTTAATTTTGTAGGGTTCCCTATAGAGATGCAGTTCAGGTTCCATGTAAATTTAGGTATGCCTTTATTGATGGTACTCTATGAATTAAAACAAATCAGAGAACTATTCACAATTCAGAGATTAAAACATCAAAGAAAGAGAATCATTTAAAGCTCTCTAGATTTTCTATTCTAAGAGTAGGTCTTTTAAAACTGCCAAAGCTTAGAGGTCTGTTCTTTATTTGAGGAACGTATTGTAATCTGATGGGTGTTAGAAAAGAAAATGCTCATGCTATTTAGAGGTGATTTTTTTGACAGTGGACAAAGGAAAAAGTTCTCTTCTGCTAGGATAATAGGAAATTGTGAGATGATTAAATAGCTAAAAGCAAATTCTCAGGATTTGATGTTATCAGTACCCAATAATAAAAAGGGAATTCATCAGTTTGGTGGCAATTTGCTAAGGGAGTAAACTGAAAGTATTATAAAAGGAAGCCACAAAAAAATGTACTTTTATGTGATTTTTCAAATCTAACCAATAGATATGGAAGCCGAGAACAGTTTTAACAGCCAAAAGATACAATATTAAATCTTCTGCTGGAGCCAAGTATATGTTTGGTAAATGAGACAAAGTTGTCGCTTACATAGGAGAAAGTAAAAAGTCCTGGATAGTGTCCATGGATATGCTTAGGATGTATAATGTCAAAAGGAAAATATTATCTATAAAATTTTGCACATCAGATAAGGTTCATAATTTTCCAAACAGATTTATAAAAATTTACAAACAGAAACTGTAGGGGGCATATATATAGCATGGGAGAAGAAAAGAAGAAATTCTGTTTTATCAGAAAATATACATGATAATAATAATATCTAATATGCTATAAACCCATAATCTCTGAAGAAGAAGTATTGAAGAATGAGAACATGTATGCTGGTTATGGAAATAAGGTATTCTTTTTAGTGGTTGTTGCCTCACCATTTATGGTTATGGTGGTATCTGACACGTTCCGTTAGAATGCATGCTGGTTTCTGTAAAGCATGATCATGAAATATTCTCAGAGTAAAGTGATGCTTATCAAATGCCTCAAACATGATGGAAAGACAGAAAAGGAGAAACAGAGAGACAAAGGAGTAAATGACATGAGAGGAACCCAGAAAGCAACTTTGAAATATCTGTGATTTTCAGTAGGAATTTAGGTAACATAGTGTGACACTTTTTCTGCATTGTTTTATCTGATAAATATCATGGGTTTTAGGTGAAATGAAAATAGCTAAAAGGAAAGTGAACTTTTATGTATATGTATAGTTTGAATTTCAAAATATACCTCATGAAAAAAAATATACCTCATGATCATAGAAAAAACAATTTAGGACTGATTATTAGAAAGATCGATAGATAGATAATCATAAACATCAGATGACTAAACGCAGAGGATTTTAAAATAATATGGAGGAGGAAAAGGAAAGGGAAAAAACATTAAATGAATTTGGAAAACTCATAAAGAATAATGTATAGTCAGTGTTTATTGAGTAAAGGAGAAAAAATACTACTAGTACTTTATGACAAAAAATATATGCTTGAAATAGGTTCACATGTCTATTTTCTAATCCTAAAACAGTAGAAAAACAGTATTTTAAGTGCAATATATACTTGAGTCTCAAATACAATATAATATAAATTTCACTATGAAAATGTCATTGACAAAAAAAAAAAAAGAAAAAAAAAAAAGAAAATGTCATTGACGATGGTAGAATGAGACCCCCATAATTGGAATATATTAATAGGAAGGCATAACCTATTAATTAGATGCTTGAATAATAGAACTATCTAAAGGGTTATACATATTTCTTTATGCTGTATGGAAAGTGAAATATAATTTAAATGCAAACTATTGTGTAACAATTTAAGAAATAGCATTAAGCTTCTTTGTTAAGTGGGCCATCATTTAAGGATAAAGGGAATGCGATCCTTCTACCCTCGTTGAATCATATTAATTTTTGTTTTCTTATTTTTTGTTTTCTATGATTTGTTTGCACCTACAAAAGCAAAATCGGAAACCAGCTTTGTAAGGGGATAGAGAATTATGCTGAGTAATGTCATCTTCATAATAACAGGCACCAGGATTATCTTGTTCATTTCTGTGTCTTAGATCTAGAGCACAATGTCTGATACATAGTAAATGAAAAATAAATGTGTTACATAAGTAGCAATTGTATTCAAATATTTGATGTCAAATTAGTCTTTGAAATTATTGTAAGAAACTGATAGAATCTTGACCAAAGGTTGGAAATAACCATAAGCAAAGTATGTTTTAGTACAAAAGTAGTTTGTCATTTCTTTTAGATGATTGAGAGTAGCTTAAAAGACTAATTCATGTGGTTACTGTGGAAGGCATTCAAAATAAATTCAGTGGTGAAATATGTTAGAAAACTGATTTTGGAGTCTTGCTAAACCTTCACAATCTAATTGTACATTATTTCTCTCTTTCTTTCAGTTTTCTAATTGCCCATATATTAATAAAACCCAACAAAATTAATTGAGATTTTAAGCTATTATTAAATGCTAAAACTTTGCATGGTGATAATCAAATATTATCAAATATTTCATTTGAAATGTCAAAGTTACAGCTTAAAAATAACATTAAAATGACACTAAAACAGTATACTCTCATACATAATAAAGCTCACTATTATACTCATTGGCTGTAAGAAATCTTATGAAATAATATGAATAACATAGTTAAATTTTGTGGACTACTAAGATCCTACTTCATCTGAAAATCATGCATTATACTAGTCTTATTTTCTTATACCACTTTAAAAAATCACATACCAAAAATAAATAAAATAAATTTTAAAAATAAAAAAATCACATATCTCTAGCATCACTTTCCTAAATTACCCATTGCTTATATTTATGACAGCAACACTTAATTGGTAGAAAACTTTTTTTCACTATTTGAACACATTTGACTTACTGCTATTTCATAGTGCTATATCTTTCTTGGGTTATTTGGTAACTTGATTTTTCTATTTTTCTATTCAGACCATTATAACAAGAAGAAGACTGAGGGTCAGAGTCCTGGAGGAAGACCCCTTCAAGCAGAGGGTAAGTCTGGCTGACTCAAAAGAGCAAAAGGACAATGTATGGCAGCGTAAGTGAGGGGCAAAAGAGTAGGAAATGAGAGGTATATGGAGGCCTTCTATGCCAGGGTGATGGGAAAACATTAAGAAAGTTTACAGCAGGGAGCTGCCATAAACTGAATTCTGTTTTTAAAAGGTCACTGTGATTACTTTGGAGAGGATGGATAACAAAGAGAGAAAAGTAGAAGCAGATAGGTGTTATTTCATTATTTTAGGCAAAGCTTTTCATGGCTTAGAGTAGGGTATAAACAGTAAGAATAGAATCTGACAGATTCTACATGTATGCCCAGTTTGGAGACAGTACAAACTGATGGAGATTTCAAGTGGGAAAAGTCGAAAAGAGATCAGGGGGCAATGATAGCTCCTGACGTTTTGGCTTGCTTAACTAGGTGGATCATTATTACCATTTACAGAGATGACAAGTTAAGAGGGAGAAATAGATTTAGAGTAAGGAAGGGGGAAAATCAAGTGTTTGCTTTTGATGTGTTAGTTTTTTTACGTTTATTATGTATCTAACTCTAAATGTCAAGTATGAAGTTGAATTTACAAGTCTGGAGTACTAAGAAACAGATTACAAAATCCCTTCCCAAATATCTATCCCTGCCTGGAGAGCTTATCAGAATTCTTAATGAGTTTTTATCATTGTTGTTATTGTTTTTATTTATAGTTCTAAAACCTCTGTTAGTTTTTTAAAGAAATTATATTATTCTGCTTCAATGTAGTATTTCTTCATGTAAGGAGAAACATTTTAGTGATGATTTGTATTCATCATGTGAACTTTATGAAAGTGGAAGTTTCTAAAACTCAGTGCAATAGTGAGGATAAAATAAAGGCTCTGAATTTGTATCTTGATTTGAGAATTTGTTTTTTCTCTCTGCTCCTTCATATAATCCTGTGAATTATTTTTGATTCTTGATATGAATATTGAATTATATGGTCAGAAAACAATGGAGGACTTTTAAATGTATTTTAGTCAAGACTAGTAGAGTCTATTCTTATTTTTCTCAAGAACATTTTTCTTTTGCCTATTCTCTTTCTCCTTCATATCATCACTTTTTTTATGTTGTCCTGAGATTCTGTCTGGAGCATTCTTGTCTTTGTAATTCCATGTTGTTTCAACTTAAAAAAAAAAAAAAAAACTTCATTAAAATTTCTCTATAGCTAAGAACTCATTACTCTGGTCTCATTTTTACAGTAAAGGCTAAGAATAATTTGTCTAGACAACTCATTTGTTTGTACTTCCTCTGCTAACATTGCTAATCTCCACCACAATCCACAAAAAATGTCCAGTCAAAGCCACCAAAGACTTATATATTTCCAAACAAACAAAAAAGTTTCTATCCTACTCTCTTTTGATTTCTCAGTACCTCTCTGTACATTATCATCTCACCTTTTATAAATCCCTTCTCAACTTTTCACATTACCTTTCACAACAAACAATACAGTCCTGGTTTTCTCCCTAATTTATTGGCCACTCTTCAATATTCTCATTGATTTCGTAAGGTATATCAGATCTCTAAACATTAGAGTCCCTTCAAATTATGTTGTGGGTCATTATCTTTTCACTTTATATTCACTGCTTACCAAATTTTATGACCATCTGTTTGGTGATTACTTTCAAAACATATCTCCAGCCAAAACAATTTTTCTGAACCTCAGATTGGTATATTCAAATTTCTACTTGACATTTCCACTTAATCATCTCAAACTTATTGTGTGCAAAACATAAGTCTGGATTCTCTTTTTTCCAAAACCTATTACTCATTTAGTAAATGACATAACTGTCCACCAAGTTGCTAAAGCCAGAGATTTGGGGGTCATACTCCACTTATTCTTTTGCCTTACTTTCCAATCCCAACCTTGGTAAATCCTTTTCATTCTGTCTCTAAAGTATATCTGATACCCCTTTACTTTTCTTCGTTTCCACTGCATCCTTTTTAAAGCCACCATCATTTTTTTAATGCAGTTGTCTCAGTGACGTCTTAGATGATCCTCCTGTGTCCTTTCTTTCCCCTCTAAAATCTACTTAAAATATAGGAACAAGAGTGATCTTTAAAATGAAAAGAACCGGGGCTCCTGGGTGGCTCAGTTGGTTAAGCATCTGTCTTTGGCTCAGGTCATGATCCTGAGGTCCTGGGATGGAGCCCTGCAAAATAAAATGAAAAGAACCGATCATATCATTCTCCTGGGTGGGTTCTTGATGACCAAGACCCTTTGATTCTAACTAAGCTCTTCCTTCTTTCCACTCTAATCTTAGGCCAATCATCCTTCATTTACCTTGTTCCATTCTACTTTGACCTTCCACCACTTAAAATATGCCTACTGTCAGGCAGCCCGGGTGGCTCAGCAGTTTAGTGCCGCCTTCAGCCCAGGGTGTGATCCTGGAGACCCGGGACCGAGTCCCATGTCGGGCTCCCTGCGGGAAGCCTGCTTCTCCCTCGGCCTGTGTCTCTGCCTCTCTCTCTCTCTCTCTGTATCTCATGAATAAATAAATAAAATCTTAAAAAAATAAAATAAAATATATAAAATATGTCTACTGTCTTTCTTCTTAAGGGTTTTACTGTTTCCTCTTTTGGGAATGTTTATTCCTAGCTGTTTGCTTGTCTGCTCTCATTTTTCCATTCCAACTTAAAAACTGTCTCCACCTTGACTTACCTGATCACTTTACCTAATCAGAGCCTCTGTTCATATTTTCTATTTCAACATTCTTTTTATTTATCTTCCAACATGGCCGTTATAAATTTACTTGAATCTCAGAGACTGTATCTGTCTTATTTACCTTTCCCTTTCAGTCTTTCACTATGCTATGGGATGAATGTTTGTGTTACCCTAAAATTCATATGTTGAAGCCTAAAGCTAGTGCAGTGGTATTTGGAGGTGGGGCCTTTAGAAGGTAATTAGGTCATGAGGGTACAGCTCTCATTCATGGGATTAATGACTTTGTAAGAAAAAAACAAGAGAAAGATGGTTTCTCTCTCTCTCTGCTCTCTGTCATGTGAGGATACATAAAGAAGGCTCTCTGGAAACCAGTTTTGGGCCCTCACCAAAAACTAAATCTACAGGCACCTTTGTCTTAGACTTACCAGCCTCCAACGCTATGAGAAATAAATGTTTGTTGTTTAAGCCATTCAGTTTATGGCAATTTGTTTCATCAGCATGAACAGAATAAGGTGTGCTAAATATTTTTGATAGAAAGAGGAACTTGCCAAGAATACATATAAGGCATTTCATCTTAAAAATCTGTGGACAGCAACAGTTTGGGGAGTAACTATGCTTTCATGGTCTTATTTGGCACCGAGACCTGAGAGGCTGGATGGATCTGCTTTACTAAGTCATTAGAATAAGTTCTTGGTATTTCTCTGTAGTCTATGCATTCTACCTGGAAATGATTTATGGATGGACTTTTAATTTCTGTAAACTGCCTAAAATTACATGACGTTTTGTGAATTGTTTATTATGAGCATTTGCCCAAGATGAGCTTTTCAGTAAATTTCCATAGCTTATTACAGAAGTTGCAGAAAAAAAAAGTTCAATTAAAAATGATTAATAGTCACTAAAATCACTGTCATGAATTTTGAACATTACTCTGGGCCCTCAATCTAATATTCTTTCTTTCTTTTTTTGGTAAGTACGTATACACCTAGAAGCCAATATGCAATTACATAAAGAATGTTGATTTTGAATCTTCAGAACCTAGTGAAGAATCCTGCTTTTACTAATTACTTGGCTAAAGTTGAGCAACTTACTGAAACCCAGTTCCACTGTATGTACAGTGAATCTAATAACATCTATTTTGCAGACTAATTCTGAGAATTAGAGAAAATATATACTAAGCACATAATATAGTACCTAGTAGGAATTAGTGATCATCCAATATTGAAAAGCATTGATATTGTTATAATAATAATCCTGTATTCATCAACTCATTCTGCTTATAATTTCATGTCTAGAATGTATCCACATGACTCAGAAATGTGAACTTTGTACCTGATATACTGTTAAACAGCCTAGACTTGGTAAAGTTTCTGCCACTAAGCTTGTATATATGCATATATATGTATGTATATGTATTTTACCTACTAATTGAGTTTACCACTCTCCTTAAAACTTAAAAATTCCCAGCCCTGTTTTGTGCTCAAGGATGCTTACTCCTACACATGGCATCACCCAGGCCCTCTTGATTTCTGGCCTTTGATTGAGTTTGTTCAATTGTATTACAGGAAATCAGAGGGCTGGAGAGAACATTGAAGGTATTTATCAATCCTAATAACCTCTGTCTAACTTTGCCCAATATAAGCAATGTCAGTATTCTGTTATTGGTACTCTTGTTGGGCAGCTCTGCTTCTATGACCTCAGACTCTCTGTGAGGCTTCCATAACATCATTCCCAACCAGGAAACCTGTCACTAGTGCTCCAGTGCACAACCATACCTTGCTGTATCCCTTAATTCGGGTCAAATCTGTGTAAAAATCCTCTCATAAAAATGTGTTAGATTAAAAACTGAGTTTCTTAACAGCACTGTGAATATTACCCTACTGTGTGCAAATCAATGACCTAAGCATGTTAATTATCAAAACATCAAAGACAAAATAATTCTGCCTAGTTCTACAATCACATAAAACTTTTCATATGGCTGTGTACGATGTGTTTTCAATGATTCAGTTCAGTCAGTGTCACACTTTTATACAGCAGATAGAAATAGGAAGCAATTTACTTTGCTGTTACAACACTCCATTGCCACTTGGAAAAGGGAAATGTGCTAAGCACAGAATGCTATCTTTCATTGTTCTCTTCTGAAAGAATGTTTCCATAATTCTTCTGAAATCAAAATATGTGTCTGTTGAATTAATGTCAGGGATTGTGTGGTAGTGATTCACTTCCTCCTACACAATTTCAAAAGAGATGGGTAAAAAAGAAAGAAAAAACAATTGCTTTCACATAAGTACTTTTGACTTAAAGCAGAATGTCAGAAATGAAAAATTAAAAAGTATATTTATAAGAAACAAATGAATCTTACAATGCTGCTGTGCATTATTTCCATTTAACTAGTCCTGAATTTTAGTAGATGCAAGGCAAGATTATTCATTTAAGTACATATAAAGATATATATATACACACATGCAAACATATACATGCATGTGCACCTTATCTTTTACATATTTTTTAATTTTTAGTATGATAAAAATATCTTCCATTAATTACCAATACTTGGAGAACACATAAAGAGATTATTTTGAAAAACTTACATATGTCATACTTTGCTTGATCAAGGTATGCAGGTAGCAAAAAGAACCTGACCATATATTATTTGCAAAATCTAGATTATTTGAAAAATAAATATATTAAAAATTTCACCACAAAAGTGAGGAAAACAAGGAAAATATAGATAAAAAAATTTGGAAATTAGTTTGAACAGGCATCTCTTTGGAGTTGATTTCTATAGTGTAGATGGAATAAAATATTTTTATCTTGATATATATTTTCTTCTTCCTTCCAACTTCTTCCTTAAGCTATTGTGAGAGCTTTATTCTCCCTATCTAGTAAAAATGTCATGAAATTTTATTTATTTAGCATATACTTATTGAGAACCTAAAGTTCACTCCTTGACTAGGGATCAATTGGGAGAAAATTACCACATGAGCTTATCATCATAAGGAACATTTAAAGTGGTAAAAAGAGTTATCAGTTGTAGTTGTCCAGAGAAATAAAAACAATAAGAGATAGATGACAGGTTGATAGATGATAGATAGATGATAGATAGATGATAGATAGATAGATAGATAGATAGATAGATAGATAGATAGATGATAGAGACAGAGGAGAAAACATTTCAAAGAATTGGCTTCTGCAATTGTGAAGGCTGGCAATTTTGAAGTCTGTAGGGTAGGCTGGAAGGTTGTAACTGTCAGTCAGGAGCTTATGCTATAGTCTTAGAGCAGAATTTCTTCTGTCTCCAGAAAATCTCAGTTTTGTTCTAAAGGACTTTCATGTGATTGGATGAGACCCATCCACATTATGGGGGAAAATTCTCCTTTACTCTAAGTCAACTGATTTTGTATATTAGCCATATGTACAAAATACTTTTACAGTGACCCCTAGATTCATGTTTTATTAAATAACTAGGGACTATAGGCCAGCCAAGTTATCATATAAAACTAACCATCAGAGGAGTAAGAAACTGATATAATAATAGCTGATATTTGAATGGTGATTTAAAATGAAATGAAATTACTTTAAAAGCCATCATCATGATTGATCTTTGTAGATCAATTACAACCCTGTTGCAGGGTTGTAACAGAGGTATTAATGTTAACAACCCAATTTTTCACCTGAGGAATATGGAGTCAAATTAGTATATACAGACCAAGTGGAATGAAAGACAATCTAAGGGGAAAAAATGATTTAAAAATTATAATGTCTCAGAGAAATCTTTAAAAAGAGAGAATCAATAAGAAAATATTTTTAAATTATAGCATACTTGTAAATATTTGGAAGGAATCAGCATGTCTGAGATAACTGATTCTCAGATCACAAAGATTTTATTTACCTATTATTCAATTAATTAATTAATTAATTCATCCATTAATTTATTTTATTTCTCTTCTCTAGCCCCAGTTTTCTCATCTGTAAAATGCATATAAAGCTAGAATTGGAGAGAGGGCACCTTGGTGGCTCAGTGGTTGAGCATCTGCCTTTGGCTCAGGTCCTATTCCTGGGGTCCTGGGATCAAGTTCGGCATCAGGCTCCTTAAAACAAACAAACAAACAAACCCTAGAGTTGGAGAAAAGGATCATACATCCTGTGAAGGAGAGGAAGCCCTCTTCACAGAGGGAAGATGTGGGAGGAGAGAGAAGAACACAGGGGATTGCACAAGGAAAATACTTCCTCAAAATTATTGATAGAGAAAATTAGAGAGGCTGATTTTTGTGAGTTTTTAAAACCAGCAGAGCTCAAAACTGGAGTTTCTGGATGTCCACAGCATTGCTGCTGTGGAGCCTAGCAGGCACTGCAATGCTCCTGTGGAGAAAGAGAGCAGATAGCCTGGAGAAGACAGTACAATCTGAGAATCTGTTTGGACTCACTGTGACAGACAGTTTACACTTCTTGGAGTGCATCTGGTAGAGGTGGCATTGCCTCTCTCAGAACAAGACAGCCAATGGGTACCATTTCCCTTCCCCACCCCTCAATATAGGCAGAGACACCTCCTGAGGGTGACTAACCTGGACACTGGCTCTTTTCTGTGCTTCCAAACTCCATGTGCCTGTGTTTTGATGTGAATGTCTTTCTGGGACAAACCTGTATCAGTCCCAGTACAGTGAGACCCTCCCCCAGAATACCAGCATGGATCCCTGCCAAATTAGAGTTTTAAAATTCAGCAGGCCTGTATGGCATAGACCCCAAGATACCCTATGCTGCCAGGCAGGTAGATGTCCTGGACAGACAGACAGGGGGAAGTCATCAAACTGAGAGACACCTGACACACACCAGGGGAGATTTTTCACTCTTCTGAAGGCCTTCCAGGAAAGTGGTGGGTGCAAATCTCCCTCAGCAGGTATGAAGGAGGGGACTGGCACCATTTCCCTCTCCTGTCCCTTAGTGTAAACTAACTTCAGTAAGCAGCCCACTGCCAACACTTATGGCCTAAATCCCTTATACCCAGCCCCACACCATATGCTCTGTTCCTGCTGCTTTCTTTGGATAAGTGTGCCTGAGTACCAGTGCAATAGACCCCTCCCCCTGAAGCCCAGGACAAACCCCTGCATGCACCATGCCTCCTGATTATCAGGTTCTGCAAAGCTTCAGTTTTAATGGAAATAGTGTCTGGTCTCTTTTAGTAAGCAGACCAGAGCACAGCTCTTTAAAACTCACCAAATTCTGGCAAAGGTCCAAATACCCCCCACTACAGGCAAGAAGAACCTCTGCAGAGGACTGGCCTGAGGGAAAGAGCAGCCAAAACACAGTAGCAGAGTGTACACAACACACCAGAGCCACTTCCTGAATTGCCAGACCTTAGACAGTATATGGCCTCTTCTTCATAAAAAATATTACTACCAGGAGCAGGAAACATAAAAGATTTTCCTAAAAGACAGAAGAAGACAGAGACCTAGGCAAAATGTCAGAAAGAGGAATTCATCCTAAAAGAAAAAAAAACAAGAAGAGGCCACAGCCAGGGATCTAATCAAAACGAATATAAGAATATCAGAATTTAAGGCAACAATCATAAGGATGCTAGCTGAGCTTGAGAAAAGCATAAAAGACACTAGAGAGTCCCTTGCCACAGAGATAAATGACCTAAAAACCAGTGAGGCTGGAATGGAAAATGTAATAAACAAGATTTGAAACCCACTGGGGGTAATGACCACATGGATGGAAGAAAAAGAGTAATAAATAAGTGATATAGAAGACAAAATTATGGAAAGTAATGAAGCTGAAAGGAAGAGGGAATGAAAAATACTAGATCACAATTGTAGACTTAGGGAACTCAGTGATTCCATAAAGCATAATAACATTCATATCATAGGAGTCTCAGAAAAAGAAGAGACAGGAAAGGGGGCAGAAGATTTATTTGAGGAAATTATAGCTGAAAACTTTCCTAATCTGAGGAAGCATATGGACATCCAAATCCAGGAGGCACAGAGAACTCCCATCAAAATCAACAAAAGCCAGCCAACACCAAGACATATCGTAGCTAAATTTGCAAAGTATAGAGTTAAAGGATAAAATCCTAAAAGTGGCAAGACAAAAAGGTCCTGAATTCAGAAGCAAAGACAAATAAGGTTAGCAGCAGATCTGCTGCAGAAATTTGGCAGACCAGAGAAGAGTGGCATAGTATATTCAATGTGCTGAATGGGTAAAATACGCAGCCAAGAACACTTTACCCAGCATGGATGTCATTCAGAATAGAAGGGGAAATAAAGACTTTCCCAGACAAATGAAAGCTAGAGGAGTTTCTGACTAAACCAGCCCCTCCAAACATATTAAAGGAGACTCTTTGAGTGGGAAAGAAAAACCACAAAAGTGACAAAGACTAGAAAGGAACAGAGAAGAATCTCCAGAAATGACAAAACAAGCAATAAATTGGCACTAAACTCATATCAATCAATAATTACTCTGAATGTAAATAGACTAAATGCTCCAATCAAAAGACACAGGGTGTCAGAATGGATAAAAAAACAAGATCCATCTATATGCGACCGATAAGAGATTCATTTGAGACTTAAAAACACCTGTAGATTGAAAGTGAGGGATAGAGAATCATTCATCATACAAATAGACATCAAAAGAAAGAAAAAAAAAAAGAAGAAAGCCAGAGTACTCATAATTCTATCAGACAAACTAGATTTTAAAGCAAATACTGTATGTAACAAAATGGAAAAGGACACTATAATAATGAAAGGATCTATCCAATAAGGATACCTAACTCTGGGAAAAGAACTAGGGGTGGTGGAAGGGGAGGAGGGTGGGGGGTGGGTATGAATGGGTGACGGGCACTGAGGGGGGCACTTGACAGGATGAGCACTGGGTGTTATTCTGTATGTTGGCAAATTGAACACCAGTAAAAAATAAATTTATTATTAAAAAAGAATATCTTTATATTTATACCTACAAAAAGAATATCTTTATATTTATACCTACAAAAAGAATATCTTTGGGATCCCTGGGTGGCGCAGTGGTTTGGCGCCTGCCTTTGGCCCAGGGCGCGATCCTGGAAACCCCGGATCGAATCCCACGTCAGGCTCCCGGTGCATGGAGCCTGCTTCTCCCTCTGCCTATGTCTCTGCCTCTCTCTCTCTCTCTCTCTCTCTCTATGTGACTATCATAAATAAATAAAATTAAAAAAAAATTTAAAAAAAAAAAACAAAAAAAAACAAAAACAAAAAGAATATCTTTATATTTATACCTACAATGTGGGAGCACCCAAATACATGATACAAAAACAAACATGAACACCCCATTTAAATCAATTAACAGATCATCTAAGGAGAAAACCAACTAGGAAAAAATGGCTTTAAATGACACAGTGGACCAGATGGACTTAACAGATACATTCAGATCATTCCATCCTAAAACAACATTCTTTTCAAGTGTACATGGGACATTCTCTAGAACAGATTACATACTAGGTAACAAATCAAGGCTAAACAAGTACAAAAAGACTGAGGTCATATTATACCATGTATATTTGCCAACCCTAACAATAGGAAATTTGAAGTCAACCACAAGCAAAAAATTGGAAAGATGACAAATACATGGACGTTAAAGAACATCCTACTAAAGAATGAATGGGCTAACCAGGAAATTAAACAAGAAATAAATAAAAGAAATATATGGAAACAAATGAAAATGAAAATACCATGGTCCAAATCCTTTGGAATGCAGTACAAGTGGTCATAAGAGGGAAATCAGTAGCAATGCAGGCCTACAAGAAGCCAAAAAAATGTTAAATATTCAACCTAATTTTACACCTAAAGGATCTATAAAAAGGACAACAAATAAAGATTAAGTCAGCAGAGGAAGGGAAATAATAAAGATTAGAGTACAAATAAATGATATAGAAACAAAAACAAACAAAACCAATAGATTAATGAAACCGGAGCTGGTTCTTTGAAAAAATAATGAAATTGATAAAAGCCTAGCTAGACTTATCAAAAAGAAAGGAGAAGCGATCAAAATAAATAAAATCACAAATGGGAGAGAAAAAATCACAACTAACACCATAGAAATACAAATAATTATTAGAGAATATTATGGAAAATTATACGCCAATAAATTGGACAACCTGGAATAAATGGATATATTATGGAAAAGTATATGCCAATAAATTGGACAACCTGGAATAAATGGATAAATTCCTAGAAGGCAACCTACCAAAACTGAAACAGGAATACATAGAAAACTTGAACAGATGGATAACCAGCAAAAAAATGGAATAAAAAGTCTTCCAATAAACAAAAGTCCAGGGCAAGATGGCTTCCCAGGGGGAAGTCTACCAAACATTTAATGAAGAGTTAATATCTATTCTCAAACTATTCCAAAAAATAAAAATGGAAGGAAAACTCTCAAACTCATTCTATAAGGCTAGCATGACCTTGATTCCAAAACCAGACAAATATCTCATTAAAAAGGAGAATTACAGGCCAATATCCCTGATCAAAATGGATGCAGAAATTCTCAACAAGATACTAGCAAACTGAATCCAAAAGTACATTAAAAAATTATTCACCATGATCAAGTGGAATTTATTCCTGGACTACAAGGATGGTTCAATATTCACAAATCAATCATGATGATACACCACATTAATAAAAGAAAGGAAAGAAACCATATGTTCCTCTAAATAGATGCAGAAGTATTTGACAAAGTACAGCATGCATTCATGATAAAAACTCTCAACAAAATAGGCTTACAGGGAACATACCTCAACATCAAAAAGACCATATATGAAAATCCAGAGCTATATCATCCACAATCGGGAAAAACTGAGAGCTTTTCCTCTGTAGTCAGGAACAAGACAGGGATGTCCATTTTCACCACTGTTATTTAACACATACTGGAAGTCCTATGCTCAGAAATCAGCCAACAGAAAGGAAAAAAAAAAAAAAACATGCAAATCAACAATGAAGGAGTCAAAACTTTCACTATTTGCAGACAAGATATTCTATGTAGGAAACCCAAAAGAATCCACGAAAAAATTGCTATAACTAATACACGAGTTCAGTAAAATTGCAGGGTATAAAATCAATGTACAGAAACTGTGCATTTGTATACATAAATAATGAGGCTGCAGAAAGAGAAATCAAGGAATCAATCTGATTTATAATTGCACCAAAAATTCTAACATATCTAGGAATAAACCTAACCAAAGAGATAAAAAGTCTGACTCTGAAAACTATAAAAGATTTATGCAAGAAATTGAAGATGACACAAAGAAAAGAAAAAAATCCACGTTCATGGATTGGAAGAACAAAGCTTGTTAAAATGTCTATACTCCCCAAAGCAATCAAAATACCACCAGCATTTTTCACACAGCTATAATAAACAATCTTACAATCTGTATGGAACCACAAAATATCCTGAATAGCCAAAGCAGTCTTGGAAAAGAAAAGCAAATCTGGAGACCTCAGGATTAAAGACTTCTAATTATATGACAAAACTGTAGTGATCAAAACAGTATGGGACTGACATAAAAACAGACACTTAGATAAATGGAAGGGAGTAGAAAACCCAGAAATGAATCCACAACTTTATGGCCAACTAATCTATGACAAAGCAGAAAAGAATATCCAATGGAAAATAACAAAACAAAACAATCTTTCAACAAATGGTGTTGGTAAAACTGGATAGTGGCATGCAAAATGGATGGAAGACCTAAATGTGAGACATGAAACCATAAAAATCCTCAAGCAAAACACAAGCAATATCTTTGAATCAGCCATGGCGAATTCTTGATATGTCTCTGGAGGCAAGAGAAACAAAAGAAAATATTAACTGTTGGGACTTCAAGATTAAAAGCTTCTGTATAGCAAAGGAAACAATCAACAAAACTAAAGGGTAACTTGTGGAATAGAAGATATTTGCAAATAACGTATCTGATAAAAGGATTAGCTACCATAATATATAAAGAACTTATAAAATCCAAACCCTACCAAAATGGTTCAGAAACGGTCATAACACATGACTATACATTTTTCCAAAGAAGACATACAGATGGCTAACAGACACATGAAAATGTGCTCAACTTCATTCATCATCAGGGAAACACAAACAAAACCACAATGAGATGTAACCACACACCTGTTGAAATGGCTAAAATAAAGAACTCAGGAAACAACAGTATTTGAGGATATAGAGAAAGAGGAACCTTCTAACACTGTTGGTAGTGATTCAAACTAATGCAGCCACTGTGGAAAACAGTATGGAGGTTCCTCAAAAAGTTAGAAATAAAACTACCCTATGTTCCAGCTATGATATCACTAGGTATTTACCCAAAGCATACAAAAATTCTGATTCTAAGGGTACCTACACCCCAATGTTTATAGCAGCATTATCAACAGTATCCAAATTATTGGAGGAGTTCAAATGCCCATCACTTATATAAAAAGTGATATTATATATAATAGAACATTATTATATGGTATTATAAATGTAATATAACTATAATAGAACATTACGCAACCATCGAAAAAATGACATGGATGGAGCTAGAGTGTATTATGCTAAGCGAAATAATTGAGTTAGAAAAAGACAAATACCATATGATTTCACTAGTTTGTGGAACTTTTTTTTAAGATTTTATTTATTTATTCATGAGAGACACACAGAGAGAGAGAGAGAGAGAGGCAGAGACACAGGCAGAGGCGAATCAGGCTCCGTGGAGGGAACCCAATGCGGGACTTGATTCCGGGACTCCAGGATCACGCCCTAGGCTGAAGGCAGGCGCTAAACTGCTGAGCCATCCAGGGAGCCCTAATTTGTGGAATTTAAGAAACAAAACATATGAAATAGTGACAAAAAGAGTGAGAGCGAGACAACCATAAAACAGACTCAACCAGAGAAAACTAAGGGCAGCTGGAAAGAAGGTGAGTGGCAGAATAGTTTAAATGGGTGATATATATTATGGAGGGTACCTGTGATGAGCACTGGATGTTTATGTAAATTAGGAATCATTAAATTCTACTCCTGAAACTAATATTACACTACATATTAACTACCTAGAATTTAAATAAAAACTTGAAACTGCAAAAAATAAAAAAAGGGAATAATTAAAGAAATTCATGTAATATACTAAATGCAGAGCTGGATATATGTTAAGCACGTAATATTTGTTCATTGTGGTTACTCTTATTGTAGTGATCTGTAAGACAAATTGACCTTTATTCACAATATAAAGCAACTCTAATTTGATTGTATGTAGTTTCACTTCTCCATTTGCAATAAAATGATTGGGAGATGTTTTAGCCAGAATTTATTAAAGGAAATGGATGTATCTGTCTTGTTCCAAAATTGGTTCAATTCCTTTTTCTGTATTAATTCTCCTGTTTGACCCAGACAATTTAAGAAATCATATTATTTCACTGTTAAGTGTCAATTCCTTGATTCTTTTAACATCAATTGCAGAAAATAATGATTTTCATCAATGGTATTTCTTGGCAATAACTACATCATATACTTCTAGAATGTTAAAATATAGGAATAAATTGAATTTCTTTTAATTAATTGGTAAATACTATCTTCAGCTATTTATTATCCCCCAAATGAATTATCTCTGAGATTTTTCATGCTTGTTCAGCACTCCTCTTACTCTGAAAAGAAAACAGAATTCATTCTCAATTATCATCTCTGATTAAGATTTAAAGCAGACCTTAGGAAACCCATGTTAACCTTTGGAACTGAGTAAGAACCAAATAGTAAAATTGGTATTTTTTTCTTTGAACCTTCTTTGGCCTTCTGCTATAGATTCAAAATATAACTCTTTAAGAATGTAAGAATACACACCTGAAATACATTTTTAAAAAGGAAGCAAAAAGGGGATCCCTGGGTGGCTAAGCTGTTTAGCGCCTGCCTCTGGCCCAGAGTGCAATCCTCAAGTCCCGGGATCGAGTCCCGCGTGGGGCTCCTGGCATGGAGCCTGCTTCTCCCTCTGCCTGTGTCTCTGCCTCTCTCTCTCTCTCTATGTCTATCATGAATAAATACATAAAATCTTTTTAAAAAAATAAAATAAAATAAAATAAAAAAGGAAGAAAAGTATAAGGCATAATTTTTTACATCTTAATAAAAATTAAGAAATTAAAAGTTTAAGGACAAGTAGGAAAATTGGTATATTACATATGGGGGACACATTATATTGTTAGCATCGACAAAATACAAATAGACAGAAAATGACAAAAACAATGAGGAAAAACCTCCTGAAAAAATAATTTGGTAAAGAATATAAATAAGCATTTAACACAAGAAAAATTATCAGTGCCTAGTAAAAACATGAAGTTTAAACTCACTTGCAGTGAAAATATAAAATTAAATAGTATTAAATACTATAATCTGCCTACTAAACTGGAAGGATTTAGTTTTAACTATTCATGGGGCTATTTATTCATATATTTGCCAGTGTAAGGGAGCAGGCAAGTAAATATGATGTAACACTGCTGGTGGTATTATAAAAAGATACAAGCATCTGGAAACCAAGGTAGAAATGGGAAGGAAAAATTCTAAGAATAACATATACCCTGTAAAAGAGAAAATCATTGTATAGAAATTTATAATTATAAAATAGAATAGAAAACCAAATTATTTGTAAAGTTATTTATCACAATATAATCTGCAATGACACAAAATAAGAAACAAAGTTTCCTCAAATATGAAATTACATAGATAAATGGCATTCATACAACTGTTCAAAGTCAAGATGTAGAGTATTATTTTGTGACTGGAGAAAACAAGTTTAGAAAGAAAGCCCAAGGGGCACCTGGGTGGTCAGCAGTTGAGCCTCTACCTTCAGCTCAGGGCGTGATCCCGGAGTTCCCAGATGGAGTCCCCATTGGGCTCCCTGCATGGAGCCTGCTTCTGCCTCTGCCTGTGTCTCTGCCTCTCTCTCTCTCTGTATCTCTCATGAATAAATAAATAATTTTTTTTTAAAAAAGGAAGCCCAAAAGCAGGATATACGATAATTATGGTATGTGTCTTTATGCAAATCATCAAAAATATTTTACTCAGGAACATAGAATTATGGGTAAAATTTTGTCTGTCAATCAGCTTATTTCCCACTCAATATGAGTTAGTATCCTGCTAATGGTGCCAAATTATGAAAATGAATAAAAATGTACAAAAATATATTGGAGGAAGAACATTACCAAGCCTAAAAACATTTATTTGCATCTATTAAATGAAAATAAAAAATCAGAAATGGAATAAAAAAGATATGTCATTTACTTCTACTAGTGTTCCTGAATTAGAAAGCAAATCTGAAATAAATTTATTTATAATTAGGTTTAATTTTGAGACTTTATGTGAATCTTTATGAAGATTGCTTAAGAAGCACAAATGCATAAAAATAACATATTTATTTAATTATGGCAGAAAGTAGAAAGAAAAATAACCAGCTGATTATGTAAACAGAAAATGTACTTTATGCAATATTATGGGTTTATTGAGGATTGTGTATAAAAAGACCTGTAGTCCCTTTCAGGATTATAAATGCTCATCCATAATTTCTAATGAAGTCTACTGAACTGTACACTAGGGATAATATATCTGTTTAAAAATGAATTTCTGAGCTTCCAGGGGTTTTTGATCTAAAGAAATTGCAAATTCAATTTCATTATGCATATTTGACCTCTGCCCCACTATTGTAAATGAAAAGGACATAAGTAACTATGTTTTCTCCTGTCAAAATAAAAGTGTCATTTTGAACATTAATAAGAACTTCATCTATTGATTTAATCTTTAGCTAAATGTTGTGAACGTCTCCTTTTGGTTTTGCCACTTGACTATAAGCCTATCAATAAAATATTGATTAGAGAACAGAAAATCAATGGTTTTATTCACTATGGCCAACATAAAGACTTCATGTATCCACAGAACCAGACATATGAATAAATGAATATACTAACAATCACTCTAAAACTTTGTTGTTAGAAATTCTTAAGATATAAAAAAAATTCTGTAGAAAACTACATGTGTACAAGCCTCTGAATATAATTTATATTTATTCTTAAGATTAATCTCACTAATTAGCTCATGAAAATTCTACTTATAATATATCAATATTTGACTTGCTACATAAATTTCTTATTAGTTTCCCTGAATTTAGGAAAAGTGTAAATTAGATGGACACCAAAATAGGAAACTATGAAAGAGAAAGAAGAAAGAAAAGAAAGAAAGAAAGAAAGAAAGAAAGAAAGAAAGAAAGAAAGAAAAAGAAAGAAAGAAAGAAAGAAAGAAAGAAAGAAAGAAAGAAAGAAAGAAAGAAAGAAAGAAAAAGAGACAAAGAGAAAAAGAGAAAAAGAAAAGAAGCTGGCCTCAGTAGCAGAGTGAAATGCTTGTGTGAAATGAAAAATTCCAACTTTTCCTATTTTACCTTATGCTTTTTAATATATCGTGCTATTTAATCTTCTATCTGGATCAGTGCTTACCAGTCTGTTTTGAAGGTCTCTTTGCCGTACTAGATGCTTTCTGATTTAAAGGCATTCTTAGGTCATTAGTTTTATAAGTAACATTTTTTTCAGGTCACTAGGTTCTCAGAGTTCCTTTTTTATGATATATTTTACTTGATATTTCTGTACATGGTCTCTTGATAGACTCCTCTGGGTAAAAGTGAAAGAGAATAAAGGGCAAAATATGTAGGCAGTAACCTAAACAGCAATGCCAGAGTTTATTAAACACTGTATGAGCAGATACAGTGCATACGCAAATGCACTTTCTTGTGGTGAGGGGGCATTTTTTAAAGATGTGCAGATGTACGTGCCTGTGTGTGTACATGTTTGTATAGGTGCATATTGATAAGAAACTTAAAATATTTGTATTTCAATTCTAATGAGAGTTACAAAGAGGCAAGAATTACTGAAAAACAGAAATTGAAGGTGCCATTTCATGCCATTATTAGATAAATGAATAAAAAGGAAAACATATTATCCTGCATTGTTATACTCCATATAAAAGAGAAATACAGAAAACATTTTTTACTTTCTTTTCTGGAAAAGGTGAGATAGATCATTTAAGTCTTTGAGGAAAATATTGTATCTGCAAGTTGTTTAAATCCTGAAGTATATTGGAAAGTATCATTTGTTTCCCATACTCTTTAATCCTTAGATGTGTAAAAAATAACCAAAATTCTGAGGTAACAAACCCATAATGTGGAGACTTATAAATAGCAGTCTCGTGAAAAAGAGCCAGGAGAAACCTAAAATGAGGAAATTTCTTTAAGTCATAAGCAGTGAGATGAACCTCATTTTGTTAAAATTGAGAGACCTGGAAATCCCTGGGTGGCTCAGCGGTTTAGCGCCTGCCTTCGGCCCAGGGTGTGATCCTGGAGTCCTGGGATGATGGAGTCCCGCCTCAGGCTCCCTGCATGGAGCCTGCTTCTCCCTCTGCCTGTGTCTCTGCCTCTATCTCTCTCTCTCTCTCTCTCTCTCTCTCTGTCTCTGTGTGTGTGTCTGTCTCTCATGAATAAATAAATAAAATCTTTAAAAAATAATAAAAAAATAAAATTGAGAAACCTAAAAAATAAATCTGCCTGAACCAAAAATTGAGCCTGAACCAAAAATTGAGCCCTGTGTCCTAAGTTGGAGTTTCTGTAAGCAAAAGTATACTTCTCTTCCTTAAGATTTTATCTATCTATCTATCTATCTATCTATCTATCTATCTATCTATCATCTATCTATCTATCTATATCTATCTATCTATCATCATCTATCATCTATCTATCTATCATCTATCTAGAGTGCATTTGAGTGGGGGCGGGCAAAAGAGGAAGGAGAGGGTGAGAGATAATCTTAAGCTGACTCCACGTTGAGCTTGGCTCTGTGCTGAACTGGGAACCTGAAGCAGAGCCTGTGAGATCTCAGTCTCACAGCCCTGAGATCATGACCTCAGCCAAAACCAAGAGTCAGACATGACCCAATGATCCACCCATGTGTCCCAAAGGTAGAAGACTTCTAAATAAAGGAGTTCTGACTACTCAAAATATAGGAGCATAGTTATATATTATTTATTTATTTATATATATATATATTTGTATATATATAGTTATATATATATATATATATATATATATATTTTTTTTTTTTTTTACCTACACTCACTCCAGAGTAGCACATACAATCAGCAGCCTGCACGTATAACTTTCTTACTTTCCATTCTTTTACACAATGGTGGTTTTCTTCTGAAATATTTGAAACTCCCATCACAGGAGATTCCAAGGAGTTAATACCCCAAGTTCAGCTCACAATCAGTAGCAGATAGGAGATAGGAATCAATGAATAAATGTATCCATTTCCTTCTTATAGCCTCTAAGAAGTCCATTAATTTGGCCCCAGTTTCACAAAGTACAAACAACTTACATATAAATATTTCCTTGGTTGATTTTTTCCATATCATACTTTTATTCTTTTTTCAGTGTTTACTTGAACTACCTCACATAAAAATCAAACCTGAGACAATCTCCATTTGTCCACAAGGACCTTTGTGATAGCTTATAAGAATACAAACCTAATAAGAAATAGAATTAAAGTTCCTAAAATTACAAATTGCACAGCCTAGTTGAAGTAAACTTGAACATTTCAAAGCAGATATTAAAGTCATCCATTATAGAGAGAAAAAAATAAAGCTGTAATTTTTACCAATATATTATCAAAATTACAATGATATAGTTATTGAAAATCTATACCTTGAGAATTGCCCAAAAATAATTTTCTGAATATCATTATTGGATATGATCCATTTAAATGTTGGAAAAGTAGATAATTTTTTTTGGAATTATTCATTTCATTTTTTTTTGGTAAAAAAAATCCTTGTGAAAACAAAACTAAGTAATCAATATTTATGGGGGCTTTGTCTTTTTACATATTATGAAAAAATGGAACACAATTCAGATAGAGAACAGTTGCTAGTAATTAAGATATAAGTTACATGGGGACACCTGACTGCCTCAGTGATTGAGCATCTGCTTTAAGCTCAGGTTGTGATCCCAGACAGGGTCCTGGGATCGAGTCCTGCATCAGGCTTTCTGTGGGGGAGTTCCCTATGTCTCTGCCTCTCTCTCTGTGTCTCTCATGAATAAATAAATAAAATCTCTAAAACAAAAAGATATAAGTTACATGAAGGGATATAAATATATAGAAATTCATATCTTGCATATGTGTGAGGAAATTATTTAGTCTCTGATTTTCAAAATAGTGTTAAAAATCAGTATTGTCAATAAGACAGAGTAGACGCACTTTTTTCTGTTCTTCCCATCAAGTATGGGTAAAAACCGTAACACAAACATAACACACAGATAAGAATACTCTGAAATGAGGAAAGAAGAAGGCAGATTGTCCAGGGACATTTGGACCAAGGAATAGCATGGCAGTTCACTCCTTGAATTTACTTTTCATCTCATATATCCTTAATTTGGTGGTAGAGAAGTTTGCCACCCCCAAAATACCAGCAGGCAAAGAGAAGAAAACCCCAATAAAACCTTTCTCTAGCTGAAGAACCTGGAAAGGATAGCCTAGTAAAGACAGAAAACATTTAGGTGATAATTGACCTATTCTTGTCCAAGCATCATAGAATAAATTATGGACCCACCATAATGTAACTTTTGCAAGCAAAGTTTTGAATAGGGGCCACCTAATAGACTTCTACCCTCTGCTATAATGAGGCACGCCTGAGTTGTATCAGGCCAGAAGGCTGAATGATGATATCACTGGGTGATAATGAGAACTTCTGCCTCCCTCTCACCCCTCTGGTAACAATGGAGACCACATCGGGATCATACACCTGTACCCTCACCTTAGAGTCTGTTAGATTGATGTCAGAAGTGGCCTACTAAAGAGTCAGATCTTTCCCCACAGTCCAGAGATAATGAGCCATATCTCCAACTATGGGTGAAGAGGGTCATGTAAAGTGATAATGAGGCCCCTCTGACCTAACAGACAGGCCTAGTGAAGCCTCACTACACCCTGGCCAATGGCAGAGAAATGCCTCATAACTCCTAGGGTATGGACAGACGATGAGTAGAATGTGGACTTTCACCCTATTTAGCAGTAATGAGATAATATTCCCCTTTCCCTGCTGGCACAGTATCAGATGAGACCTCCAAAAGTACATAATTTAAATACAACTTAATTTAAATTAGATTCAAAGTTTCATAAAATCCCAAGTGTTCAGGATTTTTTTTTTTGAAGTTTGAGAAAGGTCTTTCTTTTTTGTGTGTGTTTTAAGTTTTTATCTTAATCCAGTTAAACATACAGTGTTATATTAGTTTCAGGTGTACAATATACTGATACAACAGTTCCATACATCATCCCATGCTCAACAGGACAAGTGCATTCCTTAATCTCCATCACCTATTTAACTGATCCCCCCCCATCCACTTCCCCTCCAGTAACCATCAGTTTTTTCTCTATGATTAAAGTCTGTGTCTTGATCTCTCTTTCTCTCTCTCTTTCTCTCATTCCTCTCATTCTCTCTTCCTCCCTCCCTTATTCCTTCCCTCCCTTTCTTCCCCATTGCTTGTTTTATTTCTCAGATTCCACATATGAGTGAAATCATATGGTATTTGTCTTTCCCTGACTGACTTATTTTGCTTAACATAATTCTCTCTAGCTCTGGCTATGTCATTGCACATGGTAAGATTTCATTCCTTTTTATAGCTGAATAATATTCACTTGTATATATATATATATATATATATATATATGCCACTTCTTTATCCATTCATCTGTTGATGGACAGTTAGGCAGCTTCCATCATTTGGCTATTGTAAATAATGCTGCAATCAACATAGAAGTGCATACATCCTTTTAAATTAGTGTTTTTGTATTTTTTAGTAAATACCCAGTAGTTCCATTACTGGATTGTAGGGTAATTCTGTTTTTGACCTTTTGAAGAACTTCCATAGTATTTTCCATAGTGGCTACACAAGTTGGCACTCCCACCACACTGTACCAGGTTCCTTTATCTCCACGTCCTACCACCACTTGTTTTTTCTTGTATTTTTGATTTAAGCTATTTGTCAGGTGTGAGGTGGCATTACTTCATGGTTTTGATTTGCATTTCTGTGATGATTAGTGATAATGAACATTTTTTTCATGTATCTCTTGGTCTCATGTCTTCTTTGGAGAAATGTTTATTCGTGTGTTCTGTCATTTTTAATTAGATCATTTTTAGATCTTTTGGTATTGAGTTTTGTAAGCTCTTTATATATTTTGGATACTAACCTTTTATCAGATGTCATTTACAAGTAGCTTCTCCCATTCCATAAGTTGGTTACATTTTAGTTTTATCAGTTGTTTCCTTTGCTGTACAGAAGCTTTTTATTTTGACATAGTCCCAATAGTTTTTGCTTTTATTTTCCAGAGATCTATCTAGAAAAAAAGTTGCTATGGCTAATGTAAAAAAAAAAAAAAAAAAAAAGTTCTGCCTGTGTACTTTTCTGGGGTTTTTATGGTATCAAGTCTCACATTGTTGTCCTTAATCTATTTACTTTTTAATATGGTGTAAAAAGAGGTCCAGTTTTTTTCTTTTGCATTTTGCTGTCTGTTTTTCCAACACCAATTGTTGAAGAGACTTTTTTTTTTAAGATTTTATTTATTTATTATTCATGAGAGATACACAGAGAGAGGCAGAGACATAGGCCGAAGCAGGCTTCATGCCAGAAGCCTGATGTGGGACTCGATCCTAGGACTCCAGGATCACGCCCTGAGCCAAAGGCAGACACTCAACCACTGAGCCACCCAGGTGTCCCAAGATTCTCTCGTCTCATTGGATATTGTTTACTGCTTTGTTGAAGATTAATTGACCATATAGTTGTATGTTCATGTCTGGGCTTACTATTCTGTTCCCCTGATTTATGTGTCTGCTTTTGTGACAGTACCATTACTGTTTTGATCACTACAGCTTTGTAATGTAACTTGAAATCTGGAATCCTAATGCCCCCAGCTTTACATTTTTTTAAGATTGCTTTGGCTATTTAGGATCTTTTGTGGTTCTATACAAACTTTAGGATTGTTTATTCTAGCTATGTGAAAAATGCTGTTGGTATTTTGATATGGGTTGCATTAACGTTTTGATTGCTTTGGGTAGTATAAACATTTTAACATTTATTCTTTCAGTCCAGGTATTTGTGGTCTTTCTGTATTTTTTTCCTGTGGTTGACTTCCAGTTTCATAGTGTTGCTGTCAGAAAAGATACATGGTATGACTTGGATCTTCTTCAATTTATTGAGACTTGTTTTGTGCCCTAATATGTGATCTATTCTGGAGAACATTCCATGTACACTTGAAAAGAATGTGTATTCTGCTGTTTGAGGATGGAATATTCTGAATATATCTGTTAAATTCATTTGGTCCTGTGTCATTCAAAGCCATTGTTTCCTTGTTGATTTTCTGTTTAGATGATTTGTCCACTGGTGTAAAACGGGTTAAAGTCCCCTACTATCGATACATTGTTATCTATTCGTTCATTGCAATTTATGTTCATTCCACTCTGCCGTTTTATTTTATCTCTTAGAACCCACCACAAGATTCAACCTGTCTATGTCAAGGTTCAAGAAGGTTTATCTGCCTTCTTTGCCATGTCCTCCAAATAGTTCAAAAACTCTTGCTGCTTCACTACTTTAGCCCTGAAACAGTACATAATAAACATTCAATAAACATTTAATGACAAAATAATTGCTAATGGTAGAATTTAAGTGATTGGGTATGTGGGTGTTCACTGGAAGTCTCTTTCATTTTTATGTATGTTTGCTAATGTTCATAATGAAATAGGAAAAACAAAATAAATATTTAAATGAACATTAATAGCTGAGAACCAGTAGTATATTCACAACTTAGAATTATATGTTTCTATGAATATATTCAAAGATCAGAAAAGGTCAATAATACTACAGTCTTCCGATTTTCTTGACAAAATATTACACAAGATCATAGAGCATTACATTGATCAGTAATGGAATCATTATGCCTGCATCCTATTCTTGTTTCTTTTCATATTTTGTAGATGAGACTAAGAACACTTTATCTTGGAAGCCATTAATAAAGTCTATTGTATGATGTACTCTCTCTCCATCTAATGAAATGATGTTTTAAAAAGATATACAGGCTACACATGTCCAAATGAAATGTAGGGCAAGACACATGTGCAATTATATATTTTCTAGTGGCCACATTTAAAAGAATAAAAAGAAATAGGTTAATTAATTTTAAGTATTTTGTTTAATACATCAATGTATAGTATTTCAACATTCATTCAATATAGAAATTGTTAATGAGTTGGTATTTTTGTTTTGTCTTTAATGCAAAGGCTCAAAACATAGTATATGTTTTCCAGCATATCTCAGTTCAAGTGCAATACATTTCAAGGGCACTATAGCCACATGATTCCTATCGTCCCATGTCCCGTGTGATCCTATGCCCACTCTATTGGACAACAGAGGCATAGACAATATGCTTAGTGCATTTAGGCTGAGACATGACTTATATTTGTAGAATTCCTAGGAATCATCAATGTACTCAGGATTCTCCAGAGTAGATATTCAATAATACTAGCCGCTAAACCATTCATTGAGTGTGGTTAAATCAAATGAATTATTTATAGAACAATACAGGGACCCAGACTTATGAGTCATTAGGCACAGGAAACCAGATGCTTTATCCAAATGCTGTAAACTCTAAGAACTAAACATTCTGAACAATATCTAACATCACTATTTATCTACACTTCTTTTTATGAATGTCAAAACTCACATTTACTATCAATTCTAAAAGTTAGACCTGGGGCTCTCCAAAATGATTTGATTTATTAGGTTTATGCTTTGTGGTGCAATAAGAAATTTATGGTAAGTTTAACATTTTATAGGACTCCTAAAAAGCCTTTTCAGGGTTTGATTTCATTTTGTGCTAGATCAGCGTTGCCAAAGGCTCATGTTTGTTTGGTTTTTGTTTCTTCCCCCACACTGTAGTATGTCAAACCAGAAACTAAGAGGACGAGATCCACATTTTCCCAAGTGGAGACCGAAAAGAATTCTCAATTTTCACTTCCTGTAGCTTATCTTATATCTGGATTTTCATAATCTAAATAAGGAAATGGTTCATTATTCTTGATTTCTCAAATTCATCATTCATACAAGACAAGCTTATAATTAAGAATATAGAAATTATTGGTGAGGAAGTGAAGGACTAGCTTGAAACCTAGAAACAAATTGTAATTTAACATAACCATCTCTGTTTTTATAAAGATGGACACAACTGCCCTCAGCAGTTTCTCTCTAACTTTTTTAGTGTGAGCTGAGCTCTGACTATGCCACTAATGAGAAAGCCAAAGTAAATGAAAAGAGCTTGTGTTTGTGTGTCTGTGTGTGTGTGTGTAGTGTGTTTAAAGAGATAAGAATATGAAAATGGTATATAATTAGATAAGACATTTAAGTACATTGCTGCCAGATCTTGATGGTTTTATAGGGCATTGAAAGTCTGTCAGTCCAGGTCCCCCAATATACAGGCACTATGGTGAAATTTGAAGTACAATAGGTTTAGGTGGAATAACAGCTATGAAAAATAATGGGGGGCAAATTAGGTTTTTCCTTGTAAAATAAGAGGAATAAAAGATGATTTTCTAGATTTTTACAAGAGCAACTGGATTAATGATGGTACCGTTTGATGAGGGGAGAAAGAATAAGGAAGTAGTAGGTTTGGGAGGGAGAAAAAATAGTATTATAATGTAAAGAGTGAGATACCATTTAGGTATCCATGTGGAAACACTGAATAGACAATTAGGTATAGGAGTTTGAATCTCAAAGTAGTGGTCTAAGCTGGATATGTTTATTTTGAAAGTCATAGCTTATCAATTATACTGAAAGTGACCAAATTATACAAAATCAAGAGGTAAGCATAGGTAAGAAATTAATTATTGAAAAAAAATAATGTTCAGAGTCTTGTGTAAAGAGAACAATCTAGAAATTGAAGTTAAAAAAGAAACAACCAGTGAGGTAAGAGGTAAACCAGTGAAGTGTAGTACTTAAGAAACCAAAGTATTAGTAAGGGTTCTCCAGAAAAACAGAACCAGTAGGATATGTATAAATGAATATAAGGACCTCTGATGTCTGATATTAGTAGAAATTGAATGCCCCAGCCCTTGAAGAGAGAGAATTTTTTTCTTCCTCTACTTTTATGATCTAGTTGGGTCCTCAGTAGATTGGATGATGAGTACCCACATTGTTGAGAGAAGATTTTCTTTACTTATTCTACTGATTCAAATGCTAGTATATTCCAGAAGCACCTTTTCAGACAAACCCAGAAATATTGCTTAACCAACTGTCTAAGCATCTGTTAACCCAGTCAAATTGACACGTAAAATTAACCAACCATCACACCAAATGAAATATATATTTCAAGAAAAGACAAATGCTGTGAGAGGCATTTGTGAGTAGCCTCTGTTTCTCAGACTTGGTGAAACAATTTCTTTTAGGACTACCTTCCAAACTCAATTATTTTCAAGGTTTTGGGAAATAAATTTGGATTTTCACCTCTGGGCTTGAGTTGTCGCATATGTAAAAATACATTAAGTTACTCTGAAAAAACAAAAAGGAAAAAAAAAAGTATATCCATTAGGTTATCAACCTAAGACCACAGAAACAAAATCTGTGTCCTATTACATACTCCTCCCCTGTCTCTTCCTTGGATTTAGGATATGAAAAGACTTATAAAAATGTATCTATTACAAAGAAAAATTATACTACTCTATTTGGAAAACAGGAAATGCCACAGTAAAATATAGTTTTGACTATTTAAAGAAATATTTTCTACTCTTCTTGCCTCATTTGATGCCAGAAGGATGTTAGAATGAAGGTAAGCCTGAGCACAGTTATATCTCCTCCTTGAGCATGGTTTTATAAGTATCCATTTTAGGGCAGCCCTGGTGGCTCAGCAGGTTAGCGGCTCCTTCAGCCCAGGGCATGATCCTGGAGACCCCGGGATCGAGTCCCACGTCAGGCTTCCTGCATGGAGCCTGCTCCTCCCTCTACCTGTGTCTCTGCCTCTCTCTCTCCCTCTCTCTCTATCTCTGTATGTCTCTCATGATTAAATAAATAAAAATCTTTAGAAAAATAAGTATCCATTTTAGAATGAACATACTCCTTTATTTTTTGCCTTATAATTTGCAGGAGAGACTGGGGTGGTCTAGGCTTTGAAGTTAATTAGTGCCTCCTTTTCCATGACAACTAATTTCCATTGTTTTGTTGTCCTGTGTCTTAATTATGATTGAACTCAAATACCATTCCAGCTTCATGATCTTAGAATTGCTCCAAACAAACAAAAAAATTTTAAAAAAATTAAATAATAAAAAAAAAATAATTGCTCGAAACCAAAAGGTCTTAACTTTAGGTACTAATCAACATTTTATGGTTTTGATATGTCTCTGGTATATATTTTTTTCAGTACACTTTAAGCACGTTTAAGGAGAGCCTTCCCAGATAGCCTGTGAAAAATCAAGGCCATTTTCTCTTGTCACTGCTGTAGAGTTCTCTTTTATTTTTTTTAAGGATTTTATTTATTTATTCACAGAGATGCAGAGAGAGAGAGAGAGGCAGAGACACAGGCAGAGGGAGGAAGCAGGCCCCATGCAGAGAGCCTGACATGGGACTCGATCCAGAGTCTCCAGGATCACGCCGTGGGCTGCAGGCAGCGCTAAACCGCTGCACCACCAGGGCTGCCCTAGAATTCCCTTTCATTTCAGTGTCTTCCTTATGCATTAGTTCAAAAGCAATAAATGAAAAGCGTCTTGAGTTTTTTTGAAGGAAAGTTACCATTCCAAAGTTCTAGGATACTTCATTTTATTTGGGGGAAGAAGTAGCAATTTTTCACATCAATTACATACATTAGAGCAGTGTAGTTGTGTGTGTGTGTGTGTGTTACTGGTATTTCATTTCCCACAGAGCCTTTTAATTCACAGATATGTAATAGTCCTCAAGTTGAGTGAAGTTGGAGTTGACTGTGAAAGACAGAGCTCCTTCTACTTATACATTCCATCCAAATTGAGAGTCAGAGATCACCTAAAAGATCTTTATAATGCATTGCCAATAACATAAAGAGAGTTTGTTCAAGGGTTTATTTAATATGCCATACAAAGTCTTAGATTCTGAGGGTTTGGAAATGTCTATGGCTCTTAGAAACCTAATTTTAACCATTGGACATAAGATATATATGAAATATTTTAAATATATATTACTACCGAGTATTTTGCACACAGTTACTAATATATACCTAATTCTGATCAAGTTGCCCAGCAAGTGCACAGTGAAAGATGCCTGCATCCAGCTGAAGGGAAGAGAACATTGGGCTTTAAAGGATGTGTCACAAAGGGTGTCAGAAAACTGTAAGGCAGGAAGTGAATGAAGGGGACACTGAAAAACTCATAATATTTACCCACGAGAGAACCAGCATTTGAACTCTTAGCCTACAATAGCATCTTTGTTCTTTAGTATTGTCCGGAGAAGCTTCAAGAAAGTTACAACTGAGCTTGGGTGGATCAGTGGTTGAGCGTCTGCCTTCAGCTCAAGACGTGATCCTGGAGTCCCGGGATGGAGTCCTACATTGAGCTTCCTGCGTGGAGCCTGCTTCTCCCTCTGCCTGTGACTCTGCCTCTCTCTGTGTCTCTCATGAAAAAATAAATAAAATCTTAAAAAAAAAAAGGAAAGTTACAATCACACTCTGGTACTTTTACAGGGCTTAGCCAACTCTCTCTCTCTCTCTCTCTCTCTCTCTCTCTCTCTCTCTCTCTCTCTCTCTCTTTCTCCAGCCCCATACACAAGAAAAGAGGACAGATATCTCAGAGCCAGACCATGCCTCTCCTTTATAACCTGTAGTCCTGGATCCTAGCTCAACTCATCCCTGAGGGTATGAGAGATGATGAAGCTTAAAATACACTTTAAAAAAAAAAAAAGATTTATTTATTTATATGAGAGAGAGGAGGAGGAGGAGGAGGAGGAGAGAGAGAGAGAGAGAGAGAGAGAGAGAAAGTGAGTGCAAGTAGGAGGAGGAGCAAAGGGAGAGGGAAAGAATCTTAAGCAGACTGCCTGTTGAGTATGGAGCCTGCCCCAGGGCTAGATCTCAGGACCCTGATATTGTGAGGTGAGCTGAAATCAAGAGGTGCTTGCTTAACTGACTGAGCCATCCAGGGGCCCTTAAAATAAATACACATTCACATTGAAGCTGTACATTGAATTTAATAATATAAAGTGACTAGACATTTATTGGATTTGTGCACAATAGAATTGGGATAGACAAAAAATTTAAAAGAGCATTTATTGATTCATTTAATAAATTAATATTGAGCATCTACCAAATTGCTGATATTGCTCTAGTTGTTGAGGATACATCTGTAAACAATGGCACAGACAAAATTTCTGCCCCCATGGAGCATAAACATAAATTGTATTGAGAGACTTTTTAAGACAGTGATTGGAGAAAACTAAAAACAATTCTGATTTCAACTTCACTGAGTTGAAACATTATTAAATCTATTCAAAGCAGTATAAAAATCTCACATTATAGATTTGAAATAAAAGTTTAAGCTATTTCCTCCAAAATATGTTTGTAATTCATTGCATTAAGTCAGCTTTGACATGGCACTGCATTCTTAGAGTTGCTCATTTGTTTGCATTGACTTTGCTGTACCTGAGGGGACCATCACGAAATGGGTGGAGAAGCAACATTTTTAGTTTATTCCCTGATTCTAGTTTATTAGAGGTTTAGAGATAATTTTAAGTCATAATTAGTAAACTTTTTTCAGCCATGTAATAATTCGTTTATTTATTATTACATCTCTCATGAAAACTTAGTGAGACCCATCTGTGAAATAACAAGCCCAGTGTTCTTTTTGAGATTTAATTTCCAGAGGCAGTACATTCCCTTACTTTTGTATCCCATCTTGGTTCCATTTTCACTTAGTTGTGTTTGCATATACCTTGGGCCTTGGGCTTATCTAACTGTGATGAGACAGCCAATATTCTGTTTTGTTTTGTTTTGTTTCTTTTCTGAGTCATTTTGTCTAAATAAAAACATTTGGTTGTTCCTTAATTGCTCTTTGAACCACTTCTATTCATTTTTGGGTATGATATCATGCCCATAAGTAAGTCATTTTTTTTTCTTCTCAAAAAATGTCTCCTTTTCTTTTATCACTATTTGTAGTCTAAAATTGGTTGACTTCCAACATTACAAAATTATGAATTTCTTGAATCTTTCTAACACCTTGCGATCTTGCTTGCAAACTGGCAGATTTTTTCTGAGCTCTTCTCTTTCTTATCCAAGAGAGATCAGTGCAAACAGCCAGCAATAGCATTGTTTCATGCCTACAGTTTTATTTTGGCTTTATCTGCTTCCAGATATTCATGTGACACTTTTACCTTTTTTACCATTGCATAATGTACTTTTTAAAGATTTTATTTACTTATTCATGAAAGACACAGAGAGAGAGAGAGGCAGAGACATAGGCAGAGGGAGAAACAGGTTCCCTGCCTGGAGCCCGATGTGGGACTCAATCCCAGCCCCAGGATTATGCCCTAAACTGAAGGCAGATGCTCAACTGCTGAGCCACCCAGGTGTCCCACCATTGCATAATATTGATTGTCATCTTGTAACCATACAAAACAGTATTTTTGCTATCCATTCTTTGGCCTCTACTTCTATAATAAATGCCAAAAGGAGGATGAAAAACACATATTTAATTTACATGTAAAGGAGCTAAAGAGGGGCTTGTTAGGGAAAAAAGTAAAAGTCCTATAGGCTAGGAACAAAAGAAGGAAAGTTTGAGATGGGAAAAATAGGCTCTACAGAGTAAACTGGAAAACAATTTAGTCCAATCCTATAAAGGATATAAGACAAAATGTTGAGAGGTTAGATATTGCTTCAATTCTAATGTGTTTTGAGTGATAGAGGTAAATAAAGCATTTTCTTTTATATTAAAAGATTGAAAGTCAGACTTTGTCACAGATACAAAATTTCTCAGATATTGAACACTGGATCCTAGTTTCAAAATAACTTTACATATAAACCACAATAGCTTCTTTTCAACTTAAAAATTCATTGTCATAATTTATGGATTCAATAACACTGGCACAATTCTAATATAAAAGTGATTTATAGTAATATGATTAGATGTGTATAAAATTTGCCATGTAGATTTCAAGAATATTTTCCCTTTACTGTAAGATGTTTAGAGATTCCTGTATCTTTTTCTATGTCAAAGATAGTTTTGAAGTTAAATGGGAATAAAGTAAGAAATAAAACTCAATTATTATATTTTTCTTCTTTCACACAAAAAGTCAGGACAACAGCCATTGGGATGGTACTCTGTTCCTTTCATATTTATCCTTTGGTTCATAGTTACATTAATTTTTTTCTACTTTTTTCCCAAAACAGAAGTGCAGATGGATGGTCCAGAATGAGAGTGGGGAACAGTTAAAAGTGACTATGTTTCAAATTTCTGATGCTTGGACTGAAAATTTATAAGAGTTATAGGTCAATTATATTGAGGAATATATACTACATATCTGTTTCTGAAACTTTGAGTTTTGTTCACCACATTTTCCTCTGGGCATCTGAAGCGCAGAAATAATGGAAACTAGGGTGCCTGAGTGGCTCAGTAAGGTAAGTGTCTGCCTTTGGCTCTAGTCATGATCCCAAGTCCAAGCCCTGCACTGAGCTCCCTGCTCTATGGGGAGCCTACTTCTTATTCTCCTCTGTCTGCTGCTCCCCCTGCTTGTTCTTCCTCTCCCCCACTCTTTCTCTGTCAAAAGAAAGAAAGAAAGAAAGAAAGAAAGAAAGAAAGAAAGAAAGAAAGAAAGAAAGAAGAGAAGGAAGGAAACTAAAATTTGGGGATACATTTTATACTGTTCTTAATATACTGTATATTATACTGCCATATATACTTAGCTGAAAGAGCCTAGTATGACTTCATGAAAGATTATAATGTTTTTCCTGCCTCTGACACTAACTATAGAATTCTAACAAGTTACTTACTTTTTCAGGTGCTGATTTTCATATTTTAATATAAAGAATCTTCTGATTTTATTAATTTATATTCTACTGCAAAATTCTGTTATTAAATTTGTATTTGATTAGTTACATATAACAAAATATTTTCTATTTTATAACTTGTAAATTCTATGAAATAAATATGAGCTCATTATTATAATCTTTTCTGTCTTAGTAGAAAGAACATTTGAACTTGCATATTCACTCAAGCACACATTTCGTTGGATTAGTCAATTAATTTCTTAAATGTTATTTTCCCAAATTTTTCTCATTAGTGAATAGGGATAATAGTATTAATGCCTATAACCATGAAGACAAAATAATGAAATATGCACTCATAAACTGTAAAGCAAAAATATATTTTCTTTGAAGAAGTAGGATAGCTGTTCAATATTTATTTTTCCAAGTTAACCATAAATAGTATCATATTTTACACACAGGAGTCACTTGGAGAATGAGAATACCATTTGTAAGGTTATAGGACAGTTGTTTTAAAAACCAAGAGGGGGAAAAAATTAAAAAAAATAAAAAATAAAAATAAAAACCAAGAGGGGGAAGCCTGGTTGGCTCAATGATTGAGCCTCTGCCTTGGGCTGGGTGCGTGATCTCAGATTCAGGGATGGAGTCCCACATCAGGCTCCCTAAGAGGAGTCTGCTTCTCCCTGTCTGTGTCTCTGCCTCTCTCTCAGTGTCTCTCATGAATAAATAAATAAAATCTTTATAAAAACAAACAAGAGGAAGTGGTAAAATAATGATTACGCTGAAGTTGTTACACTAGCTTGTGTTCTGAGGATATCAAAATACAATAATGGAAAGAGATGATAAAAAACAACTCTTCATAAATTTTGCCTTTACTAATCATTATTTATATTAATATCAGGAAAATATTTAAAAGAGTAAAGAATGATAAATTTCTAACAATTTTTATAAAACACATAATGGTTGGACATCTTAAGAATACTGAATGCCTAACCAAATCAAACCATTCTGAAAGCAGAAAGGCAAGTATATAAATACATACATATGCAGATATACATAGATTTACGTATGGCTAAGTATTCAAGCACAAAAACACACATTCTTATTGTGTGTGTGTTTTAATATAATCTATATGGTTTCTGTAAAATGGAGAAAACTATTAAGGGTTTATCTTTAAGATGTTTGGAAATTTATTCTAAGTTCTATGATTTTGAGAAGAGTATTGAAAACAGAACCTTTATCTTTGAAAACTTTCCATTTCTCACAAATATTGAGGTATTTTAAGGTTAATGGATTTTTTTAAGGCAAGAAAGGTTTTTTGTTTCCTTCTTTTGTTGACCAGTATGAATTTTATACTGAAACATGACCCCACTTGAGCAAAGCTTATAAACTCTTTCCAATGCTCATTAAACCCTAAAGAGCTCAAGTCACCATTTTGTGGATTTGAACTCCTTTTCTGGTTAATGTCTTTACATTCATTGTTTTGCTCATATGTCCTTTTAGAGTAATAGATAATTCTTCCCTCACGTTCTGATCCTTGTTTTCAGTATGATGCATATAACAGATAAAGTGAGATAAGATGAGATGTTTCTTTATTTGCCTTTTAACTTTATATAGTATATTTCATTTGGCATCATGTCTGAGGAGATCAATAAGGATTCAGTTCAGAGAGAAGCCAGAAGTTTCTTCAAGTTAAATCAGTGAAAATTGCTGTAATCAAATTTTACCCTATTCTTTAAACAATTACACTTTTATAGAACATTTCTGTGAAGAAAAGTACATTGATGGATGTTAGAGGACAACTTTAAAGTACTCAGTTTAAGTCAAAAGTGGTTTTGCAATTAGGGAATATTTGATAACTTGGTATATAAAAACAAATGCAGGAGAATCTAAATTTAATGTTATCATTTTATTTAACCCTTGGCTTTATAACCCACTGCAAATATATATAATGAGAATTCTTAATTTGAAAGTAAATATTCATTGTATCATACCAAAACTTTCTAAATTATGTAAAAATTATAAGGTATAATTTAAGTTTTGAAAATTAAAATTGCAGAAATGTTTTAAACTGCCACATCTTTGTTCTATGTTTAAATAACTTCATCTTTACTGCCAATAAAATGTATAATGTTTTTGTTTTATTCTGAATGAATGGCCTTTCAAGTATTTCATATGTTTTTCACTAAGTAGACTTATTAAATCGTTAAATAAATTAGTTAATAAGAAATAGACATACTTTTCATTTATGATTACAGAAGGAATGTTTAAGGAGGTATATTATATAGTATTATCAGTGTAGGAAAAAGTGAGGTTGCAATAAAGAAGAAATAGATTATATCATGGCAAAATGATTGGTTTGCAATAAGAAAAAGTCAAAGTATATAAAATGACTATACAATGTTGGAGGTTAAACATGATCCCCATTTCATTTATACGATGGAATCTCTAGTCTAATCTTTCTGAAAGTCTTCCTAAATGAGTTGAAATAATGACAATCTCATGCTTCTTGGCTTATCTTCCCATAAATACTTCTATCAAATTTAGAATATTGATTGTCTCCAAACATTTGCCAGCCCACTTGGTAACCACCTCTTTTTTGACAATATTGCTAGAGTGCTCAATTATCAGCTGTTAAATATCTGAACAATATCTTTTGTCTGGCCAGCTGCTAAAACCTCCAGTTGCTAGGCTTATTTCATCTCAAATACATAGGAGACCTGCCAATAGCATGATATCTCAGCACCTTTCAACCAGTCCTGATACCATCCTTTCAGTGGCCAGCTGTTGCATTTATAGTTAAATTGTTGCCAAAGTAAAGGCCACGAAAAACAATGCCTTGTCTTTTATTTATTTATTTTTTTGAAACTTTTATCTTTCCCAAGCTTCATCATCAATGTCATATTGCTCTGAGCTATCGCCAGCATCCTACAGATCTCCAGAAAGCTTTTGGAACTTATTTTGTATTCATCATAGCTGGCAAATAATTGAAGCAATCCACCTGCTCTAGGGCTTGTCTGTCAACTTTGATCTGGTTGTGGCATGAGTGACATTTGCTTATTGTTGTAAATTTGTATACTGGTTTTTCAGGCAAAAGGAGCAACATGTGCTTTATGATAGATCTCTCGCCCCTTTTGCTCTTGAAAAGTACAACTAAGTGTTACACTTTTAGGTATTCATAACTGCGTTTCTGTTTTATCCATAATCAGTTACTTTTAAAATGAAAATAAATTGAATTCTGCTTATAAAATTAATAATGGCTAAGTGTATAAAAAAATTTCTTATAGAAAATGTATATAAATTATCTGTATCCTTGACATAAAATAACAACTTTAAATATTGTTATTTCTTAGTCTTTTATCCTGGAAGTTGCAAATGGATGTGTAAATAAATTAAAATCTTTTTGGAATCATTTTGGTAAATTAGCATATTTTTATGAAAAATACATAATAATTGGGAAACTAGTGAAAATTTGAAAATAAAACTAAGGAATGATTATTAATATTTTTGTGGCAAATTGTTCCATGTTTTCTACTGATGTATGTTTGTGTATACATTTTTTATAGTTTTAAAGATTGGCATAACACTATACATATTTGTTTTCCTTAACACATACTTGTAACAAATAAATAATATAAAGAAATATTAAAAGTTAATAATTCCCCCTTTTCTCTCTTTTTAAAGATGTATTTAATTAATTAATTAATTAATTTATTATTATTATTTTTTTTTATTGGAGACACACAGAGAGAGAGGCAGAGACATAAACAGAGGGAGGAGCAAGCTCCTTGAAGGGAGTCATATGCAAGACTTCATCCACAGACCAGGATCACACCCTGAGCTGAGGACAGATAATCAAGCTCAACCACTGAGCCACCCACGTGTCCCCTATTTATTTATTTTAGAGAGAGAAAGTGTGTGTGCCAGTGGTAGGTGGAGCAGGGAGGGAGAGAGAAGGAGAGGGAGATAATCTCCAGCCAGACACTATACGGAGTGCAAAGCCTAACCCAAGGCTGAATCCCATGACCTTGAGATCATAACCAGAGTTGAACCCAAGAGTTGGATGCTTAACCTATTGAGCCACCTCTGCTTACCATTTCCCCTTCTCTTTAATAGAAGCTCCATGGAAAAAAAGAAAAACTAGCATTCACTGTTAACTTTTCCACATGTACTTCTGTTTTTATAAATCAATGCAAGAATGCACAAATAAATACTAGTCAGGAATTTCTCCTTATAATACCATATTGTACACATTACTCTATAGCTTGCAAGAGTGTCATTTTGTTCAAAGTTATTTTCTCATATAGAGTGTTAATATTTATTATTTCCTCATATGAGTGATATATTTAGAAACTTGATTTTGATGGGCTATATAGTTTTATCTTCATCGATGATCTTTGATTATTAAAGCTTTGAAATTAAGAGCATTTCTAATTTTTATTGTATAAACAGTGACAATGAGGAATATGATGCAAAGTGTTAGTAGTGGGTATTAATTATTTATTAAGATTGGCGTCTAGGAATGAAATTATCAGAGTAAAAAGTCAAAAAACTTGATTCATATGGTCACTTGCTTAATAGAAAGAAAATTTATCCTTCAACGATTTTAAATACAATATATCCATTTTGATATATATTATGATACTATTTTGTTATAAATAATTATATATTTCTCTTCCAGTGTTAATCATTATTTTTATAACTATTATTTAAAAATCCCTGTGTATAATCAGTTTTTTTTTATTGTTTTATTTTGTTTTTTTTTTTATGGTTATATATAAAATGTCAGGAAAAGTAGTTGAGAAAATTATTACTAATTGCATTTATAAATGCATATGTAACATATATTTAATTTTAAATATAAATATAAACTTGATCCTGTCATCAATGCAAATATATATACATATGTATATTTAATTTGCCACTCTTTATAAAAATGGAATTATACTCTAAAAGCTATTTTATTATTAAAGAGCAATAATCAGCAAAACAATCTAACTGATAAAGGGTATTAGGAAAATTCATTGACTTTTAATGTTTATTTCATATGCTTCATGATAAAAAAATTAATTGCAAGTAGATTAAATATTTAAATATAAATAAGCCAAAACTTTAAAATAATTAAAGGCAAATAATTTTATGACTTTTGCATATTATATTTCTCAAACAAAATATAAAGTGCAAAAAAAAACAAATTAGTAAGGGGAAATAATGGTATATGCAGCTAGAGAAAAATCAAAAATTTAGATATGATTAAAAATTCCACTTGCAAACATTAAACAAATGAGTTGTTTAAAGCTTATGGAAAATTAAATGTATATATTGCTATGAGAGTACAAATTATTATAACCAATTTGGAATACAATTTGACAGTATCTAATGCAATTTATAAGGCACATATTTTAAGGCCTACTTAGAAATTCTACCGAATCTAAGAATTCTACTTTAAGCATATATTTTAGAAAAGCACTGATATATATGCCAGTGTAGTTACATAAAGAATAACTAGCATTTTGCATGACCAAATGGTAGAAATCAGTACAATGAAAAAACATGAATCATAAGATGAAGTAGTAATTTTTCCTTTCATGAAGAGAGACACCTCCATCTTTTACTTGGGTCTCACCAAAGAGAGATGGATGCAAATATTACCTATTGTAGGTACTCAATTGAAAGACATGTTATTTATTTTAATAATGCTTATTTATCCTTTTAATGGATTTTTTCTACAATCTCACTGCAATTTATCTGTTTCACTTCACTGGGGAAGAACAATTTAAGTCGTAGCAGACATTATCTGTGTGACCAACAATAAACATGCTTTACCTGTGAACCTTTAAAGTAAGTGAACGTCTTTTAGGGCAGTTGCATTATCCAGAATTTAAAATCTACACTGTGAAGAAGGAAAGGAAATTATAGCACTTTGTGGCTGGTGTTTCCCCAAGTTAATGGGATAAATATTGATTTCTATATTTGATTAAGTGATTTCTCAAATATTATGCTATAATAGTTGCCCATTTGTTTTGTTAATATGACACCAAAAGCTGTATGTTCATCCACATATTTTCATGTTTTGTTTTTCCCTAAATATAATTCTGTTCTCAAATTTTATCCCAATGGTTAAGGAATCTTTTTCCTGTTAATTTCAGATATTCTAAGAAACTGGTTTCAAGAAGAGGATATATGTATACACTTACAGAATTTGTTTATACCTCTATGCATTGATACACTGCTTTATGTGATTCTTACTTGTAGTCTTACTATATGTATATTGTATTTGTTTTTCTATTTATTCTTTAGTGTACTCTAAAAATGTAATCTCTCTGTGCATTTAAGAAAACAAAATTAATTTTATCAACTTGTGTAAATTTGTTCTTTTTAAATTTATCTTTTAAATCTTGGCATGTATATATATTTATTTGGTATGTGAATGATTATATGAGAACTTTCTCAGTATTGTAAAAATCCATTTCCTCCCCAAATAGCATTTTGAAGGTAATAATATTTAAGTAAGAAATTAAGTGTGAGCACCTGACCTACTTTGTATAGCTATTTTATGACCTTAATCAACATAACTACATTTATTTTCTGTTATGAAGTTAAAAAATACTAATAACGTCAAAGAAATGTGGTGAATGTTGATAGAATAGTGTTTGAAAGGCACTTCAAAGTGTTTTGTGTAAACAGAAAATATTCTTATTTCTGAAATGAAATATGATTTGGAAGATGTAATTTGAATATTCTCTGATGGGATATATAAATTATAATACTCCCTTACATTTATATAACGTTTTAAAAATTTACCAAGTACTTTTATATATAATATTTTGTTTTGCAGCTTTATTTCCTTTTTTGTTATGCAGTGGTAGTTCTTTGAACAAAAATTTGTAAAACATACAGATCAACCTATTGAACAAAGCTTTAGCATTCATTTCCCAGATATAACCACTGAATCAATCACATTTGTGTATTTTTAAGACACTTAACTAATTATTCCAAAGTGAATGTTTTAAAAATATACCTCTGACTTGAAAATATTTATTACATTAAGAAATCTTTATATATCTTGGGTGGCTCAGTAGTTCAGTATCTGCCTTTGGCTCAGGTCGTGATTCTGAGGTCCTGGTATTGAGTCCTGCATCAGGCTTCTGGTGAGGAGTCAGCTGCTTCCTCTGTCTATGTCTGCCTCGCTCATGAATAAATAAATAAAACCTTTTTTAAAAGAAGAAATATTTGTAGACAGAATGTAATAAAACTAATTGCATTTGAGATCTTACAGTCATTTCTAAAGGAAAAAAGAAAAAGAAACTGAGAGAGGATTGAGGATAAAAGGAAGAGAAACAGAGAGAGAGAGAATGAAGGATGAGGGGAGAAGGAAGAGGGGGAGGGGAAAGGGAGTAAGAGCAGCAAGAAAGCCAAAAAGAGGTAAAGACAGAAAGAGAGGAGAGGAGAAGCCAGAAGGGAGGGGGAGAAGGAGGAAAAAAGGTAGGAAGGAAGGAATGAAATTTGTAAAGCAGCCAGGAATTGCCAACACTATTTAGGAAAGGTGTCTTCCATAGCATAACTGATTTAATATGTAGCATTTGGAATTAGACACTGTTCTAAAGCTACTGAAGGCATTGTTAGTGAGTCTTTTTTGAGTTTATAATAAAGAATATGAATGATCATCTGAGCCCACCCCTCAAAGTACCAAGTAACAATGCTCTAAAGGCATTTGGCATATTCTTATTGACTTATAGACCATGGAAATAATGGCAGAAAGAAAGAGATTTGAATACATTTATTGTGGCTCTCCACAGTGGTCTGATAGCTTGACTATCAAGTGGGGCTTTGGGGCCTGTTAGTGGCAAAGCTGTGGAAAAAAGCAAAGTCACTTTATCTTAAGCTACCGGAAAGTTTAATAGTGTTGGACTACTAGTGCGTTAACTCATTTCTACCACAAATTTTCAGTCTACTAAACAAGAAGAAGATGATGTGGATTCGTGTAAGATCAAAATAATAAATCCAAGTGATTCTTTTCTACTTTTCAGTGGCTCTTGGGAGGGTTTTTGCACAGAAGAGAATTCCGAAGAAGCTGCAAACCGAAGAACGTTTTTAATAAAAAAGTGAGTTTTATGGTTGGCTAAAATTGAATATTAAGTAATTTTGTCTTTAAAATACAAATGACAAATGTTCCATGTTAGCCTGGTAATGCTAACAATATAAACAGCAACTTTAATATATCTCACATTTATGGGGTCATCATACAGATATTGTACAAAATGCTTTATATACATTTTTGTCACATATTCCATACAACTCTATGATGTAGATTTAGTCATTATCCTATTCCACAGACTGTAAAACTCAGCCATAAAAGAATTAAGTACAGATCCAGTAAGCACTAGATCTGGGATTTCAACCCAAAGAATTTAATTCTAGTGCCTATTCTTTGAAATACCAATCTCCAAATCTCATTAATTTAAATTAAATGAGCCACAGATTAATGCAGAGATATTACATTGGACATTATCATGAAGAAGGATTACATTTTAGAAATGTTCTTTGTGATTTTCCATTCCCTGGGTTCCAATTCATCTCTTTCCTCTTGTCTTCTACAACTTTAATTTTTGCCTAAATGAGGGTAACTGTTATTTTGCTTCTTTGCAAACCAATCCTAGACACAGAAATATTTTACTCTGCCATCTTCAGGGTAACTGGACAACTGAGGCAATATAGTAAACATATATTATATGATGCAACTTTCAATACATATTAAAAGTCCAAAGAGATTAATATCTTAAAGGAAATAAAAAGGCTAAAAAGATGGGCATGATGTCATTTATTCTATTGTTGTTTTTTTTTTTTCTTGGTATTGTAGGCAGTCCAACAAATAACACTATATTTGCTGCTCAACTTGAGATCAAATGAAAACATAGAGGAGACAGAGAGATGGAGATGGGTATTTGAGTTTTATTACTGACTAGTAATGAAATAATTTGCTTAGATCTGTGATGGTTACAGTGACTTATCCATATTTTACCCAAGAATAAAGCTCTTTTATTCACATGGACATTGACAGAGCTAAAACTTGCAAGCCTAGTGCCCAGCATAGGGCAGTGCCTGCTCCTTTGAGCTCATGGCATGGCTGTGGCCACATAGGACTCAGACATAGAAGACAAAAGATAACAAAAGAGGGAGAGGAAGGTGAAGAGCTGAGCAACAATTTGCAGTCTCTTTTCTTAAAGCCCCAATCAAATAATTTGCTGTTTCTTTGGGAGAATGTGGAATGAGTGTGTGTGTGTGTGTGTGTGTGTGTGTGTGTGTATGATCTGGCAGAGGGTGTCACAGGGGTAAGAGAAAAGGCTAGTAGCAGTATTCTCATATGAAATGAGATGAAATGATAATTAAAAAATTATATTTCCCTATTCATTATTTTTTTTGTTTTTAATATAAAAAGTATAACCATACAAAATATTCTCATCTTATAATATTTTAAAATATATGCAATAAAGAAGAAAATAAATATTTCTATGTTTTATTTCTATATCGATTTTATTATTTCAACAGAAATACCAATTTTTATCAACTTACTTTTCTCATTGTTTTTTAAATATCATTATGTTTGTATTACCAGTCATATTGTCTTGTCTCTCTCCCTTTCTTTCTAAGTCTCCCACAACACGCATATGCACACACAAGTCATAATAATTTTTTATGATATTGTATCTTCCTCTCCAGTGCTTTCTTTATTGCTGCATTCATAAACCATTACATGAGTTTTAGATAAACCCCTTTGCAAAGACTTTTGACTTTTTTCTAATTTTCATTCCTATCCTTACCACTTGGGATTGTCAATCTTAAATTTAAACATACAGCTAGGTATCACCTTATAATCAATATGCTTTTAAAAAGTATTTTGGCCATTTGGATAATCTTCTTGTATAGTACTTGTTCAAATATTGTGCTTATTTTTCTTTTCCTTGTCTGTAATTTCTCACTGAATTATTTTTCTTTATATAATTCTAATGTGAATTTTGTGTCTTAGATATTTTCTCTAACTCCATAGCTTCCCTCCACTATCTTACAATGTCATTTAATAGACAACTTTAAAAAAAAATTAATGTAGTGTAGTTGAGCAGCTTTTAATTCTTTAATGATGATTTTTAAGAAATCATTGTTTGTTTGAATGTTATTAAGTTACACTTTTATGTACCCTTCTAGAAGTTCTATTGTTTTGTTATTTCCACAAGTTGCCTAGAATTATTTTCTATGTAGGGTATATTGTAAGAATTGTTTACTTATTACTACTTTTTATTTGTCCATATAGATATATATTCAGTTGACCTAGCACAAATTATTAAAAATACTATAATTTGGGGTGCCTGAGTGGCTCAGTTGGTTAAGTGTCCAACTCTTGATTTCCACTTAGGTCATGAGGTTTGTTTAGGTCCGCTTGGGTGATTAGATCAAGCCCTGCATCAGGCTCTGTGCCGGCCTTGCAGTCGTCTTAAGAAACTCTCTCTCCTTCTGCCCCAACTCTCTGATCTCTTTCAATCAAAAACAAAGACAAAAACAAACAAACAAATAAAAACTACACTATCTTAAGCAGGAAATAAACCAGTGCAGGATGTTACTTCTGGTTTCCATGTTTGATCATTTTCTACTCTCTCCTAATTAGTACTACTTTAATATGAATCTTGATATCTGTTTAAGAATTTCTTCCCACTTTGCTCTACCTCTTAAGGTATATATGAAGCATCTTTGATCCTTTGCATTGCTAGATACATTTTGGAATTTTCATTTCCACTGCCACCACAAAGCATATGTTTTTTGTTTTTTTTTTTTAAGATTTATTTATTTATTTATTTATTTATTTATTTATTTATTTGAAAGAGCAAGGGGTGGGGAGAGAGCACTCATGCCTGCATGAGTAGGGGTAGGGGCTGTGGAAAGGGACAAGCAGACTTCCTGCTAAGCAGGGAGCCAATGCTGGACCTGATCCCAGAACCCTGAGACCATGACCTGAGCCAAAGTCAGATACTTAACTGATTGAGCCACCCAGGTGCCCACATATGACATTTCTGTTGAGTATGTTGGGGAATATACATATCATTAAAACATTAAGACAACTCTCATGAATATAACATAGTCCTCCACTTTTATGTCTTCATTATGTTGTTGCCAATGCTTAAATTTTACTTGAAGATTTTCTGTACATCTTTCATTACATTTAGCTCAAAATATTATATCTTCAAATTTTATTTTTTTAGTTTTTTAGCTTTTCTAATTATTGGCTACCTATTACAGAAGTACAGTGGAATTCCTCTCAAGATTCCAAAAAATATAAGAGGAAGGAAGACTTCTAAATTCATTATATGGAAGAGGAGGGGCAAGACGGCGGAAGAGTAGGGTCCCCAAATCACCTGTCTCCACCAAATTACCTAGAAAACCTTCCAATCATCCTGAAAATCTATGAATTCGGCCTGAGAATTAAAGAGAGAACACCTGGAATGCTACAGTGAGAAGAGTTCGCGCTTCTATCAAGGTAGGAAGACGGGGAAAAAGAAATAAAGAAACAAAGGCCTCCAAGGGGGAGGGGCCCGCGAGGAGCCGGGCTGAGGCCGGGGCGAGTGTCCCCAGGACAGGAGAGCCCCGTCCCGGAGACGCAGGAGCTGCACCGACCTTCCCGGGCGGAAAGGGGCTCGCGGGGAGGTGGAGCAGGACCCAGGAGGGCGGGGATGCCCTCGGGCTCCGGGGGACACTAACAGACCCCTGCGCCCCGGGAGAGTGCGCCGAGCTCCCTAAGGGCTGCAGCGCGCACGGCGGGACCCGGAGCAGCTCGGAGGGGGGAGGGCAGAGGAAGAGGCTCCGCGGAGGGGGCTGCGTGGTTCCAGGAGCAGCTCGTGGGGGGCTCGGGGGCGGCTCCGCGGAGGGGGCTGCGGGGCGGGAGCGCGAATCCACCAGCGCAGGCCCCGGAGCACAGGGCGCCGGGACACAGCCCAGGATCCGGCCTCCCCCGGGACAGGCAGAGGCCGGGAGGGCCCAGGACAGCAAGGACGCTCCTGCCCCAGCTGAGCAGATCAGCGGCCCCGCCCCGGAGCCTCCAGGCCCTGCAGACGGAGAGCTCCGGAGTTCCTGCGGGGGCTGAATCCAGGTTTCCAGAGCTGCCCCGCCACTGGGGCTGTTCCTCCTGCGGCCTCACGGGGTAAACAACCCCCACCGAGCCCTGCACCAGGCAGGGGCACAGCAGCTCCCCCAAGTGCTAACACCTGAAAATCAGCACAACAGGCCCCTCCCCCAGAAGACCAGCTAGATGGACAAGTTCCAGGAGAAGCCAAGGGACTTAAAGTACACAGGATCAGAAGATACTCCCCCGTGGTTCTTTTTTTTTGTTTGTTTTGCTTTTTGATTTGTTTCCTTCCCCCACCCCTTTTTTCTCCTTTCTTTTTCTTTCTCTTTTTCTTTTTTCTTTCGTTTTTTTTTTCCCCCTATTTTTTCTCTTTCTCTTTTCTTTCCTTCTTTCTCTCCTCTCTTTTTCTCTTTTTCCCAATACAACTTGCTTTTGGCCACTCTGCACTGAGCAAAATGACTAGAAGGAAAACCTCACCTCAAAAGAAAGAATCAGAAACAGTCCTCTCTCCCACAGAGTTACAAAATCTGGATTACAATTCAATGTCAGAAAGCCAATTCAGAAGCACTATTATACAGCTACTGGTGGATCTAGAAAAAAGCATAAAGGACTCAAGAGACTTCATGACTGCAGAATTTAGAGCTAATCAGGCAGAAATTAAAAATCAATTGAATGAGATGCAATCCAAACTAGAAGTCCTAACGACGAGGGTTAACGAGGTGGAAGAACGAGTGAGTGACATAGAAGACAAGTTGATAGCAAAGAGGGAAACTGAGGAAAAAAGAGACAAACAATTAAAAGACCATGAAGATAGATTAAGGGAAATAAACGACAGCCTGAGAAAGAAAAACCTACGTTTAATTAGGGTTCCCGAGGGCGCCGAAAGGGCCAGAGGGCCAGAATATGTATTTGAACAAATTCTAGCTGAAAACTTTCCTAATCTGGGAAGGGAAACAGGCATTCAGATCCAGGAAATAGAGAGATCCCCCCCTAAAATCAATAAAAACCGTTCAACACCTCGACATTTAATAGTGAAGCTTGCAAATTCCAAAGATAAAGAGAAGATCCTTAAAGCAGCAAGAGACAAGAAATCCCTGACTTTTATGGGGAGGAGTATTAGGGTAACAGCAGACCTCTCCACAGAGACCTGGCAGGCCAGAAAGGGCTGGCAGGATATATTCAGGGTCCTAAATGAGAAGAACATGCAACCAAGAATACTTTATCCAGCAAGGCTCTCATTCAAAATGGAAGGAGAGATAAAGAGCTTCCAAGACAGGCAGCAACTAAAAGAATATGTGACCTCCGAACCAGCTCTGCAAGAAATTTTAAGGGGGACTCTTAAAATTCCCCTTTAAGAAGAAGTTCAGTGGAACAGTCCACAAAAACAAGGACTGAATAGATATCATGAAGACACTAAACTCATATCTCTCAATAGTAACTCTGAATATAAACGGACTTAATGACCCCATCAAAAGGCGCAGGGTTTCAGACTGGATAAAACAGCAGGACCCATCTATTTGCTGTCTACAAGAGACTCATTTTAGACAGAAGGACACCTACAGCCTGAAAATAAAAGGTTGGAGAACCATTTACCATTCGAATGGTCCTCAAAAGAAAGCAGGGGTAACCATCCTTATATCAGATAAACTAAAATTTACCCCAAAGACTGTAGTGAGAGATGAAGAGGGGCACTATATCATACTTAAAGGATCTATTCAACAAGAGGACTTAACAATCCTCAATATATATGCCCCGAATGTGGGAGCTGCCAAATATATAAATCAATTATTAACCAAAGTGAAGAAATACTTAGATAATAATACACTTATACTTGGTGACTTCAATCTAGCTCTTTCTATACTCGATAGGTCTTCTAAGCACAACATCTCCAAAGAAACAAGAGCTTTAAATGATACACTGGACCAGATGGATTTCATAGATATCTACAGAACTTTACATCCAAACTCAACTGAATACACATTCTTCTCAAGTGCACATGGAACTTTCTCCAGAATAGACCACATATTGGGTCACAAATCGGGTCTGAACCGATACCAAAAGATTGGGATTGTCCCCTGCATATTCTCAGACCATAATGCCTTGAAATTAGAACTAAATCACAACAAGAAGTTTGGAAGGACCTCAAACACGTGGAGGTTAAGGACCATCCTGCTAAAAGATGAAAGGGTCAACCAGGAAATTAAGGAAGAATTAAAAAGATTCATGGAAACTAATGAGAATGAAGATACAACCGTTCAAAATCTTTGGGATGCAGCAAAAGCAGTCCTAAGGGGGAAATACATCGCAATACAAGCATCCATTCAAAAACTGGAAAGAACTCAAATACAAAAGCTAACCTTACACATAAAGGAGCTGGAGAAAAAACAGCAAATAGATCCTACACCCAAGAGAAGAAGGGAGTTAATAAAGATTCGAGCAGAACTCAACGAAATCGAGACCAGAAGAACTGTGGAACAGATCAACAGAACCAGGAGTTGGTTCTTTGAAAGAATTAATAAGATAGATAAACCATTAGCCAGCCTTATTAAAAAGAAGAGAGATAAGACTCAAATTAATAAAATCATGAATGAGAAAGGAGAAATCACTACCAACACCAAGGAAATACAAACGATTTTAAAAACATATTATGAACAGCTATACGCCAATAAATTAGGCAATCTAGAAGAAATGGACGCATTCCTGGAAAGCCACAAACTACCAAAACTGGAACAGGAAGAAATAGAAAACCTTAACAGGCCAATAACCAGGGGGGAAATTGAAGTAGTCATCAAAAACCTCCCAGGACACAAGAGTCCAGGGCCAGATGGCTTCCCAGGGGAATTTTATCAAACGTTTAAAGAAGAAACCATACCTATTCTCCTAAAGCTGTTTGGAAAGATAGAAAGAGATGGAGTACTTCCAAATTCGTTCTATGAGGCCAGCATCACCTTAATTCCAAAACCAGACAAAGACCCCACCAAAAAGGAGAATTACAGACCAATATCCCTGATGAACATGGATGCAAAAATTCTCAACAAGATACTAGCCAATAGGATCCAACAGTACATTAAGAAAATTATTCACCATGACCAAGTAGGATTTATCCCTGGGACACAAGGCTGGTTCAACACGCGTAAAACAATCAATGTGATTCATCATATCAGCAAGAGAAAAACCAAGAACCATATGGTCCTCTCATTAGATGCAGAGAAAGCATTTGACAAAATACAGCATCCATTCCTGATCAAAACTCTTCAGAGTGTAGGGATAGAGGGAACATTCCTCAACATCTTAAAAGCCATCTATGAAAAGCCCACAGCAAATATCATTCTCAATGGGGAAGCACTAGGAGCCTTTCCCCTAAGATCAGGAACAAGACAGGGATGTCCACTCTCACCACTGCTATTCAACATAGTACTGGAAGTCCTAGCCTCAGCAATCAGACAACAAAAAGACATTAAAGGCATTCAAATTGGCAAAGAAGAAGTCAAACTCTCCCTCTTCGCCGATGACATGATACTCTACATAGAAAACCCAAAAGTCTCCACCCCAAGATTGCTAGAACTCATACAGCAATTCGGTGGCGTGGCAGGATACAAAATCAATGCCCAGAAATCAGTGGCATTTCTATACACTAACAATGAGACTGAAGAAAGAGAAATTAAGGAGTCAATCCCATTTACAATTGCACCCAAAAGCATAAGATACCTAGGAATAAACCTAACCAAAGATGTAAAGGATCTATACCCTCAAAACTATAGAACACTTCTAAGAAATTGAGGAAGACACAAAGAGATGGAAAAATATTCCATGCTCATGGATTGGCAGAATTAATATAGTGAAAATGTCAATGTTACCCAGGGCAATATACACGTTTAATGCAATCCCTATCAAAATACCATGGACTTTCTTTACAGAGTTAGAACAAATTATTTTAAGATTTGTGTGGAATCAGAAAAGACCCCGAATAGCCAGGGGAATTTTAAAAAAGAAAACCATATCTGGGGGCATCACAATGCCAGATTTCAGGTTGTACTACAAAGCTGTGGTCATCAAGACAGTGTGGTACTGGCACAAAAACAGACACATAGATCAGTGGAACAGAATAGAGAACCCAGAAGTGGACCCTGAACTTTATGGGCAACTAATATTCGATAAAGGAGGAAAGACTATCCATTGGAAGAAAGACAGTCTCTTCAATAAATGGTGCTGGGAAAATTGGACATCCACATGCAGAAGAATGAAACTAGACCACTCTCTTTCACCATACACAAAGATAAACTCAAAATGGATGAAAGATCTAAATGTGAGACAAGATTCCATCAAAATCCTAGAGAAGAACACAGGCAACACCCTTTTTGAACTCGGCCACAGTAACTTCTTACAAGATACATCCACGAAGGCAAAAGAAACAAAAGCAAAAATGAACTATTGGGACTTCATCAAGATAGGAAGCTTTTGCACAGCAAAGGATACAGTCAACAAAACTCAAAGACAACCTACAGAATGGGAGAAGATATTTGCAAATGACATATCAGATAAAGGGCTAGTTTCCAAGATCTATAAAGAACTTATTAAACTCAACACCAAAGAAACAAACAATCCAATCATGAAATGGGCAAAAGACATGAACAGAAATCTCACAGAGGAAGACATAGACATGGCCAACATGCACATGAGAAAATGCTCTGCATCACTTGCCATCAGGGAAATACAAATCAAAACCACAATGAGATACCACCTCACACCAGGGAGAATGGGGCAAATTAACAAGGCAGGAAACAACAAATGTTGGAGAGGATGCGGAGAAAAGGGAACCCTCATACACTGTTGGTGGGAATGTGAACTGGTGCAGCCACTCTGGAAAACTGTGTGGAGGTTCCTCAAAGAGTTAAAAATAGACCTGCCCTACGACCCAGCAATTGCACTGTTGGGGATTTACCCCAAAGATACAGATGCAGTGAAACGCCGGGACACCTGCACCCGGATGTTTATAGCAGCAATGGCCACGATAGCCAAACTGTGGAAGGAGCCTCGGTGTCCAACGAAAGATGAATGGATAAAGAAGATGTGGTTTATGTATACAATGGAATATTACTCAGCTATTAGAAATGACAAATACCCACCATTTGCTTCAACGTGGATGGAACTGGAGGGTATTATGCTGAGTGAAGTAAGTCAGTCGGAGAAGGACAAACATTATATGTTCTCATTCATTTGGGGAATATAAATAATAGTGAAAGGGAATATAAGGGAAGGGAGAAGAAATGTGTGGGAAATATCAGAAAGGGAGACAGAACGTAAAGACTGCTAACTCTGGGAAAGGAACTAGGGGTGGTAGAAGGGGAGGAGGGCGGGGGGTGGGGAGTGAATGGGTGATGGGCACTGGGGGTTATTCTGTATGTTAGTAAATTGAACACCAATAAAAAATTTAAAAAAAAGAAAAAAAAATTCATTATATGAGACATGCATGTCCTGATACAAAAACTAAATAAAGATACTATAATAAAAAGAGAACTATAGGCCAGTATCTATGATGAAACATATGGGGCATCTGGGTGGCTCAGTCAGTTAAGCGTCTTCCTTCAGCCCAAGTCATGATCCCAGGGTCCTGAGACAGAGCCCTGCATCAGGATTCCTGCTCAGTAGGGAATCTGCTTCTCCTCCCTTTCCCCCTCCCCCATCACTTGTGCTCTCTCATGTTCTCTGTGAACTCTTTCTTTCTCTCAAATAAATAAAATCTTAAAAAAAAAAACACACACATAGTTGCAAAGATCCTTAACAAAGTACTAGTAAACTGAACCCAACAACACATTTTTAAAAAATCATTCTCCATGATCAAGTGAGATTTATTCCTGAGATGCAAAAGTGGTTTAACATTTACAATCAATTATTTGATACATCCCATCAATAAGAGAAAGATTAAAACAATATGATCATTTAATCTAATACATAAAATCATTTGACAAAATACAACAGTGATTCATGATAAAAACCTTTAACAATGTAGGTGTACGGAGAACATAACATAATTAAGGTCATATATGTGAAAAAAAAACACTGGTAACATCATATTCAATGGCAAAATAGTAAGAACTGTTCCCCTAAGATCAGCAGCAAGATAAGGACAATCAGTGTCAAAATTTTTACTTGGGATCCCTGGGTGGTGCAGCGGTTTAGCGCCTGCCTTTGGCCCAGGGCGCGATCCTGGAGACCCAGGATCGAATCCCACGTCGGGCTCCCGGTGCATGGAGCCTGCTTTTCCCTCTGCCTGTGTCTCTGCCTCTCTCTCTCTCTCTCTCTCGCTCTCTCGCTCTCTCTCTTTGTGACTATCATAAATAAATAAAAAATTAAAAAAAGAAACTTTTACTCAACATAGTGCTGGTACTCCTAGCCACAGCAATTACATAAGAAAAATTAAGAAAAGGCATCAAAACTGGCAAGGAAGAAGTAACTTTCTCTATTTGCAAATGACATGATTCTCTATTTAGAAAACCTTAAAGTCTCTACCAAAACGTACTAGGACCGATAAAAGAATTCAGTAAGATTGCAGGTTACAAAATCAGTGTATAGGAATCCATTGTATTTTATACAGTAATAATGAAGCAACAATAAAAGATATTAATAAAGCAATCCCATTTACAGTTGCATTAAAATAATAAAACACCTGAATAAATTTAACCAAAGAGGTAAAAGACCTCCACTCTGAAAACTTGTAAAACATTGATGAAAGAAATTGAAGATGACACAAAGGAATGGAAAGATATTCTATGCTCATGAATTGGAAGAACAAATATTGTTAAAATATCCATACCAAAGCAATACAGATGTAATACAGTCCCTTTCAAGATATGAGAAGCATTTTTTACAGAGCTGGAACAAATAATCTAAAATTTGTATGGAACCACATAGGACACCAAATAGAAAAAAATATATGTATTGAGAAAAAAAGCCAAAACAGGGGATATCACAATCCCAGATTTCAAGAAGTACTGCAAAACTTTGGTAATCAAAACAGTATGTACTGGCACAAAAATAGACACATAGATCAACAGTACAGTGTAGAAAACCCAGAAGCAAACCCACAATTATATGGTTGTTTAATCTTTGACAAAAGAGTCAAGAATATGCAATAGGAAAAAGTCTCTTCAACAAATGATACTGGGAATACTGAACAGCTGCATGAAAAGGGATTAAACTGGACCACTTTCTCACACCATACCCAAATATAAACTCAAAATGGACTAAAGGCCTAAATGTGAGACCCGAAACCATAAAAATTTCAGAAGAAAGAGCAGCAGTAATTTATTTGACATGGACCATCGCAACATTTTTCTAGATATGTCTCCTGCAGTAAAGGAAATAAAAGCAAACACAAACTATTGGGAGTATATCAAAATAAAAAGCTTCTGCACACCAAAGAAAACAATCAACAAAACTAAAAGGTAATTTACAAGATGGGAGAAAATATTTACAAGATATATCTAATAATGGGTTAATATCCAAAATATATAAAGAAATTCCACAACTCAACATCAAAAACCCCTACAAATAATCCAATTACAAATGGGCAGAAGACATGAACAGATATTTCTCCAAAGATGATAAAGGCCAACAGAGTCACGAAAAGATGTTCAACATTACTAATCACCAGGAAAATGCAAATAAGAACCACAAGGGAAGACCACCTCACACCTGTTGGAATGACTCGAATAAAAAACACAAGAAAAAAATAAGTGTGAGAATGTGGAGAAAAAGGAGCCCTGGTGTTTCTCTGTGGTGCGAGTGCAAACTTGTGTAGCCACTGTAGAAAACAGTATGGAGATTCCTCAAAAAGTTAAAAAAGAACTACCCTATAATCAGTAATGGCACTACTGAGTATTTACTCAAAAATACGAAAACACTCACACAAAAGGATGTATGCACTCCTGTGTTTATTTCAGCATTATTTACAATAGCCAAATTATGGAAGCAGTCTAATTGTCCATCAACAGATGAACAGATAAATAAGTGGTATATACATATATATATACAATTAAATATTATTCAGCTTTAAACAAGAATGAAATCTTGCCAAGTGCAATGACATGGATAGAACCTGAGAGTTTAATGGTAAGCAAAATAAGTCAGAGAAAGACAAATACCATTTGATTTCACTCGTGTAGAATTTAAGAAACAACAAAGGAAGGGGAAAAAGAGAAAGAGAGAGGGAGAGAGTGAGAGAGAGAGAGAGAGAGACAAACCAAGAAACAGACTTAACTATAGGGAACAAGCTGATGGTTCCCAGAGTGGAGGCAGGTGGGGGATGGGTGAAATAGATGATGGGGATTAAAGAAAATATTTATCATTATGAGCACTAAGCTCATATTCTTAGTGAGAACTCATTAGAATAGAATTGTTGAATAGAATTGTTGAATCTCTATTTTTTATGCCTGTACTAAAACAATACTATTTGTTAATTATACTAGAATGAAAATAAAAAAACAATAAATGTACAGTTGATTTTTGTATATTTGTATATTTTTGTATATAAATGTCATCTATTCGGGATCCCTGGGTGGCGCAGCGGTTTAGCGCCTGCCTTTGGCCCAAGGCGTGATCCTGGAGACCCGGGATTGAATCCCACGTCGGGCTCCCGGTGCATGGAGCCTGCTTCTCCCTCTGCCTATGTCTCTGCCTCTCTCTCTCTCTCTCTCTGTGACTATCATAAATAAATAAAAAAAAAAAATTAAAAAAAAATAAATGTCATCTATTCATCTATTTATACCCTTCCAGATTGATTAATGAGTGTTCTCTCTAGTTTGCTAAAGTTTTATCATAACAATTTTTTAAGAAAATCTATTGATCTAATCATCTATATTGTCTTCTTCTGTTAAAGAGAATTATACTGATTAATTTTTAAAAATGTTAAACCAAACTCATAATTCTGAAAAATAAAATTTGATTAAAATGCATTATCTCTTCATATGCCCTAATCAGTTTGCTAATACGTTTTGAATCCTTGTATCTATGGATCCTGCAAATTTTTGATATCCTTACTAATTCTTTGTTGTTTTATCAGTTTCTGCAAGAGCAGTGTTAATATTCCCCATTGATTTTGGAATTTCTCTCATTTTTGTACATTTTTGCCTTATATTTTAGAAACTGTATTACTAAAGTATACAAAATTAGCAATGTTATATCTCCCTGATAAATTACATTATTTAATTATTATGAAACGTTTCTTTCTATCCCTAGTAATATTTTGTGATGGTATCACAGTTCTAAATTGCAAATATTATTGGTTCAGCTACTTGCTAAAACCTTCAATATATATATATGGTTAAGACTACAAGATCTTTCTAAGATCAAGGCAAAAATCCTTTAGAATCTCTGCATTTAAGGGAAAATTCCATAACATGACATTCAAAAACCTTCCATAGCCATCCATAAATTTAGCTTTATCTTCCATCATGCCCATCTGATGGCAAATCTGATGCCAAATCAGATGATGCCATCATGCCATCTGATGCCAAATCATTCTGAATGAGTATTTCCTATTGAGGAGTTCAGGCCTAAGCCAAAAACATATGTGTAATTTTTTAGGTCCAACCATAGGCAATTAGTGAAGATTTACCTGGCAGGCCTTACAGAGGAAAGCTGCTCTCCCCAGACCAGACTGGTGCACAGCCAATGGGTTGCGAGCTGTGAAGAGAGTTGTAGTCAAGAATTCAGGTCCACGCAGTGGCCATGCTTTCAACATATCTGCATTTGTAGCCCACATGCCTCCATTTGGAGGTCTCCTTATTGGGGACCTTGAAAACATATTATCTCTACTCTGAGACACTCAATATTTAGTACTTTTCCAGTTCTACATCATCCCTTCCCTTCCCTTGACCCTTAGTCCCTGGCCCCTCGTTCTACAAAAAACTATAAAGCTTTTTGTTCAAGCCTCCCTCTGTACTGAGAATCCCTCACCTTTTCGTTGAACAACCAGATCTCCATCCAGTGTTGTTCCATGGGGAAAGCTGACACTTTTTCCTTTTTGCTACCTTGTTTATACTGACTTTTACATAAAGTGATCAAAGATTTGACTGTTACTTTCATCTTGGTTTTCTGTCTTAATCAACTACCCCAATACCTGGCAGCTCAGGTCTCTTCAGCTGAGCTCTTAACAAATATAATGTAAATTTTCCTTGTGTCTTTCTCTTGTTAAGTGACTAGAATGTCCACCCCCTAAGTTACTTGGCTTACATACTTTCATCTTGTAAGAGTCACGTCAAATACCAGCTCACCTACAAAGACATCACTCTTTAATATTGACTATACTTTCATGTTAGCTCTGTCAATTATATATATATATATATATAAAATTATAATATATAATATATAATATATAAACATAATATATAATATATAATTATAACAAATATAACAATCATATAGTCTATTCTATATACATATAGAATACATATAATATATAATTATAGTATATTATATAATTATAACTAATATAACAATCATATAGCATATAACTGTAATATGTAGTATAGATTACCTATAATTATATAGCATATAATTATATTTACGTAGTCTTCTAATTTGCATAGTCAATTACATAGTGGCAAATATAGCCCCTGATGCAAAGTAGACACTCTAGAGAAAGAATGTGTGAAAAATGGTCAAATGAATGAAGAATAAATGTCAATATCTAAAGTATTTTTTAAAAATATTTTTCATGTTGTACTTAGTGTTAATTTAATAAAAACAGGATATATAACATCTAAACTGTTATGATTATATAACACCTAAATTGATACAATTAAGAACATAAATGAACAAGATCCTCCTTGGTTTAGGTCAAAAGTGTTTTAGCTAATTAGATTACTCTTTGAAATAAAAATTTGAAGTTTAAAAGCTGTAATGCACATGGAGGTAGCACATTAAAATATATTATTCAAATATATAATTATAATGATAAAAGTAGAGTTAAAAGAAAATGTTTAAAAAATAACTTTTTCTTCTAAGAAAACTTTCTCTGAAAAAATGCATAATAATTTCTTCATAGGATGGATGATAAAAATTTCTGATAAATATTGATCACTGTGGTATTTAGCTTCAGCAGTTATACATGCATGCATTTTCATCTCACACACATACATATACACACAAACAGGCTTTTATACTTTTACATTTTGACATTACCCAACTTGATACTAAGAAAAAAAATATGATAGAAATGTTTTTTTTCCATTTTAAAAACTGCCAATAAAAATAGATATATTTTTATTTCAGTGTTCATGTGTCTGCCTATCCATTTGGTGATAATGACAGTATAGCTTTAAAGACCATACAATGAACTAAGGAAGGTGAAGAGAGTTAAGGGCTAAACTATAACTATTCCTGCTTCTAGACTTCTTGTTATTTAAGATAAACATTCAAAAATGATAAGCATTCATATTCTATAAACTACATATACTTGAAATTGTTTGCATTTACATCCAAGATCATATTGATGGGCAGATTATTCTGTAGTTTCTAGGAAAAAAGATCTCTGAAGTTAGCACAGAAACCAGGACTGCAGTCACAAATTGTATATGAGCAAGAGAACTGACCTGGTTGTTCCTATGTAGACTGCTAACTAATTACTCTGATTATAGTTATATTTCTCCCCCTTGCTTCTAATATATATAGACTCCTACCTTAAAAACTCTCTCCGGGATGCCTGGGTGGCTCAGCAGTTGAGCATCTGCCTTTGGCTCAGGGTGTGATCCCAGTCCTGGGATGGAGTCCCACAGTGGGCTCCCTGCCAGGAGTCTGCTTCTCCCTCCATCTATGTCTCTGTCTCTCTCTCTCTGTGTCTCTCATAACTAACTAACTAACTAACTAACTAACTAACTAACTAACTAACTAACTAAATAAAATATTAAAAACAAAACAAAACAAAAAAGCCTCTTTCCAAAGAGTCTTCATTAAAAATAATTAGGAAAGGATTCCCATCCAACATCCACTTTCTCCAAAATGTTCACCTATGGTTTTCTATACTTTGGTGTATTATTGGTCCATTGTTGTCTTCTAGAAATTCTTTTAAGTTTTGGAGTCACCCATGACCACTCTAACTATTCACAGTGCCATTTTGAGTCTATCTCTTTTGGTATATGTTCATGGTCATTTTGATGAGATAAAGGGATAAAAGGGAGGGAGTGTATGTAAGTGCAGGTAACTAATATCAAAGAAAAATTCCACTAAGCAGTAAGACTTTATTTAAAATTATTTGAATAGGGAAGAGATTGAAATCTAGTCTTCTCCAATAAAAGGTAGTATAAACACTGGGGTGAGCTCTCTTGATGATTTCATTCAAAGTAATGGCTTCAATGTCTTTGAGGAGTATACTCCTGGTTTACAGAAGACTTACAAAGGAGCAGAGAAGTAATTTATAAGTTTCTAAAGTAAATGTTCTAAAAACAGGTGCCTGTGCCTATATTCATGAAGAAACTTGTCTGAATTTTATCAAATGAGAAATTTAAAGTCTTCAAGTTCACTATGTTGATCAGAATCTCAGCATTAGTATTTCTAAAACCTTCCAATAATTCTTATGCATGGCTAGATTAAACATAACAACACAACTGTGACTTTTATAATAGTGTAATTCAAACCCATGACCAAGTAAACTTAAATTAGGTTGTTTCTCTAGCTGCATTGTCATTTTGTTCTCTCTTTATAAGCAAAATTCACTTTACTTTTACCCCCACCCACAAATAATTCTGTTTTTAGCATATGATTATTATTTTATGTTTGGTGTTCATCATATTGCAGAATAAACTAATACTAGAAAATATTTTAATAATAAAAGGGATCTCTGGGTGGCTCAGTGGTTTAGCGCCTGCCTTTGGCCCACAGCGTGATCCTGGAGTCCCAAGATCGAGTCCCACATCAGGCTCCTTGCATGGAGCGGGCTTCTCCCTCTGCCTGTGTCTCTGCGCCTCTCTCTCTCTTTCTCATGAATAAGTGAATAAAATCTTTGGCCACTCTGCACTGAGCAAAATGACTAGAAGGAAAAACTCACCTCTAAAGAAAGAATCAGGGATCCCTGGGTGGCACAGCGGTTTGGCGCCTGCCTTTGGCCCGGGGCGCGATCCTGGAGACCCGGGATCGAATCCCACATCGGGCTCCCGGTGCATGGAGCCTGCTTCTCCCTCTGATTGTGTCTCTGCCTCTCTGTCTCTCTCTGTGTGGCTATCATGAATAAATAAATAAAATCTTAAAAAAAAATAAAGAAAGAATCAGAAACAGTCCTCTCTCCCACACAGTTACAAAATTTGGATTACAATTCAATGTCAGAAAGCCAATTCAGAAGCACTATTATAAAGCTACTGGTGACTCTAGAAAAAAGCAAAAAGGATTCAAGAGACTTCATGACTGCAGAATTTAGATCTAATCCGGCAGAAATTTTAAAAAAATCAATAACACATAGTCACACCAAGAAAACCACCAAGATTATTTCCCATATGTGAGGACAAAGCTAATCTGGGCTTTGTTAATGTAAAATTAAGACATTTTGTCATGGGTGGGACACTAATTTTGGGCTCCTAAACAAATAACTAAGGAGAAGAAATTTTTCATTCTTCTGAAGATTGTGGTAGTGGAGCCCTCAGGAGTGTCCAATGCTCCTCCATTTCTACCAAAATTGATGACCCTCTCAGAGATTAATGGGAAGGAAAGTTGACTGGACACTACAAACAAGTGAGACCTGTGCATTATGTGAAATGTAAGGGCTTCTCCCACTCAAGCAGTTAACTGATGAGAAATTTCTTCATATTAAAGTTAAGCCACTTGATATTGAAAGTAGGTATTTTTTCTCTATTAATATCCCCCCCCCAGAATTTATTAATAGGATTTTTCATTTATTTTATAATTATGTTTTTATTTATGTGATAGTTTTCATCGTGTTTATTGTTTCATAATTCTAGAACACTAATCTATTTTGTCTGTTTAATATATATATATATATTTTTTTTTTTTTTCAAGATTCCTGGGTGGCTCAGCAGTTGAGCATCTGCCTTTGGCTCAGGGTGTGATCCCGGAGTTCCAAAATCGAGTCCCACATAGAGCTTCCTGCATGGAGCCTGCTTCTCCCTCTGCCTATGTCTCTGCCTCTCTCTCTGTGTCTCTCATGAATAAATAAATAAAATCTTTTAAAAACTTTTTTTTCCAAAAATATATGCATTTTTCACAAAAGCATAAGAACAAGTTTATCTAAAGGATATTTATTCTCTTCAAAATAAATTGAAAGTATACTGCCACTAACATCGCACTGATATTCTTTTTCATGTAAGTTTACCCTTGAACAATGCAGAATTTAGGGCATCTACCCTGTTTAGTCAAAAATCTACATATAACACTTGACTCCTCAAAAACTTAACTACTAATAGCTTACTGTTGACTGGGAGCCTTACCAATAACATAAACAGTCACTTAACACATATTTCGAATGTTATATGTACTACATACTATATTCTTGTAGTAAACTATAGAAAAATATTTTAAAAAATATAAAAGAAAATACATTTAAGGAACTCTACTGTATTTATTGAAAAAACCCACATGTAAATGAGCCCATACAATTTTAACCCATGTTATTTAAGGGTCAGCTGTATTGTGGAAATATATATGGTGTATGACTTAGTTTTTCATAAAAAACTGATACTCTGACTTTTGAGAGAGATTAAAATAGAAAAATATTCACCAATTTTTAAAATTGTAAAATCCAGTGTTGCACCCCCAGTAGAATATCCAGTAACCATATATGACTATTGAGCATTTGAAATGTTATTAGTACAAATTGAGATGTTTGTAAGTGGAAAATATATACTGGATTTTAATGACTTGGTATAAAAATAAGTAAAAAAAATCATGATTTTTTATCAATTGCATGATGAAATGATAGTATTTTGGATATATTGAAAAAATATTAAAATCAATTACTTTTTTTACCTTTTTATGTGGATAACGGAAAATTTAAAATTACATATATGACTTGTATCATAATTGGACAGTGTTGTCCTAATGCCTTGGCAAGTTGAATTTTGCCTTTAATGTCAATATACTGATTTGTTGGACTGTAAATACCTAAATTAAGTATGGCATACAAAAAGAACAAAACCACAGTCTCAGAATTATTTCCTGTGATAGAATTCAACAGAAATATCACTAAATTGTCAGTTTTCAACAATTTTTATCTATGAAAACTTTTCATATAGTTCAATTTTTATCCTTCCTCTTTGATTTAAAAGTTCATTGATGTTTTTCTTTTAATATCAAATGACTGTGACTATCTCCTTCTTACCTTATAGTATCAAATCTAATTATTTTTATATCAGTGCTCAAAATTCCAATTTTCATAAAAGGCTTATTTATGACAATATGTTGACTGGGTCAGAATATGTCTACATTTATTTTGAAAAAATATGGAATAATTCCTGTATGGTTCTCTGAAGCCTACTCTCATGAGTGGCAGAAAATTTGGGGTCTATATCAATAGTGTCGGAATGTTGGGGATTTTGAGACATATATAGTGATGCCCTTTGATTTTAATTGGGAGAGGTGTTAATTTTGATCTACTATTTTAATTAGAATAGTCTATTTGATAAACTCTATGTCCCATGACCTGGAAATAGGCAGAGATCACTGAAATTATGAGGGAAAAGTCATACTAATGAAGTAATATAACTCTTTGAGCCATAAAGGAAGACAGGGCATGAATGTAAAATTACTAATATTACTTGTAATGTGCATCTATGTCCAACTGTTCTTTGATCTGACTCCCTTTTAAACAACAGTATAAATGAAATAAGTATACCATTATTGGCTCTGCTATGGATAACTTTTCTGAAAAAGTTAACTATGAGGAGACAGAAAAGAGTTTCCATGCTGGCGGGAAGTAAGGACAGAAAAGAGTACAGAGATTGACAGATTGGGCAAGCCCAGAGAGGGCAGAACTATCATTGACCGTGAGCAGAGCAGGAAGCTGGCACACAAAGGAACATAGAAAAAATTAAAGTTACAAACAGCATGTTTGTAAATAGCATTTCCCCAGTCTCAGATATGTCCAAAGCAACTCCTTAAGGAAGAAAATTGCAGAAATAGTCTGAATTTCCAAAGGATTCTAGGAATACCTTGAAGTTTGAGCAAGTCAAGAGATACAGGACTTTGGGATATTGCAACGATGGCAAAATTATACTCTGTTGTTTCAGATGAAAGCACAGACAGAAAACTTGTTTTAAAAAGTTTTATCCTTATCCACATCTCCCTACATGCATAATTACATCCTCATTTGAAAATATATTTCATGGTGTCTATATTTTGACTTTCTAGTCAAATTTAGGATCCAACAAAGTTCTATTTGATTATAATTTCTATGAAAAGCCTCCATGAATTTTCAGTGGTAGATATTTTGTCCTATGAAAGCCAGGCTTTTCCAAGTTGGTCTTATATATGGAGACACTTTATGTTATATGTTTTAAATTTTAAGATCATATGTCTGGGGTGCCTGGGTGCCTCAGTCGGTTCAGCATCTGACTCTTGATTTTGGCTCAGGTCATGATCTCAGGAACCTGGGATTGAGCCCCCGGAGGCTACACTCAGCTCAGAGTCTGCTTATCTCTCTCCCCACCCCTCATCCCTCCCCCGCTCCTCTCTCTTTCATAAATAATAAATAAGTAAATAAATAAATAAATAAATAAATTATATATATATATATACATATATATATATTAGAAGATAATAAGTATGTGTCTATTCAGTGCTTGTGTTGAAAAAGTCACCTTTGCTCACTTGGTAAATACCTTTTTCCATAGGTTTCAAGTGACTTGTCCTTATGCCTTCAAGCAACTCTGATAATGCAGCCTAGTACAACCCCTCAGTGAAAAAATTGTCCTAGGTAAGGAATGCTACTAAAATCACTCTTTGGCCTAATGATTGGTTTGCTTGCCTTTATACACATATCTATACACTTATGCAGACCATTTATTTAGCCACCTGAATGAGCCCCTGCTCTTAGAATTTTGTTAGATGTTGAGGATGGAGTAGTAAATAGAATTTTGACATGAATTGCATTAAAACAAAACTGTTAGCTCTCAATAGCAATTAGTAGTCAACCTTTGCTTGGGACCATGGAAATTAAAAATCTTGCCAGTTTTGAATGCTTTTATTTTTCTTCATCATATTGTCAATTCTAGTTCCCAATGAATGTAGGTACAGGTGATTATGGGACTTTCTTGATATCTAGCTAAGATATACTAACCTAAAAACTGCCTCTTTTCTTCCCTTTCATCAATGGCTAATATGAGACTTCTTGTTTGGGGGGGAAAAAAAGGCAAATAATGTGATATGTGATATCTACTCACTCATTCCTTCATTCAGTAAACAAAAAGTGAGGAGGGTCAAGTTGAACTTGATAGTCATTAATAGTAGCTATGACATGGCTAGGGCCACTATTGTTCCCAAAATAAATTTTGTTGGTATGAGTCTCTTAATATCTTTCACATTTCTCTTTTTAGTGATACTGCCTACAATGCCTATTTCCTTCCCTAAATTGTTTTCTACTGGGGTACTGAACTTTCTGTTTAAGAAAGATCACTTCAGGGAATCTCTGGGTGGCTCAGCCGTTTAGTGCCTGCCTTTGGCTCTGCGCATGCTCCTGGAGTCCCGGGATCGAGTCCCACCTCTGGCTCCCTGCATGGAGCCTGCTTCTCCCTCTGCCTGTGTCTCTGCCTCTCTCTCTCTCTCTCTGTCTGTCTCTCATGAATAAGTAGATAAAGTCTTTTAAAATAAAAGATCACTGCAATATAATGGTAAAAGGAGATTAGATATCAAGAAGGTACTAAAATGAAGGAAAAAGCAATTGTTTGATGGTGATGGGAGTGGAGATAGAGAAAGGGTTCAAAATATTTAGAAAAGGATTAAAAGGACTAGTGATGTGAAAGGATAAATAGGCTGAGGAAGAGCAAATTTAGGAATCTAGGATGGCTCGTTAATCTAAGTGTTCTGCAAATATTTTTCATGAAAAATTATTTTTCTAAATGTTTTTTGCATGGTCATCTGTGAAGTGCCATTTGATTGGTACCAAGTAAGTGAGCTTATTCAGATGCAGACTAAAAGAAACATAATACAAATATTGAATGAAAGACTAAAATAGGGACGCCTGGGTGCCTCAGCGTTATTAAGCGTCTGACTTTGGCTCAGGGTATGAGGATGGCGTCCCACATCAGGCTCCCTGCATGGAGCCTGCTTCTCCCTCAGCCTACATCTCTGCCTCTCTCTGTGTGTCTCCCATGAATAAATAAATAAAATCTAAGAAAAAAAAAAAAAGACTAAAAGAGTTGGGAAAGAAATAACTAAAAGTACGGATGTACTCATTTCCCGAAATTTTAGCTAATGATGGTTAATATTTATTTTTGTACCAGACATATTCTTACATGTTTTACCTATACTAAGTAGATTAATATTCACAATAACTCTGTAAATTAAGCACTGTTATTTTTCCAGTTTAACAGATGAAAAAATTAAAGTCTGAGTCACTTAGTAACTTGTCCAAATTTTTATAGCTTGGAGAGTGAGGATAAAAACAAATTTAAGTCCTATAGGCTTATAGCCTGGTCTAGTAATATCTATACTCTATTGTGTCTATATTTTAAATTTCTGAAATGCTCTATAAGAACAAGTACTGTATCTTCTTCTTTTTGAAGGCAAAATACAAATATACATTAAAATTACATTTTTCTTATCTACTCCAAAAATACTTATTTTCTGGCACTATTTATGACTTGGGTAATTATCTCAATATAATATCACATGTAGCGTTCTTACTACTTAATTTTATCCATATGAACAGATTATTTTTCTATTTCCCTGTATGGGAATTGCATGCAAGTTGAAATTGTATACCAATAAAACATTTTTAATGGAGGCTGATAATTCCTACCAGAACTTGCCTCAAGTAAAGTTTTGATTTTTAATAACTTCTTATTAAACTGATTAGAAGAATTTGAGGAATAATTTCTTTAAAACATTTATTTCCAAAGTAATTTTTAAATTACATTATTATTTTCAAGTTGTGATCAGCCTGCATTTTTTTCAGAGAAGAGGCAATTCACGAACAGAGTTTGCAGTAGCAGAGAATTCTTATAACATTTCTAGTGACAGAAAACATAACAAAATTAAACATAACTAACCAACAATTTTCTTATATTGTTCATAGTATATTTGACTTTAGAAAACAAAATAAAGATAATTATAGATCTCTAATCCCTTTAAGAATTATAATTTTAAAAACATATTAAAGAAGCTCTCTGATTTTAAATAAATCATCTAGTATAGTACTTTTCAGACTCAACCTGAATCAAAATCATCTGGAAGGTCTGTTAAAATGTTGATTCCTATTAGGTAACCCCAGAGATTCTGATCCAATGTGTCCAAGATAGGGCCTAACTTTGCCTTTGTGATAGGCCTCCAAGTAATGCTAATGTTGCTGTTTTATGGTCCACACTTCATAGACCATTGCTTTAGTCCACATTTAAGACTATTGAGATATCATGGTGAAATTAAGCAAAAACAAAACAGTTAATCAGAATATAAAAAAGAACTAGATTTGTTCCCAACTTCAATACTTCTTGTTTTGTATTCATTTATTTGTTTATTTTCTAAGCTGAAAGTCTACCTGGAAAACAGACAAACAAAAAACTACCCCAACATATTTCATTTGTGTAGTCTCTGAATAGTAAAAGACAAGCTCCACACATGTCTATGATGAAGAGTTTATCCAATAAGCCTCTAGACATAAACTGATCCAACCCATGTGATTTACCTTTTAATCTTCATCCTTTCTGGCCATCCTTTTCTCATTAGATCTAAAATACAGTAATAATGTTTACTAAAATTAGAAACTGTAATAGAAAAATAGCAAAGACAGGCCATGAGAACCAGCAATCTTAGAATTGTAATTTACATTCCAGTGGGAGACATCTATGAAAAGACTTATTTTAATTTAATCCTCAGTTAGGGGTCCTGTTTTAAGAGCAAAAAAGAAACACTGAAATCAGCTCTCTATGAGCAATCCAGATTTTTAATATAGTTAGATTATAAGGTAATAACATTGTGTAAGTTTCTCAAAACTTATGATCCCACACAGGTTTAATTGCCATAAGCCATTAGTTGAGAACATTTTCTTGAGAAATATATATTAAACAAAAATGTGAATGGAAAGCAACTGTTTCAAATATCTTAAACTGTGGAACTTCATGTTAAATGTTTTTCTCTTATGAAAAGAAAAAAGAGTGTTCTAATATAAGTATAGAATTTCTCAAATTGCTCATTTTGTAAAAAATATATCAGTGGGAACAAACTATTTTAGAAATAAAGAAAAGAGATAGCTTTATCCAACTTTAATTTTTGTATGTTATTTTAGGAGAGCAAGTTAACATGTACAGCATACTAAAATTAAAAAACAAAACAAAAAACAAAACAAAACATTGAAGTCTAGTAGGCATGCTATTTATTCTCCATCTGCCCTTATCCCAGCTCTATTCTCCTCTTCTATGTTTCTCTCAGTCCAAGAGGCTGGCCTCTGGACACTCTATCTTCCAGATCCCCTTGATATCTAGCTTTAGTTGGATTTGTATAATGGTAGTATGAGGAGGCTTAAAGGAGGAGACAGAAACTAAACTATTTGTTCCCCACTCCCTCCTGGTAGTCATTCCATTCCTCTGTGGCAATAACTTCCACAAGCTGGCCCATATATCCAATATTCTAGCATTCACTGAGTACCAGTAACCATTTCCTTCCTTTTTCCCTGAGGCCCTGGAATTGGTAACTGTAGGTTTCTGTAGCTATCCTCTGGATATCTCGGCATTTCCCATATGACACAATAGACATTTTAGACTGGATAGTCCTTTTTTTGTTCAGAACAATCCTATGCATTGTAGGATGTTTAGCATCATTTTTGGGTGCAAGTAGCACCCCTCCCCAGTAAGGATAATAAAAAATGTCTCTAACTGTCAAATGTTACTTGGAGGACAAAATCTACTTTCCTTCCCCCTTCTCCCTACACATGCCCTCTACCTGAGAACCACTGCCATAAACCATCTGACAGTTCTGTATTATTTTCCTTCTCTTCATTATAGCCATTGGAGTAGAATCTTGACTCATATAACACAAAATGATTAAATAAAACAATTGGGAAAATGGATGTATTGACTGATGTTGGTAACATTTGAAAAGTAAATAATGGTTAGTAAAGTTTGTGTGATAAGATTATATCAGACCATGGAAAATCTTTAATCCTTACAAACAGATAAGAATAGTTCTTAAAGGTTTGAAACTATGGAATATACTTAAGATGATTATTTGTTTAAATAATTTGTTAAACAATATACAAATTACCAAAATGCAGATAACATAAAAGGCAAAATATTATTATATTAAATAAAATAAAATATTCTGAAGAGTTTTAATAATAGTAAAGTAAACCAAAGCTAAAAAATTCTATAGATATTTATAGGAATGATGTTAAATAATTATTATTTACATTAGGAAATTATTATAAAAATAAACTCAGTGTTAAGTGTTAAAAATCCAGTGAACACATTTTTTGATATTATAAAATGGCCGTTATTAATGCTATATTAAGCATTTCCAGTTTTCTGCTTCCTGAGATAAGGTAGCATTTCTCTGCCCCTTTGAAGTTAAGTTTACTGTTTACCCAATAAAATATGTGCAGAAGCAACTTCTTTTTCTTTTCTGTTTTAAAATTGATGCTCTATAATTGGTTTCCTATTTAAAGACAATGATAGTAAGAATTGGTCTATCTCATGTTTAATGATAAATAACAGATTTCATCAGTTAGTTATCATGATTATTTAGTTCATCATTTCTAACAGAGTTTATCTTTTACTCCCATCCTAAAATTCCAAGTTAGTTAAAACAAAGTTAGCTTTTTCTTAATTCATCATTCATGATGAAGATGGGGATGAGACACATTGCATATAATTATAAACATCTTAGATTAGATTTAATATCATATTAATTCACAGGGAAATATGTTTAATCACTTAAATAAATGAAAAGCTAATATTTGTATCACATAATTCTTAGTACTCTAAGAAGACTAAACGACTTTGCAATTAATTCTTTCTAAAATTATAAAATAATCCTTCAATTATTAGCTCATCTACTCTCGACCCTTGAGAATTATGGAAACAAAGTTTGCTAATTGTAGCATATCTGAATTTTAATCTCATATCTTTTAAATCATCATCCAGTGATTTTTCTAATATACCTTTTTTCTCCTTTCCTATGCCATTAATTTCTAGATCATAGGTATGATAAAGAAATGTAAGCCACCACATAAAGTATTCTCTGGCCGGTAGAAGTAATAATATAGGAAACAAATTTAATATTTAAAAGTATCTTCCATATGCAAATTTGCTTAATCTTCACAACTATACTATTGAGATTGTTGCTGTTGTGGTTTATGTGATATTTAAAAATAAAGGGAACAAACATTTATTATTTCCAAATTACTGTTCCAATGTGTGAGCAGCGGCTGCCCGTAAAGTAGATTCCTTCATTGAAAAAGTATTGCAGTAGCAAAACCCATGGTCTCTTACAATAGCTATCAGTCTAAAAACTTGGGAAGAATTTAGTGAGCAAAAAGGACAGAGGTTAGGTTGTCATTTGGCCATAGCTTTTCAGGATCAAGGACATTTATGTATAAAATATATGCCAAAAAAAATAAAATAAAATAAAATAAATAAAATAAAATAAAATAAAATATATGCCAATCGCCCTGGTTTAGTTTAATGATTCTTTGTTGCGAGGTAGAATGATAGCATGCCTCACAAGGATATTTATAATAGAATATAAACTACATGAAGTCAGAAGCTTATAACTGTGGAATGTGCTTGGACAAATTTGAATTTATCTTGTTCAAAGTTGCATCCCCAAAATAGTGGCTACAGTTTAGCATATAGTAGCTATTCCACAAATTTTGTGTTGTTAAAGTCATAATCACATCCACATTTGGATAACAAAATTAGGACTCAAAGGAAAGTCATAGGAAAGATTATTTAAAGAAGTCAAAAAGCACATAAAGTTATTATAATTGTGAATTTAACTAAACAGTAACCTATATTTTTGTCTAATAAACTTTCTTTCTCTGTGTTCCCATAAATATATGGTACCCTAAGGATTTAATGTACATTTAATAAGAGAAAGTGTGCAGGCTTATTTCAGATGCTATTGTATTACAATACTAGTGTCATTGTATAAAACGTACATTATAATAAAAGTGATGTCAATTTCCATGCTAGCAGTAGTCCAGTGGTCCTGTTGTGAAGATAGCCAAGCTTTCTCGCATTAGTGCTCAGAAAACTAGGTCTCTAGAATATGATTATGAAATCTTACTTCTTTATTTGTAGTGTGTGTGTGTGTGTGTGTGTGTAATTAGACCAGATGCTAAAGTCTCTCTAAATTTCAAAATGGATACTTTATTTATTGCTATTTAGTCTCTTCTGAGCCTTACTATTTATTTTCTTCTGAGTTGTTTATATCATGTTTGTGAATTTGAAAATTGGCTAATATTGGAGAAGAATCATGTTTATTTTTGAAAATTAATTATTCCATTGTAGCTTTCACTGTTTATACCCCTTTACCTGCCCCCCATTGACTTCAGTCACAAATAAGCCTTTTAAAGTACTCTGCCACATTTTAGCAGAATAGCCTGGTGAGTAAGGAGCTAGGAGCAGTACCAGAAACCATTAAACCTTATATAAATGATGCCAGTAAGGTATGCCACAGCGGCAGTGCTGCATTCAATTATAAATAATAACATAAGTACAAGTGCATGCCCTGGGCTTTCAGCTGATTAAATATCATAACTACACAGACTCCAATACAGAGGCACAAAAGAAAGATTCCTAGTTTTTACCTAGAAACTAAAACTCTATCACTTAAGTGTTAATTGGTGTTACATTGAGTAACAATGCTGTGAACCGAAAAGGCAAGACAAGGACTCCCTGCTGTAATGTTAAAATGGTATGCATCTATTATCAGCTCGCTAAATTACCAGTAGTGTGTACACTACCTCATCTAGTTGAAATAATGCAGGAAAACAGTAGGGGGTGAATGGGACCAACCTGCAAACTGATAAATTCAGTTCATGGACATCTGAATTATACCTCACTATCACATATCCTACATTTTCTGAGGATAAATGATTAAAAAGGAAAGCATCTAAATGAGATTTGACTATGTACTGGGAACTGTAATGTCATGTAGATGTGAGTTTTTGTAATTAAAATGCATACTATTTTGTCCTATGCACATAATATATACAAATAAAAGTAAACATTCGATGATATTAGTGTTTATATTGAGTTGTAATGTCATAATCCTGGGGATTGTTCTGAGAAAAGCAAGAAATGTAATAATTCTTGAAAACATATAGCTCCTCTGCATTCTCACCAACTATGTCTCCAATTTACACAAAAGGAAAATGAAGCTCGAAGAATTGATGCTTAAGACAGGTATACAATAAGCCAAAATGACTATTCTAATCCTCAGTTTTGATCTCACTGTATTACATCATCACGTCATTTCAAATATGTCAAAACTGAACACAGTGATAAAATGTTTATCCTTTTATTTCAAGTAATCATACTTTTTAAAATTTATACATACTTTATTATGGAGAAGAATAAGATCCATAATCCCCCAGGTATTCTGGGGATCCCTAATTCCAGGGATAATGTAGAAAACTAAAGTCTTTTATTGTTTGAACTCCATACAATCTATCCTTTTGATTAAGAAAAAATACTGTCAGCAGTCATGGAGTCATGGATATATATATATAGAGAGAGAGAGAAGCATAATATATATAATGCATATAGAATGGCATAAGAAAGATTTTTGGCCATGCTTGATAAAATTTTGGCTGTGAATATATCTGAATTGACCCTTCACCTAATCCTTAACAGATTTACAGTATTTTATTTGTAGATATACCACTGTATAGTGGAACAATTTGTGCTTAATTCTATTTCTTTAACTGAAAATAGTAAGACTATGTTTAGAGTTAATAAATTCTATAGTTGTGTTAATATGGTAGCCACCAGATTGGTGTGACTACTTAAATTTAATTAAAACTAAGTACAATTTAGGGCATCTGGGTGGCACAGTTGGTTGAGCATCTGACTTCTGGGTTTGGCTCAGATCATGATCACAGGGTCATGAGAGTGCCCTCCACACTCAGCATTGAGTCTGCTTGAGATTCTCTCTCCCTCTCCCTCTTCCTCTGCCTCTCCCCTCACTCTATCTCTCATTCTAAAATGAATAAATATATCTTTAAAAAATAATAACATGAAACTAAGTAAAATTTAAAATTCAGTTCCTCATTTGTGCTGGTTCCATTTACATGTTATCAAGGTACAAGTGGCAAGTGGCCACCAAACTACACATTTCAGTGTTGCAGAAATTTTATTTAACAGGGTAATATTAGAATAAGGAGTTTCTATACATTTGAAAAAATTACAGTTTTTCATGTCATTTGTACCAGAAACACTGAATAGATCATACTTTTTAAAATATATAATATGAATGACACAAATGTTAAGAGAATTAAGCAAAACAAAACAACAACAAAAAACAAACATGATTACAAGATGTGTGTAAGGAATTCCTTTGACAGGTTACAACAGTAAGTATGTAGCTGAAGAATGAATCAGTGAATTTGAAGATAGTTCCACGATTATTATTCAAAATGAGACCTACAAAGGAAAAAAAGTAAAAATCATCTATAATTATCTTCATAACTATAATCGTGCAGAAGGCATGGAACAATATTAAACAGTCTAATATATACTGACATATATTGTTTTATTGTGTTTTGCTTTATTGCGCTTTGCAGATATTTTTATTTTTCACAAACGGAAAATTTATGGCAACCCTGCATTGAGCAAGTCTATCAGCACCATTTTTCCCATCCAAGTACTAACCAGGCCCGACCCTGCTTAGCTTCCGAGATCAGACGAGATCGGGCGCATTCAGCGTGGTATGGCCGTAGACAATCAGCACCATTTTTCAATAACATTTGTCCAGTTTGTGTCTCTGTGTTGCATTTTGGTGATTTTTGCAATATTGCAAAAACTTCTTCAGTTTATATCATAATATATTTGATGTGGTGATCTGTGATCAGTGATCTTTGATGTTGCTATCATTATTGTTTTGTTATGTTATGAATTGCGTCCATTTAAGACAGACAAATTTAATTGATAAATGTGTGTATTCCAACTGCTCCACCAAGTGGCTACTCCCTACTCTCTCTCCTCAGGCTCCCCTATTCTTTGAGACACAAGAATATTGAAATTAGGCCAATTAATAACCCTACATAGCCTCTAAGCTTCAAGTAAAAAAGAAGAGTTGCACATCTGTCTTTGAATCAAATTTAGAAATGATTAAGCTTAATAAGGAAGGCATATCAAAAGCCAAGATAGGCCAAATATTAACTAAATCTCTTGCACCAAACAGTTGTGAATGCAAAGGGAACGTTCTTGAAAGGACACTAAAAGTGCTATTACACTGACTGAATATACAAATGATAAGAAAGCAAAGTCTTATTGCTAATATGGAGAAAGTTTTAGTGGTCTATATATAAATCAGATCAGTCACAATATTTCCTTAAATCAAAGCTTATTACAAAGCAAGGCTCCAACTCTTAAATTCTATGAAGGCTGAGAGAGGTGAAGAAATACCCACCATTTGCTTCAACGTGGATGGAACTGGAGGGTATTATGCTGAGTGAAGTAAGTCAGTCGGAGAAGGACAAACATTATATGTTCTCATTCATGTGGGGAATATAAATAATAGTGAAAGGGAATTTAAGGGAAGGGAGAAGAAATGTGTGGGAAATATCAGAAAGGGAGACAGAACGTAAAGACTGCTAACTCTGGGAAACGAACTAGGGGTGGTAGAAGGGGAGGAGGGCGGGGGGTGGGAGTGAATGGGTGACGGGCACTGGGGGTTATTCTGTATGTTGGTAAATTGAACACCAATAAAAAATAAATAAAAAAAGAAAAGAAATTGCATAAGAAATTTTTGAAGATAGCAAAAGTTGGTTCATGAAGTTTAAGAAACCACGTTAAAAATGCAAGGTAACACAGCAAGTGCTGATGTAGAAGCTGTAGCAAGTTATCCAGAAAATCTAGCTCAGATAATTAAATAGAGTAGTTATACTAAACAACAGACTTTCAAAAGAGACAAAACAGCCTTCTACTGGAAGAAGATACCATCTAGGACTTTGATAGCTGGAGAGGAGAAGTCAGTGTCTGTTTTCAAAGCTTCAAAAGATTAGCTGATACTCTTAGTTAATGCAGCTAGTGACTTTAAGTTGAAGCCAATATTTGTTTACTATTCTGAAAATCCTAGAGCCCTTAAGAATTATGCTGTATCTACTCTGTCTGTGCTCTATATGGAACAACAAAACCTGGATAACAGCACATCTGTTGATAGCATGGTTTACTGAATACTTTAAGCCCACTATTGAGACCTACTGCTGAAATAAAAGATACATTTTAAAATATTACTGCTTATTGACAATGCATTTAGTCACCCAAGAGCTCTGAAGGAGATAATGTTGTTTTCATGCCTGGTAACATATATTTATTCAGCAGCCCATGGATCAAGGAGTAATTTTGATTTTCAAGTCTTATTATTTAAGAAATGCATTTTCTAAGGCCCATCTGCCATTTATAGTGATTCCTCTGATTTATCTGGCCAAGGTAAACTGAAAGCCATATGGAAAGGATTTACCATTCTAGATGCCATTAAATGCATTTGTGATTCATGGGGAGAGGTCAACTGATTAACAGGAGATTTGAAGAAGTTGATTCCAACCCTGATGAATGACTTTCATTGGTTGAAGTCCTCAGTGGAGGAATTAACTACAGATGGAGTGGAAATAGCAGGAGAACTAAAAATAGAAGTGGAGCTTAGAGATGTAACTGAATTACTGCAATAGCATGATCAAATGTGAATATTTAAGTTGCTTCTTCTTAAGTTCTTTCTTTCTTTCTTTCTTTCTTTCTTTCTTTCTTTCTTTCTTTCTTTCTTTCTTCTTTCTTCTTTCTTTCTTTCTTCTTTCTTCTTTCTTTTTTTTTTTTTCAAAGAAAGCAGTTTCTTGAGATGGAACCTACTCCTGGTGAAGATGCTGTGAAGATTGTTGAAGTGTATTGCATATTACATAAGCTTCACTGATAAATCAATTTTAGGGTTTTACAGGATTGATTCCAATTTTGAAAGAAGTTCTATTGTGGATAAAATGCTATCGAACAGCATCACATGCTACAGAAATCATTTGTGAAAGGAAGAGTCAACCAATGTGGCAAACTTCATTGTTGTCTTATTTTAAGAAATTGCTGCAGCCACAACATCCTTCAGCAGTCATCACCCTAATCAGTCAATGGCCATTGACATCAAAGCGAAATCCTCCACTAGGTAAAAGATTATGACTTGCTGAAAGCTCAGACAATGATTGGTGTATTTTAGCAATGAAGCATCTTAAATAATGTATGTACATTGATATTTTAGATATATTATTGCATACTTAATAGACAACAGTATAGTTAAATATAACTTTTATATGCATTGAGAACCCAAAAACTCATTTTACTCACTTTAGTATGATAAATGCCATATTGTGATGGCCTGGATCCAAATGCACAATATCTCTGAAGTATGCCAGTATGTAATTGGAACCTAGAAAGAGAAGTGAATAGAATGTTTCAGGAGGGGTAGGCCCGGTGGCACAGCAGTTTAGTGCCGCCTGCAGCCCGGGGTGTGATCCTGGAGACCCGGGATCAAGTCCCACATCGGGCTCCCTGCATGGGGCCTGCTTCTCCCTCTGCTTGTGTCTCTGCCTCTCTCTCTCTCACTCTGTGTCTCTCATGAATAAATAAAAAATAAAATCTTTTAAAAAAAGAAAAGAATGTTTTAGGAGAAATATTTGAAGAAATGGCTGAGAATTTTCCAAAAATAATGAAAGACAATAACTCATATTTCAGGTAGTTCAGAGAACTCAAAGAGGCAAACAGATGAGTGAATGCACAGACAAAGTAAGACATAACTTTGTGAGAAAGAACCCCAGAGATCTACAAAGGGACCTCCTTGCATGATCATAAGATACCAATCAGTGAGTGTATGTTACGAAATTACTGAAGGCTACAGAAATAACCATTTGAAAAATCAGAGACAGTAGAGCCTGAACTTGCAAATAGTTGCAAATAGGGCCTGTTCCACATCAGGCAAATGGTGGAAAATCTCATAATCCATGGAGTAATGAGTGAAGTACACAAAAGATCTTAAAGTTAATGGTAGGGAATGTTTAAGCTCAATACTACTTCAATCCTAATAAACCTGAAAAGCAAGATATGAAAGAATTAAAGTACTTCTGAGTAAATTAACTGCATTAGAGAATACAGAAATAGTATGTAAAACTATAGAATACACAATGTATGATAACCAATAAAAATTACCAGGCATGCAAAGAAGTGGATAAAGAATATCCATGATTGGGGAAAAAAAATAAGTTAATCAAAACTACCCAGGACTGACACAGAAGTTAGAAAAATGGACATTAGAACAATATTCCACCTGTTCAAAGCTTTCTGTGGAAACAAAGAAATAGGAAAATACCCAAATATAATATCTAGAGATAATTACAGTATTTGGGATAAAATATACATTAGTTAAAAATTGCAGGAAGAAATGATTAGAAAACATGAAAACATAGTAGGTGACACTTTTCAAAATTCAATTTTCTTTAAAACAGAAGCTATTAAAATAACAACAAAAATAATGAAAAGAGAAACAATGAACTATGGGACAATATCATGAGTCTTAATATATATGTAACTGAAATTGTCAAAGGAGGAAGGCCATATCTTTTTACATATCTTTACAAAAATATGTAAAGAAATAATGACTGAAAAATTTCCAACTATGAAGGTACTCTAAATCCACAGATCCAAGATTTTCAGTGAAATTTAAGTTAAAAAATTCTCAAGAAAATGACACCAAAACACATTGTAATCAAATCATTCAAAACTAGTGCTAAATGAAAAATCTAAAAAGCAGACAGGAAAAAAAGACATTACACACATAGAAAAAAAAAAATCATACCAACAGTAGATCCCCCATTGAAAACACTGAGGAATAAAACAGTGTCTTTTAGTATACTAAAAGGAAAAAAAAAATGCTTCTCAGAATCCCATATCAAGTGAAAATATATGTCAGAGAAAGGACAAATAATTTTTCAGATGTGTGAAAATTGAAAGAGCTTAGAAGCACACTAAAGGAATTGCTGAATAAAATTCTTCAAGAAGAAAGGGAGTGATAGAAAGAAATTTGGATCTATAGAAGGAGACAAAGTGTATCCGAAAAGTTAATAATATGCAGAAATGAACCTTGTTCCATTCTTAACACCATGTGAAAATGAACTTTAGATGGGTCAGAAATTTAAAGAGTAAAATGATAAGGCCTTTCAAAAGAATCATAGAAGAAAATATTCATATCTAGGAATTTGATAAAGTGTCCTTGGATATGACACCAAAACAAAACAAAAACAAACCTTGAATTTTATTTTTTAAAAGCTCTGAAAAGGGATCCCTGGGTGGCGCAGCGGTTTGGCGCCTGCCTTTGGCCCAGGGCGCGATCCTGGAGACCCGGGATCGAATCCCACGTCGGGCTCCCGGTGCATGGAGCCTGCTTCTCCCTCTGCCTGTGTCTCTGCCTCTCTCTCTCTCTCTGTGACTATCATAAATAAATAAATTTAAAAAAAAAGCTCTGAAAAAAGCAGTTAGAGAATAGTGCTATAATATCTAAGAAAGTATTTGAAAATATATGTAATAAAAATCTTGTGCACGCTGAGAAAACTCACTACTCGAAGTGAGACATACTAAATGGTGGGGAAGGTGAGGAAGGCAATGGGATAGGGTTTTCAGTTTCAGTTCTGACTTGTAAGGATCTTGGAAATGATCACTCCCATTCTTATAAATGGAAAAATTCAGAGACGCCTGAGTGGCTCAGTCGGTTAGGTGTCTGACTCCTAGTATTGGCTCAGGTCATGATCTCGTGATTGTGATATCAAGCCCTTGCATCAAGCTCTACATTCAGTTGGTGTCTGCTTTGGATTCTCTTTTTCTGTCTCTAATAAATAAAGAAATAAAATAGTTATTTAAAAAAAGGAAGGGACACCTGAGTGGCTCAGTGGTTGAGCATCTGACTTCATCTCAGGTTGTGATCCCCGGGTGCTGGGATCGAGTCCCACATCAGGCACCCTGCATGGAGCCTGATCATCCCTCTGCTTGTGTCTCTGCCTCTCTGTCTCTGTGTCTGTCATAAATAAATAAAAATAAAATCTTATAAAATCTTTAAAAATAAATAATCTGGACAAACTGAAAATGAATAAATTTTCTTGGATGCTTAAGACAATTAATGTTGCAGGGAACCCACCAGCTAGAAATGTGTAAAGATGAACACATCCTTAGAGTCATAGCTAAGAGCAGAGTGTGCTTTCCAGGAGCAGAAACTCTTGTAGCCATAAACTGATAAGAACACTTAAATCAAAATTTTGTTGAATAGTTGGACATTCATTGTGGAAAAGGATGACAATGAGGAACACCTGGGGTCACGTTTTTATAGAAGCTGCACATTTTGTGGTCTTTACCTTTAAGAACACCATTGTATTTCTCAAAATGAAGATCTGAGAAAGATGTCTTCATGGCTGTAACAGGGTAAAGAGAAAACTAATTATTTTCCAGTTACATTTCTAGAGACATCTCCATGAGAAAAGTCCTACTTTCCAAGGAAGAGCACTTTTGTTTGAGGCTTGTCATAGTCAGGGGAAGATCATTTTTCCCATTTTAGTCCTCTCTAGCATTTCTTCCTCACCTTAGGGAGGGAGAGCAAGCATAATTAAAATGGGTGAGGGATTTTAGGAAACAGATTCTGGGTGCTGCAACCAGGGAAGATATGAAAGGGCAGAGGTAAAGCTTTACTACTGGAGAAACAGTGGAAAAGATCACAGTCCAGAAACACAGACCTACTAAAAGACTAATACATTATCTTAAGACTATAGAGCACTCACGCTCCTCCACACCAAACTTTCATGCTTGTAAACTAGAAGAGTATTTTTTTACCTAATACAAGGAAAAGAAAAGATGTAAAATGAAGATAGAAATCAATAAAATTTAAAATAATCCATAGGATCCCTGGATGGCTCAGCAGTTGAGCGTCTGCCTTTGGCTCAGGGTGTGATCCTGGTCCAAGAATCGAGTCCCACATCAGGCTTCCTGCAAGGAGCCTGTTCTCCCTCTGTCTATGTCTCTCCCTCTCTCTCTCTGTCTTTCATGAATAAATAAAATCTTTAAAAGAAATAGTCCAACATGTTTTTTTTTTAAATCAATTAAACCAAAAGATTTTTTTTAAAGAGCAATAAAATTGATAAACCTTTAGACAGGCTAAACAAAATTTATAAAAAGAAAACATAAATTGCCAATATTATAAATGAAAGATAATTTTTCATCATCACTGTTGAAATGAACATTTAAAGGATAATAATGAAGTCTACAAACAAATATATGTCCACAAATTTGATAACATAGGCGAATGGACCAATTCAAGGGAAGTCTTCATAACTATCTACATAAAAATATGAAGGAATCTATATAATAAGTACTAGAACTAATAGAAAAATATAGTGCCAATTATCAGGATACAAGATTAATATGTAAAAGTCAGTTATTTTCCTATATTTCTACAACAAATAATTGGAATTTGAAATTCAAAACAATGCCCTTTATGATTGTAAACTCCCCCACCCCGACACACACACATACACACACATACACACAGAAATTATTTGGTATAAATATAACAAAATATGCAAATATGCCCTGGATCTGTGTACAGATAATTAAAAAGCACTGTTGAAAGCAATAAAACAAGATGTAAATAAATGCAGAAATATTCTGTGATTATGAGTTAGAAGACTCAATATGTTTAAGATGTTAATTCTTCCCAACTTAACCTATAGATTCAAAGCAATGCCTATCATAATCTTAGGAAGCTGTTTACCCAATTGATTTGGACATTTATGTCAGCACTGAAACCTGCACAGAGATATATGTAACAGTTTTATCCATAGGTACCAAAACCTGAAAGCAATCAAGATGTCTAGGTGAATGGCAAAATATAGTACATTTGTATAATAAATACCATTCAGCAATAAATAGGAATATGCTATAAAATCATGCAAAGGTATGTATAAATTCTAAGTGCTTATTGAAAGATTTAAAAGGCCAGTTGGAAAGTTGCATTTCATTTTTCTGGAATGGCAAACTAATAGAGATTGAACACATCAGTGTTTGACATGGATTCAGGGAGGGCTGGAAAAGTTGAATAGTTGATTCATGGAGGATATTTTAGGCTAAATCAAGCTTTTTAAGATACTATAATGATAAATATACGAAACCTTGTCAAAATCCATAGAATTCATTCTATGATGTCAGCATTACACTGATGCCAAAATCAGATAAGGACTCCAATTTAAAAGAGAACTACAGGCCAATATCCCTGGTGAACATGGATGCAAAACTTCTCAATAAAATACGAGCAAACTAAATTCAACAATGCATTTAAAAAGACCATTCACCATCATCAAGTGGAGTTTATTCCTGGGTCGCAAATGTGGTTCAATATTTGCAAATCAATCAACATGATCACAACATTAATAAAAAAAAAAGAATAAGAACCATATGATCATTTCAATAGATGTGGAAAAATTTTTCAACAAAATACAACATCCATTAATAATAAAAGCCCTCAACAAACTAGGTTTACAGGGAACATACCTCAACATTATAAAGGCCATATATGAAAATTCCACAGCTAATATCATCCTCAATGGAGAAGAACTGAGAGCTTTTCCTCTATAATCAGGAACAAAAGAGGGATGTCCACTCTCACCACTGTTATTTAACATAGTACTGGAAGTCCTAGCCACACCAGTCAGACAACAAAAATAAATAAAAGACATCCAAATCAATAAGGAAGAAGTCAAACTTTCACTATTTGTGGGTGATATGATGTTCTATATAGAAAACCTAAAGACTCTACCAAAAAATTGCTAGAACTAATATGCAGATTCAGTAAAGTCACAGGACACAAAATCAATGCACAGAAATCTGTTGCATTATGATACACCAATAATGAAGCAGCAGAAAGAGAAATTAAGTAATAAATCTCCATTTACAATTGCACAAAAAACTGTAAGATACCTAGGAATAAAACCTAACTAAAAATAAATAAATAAATAAATAAAATAAAACCTAACTAAAGAGGTGAAACATCTTTACTCTTTTTTCCTTTAAACTATAAAACACTTGTGAAAGAAATTACAGATGACACAAAGAAATATAAATATATTCCATGCTCATGGGTTAGAAGAACAAATATTATTAGATTGTCTATATTACCCAAAGCAATCTACACACTTAAGGCAATCCCTATCAAAATACCACTAGCATTTTTCACAGAACTAAAACAGTCTTAAAATTTGTATGGAACCACAAAAAGATTCCAAGTAGCCAAAGCAATCCCGAAAAATAAAAGAAAGCTGAAGGCATCACAATTCTGGATTTTAAGTTATATAAGAAAGCTGTAATTGTCAAAACAGCATTGGTACAAGTACAAAAATAGACACATAAATCAATAGAACAGAACAGAAAATACAGAAATTATCCCACAACTATATGGTCAATTAATCTTCAACAAAGCAGAAAAGATATCCATTGGGGAAAAGACAGTCTCTTCAACAAATGATGTTGGGAAAACTGGACAACAACATATGCAAAAGAATGAATCTGAACCACTTTCTTACACCATATACAAAAATAAATTCAAAATGGATTGAAGACTTAAATATGAGACACGAAACCATAAAAATCCTAGAGGAGAACACAGGCAGTAATCTCTTTGACATTGGCCATAGCAACTTCTTTCTACATATGTCTCTGGAGGCAAGGGAAACAAAAGCAAAATAACTATCAGGGCTTCATTAAAATAAAAATCTTCACTCGCTGGCATTTAAATAAAAACTTGTACAAAGTTAAAAAAAAAAAAAGAACGTTGGGTATTTTGACCCATAAATGATTACACTGAAGTTCTGGTTTGTAGTATTATTTATTAGATCATATTTTTAGTGATGTGTAGTATTATTGTAGTTTTTAGTGTTATTTTTAAGGAAGATCAAATATGATTTATAGCATTATTTTTAGGAGATCAAATATGCTTTTTTAAAATACTCACACTGTCATAAGAGTATAGCCACAATGTGTTATAACAGCCATATACCAGGAAAAAAATCTTGCACATGGATTTTTATTTGCTTTTTAAAAAAATGTGCTTATTCTTCTCATACTTCTTGAGTACCTACTAAGTGGTAAGCTTGGGGTTAAACATAGAAGCAAATATTTCCAAAAAGGAATAATAAGTGTCATAATGTAGGTAAATATAAAATAATATGGAAGTACATCTGGAGGATTATTTTGGAAATTACCCCAGGGTTTTTGTCTTGCCCACTCCTGTAACCCATTCCTAACCAGCATCTCCCCAATTCCTTAAGCCAGCTTATATTTTGTGTATCAATCAATTTTTGTTCACTTTTTGTATTCCAAAAGCCTTTAAGCCTTATATCTACTATGATGCTTAATCAAGTATACTGATCTATATAAATTTTCATGGCAGACTTAGCAGCAGTAATAGTAGCAGTAGCTGAGACAGCAACAATATATATCATGTGTTGGAGTCACTGTGACCCAGGTACTTTCTGCCTGTATATATAAGCATCACTTCTTGATTGTTACACAAATATATATATGTAATAACTTGGATTGGAAATTGAAGCTCAAAGAGATTTCACATCATACTCTAGTAGAAAATCAAATATCCCCACTAACATTTTCCCAAAATATTAATATTTTATCCAAGGTCTAAGATATTAATAATTATACTAGTGCTTATTTTGTATAATATTAAAATATTGTGATCTGATAAATACATATTTTATTTGTCTCATTAACTATTACACAGCTCCTAAAACCCTTGTGATTTCCTGGTAGAGGTGAAAGGAGCATCTTTTGCTATCCATAAAAGCCCCTGTCAACAAAACCTGATTTTATGCTAATGAGATGATTCTTAGTGGGCCCCCAGATAACTTCAGGATGGGAGCTGGTCACCAGAGGAACCAACCATGTTATTTTCAGGGTTGAAACTTTCAGCCTCATCATCAGACTTCCAAGGAGGAGAGACACTGAATTCGGTCATTAATGGTCACTGATTTAATCAATTTTGTCTATGTAATGGAACCTCCATTTAAAAACCCTAAAAGAAAGAGTGAGAGAGCACCCCATGTCTCATAATTTTCTCTATGAATTTCTTCCATTTAGCTGTTCTGAGTTGTATCCTTTTTATCAAAAGTTCACTCATGTGCCCTTGTAATCAATCCCCACCCCCATCTCTAACCACTAGCAGTCACTGATCTGTTTCCTGTTACAACTTCAAGAAAGTCATACAAGTAAATTCAATCAGTATGTAATTATTTAATGTAAGACAATGCTTCTATATGTCATCTATCTTTTTGAATGTATCATTCATTCATTTCCTTTTATTGCTAAATAGCATTCTATTATATGAGTAGATGTAACAAAGGTTGTTCATCTAATTATAAGATGAACAGTTAATTTCCAAGTTTTTGCAATTATAAGTTAATCTGCTATAAACATTTATGTGCAGATTATTATTTGGCCATTTGTTATTATATTATTATCTTTTTATTACATTATTTTTATTGACTAAATACCGAGTAGGAGAATTACTAGATTGCATTTCCTGCCTCACTCCTATAATCTGCCATTTTTCCAAGGAAACTTGGCCCCGTTCACTTAAGGAGTTTTGTAGTAAAAACCAAGATCTGGATGCAGGTATGTTTATTCCTACTGAGGTGCTCATTCTGGGCCATCTCAGCTGATAGAGAAAGGAGATACTTGTGTGTATATGAACTCATGTGTATATACCTATTATTAATATGTCTGCATATAACCATCTATGTCTCTGCTAAGCTAAATATGAGTTCATATTAATGTCTCCAATGATAATCCATTACCATATAGATAATTATAGCCTCTTTCTCTTGCATATCTATAATTTCTCAGTCCAACTGTAAGAAACCTGGCACCCATCATCCATTACCTATTTACTTAATTGTTGAAGTCAGTATACATGTAGAGTGGTTTTCAGAATTGTTTACCTGTACACCATGAGAGACAATTTTATCAACTAAAGTACAATGCTCACATCCAACTTTTTTGCCTTTCATTTAATGGTTTTAGACATTTTCAAAACTGTGTAGGTGAATATCCTTTCTCTTAACTACATCAGTGAGGTTATTTTGTGCATTTATAACACAATTGTAATCTTTGTTTAGTCTGGATTCCATCCTGGATCCCTAACTACCTAAAATGACTTATTTTTAAATTTGCATACACTAAGGACTTTGAGATATAAATTTCTATGTTCTTAAAAATCTCTTAAGTTTTTATTTAAATTCTAGTTAACATAAGTATAATATCAGTTTCAGTCATACAATATAGTGATTCAGTACTTCCATACAATACCCAGTGCTCATCACAAGTGCACTTCTTAATCCCCACCATCTATTTCACCCATCCCTTACCACCACCTTCCTGCTGGTATCCACCAGTTTGTTCTCTATAGTTAAGAGTGTGTTCTTGGTATACCTCCTTCTTTCTATTATTTTTCCCCTTTGCTCATTTGTTTTGTTTCTTAGATTCTTAGAGTGAAATCTTATGGTATTTATCTTTCTTTGACTTATTTCACTTAGCATAATGTTAGCATATTAGCATAATATTAGCATAACACACACACATAAACATACCCCTTTTTCTTCATCCATTCATCAGGTGATGGATCCTGGGCTGTTTCCATAATTTGGCTATTGTAGATAATGTTGCTGTAAATATCCAGATGCTTGTGTCCCTTTGAACTAGTATTTTTGCATCCTTTAGTTAAATACCCTAGTCTTGCAATTGCTGGATCATAGGATAGTTCTACCTTTAAATTTTGGAACCTCCATACTGTTTTCCAGAGTGACTGTACCAGTTTCCATTCCCACCAACAGTGCAAGAGGGTTCCCATTTTTCCACATCCTTACAACATCTGTTATTTCCATGTTGTTGATTTTAGCCATTCTGAGAGGTGTGAGGTGATATTTCATTGTATTTCTGATTTGTATTTCCCTAATGATCAGTGATGTTGAGCATCTTTTCATGTGTCTCTGCTAGTCATCTGTATGTCTTCTTAAGAAAGAATATCTATTTATGTCTTCTGCTTATTTTTTATTGGATTATTCATTTTGAGGGGTGTCAAGTTTTTTTTTTTTAATTTATTTATGATAGTCACAGAGAGAGAGAGAGAGGCAGAGACACAGGCAGAGGTAGAAGCAGGCTCCATGCACCGGGAGCCCGATGTGGGATTCGATCCCGGGTCTCCAGGATCGCGCCCTGGGCCAAAGGCAGGCGCCAAACCGCTGCGCCACCCAGGGATCCCGAGGGGTGTCAAGTTTTATAAGTTACTTATATATTTTGGATACTAACCCTTTATCAGATATGTCATTTGTAGATATCTTCTCCCATTCCATTGGTTGCCTTTCAGTTTTGTTGATTGTTTGCTTGACAGTACAGAATTGTTTTATTTTGGTGAGGTCCCAGTAGTTTATTTTTGCTTTTGTTTCCCTTGCCTCCAGAGACATATATAGAAAGAAGTTGCTATGGCCAATGTCAAAGAAGTTCCTGCCTGTATCTCTAGGATTTTGATGATTTCATGTCTCACATTTAGGTCTTGAATCCATTTTGGAATTTTTTTTGTGCACGGTATAAGAAAGTGGTCCAGTTTCATACTTTTGCTTGTTGCTGTCCAATTTTAATGCACCTTATACTTTTAATTATTCCTCCCAATTTTGATATATGGAGGTTAATAAGTGTTTTAATTTATTTTGTTTTATACAAAATATTTAAATTGTTCCAATATCTAATGTTTCTAAATGTAGTAGATTTCTAATTTATTTTTTTACAAATTAATCTTTCGTCAGAAAATCATTTTCTTGACAACTGATAATAGGGAATCATTTTATGTATAATAAACCACACAGTACAATAATATTTTCAATTGGTAAGATATGTAATACACGTAAAGTCCATCACACATCATAAGGAAAGGAAATAATAGAAAATTATTTTGAAATAGTATGTTATTCTACAGACATATTCCTGTTAGCTTTAGCATGCATCCTAAGTGTCCATGTTTAAAAAGCCTATGTTGCTGTTAATATCCTTCTCATAATTACAACTCAAATACGTTTAGTGAAGAAATAGTATTATAAAAATGAATAAAGGGGAAACGATTAGCTGTAATCCCATGCCCATGTCCCAACCACTGCTAATATATTTTACTGCTTTTCTGTATAATATATATATTTTTTAAAAATGTAGACACTCCTAAAAGAGGCAATAACCAAAATGCTATCATTAAATGAGGAAAATCAAGCCTCTATGCCCATTCACATTGAGAACTTCTCAAACACCTGGAAACTTTACCTACAGTTCACTACATATCAGCTTGTTGCCATAATTTACCTGCTACTTTACATTATAATGACATGGTACAGGAGAGACAAAACTGTTGTTTCCCTGCTGACGATGTAATCAATACACACCTGTTTTCTGCTGGGAAAACTGCAGCAGTAGATGTGGTAGCATTTTAACCTGTTAGACGGTGACAAAGTAGCATGCTGGAAACACATGAATTTGACAAACTTTCACATACTGTTTGCAAATTGAACACAAGCAGTGGGATGCTGGCATATGTTACTATTTCCATGATGACAGATTATGATGCTTCAGGTAAAAGTTAGAATCATTCATAGAAAAGTGGAAGAAACCCAGTCATGAAACAAAGCTATAGGGGTACAAACTTCGTGTTTTCTTAATATATTCCAAATATATCTCATTGTAATATCAAGTTTCTTTTAAAAGAAACTGAATTGGAGCACCTGGGTGGCTCAATCAGTTAAGCATCAGACTCTTGATTTCTGCTCAGGTCACAATCTCAGTGTTCTGAGATCAAGCCCCAGGATAGGCTCTGAATTCAGCAGGAAGTCAGCTTGAGAATGTATCACCCTATCCCTTTGCCACTCCCCCTACTGCACTCTCTTACCTCTCTCTCTCTCTCTCTCTCTCTCTCCAAATCCAATAGCATTTTAGAAACTGTCCAAAAATTATTGGTTTTAGAAATTTTTGTATTTCTCTTCATTAATGACAAATAAATTTCAAGTTTTTGTATATTTATCAATACATTGATGATTTGTTAGTTATTTTTCTTCATATGTGGTCACCAAAAATATAAAGGCTACTTATCTTTGAGCTCGAATTAAGAAAAGGTAATCTGAAGACAGTCTCCAACCAAAACATTGCATTTTGAAAGAATTAACTTGGAATCATTTAAAGTTATGATTTTTCACCATACTTTTTTTCTGGAAAAAGAGCACAGATTTTCTAGTTACTCTTTTTTTATCTTGTTTATTTTGTAGATTATATTTTATTATTTTATTTTATTTGGTTATTTGTATTATTTATATAATGTGGCTTTCTCCAATATTAGATAATATAATGTGTTTTTTTAGCATAGGATGCTAATGATTCTAATATGGGTCTGTTTATAGTGGGAAATTGTCAGCGGTACTAGAAGAAAAGAAAGGGGGCGGGGAAACCTGAGATAACCAAATGTATTAGCTTTCCTTTTCCCTTTTACTTTGTATGTAGTAAAAGCAATAAATCACCCAGTGGAAATTAGAGGAAATATGGCTCTGAATATTTCTCTTATCCCTGTTAGACAATAGGCCCCTCCATCATTTCACTTTATAATTTGCTATCTTAATGGGTCAAATAATCATGATGTTGAGTTACCACTCATGTCTCGTGTAAATTCCAGATTTACCTCCTTGGATCGTAGATTCTAACTCCTTATTTTGTTCAAGTATTTTACTCTTATCTGAAACTGTTTTTTATTTATTTGTCTTTGGTTATGTTGAGTTTGTTGTCTTACTTCCTAAAATAAAATGTTAAGAATCCTTAAAGGAAGTGATTTAGCTATCTGATTCCTTGTAGTTCTCAAAATGTCAAGAACTGGGCATGATACATATTACGTATTCATCAACACTGGAAGTTACTGGAATGAAGAAATAAATGAGTAAACAAATTATCTAATTAAATTAATTATAGATTATTTAAGAATTCAACACATATTATCAAAACTATGTAACTTTTATTTTGACTAATCTGTGGTCATTTATATAATCCTCTGTCAATGATGAGGATACTGTCAAAATCTAAGCTAAATCTCTAAGGCCACTAAGAAGTTCTAGTCAGTCTTGTTGATAAGAAAGATATTTATCTTCTGTACTTTTTTCCTCCTGAGTTTCATTCAGAGACACAGAAAAAAGCCATAATTTCAAACTTGAATATTCATCAATTTAGATGTGTGTTTATGCTCCTTGAAGATTCTATAGTAGTAGAATTAAAGATGGGAGTTCTATTCTTAATTCAGTGTTAAAGAAAATCTCATATAAAAAAATTATTCTTGAAAATACTTTATCAGGGTGACTGAGTGGCTCAGTTGGTTAGGCATCTGACTTTGGCTCAGGTCATGATCCAAGGGTCCTGGGATTGAATACCACATTAGGCTCCTAGCTTAGCGAGGAGCCCATTTCTCTCTCTGCTTGTTACTCCCCCTGTTTGTGCTCCCTCTCTCTTTCTCTCTCTTTCTGATTAATAAATAAACAAAATCTTAAAAAAATGCTTTATGAATTCATGTATTGCATTTTTATATACCATCCCACCTAAATTTTTCTTCTAGTTTGAAACAGATTATTGTCTCTTCAGTGAAGTATTAGATGATTTAACATTTTGTCATATTTACACTATCAAAGAACATAAAGATACATGTTACATTTTGAAATCTATGCTGATTTCTGGGCATAAGCTAATAAGCATAAAAATATAGGAATGGATGCCTACACAACTAAACATACTGTCTTTCAGGAATAGAATTCAACTCCACTTTAAAACAACAAGATCCCTTTAAGTCTGCTCTTTTCAAGGATTAGAAACACCGTTTGTCTTTCCTTAAATTCAGAGAATTATTTTAAGATTGAACAAAGCAGCAATAGCAGCTCATAAAGAATCACCCTTAATGCTCCTCCTTCTCTGTGTTCATTCTAATACATTCAGCTGGCCAACCTGTACTTGACTTATGTTTGGTCCATCCCTACATTCTTAAATCCAAATGTCTTGGAATAAGACTCTGCCAAGGCCTGGCCTACACCATCTGCTCTAACTGACTGCCAGGATTCCCGGCTGCCCTGACAAGCCTGGAGAGACACCCTGTTTTTTGTCTCTCCTGTGAATATTTGAGGTTTCCAAATAAGTGACTCTCAGATAAGTGAAATAGTAGAGTGTCTCAATCATAAACATTATTATTTCTATCCCATTGATACTCGAGGTGATTTCCTCTATGAAAATCCCCAACATCTAAAATATGATACTTTGTTTTAGGTGACAATATTGGCAATAAATATTAACAAGCAACCATATAGAGAGTGGACCAACATAATGATAGTTCTTGTAACTATATTTGAGAAGCATTGTCTAAAGAAACCAACAAGTGTGTCCTGGAAAACAAAATATTAATAACATGCTAGTGGTGTCTTAACCTTAAAATGAGAAACACAACTATACACAAGGAATGAGAAATTTTTGTTTAAAAATGACATTCTGTCACTGAACATTCATCAATAAAGAACTCTAACCCTCAGCAAATGCTTACAAAACTCCAAGCACTTAACTATTCTCTGGAGTTGGAGTATCTATCCTCAATATCCTCAGGGTCTGGTGTTTAAAATATAAACATGGTGGTTCTGTAAATTGGTTGATTCATAATATGATCCTACAAAGCATTGAAGGAAATATGTGTGGAGTAAATATTTGCATGTAAACTATTTCATATCACATTTATTTTATTTTATCTTATTTTCCATATTTGTGAGAGATACTGCTGATCATATCAGTCTGCGTTCTGGCCATTTGTGCAAATTGTTCATCTTCCAAGCTATTTTTAAAACCTGAATAATTCCGAAGATATTAAATTCTAAATAATAACAGATTAATATGTTTTCTAATAATTCTAAATAAGGGAACTTTAAACCCATTTCTTATTTTTATATTTATCAACATTTTGGAGGTTGAATTTGTGGATTAAAGAAGAATATTTCATTTTTGTTGTCAGTTCTCCTTCTTAAATTTGAGCCACTTTTATAACTTGAAATTTTTTAAAAGAATGCCATTAGAGTGATTCTTGCTTTGAGAAATTATATTTACAAGATATGTTCATCCTGACTGCTATGGGATTTATTCATTATAAATAACACATGACAAGACTGTCTGCTGATTATATTTAAAGCACTCAAGAACTTACAAATACGTTTTTCTTTAAAACAATATATAATCCATCATACTTTAACTGCATTTAGAGAAGCTGTGGAATCAGATTACCCACAGCAAAAAAAAAAAAAAGCCAATATAATTGATAAATATTAGTTGTTTACTCTAGAATAAATAATATTTCAATGATCATTTGGCATTTTTGTTTATTATTTGCTTATGGTGAAATGTTAAGCAATTTTAGCAAATATTTGCAAAGGTGAAGTTTTAGAAAACACACACTAAAGGAATATAAAATTATGCTGAAATTGGAAGGTCTCTCTGTCTCTCCCTTTCTTGTGAATACACACACACACATAGACACACATTAATATACAAACATATCTATAACCACAACATATATGTGAAATATGGGTATTTTTCCTGATATCAACTATAGAAAGGGGAGAGAAAAGTAGCTGAGTAAAATAAAAACAATACCTACCTGTAATGACCAGCAAAGAAGATTAGGGATATGAATGCTATCCAGAAAATTAACCAAATTAGAAACTTTGCTCTTCATATCTAATGTATCACTTAATTTTCCACTGTTAAGAAACCATAGATTATTTAATAGGCAATATTCGTCAACTTGTGAAAGTGCAAACAATGTCTGTATATCTTCATTTCCTTTTCTACTTGATAAGTTTGGGAGAGTGGAGTGAGAGACCCAAAGATGAAAATATATAAGGATGTTCAAAGATATTAAGAACATTATGGGGAGACTATCAAAAGATATATATTAAGAGTGTATACAGTAAGCTAGAGTTCATACTACACAGCAATTATATGAGAGAAATATGGTAGGTGGAATTCATACTTATGACTAGTGGGTTATTGACTTTCTCCACCAAAGAAAAAAACGTTTATTGCTCTGAGTGTAAAAATATTTACAATAGTTTGTAACTATTTGAATCAAAGGAGTCATAGTACTAACAGTTATGAAGAATATATGTATGCTTTTTAAATATAACACAAATGATTGTTCAATGTATTTGATTTCAGCTTTTTGTGTCCCAAACTATTTCATAAAAGATTTCATTTACATTATCAGAGAAATCATCTCAGATGAAAAGTCTAAAACTAATTTACCAATTGCTAAATGTGCTATAAATTGTCACTTAATAGTAAATATTAAATTGCCACAAGCCTGCTTTTTATTTTAAAACCCAATTTTATGCAGTATACAATTGAAATCTAAACTTTTCTTCTCCTGTCCAACCAAAAACAAGCCAACCAAAAATGCCTTCCTACTTACTCATTCACTTATTCATTCTTCAAATATGTATTGATTGGACATGAGTTTTATGACAAATCCACTTATCTTTAAGTGTGAATTATGTGCCATTCATACTTACTAAACGAAAACCACCAAGTGGGCATCAGTTCTCTCTATTTCTGTAAAAGCAAAATTTATTACTTGTCTGAAGTAGTGAATGCTGTGCAATCTTCATTTTCCAATTTACTAACTCAGAGTTTTTTAAGTTATTCTCATTTCCCATTATGTAACTAGTATCTTATGGGCAGGAAAATGGAATTTTAGTTTCTGTGTTACAAATATGAAGACCCACAATTGTATCTGATATCAAGGATTACCCAACACCAGATATAAAAGACTGGACTTGGGGCACCTGGGTGGCTCAGTGGTTGAGCATATCTGCCTTTGGCTCAAGTCATGATCCCAGAGATCTGGGATTAAGTCACACATCAGACTCCCTGCAGAGAGCCTGCTTTTCCCTCTGCCTGCCTCTGTGTGTGTGTGTCTCTCATGAATAAATACATAAAATATTTAAATAAATAAATAAATAAAAGACTGAATGTCACAGAATAACTGGACATTGCTTGTGGTTGTCCTTTAGAAGGGATGATTGTGACTAATGAAACATTGATTTTAGCGTAATTAATGTGTTATATTTTATATTTTAAACATCTGCCTTCGGCTTAGATTATGATCCCAGGGTCCTGGGATTGAGCCTGGCATCTGACTCCACAGGGAGCCTGCTTCTCCCTCTCCCTCTACCTGGCCCTCTCCCTGCCCTCTTCTTGCCCTTTCTCACGCTGTCAAAATATATAAATCAAATCCTTAAAAAAAAAAAAAAGTTTGTGCTAATATTTTCAAAGTAAAAGGAATAAATTTTTAAAGAAGGGAAGGTTTTGTATCAGCTTACAATGATATAAATGCCATTTGGAGAGTTACTTTTACAGACAAATGATAAGTAATTGGTAGATATACATTTTCTATCACTTCAGTGACTTTAACAAAAGTAATTTTTCCTGTTCTTTTGATATAAAACATTTTTGGCAAAAGAAATTAAAAATGATAAAATTATAGTAGATACAAAATACAATCAAAAGGCTCAATAAGCAGTTATTTTGCTATAAAAATTAAGATTTCAGGTTAGTTGACAGATTGTTGCACCAAGATAACAATCCATGTGAGTCTATATGGGTATTTAAATATCACATGTAGTAGATATCACATGTGTATTATATCAATAAAATTTTAATAGGTTATTTTTTATCCATATTGAGAAGATTATTAGAGCTTGCTCTTTGAAGTACTAATAACTACATGTTTTTATTTGGGATAACTTCTCATTCCTTGTAAAAAAGAAAAGGAAATTTAATTGTGACTTATGCTTGTGTAGTCCACTATCTGGATGTATCACAGTTTGTTACCCAATCACCAGTTAGACAATTTTTTTTTTAATTTTCAGCAATTATAAATAAAGCTACAATAAACATTTTCATACAGGGTTTTATATGAACAAAATTTTATTTTTAATAATACAGTCGACATCAGTTTAACTTTATAGGAAATTGCCAAGCTTTTTTCTAGAGAGACCATACCATTTTGCATTCCTACTGTTAATGAATGAAAGTTCAAGTAGGTGAGCTTCTATGTCAATGTTTGGTATTTTATTTTTAAAAATTTATTTTAACTCTGGCTTTCCTTTATAAAACACTGTCTAGTGAAAATAATGCGGCCTAACTTGTGGATTTGGTTTCTTCTTTCAAAGCATATCTTTGGGGATCCCTGGGTGGCGCAGCGGTTCAGCGCCTGCCTTTGGCCCAGGGCGCGATCCTGGAGACCCGGGATCGAATCCCACGTCGGGCTCCCAGTGCATGGAGCCTGCTTCTCCCTCGGCCTGTGTCTCTGCCTCTCTCTCTCTCTCTCTGTGACTATCATAAATAAAAATTAAGAAAAAATTAAAAAAAAATAAACTGCAAAGCGTATCTTTGCCACAAACTATGTAATAAGGTACATGATCTCTCTTTTCTTAAAAAAATAATATTTATCTTACTATTAATAATAAATATATTTAATTATAATATAATGATTGTCTTATAGCATAGATGATAATATCTTTGAACAGTGCACACTTATTTTCTAAAATATAGAAGTTATATATCTATTTTACTTTTGAGGTTTTGAGGTTTTTTTTCTTTTAATTGTTATATGATCTCTTAAGAAATGCAAGGGAAACTTGTTCAGGAAAACTTGCATTTGGTCTTCACATACAGTGATTGGAAGGCAAGCATAAACAGCATATATTTATTTATTTATTACTTTTTTAAGATTTTATTTATTTATTCATGAGAGAGAGAGAAGGCAGAGATATAGGCAGAAGGAGAAACAGGATCTCGCAGGAAGCCTGATATGGGACTTGACCCCAAGACCCCAAGATCATGCCCTGAGCCGAAGGCAGACGCTCAACCACTGAGCCACCCAGGCATCCCAAGTGCATTGATTTAAAACATGTTATTAAAAACATTACTAGAAAAAAAAATAAAAATAAAAATAAAAAATGAAGACATTACTAGATTAATCCTGATAATCCAAATATGCATACAAGTACTGGATTTGAGTTTGTATGCAAATATAAATATAATACTTATATACACATTTAAACTTTTTATTTCTATTTTAATAATGACAATGATAAAGAGTTTTTCTTTAGGCTTTTTGCACTTAAATGCATCATTCATTGACTTCTAGCTAATAATATTGAAAATATACTGGTTGTGAAATAAAAAAATATTACAAACTATGTGTTGTACTTAAGAACTATATGTGTATATGCATCTCAAAGCATAATCTATATATAGAAAATGTCCTAGTTGCATGTAATTGGATCATATTCTACAAATAGGAGACTATGGGTTGGAAGACTATATTTCAAAAGCTAATTGCTATTGTCCACATGAATTCAATCAATAATTAAATGTAATAAAATGTAAGTTTCTTTACTCCTAATTTTAAAAATTATCAATAATTTTAGAGCTGTTAAATTGCATATACAGCTATAATGTGAAAGTAAACAGCTATAAGTGAGCACACAGCTAAATGCAATAGTGTATTTTTAAAAAGGTACACTTAAATTTGCTGGTAAGTTTTATAACCCACTATCATTTTATAGTTATGCAAACTAATAGAAAAGCATTCATATCTCATGCTTCAGCACTTGAAGAATTATTGGTGTAAAATAAAATAATTACTTACAATTTTTATATTGCATTCACAGAATTACTTTTATAGACATAAACAGCACAATTAAGTTTTAATTACTGGTACAAGTAAAATGATTACTTGTTCAGTTTTGCAAAATTACTTTAAAATATTTGTTTTTAAGACCCTCTTTCACAAAAGTAAAATATTTATAAGCAAGGAAAAATTACATGTTGCAATACTTTTTCTTTGTAGGTTTCTTATAAATAAGTTCCATGGCATTAATACTATAATACTTTTTTATATTGATTTAACTTAATTTAATTTAGTCCACTAATTATTTAAGCCTGTCCATAAACCTTTTTTAGGTGAGGGATTTTTTTTACATTTTTAAGTTTTAATTTCAGTATAGTTAGCATACAGTGTTATTTTAGTTTCAGGTGTACAATATAGTGATTCAGCAGTCCTGTACATTACTCAGTATTCATCATGATAAGTGTACTCCTTAATCCCCATCACCTATTTCACCCACCCCCCCTCTATTATCAGTTTGTTCTCTATAGTTGAATCTGTTTCTTATTTTGTCTCTTTTCTTTTTTCTTCTTTTTTTCTTTTTCTTTTCTTTTCTTTTCTTTCTTTTCTTTTTTCTCCTTTTCTTCTTTTCTTTTCTTTTCCTTCTTTGTTTTGTTTCTTAAATTCCACATATGAGTGAAATCATATGGTATTTGGTCTTTCTCTGACTGACTTATTTTGCTCAGCATTATGCTTTCTAGCTCCATCCGTGTCATTGCAAATGTAGATTTCATTCTATTTTATGACTGAAAGATATTCCTCTATTTATGCCACCTCATTATCTATTCATCTACTAATGGACACTTGAGCTGCTTCCATAATTTGACTATTATAAATAATCCTGCAATAAACATATGGCTGCAGGTACCCCTTTGAATTAGTGTTCTGGTATTTTTTGATAAATACCTAGTAGTGCAATTACTGGAGTTGGGTAGTTCTACTTACAACTTTTTGAGGACCTCTATGCTGTTTTCTACAGTGACTGCACCAGTTTTCATTCCCACCAACAGTGTACAAGGGTTCCTTTTTCTCTACATCCTCACCAACACTTGTTTGTTCTTGTTCTTTTGATTTTAGCCATTCTGACAGGCATAAGTTAATATCTCATTGTGGTTTTGATATACATTTGCCTACATCTTTTCATGTGTCTGTTGGCTGTATATGTCTTATTTGGAGAAATGTCTGTTCATGTCTTTTGTTTATCTTTTAATTGGGTTATTTGTGAGGTTTTTTGGTGTTGAGTTGTATAAATTATTTATATATTTTGTACACTAACCTTTTATCAGATATGCCATTTGCAAATAATTTCTCCCATTCAGGTTGCCTTTTAGTTTTGTTGACTGCTTTCTTTGCTGGCAGAAGCTTTTTATTTTTATGTCATCCCAATACTTTATTTTTTGCTTTTATTTCCCTTGCTGGAGGAAACACATCTAGAAAAATGCTGCTATCGTTGAGGTCAGAGACATTACTGCCTGTGCTCTTTCCTAAGACTTTCATGGTTCCAGGTCTCACATTTATGTTTTTAATCCAGTTTCATTCTTTTTCATGTAGTGGGCCCGTTTTCCCAGCACCATGTGTTGAAGAGATTGTCTTCTTTCCTCCTTTGTGGAAGATTAATTGACCATATAATTGTGCATTTATTTTTGGGTGTTCTCTTGATCTATGTGTCTATTTTGATAGCAGCGTCAGTGCCATACTGTTTTGATTACTACAGCTTTGTAATAGAACTTGAAGCCTGGGATTATGATTCCTCCAGTTATTGTTGTTTGTTTGTTTGTTTGTTTCTAGACTGTTTTTGGCTATTCAGCATCTGTTTTTTGGTTCCAGACACATTTTAAGATTGTTTGTTCTGTGAAAAATGCTGTTGGTATTTTGATAGGGATTGCATTAAATCTGTAGATAGACATTTAACAATATTTATTCTTCCAACCCCTGAGCATGGAATGTCTGTCTCTAACCTTTCGAAGAGGCTTAGTTTTCCTGCATTTCATCCCAAATTCCTGTGTAAGATCCTAAAATACACAGCAAAATACTGTATAAAAACTCTTAAAGTTTGTTTTGTTTTGTTTTTGCTTCCTCATTTCACATTCATCGACAATTCACCTCTATCAGAGTTGCTTTTACTTGTCAGAATTTCTGTGCCTGGTTTTCACTAAGATTAGCAAATTATTTCATTAATATTTTTTTAAAGATTTTATTCATTTATTCACGAGACACAGAGAGAGAGAGAGAGAGAGAGAGAGAGAGAGAGGCAGAGACATAGGCAGAGAGAGAAGCAGGCTCCATGCAGGGAGCCAGACGTGGAACTCGATCCGGAGACTCCAGGACCACGCCCTGGGCTGAAGGCAGGCACCAAACCACTGGGCCACCCAGGGATCCCCCATTCATTAATAATTTTTAATTGCTTAAGACATTATTTTTAAAATTCTACTTTTGCTCTTTCAGGGCTTTAGTGATAAAAATATTTTTGATATTTTAAAATCCCATTTGCTTTTAAATAATACCTCTACCTTCAGTCTATTTGTTCTCAATTAGAAAATTCTATGTGAAGAACAATTACTTTGTATATTTCCATTTTTTGAACTTGTCTACATTTTTAATTGTTGTTCAGTGATATTGGATAATATTAATTCTTGATGATTTGAATCTCTTGTTAAATAAATTAGTTAAATAATATATAAGACTTAAAAATACTACAGTGTTTCCTAGATTTTATTATTGAAAATACTCTGACCACATTACTTATGGTGGACTCTACCAGATGTTGAATGCAGTGTTTATCAAATTATTGCTCATCATGGTTTTTGCCATATCTATTTATCACTAATATCTTATTTCTACATGTGATCCAGAAGATTACAACTGTATGCATAGAAATTCAGAGACAAGAATGTAATTGAGCTTCCCTCATTTCTGTAAGCCCAGCATCTGAATAGTTATGTGGGAAGATTAAGTTGAAACAGTTTTGAAGCTCTCATAGACATACCTAACCACCAGTTCTATAATTCAGGTCATAAGAACAAGCGGGAATTTTAAAACATTCCTACAGGAGTCTCCTCCTAAGCAAAAATATCCATGAAATTATAACTTTTATATTCTGATGAGTACACCTAAGTAAGTAGTAAGTATATCAAAATGCTCATGATTTTTCATGTAAAAGTATCTCACGTAATGTAAGGAATACTAACCAAAACAATTGTAAATGGAAAGAATTCATAGAATTTTTATCACCACCTTCTAATTACTTTCATCTTATTGTATTACATCAGTACCAAATAGAGTATAAGTCTATACATTTTGTTAAAATGATCCCTGGGGACATACATATCCTAGCCTTACTATTTTATCAGTAATATTTGCATATAAATATCATAGCCTTATATTTTATGAACCATATTTATCTTTTGATGAAAAGAATTATAACTATTTCTCTTATTCTTTGTATTATTGGGATATAGCATATTGCTAAGTTGTAATAGACATGGAAGATACATTTGCTGAACTGAATTCTAAAATAAATTCAAATTTTAAAAACATAATAAAAATATTTGTAATGCTGGGGTGCCTGAATGGCTCAATCAGTTGAGCATCCAATTATTGACTTTGGTTGAGGTTATGATTTCAGGGTTGTGAGACTGAGCTCTGCATTCCGGCTCTACACTCAGCAGGGAGTTTGCTTTAGGCCCTTTCTCCCTTTCCTTCTACCTCTCCCTCCATTCACACAGGCTTTCTCTCTCTCTTAAAACCAATCAATCTATATATCTTTAAAAACTATTTTTAGGGATCCCTGGGTGGCGCAGCGGTTTAGCGCCTGCCTTTGGCCCAGGGCGCGATCCTGGAGACCCGGGATCGAATCCCACATCGGGCTCCCGGTGCATGGAGCCTGCTTCTCCCTCGGCCTGTGTCTCTGCCTCTCTCTCTCTCTCTCTCTCTCTGTGACTATCATAAATAAATACATTAAAAAATTAAAAAAATAATAATTTGTCTAAAAAAATAAATAAAAAATGAAAACTATTTTTAATACTATAATATGGCACTCCAGTTTGTATATATACATATAATCATATAAACACACTCTATTTTCATTATGTACATGTACTCTTGTAGTACTTTAATTACAATGCAAATTTCCCATCCCACATATTTTTTCTTGTTCACTTTTTTACTTTATATCTATATTTTATGTATTTCCTTTCTTTCCCTTTTTCTTTTTCTTTCATCTCCCTCTCTCCATTTCTTTTCATGATTCCTCAAATATCAGTCCAGGGAGTTCTACAAATCCCTGAGGTATATCTAAGAGATTCTGATATAGTAGGTCTGCAGAAATCCTAAAAGAAATGGAGTTTTGCAAATATCTCCGGTGATTCTAATGCAGATGGTCACTGTACAAAACTTTGGGATACACTGTAGTTCTAAAAGGGAGATGAGTAATTTTTGAAAACTAAATAATATGCTAGTGAATCATTTTGGTAAAGTTTATTATAAGTTTAAAATATTACACCATTAACATAAGAGATCAATAAATAGATAAATTAACATAAATTAGAAATATACTAGTCTCTCACAACTTTGATGTTTAGCTTGTTTTATACAATCGGTAGAGAACTTGGCTGAGAAATATAATGCCTGAAGTAAAATTAATTTAAGAAGACCAATAACATGAGTGAACCTTTAATGTGAGCAACAACATCACTACCAAAAATAGCAAGATAGTAAATACAAAATGATATCAATAATATTTTATATATGTTAAAGGCATAACAGTGGATTCTTCATATCATAATTTTGATTCTGCAGGAGAATGTGTCTTTTTTCTCTGCATAAACTTAAGTTCTGTTTAAATGTGAGAATTGGATATGCTAATTCTCCAAGATTCTCCAAGATGACTTCTGGCCCAGGGAACCTAGGGAATGTGGATTCAAACTTTCCAAGCCTGCCACTATTGTATGTGCCATTGTGATACTATAATTACAACAGCTATTTTTCTATAATCCTATATATATTCTCCTATATTTGGGAGATCATACACACACACACACACCACACACACATAAACATATATGTTATCCTATCTAAGAATATATATATATATATATCAAATCTTCTCCTTTATTTAGTGAAATATGGAAAACTAATAGAGTGATTTAGTAGTGACCAAGATGGCCTTTACATTTTCCTCAGCTTGAGTAATCTTTAGAGAGTTTTTTTTCTTTCTATAATTTTCAACTTCCCTTTTCCTAGAACATTTACTTTAGAAAAATTGCAATTGTAAATTCTTTCTCTGCCCCTTTGAGATGTATTTCTCTCTAAGCCTCTTTGTAGTTTTACAGTCCACACATGTCTTTCTCAAGGACCTGGGAGCCATCCATTTGAAATATAATCATAAAGGAAGAAAGCTTCTTTACCTCCCAGTCTCTGGGAGAAGATAGAACCTTGCTTTGACAAGTATCGATTGGCAAATAGATAACCTACCTAATCTTATACCTATAAATCTCCTCCTGAATATATCCTCTAGAACTTTTCTACTAGCTTATCCTTACTGCTTCTTGTTTTGGGGAATTGAGCTCAAACCCTGTCCCTTATTACAACAGTCTTGAATAAAGTCTCCCTTACCTTTTTAATTCTGTGTAATGCAATTTTTTGACATTAGTATTTACTTCTTTATGTTACAAGAAAATGTACATTACCAAGAAAACCTTAAAATATAAAAAAATAAAAATAAATCAATATGTTGTATTGTACGATATCTAGCTACTCAGTTGCTGTCTAATTAGACTTATAATCACTAATGAATCTCTCATTACAGATAACAGTTGGTATTGATGTATCATTTTAACTTATCTCTGTAGTTTTCGTGTGTCATAATAATCTCTACCAATAGCCTCTTTCGATGTTTGACATTTATATTATCATTACTTCCTACTTCAAACGGGTATGTAAGATATAAAAATGGTGAGATAATTTGTGCTTTTTTGGAAAAGTGTATAATTATTATTATTCTCTAAGCCTCAGTTTTCTGATCTACAAATGTTCTCTTTTTAAAAAAAATCATATATAGAAAGAGAGACAGAGAGAATAGTTGATCCACAATGTTACATTAGTTTCAGGTATACAAAAAAGTAATTCAATAACTCTATACAGTATACTATGCTCACCACAAATATATTATCTGTCATCATGCAACCCTATTACAATAGCATTGGCTATATTCCCTATTTTGTGTCTTTTATTCCCATGACTTATTCATTCCATAACTGGAAACCTGTATCACCCACTCACCTTTGCCCATCCCCCTATCACCCTCCCCTCTGGCAACCATCAGTTTGTTCTCTGTATTTATAGGTCTGATTCTGCTTTTTGTAGTTTATTCATTTGTTGTTAGATTCCACATATAAATGAAATTATATGCTATTTGTCTTTCCTTGTCTGACTTATTTCACTTAGCATAATACTCTCTAGGTCCATCCATGTTATTGTACGTGGCATGATCGCATCCTTTTGTGTTTTTATGGGTATGTAATATTCCATATTATTATTACTATATTATTCTATATATATTTCTCACATCTTCCTTATCTATTCATCTATCAATGGACACTTAGGTTGCTTCCATATCTTGGCTAATATATATAATGCTGCTATTAACATAGGAGTGCATATATCTTTTGAATTTTTGTTTTTATTTTCTTTGGGTAAATACTGAGCATCAGAATTATTGAATCCTATAGTATTTCTATTTTTATTTTTGAGGAACCTCCATACTGTTTTCCATGAATGAAACCATCAACAAAACAAAGTGCCAACCTATTAAATGAGAGAAGATATTTACAAATGATGTGTCCAATAAAGCATTAATATCCAAAATATAAAAGAACTTATTCAACTCAACACCAAATCACAACAAAACAAAAGGCAAATTATCTAATTAAAAATGGGCAGAAGACCTGAATTGACATTTTTCCAAAGAAGACATACAGAAGGCCAACAGATACATGAAAAGATGCTCAGCATCACTAATCAGAGAAATGCAAATCAAAGCCACAATGAGTTATCATTTTACCTTTGTCAAAATGACTAGAATCAAAAAGAAGGAACAACAAATGTTGGCAAAGATCTAGAGAAAAAGGAAACTTCATGCACTCTTGTTGGGGATGTAAATTGGTATAACCACTGTGTAAATGCTCTTTCAAAGGTTGAAGATTGAGGTGATTTATATCATAAACACTTTATATGTTATTTTAAAAATATAATAAGAATATCTTATTAAAAAGTCGTGGCTATTCAAAAAATATATAAAGTTGATTCATTGTATCAAAGGGATATGTATTCATCATGCCCTACTTTTAAAGCATTATCAATTAAATCATTTATCATTTTCATTTTTTATAGACCTGATCATAATATTCCTAACAGAAAGGAAATAATTAGAATTAAAATTACTTGAATTAATATAATTTCTTTCTTAGTATAAATTCTAAGGGTATCATCAATGTATTTGAATAACATTCAGATCATTATAAGACAAAAGCAACCATAAGTTGGCATATAAATCATAATATGATGGCATTAATCATATTATGGGGGAGCAATTAAGTTTCAGTATGTAAAGAAGTGCTCTGGGAAATTTAAATTTCTTTTATAACCTCATTATATTAACATTTAGCAATATAGTTGAAGCACATATTCACAGCTTAGGGCTTCCTTGATCTACTATAAAAATGGTTTAATCTTTGAAAATGGGTTATATAGCCATACTTTTACAAATTTTCCTCATGAGAATGATCTTTTTCCTAACTTGAAAAAAAAAATACCTCCAGTATGTAAAAATAATTAAAACATGCACTTAACAGGCATGCAAAAACTTAACAAAAAAAGCAAAACAACTTTTACTCTTCCTTTTTTTTAAAAGATTTTATTTATTTATTCATGACAGACACATACAGAGAGAGAGAGAGAGGCAGAGACACAGGCAGAGGGAGAAGTAGGCTCCATGTAGGGAGCCTGACGTTGGACTCGATAACAGGTCTCCAGAATCATACCCTGGGCTGAAGGCAGGCACCAACCGCTGGGCCATCAGGGCTGCCCATACTCTTCCTTTCTTAATATATACCAATTCACTTATCTTCTAACTTCCCCCCACATTTTTCATAAGTAGGGCTCAATATTCGCATCCAGTTTATTCTCAAAGTTTCTCATTCTTTTGGCTTTACTTATTGGAATATATGATAAGTCACAGCTATCATATACTACCATACACTGTGTGTGGAAATCCTAAAATATCTGCCCAATAGAAAATTTATTCAAATTCCCATTTAGGCAAAATCCTTAGTCACTAAATATTGAGCCTTTAAAATAAAATCAACTTTCAACTAAAGCAGGGTCTATTGGATTGTTCCTGGATCCTATAATTCTCCAACATCAGGAGACTTCCCAGAAAAGAAGCTGGAAACCAAATAAAAATCCTTGTGCTGTCAGTCTCCGGTAGGAAAGACGAGTCAATGTGACTGTTTATTGGTTTTTTTCCAAAGCAAATGTTTGTTCTAGTAAAATTATAGTCTTTCTTCCCATAAAAATATAACTGCCTTTTATATTCAAAACATTTTAGAAGCTATATTTCGTAATAAAAATGACATTAACAGTAAACAGTTGTTAATATCACATTTATCAGATTTTGTATGTTAAGTTTATCTATTTTAAACTTCTTATATCGAAGAAAATAAATATATATCCTTACTTGTACCTAAAAATATCTTTTTACATTCAACTTCATATATTTACTTTGATTTCCTCATTTTTTAATAATAGGCTCTAACATTTAAAAAAAAAACAATTTCTTACAAATTTGCCTTCCATAAAAGTGCATGGAAGCTTAAAATATTTCCTCCTTTTCCAAATATCCATGTTGAAATGTATATAAAGTATTGGTGCGTATAATTAAAACAGTATAAAATATTGAAAATGATAAAATCAGTATATCTGCTTACTGGATTCATTTCTATAACTTTCAATATAATATAAAATCTTTACAAAATGCAAACTTTAATATATAACATTTGATTCTGTGGCAGTGATTCCAATAATTTATCTGTTACTTATATCATGTGCATTGATAATACTGTAAATTAATAAAAGGAATCTAGGTCATTACCAGGGGGAAAAAAAGAAGGTGCAATGAAGATGAAGTGTGGCCATGATGAGGTGTAGAGACATTGACAAGTTCAATGATTTCTTCCTTGAAAATAAAATTACAAATGATTCAAGAGTGATAAAAATTCAGCATTCTGTTTTGTCCATTGCTAATTTCATTCCTAAATTGTGGGTTGGAATAACCATATTACTAATATGATGGTCATCATTTAATTACATTGGACATACATTTTGATTTTTCTCCATTTAATATAGAAAATTGCTTTGGCTAAAATATGTCCATTTTTTTCTATTTTTAAAGTGTAGCCTCTGTGTTTTAATCCATAATCTCCTAAAGTATTGAATTACGTGGTTTGGCTTTACACTACTTGAAGATTAAGCATTTCCTTTACTTCCTTTTAAATTAACCTTCCATTAGTTTTTGAATGATCTCTCCTTCTTATATTATGGAATAGAATATAAAAAAGGATCTTATCAATTTTGCTATACACTTCAAAATCTTAACTCAATTATATTCACTCTATCTCTTCACATTTCCAGGCTAAATAATCTTAACTTCCCCACTTTTCCTTTTGTATATGTGTAAGTTTCATTCTACTTTAATCATCTTACGTGTCCTTTTGTGAACTCTTTCATCCTTATCTTACCCCAGGGAATGTATCCTAACTAAGACAGTGCTTCATATTGGAAGATTCTATATATAATTATAACATACATTAGTGCTATTAATTTGCATTTATATACCATTTCATTTATGCAAAGTGCTTTCAGTTTATCTTTACAATATTGCTAGGAACTTATTAGCATATGTGCTTGGAAAGAGAAAGTACAAAGAGGTTGAAACTAACCCCAAATCACTAACAGTACATCTAAATTATTTTTGAGACGACAGAAAATGAACCTTTTTGTTTAAAAAAATATTTTAAAAAAGCTAATTTTATTGATAGAAACTTACTAAAAGTCGTTAATTTTCTGGCAATAGAAAGAACAAGTGGACAAAATGACAAATTTGTTACAATATTCTTTTTAAACTAGAAAGACTACTTGTTTAGGGTATATGAGAATGACTTAGAAAAGTATAACTTTGTCGAGTGTAAAATCCTTTAACAAAAGGATAATGAATTTCCAATATTTTAAAAATTAAAAAACACTCAAAATTAATTGAAGTGTCTTGAATCTAGCAAATACCATCAGGAATATAGATTTCTGTTTTAAATCTTAGGAAATAACTCCCCTTCATTTTTATGTGCATTAGAGGAGCCTGTTCTGATTATTTGAATTACACAATTCTGTTTTAGACTTTTGGCTTAATGGAGATTTACCATATTAATCCCTAGACTTTCTTTCTCTCAGATTAGGTGTAATGTCTGAAATTAAGGTCCAATATTATGTACAGTCTTGACTGGTGAAATTGTTCCTCAAATGACCTAACCAAAAGCTTAATGTCTTCTCTCTGCTCCTGTGTATAATATCCCCTAGACCAAACAACAATAACCACTTCATCATCAAATAGACCAGCTAAAATCTCTGCTTATAATTAAGTAGCAAGCTTCAGTTCCATGCCGACCCACAGAATAGTTTAAACAAGTCCAACACATCCTCCTTTGGGAATCAGGAGACACCTTACCCTCTTGTGAGTCTGCTTCCCACAGCCCCTGGTTCTTCATTATGTTCCAGATTGCCACACTTGTGTGGTCCTGCCTGGAGTGCAGTGTCCTCCTTTCCTGAGCTGTGAGTGTATGTGACTCATAAACCTCTGTGTATCTTATCTATCCAATGTCAGATATCATGTTTCTGGCCATTTCTATAATCCCAGAGTGGGCATCACTCCTTCCCTGAAGGGGTGTATAGGAGGAAGTAATAATGACAATTCTTGCATCACTGGACACAGTGTCCACCAATGAAAGATAGCCAAAAGGAGTATTTCATATGTTAGTATGCTTATATGTCACAGTGATTTAAAAAAAACTGTGAAGTGTGTGCATTTACAAATAAGCATAGAGGTTTTCCAAGAATCTCCTTCTTTCTTTCTTTCTTTTCTTTTTTTTTTAATCTACAGTCCTCTAGGGAAGCAGTGTTTGAAAATCAATTTCTTACAATAAAATCAGATTCTTAGGGCATTTCCTGGTTTTCCACAGTATCCAAATTTCAATATTCATAAGAACCTTTGTGAAAAGTGGCTAATTTTAGTTTGGCATGCAGAAATACTACAAGGAGAAAGCAAAGATTATTCCCGAAGTAGAAACAAGAAAAGGCTATTCATAAGTACTAAACTTATTGCGAAGATTCTTTGTGGCAAAAGAAATAGAGCATTTTCTCAATCTTTGCAATAATTAAAGGGACAGATATTATTTCCTCATTTAAAACATAGAGAATAGCTGATTTAAAAAATATATTTATTTATTTGACAGCACACAAGCAGGGAAAAGGGAATCAGGCTCCCTGCTGAGCTAGGAGCCTGATGTGGGACTTGATCTCAGGCCCCTGGGATCATGACCTGAACTGAAGGCAGATACTTAACCAGCTGAACCACCGAGGTGCCCTAGAAGAGCTGATTCTGAGAAGATGTCTCCTTCTCAAAATTTTACTGTTAGTGAACACCAGTACCCTTTTCTGTTTATTTAATAAATCCACATTTATTTTTTATTATGCTAGAAAAAGCAAAAATCACAAAAAAAGAAAGAGAGAGAGAGAGAGAAGAAAGGAGGGAGGGAGGGAGGGAGGGAGGGAGAACACAGATTAGGGAAAATCAGTTTTGTTCCTTTTTTAAAAATAGGAATAGCTTACACTATGAATATAGGGTAATTCTAGTACAATTTTTAAAATGAATCTTCCACTCAATACCCCCAAACAAAAAAGCCAGTCAAGAAATGGGCAGAAGATATGAGTAGACATTTCTCCAAAGAAGACATACAAATGGCTAACAGATATATGAAAAAATGCTCAATCACTCATTACCAGGGAAATACAAATCAAAACCACAATGAGATACCACTTCACACTGGTCAGAATGACTAAATACAGAAAATAACAGATGTTGGTGAGGATGGGGAGAAAGGGGAACCCTCTTATTCTTCTGATGGGAATACAAACTGCTGAATACACTATAGAACATGATATTGAGGTTCCTCAAAAAGTTAAAAATAGGGCTACCCTACAACCCAACAATTGTACTACTAAGTATTTATCCTAAGGATACCAAAATAGTGATTCAGAAGGGCACATGCACCCCAATGTTTATAGCAGCCAAGTCCAAACTATGGAAGGAAAGCAGATGTCCATCAACTGACGAATGAATGAAGAAGATGTGTGTATGTGTACACATACACACACACACACACACACACACACACACACTGGAATATTACTCAGCCATCAAAAAGAATGAAATCTTGCCATTTGCAATAACATAAATGGGTCTGAAAAGTATTATTGAAGTGAAATTAGTCAGTCAGATAAAGGCAAATAGCATATGATTTCATTAATATATGGAATTTAAGAAACAAAATTGATGAGTATAGTAGAAGGGAAAGAAAAAATAAAATAAGATAAAAATGGAGGGGAAGGCAAACTATAAGTGACTCTTAACTGTAGGGAACATAGGAGGGTTATTGGTGGGGAGGTTGGTGGGGGGAAAGGGTTATTAGGTGATGGGCATTGAGGAAAACACTGGATATGATGAGCATGTTATATGCAACTGAATAATCACTAAAATCTATCCTTACTACTAATACACTATTTGTTAACTAACTTGAATATAAATAAAATCTAAAAATTGTGAAAAAAAAAAGATGTTAAAGATTGCTAAAAAGCTAACAAAAAATAATGTATCCTTGGTTTTCCTTTCAATATAGTTACCATGGGGACTAGTGGTCTTCCTTATCTCTTTCTCATCATTTATTATTTCTTGAAAAATATATGAGAGGGACACCTGAGTGGAGGGGACAGAGCGGCCAATGCTGCCCGGTGTCCCGGGACAGGAGGGGACAGCGAGGGTGACACTGACCGCTGTCCTTGGAGAGGAGGAGACAGTGTCAGACACTGACCAGTGTCCCCAGAGAGGAGGGTACAGTGCAGCCGACACTGCCCGGGGTCCAGGGAGATGGTGGCAGGTGTCCTGGGAGGGGAGGTAACAGCATCGTCTACACTGCTCGGGGTTCTGGGAGATGAGGGGACAGCGCGGCTGACACTATACAGTGTCCTGTGACAGGAGGTGACAGCGCACCCGACAGTGTCCGGTGTCCCGGGAAAGGAGGGCACAGCACATCTGACAATGACTGGTGTCCCTAGAGAGGAGGGGACAGCCTGCCCAGCACTGCCTGGGGCTCCAGGAGAGGAGGGGACAGCCTGCCCAACACTGCCTGGTATCCTGGGAGAAGAGGGGACTGCACTGTTGACACTACCCAGTGTTCCACGAAAGGAGGAGACAGCATGGACCACACTGTCTGGTGTCCCTTGAGCCTTTAGCTCAGGTCATGATCCCAGGGTCCTGGAATTGAGCCCCACATTGGGCTCTCCGCAGTGTGCCTCCTTTTCCCTCTGCCTGTGTCTCTGCCTCTCTCTGTGTGTCTCTCATGAATAAATAGATAAAATCTTTTTTTTTTAATATGAGAAATGCTGCATAAAGAAAAAGCAAATATATGTCTAGAAATGAAATTAGGCATATAAAGTATCCAAACCACCAACTTCTAAAGCCATTGAAAATGCCCATAAGTCCTCTTTTGATATCTTCATCTTCTCATTCTTTTCTAATTAAAATTTATGTTTTAGATACCAGCATTCAAGACAAAGGTAAAAATCTAGTTTATAGTCACAATTTCAGTTTAAATTTGTTATTTAACTTTTTTAAAAAATTTTTTACATTGGAAGTCTTATCAATGATATAAGATCCATAATCATTTATGGAGTAGTCTGAAGAAACTTTAGAAACATAGTCTGCTTAAAATTATTTATATTGAAAATGAATTCCTAGTTCTAAGTAATACACTGACTTATAGTTTTATTTTTATAGATAGGAAAGAGAAAGATTGATGCTTTATTTTTAAAAATATAAAAGAAAGTTGCAAGTATTGAAATACAATTCATTTGGATTGTTATGTTCGGCAATATTTTTATTTCTTAAGATAAAAAAGCATGATGCTGTTTTCAAAAATTTTCACAATCATTGACTATTTCTTAGTTAAGATCTCCTTTGCCCTGCAACCTGTAAAGTATTTCACTACTTCATTTGGCTTTAAGAGAGAGAGAGTAATTATAAATTTGTTTTCAAATTGGGGAATAGAAATCAATATATAAATACTAATTTTTCCTGCTGTTATTTATTTTAAAAATCTTAAATTTGGAAAATCTTACATGCATCTTCAATATATGTATGACTGTTAAGGAAAGTACAGTGCTTTTATTGAGATAGAAACTACTTAGCAAGTATACTTTTTAAAATGTTTTATTTATTCATGAGAGATACAGAGAGGCAGAGACACAGGCAGATGGAGAAGCAAGCTCCACACAGAGAGTGGGATGCGGGACCCAGGGATCATGCCCTGAGCCAAAGGCAGATGCTCAAACACTGAGCCACCCAGGCGTCCCTTAGCAAGTATACTTTATAGAAAAATAATAGATCTTTTTGTGATTGTCCCTACAATTGAGTATCTCACACTTCTCTGATCATAAAAATTTATCTGGTGAACTTGTTACAAATAAGGAAGTACCCTCAATCTTCACCTTCAGTAGGCCTGGTGTAGGGTCTACAAACCTGTACTGATAGGGATTTTCTTTGTACTAAATGAGAATAATTAGCAATGACTATTTATGTATTAAAATTTAAAACTATAAAAATCCTAAAGCCACTACAAGTCTTATTATAGGAAGTTTGTATTTTAGAGGTTCTTTAATTTTGGGTAATTATATCCTTTGTCAGAATTATCAACAATTACTGATGGTTTAGTCAATCATGAAAGACTTATCATTTCTAAAAGTCAAAGTCTTTAAAATTTAAGAGGAATGCTTCTCATTTGTAACATTACGTTGCCTTATGTATTCAGCTCCTGAGAAGCAATTTGAATTTAACTTTTCATTCTAATACTTTCCAAACCTGTAACGTTTGCGTAAGTTGCTTGCAATTTAGCTTTACTTGAGTATCGTTGTTCTGTTCTTAATTTAATATTAACATTATTTTTTAGACTCCATTTCCTATAAAAAAATCTGTGAAATCATAGATGTCTTAGTTCCTTTTTAGGTTGCTTTAACAAAAATACCATAAACTAGGTGCCTTAAACAATATTTATTTCTCTTATCATCGGAGGCTGGGAAGTTCAAGATCAAGATGACAGCTGACTTGTTTGATGAGAGCCCATTTCCTGCTGTATAGACGGTTGTCCTCTCTGTTACATAATAGAAAGGGTGAAGAAAGACTCTGGAATATATTTTATAAGGACACTAATCCCATTCATGAGGCCTCTAGCCTTGTAATTTATCCCTCCTAAAGGGCTTACCTCTAAATACTATCAACTAGAGATTTGATATCCATATATAAATTTTAGAGGGAAACAGACGTTCAGTCTATAGCACAAATATGATTATTTTGTTATATTTTCTAATTAAATAAATGCAGAATTAGGAAAAAAATAAGATAATCATCTGAAAAAAACTAACATTTCTTAATTTTAATCATTTGCATGTATACAACTCTTACAAAAATATTGCTCTGGGAAAAAAAAGATCAATCACAATACAAATGCTTTGGTAAACTAGTGGCAGTGCAACTGACATTTTGATGGGGCTTCATGATGAAATTGGGACAATACATTCTAGTAGATGAACTCTTCAAATAAAACAATTTTATTTAATTTTTAATAGAACAGGCAAGATAAATAAAGGTAATAAATTCAGAATAGTTTGGTATTTGTTGGAGTCTGTATGCTAATTTCCCAATAGTGGTATAAAAAAAACAATATGAACTTACTGACTTACTAAAATTTGTTATTTTACAGTTCAAGATGACAGAAATCCAAAATGCATTTTACAGGCTATGATCAGTGTTGACAGAGCTGTGTTCCTTCTAGAGGCTCTGAAGAGGAAGTCCATTTCCTTGCCTTTTCTATCTTCTAGAGGCTGCCCGAATTCATTGACCCATGGTTCTTTCTTCCATCTTTAAGTGCACTTTTCCAGTCTCTGTTTCTGTTGTAGTATTTTCTCAGTCTATGACCCTCCAGTTCTTGTGATTATATTGGGCCCACCTAGATAATTCAGGATAATTTTCCCATCTCCAAATCTTTCACTTAATCATATCTACAAAATCTCTTTTCTATGTAAGGTAACACATTTACAAGTTCTAGAGTAGGAAACAGGCATCTTTGGAGGACCACTATTATTTCTACTACAATATGAAAATATTGTAGTATATAATAGTTTAATATGCTGGACTGGCCTAGACTGCTTAAAGAAAATATGCAGAGAAATTCTAGAGTTATTTCTGAAGAAGAAGAAAGAAAAGATTAAAGCAGATTGAAATTCATTAAAGCCAAGGAGGAAAGTGATTTAGGGAGAGGATTGTCAAGGCAGACAGAGGGTCAGGTAAGATAGGATCTGAGCAACAGTTACTGAACCCCACAGGAAGAAACAGAGTTAAATAGAATGAACACATGTCAGTCGCTCAATCTATGTCTAGTAAGATGCCAAGTATTTCATGTAGATTATGTACTTTCATTCTCACATCAAAACCACAGTGTAGATGATATTAGTGATTTTTTTTTTTTTTACACATGAAGAAAATGAAACTGAGCAATGGACTAGTCTTTCAGTTGTCAGTTAACTCTTTGTAGAAACAGTTGTGGAATTCTTATTGTTTCTAATTCCTTAAACTTGTGGTCTGTCCATGACATCATGCTGTCCATATGGAGAGTGGAAAACATATTAGAAATGATCCAGGAATCAAGGTAATCCAAAAATCAGTGGCTCAGTGGTTTAGCACCGGCCTTCGGCCTGGGGTGTGATCCTGGAGTCCCGGAAAATAGTCCCCCATCGGGCTCCTTGCATGGAGCCTACTTCTCCCTCTGCCTGTGTCTCTGTCTCTGTCTGTCTCTGTCTCTCTTTGTGTGTTTCTCATGAATGAATAAATAAAATCTCTAAAAAAAATTTAAAAAAAAATAAATTTTAGAGGAACGCCTGGGTGGTTTAGCAGTTGAGCATCTGCCTTCAGTTCAGGATGTGATCCCAGGATTTGGGATTGAGTCCCACATCGGGCTCCTTAGAGGGAGCCTGCTTCTCCTTCTGCCTATGTATCTACCTTTCTCTCTGTGTCTCACATTAATTAATAAATAAATAAATAAATAAATAAATAAATAAATAAATAAATGTTTTTAAAATTTAGAGTTTTCTTAATATCACAAAAGGATGAGAGAAAATAGAATCAACACTTCTTAGTCTTTTGTCTTAGGTTACGTCTGGCTGGAAGAAACAAAAATTCCACAAAATAATTTAGATAAAAGAAAATGGGAGTATGATATTAATGGCATATGCTTTAAAAAATCTATGTAAAACTATGTATCTGAGTCATAGGCAGATTAAAATGAGATGACTCTATTGATCTTAGCAATAGGTAACTACAGGTCTGTATCTTCATGCTCTACTTTTAATGTGATTCCATGACCAAAGAATAATTTCTGCATCCCTTTGAAATGTTAGCAAAGAAAGATCCCTGTAATCCTAAACCACCTTATTTTATAAGACAAAAAAAATTGAGCAGAAATATCTGACAGGATCTTAATTAATTGGTCAATAATTATTTAATTAGAATAATTCATATTTATACAGGGTTTACTTTCTTATAAAAATACTTAAATATTTTTAAGTAAAAAATAAATGAATTGGAAGGTGATAAAGCCATCTCACAGAACACAGACACAGTAAGAAAATCTAAAGCTTTCAAAGCAATTAAGAAATCAGTCCAAAAATAAAAAATAAAAATAAAAAAAGAAAGAAATCAGTCCAGTTCACTTTACCTGAGAACATACTTTTGCCTCTACTTGTCTCTGCACTGTCTTTGGATTGATTTCACTCTTAACTCTTTGCATCTCAAGCGTAGTTCTCCATAGCTTTAAGATGAAAATTCCATTATAGATTACATTACCTGAAAATTTTATGAATGAAAGAAATTGATAAGTCTAGTGGATTGTATATTTCTTATTCAGTCAGAATAGAAACTTCCTGTCCCACACTCTGAGAGCAATTCAGCAAGAGTTGGAGGAGAACATTAGATAATGGCATAAAAATGGGGTTACGATTCTTTATAAAGAAGGTATTGTGTGCCAGGAATCTCCCCAAGAATTAAACTTCTACTTTTCTCCAAGGGTAACACCAATAAACACTCACACCCCCTCTCATCTATTAGGTGTATGTATCATTAATGTATTAATTAATTTGAATCTAGTTTACCTAGTAAAGGAATATAATAAAAAATAAGAATTTTTAAAGCAGACAAAAATAGAAGTAAACATTTCTAACTTTTGATACTTTGGTCCTTGTCTAACTCTATCTGAAAGTATGGCAAACCACCATTTGTATTAGTTTTTTAAAGGGTTTTGTTTATTTATTTGAGAGAGAGCAAGAGAGATCATGTGCTAGGAGGGGCCGAGGGAGAAGGAGAAGAAGGCTCCCTACTGACCAGGGAGCTTCATCCAGGGCTCCATCCCAGGACTGGAGATCATGACCTGAGCTGAAAGCAGATGCTTAAGGGACAGAGATATCCAGCGCCCCTGTTTGTTTGTTTTATTTGTTTTTATTGAACGGAAATGATTCAAACCTCCATAATGATATCCTTATGTGCCTATGTAAACCCGATAAATGATTCCAACATCATGATTGATGAATTTGCTGCTGTCTCAGGTTTTAAAATTAATTGGAGAGAAATGAAAATTGTAATACAACTTGCTTTGTCTGCACAGCATGCCTTCTACATAAATCACTAAATGAACACCAGAGGGAATTAAATATTTTGGAATGGTATAAAAATAAACTTGAAATAAATGCAAAACTTTGGAATGAAATATATAAAAATTTCCTTAAGCCTATTATGCTAGAACTTTTACAATGTAAAATAGAGAGATATATTGGTCTGAAAGATAATAGCATTAGAAAATAAGGTTAATTAGGTCAAGTTTTGCTCATTTTGTTTTATGCTTTAGAATGTTTTCATTATTATGTTTACAATATGACAGTCTAAATTTCATCCAATCATATCTTTTATGTCCAACATTTCCAAAAGCAGAAAGTCATTCTACATAATTTTGTAAAAGTGAATCGATACCTTTACAAAGTCAGGGCTCAGAACTCCATGTAGGGAACCAGGGCTCCATTTCCGGGCACAGACAACTTAAGATGATAACAAGTTGATGGTCTGCCTAATTGAATTTCTAAGTCTAGACTGCTTATGTTCTCTGTTACAGATATTTCTCTTTTAAACGGGTAATCTGGTTTGTTTTTGATTACTGACATCAAATAGTTCATCTAGACGATGCTAGGGATGCCATAACTTTACATTTTGGATGCCGGCCTTGCTATTTCCCAAAATGTGGGCTTTCCTATTATATTTGTCATATTCCAATGAGTAACATATTAGTAATTTAACTTGGAGTACTTTTTATTTTTTTTAACTGAAAAGCATCTAGCCATAAAAGACAGCATATCTTAAAAATTCAAGAATGTATTTTTCCACAATGTAGGAATTTTGATTCTTAAAGAGAATTATCTGGTAGTCAGTGCATTTGGTATATTTCCTTACACAAAACAGGTATACCACAATAATGCAAGGCTTAATAATCGAAGAAACTTGGTGCTGGCTGTGTGAATTCTTGTGTGTATGAACTCTTGATACCATCTTTGCAACTTTCTATAAATGTAAAACTATGCAAATATAAAATGTTTATTAAAAATAGTTGTCTTATGGGTGATTTGAAGCCATAATATAGTATATCTGGGATTATAAATAAAGGTTTAAAGTTTTTTTTTTTTAGGTTGTTTCTATATGATAAACAAAAATATTTACTTAAAATATTGATGAAAATTAATATAAAACTATTTTACTTTTGTATTACTGAGAAGTAAATAGGGAATAATACTATATATTATGGAAGAGAGAACATATTGCTTCCTAGTTTAGCCCAGAGTAAAGCATTATTCACTTAACACAAATATATATGATGTTCCTCTAGAAAAGGTTGGTGGGGATTGGCAGGCGAAGAGTAGAAAATAATTATCCTAAACTCCAGAGTACAAGTACATCCATTATTAGATTCTGTTGTGAATCCTTCTGATCAGTTCATTATAGTATTTTGTTTTGTTTTAAATTTAAGTAATAATAATAATAATAATCACACAATATTTTTAAAAATCCTGCTTCCTTAGATCACATTAAACAAGTCAGAGGTATGTGGAAATAAAACTTGCATTTAAAGTTTTTAAAAAATATTTTCAAATATTTGCTATTTAATGATTGGGTAGTTATTCAAACTCACTAGTGATTTATTAAGCATCTAAGACTTCACTTAAGAACAAGTTGCAATTTGATTTCTCTTAGTGACAAAATAAAATGAACAGCAGAACACAAATAATAAGTAAAGTTTTGTATCTCTGGCATGTAACTGATTTTGGACTTTCATGGCTTTATGGATCAGCTTATACTCATTCAGGAATAACTTCCATGTATGAGCCATGGCAGTTCCCATTTAGAGCTGTATGGCCCAACTCTCCTAAATTTTACTCCTACATATTGTATTAGTTGAGCAATGATCTCAGGTGCCTTATAATATATTTGCAATAAATATCATTTAAGTTTGATTAACTGACAAAACTAATGTTTATCTTTGACATCTAATCAGTTTTAGAAACTCTTTACTGCTCTGTGTACTACACATCTTAACTGCTTCCATGCAGCTGAAAGTAGCAGTCACCCTCATTATGTATCAGAACTGAAATGTCAATTATTCATTGCTAAATCCAGTAAGCTCTGAAGACACATCTGCTTTGCTAGTCTTATTAAGCAATAAAATAAACTCCTGATATTAGTCACAGGCAGGTTTAGTACCATGGCATAATCAGAAAAATCGTTTTTTTAATTGAACTAAAAAAACTTTCAAGTCTCAACAAACAATTCTCTACCAAAGGAAATCTTCTGAGAAAGTGTGCTGTTGTTCCACCATATCGCCACTCCACTAGTCATAACTTATAGAGTTTTTGTATTAACCTGAAGAAGACAAAGGTAAATACTTACACAGATTCTTAACATTTCTTTTAATAGGAGCAACCTAGAATTAAAATAGGTGATGTGACAACTCATATTTAATGGATTTAACACAGAAATATTTGTTAAAATATATAGAAAAATATTAGATAAGCCTTTTCCATAGTTTCCATTTTTCCTTTCCTTTTCCATTTGTTTCTCCTATCATCAACACAACCAATATCATAGTAATTAGTGAGTATTATGAAGATGGACAGGTGAGAATGACCAAGTAAGAGGAATGAGATGCATTCCTCTAATTTGCAGTTGTTCTAACTCTCAGGAATCTCATTAAACATCTTACTTCTTATGGATTTGTAGCATATTTCCACTTGTCAAATCTCTTCAGTCACTTGACAAAAGAGTACCAAGTGCCAGGTATGTTCCAGGCACTGTACTAAGCACTGTACAAATAATGATAATTACAATGTAATTGAATGCTCATGTGGAATGAAGAACTCTACTAGCCCTAACAATTCCCAGATGTTTCTGGTTGCTCCGCATATCTCACTGCCAAGGATACTGATGAAATTAGCATCCACATGTGGAAGATTTGACATGTCCTCTCCATATATAGATTGTATATATCAGATACACAGAGACAAAAGATTGTTAGTACTTCTATTTTCTTTATTAAAATATACCCTACTAAATCTAAATAACAAATAAACAAAAACAAACATTTGGAAAATAATCCTAAGGAAAGAAATAGGAAATGTAGGTTTCTTTAGCACAGATACCACCCTAGGCCCTGCTGGCTATGACTTAACTATACTTATTTTTTTTTGGTATTACTGTGTTTGCCAAATTAAATAAAATTAAGTGAGTCATGACAGCGAGTGTACTTTACAGGATTATGTGCAGCTTCTTCAGCTTGGATAGTAATGGATGGCCTGACTAATAATATCAGCTCTCATGTTATCATATGGTTTTCTTACCTATTGAAGAGGAAATGCCGAAGGATAGAGGATTGTGAAACTGTATTCCTGGGGGGAATATACACAAATAAAACATAGGTCAAGGAGGCTTAAAGTACAATTTAACTTCTGAACAATTAAAGAGATCCAGTATAACTATTTCAGTATGACTCTAGTATGTTTGCATCCCTTGTTGAGACAGTAATAACAACTTCTTTTTTTTCTTCTTAAATTTTATAAGCAGATGCTACCCTGTGCCCTGGTATTTTGGTTCTAAGGCTGTATACAAATTACTTAACCTTTTGGTGCCTCAGTTAATTCAACTGTAAAATAGAGATATGTACAGGGGTGCCTGGGTGGCTCAGTTAGTTAAGAGGCCAACTCTTGGTTTTGGCTCAAGTCATGCTCTCTTAGTCTTAGGATCAAGCTCCATATTGGGCTCCATGCTCAGCAGGGAGTCTGCATGAGGATTCTCTCTCCATCTCTCTCTGCCCCTCCCTCCACTCAAGCCCTTGCTCATTCTCTTTCTCTAAAATAAATAAATCTTTAAAAATAGAAATATGTATATATTTCATAGTTTCTGAGATTTAAGTGAGTTAATGTGTGAAATTTTACATAAATTATAATGTCAATACTAACATATATAAGATAAATAATTATATATTCATAAGTAAATTACCAAAGAAAATTATATCTACCTGAATGACACCTGGCACAATATAAGCAATATTTTTTTTTTATTTTATGAGTTTAAAATAACTTATTGAAATGAAGTATGTCAAATTATATTTGTTTGGTAGGGCTAACCTAACAAAGTACCATAAACCAGATGGCATATAATAATAGAAATTTATTCTGTTAGTGTTTTGGAGACTAGAAGTCCAAAATCAGGATGTCAATAAGATCATACTTTCTTTGAAAGCTCTAGGAGACCTTTTCTTGCCTCTCCCTTGCTTCTATTTGTTGCTGGCAGTTCTTAGTGTTCTTTTGCTTATAAGACTGATGAATCCAATCTCTGTCTCTGTCTTCAGGTGGTATTCTTTCTGTGTGTCTCTCCTGTGTTTCTGTTCACTCCCTTTACAAACATGACACTAGTCATATTTGATTTAAACTCCAATACACACACAACCTGATATGACTTCATCTTAACTTGATTATATCAGCAAAACCCTATTTCTAAATAAGGTCGACATTCACAGATACTAGGGGGTTACAGCTTGATCATGGTTTTTTTTTTGTGTGTGTGTGTGTGTGTGTGTGTGTGTGTTGTTTTTGTTTTTGTTTTTGTTTTTGGAGAGGGAAGGAAAGGACAGAATTAACCACAATACAATGATTATTTTAAAAAATTATTTTGGTCATTACACAAATATTTACTGAGTACCTTTTAATAGTCTAGTCACCATACCAGGTACTGTTTTGAAGATAATTTAAAATTCTTAAGGTTATAAAATGAAAGACACTAAAGGTTATACTGGTGGGAGCTCTCTCATGTCAGTAAACAAATGTTGAAAACTACTAGGCTGTGTACTTAATGATTACCAATTTTATTGAAAATGAAACTCAGCTATTCAAAAAGTTATGTATTCATTAAGAGTAATACCATAGGTAAATTGGAACTGGATTCTATCATAGTTCATAGTTCTGCTGCCAAATTCTGTGTAGTTATTATTATTTAGAACATTTTCAAAATAAAAATTTACTAACTAATTAAAGAAAGAGAGAGATTGAGTTATAATTCGGCTTGGTCAGTAAGATACTGCTATATTGTATACTCAGTGTTTATCATTGTTCAAAGGCCCATGCTGTAAGCAGATGTGTAAGTGGTTTAATTTTCTTGATGTTTTCAGTGGATTTAAAAAATGAACAAAATATAATCATAGAATTATTTTTCAATAATTACTCCTTAGAATTAACATTTTCTATAAATGCATATCATTGCTTCATATAATTAGAAAATGTTAAGATAACAGATACCAACAAGATTATTTCTACCTGTCAAGCTATATGGTAGTCAATAAATTTCTTTTGGGATGATAAATTTCAAGTATTTTTTTTTGTAAAGTCAAGACAATGTATTCAATTTGATATTCAGTATCCTTATAGTATAAACTATTATTTAAATCGATTATGTATGAAATATTTAATGGAAGACTCATAAAAGGAATAAAAATATAACCCTGATTTTTATTATTGCTTAATAAATGGAAATATGGGACACCTGGGGGGCTCAGCTGTTGAGCATCTGTCTTTTCTCAGGGCATGATCCCAGGGTCGTGGGATCAAGTCCTGCATCAGGCTCCCTGTGAAGAATCTGCTTCTCCCTCTGCCTATGTCTCTGCCTCTCATGAATAAATAAATGAAATATTTAAAAAATATATCAATGGAAATATATGAGAAGGCATATCAAGATGAAGATGGTGATTGCATCTATAAATAGTTCTAATGGATTGAGCAAATCCTTAAAAAAACTGACACAGATATGATTATTAAATATTCAACTCTGTAATGGTCTTATCTTTTAAGACTATAGCCAATCAAAAAAGTAAGGCAAATTTTTAATCACTAATCGCTGGTTACTTACAGTGAGTGTTTCATTTACTTGGAGGAGAGCAAAAAGATAAGAGACTGTTATTTCTGGGCAAGACAGTAACATAAATGTGCCAGATTCAACCAAGACTCTTCCCAGTTGAGACAAATGGCCCATTTTAAGATGTTCTGACTTGTTGGCTTGAACATATTGGGATGCACTAGTCCCATTATTCTGTGGTGTAACTTGTGTGTTACAATTCAGATCAGACCCCAACCTGTAGAACTAGAAAATGTTTCCTTTGATACCTTATATGCATGATTTCTGTCCCTCAGCTTTTCAAGCATATAGGAAAGTAATATAGTTTCTTAGATGGAAAAAATCAGGGCTGACTTTGTGAATGACTAGTCAGATTTTTGTTTATTGCTAGGGATGGATTATTTATAGGAGTATTCAAACACTAGCTATGAAATCAAAGTAAAATAATCGATCATTTTTAAATAAGCACAGAATTATGTATCTTTCCCTGAAACGTCCATGGTGCATTGAAAAAGAAAAAAATTCAATAACAAAATTGGAAAGGCAAACTTCTATTCATTTGCTAATACTCATTATTTTTATATTTTTTATTTGCCTGAAGATTCTATAATCACATACCTTTTATAAATTACAGAAATAAAAATAAATATATATGGACTGCTTATATCATAAGAGCAGAAAATAATAACTATTTACTTTCATGAATGTCCCAATCTTATAATCATAATGTACCTTTCCTTTTATATAGCCATGAAAAGAACACCTCCCACATGAAAAAGTCTAAATATGTCTTAAAAGTTATCCCTAAGATAGGCTTTTATAATATAGCTTTAAAATACATGAATATACACCCTTACATGAGAACAAGCCCATTACACCAAATTGTATATCATTTAAAATGATAAAATACCCTTTTACCGGCGCTTGCAGTTAGGGGTGTAATTTGAATACCTAGGAAATCAATATCTGCTTTAGTATGTGATTACAGCTAAATAATTGAAGTATCAGACAAGCAGTGAGCCACAGGGTTTTTCTGTGCAAACAGCAAGTCATTCTAACTATAAAGCTCCTCTCAGTGCTAGTGGACCTCAGGTTGTAATTACATAAAACTTTTAAATGTGCTATTTTTTTTTTTCAAGAGAGCCTGTTGGGGTAACCATTCAAGGGAAGAAAAAAATTCTAAAAATACCAGAATTGACACTTCATACTGAGGCAAGAAAGAAGGAAGTGTTTAAAGGGAAATTGATAAGGAAGATTCTGGAGGGCTCTCATTCACAACACCTTAACAATACCATCCTCCAGGTCACTTGGAACCTTTCATGCACAGCTTGGAGTACCTTAGAAGCATTCAGCTTCTTTCTTCACCAGATCATCAGGGATTGTACTTTTTCTTTACTTAGTTCCAAAAGCTTAAATCTCTCTTTCTGGCAGACTCTCATGTCTTGTCCCGAAAATACTTTCTGATAGGAATAAATTCTTCTCAGCCAGAGCTAGTGCACCTTGCCACCTCGGGGAGATTGGAGGAGGGCATGGTACTTACTGCCCCCTTATCCAGTACTGTGTGGATCAAAGACACCTGTGCCTACAGGGCCAGGCAGGTGGGGTTGTGGCAAAGCAATGTGGGGCAAACAGTAAATGGCCATTAATCCCTAGGTTTGGTGTTTGAATGGAGGGAGGTATGGCTGGCAATGTGACAAAGAGAATGTACTGCGTATAGGAGGGGACATTTTCCCTCCACTTCTGTGTTTTAATTGACTTTTTATATGTGTGAGTATTTGGATTCATTTTTCCTGATCTTTAAATTCTTCAAAAGGAGGCTGATATTTAATATATTTCTGCAAGATATTCCAATTTGCAAGGTTAATGATTTTCAGATAAAAAGTTTTTGTTGGAAGGCAATTCCTTCATAAATATAAATATAAACCTATATATTTATGTATTTTATATATACAATATTTTGTGTAGTAGTCATTTAAGTAATTATAAAGTATAGGAATTACTTTTATTGTATTTCTTATTGGGAGCTTACTATGATTACCAAACATATTTTTTTGATGCCCATGGACCAGTATCACAAAATTAATATATTTGAATATGTTTTCTAATTCTAACTTCCTATTTAAAAATCCATTTACCTTAAGGGAAACTGAGCTGTACAGACTCTAAGCTTTGGCAATGCACACTGTAAAAGTCACTGTGAAATGCAACCTATCCAATAACATTCTAATTTCAAGAAAATTTCTGATCTTCATGATGTCATTACTTTCAACTCTATACTTATTAGAATGAGGATATAATTTTCCTTGTTTTGCTCAATTAAGGTTATAAAAGAAACAAACTAATCTGTCATATGCCACATTGTGAATTTAATCAATAATAATATTTATTGCATTTTAAGCAGTAATCATCAAAAGTCTATGTTTTCATAAATGTTTAATTGTATTGTCATTTAAGATGTTACATTATTTTTCTATATTAGATCTGTTTCTCTACAGAATGGTGGCATTTTCTCAAATAAATCAAAATAAAACCTTTAAGTTCAGGATTGTAACTAGAATGTTACTTAGCACATACTAAAAAAAAAAAAAGAGTGGAAAGTATTGTACTTTTATTTTATCACTGCCCAGGTTCTGGAGACTGTGTACTTTTTCTTGGTCTTCAAAGTAAGAACTGAATCATGACATAAGAAGTGTCACAAAATTGGCCTACAGTTTAAATACTTATGTTACATTATATACAGAACCATAGTACTAAATAGGTTTCTATGAATCCCATTATCAACAGATACTTGCCTGTTTGTATTAGTCTGTTCCGTTGTTCATAAAACTTGGGCCATTACTACTGTTTCCTGGACGGCTGAGCTTTGTACTTCCAAACAAGATTAGAAAAACCATGAAAAAATGGGGCAGCCTGGGTGGCTCAGCGTTTAGCGCCGCCTTCAGCCCATTGAGTCTCGCATCTGGCTCCATGCATGGAGCCTGCTTCTCCTTCTGCCTGCGTCTCTGACTCTGCCTCTCTCTCTCTCTCTCTCTCTCTCTCTCTATCTGATGAATAAATAAATGAAATCTTTAAAAAAATCATGAAAAAAACAAATTTTTTAAAAAATTTCTCATCACTCAGTACCAGCCTAAATTTGGTTCCAAAGAATTATTCTTGCCTTATTTCTCAATAAGCATCATATACTCAGTATTAATAGTCAAATATACTCAATATAAGCACAAGGAACATCTAAAGTGTTCTATGAGATGCCTCAAATCTGTGTTTCACTCATGTCTCTAAATTTATTTACTTTCTCTTCTCTCTCCCTGGAAACCCTTCTCCCTATTTATCATTTTTTTAAAGATTTTATTTATTTATTCATGAGAGACACAGTGAGAGAGGCAGAGACACAGGCAGAGAGAGAAGCAGGCTCCATGCAGGAAGCCCAATGTGGGACTTATCCCAGGACTCCAGGATCATGCCTGGGCCGAAGGCAGACACTCAACCACTGAGCCACCCAGGCGTCCCCTTATTTATCATTTCTAAAAACTTTACCTACTTGTGGTAGACATCTTGTTATTTACTTTTTGGTTCAACATCAGAAACCTCTGAATCTCAGGGACAGCAGAAGTTGTCTCCCACTATTAAAGGCAAAAAGATCTGATATTCATACCTTACATTTTCCATGCAATGAAAACACAGTAGCAACCTACATCTGAGATGTTAGACCTATCTACTGTGGATTTTGAATTGGAAGCTGAAGATACCAAGTCACACTTGTGTTGGCAGAAGTGAAGAAAGCGTTACCTATCCTCTATAAAAAGAAGTACAGTGATAGCAGAGGCAGCATCCATTGGTCTTTTATGGCAGAACTACATAAAAGAGTGGTATTTTTATAGCAAATTGTTGTATCTGGTGTTTACTGGTTGCTGCAATAGTATTCTAAATAGAACAATCCCATGGTGAGATTTTTACTATGAGTCTGGATACACAAATAGCCTTCTTATGTTTCTGTCTGTTCTACAGCCCAGTTCTTCAGTCATCCCAGTATTTTTGTGGCAAATACTTTTAATTTCCATTTAACTAAATAATAATCAGTTTTTATTGTTTGCAACTAGGAGAACTCAGAATACTATATATTGGTACCAGATCTGGAGTGGTAAAGGCACCTGGTGTCCAGCTGTTGCTCAAGAAAGGCCCTTATTTTCCCTGCCTCATTAAATAAAAATGATTATAGAAATAGTTTTCATCTGTCCGAGATATTAGTACATATTTCCCATTTTTTTCCTTCAGATTAAGTAAATTCTTAAATCCTGTGCCATAATTTGGACTGTAAAGATTTTAATCATCTTCTCATTTCATAAACCTTCATATTGACCTATAAATTAAATATATTATATTGATAAAACAAAATTAGAAATTATAGATAACCAATATTCCTTCAAGGGTGAGAGGTATATCCTATAATATGCAGAAGTTTGTCCCTCAGTAAACATCTAAGGAAAAAGAGAGTCCTGTACATTTTGGGATAGCTCCTCCAAAATGGAGGATATCCTTTTATATTTGAGAAGTATTATATGACATGTTTAGGTATATTGACAAATTAATCAGGTGACCCAAAATACTAACAATAGAAGTCTCTTCAACTGGCCCAAGTTTCAGACAAGAAGCTTTATTTTCAAAGGATCACAGGATTTAGAGCAGAACTGACATATCAGGGAACAGATTTGAAGAGAAATTATTTCTCAATTCAAAATATAATTCTGACATTTTACTATGGTATATATATCAATTACACAAACTTTGTCTCAACCTCTCCTAAGTAAATGAGATTCACATTATTTTAATTATGTAAATTTAAGAAAAAATACAAGATTTCTGCTGAAATATTTAGGGAGAAATTAGCATGAACTCATCAACTTACTTTAAAATAGTATAGCAAGGGACTCCTGGGTGGCTCAGCAGTTGAGTGCCTGCCTTTGCCACAGGGCGTGATCCTGGAGTTCTGGGATCGAGTCCCACATCGGGGTCCCTGCATGGACCCTGCTTCTCCCTCTGCCTATGTCTCTGCTTCTGTGTGTGTGTGTGTGTCTCTCATTAATAGATAAATGAAATCTTAAAAAAACAGTATAGCAAAACCAGAGAGAGCTAAAGCATATGTGACAAAAAAAATGACACTTAAAAATATATATAGGTAAATTATATGTGAATATTCATTGAAAATATCAAATTTTGTCTAGATTTGAAAACATTTACAGGAGGTGAGCAAAACATAGTAAAACAAGAAAATCACAATATTGATATTTAAATTATTTTGAATAACATTAATTCAAATCATTATGAATTTAAATTCCTAGGCTGTGATATCTGCTGGCCTAAACTATTTTTGAGGCAAATAAGCTTTAAAATTCAATTTGCTATTTGTACTAATTATTGGAAATCTATATTCTCTGATTGTTTTGCTTTGTAGACTGATTTCACTGTTATTATTCTAATACCTTGATATTTACAGTGTACAAAGCATTTCCACATAAAATGAGTGTTATAGGAAAAGATAGAATTAACTGTTGGTACATCTTCAGTACTTCAAACTTCATAGGGAAACAGAAACACAAAAAGGCATTAACACTTTCAGGTCATCTGAACCTTCATAGTAGACATAGTATGAGAAAGAAGATTGAGTGGTGATCTGTGGACATGCTAATTAATTTGAAATTCTTCCTGAGATAATATCAATAGAATTGTTAGCTCACTAGTTGCTCCTTCTAGGTTGATCACAGCTCATTTTCTGCAACCACCCTGAGAAACAGATAAATTACACTTGGATTAATCAGACTTGGCTGTGATTAACTAAAAGTCTTTCATTTCTCTCTAACACAATCATTCTCCATGAGTTATGTCTAAATAGTCTGAAGCAAGTAAAATAAGTGAATCATTTCCACTTTAACATTTTGTGAGCTAAAGAGTGTGTTGCTGAATTCAGAAGAGAAGCTATTTAGATTGAAAAACAAAGTAAAATAAGTAATTTTATTTTTTAAAAGATTTTTTTTATTTATTTGAGCGAGAGACAGAGCCCAAGCAGGGGGTGTGGTGGAGGAAGAGGGAAAGGGACAAGCAGACTCCCCGCTGAGTGGGAAGCCTGACTGGGGGCTAGGTCCCAAAACCGTGAGTTCATGATATGATCCAAAGTCAGATGCTTAACCAAGTGAGCCCCCAGGTGCCCCAAATAGTAATTTCAAAAATCAAAGGGCATTAAGAGATAGTGGCTGTAATACTAAAATCCAAAATATCAAACCATAATTTATTCTCATTTCAAAGTCAACAACACATTTTTTTGATGTCTTTTAAGGCTGACTTCACTAAATTTATAATTTCATATATATATGAATTTGTAATATAAATTTATAATTACATATATATATGTAATTTTCTAAGTTACAATATACCTGGCACAGAAAATAGTGGATTTTTTTTTGCTAACTACACAATCTGATGGACTGTCAAATCTATGTAATGTAACCACAAGAGTATAGAGAAGGTAAGTCTGTGAATAATAGAGAAAAAGTACAAATATATGTGCTGGACAAATATAGTCATTGAAAGGAGTAAATAAGAGAAATTCAAGAAAAAAACTGAAATGAGTTTATTAGCAGTTTTGATGAGTACATTAATCTTTGGCCTATACATTTTTCATAACTTATTGTAATGCTTGGAAAGTTAATATTCATATTCTTTTTTAAGAATATCTCAACACCGATTTCCTTCCTTCAACAAACCCTGCCTTCTCTGTCAACTTTGATATTTTCCAAGTTTGTTCTGGTACCCCTGTTTTCATTGAGCCAGAAACTTTTCTCCCATATTTTCCTTTTGGATCTTCACTATAATTTGAGATGAATTATCTTTACTTTGCAAGTAATTTCACTGATACACTTGTGTTTTGGCCAGAATAAGAACAAGTAAAATGAATGTATGTTTATGAGTAGTGATTAAAAAACTATCACAAATTCATTGCAACTACCTCTTAAGTATTCTAAATAAAATTAACTGTAGATTTATCTCTTTGTCATTTAAACTTCTAGACTGTACAATATATGTAGGGTGAGAATATATTTTCCTCTGTTTCTGGAAGCTATCCAGAGGAAAACCACATTTAAAGACACAATTTTCAAATCTGAGAGACTACAGATAAAGATTTGTAAGTTTTTGGCTGCTTTTTTCTTCTCTTCATGACTCTCTATATGTGATTTTATGATTTTCTGCTTTAATTTGTTTCTATTTGTCTATTGTATATCTACTTGAGGTTTTTGTTTTGTAATGACATGAGGTTTTCTTAAAACACCTTAAAATAGTCTATTTTCAGCTGATAACAATTTGATCACATTCAATAGGTCTGTATTTTTATTCTCTCTTCCTACATTTTATGTTTTTTATGTCACACCTTATATCTTTTTATTTTGTGCATCCATAAACAAATTATTGTACATATACTTTTTTTTGATGTTTTAGTCTTCTGATCTTTATACTAGAGTCATATGTGAGTAAATGAGTTTGTTATACATATTGTTTTAGAAACTATTCATTTACTTATTAACATATCAATGATATCTTTCAATATTAATGCATATGAGTCTTTATTATTAGGTCAATTTATGTGTAAATCACACAGTATATACATAATATTTTGTAACGTTCCTGTATTTGAATAAGACAGAATGGTACAGTGAGTCTTTATGTACACGTGAATCATTTGCAAAATTTTATATGCTTCTTGTATGCACTAAATTCTTAAATTTTAAGTGTTGGTTAAAATGTACACACATTTTTAAGGCAAATAATAAAGAAATATTGCTCTTCAAAAAAGTTTTTTTTGCATTTTTGGCATTACAAAGTAAAATCAATGAGAGTTTCTGTGCCATTATAACTTTGGCATGACTAGATTTAATTATTTAAAAATTTATCAATATAATAGTTAAAATGTGAATTTACTTATTAGTAAGGTAGGGAGTGCATCTCTTTCTTTTATTGAACTATCATTTTAAAGTATATTTTCAGCTTTTGTTTTTTTCATATAACACTGTCACTCAAAAATGTTTATTTGAATATAGTGGATTATTTGCTTTATGATGTGTGTGTGTGTGTGTGTGTGTGTGTCTGTGAGAGAGAGGAAGAGAGAGTGCATATGCATGATTATGTCAGTGTTGTGTATAAGGTCCTCACTCCAGTTTTATTTTCTATATTTTAATGTTTAATCTATTTGGAATCATTCTCAGTAAAAGTAGGGATATAGGGATATAACCTTATTATTTAAGAAAATACCATTTTTCCAAAAGTACATTTTATGAGCTTTATTCGCCATATTTTAAGATGCCATATATTTCATATACTAAGCAAATACATTAGCATTTATGTACTGACTTCATTAAAATATGTATTAAGTTTTATACAAATGATGATACCTAAACAAATATATGTATCTTTACAATTTTTATACAGAAAACTCTGTCTTCTATCCATTTTTCTTCCCTTTTATTCTTTCTTATTTCCTTTCCTCCTTCCTTCCTTCCTTCCGTTTTTTTTTTTTTTTCCTTCTTTATTCCTTTTTGTTGGTGTCAGTTGTCAAAGCTAGTCTCTTACGGTTTTTCTCCCCAAGGGCCTTTCAAATTATCCTGCCAAATTTTAAAATCCTGGGCTTTCATCATACTTTGTCCAGTGAACTTAATACCTAAGCAGATTCCAATTTCTTTCCATTACATTTACATAAAAAATAAAATATTGTTCTAGTTTCTCAAGTTGAACCAGTCAGATGATTGAATTCAGAAGTGAGAAACATATCAAGATGGACATTGGCATCTCTTTCCTCCTATTTTCAAGAAAAATCAATTCAAGTAGAAAAGTACAGTTTCAGGACAGCCCGGGTGGCTCAGTGGTTTAGTGATGTAAAAAACTGATGCGAATGCTACAGTTATACTATCTTTGAGGACCTGTAAGAGATGTTATCCTTGTCTTGAAACCCATATCCAATCTATTTATATGTACTATCCTTTAACCACACCATTCCCCTAAACACAATGAACACTTATATTGAAATCATATTGTTCCATCTTTACCTATGGCTTAAGTACTACCCCTCCTTTGCTCTGCTTTAAATGCCAACCACATATTCTCCAAAGAAGAATTTACAAATCACTAAAACTCAACCTAAATATTACTATCACACCATAATTTTCCTTGAGTACGCTCTGAATATACTCTGATGTATGTTTCTAGAGAAATTCAAAGCAAAAATAATAATAGATAAGATTTACTTTAAAAACTTGAAGTTGTTGGGCAGCAGGGTGGCTCAGTGGTTTAGCGCCACCTTCAGCCCAGGGCCTGATCCTGGAGACCCAGAATCGAGTCCCACATCAGGCTCCATGCATGGAGCCTGCTTCTCCCTCTGCTTCTCCTTCTGCCTGTGTCTCTGCCTCTCTCTCTCTCTCTCTCTCTCTTTCTCTCTCTCTCTCTCTCTCTCTCTGTGTCTCTCATGAATAAGTAAATAAAACCTTAAAAAAACTTGAGCTGCAAAATTGACATACAGTTTCTCAATCTGAAAAAAATTATATATATATATATATATATATATAAAACAATCTGAAAGTTATATTTTCTTACATACATTCACAAAGACACTCATGGCCGTCTTAAGTCGTTAATTTATCTCTTTTCCAAATATAGTGAAAACTGAGACAAATATTTGCTTGAAACTAAAACAAAATTTCTTTTTTCTATACCAATCTATCTTGGGGTCTTGGGGGTACTACTTGCCAATTTTATTTTATTTTATTTTATTTTATTTTTGCACTTCTATCTCTAGCCCTGAGAAATTTCCTTGAAGGCATATTTCTGCATTTTACAAAGTTCCTGAAACATATTGTCTAAAAAAGTTTTACTGAAAAAATAAGTTAAAAAATAAATTGAAAAAAGTTGTCAGATATGCTTATATCCATTAGCCCTCTTTTTTCCAAATATGTTCATCTATTTATGTGAACCATGATACATGTATGAGAAAAGAGGCAATGAAAAATTTACTTCCCAATTCAAGAGGCATGGTATATATTTATCAAAGCAACTAGGAGAAAAAACATATGTCCTTGAAAGATATAGCCAATTAGACTACACTAGCCTGAGGAAAGCATTCTTTGTGTTTCTTATGTTTATTGTTCTTTAGTTATTTTTGTTCAGAAACTATACCTTATATTTCCAATAATAAGGCACATGGGGGCATTATGAAATTGACTGCAGAATGACATCACTAACACTGTTTTGCCTATGAGTTTTACCTTTTTTTTTTTAAGATTTTATGTATTTATTCATGAGAGACACAGAGAGAGGGAGAAAGAGGCAGAGACACAGGCAGAGAGAGAAACAGGCTCCATGCAGGGAGCCTGACGTGGGACTTGATCCCAGGACTCCAGGATCACGCTCTGAGCCGAAGGCAGGCGCTAAACCGCTGAGCCACCCAGGGATCCCCAAGTTTTACCTTCTTAACACCAGAGCACATAGGTAAGTTTGGTTTGATTCACTAGATCAATCAACTTTTCGCCACTGCTGCTAGTGTCAAGGAAAGACAGTATTCACTCCAGTAACTCAGACCCACATGATAGCTTTGAGATATAATATGAACTTGAGTAATTTCTCAATCTTTTGAATACTATAATTTACACTTCTGTCTATATATTTTATCTGTACAATTTCTCAGGCAATTAATGCACAAATGCACACATACACAGAGGAAAATCTATTACTACATATATACCCATATATACCAATATATCAGACATCATGGCTCAATAGAGTTCTGTGTATTTTATTACTACTCTACCCAGCTATTTGTTGCCATATTCTCTTACCTGATTTTCCTCAGAGATTTCCAGTATACTTTCTCGCTTTGACTAACTTTATTCAAAAATTGTGTGATGCTTGGAATGTTCTTTATGCCTATTTCAAATATGGCATCTCTTAATATTTTAGTTTATTCAGAATGCTACTCAGTTTGAAAAAATGTATTGTTCATAATGTCTTTATCACTGAGCTATTATATCTTAAAAAATATTCATCCTGTTATGGATTATTCAGTATTTTTTCTTGTGGCTACAGAAACTTTAGGGGATGGGGTGACTGGGCGATGGGCACTGAGGGGGGCACTTGACGGGATGAGCACTGGGTGTTATACTATATGCTGGCAAATCAAACTTCAATAAAAAATATACAAAAACAAAAACAAAGAAAAAAATAAACTTTAAGTAACCTATTCTCATTAAGTAGTTCATATTATAATCAAAATATTTTTACATTATTGTAATCCAATTGTGATTTGCTAAATACTAGGAGTTAGGTAAAACTTCCCAGGTTAAGGTACAACAAAATGCCCTAAAATTAGACACTAGCTGCAAATTTCCAGGCCACACACACTTCTGACCAACTGACTACAAATTTGGTGTTCTAACTATTCCTTCAGGGTTGATAATTCACCGAAACAACTCCCAGAACTTAGGAAAGTACTATACCTATGACTATGGTTCTGTCGAAAAACTAAAAATCAGGGCAAACCAAAAGACCTATAGGACAAGGTCTGAGAGGATCCCAAATGATAACTTTCTAAGTCCATTCTCTTTGGAATCAGGATGAGTCAACCTGTTGGCATATTAAGTGTATAACTGACCTGGAAGTGTACCCAAGCTTTGAGTGTCAACAATTTTTATTGGGTTTATTAAGTAGGCATAATTGATTGAATTATGTGATTGAACTGAACCTCTAGCCCTCACTTGATCCCACAGGATTGATCTGATGTTTGTGACACAAAAACCATCCTCTAATCATATGGCTGGCTTTTCTGGTTATGACTAGCCCCCAACCTAAAGCAATTAGTGTCCATCTAAGTCACCTCATTAGCATAATCTCAGGTGTGGTCTTGGAGGGACCATGAGGAATAATAAATACAGTCCCCCAAAATGGGTCAATGCCTAGGCTTTAGAGGTTCCATCCCAGGAAGTGGGGACAAAGACCAGCCAAATTCTTTTTTTTTTTTTAAGATTTTATTTATTTATTCATGAGAGACACACAGAGAGAGAGAGAGGGGCAGAGACATAAGCAGAAAGAGAAGCAGGCTTTCCATGGGGAGCCTGATGAGGGACTCGATCCCAGTACCCTGGGATCATTCCCTAAACCCAAGGCAGACATTCAATCACTGAGCTACCCAGCCAAATTCTTTATTACACAAGAATCGCATTAAGATTTTGCTTTGATATATTAAAGGAAACCATTGAAATAGACTTGTTGTACTGAGAACAAGTCAACAGATCTTAACTATAATCTCAATTTCAATCAGACTAAATTAAAGTTCAACGGGTGTTTTAGAATAGCCTATTATAGCTATCACATTAATGGGTAGTCAACACAGTAATTCATAAGAATGTCAATAGCTTCTAACATTGGAAATATTCATATGTGTGTGGCCTAATTGAGCCTGGTCAAAAGATTAAATCTATCTGAATCACTATGGCCCATTTTTATAACCCCCTGGCCATGAGAAAACCACAAATACCAATCTCATTATTCATAGAACCATTTTAGGGAGAGGAAAAACTCAATTATATTTATGCCCCATCTAGTCCTAAAATTTATACATCCAAATGTTATTTAAAAATTTTTGAAGTCCACCTCCTTGTCCCAATATTTGTAAACATTATTTGAACAAAAACAAATCATTAGAGTTTGATTTTTTCATCTAATATTAGGTCAAGGGAGAAATTGGTTTACATAACAAAAAAATTATCCCATGTCAACTATAATTAAATTTTTGAACATGAAGATGTATAAATTTTTGCAAAATATATTTTTTTGGAATGCTGTAGTGAAATAACTAGACTGTGAAAATAGGTGACTAGGTATTAGACCCTTACTTTTTCTTTGAAAAGCATGCTCATTTTAAAATTGTTCACTGTCTCTAGAAATTGGGTAACACTGGAAAAGGCAGGCCCTCTAGGGTCAGCAAAGCCCCAAATATCAAAACTTGGAACTATAGAAAATAAAATACATAGTTAATACAATACCCAGATCCAGTCTCTTTAACTTCATAATAATCAAAAAGTAGAAACAATTCAAATGTTCATCTCCTAAGAGTGGATAAACAAATGTTGTACATCCATACAATGATATATTATTCAGCAATAAAAATAACGAAGTAATTAATGATCCATGTTACAACGTGGATGGACTTTGAAAACATTTTTCTAAAGATCGATCGATTGATCTATATCAATCTATCTATCTATCTATCTATCTATCTATCTATCTATCTATCTATCTTAAAGAGAGAAAGAAGGACCAGAAGTGAGGGTTGGGGCGTGCGGGGGGTGAGGAGGTGGGAGAGGAAGGAGATGGTAAGGAGAAAAACAGGCAGGTTCCATACCCAGCAAGGAACCGGAGGCTGGGCTCCATCTTACAACCGTGAGATCATGACCTTAGCTAAATCTGATGAGGCACCCAGGCACCCCTGAACCTTGAAAACATTTTAAGCAAAAGAAGCCAGACACATATAATTAGATGATGGTGATAGTTATACATGTGAATAAACTAAAAATCACTTTAGGTTGAGGTAACTATGGTAAATGAAGTATATTTCAATAACACTTAAAAATATAATAACTCAGTGAATTAATATTACAAAAAGAATTAAAAATCACTAGCTATCCTATATTTCAATAATAACCACTTAGAAATGGGTAGTGTAAATTTTGTTGGATACACAATAGCTTTAAAATATATAAAATGTCTTGGGATATTAATACTGTGATGAAAAATACTGTGTGAAGAAAATTTTGAAACTAATTGAAAGATATAAGGAGCTATTTTAAAAAGAGAGAGAGACCATTTTCATTTACGTAAGCAGTCAATATTTAAAAAAATCTTAAAATGTATAAATATATCAAAATACAGTATTGATGGGTTTGAGAAGTTTTAGGCTTTACATAATTTCTTCTATCACATGGATTTATATAAAATTGATTCTAGAAAGACTTTTTAAAAATGTAAGTAGTTCTGGGTTCATAATGGATAGACTAATGGTGCAGAATATGTATTTCACAGATTCTTATATTTAAGTTGTTTATTATAACAATAAAGTACTTATATTAATGGTAAAATGGAATTATTGAACAAACTTTGTGGGACAACTTACTAACAATTTAGAAAATAGTAAGGCGGGATCCCTGGGTGGCACAGCGGTTTGGTGCCTGCCTTTGGCCCAGGGCGTGATCCTGGAGACCTGGGATCGAGTCCCACGTCGGGCTCCCAGTGCATGGAGCCTGCTTCTCCCTCTGCCTGTGTCTCTGCCTCTCTCTCTCTCTCTGTGTGACTATCATAAATAAAAATAAAAAATTAAAAAAAAAGAAAATAGTAAGGCTATATTAATATTTTATACAACATTTCTATGTGGATTAAAATTTTAAATGAAACGCTGCAAGTGTTAGAAGTCCTTGAAGATACATAGGTCACTATTTTAATACATAAATAGGGAAAAGATAATGTTTTTAATATCAAATGAGACTATGAACAAAATATATTTTATTATTTTTGTATATATGTATATAATTCATAATAATATAGCATAATACATAGCAATGCGATTCAAAATAATATGCTGATTTTCATATATGTATCAATATATGATTACTTATATGTATACATATGTGAATATGCATATAAATATATGCATATAACTATAGACATATTTATGTATATACACACATAGTTACACACATAGTTAAAAAATAAAGACTCTGGAGTGACATTTTGAGCAATTACTAAGTCTCTGTTATTCATTTTTCTCATCTGGAAATCATTATCAAAATAACATTTGCCTCTTGAAATGTTTGTTATAATTAAATGAAATTATACATGTAACATAAGTTAACAGAGTTTGAAATATAGTAAAATCTCAATAAACATTACCTATTAACCAGTATTGTAAAATTTTATACATTCAGAAATATGTTAAGTAATAAAAAAGACCTCATTCAAATTCCAGCCCTTTGTTATAGCTAGCAATTGACAATTGTATATACACCTAAGTACTTTTTTTTTAATTTATTTTTTATTGGTGTTCAATTTACTAACATACAGAATAACCCCCAGTGCCCGTCACCCATTCACTCCCACCCCCCGCCCTCCTCCCCTTCCAACACCCCTAGTTCGTTTCCCAGAGTTAGCAGTCTTTACGTTCTGTCTCCCTTTCTGATATTTCCCACACATTTCTTCCCCCTTCCCTTATATTCCCTTTCACTATTATTTATATTCCCCAAATGAATGAGAACATATAATGTTTGTCCTTCTCCGACTGACTTACTTCACTCAGCATGATACCCTCCAGTTCCATCCACGTTGAAGCAAATGGTGGGTATTTGTCATTTCTAATAGCTGAGTAATATTCCATTGTATACATAAACCACATCTTCTTTATCCATTCATCTTTGGATGGACACCGAGGCTCCTTCCACAGTTTGGCTATCGTGGCCATTGCTGCTATAAACATCGGGGTGCAGGTGTCCCGGCGTTTCATTGCATTTGTATCTTTGGGGTAAATCCCCAACAGTGCAATTGCTGGGTCGTAGGGCAGGTCTATTTTTAACTGTTTGAGGAACCTCCACACAGTTTTCCAGAGTGGCTGCACCAGTTCACATTCCCACCAACAGTGTATGAGGGTTCCCTTTTCTCCGCATCCTCTCCAACATTTGTGGTTTCCTGCCTTGTTAATTTTCCCCATTCTCACTGGTGTGAGGTGGTATCTCATTGTGGTTTTGATTTGTATTTCCCTGATGGCAAGTGATGCAGAGCATTTTCTCATGTGCATGTTGGCCATGTCTGTGTCTTCCTCTGTGAGATTTCTGTTCATGTCTTTTGCCCATTTCATGATTGGATTGTTTGTTTCTTTGGTGTTGAGTTTGATAAGTTCTTTATAGATCTTGGAACCTAGCCCTTTATCTGATACGTCATTTGCAAATATCTTCTCCCATTCTGTAGGTTGTCTTTGAGTTTTGTTGACTGTATCCTTTGCTGTGCAAAAGCTTCCTATCTTGATGAAGTCCCAATAGTTCATTTTTGCTTTTGTTTCTTTTGCCTTCGTGGATGTATCTTGAAGAAGTTACTATGGCCGAGTTCAAAAAGGGTGTTGCCTGTGTTCTTCTCTAGGATTTTGATGGAATCTTGTCTCACATTTAGATCTTTCATCCATTTTGAGTTTATCTTTGTGTATGGTGAAAGAGAGTGGTCTAGAAAAAACAGCAAATAGATCCTACACCCAAGAGAAGAAGGGAGTTAATAAAGATTCGAGCAGAACTCAACGAAATCGAGACCAGAAGAACTGTGGAACAGATCAACAAAACCAGGAGTTGGTTCTTTGAAAGAATTAATAAGATAGATAAACCATTAGCCACCTAAGTACTTTTTATATCTGCTTTTACATGTGTAGGTTTTAAGGAAATCTTTGCTTACTATTTATGTTTTATAAAAAAGTATGTAATTTATATCATCCTATGAATTGTGTTGCTCTCCCCTAACAATACATTTATCCGTTACATTTACAATCATTTTATTATTGGGCTGGCTTCCAGCATTCATTTCTCCCATTCTTTTAGCAGAACTCATGTTTCTAAGCCATCACCTCAGTCCAAGTGGATTGGGTGTACCAACTCCAGCCCTAGACCCAGGTGTAGTCACTTGACTCAAGCCTGAGTAAATAGGTTATGGAATCTTCCTGGGCACAGTGTCTGGTTTAGGGATAGGCAATTGATCTGATTTGTACAGTGTAACACGAATTGAAGAGTTTTCTTATATTATTAGTGGAAAGATATATATTTCTGCTGGATTGAGTACAGCCTGAAGTTAATGGCAGGTATGTTGCCACTAATTAGTGAAAGCCAGCCTAGAAGCAACACAAATAATAAGTTATTCAAAACACAGAAAATGACACTGTGACTTGAGTATGTTGCTGGACTCCCTGGATCCTCTCTTTGACTACAACCAGATCTATCTCTGGATATTTATATTGCATGTAGGATATATTCTTTTTTTCTTAGTTTTATTTGAATTATGTTGTATCATTGCTACCAAAATCAGTAAGTATTGAGAGCTCTCTCTCTGTATATATAATTTATTATCATATCAATACAAAATTGAATGCATGTGTCCATATAATTGTACACTTGCGTATTTTTATTTGTGAAAAAAATAGTTAGAAGTTGCTTATTTGAGTCAAATTTATAGTTTCAATTTTGATAAGTACAATCAAATTGTTCCATTCTTTTTTTCTTTTAATTTAACCTTACATCAAATAAAAGCAAATTCCTTTTCAAATGCTTTTTTGCCAACACTGAATGTAACCAATTTTTTTATTTTCATGATGTGATGAATAAATGAGAGATTAGTAATGGCTAGCACAGCCTACCGTGCGCATATGTATATATATCTATATCTCTACATGTATATACATATACATACGTGCATATGTATATATATCTATACATATAGATATGTATATCATATATCATATATCATATATCATATATCAACCATTTGTTTTTCGTATGCAGTTTATCTGACAATAATCTACTATTTTTAGAAAAATGTTTTTAATACTTGTGTTTTCAAAGATTTTTAAAATCTTATAGTTACTCATCATTTCTTATACATACTGCTAAAAATATCCCTCTCTATCACATTTTCTTTGTTCATGTTATCTTGTGTTATGTAAATAAGTGTTTTGTTTAATATAAGTCTTTATGGCTTCTGATTGTGTATCTAATTTAGGAATTCAGGAAAGCCATCCTAAGCATAATACCAAAACAATTATAATAAAAGAATTGACTAATAATGTAATGATGTAAAACCTAAACAGCTTCTGAACACAATAAAAAATTCATTGAAACGAAAGGATAGAAAACAAAAACAAAACAAAAGCAGAAATATAAGAAAAAAATATTTGCAATATAAGTGGTAAAGAGAGGATTCATGTCTATCATATACAGAATTCTTATAAAACCTTGAGAAAAAGTCATGAAAAATGACAGATTATATATATATATATATATATATATATTCATATATATATATGAATACTTCCACTGTTGAGGTGATTAAGAAAAAGGTAACCAGCGAGCTGAAAGAGAGAATGTGGCATAAAATTTTTGGAAGGCACTTGGTAAATATGCGTAAAGTTATATAAAGAATGCCTAAGCATTGACAATTCTAGTTCTAGGAATTCATCCCAAACAAAGAGCTTAATAACTATATGACATGCTCATACAATATGTTGATTGCATCATTGTTTATAAAAGCAGACAATTTTAATATAACCAAATGGGTTAAATATATTTCTATTCATAAGATAGAGAAATGCTATAGAGCATTTTGATGAGAAAGTTCTGAAGCAATAGTGATCAGATGCGAGTTTTAAAATAATCGGAATAATTAAAGAATAATTTCCTTTCTTCGCTTCACTGGATTATTTCCCTTTCATTCTATTTTACCCTTTTCAGTATATCTTGGTGTAGTAAACATTTTGTTTTTCTGTGATTATCACTAAGATCTATTCCTTGTTTTTCTAGTACACTATGCTGTTTCTCAGCATTTACCGTAGTTCCTGTTTGCTACTCAACGCTGATTTACATTTCGAGTTGTTACTAAAACCACCCTTTGTCATTTCTTTTATTGTTCATGGCATTACATGATTTTGCCTTTCTTTATTTCCATTTATTTATTTATTTATTTATTTATTTATTATTTAATACTTTATATTTATTAGAGATACAGAGAGAGAAGCAGGCTCCATGCTGGGAGCCTGATGTGGGACTCGATCCTGAGTCTCCAGCATCACACCCTGGGCTGAAGGCTGCGCTTCAGCCACCGGGGCTGCCCCTATTTCCTCTTATTTTAATTCAAAATTATCTTTAGCCAGGAAATCTAGAAAAGTGTCTAAATATCTGTTCATTTTATTAGAAATCAAGAGTATGGATTTGTAGCTGGATGCTTCCATAGATCTATATGCCCCAGCATAACTGGCTGAATCTGACAACTCTTGTTTATTTTTAATTTAAAATTCAGTTCTGAATTATTAAAATGTCAACAATCTGAAATAGTTACACTTGTGTTATCTACTTCTCTTTAGAGCACAAACGATTCTCTGAACTTTTGACCTTGTCATTCAGAAAAGGTCATAATAAAGTAATTTAAACAAAGGAGTACAAAATTAAAATATCAAAGAGAAACAAAGCATGCATGAATTATAATTTATTTTACACATTAATAAGATTACATCAATCTAAAAATGTGTGGAGCTGAGCTTTAAAACTTGAAAATATCAAATGATAAGTGTGTTCAATGTGTTATCTGTTTAGCTCAGGATGCACAAATATGCCATAGGATGACATCAAATTAGAGATAAAAGTTTCTCCACATTCCAGTAAGGAGTCAATGATATGAATGTCCTGGAGTACTGAGGACATCTGAGTGCAAGAACTACAGTCAGGCGATCATTTCTGTTACCACTGTTCTTAAGAAGTCATTGTCTACACTCAATTTATAAAATGCCACCTCATGGATTCTTTCTTATGGTAAATTGGCCTTTTCCAGACTGCTGAACTGCTATGGGAAAGTCCTAGATTTAGGGTCAACTTCCACTCCCAACCACTTTTACTTTTGATTTCTATACATGTTTCACTATCCCTTATCATCAAAAGCCCTAAATCTGCTTTTTAAAAATCATGTATAATGGGCATATGACCAGAAGAGTTAATGATCATAGAATGAAACCCTAGGCTTTAGCATCACCAATATGTTTAGTATGCATTTGAAAATATCCTGTTCTATTTCTTTGGAAGAAAGGATAAATATGTTCATTCCTTTATGATCTATTTTTCTTCCTCTAGAATAGTTTGGACAGCTTCTTCATAGTCTATCAACAAATCAGCAATGAAAGAAAAATCTAACAAAACTTATTTTGAGAATTCAGTACATACAATGGCTAAATGACATATGCAAAATAAAAGATGTGAATTTCCAGAGGAATAATCCAGGATAATATAGAAATAGCATAGGCTGAAACACATCATATAAATTATGTGCTTGCCCCACTATTCATTCTATGTTTGATTTCTTTTCATAAATCCAAAATAATTAAAAATTAGCCATATAAGGAACCAAGATACAGTCACTGACAGTGACTTTAAATTATTAATACAAATTTAGTGGTGGCAGTGGTATAGTGATTTTATATTGTGCTTTAAATTTTTATCGTGTTGTGTTTTGAAAAATATCATCAGTAAGAATGAAACTAAACAGAAATAAGAATCAAAAGTAATCCATAAAGTACATGGAAAATAATGAAGCAAATCTTTCTTGTGTTAAAAAACGTGGTCAAATATCTACAACAATTATGCTTCCATTTTCTCCCTTCATGATAAAAGAAAGTAAAAGTTTTCAATAATAATCACCATAGTATTCTCTTTAAAATAAATCAAAGAAGCAATGATATTTTTCTCTCTGTTTGCCAGTCTACGTCCTGCTAAAGGAGTATTGTACATAATTTAAATAAATAAATATATACTATACTGAAACAAGTTTTGGAAATTCTGATTTAAACAAAGGTAAACCCATGTATAATGTTACAAGGATTCATACTTAGATGCTTAAAATCTTTATTGTTACTGAATTATCCAAGGCAATGCTTTATGTTTCTGTAATTCATTTGTTTAGAAATCCATTGGAAAACAAAATAAAATAAAGCAGAAAACACTCTTAGAGTTCATTAAATACTAGAATGCTAGCCTGACGAATTTTAATTCGTATGCCGTATCTTTAATGTTATCCTACATTCTAAGTGATTTAAGGACTATCTTCAATAAAGTTATATCTGTACTCTTTTTCCCAAATTTTACATTAATAAAAACTAATTAAACTTGATTCCACATAGTTGTCATTTATCCCACTTTATAAAATAAAACAATGAGATTTTTAGAATATAATAAAATAGCTACAAATTTCTTATATTTTTAATTTTTTAAATATTTTTGCTATATTAATTACTAATCTTTATTCTACTGACAAAATACTTCTATATCATAGATAAGAAAACTAGAAAACAAAAAGTTAAACTCTGTTAAAGATCTAAAATCTGATTCCAAAGATGAGAGGGAGTAGCTCCTGGATTAATTTATAATATCTATTTTACAACAGCAAGGTCAAGTGTGTTCTTCATTAGACTTTGTATTGATAAAGTTTGCCATAGATCTTTAAGAATTTTAAACATGCTGCAAACAAATTAAAATCAATTCTGTAAAATTTGTCAAGCTTAAGTCTTTATTAGAATTACTAATTATCTGTATCATTTGATTGAGAAGACATATGATTCTGTGCACAGCAAGGGGTATGTAAAATCATTAACTGTCTCTCCCTCTAGATATAACAAGTGATGTGTAGACCTAAACTCAGCAGGGACCATCTTTACAAGCATGCCCTGAGGTAAAGTAGAACATGCTTGAATGAATACTGTTAAATGAGCCTAATATGACCCTCCTCTCTCCTCCTCCAAGTATTTATTCTCTGTAGGCCTTAATATTTGAAATGCTAGCTTCAACTTCCATTCCTCCATGCAAAGCATAATATGGTACATTACTGTTTTTTAAATGAATCTAATAAAAGTAAACGTTTAAGAATGAAGAGGGTCAATGATGCAACTCAGTTACCTTTTGAATTTCATAAAGAGCTCTGGTATTGTGAAAAGTCAGTTTTCAGCAAACACTATGATTTTACAGGACTACCAGTTGGGACTACCCTAGAGAACAATATGATATTTGTTCAGTGCCTTCTCTTATAACATGCCCTATGTCAATTGTCTGAGATAGGAAGGAAGTTAAATTGGCCCTCACCCCTGGGAGCTCTGCTTCACATGAGAAATTGCCTGGACTATTCATATAAGTCTTTTACCCTAAGCAATTAATGTTCTTTACTGCTCAAATAAATCCTCCTCTCATTCTATAGCTCTACTACTCCTCACAAGAGAAGTTTGGTTGAAAAGGTGAGAATAAAGAGAAGGGAAGAAAAGGAAAGAAAAAGAAAGGGAGAGAAAGGAATAGAAGAAAAGAAAGAGAAAAGAAAAGAAAAAGGAAAAGAAAAGAAAGGATCTTTCAAATCTGAAATGATTCTAGGTAGTTTTTTTTTTTTTTAACTGTATCGGTAAGTCTATAGGGAAAAGAAGAGAAAGAAAAGAAAAGAAAGAAAAAGAGAAAGAAAGAAAAAGAAGAAAAAGAAAGGAAAGAGAAAGAAGAAAGAAAGAAAGAAGAAAGAAAGAAAGAAAAGAAAGAAAGAAAGAAAGAAAGAAAGAAAGAAAGAAAGAAAGAAAGAAAGAAAAAAGAAAGAAAGAAAGAAAGAAAGAAAGAAAGAAAGAAAGAAAGAAAGAAAGAAAGAAAAACAAAGAAAGAAAAGGATAATCACAACTTGGTGTCATTTGTTCTTTTACACAAGATGGATAAGGAATGCTTATAATAATTTCTGAGATAAAAGAGTTAAACAAGAGTCTGGAAGAAAGGAATTTCAAACCTGGGTTGTGGAGCAAGAAATCTATTGTGGCTAAAGCAAAATAATAGGATGTTGCAGAAGAGAAGAGTTAGGTAGGCTGGATTCTGTGGCACCTTTAGGTCACATTAAGATGCTGAGTTGTAAGTATTACTTTGAATAAGATGGAATGCAATCACAGAGCAGGCAATGGCGAAGTGACTTAATCTGGTGTATTTGGTTATAATTGCTTTCAATTATATAGAGACTTGTAGGTAAAAATGGAAGTGGAAACATCAGTTGCTTTTGCAATTATTCGGGTAAGATATATAACAGTTTGTATTTGGATGATAGTGGTGGAGCAGTAATTAGTGATCTATTTGAGATGTATAATGAATAAAAGCATGATTACTTTTTCAGGTAGATTAGATGTGGTATATAAGAGCATGAAGGTAGATGATATGTTTTGAGGGTTTTTTCCTAAGCAAGTGAAAGAATGATATTATGATTTGTTAATATGAGCAAAAGTCTGGAGGATTAGGCATGATGAAGATGAACAAACGTCTGTTCTTGAACATGTTAAATTTGAAATACCTTTGGGACATCCAAGGGGATAATTGAGTAGGCAGTTGGCGATATAAATCAGATATTTAGACAAGCCATCGGTTCAGAGAGTTTAGAGATATAAATTGGTATAAATTACAATTATATATCTATATAGAGATATAAATAAAGATGATATATAAAGACAGGGGACTTAATGGGATCCTCTAAGGAGATAGAGTACATAGAGAAGAAAGGATGCCAGAGATTGAGACCAAGGTTATGCTGACCACAGTGATCATAAAATAGAGAAAGCTTCAACATTGACGAGGAGCGAGAGCAGGGAGAGAGGTCAGGATCAAGAGAATGGGATTCAGAACAAGAGGATAATCATCTGGGTTAAATGCTGGTGACTGATGAGAATTAAGAGCTGACTTTGGATTGGGCATGAATCTTGTGTTAATAAGACTTGGAAAATAGAAACGTCTTTTCAATTGTGGGAACAAAATTCTCAACTGAAGTAATTTTTTTAAAGGAAAAATTTGGAGACTGTGCAATTAAGTTTTTCCTATGAAAAGTACAAAAATAATAACGTAGTTGTAGGTCAAGGAATGATTTTTTTATAAAAAAGGGAGAGCAGATGGTGAACATAAGATGTTCTATATGACATAATTATCTACTTGAAATTAAAAGCATGCAATTTACTCTCAGTCATTAAAATGAGTTGGAGCAAATTTGTTTGGCATTTTAAGAACCTGCATGTGATTTGACCATAGGCCATAGAGATTGTTGAGCCTGAACATAGAGAGTTGAAAGACCATATTTTCAAAGATATAATTATTCTTGTCTAGCATAAAATGGTAACTAAAAAAATAAATGAGCTTCATAAATATTAGCCACTATTCATAAAGCCTATGCCATGTGGATCCATAGTAAAAAATTATGTTTCCACTGAACAATTTAGCTACCCAGTTTAAAATGTAAATACAATGAATATTTAAGACAGATGTATCCAAAAGTTGAGAGGACAGAATATATAATGCAGAAGAGGTATGCTAATGAGAGAGAAAAAGAGAGAGAAAGCACCAAATATCAGTAAGTAATATAATGATCCCAGAATCTTGAAAAAGGGCATTCATATAATTATAATTAATATATTTAATATGATTCCTAAAATAATATTAATATAATTGTTATAAGATTTAGCTTTTTTTAAAGATTTTATTTATTTATTATGAGAGAGAGAGAGAGAGAGAGAGAGAGGCAGAGACACAGGCAGAGGGAGAAGCAGGCTCCATGCAGGGAGCCTGACATAGGACTTGATCCCAGGTCTCCAGGATCAGGCCCTGGGCTGAAGGCAGCGCTAAACCGCTGAGCCACCCGGGCTGCCCAGATTTTGCATTTTTAAGGTCAATCATTTTCTTAATCCAGACAAAGTCTTTAAGAAGCAAAGTTCAGACCAGAAACACAAGCTTAGCCACCACCAAGAGAACTAAATTAGACCAAGGGAAACCTTTGGATTCACTCCAAAGACTTCAGTGCAGTTCCAAATCTTGAATCAAAACATGGCATAAAGCACTAAAAAAAAAAACTATAAAAAGTGATAAAACTGATTACTCAATATTGGTAGATCTGCCACTCCCCCTGAATTTAACAACTTTTTTTTCTTATTATTCATTTTCCAACTATAGGGAAAAGTTTTTAAAACTTTAAAACAAAATCAGAATTGTGTCTTAAAAAGCTAGCAAAGATAATACTTTCCGTGTATTTATGAAGAATTTCTTGCTGTGAGATCTGTTATCACAGAGATAAAATTGTATTCCATGTAATCAATAAAATTTTATTAAAAATATAATAAGGAAAAATGAAGTGTCATCAGACAATCTGCCACAACATTTTTCAATGAACAGAATTTAGTTTAACTAATTAAAACAATGTGCTATTAAAATGATGGTGTAAATCTGTTATACATAATCATGTGTTTAATGTACCATAGAAAATAATAATGCATGCTTCACTTAGGTTGGTTAAGGATACCTGAGTTTCTTATTTGTTTGTTTTTAACTTTTTATAGAAATACTTGCTTATATTGAAATTTTAGATTGGAAAGGTGTCTAATTACCTGGTCTCCAGTGTGATGTTCATCTAGAATGGTTGGCTGGACTATCTTTTCCCTTTAAGAAGATATGGAACTGATATGGTAACAAACCAACAAAATGCCAATTGTTACTCATTTGGGGATGTATGTCAGGGAAAAATCAACATATTTGCATAAGAAAAAAGGGCAAAGGGAATTTTTATATGTCACAAGAGTGCTACACTTTATCAAAGTAAACACATGAATAAAAGAAAATCTTTAAACATAAATACACTCAATAAACCATGCAAATATTTAAACACTAAATATCTCAGTCTTATGGGACTAGAAAATTTTATCAAAACGTGAAATGTGTATTTAAAACATTACTTTAAAAATGATTCCATATGATACTCCACTTTTTGTTTATCTTTGTAAGATTTTTTTTAATCATTTGAGAGAAAGATTGAGAGCGAGCACGAGCAAGGAAAGAGGCAGACTTCCACCTGAGCTGGGAGCAGGATCTAGGGTTCGATCCCAAAATTATGTAACACTTCAGGAATTTTCATGTCATCCTTGCACAGGGGCTATGCTTATCTTCTCTGTATCGTTCCAATTTTAGTATATGTGCTGCCAAAGTGAGCACGATACTCCACTTTTTAAACAATTGCAGTTACCTAAATATAAGTGTGTGGTTTGATGTGTATTTTTGAATATAGGAACTCCTCAAATAATTTAAATTGCACTTTTCTATTGCATTTATTTTTATTTTTTTCTTTTTAAAAAATATCCTTATTGAAATATAATATAAGGGCACCTATATTATAGGGTGACTCAGTTGGTTAAGCATCTGTCTACCTTTGGCTTAGGTCAAGATCCAGAGTCTTGGCATCAAGCACAGAGTTGAACTCACTGCTCAGGGAGAAGTCCTCTTGTCCCTCTCCCTCTGCACCTCCCCCCCCCACTTGTGCTCTCCTCTCTCCCTCTCTCTCTCTCTCTTTCAGACACACATACACACGTGCACACACACAAATAAAATCTTTTAAAAGAGAGATGTAATTGTGCACCTGGGTGGCTCAGTGGTTGAGCATCTGCCTTTGGCTCCGGGTGTATCCCTGGGTCCTGGGATCAAGTCCCACAACCAGCACCCTGCAGGTGCCTCTCCCTCTGACCATGTCTCTGCCTCCTCTCTCTGTGTCTATCGTGAATAAGTAAATAATAAAAAAAAAGAAAAAGAAAATTCAGATATCATAGAATTCACCCATTTGAAGTATACAATTCAATGATTTTTAGGTATTAAATCACCACAATATAAGTTTATGGCATTTTCAACATATCAAAAGGGAAACCCTAAACCCATATGTCACACCCCATTTCATCAACCTTTTCCATGGCCCCAACCCTACTACCTACTACCATGTCCTAGGAAAACACGAATCTACTTTCTGTTTCTATATATTTGCCTCTTTGGGGCATACTATATAAATTGAATCATACAATATGTGGCCTTTTGTAACCGGCTTCTTTCACTTAGCATAATATTTTCAAGGTGGGCAGCCCTGGTGGCCCAGTGGTTTAGCGCCACCTTCAGCTCAGGGCCTGATCCTGGAGACCCAGGATCAAGTCCCACGTCGGGCTCCCTGCCTGCTTCCCCCTCTGCCTGTGTCTCTGCCTCTCTCTGTGTGTCTGTGTCTCTCATGAATAAATAAATAAAATCTTTAATAATAATAATAATAATAATAATAATAACAATAATATTTTCAAGGCTTTTCCATGTTGTAGCATGCATCAATACCTCATTTCTATGGCTGAAAAATATCCCATTGTACGAATATACCACATTTGTCTATTCACTCGTCATTTCATGAACATTTGGGTTGTTTCCCTCTTTTGGCTATTTTAAATATGCTACTATTAACACTCAAGTACACCTGTTCTCAGTTCACTTGGATATATACCTAATAGAGGAATTGTCAAATCATAACTTTATTGAAGTTATCATAACAGTTATCAAATGGTAACTGTATGTTAAACATTTTGAGGAACTGCCAAATTATTTTTCTAAAAGACCTCACTTCACATTCCCATCAGCCAGCATCTATTGCATCTATTTAGTTTTTAACTAATACCAAATTTATTTGTAAATTTAAGTCATCTTATATCCATTGGTCTGCAGTCCATCAAATCTTATCTCTTCTTGGCCTCAACATGCTTTCCCTCTATATTGTCATGATTAAGTTATCATACTTCAGCTCCATTAGATTTGATCTTGGTCTGTACAAAATCAAGGAATTCCAGCTCAATACTCAGGCTGCACATCAACTTATTTCTTGAAGCTTGACCAGCTTTGATGTGGTTTTTCTTCCTATTTAAAATTAGAAGATATTCATCCCGTTCCCCAAACTTAGAACCTGCTTCAAAATCTATTTGCATTTACTGGATTCCATTTCTGTTTCCTGTGCCTAACATCTCTTCTCTTAGTAGTTTGCCAGTAGTCTTGTCCATGTAAGGCAAGGAGTCTGTCATGCATGCTATATTCTCATGGTGAACTGGAGTCCTATTGAATTCATTTCTATGTCAATTGATTATCTGCCTAGATCTCAATTCTAGAATTGTCAAAATCAATTTCTAAATAGATTCAGATTTTATTATCCCTATTAATGCATCCTCTTACTAGCTGTAAGTTCAAGGTTAGCTACTACCTGTGTCCACCATATGTGTTCTATTATCTGCAGTGCTGGTTATCATATCCTAAATGTTGGGCTTACATTCTCCCATCGTATATTACCCTTAGTGTTTCCCACTTTCTAGTAAGAGTGTCTACTTACAATTCCTTCCTTAAATCTCTGACTATCCCATAGAACTCAACTAGATCTAGCCATGTGCCAAGATATGACAGCTTTGCAAGATGGCCCACTTCTAAAATGACTGAATTTATGCTTCCTTTGGATCTTATCATATTAATATATTATTCCAGAATTGCATTGTGTTTAAAATTTTCCAGAGGTTTTGTCATAAACATGATATTGTTATGTGTATTTATACTTGTTAATCGAAAGCAGTTTCTACCTTTCTTGAGCTGCACAGGTTAGAAAAAAAGGTAGAATATGTAAGTCCTTTTTAATTCAATAAAGTGTATGGTTTGTAGGGTTTCTAACAAATAGGACATGAAAATAAAATCATAAAGCACTTGAATGAAAAAATGATATTATGTCCTTAACTGACAATGGCATAAAGTTTAGAAAAAATATTTAGTGATGTAAGTTGATTTAGGTATCAGAGAAAACCAATTATACTAAATATATAATGAAGATTATAATAATGGCCATTGAAATGTTGTAGAGTAAGTCCAAAAATGTCTGATTATTTAATTTCCATTTGAATGTATCTCCTAAACTTCTCAACAATATTTATTTCTGTTGAGTTTATGTACAACAGAAAAGTACATGGAGCAATGATTTAAATATTTTCAGACACGCCAACGGACTCAGTCAGAAGAGGGAGCAACTCTTGATCTCGGGATTGTGGATTGAGCCCCACATTGCATATAGAGATTACATAAATAAATAAAACATTAAATATTTTGGGGGACCAAGATGTTATATGTTAAACAAATTACATGGTCTGAGGCACAAAGTATTCATTTATTTTTTTGCAGATGTTTTCTCTATTATATAAAATAAGATTCCACAATTTGGCCATAAAAATAAATAATGATTAAAAATATTCTAAAATATTCAAGTGAAAAAATTTATGAGACTCTGATGTTGTTAAAAAAAGATAAAAATATAAAGAAAAGCTCATTTACCCCCAGTATTACCCCAACTCTGTTATCTGAAGCTCATTAATTAAAGAGGCAGAATTAAACATAACTGCTGCCCTTTAATCAAAAACTGTAATTCATCTCCTGTTGATAATCAAAAGCTCTTTTTTAGAGAAGACTAGCTAAAAAACAGAAATAATGATATAATTAGAAAATTACTTCTTATTAAATCGATGATTCAGTAAATGATCATTAGTGTATGCAAAAAAAAGTGAGTTAAGGATTATTGGGGATCAGATATTTTTAAAGTGTCAAAAGTATCATCTCACAGATTCCTTACATTATAAAAGGATCAAACTATATCTTTATAATAGAGAGATCTAGTCTGTTATCATCTCAAAGAAAGGAGATGAAAATTAGCATTAGTTATTTTGGAACAACCTGATTCTGAGTACCAACTGATGGGATGCAGTGTGTAGTAAATAGTATTACTTGAGCCACATTTTAGCCAAAAAAAAAAAAAAAAAATCTGAATTAAATCAGAACTTTATGGCCTTATTTCCGGTTTAGAGGAAATAGAGCTTGAGGAAAAGGTTAGGTGACATCATCAGGAAACAATGAAGCAAATCTCAATTGTGGAAGATTCTAAAAGAAACACCATCTTCGAAAATGTGTCTTAAAAGAATAAAATGGTGGAAGTTGAATATAAATTTTAAAAAGATCTAAAAATTTAATTTGTGAAACTTTTTGAATCATTATTGAAAATAAAATAGCGATAAAATAGTGGCAGATATTTGAGGAATTTTGAACATGGATATGTTAAAATATTAAGAAAATACTGTTATTTCTAATTTACTGTTACATCAACATAGGATATTGGCATTATGGTTATGTAAGACTATATCCTATTTAGGGATACATACTGATTTATATGTAGGTAAATTATCATCACTGTGTAGCCTCAAATGGTTAAAAATGTGAATATACAAATATTAACAAGTAGAAAAAGCAATTATAACAAAATGTTAAAGAATTTTTATTTCAGGGGCACCTGGGTGCCTCATTGGTTGAGCGCCTGCCTTTGGCTCAAGGCGTGATCCTGGGGTCTTGGGATCGAGCCCTGCATCAGGCTCCCTGCAGGAAGCCTGCTTTTCCTTCTGCTTACGTCTCTGCCCCTCTCTCTGTCTCTCATGAATAAATAAGTAAAATCTTAAAAAAAAAAAAAAAGAATTTTTATTTCTAGGTAAAGAATTTGATATGCCGGTATTAGTTATAAGGTTCTTTAATTTTTCCATACTTTTAGAATTTGGAAATTTTTTACATTTTTCATATCAGTAAGATTAAAATGAATTATATAAGAGCAGTTTTAGAGTAAACTCAGTAAGATTAAGATAGGAAGTAATTGTATATCAAAATATGCGTATTTTCTTTGGTTTAATAAATCAAAATTTATAAAATTGTTTAAATGATGTCTTTAACTTGGAATACAAAACGTCTAAATCTCAAAAAAGATCTAACACTGGGATGCCTGAGTGGCTCAGTGGTTGAGCATCTGCCTTTGGCCAGGATGTGATCCTAGAGTCCTGGAATCGAGTCCCACACCAGGCTCCCTGCATGGACCTGCTTCTATCTCTGCCTATGCCTCTGCTTCTCTCTCTGTGTCTCTCATGAATAAGTATATTTTTTTTTAAAAAAAAGATCTAACATCAAAAGAATATTCTTTCAGTATTTACTAGATCAGTCTCCATCTCCTTTGAGCCTTTCCAAATTTGAAATACTTTTTTTCTAATTTATAAAACTGCCAAGGACATTTTAATTTCAAGAATTTGGAGATAAACTGTGCTTCATCAAGTTGATGAAAAGTCCCCTGTCTACCTCACTGCACTGGAGCTCAAAGAACAGTTACTTCTGTTTTGCATTCACTTCACTCTCATCTAATAAGAATCATTGAAAATCATCCTGTGAGCTGTTGATACAGACTTTGTTAGATAATAAATAAGTAAAAGATTTAAAAAATGAAACAAAGAGAAATCATGATTATGGGTAGTGCTTTTCTGAGCAAGAATAATCAACTTACTTCTCTTTTGAAACCAAAGCCCAACTCTTTCCATTTTGTATCTGATATATTGCAGCACCAAAAAAGTTGAAAACATGTTTCAGTAAACACCAACAGGGCATTCTAAGAGTATTTGCAGTTATTTAAAAATATCTACTATACTGCTTATGAAAAATGGGTAAATGCCACTTGTGATTCCTAATTTGTTACTACGTCAAGAGCAGATAGCCCAATGTATGTAATATGGAAAGGTGCAAAAAAATTACAAGTGAAAGAATCCTGGATAATCTCAAAAAGCTGGTCATACATTGGCTCAGATTCAGGTGCAATGAATCTTTTGTAATTTGGAAGAAGCAAGACATGCTTTTAAATGCTGTAAATGAAGGCATAGCATAAATATATGATGTAGAGTAATGTAACAGGACTTTATCGGTGTTTACTAATAATTTATTAAAATCTTTCTAATTTTACCTGGAAAAAGCAATCTACAGTGTTACAAATAATCTCAAAAATTTTCTGTCTTCAGTTTTTCCTTGCAAATCTTAAAGCAGCAAAAACTAGGAAACCAAATTCTTCATGACACCTTAAATTAACCATTACTACTGTAAATAACTGGATTTAAGGTATTGTTGAATAAGATTTCTGAAATATAGCTGAAAGTTGTCAGTAATGAGTTGATGTTTAACTGGTTATTTTGAAAGAAATAGCATTTTTGTCATTGATATCCAAAACTATAGGTCTGAGTACCAAAATTTTCAAGTTAATTAAAGAAAATGAATACTAAGGGTATATTTTACTGGATTTTGCTTTTAGCAATTTCTATTTTTGAAAAGTATATGTGATTAAATATATGAATTCTGTTTATGTATCACTCATTTTGAACACTGAGTATTTTGTGGTATCATTCCATCTCTCATAGACCATACTCCCTGCCGCTCTGATGAGGTAATGCTTTTTTCTCACTAATGTCTCTGTAGAGCCCTTAGCCTGTTATTTAAATTATTGATTTTCACATATGACTATCTGTGAAGAGTACCAATTATTTATATGATAGATCATATCTTAATCCATCTTTTTCTAGATCTACACACAGAACCTGACACAGACAGCATACCTGAGTCCCTGTATGTAGTGTTGAATGTGATTTGAGAAGCTAGAGAGAAGTTAAGAGCTGCTGACTTCTTGCTCTGAGGGACGTGGCTTGTGTACCAGCTCGTCTGCTCTACTGCCTAGGATTTCTGAATGAACTTGAGAACATAACTGGGGATTACAGATTCTTAATTGTGTTATATTCAAATTGTCAATAAGATTGCTTGCTTACAGGGTTGTCATAAGGATCAATTGCAATGATAATAACAATAGGTATTCTTTATGGAGTAACTTTGTGGAGGACCTACTATGTGTTCCTAACAAGTGTGGTCCCTAGTGTGACATGCCAAATTCTGTCCTAAAAAATTTAGATAAAGGATTTGATTGAATACTCAATAACCCATAAATAATCATTGTTCTTTCTCAACTTTACAGATTAAGAAAATAAGACAAATTATTAAGAAAATCAGACAAATGGAGATTAAATAATATGCTGAAGATTAAACAGAAAATGGATTTGGAACCCAGGTAATTTGAATCCTCTGGTGATATGTAAAGAGCCTGCATATACTAATGATCAGCAAAGATTTAGATTTAAAAAACAAAACAAAACAATTGCTATTCATGAGGCTCCTTCCTTTTTTGAGGAAGAATTGCAAAACTCCTTTGGTCCAATAATTGCTAATATGTGTGTCATTTTAATGAATGTATGAATTTACTTAAGCCTTCAAAGACTCTCACTTCAGCAAGCTGTTGAACACTAACTGGATGTGAATAGCTACAGGGAAGTATTCTCTGCATAATAGGAGTGACTTATTTCTATTAAAGAAAACCACATGTGACTCGGGTAGGACGTGACACTTCTGCCATATGATTTACAACATATCTATTCCTTTAACTCTTCCTGCATGTTTTTGGCTTAAATTGCCCTTGCCTTTTAGTGGAGATTTGACATTTGAAAATATGAAATAAGTGTTATTTCCATCTAATTCTTTAAAATTTGGCTTCCATCTAGACAGGCACCTGATTTGGAAAAAAGTGGAGGCTCTAGCCAGCTGGAAAGAATGAGAAAGTTAAAAACGAGTCAAGGTTTCTAAGAACATAGGTCTCTCCCTATTTAAACAGTTCCAAACCACACTCACTTATAATCATAGACCAAAAAAGTCTTGACTCTCTCTATAGAACCTTTTAAATCATCTATGGCAGGCCAAGGGCTACAGCTCGAGGCAGCCACATGGCCAGAATCTCTATTCTCATGTCTTTGGCTATAAGAAAAGTCTGTAAACCAATTTCCAGACTGTGTTAAAAGTAGTTTAACTGTCAAAAGAAAAAAAAAAAAAAAGGTGCCTTTGATGTTCAATATTTGAAATTAAACATTTGGTTCATATACGTGTCCTTTTTAGGATTATTAAACTATAACTAGTCACTTATACTTGAATCTCTCATTGTTATACCTAACAATTATATTACTTTTCAGCTGACTCCAGTATTAAGCTCACTAGTGCCAGTTATAATTAAAAATAAATTTTAAAGAAAATTCACCACAAATTATTCACAATACTGAATGCATGCACTTTGCAGAGTTCCTACAGGTAAGCTAAGCTAAACAGGCATAATTTTTCTAAACAATGCTCTCAGATTTTTTTTTCTCAAAGACTCTAAAAAATAATTTTCCCACAAATAGCTGTTATAAGGAGGAATACTAGTTTGAGTGACTCAATTCTAGGAAAGTACATATTTATTTTCTGCAATATAGGAATTTCTTTACTATCATTACTTCCTCCATTAATATTAGGGAGTCAGGGAACAAATTCCAACACATAGAAATGAAAATGTTAGTATTTGAATAAAATTGAGACCAGTTAGCTTGGTCTATCCCAGCACACTAGATGAGTTCCTGAAGAGTCGATTTGCTGCATTGCAAACCAGCTACTGGAGAACATTCGCAAGTCTCTAAGGAGAAGTTCTATTACCACAGGACTGTTTCTAGAGAATACTATCAAGTGGCAGCAATAAGGATGTTTGGGGGTTCTTTATTTTCCATCTCTACCAGTTCCCCTGGGTCACCCATATAAATTGAAGTACAGTGTGCTTGCTATTCAAATAGATCTCAAAATGAGTCCTCTACAGTCCTCTTCCAATTAGACTGACCCTCTTATGCTTCTCTTAAATGGAATTTCTGAAGGTACTATTGGTGGTCATTCCTTCTATTTTGAAGCAGCTTAATCAATATAAATTTCTAGTGAAGCAATTGTCCTGTTCTCTTACCAAAAGGGTCCTGTTTGTGCTGCCTAAGTAAGAACAGTTACTTATTTTCTTATCTTTCTGTGAAGTTAGGTAAAAGGTTTTTAATTCTGTGTAATAGTGGTAAACATTGAATATAGCATAAAAATTTGCTTCAACTTACCTTGAAAGCATAATTTCTAACTTTTTAAAAAGATTTTATTTATTTATTCATGAGAGACACAGAGAGAAAGGCAGAGACATAGGCAGAGAGAGAAACAGGCTTCATGCAGGGAGCCTGATGCCGGACTTAGTCCTGGGACTCTAGGATCACGTCCTGGGCTGAAGGCAGACGCTTAACCACTGAGCCACCCAGGTGTCCTGCATCATTTCTAAATTGATCAAAATATTCAGAACTGATAGAATTTGGTTAGTAGTCAGACAGACTTCTTATCAAAGTCCAAATGTATTAAACTTTAGAAACCATTCCATAAAATTATATTAAAATATTTAATTAAAATAACCTTAGTGATATTATCATCCACATTTCTGTAATTAATGAAATTGAAAAATAACAATGAAAAATAATAATATTCAAAAAAGAGTAATATTCAAAATATTCAATTTAACCTTAATGTTCTATAAGGTAGTTACATAGTCATCCAGAGAATGATTCACATGTTATAGGAATATGATGTTTATTTTGGCTTGTAGACATTTTCCTTCATAATCCAATAGGGCCTAACTTTTCTACATACAGTATATAAGGAAAGTATTTATCAATACAGCTCAAGAATCCACAAATATTGGTACCTATTTTTTGACATAATGGTGGAGGTACATATTGCTAACTTCTCTTAATTATATTATCTGTTAGCCTGCAAATATAGAGCATATCTAAGCAAGAATCCTTCTTTTCAAGCTTATTTAGAAAATATTTTCATGAATACAACATAAACATTTTTCTTGCCAATGATAGCATATATAGAGGCAATTATAAAAGATGATTTGTAAGCTACTACAGGTTGCTTGGAAAAATAATTTTATTTCTACTCTAATTCCTAGTTTTTAAAATGTAGTGTGAAATTAATATAACTGTTAAAATTATTCATGTAAAAATCTATGTAATATTTCTTAATATTTAAATTCAACCTTATATTTAACTATATATAACATACATAAAGGTAAGTAAACATATCAGAAGACAGCTGGAAGGGTTGTTTGTATTTGATTTGTATGCTTACGCATATAGCTAGTAACTAAAGCAAGAAATAGAATTATATTCATATCCCAGAAACCTCTACTATGTGTTGTTCTTATAATCCACACAAAGGTAAGTGATTTTCCTACTTTCATAGATTTATTCACTTGGTTTAGAACTTTATACAGTAGAATCATGAACAATGTACCTTTTTGTGTCCAATGTCTATCAGTTAAATGTTTCAATTATGAGATCTGTGTTAGTACATGTTACAATGTCATTTTCATTTCTGTTACTATGTTGTGTTTTGTTGTATAAATATATATCAAAATTTATTTAGCCACCCACTATTAATGAACATTAGGATGTTTACAAGTTGAGACGATTTTGAAGAATACTGCTGTGATTATTTTTATGCTTGTCATCTGGTGCACATATATACATTTAATTGGGTGAACATATACACATACGTAGAAAGTTTATGTAGAGAGTATACATAGAATTGCTAAGTCACATGGTATCTGATGTTCATTAGTGAATGCTGCCACTTTCCAAGTGTATCCTATCAATATGTACCTAAGCAGCAGTGTTAAGAGTTCCAGTTGCACCATATGTTTGGCAGTTCTTCATATGGCCAGTGTTTTGTTTGGTTTTGGTTTTAGTTTAGATATTTTGGGTGGATGTGAAATGTTGTCCTATTGCAGGTTTAATTTGAATTTCATAATCATGTAAGATAGGTAATCACACATTTATACTTTCATTTCTTCTAATTGACTTGTAAGTGATCTTTAATCTAGATAGGACTCCTCTGTCAGTCAAATGTGTTGAATATATCCCATTGTACGGCTAGAGATTTCAGTCAATAAGCCTTATGATTTTTTAAATATTAATATTAATGCATTCTGAACAATCATTTTTAAAATTTTTGATTCTTGCTTTTTGTGTCTCTTTATAATATTGATGTTCATCTCCATAGTCATGAACAGGTTTTTCTGTTCTTTTTGTGTTATTGGCTCAAAAGTTAATTAGTTTAAGATGCACAATTTGTTGAAAAAACTATGAGGAATTCATTATGACATATTGTGTTATGTGAAAATCAAGGTCTTTTATTTTTTCTCATGAAGATATAAACTGAATTGGAACATTTATTTTATTAAGATATAATTCACATCATAAAACTCATCCTTTTGAAGTGTACAATTCTGTAGTTTTAGTGTATTTGTAAAATAGTACAACCATCACCACCACATTTTATTATTTTTAAAAGAAGCTCCATAACTACTCAAAGTCATTTCCCTTTTCCCTTTTCCTGAGCACCAGGTAACCACTAATCAACTTTCTGTCTCTATGAATTTGTCTATTCTGGACGTTACATATAAGTGGCACCATAAAAAAATGTAGCCTCTTATATCTGGCTTCTTTCACTTAGCATAATCTTTTCAAGATGTGATTACTTTGTATCAAGTGCTTCATTCCTTTTTATGGCTAAATAATTATCTAATGTATGGATGAACTATGGATATCCATTCATCTGCTGAGGGTGTTTGGTTGTTTCTACATTTTTAGCTATTATTAGGTCTTCAAATTCTTTTTAACAGTGTTTTATAGTTTGTTTGTAGGAGTCTTGCACTTTTTGTAAGCTTATTCCTAGACATTTTATTCTCTTTGATGATATTGGAAATGAAATTGTAAATTTTTGAATTATTAAAGCATTGAAACGCAATTGATTTTCCTATTGATCTTGTGTCTTACCAATTTGGTGAATTTCTTTATTAGATCTATTAATGGATTTATATTTATTCCTTAAGTTTTTTCTAAATAAAAAATAAGGCAATATGTGAATGGAGATAGCTTTACCTCTTTCTTTTTGATCTGATACTTCTTCTTTTTTATTTCTTGCCCAACTGGCCTACTTATAATATTCAGTCGGTGTTCAACAAAATGGCGTATGTGCACATCCTTGTCTTGTTTTTGCTCTTAGGATGAAATCTGTCTTTTCTCATTAAGCTTAATTTTACCATAGGTTGTTGTTGTTGTTGTTGTTGTTATTGCTGTTTTAATATATTTTCTTGGGGAACCTGAGTGGCTCAGTCTGTTAAGTGACCGACTCATATTTTTCCTCTAGTTGTGATCTCATGGATCCTAAAATCAAGGCTTGTGTCAGGTTCTGTGCTCAGCAAGGAGTCTGCTTGAGATTCTCTTCCCATCCCTCTGCCCTGGGCCTCATTCATGCTATCTCAAATAAATAAATAAATAAATAAATAAATAAATAAATAAATCTTTTAAAATAAATGAATAAATAGATAAATAAATAATACATTTTCCTTAATGGCTTGAGGAGGTTCCAATCTATTGTGTTCATTTTGTCAAATGCTTTTTACTACATTTACTGAAATAATCATGATTTTGTTTATTTATTCTATCAATGTAAAATATCCTATGTCCTCTTGGGCCAAATTTTACTAGGTCATGTTGCTGGATACAATTTGTTAGTATTTTGTTGAGAAATTTGTGTCTTATTCATTCATAAGGGTTAATGTTCTGTTTTTGGACTCCTTGCCATTCTAAATTTGGCTTTAATTTCAGGATAATATTGGCTTAATAGAACAAGTTTGGGAGTATTCCTTCCTCTTCTATTTTTTAAGGAAAGTTGGTGTAGGATTAGTGTTACATCTTTAAATGTTTCTTAGAATTCAGTAAGGAAGACTTATGGGTGGGCTTCTATTTTGGAGATATTTTAGTCAGTAGTTTAACTACTTGTTATGGATCAACTCAGATCTCTATTTATTCTTCAGTCATTTTCAGTACTGAGTAGATATCATTCTAGGGATGTATCCAATTTCATGTAGCTAATTTCATCCAGGTCATCTAAATTATTGGTATACACTTGTTCACAGCTTTCCCTTATATATTTTTTTTTAATTCTATAAGATCAGGAATACCTTCCTTCATTACTTATTTTAGTAACTTGGGTCTTCTCTGTGTTTTTCTTGTGCAGTCTAGCCAAAGTTTGTTTTGTTTTTGAATTTTGTAAAGGAACAAGTTGTGGGGTCATTGATTTTCTCTATACTTTTTATTCTCTATGTCATTTATCTGCTCTAATACTTTCTATTTCTTTCTGCTCAGTTTGAGTTTAGTTTTCTCTTCTACTTTAATTTGTTTATAGAGTTGAGATAGCTATTCCTTTTTAATGTATGCATTGCTATATAAATTTACCTGTGAGTATTGTTTTAGTGTCATTCCAAGAGCTTAGACATGCTTTTACTTTTATTCACCTCAAAGTATTTTGTAAAAATTTGTTATGATTTTCCTGAGCCATTTTTTACTTTGAAATGTGTTGTTTAATTTCATATATTTGTGAAGAAACTCTCAAATTTCCTTATGGTTTTGATATATAATTTCTTTCCATTGTAATTGAAGAACAAACTCTGATAATGAGTTCTTTTAAAATTTTTGAGGTTTAATTTATGACCTAATATATAGTGTATCCTTAGAATATGCTCATTCTTTTATTCATTCATTTCCCTTATTGTTTCTCAGAATGTGTAGTCTCAATTGTTTTATCCTCAAGTGCACCAATTCTTTCTCTGTTTGCTGGCCTTTCTAGGCTAGCTTATCTAGGCTATACGATTTAGCTCCAGGATTTCTATTTGATTCTTTTGTATTGCTAATATGTCTTTAGTGATATTTTCTATTTCATGAGACATTGTTATTATACTTTCTTGTAGTAATTTAGACATAGTTTTTCCATAATTATTTGAAGAAATTTAAAACACTTGATCTAAAGTTTTACTCTGAAATCCAGTGTTTGGTCTTCCTCTTAGCCTGTTTCTTTTGCTGCTATGGTCTCATGTATTGCCCATATTTTCTATTTTATTTTTTTATTAATAATGGTTGTTTTAAATCATATAATGTAGTAATTATGAAGATCAGATTTTCCCCTTCACCATGTTTTTTTTTCCATTATTGATTAGTGTAATTATTGTTTGTTTGTTTAGTAACTTGTTAAGAACTAATCCTGCAAAGCCTGTCTTCATTGTCATATATGCTCACTGAAGTCTCTACTTGACTAGTTTAATGGCCAGCTATTGATTGGACAGAGATTTTCTTACATGCCCTGGACCAAGAAGTCTTCCAGTCTTTGCTAATGTGCCCCCTTGTGTTCCGAGGAATGCTTTTACTATTTAAGCCAGTAGTTTGTACCACTGTACTAGCCCCTCACTTTCTGCTTATGTAGAACCTCAAGTTAAGCCACACTGGAATGCTACGGCTTTCACAAGTCTTTTATGCACATGCACAAACCCTGAGCATGCACACTCTTCTATACATGTGTGTGGTCTTCTAAATTTTCAGGAACCTGTGAGAGCTATTTTTTAATTAATTATTTTTATTCCAGTATAATAGACACATGAAAAGATGCTCGGTATCACTAATCATCAGAGAAATGTAAATCAAAACCACTATAAGATATCACCTCACACTTGTCGGAATGACTAACATCAGAGCTCCTCAAAATTCCCTATGAACAGCCACTCACCAACTTTTCTTTTTCTTTTCAACCTCTTGTTTTTTCACAAATGTTATCACAGCCTCAGGCAGCTGAAATGTTAAGCAATTGTTGCTGATAATTTTCATAAACACCCTCAGAGAAGTTGCACTGAATGAGCTCTGAGTCATGTCAAATAAATATAATCTCTCCAACTGGGAGTCTTCTACAGAACTATAAGACAGGTAAAAAGAAAGTGGCTATTATGTAGCTGCAGAATTAGGTGATACAAAAAGGGCAAATTAAAACACCCATGAAGCTCTCTGTTCTTCCTGGGATCATTCATAAAAAAGAAAAAAATGAAAAAAAAAAAAGTTCTTCAGGCTTCTGCAAGACTTTGGTTGCTATCCATAACTTTGAAAACAAATAAAAAACGACTTTTTTTTTTTTTGCAGTTTAATCATTGCTATTAACAAAGAACAAATTTCTGCAGTCCATACTTTACCATTTTTACTAAATGTCATCCTCCATTCCTTGTTTGCAGACTATTTTAGCCAGGTATAGATTTATGGGATGAGATTTTTTTTTCCCCCATGTAGCACTTAAATAGGTCATTTTATTATCTTTTAATATATATGATTTTCAACAGACAGGTCTTTTTAAATTATTTTCCTTGTTCCTATGAAGGTACTCTATATTTTCTAACTATGTTCAAGTTTTTCTCTTTGTGTTAGTTTTCACTCATCTTAAAATAATATTATTTCACTGGTATTTTTTTTTTTACATTTATCTTGCTTGGTTTTCTATGAGATTCTTGGTTCTGTGGTTGATATCAGTCATTAACTTTATGAATGCTTTGTCCATTATGTTTTCAATATTTATTCTGCCCCTTTTCACTCTTTTTTATTTTATAATGCCAGTCATGCATTTGAGAGTTTAATATTGCCCCCAAAGCTCTTGGGTGTTCTGTTATATGTTTTTCTCTTTTTTTCTTCTCTTTGAATTTTACTTTGGATAAATTCTATTGATGTAACATCAAATTCTCCTGATAGTTCTGGGAAAATTCTGATGTGTACAGCATATAACTGTAGAACATGTGAAGTTATAACTAATACAATGAGTACGCTGATTCTATGGTAGTAGAAAGAGAACAATAATCTCATTACATGAGGTAACAACACTTCAGACACTGGGTGGCAAGGGAGAGAGAGGAATGCTAAGTACTTTTGTCTTTTAGAATTACCCCAAGAATCTTCCTCATACAAGAAACCCTTGTCTATGTGACTTTCCTAAATTATTGCAGGTACTTTTAACCTACCTGTTGGATTGATTCGATTTTGACAGATAGCTCCAATCAAGATTTTGTTGCTGTTCAAAATATTTAATCCATAAATATATTGGAACACAGAAGACCCCAACAACCCCACCTACAACACAAAATACCTGTCAATGCCTTTGGACATTGGTTATCCACATAACCAGAGCCATCATCAGTCATTCTATGGGGCAGAGAGAATTGACCCTGCTGGTAACTTAGCCACTCCCCATGAAACAAGAATTAGATCAATTATTCAAATTGAATTTGTAAGCTTAAAGTTTATTAGTTTTCTGAGGGGAGACTCTATTGGAGCCATTCTCAACCTCTGTCCTCTTCCAATGGATATTAGTTCCATTTGCAAGATGCCAAAATTAAAATAATAATAATAATAATTTCTTCCTAGGGACATTATACCTGCCTCTGGATTTGTGTTTCTTTTTCAGTAATGGTGAACTAATCCACCACTCTCCCCCAAATACAGTAACTTATAATTTAAGAGTAGATATAAAAGACCTTTGGGTGTTTTATGAAACAGTAACAGGAGATTATGCAGCCCATATATAACTGAGGATATCTTTTCAAAATGAAGTGACTTTTGGTTGCTTGGGGATACTTCCCAGAGGGATAGCTGATTTATTATTTATGTCCTCCTTGAAGGCAGTTATCTCTCCTAGTGAGTCAACAAATTAGAAACCATGTACAAAATTTATCCCTGGCTTTAACTAAAGTGATCAATTATATTGCAATAGCCCTGGAAGGCATTCAGTTCAGCCTGAATTCACTGGCCATGGTTGTTATGGATGATTGCCTGAGACTTTTTCCTTACAGGCCAAGACAGAGTCTGTACAATCACTAATGCATCTGCTATGTCTGGACTAATGCCTCAAGCTAAGTCAAAAGGTCAATGCTGAGCCATATGGAGAAAGACACCAACCAAGCTTTCTAAGTTAAAACCTGATTTGTTTGTTCAGCTGTGTCTGCTACCTTGGATGGCATATTTGTAGTTAATACTTTAGGTTGTCCTCATTAAGCTGCTTGAAATCTTTTTGAGAATAGCATTAGTTAAATGTTGTAAGAAACGACTGAATGGATTTGTTCCTGGCCTCTCTGTAGGTCAGATTAATCAGAGTGGCCAATGAAGTGACATACTTATTGGAAAAGTTACCAAATTGAAGACAATGTAAAAATGAGGAGTGAATATTGTTGGGAGACAATTCTCCTCAGATCTCTCATGGCTGTGAATGTCTTATGAGTGAGTCACATGGCTCTTTCATTCCAGATTGTGTTTTCAATGACATTTGTGGAGGATCGCCTTAGAAGATAGAAATAGAATCTTCTTCAAGAGCAAATTGCAAACATGCTTAATATCCAGTAGAAAAAAAAAAAAAAAGATAATGTCTTCCTCCAGAGCAATGGGTAAGTGTAATTAGTAATGATAATAAAATATTCAGGTCTCCTAAACTTATTCTCCTACAACACAACCCACTGCATGCCCCATATCTTACCAATGTGAAGGTGGAAATTTCTACAAGACATATTAACCCGTTATTCAACTAACAAGTGGCTTGACAAAGAAAGAAAGGAAGGAAGAAAGCAAGCAAGCAAGCAAGCAAGCTAGCCAGCCCAAGAGTAAAAAAGACAGACTCATCAATGAAATGCAGTGTAAAGATCTTGTTTGATCTTAATTTAAATGAATCAGCAATAAAAGATAGATTTGTAAAACAATCAGTGATATTAGAATACCAGATATACATTAAATAATATTGAGGAATTTTTATTAACTGTGTTAGTTGTGTTTACTTAAGTTAAAATTTTGTATAAGGGATCCCTGGGTGGCCAGCAGTTTGGCGCCTGCCTTTGGCCCAGGGTGCGATCCTGGAGACCCAGGATCGAATCCCACGTCGGGCTCCCCGTGCATGGAGCCTGCTTCTCCCTCTGCCGGTGTCTCTGCCTCTCTCTCTCTCTCTCTCTGTGACTATCATAAAAAAAAAAATGTATAAAAAGAAGTTCTTTTTATTTTTATTTAAAAAGAATTTTTAATTCATGAAAGGATATTTTGCAGATTTTTTAAGTTAAAAATTAATGAAATCTTTTGCAAAAAGAATTAGGATTTAGTAAAGGACACAAAATACATATGTAGATGAGCAAATATTGTGAATATAATCAAGTAAAATAAAATTTTAAGTAGTCATATCTCTAAATTTTTTGGTTAATATGGCTCACAATCATTTTCAGAGTGCTGTATAGGCCCTGGTCTAATGATCTAATACTTGGCCAGTAGTTCTCAGTGTAAAGTGATTTTGTCGCTCAGAGAACATTTGGCAATTTTGGAGACACTTTTGTTTGCCACAACTGGCATCTAGTGTAGAAGCTATGGATTCTGCTAAACATCCTACAGTTTCCTCAAAAAAAGAATTATTTGGTCAAAATGTCAATAATGCCAAGGTTAGGAAACTCTGATGATTAAAATAAAGTGGAATTACTCATTGTTGCCATGTTCAAATGAACACAAGACTGAGAATAAAAAATGCCTGGATGTCCTGGCCTTGTAAGTCAAGTTCTGAAACCTCTTACAAATCTCCAAACATGCTATTGTCAACCTCAGCTGATTCAAAAGAAGTACATGATTCTTTGACTGCAATGGAGACAGAGAGGATTTAAAGTTAATATGGGATTAATCCTCAGTGAATGTGAGCATACATAGCACTGTGCAAGCATGTAAGAAGAAACTGCCAACTCTCCTGAATCCAAGGTAGTGTTAGGTCTCCTGACAGCTTCTCTCCTGAATACAAACTGGTACTCTGGCTGCTTTCTTTGCTTGCCATACCACTGGATCATAGCTGAAGTGTGAATGGCAAAGGATTTTCTCATTTGTTTTTCTACTTTAATAAACAGAAACATTGGTCAAGTGTTGCTGCTTTTTTTTTTCTCTACTTTTGAAGGAAGTGATAGGGTACCTGAATTCTTGATAGGGTACCTGAATTCTTTTTATAATGATAACTGAATTTCAGATTTATTATTCATTTGTGTATGCTGGCAGCTATTATCCAAAGTAGATTCTTAAGAGGAGTCTAGAGATTATTTTCTCATATTTTCTTCTTATAAGACCCCAGTTGCAGTGGAAGAAGCCCCCCTTCCTCTCTCTCTCTCAGATTTTCCTGACTCTTTATTGCTCTTAGTTGGGGGATCACCTGCCCAGGGAAAGAGAAATGCTAAAGATGATGGCTCTTCCCACTTAGTCGATACTTTTGCCATCACTAAATTCTGTCTTCTGTAAGTTTTCGGATAAGTGTGACCCTTCTTTGTTTTAAGATAATATTCAATGAGCTTAACATTATCTAGATCTTTGTGTTAGTTCATTGTGTTTTCCACTTGCCTTTCTAGGAACCAGACTGCTGGTCTGACTCCAGCATTATACCTCGCTTCTAAATTTTCTAAATCTAAGTTCCCCTTCAGTTCAGCATCACTCTGTTCCCCAAAACTTCAGTATTAACTGCATGTATGTTTCCATAGAAGTACGGGTTGTAACTTGGCCTTCCTTAGCTCCTTTTTGTTAAGAGAAAGGCATGCCTTTGCAGTGTCTCTTTTATCCATTCCATAATTTGAAAAGAAAATTCTTCCAATTCAACAAAGTGATTATATTCCCCTAAAAAGGAATTTTCCTTAGCTTTAGACTCAAATGCAAGAAGTGTCAGAAGGTTCCTTATTAATCTATCATTTAGTCACATCTATGCCACCAAAAAAATATTAAAAAGAGTATGTGGGTGGAGGATATAACTGAAACAAAATTGGACAAATATTTCTAATTATTGAAACTGTTGATAAATATGTAAGGATTCACTATGCAATTATCTTTCCCAACAAAACAAAAAACAAAACAAAACAAAACAAAAACATGAATTCTGGAGTATAGCTATTTAAAATTTAAATCCCAGGTCCACTGCTTTAATAACTGTGTGACCTAAGAAAATTTCCTTAACGTCGTTTATTCAACTTTTTCAGCTCAAACTGGGGATATATTAGTACCTTTTTTTATAGAGTCTCAGTGTCTTAACTCTTAACATTTTTGGCACTTAGAATAGTGCCTTATTATATGTACTAATTGAATGCAAAAATATAAATATTGCTGGTTACAATAATTATAAAACAAGGAATTTTCCCCACATTATGTTTAAGGGATTAATTATTAATGCATGCTATAGAATAAATACGTCTGATAGGCACATAGTGGCAATCCTCTAAAAAGAATTAATTAACATGATTTATAACCATTGATGTCTTCTTGTATTTTTTATCCACAAATTGTAATAGGAGCTTTTTAGACAATCTGATTCTAATTTAAGATTTCCCAGCATGTTTATGACTTCCACTGCATGCACTAAATCTAGAATGTATTTTAAAAATTCTCTTTAACTTACATCCAAGTTGAAAAATAATTTCACTTCTCCTCCAGGTCTGAATAAATATAGACCATTTTTACAATAAAAACATCCCCAGAAAGCAAAGATATTTTCCTCACTAAAATATGCATTCAGGATTGTAGCCCTAATGCCTGGCAGATAGACAGCTTCCATTAATCAAACAACTCAATCAATCAATCAATCAATCAATATTTTTAACTGAGCTACTTAACAGAATTCAAATGTTTCCTGACTCTAGGTAGGCACTAGTAAAACTGTCTGCCTCATAAAATTCTGTGGTGAATTCATAATAAAGAATTGAATTCACAGCAAGAAAATCACATTATCTACTCCCCCCTTCCCTAGTAAGTTAAAAGTGGTTTTTATATCTACTTCTGCCAGAGATCTCCATTTCCCACTCACTGCTGAATGCCCTTGCCTCAAATATACTTCACAGAGGGATGATAATTTACCTTTCTCAATAAGAAATAAATGCTCAATGGTTTAGAAGGGGAAAAAAAAGTCTTATATACTAGTTCATTTCAAATATTTCCCCACAAACTCACCCCAGTTATATTGGCTTTCTCTGAATATGAGAATGAAAAGTCCTGGAACAGAGATTCCATTTCCCAAGCTAAATGATGTGATGGTTTTACAACTCAAGTGGATAAGGTACTTCATTTCACATTTTCTCAATTATTGGATAATAAACTCTAGAAACAGTGAATGATTGCTAAGAACTACTAAAGAAAATTAAATAAAAAAGAAAATATAAAAGTGAAGTAATATATATATTTTTAGAAAGAACAAGTCTACTTTAGTTATATAACAAACACAGTGAGACTTTTGGAGAATGTTTTGTATGCCATAAAATTTAAATGAGAGGAATATCAATTCAAACAGTAACCTCAGAAATAACTAAATTTGTACTTCAGAATATGATACCAAATTTTAAAAGTCAACACTTGATACTATTTTGAATCAATGAGTCAGTTATTTGTTTTAGACATTTGTGTCTAAATAAACTTGGAGAGTGATTTAAAGGTTGCATCTTGAATTTTGATAATTTGAAATAAAAATAAAACTATTAATATAAGCATTAATTAGTACTACATTTATATCTATTTTAAATTACTTAAGAAGTTTTATAGTATTAGGTTGGTTTGTACACAACTAATTTGCTTAGTAGCTCTCTGACAGCAAGTGTTGAAATATAATGCTTTATATTCTTATAAAAGTATATATTTTAGAAGTATTATGGCCTGAATTCTAGTTCTGACTCCATCATTTACTAGATGCATGACCATGGAAATCACTTAATCTCTCTGAGTCTAACTTTTTGATTTTATAAATGAGGATAATATCCATGAAGCATAGATACAGATAGAACTTACAAAAGTTTGGAAGTTACATACATAAAGTACGTATAATCCTGATAAAACCTGCCCAAAAAGCACAAAGAAAAATTTACAAAGTAGCACATCACAATATGCTGAATTAACTGATTATTTCATTGGGTGGCTGGGTGGCTCAGTTGGTCATACATTGGCCTTTGGCTCAGGTCATGATTGCAGGTTCCTGGGATGGAGCCCTTCATCAGACTCCTTGATTAGCGAGAAGTCTGCTTCTTCCTCTACCTCAGCCTGTGGCTCCCTCCACTTGTTCTCTCTCGCTCGCTCTCTCTTTCTCTGTAAAATGAATAAATTAAATCCTTTTTTAAAAAGACCAAAACAGACACATAGATCAATAGAACAGAATAGAGAATCCAGAAGTGGACCCTCAACTTTATGGCCAACTAATATTCAACAAAGGAGGAAAGACTATCCACTGGAAAAAAGACAGCCTCTTCAATAAATGGTGCTGGGAAATTGGTCATCCACATGCAGAAGAATGAAACTAGACCACTCTCTTGCACCATACACAAAGATAAACTCAAAATGGATGAAAGATCTAAAAGTGAGACAAGATTCCATCAAAATCCTAGAGGAGAACACAGGCAACACCCTTTTGAACTCGGCCACAGTAACTTCTTGCAAGATACATCCACGAAGGCAAAAGGAACAAAAGCAAAAATGAACTATTGGGACTTCATCAAGATAAGAAGCTTTTGCACAGCAAAGGATACAGTCAACAAAACTCAAAGACAACCTACAGAATGGGAGAAGATATTTGCAAATGACATATCAGATAAAGGGCTAGTTTCCAAGATCTATAAATAACTTATTAAACTCAACAGCAAAGAAACAAACAATCCAATCATGAAATGGGCAAAAGACATGAACAGAAATCTCACAGAGGAAGACATAGACATGGCCAACATGCACATGAGAAAATTCTTTGCCTCACTTGCCATCAGGGAAATACAAATCAAAACCACAATGAGATACCACCTCACACCAGTGAGAATGGGGAAAATTAACAAGGCAGGAAACCACAAATGTTGGAGAGGATGTGGAGAAAAGGGAACCCTCTTGCCCTGTTGGTGGGAATGTGAAATGGTGCAGCCACTCTGGAAAACTCTGTGGAGGTTCCTCAAAGAGTTAAAAATAGACCTGCCCTACGACCCAGCAATTGCACTGCTAGGGATTTACCCCAAAGATACAGATGCAATGAAACGCCGGGACACCTGTACCCTGAAGTTTCTAGCAGCAATGTCCACAATAGCCAAACTGTGGAAGGAGCCTCGGTGTCCATCGAAAGATGAATGGATAAAGAAGCTGTGGTCTATGTATACAGTGGAATATTACTCAGCCATTAGAAACGACAAATACCCACCATTGGCTTCGACGTGGATGGAACTGGAGGGTATTATGCTGAGTGAAATAAGTCAATCAGAGAAGGACAAACATTATATGGTCTCATTTGTTTGGGGAATATAAAAAATAGTTAAAGGGAATAAAGGGGAAAGGAGAAAAAATAAGTGAGAAATATCAGAAAGGGAGACAGAACATGGAAGACTCCTAACTCTGGGAAATGATCAAGGGGTGGTGGAAGGGGAGGAGGCTAGGGGGTGGGGATGACTGGGTGGTGGGCACTGAGGGGGGCACTTGATGGGATGAGCACTGGGTGTTATTCTGTATGTTGACAAATTGAACACCAATAAAAATAAATTTATTAAAAAATAAATAAATAAAAAATAAAAAGACAAATTCCTGATTAGAAGAACTGGGGTTATACATTTCTATGGGTTGATATATTAATTTCCATATTTTCTAAAAGATGGTACAAGAGATAAAGCTTGTGATTCTCACTTATGGAAAAAATAATGCCAATTGCTAAATAAAATACTTTGAGTTAACACTAAACATATACTAAAAATGTCATGGTTTGAAATTCAAACAAACAAAAAAGGCAAGAAAGGAGGAATAGTTAAACTAAAATCAGAGAACTGCACAACAAATTATGGAATGGTATATCCAAACCCACAAATATTAATAATTAGATTAAATGCTAATGGACAGAATACTCCAAATAAAAGGCAATGATTACCAGAAGGAATTAAAAATTAGCAACAGGGATGCCTGGGTGGCTCAGTGGTTGATTGTCTGCCTTTGTACCATGGCATGATCCTGGAGTGCCAGGATCGAGTCCCACATGGGGCTCCCTGCATGGAGCCTGCTTCTCCCTCTGCCTGTGTCTGCCTCTCTCCCTCTGGGTCTCTCATGAATAAATAAATAAAATCTTTTTTAAAAAATTAAATAAATAAATAAATAAATAAATAAATAAATAAATAAAATTAACAACAATAATTAAAACCCAAAAACCCAATTAGTTTTCCATACAGACATCCATTTAGTGAAGTAAATTTTATTTCATATTGAATTACCTTACTGTATGTGTCCAGCCTTGTTCTTTATCAAGATTGTTTTTGACTATTTTAGGTTACCTGCCTTTTTATAAAAGCTGATTCTTATAAAAAGCTAGGATGTTGATTGCAATCACAGATCAACTTAGAGTTGCAACTTAACAATATAAAAAACTCCAGTCCATTCACACCATATCTCCATTTTCTATTTCCTTTAATTTCTCTTTGCAATGCTTTGTACTTTCCTGCCTTAAACACATGGCATTAATGTATTCCTTAGTATTTTATGGTTGATGTCTTTACTGTTGGTTTATTGCCAGTATTCTGAATTACAAATGGAATTTGCATACTGATCTTGTATCCTGTTACCTTGCTAAAATTACAAAATATATGTCCTAATACTTCATTTCTATATTTTTATAGTTCATCCCTACAATATCAATGCAATACAATGCTTGTAATAAAGACTGTTTTGTTTCCATTCTAATCTTCATGTCATTTATTTCTCTTCTCTTATTGTCTAATCACTATTACTGTTGAGTAATATTGTGGTAAGCTGAAATAATAAAATAATTATAATAATTATAACGTCATATATATTGTAAAATATATAAATATTTGTATATATAAATGCATATATAAATTATAAGTAAAAATACAGAGTAATTAAAAATTACCACTGAATTTAAGCAAGATATGTCTAAAAGGAAAAATATGCACATGGACAAGTTGTTGAAAAAGTACTCAACAGCAATCTCATTAGAAAAAATCAAGTTTTCTCCACATCCTCTCCAACATTTGTTGTTTCCTGCCTTGTTAATTTTCCCCATTCTCACTGGTGTGAGGTGGTATCTCGTTGTGGTTTTGATTTGTATTTCCCTGATGGCAAGTGATGCAGAGCATTTTCTCATATGCATGTTGGCCATGTCTATGTCTTCCTCTGTGAGATTTCTGTTCATGTCTTTTGCCCATTTCATGATTGGATTGTTTGTTTCTTTGGTGTTGAGTTTAATAAGTTCTTTATAGATCTTGGAAACTAGCCCTTTATCTGATATGTCATTTGCAAATATCTTCTCCCATTCTGTAGGTTGTCTTTGAGTTTTGTTGACTGTATCCTTATGCTGAGTGAAGTAAGCCAGTCGGAGAAGGACAAACATTATATGTTCTCATTCATTTGGGGAATATAAATAATAGTGAAAGGGAATATAAGGGAAGGGGGAAGAAATGTGTGGGAAATATCAGAAAGGGAGACAGAACGTAAAGACTGCTAACTCTGGGAAACGAACTAGGGGTGGTAGAAGGGGAGGAGGGCGGGGGGTGGGAGTGAATGGGTGACGGGCACTGGGGGTTATTCTGTATGTTAGTAAATTGAACACCAATAAAAAATAAATTAAAAAAAAAAGAAAAGAAAAAATCAAGTTTTACTGTAATGAGGTACTATTGTATGCCACTAGAATGGCTATGATAAAAACACTGATCCCCAAATGTACACCAAACTCTCCTACATTACTGATGAAAGAAACATATACAACTCCTCTGTAAAGATTATTTGATAGTTTTTTTTACAAATATATATCTATCTTGTGAATTAGCAGTTCCACTCATATATTTATCCAAGTGAAATAAAGGCATATTCACAAATGGTCACTGAAATCAAATACATAAAAGCTTTCTTCATAGTGGCCAAAATTAAAAAAAAAAAATGAGGTAGTTCATCACAAAAGGGTTGAATCGATAGATTATAAAATTCCACGCAATAGAATACTTTCAGCAGTTAATAAGAGTAAAGAAGTATCATAGGCAACAAGAGTTGAATCTCACAGAAATCATACTGTGCTTGCAAAAGATTTTTCACCCTCTGATACAATTAACATAAATCTTAACTGGAGTAACACAAATTGGTAAAGTGTCTACCTGTTGAGTGGTAGATTTAGTGAGAAGGGACATAAATGAACTTTCTGAGATTAAGTTTTTATCTCTTAATATGGTTATGAGTTATATGGATATATTTATGGGTCAAAACTCATTGAACTATACACTTAAGGTGTGTATTTTCCTATAATTATACTTAAATAGAAAAAAGACAATATAAAAAACCTGAAAGGGAGGGAAAATGTTACATATAAAATTATATTTAAACGAAAATAGTCAGGATGCCTGGGGTGGCTTCAGCGGTTTAGCACCTGCCTTTGGCCCAGGGCATGACCCTGGAGTCCCGGGATCGAGTCCCACGTCGGGCTCCCTGCATGGAGTCTGCTTCTCCCTCTGCCTGTGTCTCTGCCTCTCACATGAATAAATAAATAAAATCTTTAATAATAAATAAATAAATAAATAAATAAATAAATAAATAAATAAATGTTAGAAACATATGTAGACCTTGTTTCATTTTTATGTTATTATTATTATATCTGACTACAATATTGTTCTAACAGTGCACTACTAGGGCAGCCCAGACGGCTCAGCGGTTTAGCACCGCCTTCGGTCCAGGACATGATCCTGGAGACCCGGATCGAATCCCACCTTAGGTTACCTGCGTGGAGCCTGCTTCTCCTTCTGCCTGTGTCTCTGCCTCCCTCTCTCTGTGTGTCTCTCGTGAATAAATAAAATCTTAAAAAAAAAAAAAAAACACAGTGCACTACTAATAAATTGAAGTGAAACTGCCTTATTTGACAAACCAGCTAAAAACTCTTTTTTTTTTTTTTTTTTGTAAATATGAGACAGATCTCAAATTGCAGACATTTTAGATGGATTCAGATTTTTTTGGTAAATTCATTGTGCATAAAAATTTTAAATAACATTGAATTCATGGTAATAAGAATTTCTTCTGGAGATACAAACGAAAGTTTTGTGGGTAAATTATATATCTTGAATTTGAAAGGAGAAAGGGAAAATGACATTGGTGGATAAAATAAACAATATAAGAAAATTGTTGCTAATCTTTGCAGCGCTCCATGGGAATTCACTTAATATTTCCTCTTTTGGATACATTTGAAATTTACCAAAAAAAAGGTTAATATGATCACTTTTTATAGCTTTTAGAATTATGTTGTAAGAAAAATTTCCCACTGTAAGATTTCAAATGTTTCTCATTTTTTATTCTGGTTAAATGATTTTTAAAAAAAGAAATATTTTTCTTTTTTTTAAGATTTTATTTATTTGTTTATTTGAGAGAGAGAGAGAACGAGAGAGAAAAAAACAGGGTGAGGATCAGAGGGAGAAGCAGACTCCCTGCTGAGCAGGGGCCAGATGTGGGGCTCCATCCCAAGACTTCTGGATCATTATTTGAGCTGAAGGCAGATATCTAACTGACTGAGTCACGCAGGTGCCCCATAAAACATTGTATTTCATTATTAGTACATTTTCACTATAGAGCAATTAGAAAATAACAGACACACCAGAGGAAAAGTATAAGTATGCACGATCAAACTACTTAGAGATAGGCACAATATTAATGCTTTTCCATTATATACATAATATGTCTTCATTGAAGAAATAACAGAAAAACAAAATTTAAAAGCATCTTAGAATATTAAAGACTGGTAAATTCTGCTATGGTAAATTCTGGTTAACTTTGTCTAATTATATGTGTGTTGAAGTATATGCGTGTGTTTGCTTGTGTCTGTCATATAGTGTGTACACCCAAGAATTTATGCAGAAGTGTTAGACAAACATTTGTTACAATGATTTATAACTCAGTATTAGACATCATCCATTAATATGTTAATATAAATATATTTTTATCTTTTGATGTAATAAATAACTTTTTATCCATAATTTAATGAATTTTTTCATAAACGTATGTCTGAGTTATTAAATGCCATTTTGGATATAATGAAGTGATTGTAGTTGTTATACACTCATTGTTTCTATGGTTGGAGAAAGTTTCTCAAATATAAAATGGGAGAAAATTGAAGACAAAAACAATGCTACCACTTTTAAATAATATGTTAGCTAAAGTTCTTGAGAATACACAATTACTAGCATAGGTTTTGAGAAATTATTCCTCCAACTATAGAAACAATGATTTTCCCCAATTCCTTTTTAGAACTTCCTCCTTCATCCTTTCTTTATGCACAAAATATATTGTGATTAACCCACTCTGAAAGGATATCAAGAGACAGTATCCAAAAAGTGCTGATGGCTGCTGAAGGCTTATGAAGGCCCATAGGACAAAATCCTAAATTGCAGATTGAAAGTTGTCTATTTTTGTAATTGTTACACGTGCTGAATCTCTAATGCAAAAAAACACATGGTGGAAAGGACTGCATAATCTTTGTTTTAACTTTCTTTGGGTAGTCTATTTTATATTTAAGAACTTGGACCTGTCAGGCAAAAAGTTGAAGCCTAAATGCATTTTATTTTCAGTCTGTCTCTATCTAAATACTGTCAATATGTCCATAATTTCAGCATTCAATTGTTCGAGAATCTAGTGTAGAGAGTACATCAATGTGTTTATGCTTATTTTACCCAAATTTTTGTATGACAATATTGTGGGCTCCTAGCCATACTTTTTTCCCCAAGTTTTTATTTAAGTTGAAGTTAGCATACGGTGTAATGTTAGTTTCAGGTGTAGAATTTAGTGATTCAATACTTACACAAAACATCTGGCGCTCATCATAACAAGAGCCTTCCTAATCCTTATCACCTATTTCACGCATCTCCCTACCCCACTTCCCCTCCTAGTCATTTTTTTAATTGAATTTATACTTATTTAACCAGAGAAATAAATTTGTTTATATATCCTCATAAACTGCTGGAATAATTGTAAATTAGCTGAAACTTTTAGAGGTCAACTTGGTGATATCTATTTCATTCTAAATTTTATATATTTGTTGTCCAAATTTCATAGAGATATGTTCATAACAGTGCATGATGGTTATATGTTCATTGGCCTTTGTAACATTACTTAAAATTGAGACAAGCCTGGATAAATATTTATCAATTGGAGATTGCTTAAATATTAAACATATCTTGAATAGAAAGATGTATATACTTCTACTGGTATATTAACTCCTTAAAATTCTATTGTAAAGCAAGTTTTTGTATGTATATTATTTTTCATTTATATACATAATGACAATAAGAAGATATAGATATAAATATGTGTGTTTTTATAAAAATATATTTGCGTCTCAATTTATTTAATTCAGATCTATGTAACTGGAGGATTCATAGCAAGAAGATATGTTACACTTTTGAATTTATGTATTTCACTATTATTTTATATTTTCTTTAAGTATGTTTATTATTTTAATAAATTTTAAATAATATTAATGGAAAAGCATAAGAAGATTTTTAAAGAAAATAATAATTGCTATTTTAAAGGATTATTATAGGATTTGAATATGATGCACATAGTTAGATTTTTGTAATCTAGAATCCTATAAATGAGGTTATAATTCTGTTCTTTGTATTTTCCACAGCATAACACTTAAACATAGACTGGTTCACATATTACATAGTGTCCCTTGTTTTAACAACAAAAAAAGATTTTTTATTAGTGTATTTGACAGAAAGAGAGAGAGGAACACAAGATGGGGGAGCAGCAAGCTAGAGGGAGAGGGACAAGCAAGCTCTTGGGCTAAGCAGGGAGCCGGATGCGGGGCTGTCCATCCCAAGGCCCTGGGATCATGACCTGAGCTGAAAGCACACCCGTAACCAACTGAGCCACCCAGGAGCCCCTAGAATCCCTTTGTAATACACATATCTGTGATATAAGCTATATATATAAGATATAAGTCCCTGTTTTATAATTATTTAACTCTTATTTATTCTGAAAACTAAAGTCAGAAGGATTTTGCCTGTAAACATGGATATTAGCTGTGCTTCAGTTGCTCTTAACTCTTGAAAAAAACTTATTGGTTTTTGAAAAATAAGGATACCCTTCATATAATCTAAACAGACAAGAGCTATATTTCAGTTAAATATCAGACTATTCTAATTGTTATGCCCTTGCATGTAAGTTTTTAATAAAAATTATGCTTTAAAATATCATAAAGATAAGTAGGTAGATATTAGTTAAAATATCAACAAATCTAAATATATTTTCATTTAACATATTTGACAAATTGACTTAGAAAAGAACAGAGGGAGAATATCCCAGCAGATAATAACCATCTGTGTAAGGATCAAAATGTCCAATCCAGAGGGCATATATATTCATGAAGATTAAGATACTGATAAAGGTAACTTTTGCAGTCTTTTAAACAATAACTATAAATATAGTTATGTAGCACAAAATTCATGTTTCTGCAGAGCCATAGAAAGTTGGAAGTTGAGCACACATTACCAACCAGTAGACAACTTAGCCTTTGTGCATTGGGTGTAAACTTGTGATAAGAGATTACAAATATCTAATCTATGTTGACAACTAAAAATGGCTCATGAGCTCTGGTAGCTGGCTAGGAACACATCTGTTGAACAAACAACATCCTGGGCTTTCTGTTAGCCTCTTCCTGCTGTCCATCCTCTGAAAGTCATCCAGGTCCCGGCAGTCACTTCCCTCGTGTCCATCAACTGTGCCTCCTTTGCTCCACTGGGTTTCACTCCTGAGAAGATATATCACTCAATGTCTGAGTAGTTTGATTTAAGGCTTTCTTTCTCTGTAAAAATCCCTCTAAGCTGTAATGTTTACTTCTTTATGGAACAAAATGAAAGGAAATTAGAACTGACACAGTGGTTTTCATGGCAAATATTACAAATATAATGATGTGTAAAGTTCATTAAGTGGTGCTCATTTAAAGTTCAAATGCTAATAGATGCTAGATTTTCACAAAGCCAAGCGGAGGCCTTACCGGAGTCCTGGGTTCTATTCAAGGTCATGGATCTGATTTGTTGGGCAATCGTCAACATAGTCACTTATATGGCCTTAACCTAAATCTAGGGGTTTTTCCTTCCATCTGTAAAAAATTAGGTTAATAACACATGTTTATTTGTAAAGTGCTTTGGTATGCTCAGAGTAAAAGTCACAAGTGCAAATATTGTTAGTATTGTATTTATTAATTGCTGAGGATGGCTTCAGTGCACCTTTGCTATTTAAAAATCCTGCTTGCAGCTGTGAAAACATTATGCTTAACACAGCAATTATCAGTGGTGGTTGGTGCAGAACTCACAGGAAAGACAGCTGCTGGAGGGGCCACTTATTAGGAGGAGAGTGAGAAGGGAAAAGAAATTATAGGTATTATTTTTAAAGTAAGGGGTAATTGTATGTGTTATTATAAGTTATACATTAATAGTGTGTATACATGTGTGTCTATGTATATACAATGTACATATGTGTGTGTGTGTGTATATATATATATATATATATATATATATATATATAACACTACCATATCTGTGATCAAAGAAAAGGACTGTGAGATTTTTTGTTTTGTTTTATTGCCATCAATTTCTTGTATTTACCAGCTTCCCCTAAGCCTAAAAATTATCTCTCTTTCAACCAAGCTTGCTTTTGTGTACATGTGTTATTGCACATTTGTTTCTCGGTAAAGATAAACATATAATATTATAATAAAATAAAAGAAAGAAAGGCTAAAGACAGGAAGTATTGGGAATACATGTCTTTGTGAAAATTATATCTTCTCTACTTTTGTTCCTCCAAGCCTATAATAGAGCCTATTCTTGTTCATTTTTGGTACAGGAGAGATTAACAGTGATTATTTGTTTTCACCTGTATTTTTTATTTTACTGATCATCTCTGGCTATGTGTTACCTTATTAATTATTCCCAAAATAACTTAAAGTCATGCACTTTTGGGGATCCCTGGGTGGCGCAGCGGTTTGGCGCCTGCCTTTGGCCCAGGGCGCGATCCTGGAGACCCGGGATCGAACCCCACATCAGGCTTCTGGTGCATGGAGCCTGCTTCTCCCTCTGCCTATGTCTCTGCCTCTCTCTCTCTCTGTGTGTGACTATCATAAATAAATAAAAAGTTAAAAAAAGTCATGCACTTTTATTGTCAATTTTTTTGAGATCGTTTATGTGGGTTCTCTGGACCTCCTAACATCAGCAGTCATGTTGCTACACATGTACTGTCTAAAGATAAGGTGCAGTTAATGTGCCTCCTCTGCTGTTACTTCTTGGTTTTTACCTCCAGCCAAATTAAAGTTCTTCTCTAAAATTTCCTTTAGTGGAAACAAAGCAAGTTGGTTTCACATATGGGGAGGGTATGATTAGTAAAATAAAGTCCTTATTTGCAAAAAAGAAGAGAGAAATGGGAAAAGGGAATCCTAAAAGGGAGGGATTTACAATGTCCAGATTATTCATGACTTTTCTGTTGCTGCTTCTTTCAGTTGAGTCCTCATTTTTCATTTTTCTTTATTCTATTTTTTTTAATCTTCTCTTTTATTCTCCTGCTCTGCTTTCTTGTTTCTCTTGACTGTGGAGTTCTACTTGGGTCACTTAACAAAAAAGGAAGTCATCTGAGGAATGTGGCAGTCAGTAAACTGCACTAAAACCATGACAAACTGAAGTGAGTATACAAATTATTAAGGTAAATTAAAAATAAGTCAATAGGCAACAGAAGTGACACACTAATGATTTCCATCAACTAAATTAAACACAGTTCATAAACACTATTCACTAACAAATTCTTGCAATGATTATATCAAGCTGTTAATTTTTAACCTCACATGGTGAGGGTTGGATTAATAATACTATGTCACATCATCATCCTTGGTCCACAGAAAGACTTTTTTCTTATTTCATGTATTCCCTTTAACTTATGTACTCCACTCATCTCCCTGCCTCTTCCCATTCTGCTGTAAACAATCTTTCTTATTATCATCTTTGTTGTTTGTTTCTTCATATTCTTATAAAAATGTACTATGGCATTATGTTATTAAACTTATCCTGTTGCTTATGTTTAATTCACTGAGAACTGTGATTTTTAAGATCCATGTATTGGCTTAGGTGGGTTTCTCATCGAATACTTCTAAGAGTAGCATTGTTTAAAGTGGAATGAGTTTGATTTGGGAAGGCAAGCAATTAAGCTACTTGGGTATCAGTTTGATACTTTCAAGTACTATTAGGGTAGAGTTGTGTAACCTTTACCTTAGGATTAGTTCAACCTTACTACAAGGTGTGATCCTTTTGGGGGCTTTACAGAATATCATATTTGGTCAGTTAATTCTCTTTGAACTGGCAGGTTGGAACTTGAACACCTTCAAGCCCCATTCGAATTTGGGCAGCGTTTTATCTTAAATCATCCTAGTTACTGTTCTTTCCCCTGAATTTGTTCTTTTCCAGGTCTTATTAATTCTTATCTTATGCATATACCTCTAAGTATTTATTCAAAAAATCAGGATTAAGGCAGCACAGGTGGCCCAGCGGTTTAGCGCCGCCTTCAGCCCAGGGCGTGATCCTGTAGATTCAGGATCGAGTCCCATGTCAGGCTCCCTGCATGGAGCCTGCTTCTCCCTCTGCTTGTGTCTCTGCCTCTCTCACTCGGTGTCTCTCATGAATAAATAAATAAATAAAATATCCTTAAAAAAATCAGGATTATAGCCATATAGACTTCTGGAGCTCTTTCTTTGTATAGCTTCCTCCTCTTTAGTAATCTGGTTCACAAATTGCAGCTGTTGAACTCTCTATAGTTTGGAATCTGTCCCTTTGTCACTGCTTTTTTTGTAGTTTCTGAAAATAGTCATTTCATATTTATTTTCTGATATAGGAAGGTAATTACAGTACCATTTCTTCCACTCTGGCCAAATGTGGAAGTAAGAAGCAAGTTTGGATTGTTTCTTTTCTATTTATTTAGTGTCACTAGATTATCAAAACTTTAATTTTTCATATACAAAAGCAAAACTCTAAATTGTAAGTGTAAAATGCTTTCCTGGATGCTGCAAAATGCAAAGTAGTACAAATTTTAGGCAGATTAACTAATCTAGGATAATCCATCTAATATTAGCTTAATAAATTCACGAGTCTATCCCTAGTAACTTGGTTTCTCCAAAGGAAATCATACATGATATTAGATTACCAGCAGATTAGATACCTGACCTTTAAATAAATAGCTAAAATGATTCTATAATCCCTAAGAAACTGGGCGTTGTCAACTAGATCATGTATAATATCAATTAAAAATATATACATGAGGTGTTTATTACCAACTTACAGAAAGCAAAGAATTACAGATAACTCTTGTTCTTGGATACTCATGGTCCAACGTGGAGGGAGGGGACCTGGTCAGCAAATAGTTACATCGGTTTCTTTTTTTTTTTTTAAGATTTTATTTATTTATTTATTTATTTATTTATTTATTTATTTATTTATTTATTTATTTGGCAGAGAGAGAGAAAACAAGCAGGAGGAATGGCAGAGGGAGAGGGAGAATCAGGCTCTCCACTGAGCCAGGAGCCATCATGATGCAGGGCTTGATCCCAAGACCCTGGGACCATGACAATAGTCAGACGCTTAGCTGACTGAGCCATCCAGGTGCCCCAAACACGGGCATCTTTAAAAAATCTAAACATCATATAAATATATCAATTACATAAGTAAAATACAATTGTACTTATGAGTGTATGGAAATATTTTACATGAATCTTTGTAGAATACTGGCATTAATTTGGGTCCTGAATTCCAGAAAGGATTCTTACACATTTTGAAAAAAAAGGAAAGAAACGTTTCTGGTAGAGATAAAGGAAAGAAACAACATTTTCATGAAGCACCAACATAATGGTAAGGACGCACGAAAGAATATTCCATATAGATCATTGTAATTAAATCAGTTTGTGGGGTATTACAAAAGATGAAGATTAAAACATAAATGAGGGACACCTGGGTGGCTCAGTGGTTTAGTGTCTGCCTGTGGTTCAGGGAGTGATGTCAGAGTCCTGGGATCGAGTCTCAGATCGGGCTCCCTGCATGGAGCCTGCTTCTCCCTCTACCTGTGTCTCTGCCTCTCTCTCTCAATGTCTCTTATGAATAAATAAATAAAATCTTTTTAAAAAAGCATAAATTAAAGACAATTATAGAGTGAATTGTTATTAAGATTATGAACTTTACAGTGTAATTTAAGTTCAGATTTTAAGTTTTTTTTTTCCAACATGTAGAGGACAAACAAGCTCAAGAAAATGAAATTTATATTTCTAAAGTCTCACTATATTCATCTGTAAGAGTCTCACATTTCTAAAGCCTCACTATCTTCACCAACACTTTGCAAGGTTGTTTTTCTCATCAAATGAAACAATGTAGGTACAAACATGTTGGAGAATGTAAATGTCCTGATGAAAATTTTTATTCAGAATCATAATCTAGAATTTTACAAATGATAGACTGCAATAAAGAATGGGGGCAATAATGTAATGAGTGTCTTTTGAAAGATTTCCCCCTATTAGATAATAGAGCATAACCTGTTTATTTAGAAAGGGGAAAAAATGGACAAGAAGAGTCTTTCAAAATTTAGACACTGAGCTTATGAGAAATGATGGATTAAGTGGGCTCTCTACTGTGACTCTCAATGAATTTAAGAAAGTATGCATCAGTGAAATTAATTTTGAATATACTAAAAATGCTCATAACTTTCCCATTATGTGAGGTATGGATTAGGTTCACAAACTTAAAAGTAATGAGAAAGATTAGCTACAATTAAGATCAGTTTTCTTATTCCTTTCTTATTTTCATGAATATTAACAAAACAGCTCTTCTAAGAAGTGCTTTTAAAAGTAGTAAACATGGGATGCCTGGGTGGCTCAGTTGGTTAAGCATATGAACTTGATTTTGGCTCAGGTCATGATCTTAGAGTTGTGAAATTGAGCCCCATATTGGACTCCATGTTCAGTGTGAAGCCTGCTTGGGATACTCTCTCTCTCCCTCTCCCTATGTCCCTCCCCCTGCTCTTTCTCTCTCTCTCTCTATTGTTCTCTAAGAGAAAGAAAGGAAGAAAGAAAGAAAGAAAGAAAGAAAGAAAGAAAGAAAGAAAGAAAGAAAAAAGATTTGATACAGACAGAATTTTTTTAAAAGGCTTAGACTTTAAAATCTGTACAATACAAATGAGTATAGACTTCATTTATCAACTACTTGTTTTTAACTTTTTTTTTTTTTTTTTTTTTGAGAGAGCACACAACAGAGTAGGGAGATGAGCAGAGGGCAGGGAACAAGCAGACTCCACATTGAGTGGGAAGCCTGATATGGGGCTCAACCTCACAACACTGAGATCAGGACCTGAGCTAAAACCAAAAATGTTGATTAACTGATGAGCCACCCACGTGCCCTGTATATCAATCACTTTTTAGTGTTAGTCTCCTATAGATCTATTCTGTATTATTTGTGTTTTGTAGATTATTTATATATTCCCTCAATTTTTCTCCTCTATTTTCTTTGATTAATCACTTTTAACTCTAATAATAATAGAATTCAATTTACATTCAAGTGAAATGTTGTGAAGACATCAGATTAATTATAGATGACAGCATTGGTGTCACCCCTGCTTTTACTTACACCTGTTTTCTCCCTTTAAATTTATTCTCATATTGTCATTCTTATCCAAAGTATTTTGATCTTTGTGTCCTAGCCTCAACTCATTTTGCCCAAATTGAAGACATAACCAAGTTAGTAAAAAACATGATCATACTAATAAGATTGTAGGAGCTTAAATGCCTCTTCTAAATATGGCCTTACATATGCAGAATGATCCTGTGAATACCTATAAATCAGAGGGAAGTGAGGAAATAGTATAAAAAGGATATTTACAGAAGAGATCATCCAATTAAGTGAAGACTCTCAGAAAAAAATACATGTCCAAAATAATCAGCATCATGATAACACAAATTAAATCAACACAGTGTTATTACATGCCCGTAAGAATGTGAAAATTTACATAGCTAGATGATAAAAATATTACTTGTTGGAGAGAATGAACATAGCATTGATAGTGGACGTTTACTCAAGAAGCTTATCCAAAGAGCATCTAATATTACTTAGGTAAATTGTGGATACAACTACTTAAACCTAGATTTTCCAGATAAATCTTCACAGTGAATATAGGGGGATACGTGTAAGAGTATTTATTTCAATGTCATTTGTGGTGGCAAGAAGATGGAGATAACCTTGAGTCTATTCCAAACTCCATATAGAGTGTAGGCAAAGTGTGAAGGACTCTGGCAATATGACAATCACAGTTTTTAGCATCAAATCAAAAGTATGAGGCATATGGAGAGACAGAGAGGGAGAGAGAATAAATATTACTCATACCATGGAAAACAATCAGTCAATAGAAACAAACCTGAAAAACAAGAAAGACTTCAAAACACTAGTTATAAATATGTTGAAAGAATTAAAGAAAACATGGACATAATGAGAAAAAAAAAAGATGCTAAAGAAAAAGAGGGAAAATTAAGGATTAAAATATATGATCTGAAATTTAAAAATTACACAATGGCTTAAGATAGGAAAAAGAAAATGTTAACTTGAAAATACAATAGGCATTATTTAAACAGAAGTAGAGAAAAATAGATGTAAACATAACAATGCATAGAATTTTAACAAACTGTGGATCAGTATTCAATGGTCTAACATATGTAATTGCATTCCCAGGAGGGGAGTGGAGTATTTAAATGTTTGGAACATTTCAAAATTTAATGTAAACTATACATTTAAAATCCAAATGGCTAAATAAGCCATGTGAGATAAAGATGAAGGAAAATATAACTGCACCAAATCAAATTGTTGAAATTCCAACATAAGGAGAAAATACTGAAAACATACAGAAAAAGTTCATGCCTTACAAAGAATGAAATGAGTGCTGACTTCTCATGAAAAAGTTAATCTAGCCAAAAGCCACATTAATAATATCTTTAAGTGCTGAAGGAAACAAAGCTGTCAAACTGGAATTATATCATATGAAAATCACCTACAAAACTGAAAGCAAAATAAAGCCTTTTTCTGAAGAAATACTGACTGCTACACTTCTTAGCCTAGAAATCTATATTTAAGAAATTGTAAAGTAACTGACACTGAAGGATAGTATTAAAAAGCCTTGATCTAGACAAATAAGAGTACTAGATATGATAAATAATTGATAAATAGTAACTTTTTCTGACTCTTAAAATTTCTATCAGGAAATGTTGTTTATACAAAAATATCAATACATTTTGCATTTTGTAATATATCAGAAGTAAAATGTATGCAAACAATATGAAAAGATGGAAGCCGCAAAATGGAAACATACTATTATGTTTCCCACATTGCACTTGAAATTCAAGAATATTATTTTATGGTATATTGTAATAAGTTAAAGCTGTATACTGAAAATGTTAAAGTAACTATAAGTGAAAGAGGTACATTTTATTTCAATAGTAAAGATAAAAATAGAATACTAAAAATTGTCAAGTATTCTTTTTTTTGTTAATTTATTTTTTATTGGTGTTCAATTTACTAACATACAGAATAACCCCCAGTGCCCGTCACCCATTCACTCCCACCCCCCGCCCTCCTCCCCTTCTACCACCCCTAGTTCGTTTCCCAGAGTTAGCAGTCTTTACGTTCTGTCTCCCTTTCTGATATTTCCCACACATTTCTTCCCCCTTCCCTTATATTCCCTTTCACTATTATTTATATTCCCCAAATGAATGAGAACATATAATGTTTGTCCTTCTCCGACTGGCTTACTTCACTCAGCATAATACCCTCCAGTTCCATCCACGTTGAAGCAAATGGTGGGTATTTGTCATTTCTAATAGCTGAGTAATATTCCATTGTATACATAAACCACATCTTCTTTATCCATTCATCTTTCGTTGGACACCGAGGCTCCTTCCACAGTTTGGCTATCGTGGCCATTGCTGCTATAAACATCGGGGTGCAGGTGTCCCGGCGTTTCATTGCATTTGTATCTTTGGGGTAAATCCCCAACAGTGCAATTGCTGGGTCGTAGGGCAGGTATATTTTTAACTGTTTGAGGAACCTCCACACAGTTTTCCAGAGTGGCTGCACTATGAAAAGCCCACAGCAAATATCATTCTCAATGGGGAAGCACTGGGAGCCTTTCCCCTAAGATCAGGAACAAGACAGGGATGTCCACTCTCACCACTGCTGTTCAACATAGTACTGGAAGTCCTAGCCTCAGCAATCAGACAACAAAAAGACATTAAAGGCATTCAAATTGGCAAAGAAGAAGTCAAACTCTCCCTCTTCGCCGATGACATGATACTCTACATAGAAAACCCAAAAGTCTCCACCCCAAGATTGCTAGAACTCATACAGCAATTCGGTAGCGTGGCAGGATACAAAATCAATGCCCAGAAGTCAGTGGCATTTCTATACACTAACAATGAGACTGAAGAAAGAGAAATTAAGGAGTCAATCCCATTTACAATTGCACCCAAAAGCATAAGATACCTAGGAATAAACCTAACCGAAGATGTAAAGGATCTATACCCTCAAAACTATAGAACACTTCTGAAAGAAATTGAGGAAGACACAAAGAGATGGAAAAATATTCCATGCTCATGGATTGGCAGAATTAATATTGTGAAAATGTCAATGTTACCCAGGGCAATATACACGTTTAATGCAATCCCTATCAAAATACCATGGACTTTCTTCAGAGAGTTAGAACAAATTATTTTAAGATTTGTGTGGAATCAGAAAAGACCCCGAATAGCCAGGGGAATTTTAAAAAAGAAAACCATATCTGGGGGCATCACAATGCCAGATTTCAGGTTGTACTACAAAGCTGTGGTCATCAAGACAGTGTGGTACTGGCACAAAAACAGACACATAGATCAGTGGAACAGAATAGAGAACCCAGAAGTGGACCCTGAACTTTATGGTCAGCTAATATTCGATAAAGGAGGAAAGACTATCCATTGGAAGAAAGACAGTCTCTTCAATAAATGGTGCTGGGAAAATTGGACATCCACATGCAGAAGAATGAAACTAGACCACTCTCTTTCACCATACACAAAGATAAACTCAAAATGGATGAAAGATCTAAATGTGAGACAAGATTCCATCAAAATCCTAGAGAAGAACACAGGCAACACCCTTTTTGAACTCGGCCATAGTAACTTCTTGCAAGATACATACACGAAGGCAAAAGAAACAAAAGCAAAAATGAACTATTCGGACTTCATCAAGATAAGAAGCTTTTGCACAGCAAAGGATACAGTCAACAAAACTCAAAGACAACCTACAGAATGGGAGAAGATATTTGCAATTGTCAAGTATTCTAAAAAGAGACAGGAAACAACTAGAATGGGAAAAAGAACATATATAACAAGTTTTAAAAAAAGATGATGTATTTAAAATCAATCATATAGATAAATGTATTTTACATTAGTTGTCTAAGCACTTAATTAAAAAAGCAGATCACTCTAAGATTAAAATTATCTGGATGGATAAAAAATCAAGACAAAACTATATGCATTTTCAACTTTAAATATAAAGAAACAGGTAAAAATTTAAAAGATGAAAGAGAAATATAATGCAAATATATTCATATATGAATCATAAGAATACATATGCATTAGAAGAAAACTGGAGTAGGTTATTATTATCAGATTAAAAAAGACTTTAGGACAGTGAATATTGCCAGAGATTAGGGGGGCATATCAAAATAGGAAGGTCAATGATTAAGAAGACAAAACAATCATAAATGTTCATCTACTATATAGCAATGCTTCACAATATGTGAAACATACAGACCTGAAAAGACAAATAGACAAATGTATTATTTTAGTTCAAAATTTCAACATTCTTACTTCATAAATACTTGAACAACAGTATCAACCAATTTAATGAATTTATCTTTTAGAACACTATACGCAATAATGATAGAATACAAGTTACTTTTTTCAAGTGTAAGTAGTACCTAAGATAATCCATATGCTAATATAAAACAAGGCTCTTTAAATAGAAAAAGATTTATATGCACAGGAGGTATTCTCTGACTATAGCAAAATTATATTAAAAATCAAGAACAGAATTTTTTCTGAAAATCTCCATTTTTTTTTAAATGAAACGATCCCCTTAAATTAATGGATGAAACATGGAAAAAAATCACATCAATTGTGAAACACTTTGAACTTAAATATTAATACAAACATAGGATATTATATAACAATAAAAAATATTTCTTGTTTTTGATTTTTGCATAAGTTATAAATGTGCAGGCAGAAAGAATTGAAGAAATCTAACTAAAACTACTATAACTAATAAATAACTATAGCAAGGACACAAGACATCATATCTATATAAAAACCAATTATATTTCTATATACTAGCAATAAACAATTGAAAGTGAATTTTAAAGGACGATATCATTTATGGAAGCATCAAGAATATGAATTGAAAGGGCAAACTTAACAAAACATGTGTAAGATATATTCTGAAAACAATATCCATAGGTGTGAAGAACCAGTCCTGTTTACATGTTGATTCTCTCCAAATTTACCTATAGATTCAATGCAGTTCTAATCACATTCTTGAAGAATTTCTTTCTCCTCCCCCTCCTCCCTCAGAAATAGAAATGACTAAAACATATATGGAAACCCAAGGGATTATAGGAACCAAAAATTTTTTGAGAATGAAGAAAAAATATGGAGGACTTACTTTCTCAAAAACTATTATCAAATCATTGGAATCAAGATAATGAGAAGTTGATGTTAGGATAGACATATATACTGATGAAACAAAATGGAAGTCCTTTAAGTACCTGCACATAAAAGGTTAATTTATTTTCAACAAAGATACAAGATTCAATTAAAAGGGAAAATATTAATTTTTTCAATACATGGCACTAGTTCAACCAAATATATGCTTGGGAGCTGAAGGTAGTGAACACTTTAACGCTCACTCCTCACCATAGACAAAAATTAATTCAAAATATTAGCATGTACCTAAACGTAAAAGCCCAAGCTATAAAATGTTGAGAAGAAAGCAAAAGAGATATCTTTGTGAACTTGGGTAGACAAATATTTCTTTGACAAACCCCCAAAGAACACTATAGAATAAGCAATAAACTGGACTTAAAAAAATAAAATAAAATAAATCTCTTTTTTAAGATATTGCCATCCCTAACTGTGCAAAAAAAAAAAAAAATGTGCACAGTACAGGAGAGTACAATCTAGAATGCCTAAACAGAAAGATTTGCAATCTAGAAGATGTAAAAAGAACTTTTACAATTAAATAAGATAAAAATATATTAAAATGGGAAAGACATAGAGTCATCATAAATTAAAGCATATACATTAAATAATTAAATAAATCCCCCTCAGTGCCCGTCACCCATTCACCCCCACCCCCCGCCCTCCTCCCCTTCCACCACCCCTAGTTCGTTTCCCAGAGTTAGGAGTCTTTATGTTCTGTCTCCCTAGGGTATATATGCTTTTGAAAACAATTTAGCACTTTTTAAAAAGATGTACACAATTTTATTGTACGACCCAACAGTTTTACCCCTTCCAGAAAAGAAATGAAAGAATTAATCTACACAACTATATACAGGTCATATTCACAACGATTTTATCCATAATAACCAAAAACTGGAGAAAAAATGAACACTAAAAAATAAATGAATTAAAAATTGCCTTGCATCCATACAATGGAATATTATTCAAAACTTTGAGAAACAAATTATTGGTATGCCTAAAAAACACCACTAAAAATATATTCATAACACACAAGATACATACATATGTATGCATATGAATACGTTTTTAAATACCAGGGGGAAAAAACATAACAAAATAAAGCAGACGACAAACACTCACCAAAAGCATTTACATGAACTCTAGACAGATACAAGTAGTGTGTGTTGCTAAAAAATAGTTCATCGTTGGCTGGGTCAGAAATTGGGAGTGGTAGGGGAGTGACTAACATCAAAGTTGCATTAGACAATATTTTATGGTGATAGATATATTCCATATCGTGATTATTTGGCAGTAATTACGTGGGAATATGTATTTATTAAAAATCATCAGATTGTTGGGATGTCTGGGTGGCTCAGTCAGTTAGGCACCTAACTCTTGATTTTGGCTTAGGTCAGGATCTCATGGGTTGTAAGATTGAGCCTAGCTTCATGCTCTGCACTCAGCAGGGAACCTGCTTGAGGGAATTCTCTCCCTCCGCCCCTGCTCTCATGTGTGCACTCAGCTGTCTCTCTCAAATAAATAAATAAGTCTTTAAAAACAATCAGATTATTGAGTTAATATGCATGCATTTTATTAGCTGCAGAGTGTACCTCAATAAAACTGAATTAAAGAAATGGGATCTGACTCTAATGCTAATATTGGTGCAGGTTGCCACAGAAAATACTTTCATGATGTCTTGGCCCAGAAAAGAATATATTCTGACATTAGGTCTAGTATCTTACGTAAAATTACTTTTGTATTATAAAAATTTACTTAAAAATGAGAAACAGTTTTACTTTATAAATATGAAAAAATAAGGCATCCAATGTTATTTAATTTACACATTTTAATCATTCATACATAAAAATGGAGAAACGAATGTCATCTGTTTGAATATTTTTTTAATAAGATGGAAATAAATATTTGAAGTTAAGCTATATAATATGGCTTAGAAAGGCTTGCTTATTTATACATAACAAGAGTAATTAATTTCCCACTAAGATTTTCTTTAAACAAAAATGTAATTAGAAAGACATTGTAATTAATTGATAGACTTTAGATTATTACAATCAAATGAAACCATTCTGATAGTAACCTGGGGGTGCCTGAATCAGTGCCATAGAATAGGGAGATTCTCATAATACAGTTAAACTATGCACAGTAAAATTTGTAAAGCTTGTAATTAGAATCTAACCCTTAAAATTATGCAGCATTGATAGGAAAGTTTTAAAAAATAGAGGAGAATGATTTAACCCCTTAAATGATACTACATTATTTTTAAATAAATGGAATAATCTTACATTCTATTGCTAAAATTGTAGTGATAGTATTTATTTGGTGAAATTACTTGAAAACAATTTTGTAGTACATAATAAAAGTTTATTTTACTTTATTTAGCAACATAATCAAAGGTTAAAAGGAGGAAAAATGTCAATATCATAAAGTTAGATTTTTAGTTTTATTTAATTTTGCCTTGCACATATTATTCCAGCCTATCCAACCCTTGTCAAATGACCGCAAGCGGTGTACGCCACAGATGGAAGACCTCAGCCCACCTACAGCTATGTATATCTGGTATGTCAGTTTGTTCTTGTTAGCTTGCCAGAATCCACATTTTTGCAGGGGTGGTTTGTAGGCGGGTGGTAACACACAGATGTTTTACTTAAAACAGAAAGTATAATCCAAAGACTGAATAAATGCACTTCAACACTGGGGATAAGCATACAAATAACAAGGACTGAAAAAATTTCACTTTTGTGTGGTACATACTGCAAAAAAGCTAAAAGAACATTTAAATAAATTTTAGATTAGGTGATTCACACACTAGGCAATTTATTCTATTTTGGAGAAGAACATTACAAAGTTTGTTTTGGGTTGTTTCTAATAAGGTTTACATTTAAATTTATATGATGAGTGGCCAAATGCCTCCAAATCATCCTGTTACAGATGACTTAGAAGAATAATTCTACAGCTATCAACCGTGGTGTTAGCAACCGTTCACCAAAATTATGTAAAGCTATGTGAACACAAAATTGGGTTCATTGTTTTGCTTACTGATAGAAAATAATATGAAACTTGAGGTTCATGTTAACAGTCATAGTCAGTGATATAATTTGTATTTATAAAGTGATAGTACTTTGAATTAAAATAATACAATAGATGATCTAGATGGTTTGGATATTTGCAGCTCTCTTCATTTTGTCCAGAATATCCTTAGATACTAATTTTCTTGTTCAGTGGACTAGATTAGAAGTCAAAAGTACAGCACTGACCAGAATTATCTACAGAAAGGAATAGTTCACAACCTGAAATCAGCACAAAATCACATAAACTCAGAATCATTCCAAATACATAATCTATTCTCTAGCCAAGAGTTAAAATAGAACATATACTGGAGAGAAGAAATATGAAAGCAGAGACAAGGCACTGCTGTACTGCCATTCAGGCCTTTCCAGCGAGATGCTGAATGAGAGGCAGTCTTTTTTTATTTTTTTTTATTTTTATTTATTTTTTTTTAATTTTTTTTTATTTATTTATGATAGTCACAGAGAGAGAGAGAGAGAGAGAGAGAGAGAGAGAGAGGCAGAGACACAGGCAGAGGGAGAAGCAGGCTCCATGCACTGGGAGCCCGATGTGGGATTCGATCCCGGGTCTCCAGGATCGCGCCCTAGGCCGAAGGCAGGCGCCAAACCGCTGCGCCACCTAGGGATCCCAGGCAGTCTTTTTTTAAAGTTGTTAAGTTAAAATGTTTTCTTTAGAGAAAAAGTTCTTTTCTGACTATAAAAGTTATATATACTTATTATATAACATTTTGAAAATACATAAAAATAAATTGTTAATATTTCTTTATATTTATAATTTTATTGAACATTTATAAATTTAATATTTATTTATATTTATATATTACCGGTAATCCAAGAATCCCAGATAATATGGTTGAACAGTTGAATGCAACACTTCATTGCTTTACTATGTAAATGTAAAAAATAATTTATTTATAGCTTTTATTACATGTACATGAGAGAAATCAAAGTACCAAAATTATTTGTACTTTTGTATAACAAATCAAATCTATATTGAATGTCCAATATGAAATTAAAAAATGACATCCCAACCTAATAATTGTCAACATACGGTAATTGTATATAATTTGCTCTGAAATTAAAATTTTATTTTTTACAAGACTTTAAGACTTGAGTCAACAAGATTAGCATTTCCTGTTTCTCAATTTGATTTATCCAAACAAGTATGCCATTGTACAAAAGCAATTTTCTTCCCTTTACTTTTATCTCAAATACTCATAAATAAATACATTTAAGATGTTTGCCACATTGTAAAGGTACATGATATTATTTTGCTAATTTTCTCTTGCTTTCATAATTTATTCTTTGTATATATGTACCTATGTGAAAATGATATAAAATTGGAAATTATATATATAAATATACATAAGGATTTAATAGTAGAGGTATTGTATATACATATATATGCATAACAGATGCATGCTTAGCGTTCTGCAAATGCTCAGTTAAAATAGCATAGAATTATACAGACTCATGAGTGGAAGTGAGGGAAATATGAGAATGAGACATCTATGATGAAGAGAACAAAACATTTTAAAAATAATATGATAAGTGACAACTTTAGAATGATGTGTAAAACATTAGGTGAACAAATTTTAGCAACCACATACGCAATATTAGTGAATTTCCTCTGTCCTGATATTACAGTGTCTTTAAAATTACTATTAGGAAAATTTCTAAGTATCTAAGATTAATCCATGATTTTTAATATTCCCTGTAGTGTCTATCCATTACTACAAACTATTCCTCTTTGTAGATAATTCTCCAACGATGTACTTTTGATTCTTTTGACTTGTGAAGGATAACATAGCCAATTTTGGAAAGTCAAGAAATTGAGGAAACACAGGTTAAGGGTTTTGTTTATGTCCTTTGAAAGGCACTATCAGGTGATGGGATTTTTATATGGATAAATAATAAAGATTTGCAAGAAAACTGTGTTTTCCTGCTGCTATGAAAATTCCCCAAACAAATCTACCTTAGGTATTATATTGAATTACACCATGAAAACAATTCCTAAATTATTATTTTTATAATAAATTTATTTTTTATTGGTGTTCAACTTGCCAACATATAGAATAACACCCTAAATTATTTTTAAAGATACTTCCAACTGGTTCAGTTCTAATGTTCTCACAAAAATGACCTACATATCTGTTTCAGAAATCCAAACACATTCTGTTCTGCAAGGATAAAGGCAAAAGGCAGATTAATGACCTAGGATGGCCTTTGCATTTGGAGTATTTAATTTTAAAACACCTACATTTAACCTACTGAGGAGATAAGGTTGTGACTCTACAATAAACTTATCACAAAAAAAATAAATAAATAAAAAATAAAAAATAAAAAATAAAAAATAAAAAAATAAACTTATCACAAATAAAAATCATTATTTACTTTCTTTTTAAACACTTTAGGCATTATTAAACTGCATATTTGTATACTCCAGTAGTAGTAGATGACATGTAACACTTAGGAAAGTGCAGAAACTGGTGCATTTGAAAGCAAACTACCCAAAACAAACTAATATTAAATTTTACATTAATGTAAATAGGTATTGATATCAGGTCTAATCCTTTTTCATATTTTCTTATATTGTAAGCCACATATTTAAACAATAATGATTCAAATCTAAGGCTTCTGATTCTCTTTCAGATTTTTATGTTAATTACATTTTAGAATGCCTATAATCCTAGGTTAAACTACAATAAAATCAGTCATTTTTTTTCACTTGTCATTTTAGATGTAACAAGATTCCAGTGAAAAGTTAAGATATGAGTGAAACTGGGAGAATTTACTTTTTAGTATAAAGCATATATATGCTTTTTCTGTTAAGTACCAAAACACATGCTTCTAGCCATTTTTACACAAAATTCAAAGGATAATTTTCTCCTTAGCCTCTTAAAAATTATAATAGATTTATATATGTTATAAAGGAAGTTATGTCCAGAATTAGGCTACAACAAATCTTAACTCAATAACAACATATTGGCTATGCTATTAAAATTAAATTTAATGCTTTGAACAAAATTACTATAGACACAAATAAAATTTATGCAAAGTATACAAATTGAGTAATGTGATAATGTAGATGCAAACTTGAAAGCTAAATTCAATGTAAACATACACAAATCATTAAGAAATTTCCCTGACAATTTTTTGACAACATAGAGATATACATACTAGCTATGTTTTGAGGAAATAAAAATTCTAGCTAATCAGATGTAAAACATTAAACAGGCATGACATAATACCCTCGTCAATAGGGTTAATTCTTTTGTCGTTACTTAATTATTTTAACTCAGTGAAAAACATAAGTTCACCAAAAATTATGAGTACATTTAGTATGTTAGACTGAGGTTTATATAAAACACAGCACTCTAGGAGCAATTACTTTCCAAAGGGACACAGATTAACACAATTAAATATGAAGAAAAAGAAAATACTACAGAAGAGATGCAAGCCATGTGTAAAAAGTGCATACTTACAGGGAGATATAATCACTTCACCAGGACCACTAGGTATTTATGTGAATAGATGTCAAATAAAAGTAGCAGCATTTAAGTAAGTAGAGGATGGCACAAGAATTTGAGCATATATAAGCAAAGAGAGTAAATATATAAAGAGAGCAAATAAACAAGGAATAGATGGTTACCAGGTGTCAAACGTGCAGTTGTACACTTTACATACACTATCATCTAATGCCTACAAAAATTATTTGAGGTAAACAGCATCCCCATTTAAAGGATGAGTTATCACCACTTATATCTTCCTTTGAGTTATGCTAGATCCCCTTTATTTATTTATTTATTTTTTATTTTTATCTATGATAGTCACACAGAGAGAGAGAGAGAGAGGCGGAGACATAGGCTAGAGGGAGAAGCAGGCTCCATGCACCGGGAGCCCGACATGGGATTCGATCCCGGGTCTCCAGGATCGCGCCCTGGGCCAAAGGCAGGCGCTAAACCGCTGCGCCACCCAGGGATCCCTAGAGCCCCTTTTTTTAAAGAATAATTTAAGCAATCTATTCTTTTAAAAAAAATATATGTATTTATTTTAGAGAGAAAGAGAGAGCCCACAAGCAGAAAGAAGGACAGAAGCAGAGGGAGAGCAGCAGACTCCTTGCTGAGTGGGGAAGCCTCGAGGGGCTTAATCTCAAGAACATGAGATTAAAGGGGAAAGGAGAAAAAATAAGTGGGAAACATCAGAAAAGGAGACAGAACATGAAAGACTACTAACTCTGGGAAACGAACTAGGGGTGGTGGAAAAGGAGGTGGGTGGGGGGTGGGGTGACTGGGTGATGGGCACTGAGGTGGGCACTTGACGGGATGAGCACTGGGTGTTATTCTATATGTTGACAAATTAAACACCAATAAAAAATAAATTTATTAAAAAAAGAACCTGAGATTCCAACCTGAGCCAAAACCAAGAGTCAGGCGCTTAACTAACTAAGCCACCCAGGTGCCACAAGCAATCCATTCTTTAAAACAGAAGAAACCAATATTTCTGGATTTTGTGCAGATAGGCTAACATTGGGCATCATTTCAGAACCAGCCAGCCTTCTTGTCAAGCTAGGTCTGCAGTGATACATGTAAATCTAATTTATTTTTTTCACTTTTTATCTGGACATGTGTAACTTTAGGGAATTCCTGATCAGTTTATGAACTTAGGTAATTTTTCGTCAAACTAAAAGAAAATAAAAGTAAATATGACAACAAAACCAAATCCAATGTAGTTAAATGTTCAAAATCTGACCCATGTGCTTATGCCATAAGGTACTGTGTGACATATTTAGCTTGTAATAGGGTCTGTGAAAAATAAGAGGAAACATGGAAGCTATTTTTAAATGAACATACATGTTTTTTTTAAAAAAGATAATCGTTGATTCACACTTGATCTTAGCCAAAAGGCCGAGAAGGGATATAATCGTTGATTCAAACAAGAATGTCTAAACCTGATCTTTTATTTTGAGAAGAAATGGTAGAAAAGCATCCCAGTGCATATTTGTCTTATGGGATCTCCATTTTCTCCAGCTTTACTATAGAATAAGAATGGTCCTTTCTATAGGGAATTAATAGAGACCATTTTAAATGTTCCTTTTTACCCAAGGCCAATTTGTAAACCAAATTATAAAGTATTTCAAAGATTTGTAAAAAAGCAAAAGGCGATGAAATTTTTAAAGCATATGGAGGGGTAAGAATATTCTAATTTTCTCCTCACTGGTATAAATATTGCATTTCCTTGAGGCTGTACATAAAGAACTCTGTTTCAACTCCAGTGATTTTTGAAAATAACCAATTCAGCTTCTAACTAGATATATGACCTTGGGAAAATAATTCAAACTCTCAGATATTCATTTCTTTCATATGTAAACTGCTAGAATTGAAATATATGTTTCTTAAGGCCCAATCAACTTTAACATTCTGCTGGAAGCCGATGTTTTCTTGACTTACAACTGTTATAGCATGGAAGGAAAGATGCACAGCTATGGTAGACTGATTAGAGTATGACTGGTTTGGTAGAAACACATACAATTTTAAACCAAATGTATAAACATTGCAACTAGTTTCTGGACAATGAAACCCCTGTTTATTATATTATTTAATATATACATTTTCCTTTAATGGACAAAAATTAAGGAAATCTATATGCTTATTAATAAACTTTCTGAAAAGCAAGTAAAACATGTTTTTCTATTTGATCATTTTATTATTTCCTTTTGCTGCTTAACATGATCAGAAGTATAGAATAATCTCGGCCTGAAACAGTGTAAGTTAATATAAGTAATTCTGACAGTTATATATGTATGTATATTCCTCTGCATTGAAATAATTTTATTGTTCCCATGCTTATTTATCATTTTCTGCTGTATACACAAATGGAAATTGCTCTTGTTCCTGGGGCTTGTATGTCCCCATCTAATACTTGTAATTCTCTTTATTATTTCTACAGTTAAGAGGAGCTGTGTTTTCAATTGCATAAATATTTCATTCAACACTTTCAAACAACATGTAGTCAGTAATCACTGATCAATTTTTAAAAGCATATTGAGAATTTATAGATGATATATATTATAGAATATATATCTGAGAATGTATATATTATATATGTATTTGAGAATTTATAGATTATATATATGTTACACAATATATATCTGTATATGTATATCTATAGATAAAATGGTAAGGTGTTATATATATTCATTGAAAAATATGTAGCCTACCTGATGACAATATTTGTGATTATACTAGGAAGTAAGTTGCAAGGTACCATATGGAAATGCTTCTCCATAATGCGATTGCAGTTCAGTGTCAGTCAGGAATCACTGTCCTGACCTTGCTTTTCCCTCCACTTCATATCATACTCTCAGTGCTGTCCACTATAAACAAACTAATTGGTTTCCCATTTCCATCTTAGCTTTGATGGTTAGCCATTTTCTTCCAGCCTTAGCCATGTGTCTGAATCTGTTAAACTACTTCTAATCGCATGTGCTCCTATGTTCATTCGTTGAAAATTCTGTGATTGCCACTCAAAACAATAACTTAAAGAACATTATCTTCTTAATTTAATAGTTTAGAACTCAAACACAAAATAAAATTGACCATAGACTTTTTAAGGTATCTAATTTAGAGGATTTTTAGTTTATCTTTAAAGTACAAATATCTCAAAAATCTTTAAACTGCAACATTATCTCTCCCTCTCATATTTGTGCATGTTTAAGGAAGGATTTTTCCAAATGGTCATTTTGTAAGAAATATAAATAAATTGAACATACAAACACACACACAGTAACATGTATGAATATGTGAAGTATTGAATACATCAATTATCTATTTATTAGATATAAATTGGGCTTTTTAATTCGACTGTTTTTGACTATCTTTGATTTTTTATATAAATATATTGCATTTGGCATAATTTCTTCAGATTTCTCAGTTTACCAATCTTTTCATCTGCTGTATCTAATATTCTAATTAATCCACAAGTTGATCTATACCAATGATTCATTTTATGTTTGTAATTTCAATATAGCTCCTTTTTAATTCAGCACATGCATATATGTTTTTTGTATTTGTGGTTCTGTTAATTTACTTTGTTTTTTTTTGTTTTTTCTTTTATATTTTTAATCATTAAGACATAGTTATTTTATATTATCTTACAGATTATTATCCCTTAATCTTGTGGTTGTAATGATTTTATTTTGTTAATCTGCTATTCCTTCTTATGGAGAATTGCTTCTTTATTTAACTGAACATTTTTATTGTAGAATTCATTCTCAGTGAGAGATTATATTTTACGAGATTCCAAAATATTCCTAAACTAAGGAGATATCTCTGGAGAATCATTTTGCCCTTGTTTTTGCCCCAGGGGTTTTACATGTTGTTGTGATATTATTTCATGTCCTAGATTCCAATACCATGTGGTCTGTGGAAAGTCCGTCCATACATACATGCCTGATATAAGCATGGAGTTTCTGTTACTTAGTGGATGTCTTTTCCTTATTCACATCTTCATACAGAATCAAGCTTTCCTAAACCAGAAAACACATTCTAGTTTTTCTTTGTTTGTGTAGCTTTGTTAATTCAGCTGAACTCTGGACTTTGTGAAGAAGTGACAACTCCATTTTCTAGCTTCTAAAGACTTTATCAGTATGCAGTATTTCTCTGAGCTTTCCAGAACACTGATTCACACAATAATTGCTCAGGTAGTGACATCCCTCTGTCAAGAACTGTGAAAGACTAGAGATTTTACCCCACTTTCAAGTTATCAGGGCAGCCCACCAGGATTTCATGGATGCTGGCAAAAGACATAAGACACATGGATCAGAGGTAAAGGTAGTCTACTGTTCACAACAGTAGCAGTAAACAGAGTATCAGTATTTTCTTGGGCTAAATTGCCACCCCTCAAATCCCACAAGAAAATGCAGAGTCCAGATGAAAACTCAATACTCAGTAGATATCTTATACAATAGGGACCATGAGCTTATGGATCCTGAATCTTTTATAATGAGCTATTAGCATACTCGACTTTTTCCTCAAAAGGTACTATCTTCATCTTCAAAGGCTTTAACTAAATCTTCTCTTTCCTACAGAAGGAAATACCATCTCTGCCTTGCGACACTGTTTGCCGTACAGCTATCCTACAAAATCTAGGACAGATGACAGTTTCTTCCTCATAAGACATGCCTTAATGTGAGAAATCCAGAGAATGTTTTCCAGCACTTTATTTCTAGACCCTATAAATTTATTATTTTCTTATTGTTCTATATGTTCATTTTTTATATGTTTATTTTGTATTTAAATTTTAACCAGAGGGATCCCTGGGTAGCTCAGCAGTTTAGCACCTGCCTTCAGCCCAGGGCATGATCCAGGAGACCCAGGATGGATTCCTGCATCGGGCTCCCCACAGGGAGGCTGCTTCTCCCTCTGCCTGCGTCTCTGCCTCTCTCTCTCTCTCTCTCTCTGTCTCTTATGAATAAATAGATGAATGAATGAATGAATGAATAAATAAATAAATAAATAAATAAATAAATAAATAAATAAATAAATAAATAAATAGATTTTAACCAGAATTTCTACATGTTTGAAATTGGAGGAGAGTAGTCCATCTTACTTTATTGCTGCATGTGTTACCTAGTTACTTCTTTCTTTAAAAAATGATAGTTTGGCTAGAAAAAGAAATTTAGGCTCAAAATAATTTTCCTGATCACACTGATTTTATTCTATTATCTTCTGCCATTTTTACAAATAACAAGAAAATAATCTGTGACTTTAATATTATTGTCTTATAAGTAAGCTGCTTTTTTTTATCCCTTTGGTAAATTTTAAGATTATCTCTGATTGTAGATCATACACATTTATACTCTAATGTTCTTCAGTGTTCTAGTTACATCAATATACTAGTTACAACTAAAATATTAAACTTGTCCTTAGAGTGTCTCATCTCATTTTACATCTCTATGAGATACTAATAAAACCAAATTATCAATCATCTCACTTTTATGTGTTCTAGACATTATATAAGTCAATTTCATTAGTTAATCATTTGGTAAAGAAACCACTTATGCCAATATATTCCACAGATACTAATAAAACTTTTAAGGAACTGAGCACAGTTGAATTACCAGGGTCTCTCTATTTAACATGAGTTATCCCTTATATCATTCTTGTAGTTTGGGTCACTGTCACCAAAAGAACTATAATCCTGTCTTAGAGTGAAGACTTATTATTTTCATAATTCTGATCATTAAAGAGTATTTATGCTACCATAAGTAATAGGCTGGGTACTGTTTTACTTCAGGCACAATGACTGCATTTCAGAAATAAAATTCTGCTCCTACTACTTCAATTGGACTTGAGCCAAGTGTGTTTGTGTATGTATGTGTGTTTTAGGCATTTTAGTAAAGTATATAAATGCAAATTTAATATATTTTTAACATGCTAAGTTTAAGAAACTTTAAGAATGTCAGAAGATATAATGAAAATATATTCAGAGTTTAATTCTTAATTTCCTAACGTTTCTCAAAAGGCTCTATTCTAGACCTACCCGCAGCAGCTAAATATGACTATGAGTAGTTTTCAGTTTCAAAGGAAATACTATATTAATGGTATTTTGGTAGAAGTAATATTTTATGCTTTTTTGAAAAGAGAATTCCATGGCATTCTCTCACATTTAGTTGTGAAAGTTTCATAAATAATGGCTTACTCTAAGCTGATGTTGATAATAACTTTGCTTTTCATTTATCTAAATGTCATTATTTAGACATGTGGAGAATTTTGCTTCTCCCCACCATTAAGCCAAATTCTCTTTCACCAGACTGATCAAAATGGAATTCTCTTCATTTGGGCTGTTACTTTAAGGCCCACTCTATTACTATGATGCTCACTGGATTCACTTATATATTTTCTTTGTGACCTTTCTTTCTCCATCTTTCTGAATGGATTAATGATTGTTTTGCACCATCAAGCCTTGATTACCATCAGCTCACAAACTGATCTTGCTCATTTGACCATATGAAATTATTCAGGATTTTACCTTGTTACAATTTTCTTGAAAGATCATACAAAATTGTTAGATATCTCTTCTCCTTATTGAACCTCCAACTAATAGTCAAAGTGTTTGGAGATAGGGAGTGTATGGAAATAATTTTATTTCTCCAGTTATCATTATGAAACTGTTAAATCATTTTTTTCACTTTCTATTTTCTCTAGATGCCATATAATATTTTTCCTTTATAAGAATTGCATTTTGATCAAAACAAGATATAACATACATATAAATGAATATACATGTCACACGTAGAGTTAAATTTCTAGTACTTGAAAGTAACACTCAGTTTAACCATTATATGCCAATTAAGTGCAACTATTAATGTTTCTCATTAGAGTAAGTAATATTTCATTGTCTGATAGTAACACAATTTATTTATTCATTCACATACTGAATCACAGCTTGGTTGCCTCCACATTTAGGCAATTATGAGTAAGGCTGTTATAAGCATTTATATGCAGTTTTCTGTATGGACATGTTTTCAACTCATTTGGGTAAATACCAAGTTGTGCAATTGCTGGATAATATGGTAAGAGTATGTTTAGTCTTATAAGAGACTATTTTTGAAGGTGTTTGCATCATTCTGCATCCCATCATCAATGAGTGAGAGATTTTTTGCCCACACTATTATTAGCATTTGGTGTTGTCAATATTTTAGATTGTAGTCATTCTAATAAATGTGTAGTGCTCATTGTTATTTTAATTTTTAATTCCTTACTGTCATGTGATGTGGACCATCTTTTCATATGTTTAATTTCTATTTGCATATAATCTTTGATGAGGTGTCTGTTCAGATATTTATCCCATTTTTTAATTGGGTTGTTCATTTTCTTATTATTGAGTTTTAAGTGTTCTTTGTATATAATGGATTTTAGTTTTTTCAGACATGTCTTTTGCAAGTATTTTCTTCCAGTCTGTGGCTTATTCTCTCTTTCTGTTGACTGTCTTTGCAGAGCAGTTTTCAATTTTAATGAAATTCAACCTATCATTTATTTCTTTCATGGATTGTCTGGTTTTCTTTAAAATCCACTGCCAAAATCCAAGATCATCTAGATTTTCTCCTACATTGTTTTCTAGGACTTACATAATAGCTTTACCTTTTATATTTTGACCTGTGATCAATTTTGAGTTATTTTTTTGTGAAAAGTGTAATGTGTCTAGATACCTTTTCCCCTTATATATGAAGACTTTTTTAGAGCAGATTTAAGTTCACATAAAAATTGAGAGGAAGGTACAAGTAGTTTCTGTTTACCCACTTCCTCTACATATGGATGGCTTCTTCCATTACCAATATCTTCCACCAGAGTGGCATATTTGTTGCAATAAATGAATCTATACTAGCAAAATCATGGTCATCCAAAGTCCATAATTCATATTAGGGGTCACTCTTGGTGTTGTTACATTTTATGGGTTTAAACAAATATATAATGACATGCATCCATCATTATAGTATCACACAAAGTATTTTCACTGCCCTAAAAATTCTGATCTATGCTTATACATCCTCACCCCTCCCTGGCTCCACCCCGCCCACTAAACCCTGGCAAGTACTGACCTTTGTACTATTTCTATAGTTTTGCCCTTTCCGGAATGTCATATAGTTGGAATTAATGCTAACAGTCTGGGTCCAAGTACCCAGAGGAGGTCCTCCAGGAACAGCCAAGAGGGTCCTTGGCTTCACACAGGATAAAAATCAAATGTGAGCCAGAAGGAGTTGAAAGCAGAGTTTACCAAAGATATAGAAAGAAAGGATATAACAGATGGAGTCAGTGTCCAGGAGACTCAGAAAGGAAAGGAGGAGTTCCATCTTTGTTCAAGGTCTGAGTTTTTTTGTTTGTTTGTTTTATTGAGAGTAGATGTCTGGTGTACATGTTCTCTCAGGCATCCAGGAACATGCTAGAACAAAGATGAATGTCCAGGTGTGATTCCTTGGAGGCAGGGGGTCTTGGCATCAGGATGCTGACTCCTGTGATCTGGAATGCACATATGATAATTTTGGCTCATTGGTCCTTCCTTAGATGTTATTTATTCCAAAGAATCACTAACTCCTTGTCACTTACAAGGAGAACATATGCTATTTGCATCACAAGATATGTATACAGTAGGATAGGGGTGCAGGTCCTAACAAGAATAGAAGTCGGAAAAGAAGCAAAGGGGAAAAAAGAAACTTTTTCTCTCATGGGATCCCTTCAGTGTCCCTGTTTCAGAATCCTTCAGTATGTAGTCTTTTCAGATTGGCTTCTTTCACTAGCAATATGCATTTATAGACTCATTTTTTTTTCACAAGGATGCCTTTTTCCAGCTGTATTTGTTTAAAAACTATCCTTTCTCCATTGAATTGCCTTCATTCCTTTGTTAAAGATCAGCTCACTATATTTGTGTAGGCCTGTATTTGGGCTCTATATTATGTTCCACTAATTAACCTGTCTATTCTTACCTCATTGAATTTTATTTTAATTCGAGGAGGTTATTTCTATAAAGTATCATTTTTATTATCAATTTCTAGAATAGTAATATTCTCACATCAATACATTCATAGAATGTATTTAATGTGAACATTTTGGATTTCTTCATCCAGAACTTAAATAAATGCATTGAGTAATTAAATCTTAAAATAAATTTTTATTGCACACGTCTTTATTTTAGACATTTAAGAATTAAGAATTGTGTTATTTGCAGTAAGTCCAAATAATGACAATTACAGCTTAGTTTGAGTTCTAGAAGATAAATATCATGTCATTAAGCTCATACAGTTTGGCTGTCTATTTAGAAAAGAACCAAGATGATTCTTACCTTGTAGTTTCTTTTAAAATACATTTCGGATAGATTTAATATAACAAATGAACCCAGAAAATAGCTTTTAAAAAGTGTAGGAGAATATATATCTGATCTCAAGCTGGGGAAGGTCTTACTAAGTATTTTGCCAAAGGAAAGGTTGATAGATTTGGCTATATAAAAATGTAATTATCCAAAAGTAAAGAGAAAAAGATATCATAAACAACTGGAAAATGTTTGTCATATGTGTAAATCAAAGCTTTAGATTCTTATTCTATAAAAGTTTTAAGAAATCAATAATCAAAAGATAAACACTCTATTAGAAAAATAAAAGGCAGACCTAAGCAAGGAACATAAAAAGTACTAATGGCCAATAAACTTGTGGAAAAAATGTTTAATCACAAAGAAATGCACATTAAATCAATACAAATACCTTATTTTACTTTTCACATTGGAATTTTTTATTTTAATACTGAATGTTGGCACGAGTGCATAGAAGCAAGTTAATAAAAGGAGCTGATATTTATTGAGCATTTGCTTTGAGCCAGGAAATTTCACATATATTTGGTAAGATTGTACATTAACTACCAGAAACCAAAAACCAAAACAAAAAACTTAGACAGTATAATTTAATTATCTTATCACCTCATATTGCTTTATGAAGTCAACAATTTCTTTTTTTTTTTTTTAAGTTTTAGATGTGTTTGCTGTTTTAAACCCTAGATTTAAGGTTTTTTTGATTAACACAGGAACATTATGAAATGAACTTTGGCCCCAAAGTTCATCAATTTAACTTTTACTTTGTTAAAATAATAACATGAAATTTAATTTCTACACTGCTATTTGTTTAGTTCCTCTTTTGGCAATGAAAAACTAATCATATATCTGTATTTCCCTAATGTTTACTGCCTTAGTCAAGATACTTTTGTGCTTTTTCCAATCTAAATAATTATACACTTTTGCAATTTCCCAAACTTGTACAGACTCTTCCTCCGTAAAGCAAATAAAACACTATGATATAACCATATAATCAAAATGGAGACAAGGTTGTTTAAGAGCATAATAGAAAGCTGTAACCTGAAACTTGCTAAATATTTTTCCAAGAGGAACAGGAAAATGTGCAACAAACAGAGAAGACACATTTACTGTAAATTCCACAGGGGGCTTATATTTTCTATCTTCAATGTTAGGACATTGCTAATCAGCCCAATGTGATTTTTAGAAGAAAGGTCATTTCTATCTGAGACCTTAAATATGCTTAGGTCATAGCCAACAGTATATTCAAAACTTAAATCATACCAAAAGGGTTTTATACTGATGGGAGCATTCTCGTACAGTGTTAAAATATCCTTCTATTAAGAAAAGCAAAAGAACAGTGCAATTATGACCTGGAATTTTATATATATCTTACCTTCTTCCACAGAAAATTGGAGGGGGGTACATTAAACTATGTATTGAGCACTGATAACAGGTGCAGTACTTTTCCAGGTGTTGGGAAACATCAGTAAAATCATAGACAAGGGATGCCTGGGTGGCTTAGTGGTTGATTGTCTGCCTCTGGCTCAGGGCGTGATCCCAGAGTCCCAGGATCAAGTCCCATATTGCGCTCCTTGCATGGAGCCTGCTTCTGTCTCTGCCTCTCTCTCCTGCCTCTCTCTGTGTCTCTCATGAATCAGTAAATAAAATCTTAAAAAAAAAAAACATAGGCAAAAATGTGTCCTGTTGACTTCAAATTATAGGAAAAGAATAAAGACTCTGTTTAGCAAATGATATAGCATGATAGAAGGTGATTAATAATGTGGAAGCAAGAAAAAAGAGGTAAGAAACAATAAAGGATGGGCTGGGAGTGAAGGGAAATGTAAATGTAAGATAGTCAGGAGTCAAGAAGGTGATATAGTAGTGAATACTTTTAAAAAGTGAGGGAGTTAGCCATCAGATAGCTGGAGGAAGAACATTTCAGAAAGAAAAAACAGGCAATGCAGAAGCCCTAAAGTAGTGTTCTAGGCATGCCTTAGGATCAGCATGGAAGGCAGTGTGGCTGGAGTAGGATGAATGAAGAGGAGAGTATTAAGGAATAAGGTTAGAGAAGTAATGAGAGTGGGCAGGTGTAGAGCATGTGGGGCTTTGTAGGCTGCTCTAAATACTTTGGAAATTGCTTAATGGAGAGTCATTGGAGAGTTTTGAGTAGTATTAGTCTTCTACTAATATATTTTTTAAAGATTTCATTTTGTGTTTCAAATAACTGTAGATGGGTGAGTGGGTAAGGTAGAAACAAGGAAACTGCAGTAATTCATGCAAAAGGTAGTGGAGCATAGTGTCAACCACAGAAATATGGAAGAGATTCTATCTGTATATTTTAAGGTAAAACTAACATATTTTCTGGTGGATCGGAACCAGGGTATGAGAGGGAGAAGTGCTAAGGATAACCTGCTCTTTGTTCTGGAGAGAGACATAATTTTATCTTCCAAGTCTGCTAACTAAAAATCCTCAAAAAAATACTGCTAAAAAAAAGTTAGTTTGTTATCCTAAGATGTGTAAAACTGTAAGATGTGCAAAACTGTTTTCCATTGATCAATTTTCCTCTCATTTCCTTTACTTGGAAAAACAGCACTGCCATGCACTTTGTCATATACTTGTGTAGGTCTGAAACTTGAGTCTTTGTTAAGACCTCCATTTCTCTGGGAATATTACAACAAAGACACATGTTTTTCCTACTATTGGCATTCATGAAAGATTCTGACACCCGTATTGGAAACTTGAGTAAAACCAGCCTTAGGATGAAGCCAGTTATTTGTGAGAAAGACAGGGTAGATAGATGCAAAGTAAGTGGACTTCATTGACAGTGTTGAACAGGTTTTCAGCATAATCTGAAGCAACACTTTGGTTCCTATATTGTTTGTGAATGTTAGTTAGACCCACAGCTAATATCATACTCAATGGTAACAAACTGAACACTTTCTTACTAAACCAGAATTAAGCAAGTATGCTCACTCTCACCACTTTTATTCAGCCTAATGCTGGAAGTCCTAGCCAGACGAATGTGGCAAGAAAAAGAGAAAAAAGGCATCCAAATAAAAAGAAAGATGTAAAATTGTCCCTTTTTGCTGATGATATTATCATCAGCATATATGTATATGGAAAATAATAAATATTCCACCAAAAACTGTTAGAACTAGTCAACAAATTCAGTAAAGTTGCAAGACACAAAATCAACATATAAATATTAGTCTTGTTTCTATACATGAACAACAAAGTATCTGAGAATAAATAAAGACAGTAATACTCTTTGAAATATCATCCAAAACAGTAAAATATTTAAGAATAAATTTACCTAGAAAGTGAAAAATCTCTACAATGAAAATTACAGGACTGATGAAATAAATTGAAGCAGATATAAATAAATGGAACAATATTCTATGTTCAAGGATCATAAGAGTTAGCATCGTCAAGATGTTTGTACTGCCCAAAGCCAGCTATGGATTCAATGCAGTGAAGCAGCAAAAGAGAATAAGAAATCAATCCATTTACAATGGCACCAAAAGCAATAAGATACCTAGGAATAAACCTAGTCAAAGAGGTAAAAGACCTGTACTCTGAAAACTATAAAACACTGATGAATGAAATTGAAGATGACACAAAGAAATGGAAAGACATTACATGCTCATGGACTGGAAGAACAAATGTTGTTAAAATGGCCATACTACCTAAAGCAATCTACACGTTTAATGTAATCTTTATCAAAATACCACCAGCATTTTTCACAGAGCTGGAAAAAAATCCAAAAATTGGTATAGAACCGCAAAACATCCCAAATAGCCAAAGCAACCTTGAAAAAGAGAAGCAAAGCTAGAGGCATCACAATTCCAGACTTCAAATTATATTACAAAGCCATAGTCACCAAAACAGTATAGTACTGGCATAAAAACAGACACATAGAGCAATGACTAGAATCAAGAGCCCAGAAATAAACTCATGCATATATGTATTTGATTAATATGTGACAAGGGAGCCAAGAATGCTCATTGAGGAAAAGATTGCCTCTAATAAGTAGTGTTTACTTATTAATTTTTTAAATCTTTAGAAACTGTATTTATTTATTCATGAGAGACACAGAGAGAGAGGCAGAGACATAGGCAGAGGGAGAAAAAGGCTCCCTGAGGGAAGCCTGATGCAGGACTCGATCCCAGGACCACAGGATCATGGCCTGAGCCAACGGCAGACACTCAACCACTGAGACACCCAGGCGTCCCATTAAGTAGTGTTTATTTAAAGCTGGTTTTCCCAACACCATTTGTGGAAAAGACAATTTCCCATGGGATATTCTTCCTTGTTGTTGTTGTTGTTGTTGTTGTTTTTTAAGATTCTATTTATTTATTCATGAGAGACACAGAAAGAGAGACAGAGACACAGGCAAAGGGAGAAGCAGTCTCCACGCAGGGAGCCCGATGTGGGACTCGATCCCTAGTCTTCAGGATCACACCCTGAGCTGAAAGCAGGCGCTAAACCGCTGAACCACCCAAGGATCCCCTTTTCTTGCTTTGTTAAAGATTAATTGACCATATAGTTGTGGCTTATTGTGGGTTTTCTATTTTGTTCCATTGATCTATGTGTCTGAGATCAGGAAGTGTGATGCCTTTATCTTTGTTCTTTTTAAGGTTGTTTCAGCTATTCAGGGTATTTGTGGGTTTATATGGATTTTAGGATTTTTTTTTGTATTTTTGTGAAAATGATACTGGAATTTTTATATAAAAATTATATATAATAGGGCAACCCGGGTGGCTCAGCAGTTTAGCGCTGCCTTCAGCCCAGGGTGTGATCCTGGAGACCCAGGATCGAGTCCCACATTGGGCTCCCTGCATGGAGCCTGCTTCTCCCTCTGCCTGTGTCTCTGCCTCTCTGCCTCTCTGTCTCTCTGTCTCTCTCTCTCTCTCCCGTCTCTCATGAATAAATACAATCTTTTAAAAAATTATATGTAATATATGATGTGTGAATATGTGTATACACACACATATACTACAAAAAAGAAAGAAGTCCTGTCATTTGTAGCACAATGGATGGACCCTGAGGACACTATGCTAAATGAAATAAGCAGATAAAAAAGGATAATTTATGGAATTTTTAAAAAATTGATCTCAGAGAAGCAGAGCATAAAGTGGTGGCTTATCAGGATCTATAGGGTGGGGAAAATGAGATGATATTGATCAAAGGGGACAAACTTTGAGTTATAAGATAAATTCTGAGGCTCTAACGTACAGCATAATGACTGTAGTTAACAATACCGTATTATAAACTTAAATGTTGCCATGAGAGTAAAGCTTTAATGTTCTCACCATAACAACAACAATAACAAAATGGTGATTATGTGAGATGGAGGATGTATAATCTTATTGTGGTAAACAGTTCACAATAAATATGTGCATAAATATCACCCTGTAAACCTAAACTCGTATAACAGTATATGTTCATTTTATTTTCATAAGGCTGGAAAAAAATCCTCAAGCTTCTCAGAGAGTTCTCAGTAATAAGTAAACACACCTACTGTATACATACAAAGACAAAAGGAAGAAACCTTCTCTATTGATCTCTGTCAGTCTAGAAGGTTAGAAAATAAGAATAGAATTATTTGCCCCTGCCCCCCACAACACATACAAAATCAACTGTGCAATGTATTCAGTGACAGGTGTATCTCATTTACTGTACATACTCTGGGAAGGTGCACATTATATTTGAATCTACTGAAGTTTTTTTTTTTTTTTTTTTTTTTTTAGGGGGAAAGGAAATAGTGGCGGTAGGATTCCACATTCCCTTTCAGTAAGGGAAGGGTCAAATTTTAAGTTCTGAAAACTATAAAGTCCTGAAACTATAAAGAAATGGTAGCTAAAAAAAAAAAAAAAAGAAATGGTAGCTAATTTTAATAGCATGTTTCCAAATGCCAGCTATTGTTCTTCTTAACACATATTAACTTACTTAATCCTTAACACAACACCAAGAGTTAGGCATGTTTGTTATTCCTGGGCTACTAAGGCACAGCGAATAACAGCTGAGATAGTGCGAGATTTCACATCCAGAGTCCCCCTACATCAACTAACTCCTATATTGTTTGTCATCCATCATATTTCCTTCTGCCTCTCATTTTATAATCTGTCCTGAGACTATTATATCATTCTGTTTAAACTGTTTCTTATCAATCATTTATGAGAAACTGAACACAAGTTTTCATACTAAAGAAAAACTTCGTTTGCCAGATTTGCATTTGAACCTTTGATGCACGCAAAAGTATGTTCCAGAAAAGTCCTCTTAACACAAAATTAACCACAAGGATGAAGCTGAGGCTCACAGAGTTGGTCTAATAGTGACTGTTCACCATCTGGCTATTCTATCAATAGAGTACCACTAAAAATCCTCACAGGAAACAAACTGATATTTTTGTTCTGCCAAAAAAGGGGCACCTTAGAAACCAAAGAAATGGAATCACTGAGTGACGGAAAATTTTGAGTCTGTTTATCATTGGTATGAATATATGACTGTATAAAGCAATACTATTCTTTCATCTAGTTACTCCATGTTGGCTGTATCACTACTAAAATACCTATTAGTGACTAAAAATACCTGCAGAATAGATTCAAAAATAATGAGTGATACTGTATTGCCGGCTCCTGGTGTAGCCTAGAGTTAATAACAAGCACATATGCATTATTTGTGCCTTCCTAGCACCTCCCAACTATGGGAAATAGTAGCACGTTTCAGATTACAACTCTCTATTTATCTCTTAAACCACCCTGTCTCAATTTTGATGTTGTGATTATATCATGGTGTGGTATCTACCTTAAGTACATGGTTTCTGGCATTACTTGGAGAAACAGAAATGACTGTATAATTATTTGGTGTAGAAGACAAAAGCCCTCAAGGGAATTTTATGAATGAATTTAAAATTAAAGATGTGGAGAAATATGATTATCTCATCATAAAGAAGTTAGTTAACTTGTGGTTAAAGAGCAATGCGGAATAGCTCTATTAATACAGACAAAAAGGTTAGTGAAATCACAACACAAAAACTGACAGAGCAGGTGCAGTGCTGATACCGAGTCAGTACTAAACAGTGGGGACAATCAAACAGCCTCCTGTCTATACCCTGCGTAGGTCCAGGCTTTATCTCAGAGGCTGAGGCTGCTCTGCTGCAGGCTTGAATCCAGTTGCTAGATAAAGTTTGGGATCAAACAATTTGTGTGTGTGTGTGTGTGTGTGTGTGTGTGTGTGTGTGTGTAAAAGAGAAATATGAATGGTGACTTTATAGTAGCATATAATTCTAAATATACCCCAATTTCTTTTTTAATCATATAAAAGTTTTGATATTTGGAAAAGAAAAGAAGACAAAAGTAGGAACACAAATCTAGTCTTCCTTAAACCAGCTGCATACAGATGCCACAGATTTTTGAGGGAGAAATGAAGAGTCTATAGCTAAATAACTTGATTTGTTGCCACAAAAGCTATTCATTTGATTCCAGAATATTAGTTAAAGTTCTGGTGAAGGGCGATAATTTGAGGGAGCTATAGACTCTTTTGAACTCTGGGAAATAAGGTCTTCTGCAGCAGGCTTAATTCGCCTTTGACTGTTTTTTTTTTTTTCTTCCTTCCTGAACCTTATTATTATTATTTTTGTCCCTCTAAAGGTGTAAAGCAAAGGGGATAAAGAAGAGGGTGCTTCCTTATAAGTGGAGAGCCTCTGTCCTCTGAGAACCAGTCCTCTAGAGAAAAATTCAAGAGGCCAATTCTCTGTTGCAAAAGAAAAAAAAATCCCATGTATCATATTTTTGCACTTAATGTATATAGTTCTTCCTAAATCCTGTGAAGCATGGATTCAAACTAATGGTATTACCCCAAAAGACTAAACATATACTTTGATAAATTTAGGACATTGTGTTACATTTCTTATCAAAGAAGAATTTGCTCTGGTATGCAAATTATAAAATGTAAGAATATATGGGTCTAGGCCAAAAATATTAATCCATAAAACTCAATAGCGTGCAATTTTCATAATTACAAGCTGTACTAAGCAGTATGGCAAGATTTAAGGTAGAGTTTTGATGGTTACTTTATGATAAATGCATGCCCTTCAGTCGTCTTTTAGAGAGCATAAATATCAGTTACTGCAGGGTAATTTTCTTTCAGCTTTATGTAGAGACAATACAATTGGACATTTTGCTTCTTGATATCATTTCAGAAAGGATTTAAGAAAATTATTTTCTTGCTGTAAAAGCCTAGTATCTGTGATTTTTGTTAGACAATTCTGGGAATAAGTAAAGGTGGATTAGCATCTACAGAGGTGCCAGAAGGGACTGTCTGGGGATTTCTGAGTTTTGAGAGAGAGTGGACAAGAGCCTGAACCAAGGCTTTCATGGTGACTGCCATGTGGTGATAGTTTGAAATTAGAGAAATCTCTCTGAAGGGGAACTGTGTACCACAGAAATGGCAGGAGGCAAGCTTAGCATGGTACCCATCCTAGCACAAAATGCAGAGATACCTTCCTCTCCAAACTTTGCATAGAAATACAAATCTTTTTCATAATACAGTTTACCAATGATACCAACACACACTATATACATACATATATAATATATGTTATATATATGTTATATATATAACATATATATATATATATATATATATATATATATATATATAATACTTCACCTAGACATCCCTCTTTAGGAATTTATCCAAGGGAATAAATTAGAGAAATATAGGCAGTAAGGAAGACAAAAATGCACGTTGTGATAGGTCCAACCCAGGACTGAAGTTCTTGGTTTCTCTTCCATCTTATAGAATCAGCATAGCTCTTGTCTACAGCCTGACCATTTCATTAATGTTATATAACTGTGCATGAGTGATGTCTGGTTATTTCTTCTTATAAATTGTGGAAGAGTAGTAAGATCATTCCAGTGGCTTAGTAAGAAATTATATCCAGAACCCGGATGTTAAACATGGGTTTCTAAAGGCATTATAAAAGGTTATTATAAAAGATAATTATCCCAGAGTTTTATCATCACCTGGTGGGAGGCTGAGATGTAGGAAAGTCACATTTAGGATTTCCTGTAACCTTGCAGATATTCAATCTTTCACTAATCACCTGGTGACAACTTTAAACTGATCACCACTGACCTAAGCTTCTCTCTCATGAGGACCTTGAGAAACAGAAGAATCCTAATTGATTACCCAAGCCTTTTTTTTTTAAATTATTATTACAATGAATCTTTCTAGCTCTTGCAGATAATTATTACCTATAAAGGACTTATTTGTCAAAGTGTTTATTTTTTCCCAAGGGACATAAAAGCAGTCCTTTATGGTCGTACATTGGATATACATGAAAGTGTTAAAAAAAAAAAAAACACTTAATATCAGTTTAGCATTGTTTGAATATATAATAATTACAGTCATGACAGCTATGAAAACAGTGATGACAATAATAACAGTTAATATTTATTGAACGTTTCATTTTGTGACCATGCAAAGATTCTCTTTTAAGGGTTTTACATACAATAACATTGAGTACTTATGGGAAATCTTTGAGGTTATATATAGCTATCTCTATTTTACAGTGGAGACCAACTGGATTTGATTCCATGTAACCTGATTTTAAAGCCAGGATTTCTCAGTGGTGCCTGGGTGGCTCAGTCAGATAAGCATCTGACTCCTGGTTTCAGCTCAAGTCATGATCTCAGGGTTCTGAGATTGAGCCCCATGTCATGCTTCATGCTGGACTGGGCATGGGGCCTGCTTAAGATTCTCTCTCCCTCTGCCCTCCCATCCCCACAAAAAGAACAAAACAGGACTTAACGTTACTCCATTCATTATTAAAGGAGTTCACATTTTTTCACTTTCTTTCATACTTTATTTTATATAGAATATAATATAGACAGATTATAAAAATTAGTAATATAAAGCATATTATATATAATGTATATGTATGTATTGAATCATACACATATTGAAATTCAGGAGGTATTTATGGAAATGTTAACAGTGTTTATGATGGAAGATTTGTGGATTTTTTGGTTTTCATTGTGCATATCTTCCTGCATTATTTGCAATTTTAACGGGGAAATATATTATTTTTCTAAAAATATTCTGAAGATTAAAATATATAATTATGTGGAAAATATTTGAAAAATACTGTTTAAAAATAGGTTTCCAAATTGGTATGCACTTATGATGACACTTTTGCACTCTTAAGCCTACACATACACCAACACACATACCCAGACTCACAGGTAAAATGTTCGAAGTACATCAAAATATTAGTTACAATTATCTTTAGGTGACGAAATTATGCAGTTTAAATATTCTTCTTGCTAAAATATGCTTTATTATTCTACTACAAATTAACATGCGTCATTTTGTAATAGGAATTGAAGCCAATAAAATTCAACCTTAAAGAAGAAAAAGAAAGGGGAAGAGATAAAACAGCAAGAGAAGTAGCATGGGAAGTGAAGTTGGAAGCTTCTAGAGTATGAAATCTAGTTCTGGCATCACTCTTTAATGGCTGCCATTCACCTACATAAACCTCAAATTCTTTATCTGCAAAGAAGTGTATAGTAATAACATTCACCTCGTAAAATTACATATAAACCGAATTGAATAGTTTACATGAAATATATTCATGGAAGTGAATTCAAATCCTACGAATGACTCTTCTGTTTAGTCTAAAGAAACAATATGATATGGAAAAAAGAGTTGTGATTCAAGGTAACATAGAAAAATTATAGTTCTTCCTAAACTAGAACTCTTTATCTGCTAATCTGACCAACATGTTCTTACCTACTAGCATTTTTTTTGGTGGTCTTCCCATTTTGTCTTAGACTTTTTCAACTTTGAGTGATTGGTTTCAGAAAAATTGGCAAACTCAAGGTTTGCCCTTCTGACTCAATGAAACAGCATAATAGCAGCTTTTGTATTCCATGCCTGCTCTTGAATAACAGAACTTGGAATTGAGACATCGACCTACACCCTGATGAATGCTCCAGACATGAGTTGGACCCTTGGGGTACAGCCAGCATGGTATTTTCTGCCTCACTCTTCTCAGACCGCATCCTTTCCCGAATTCCAGATCATTCCTTTTGGCCAGAAAGTCCAGCCTACTCATTACCAATTAATTTCTAAATATGAACATTGTTTCTCCCACTAGACTACAGAGTATTGAGAACACCTAGGGTTTTATGCCTAGAACACTGGATCTTTGCTTGTGCTCCCAGAGCAGAGACCTCACATGTGGTTTAAGGGAATGAGGACTCTAGGGATGACTACATAACAGTTGGTTTTTCAAGCTCTATATAACTCCATGTTCTTTAAAGTATTTGGGCCAGTCAACCCTATGCAATTGTGTGTCTATTGAGAGGCTTTTATAAATCCTGAGTTTAAACAATGTTGCTGATCTCCAGAATGGGTAACTTGAAAATACTGGCTTTCTCTTGTATCTTTTAGATATAATCAACTGACCAACTACCAAGCAAACACTAAAACAAGTTTTATTTATCTGTTACTATCTGTTTGGTATCTTATTAGTCTGTCTCTACTGACCCATGTCATCACAATGGACATACAGCTCTCTTTGTGCTGTTTTGTTCCTACGTTAGAGCACTCTTTGTGATTGATTTTTAAATGTTCACTCTTTTTTCCCCCTCTCTGAGATTATATTCTTTGATCTCCGAGAGTAAATGCATTATCTAAAATGTGCTCCTGCTTCTTCCCACTCTAGGATTCAGAGGCCTCATTAGGCCTTTTATTCAATCCATCCTAACTAATAAATTCCCTTCAGTGTTAAATCTATTCTGGGGAAATAATTTACTGTGATTCATTTGTGCCACATGTATGCAGTGCCCAGCTTTGGATGAATAGAGAATAGTGACACAGTTTTGAGTAAAATTATATAATTGAGTTTGATGGATCAGTTTTAGCTCAATGTCATGTTTATGTTAAGTACTGAAAAATGTTTGTCATAGAAATGTTGAGGTAGAGTAGGAATAGCATTGGAAGAGTCATAATGTTGGCTCTGAGACATCAGTATTAGACTCCACTTCTAAAATGAGAATTATCATTTGTGGGTCAAATGAGATGATATGTTTGAAAACGTTTTCCCAAAAATAAAGGTTTCAGTACATGTAAGTTAATTTTAAACTTATTAGGCCTAAATGCAAATAACCACTGCAAAGATATTCTGGTATGTAAAATGAGTTGGGCTTTGGAGACCAAATATCATCATCATCATTACCATTGTTACCATCCCAATGTTAACAATAACAACTATAAATATTGAATGAGTATTACTATGTGCTATAAATGGTTTGTCATATTTAAAAAAAATATCTCTAATCTCCTTGACTTGAAGGTGGGTATTATTCTCTCACTTTAACAGGTGAGGAAACAGGCTTAAAGAGGGTGGCTTGAGTAGCACCATACAGCCAGTGAATGACAGAGACTAAGATAATTTCAAAGTATACAGGTTTTCATCAGCAATCACAAGATAACTGGAATGATAATACAGATTACTTGTTTTTTTCTTACAAATGTAATGGTTTGCTCAAAACATAAGTAGATAAAAGGCAAGCAATTCCAGATCTACTCTTTGGAATTTTGCATCCACAATCTGTCTGCCCATTCTCTGAAGAATGACTCATCCTTCTGCCATGGTCTCAGCTTGGGTACATGGGATGCATGCACTACCGAATACAGGAATCAGCCAGCTGGACTTGAAGGGACCAACTATGCTTAAAGATGCAAGTTACCCAAGAATTAACTTCTCCATCGTCTTACAGGTTATTTTTAATAATTGAGTTAGATTGAAGTTGTGTTTTATCATTTGACCTCTTAGCCTATCAACATAACAGGACTCCTTTAATATTTTAGCCTTCCACATCGGGTTTTGCTAAGGCCAATATTGGCAACTGTACCTGGTATAGATTTATGTAAACATTCTGCCATTTATGGGATAATTATTGTGGAAAATTGCCTTCAGAATGTCCAGAACAATCCCCATAGCTTTCTATCACCACTATTGCAGGAAAAAGGTAATCTTCCTGAATTTCATTCCTGACTGTAATTCCTGAGAAACATTAATCTCTCTACCTTCAAGGTTCACATGTATAAAATGTAGGTAATATTGTTGCACAGAATCTTTCTTTAAATGAGATAATATATGCAGACTACTAACAGAATTCTTTATAACTACACACCTGCTCATTAAATTATAATTTCCTTCCTATTTTCATCTACTTAGGATGAATCAATCTTTGGAGAAGATATGGGCAATAAAAGACTATCAGATTGTATATATGCATGATTTTTTTAAGTACAGTAATTTTAAGTGTATAACACATCAATCTCATATGACCATTTTTCTTTAAGTTTAATATGAAGTGAGTTTATACATAACAAAATGTCCCTAAGAATGAAGGCTTATTAAAAGTAGGTCTTGCCTGAGCCCTCTCTTGAGGTTTGAGACTCTAACATAGCTTCACTTTATCCCTTTTAACTACATCCACTTAATTTCTCTATTAAGTAGTTCTGCTCCATTTGACCCAGGGACTCTTAACCCTTATTTCAATTCTTTCCACTTTAAGTGTAGAATAATAATAACACCTCTCTTACCCCTCAGAGGGTTGTTTTGAGGAGGAAAATGAGAATGAATGAAGTAAAAGAACATTAGCAAGCTGAAAATGTTGAAATAAGTATGTTAGGATTATTCTGTTAGGAGCTACCTTGAGTGGATAGTTTCTTTACTCAGAGATTCCAGGGTCTAAAAAGCTGAGGCAAATATTGGTATATACATCACACAAATCTATGTTTGCTGCTTTTCCTGGGCACATTGTTAGAATACTCTTCTAGGTCTCACTTAATTGTGATGAAGGGATGAAGTCATAGTCAGAAGAGTATGAGCATGATGAGTATGATGTATTTGACTCCTAGACTTGGCCCATGAAAACTTCCCAGGTAGACTCCTCTATGGTTTGTTTGGGTGTTGTTGTCATAGTTGCTCTTGTTGTTGTTGTTGTTGTTGTTGTTTTAGGGGGCTTTTTTTTTTTTTTTGTGGCTGTTCTTTCTTCAAAATGCTGAATGGAGACAATCTCCAAGGTGATTCTGGACACTCTTTGTTCAATGCAACAGAGTCTCTGCATGGGTCCATGAATAACTACAAGGAGGATAGATGCATCATTGACATATGAGGAAAAAATTAACTTCTACTGCATGTAAATCCTTCCACACATTTGACTCAGTTTGTTAGTACAGCCAGAATAGGTCTAACCAAGCTTAAAATCTACTCTAATCATGTCGAGAATAACCCACTTCCGTATATTTTGATTCACTTAAGTCCTTCTAATGAACACTTGAAAATTTAAACATTTGCTACAATCAAAATAGGACATATACTGCCAACAACAAAGCCACACAAATATTTTTCAGTATTCCTGAATGGAATGTGTAGATCTGAATACTTGCTAGAATGCTAATTAAGTTTTACAATGTTGTCATGATGGTGATTTTTCATATTTTATGTAAAGTATCATTATGTTACCCGGCTTATAGTGAGTATTCATTAAATAGTAGCTTAATATGAATGGAAATCATTGAGTTTTTCAACCTTTCAAAGGATAATAATAAATTATCACTAATAAAAATTACTGTGTACTTGGCATATTCTTCGAACTTTACATGCATTTTCTCATTTAATTCACATAAAAAACTCAGGGTAAATACTATTGTCACTCCCATTTTACAGACAAGGTAACAGAGTAGCTACGAGGCTAAACAACTTGCCCAAGGTCACATACAATATTTATGAGGATTAACTAGTTTATTCTGCGGTATACAAACACAAATTTCAGGGGATTGATGAAACAAGTTTCATCCTAATACTGCAGATTAGTAAACTTACAGGGAAGAATCCATGCTGTCTGTTGTTGCTCAAGGATCCAATCTGACTAAAGCCTCAGTTGGACAATAGCTTCCCCTCTTACTTTGACAAGAGGAAACAGACATGACTCATCAGGCACTGGATTCTAAAGCTTCTTCCCAGAAGTGACATATGTTGCTCTTTTCACATTTCGGATTACAACATATCACAGGGTCATACCAACTTTTAAAGAGGTGTGATCCTACCATATAACTGAAAGGAACAGACATGAATTATTATGAATGACCTTAATATCTAAAGGTTACAGCTAGTAAGCAGTAGAGGCAAGGATGCAAACTCAGGCAGTCTGGCTGCAAAGTTAGGACTTGTAACCACTAAGCAGAGGCATTGGATGCAGTGAAATGAGATTCAAGCAAGGACTCAGTAGGTATTCACCTCTCAAGAGGAGCCTGGTTATTTCTTTGTGACTAGGTACCATGGACAGATGACCTCAACTCATATAGTTTCATCATTTGCCTATATACCTTGAGGAGTTAGGGCCAGTAGCATCCAAGGCCCCTTTCTGCTACTGTGAAACATCTAAGAATACAGCTATAAAACTGAGCCTCTTTCAGCGGTTTAGCACCGCCTTCAGCCCAGGGCCAGATACTAGAGTCCCAGAATCAAGTCCCACGTGGGGCTCCTGCATGGAGCATGCTTCTCCCTCTGCCTGTGTCTCTGCCTCTCTCTCTCTCTCTGTCTGTGTCTTTCATGAGTAAATAAATAAAATAAATAAAATAAAATAAAATAAAATAAAATAAAATAAAATAAAATAAAAACTGAGCCTATTTTCCAGGAATCCTTTCGCTGTTGTCTATGTAGAATGCTTATCCCTGAATCTTACTATAACAACCTGGTTCTAATCCATATCCTTCCTTCACTTAGCTAAATGATAAGATCACCTTGCTTTTGCACAATGCATTGCAAATAATAATGCTTTTTTTTTTTTTTCACAATCCCATTTCCTACCATATCCACAAGTTTTGAAGGTGCCAGGGAAAGTAATTTAGAGGGTATCAGAAAGTAACTTTTCTTCAATTTCCTCAGTGTCCCGCATAGCATTTCTCACAAGAGATAGGCTATATAGTAGTTCCCCATTATCCAGGGGTTTGCTTTCTGTGATTTCAGTCACTCACAGCTAACTGTGGCATACAAACAGATGATCTTCCTTATGATGAATCAAATCACCTGAAGGCCAAGAGTAGCCTAATGATAGGTCAAGATGCCTATCTTATGCACCTCACTTATCTTATCACTTAGAATTTCTCCTTCATCAACCCCTCCTTGCAAAAACAAATAAACAAAGAAACAAAGGAACAAAAAACAACATTAACATGTTGGAATTTTAAAAGGCATAAACAAAGAGTAATTTTTCCCTTATTTTTTATTCCATACTTTTTTATCGGCCTGTTTAGCACTGTGTGTATAATTTGAAATATTCTGACATCATAAACACAATCTAGATAGTGAATTCTAGCCCTTGTGTGCCTTTGTAATCCCTCTCTTCTTTACCCCTGCTACAAACAGGGGTAGGGGAATAGCCTCTGCCTCTCTTAAAGCAACCCTTGATCTGCTTTCTATCATTAGATTAGTTTGCATTTTCTAGAAATTTATATAAGTAGAATCACATAATATATTGGTTTTTATCTGTGTTGTTGTTGTTGTTGTTGTTGTTGTTTGGTTTGGTTTTACTCAACCCATGTTGTTGCTGTGTCAATGGCTAATTCTTTTAATTGCTATGTAGTAATCCAATGTGTAGATATAACACAATTTATCCCTTGACTACTTAATAGGTATTTCAGTTGTTTCTAAATTCAGGTTTTTAAAAATTAAGCAGCTATGAACGTTGATGCATGAGATTTAGTATAGACATGTGCTTTCATTTCTCTTGAATAGATAAGATACCTAGGGATAGAATGGCTGGGTTATCTGGCAGATGAATCTTTAATAATTGAAGAAGATTCCAAACTTTTCTGAAGTGATTGGACCATTTTCATTCTCATCAGTAGTATATGAAAAAAATAGTATATGAGAGCTCAAGTTTTACCTATCCTTGACAGCACTTGGCAGAATCAGATATTACATTTTGCTCAATTTAATAAATATATAGTGGAATCTGATTATGATTTTAACTTGTATTTTCCTAGTGACTAATGATGTCAAGTACATTTCATGTGGTTATTTGCCTTCCATATATTTTTTTGAAGTATTGGGTCAAGATTTTTACCAATTTTTAAAATTAGATTGCTTGTGTTATTACTGAGTTTGAGATTCTCTTTTCTTTCTCTTTCCATATATATTTTTATTCATGTATCTCTTATCATATCTGATACATTTTATCAATGTTTTTCTTTTGAGGATCATGCTTTTGGTGTCATCTGCAAGCATTCTTTGTTTACCCCAAGTGTCTTATGAATTTTCCATTATTTTTATAGTATTATATTTTACCTTTAGGTCTGTTATCTATTTTGAATATTTTATATGGTGCAAGGTAGGGAAAAGTTAAACTTTTTTGCATGTGTATATTTAAAGAGCTCAGCATCAAGTGTTGAAACTATTCTGTCTCTATTGATCATCTTTGTAACTGTATCAAAAATCAATTGTTTATATGAGTATGGGTCTATTTCTAGACTATTTTGTTCCATTGTCTTAGTGTCTCTCCTTTTGTCTTTACCATGAAGTTTTTATTGCCTGTAGCTTTATGATAAGTCTTGAAATCAATTATTGTTAGCTCTTCAAGTCTGTTCTTCCTTTTCAGAAATGTGTTGGCTATTCTGAACTGTTTGCTTTTCAGTATGAATTTTATTTTATTTTTTTAAATTTTTTTCTGTATGAATTTTAAAATCAGCAAGTCAGTTTCTATTAAAACCAACACAAATACAGAAAAGCCTAATGAGTTTTAATTTGAAATATATATTCAATGGATAGATCAATTTGGGAGACTTACAATAACAATATTGGATCTTCTGATCATGACAGGGTAAAGCTCTCCATGCACTTAGGTATGTCTAGATTTGGTAGTTTTCAGTGTACTGGTTTGTCACGTCTTTTGTCAAATTTGTATGTACTTCATGGTTTTTTTATTCGATTGTATATGTATTATTGTTTTCTTTTCAATTTTTATTTGATTGTCGGTAGTATATAGAAATGTGATTGATTTTTGTATTGATCTTGCATTTCCATATAGCTGAATATATTACTCTCTTCTGTGAATTTTAGCCACTTTGGCCTCCTCAGAATCTCAGCTCTGTGTCCTTAACTCAGAGATCCACCTGGCTTATCTGGTTTCAACCTCTCTGGGATATGTGTGTATATGTATATATACATACATGTACATCTATATGTATGTACATCTATATATGTACATATGTATAATGTATGTATACATATATATAATTTAATAGAAGAGAGAAAGCCTATGCTTATGAAAATGGGAGTAGGCATATGTGAGAGACAATCAGGGTTATTATCACTTGCTTACATTATTATTTCTGGAAAGTCCAGGAATTTGGTGAAATCAGATGCTTTTAAAGGTGAGTTGCTTTTGAAGGTGGTGTTAAAACTAGGGAATTCATTGAAAATTCTTATAAAGAACAATGATCAAACTCAGAGAAACAGGAGACAGCTGCTCAGAATCATAGTGAGAGAACTTCCTGTGATTAGTATCCATCCAGGGCAGATCAGGGCAGGAAGGCAAACGACTCCAAGAAAGAGAAGTCACCAGGGATAGGAAATAAAAACACTTGGCAGATTAACTGCGTGTTTTACTGGATTATATGGAAATTTATAGTTTGTCAGGATACTTGGGAATGAATTAATGGTAGGTCCTTAGAAATCTAAGCAGATGAAATGAGTCAATTAGCAACTTCAGGGAAAATTAAAAGTTGTACAGGTATGAAAATGTAATCTCTGTAGTCACTTAAGAAGATCCAAGATTTACATGGTATGATGTCATTATGAGTACTGATCTAACAAAAAAGTGAAATATTGTTTGTGAGGGTAGGAGTGGATGCATGCTTGTGTCTATGATATGAAAGTACTGATTCTCCTCTCTTTGTAGCAGGTAGGAAATACCATGTACTTAAAAATCAAGAAAGAACAGTAGGTATAGGCATTGTTTTATTTTTAAATAGATATATGGGGGATCCCTGGGTGGCGCAGCGGTTTGGCGCCTGCCTTTGGCCCAGGGCACGATCCTGGAGACCCGGGATCGAATCCCACATCAGGCTCCCGGTGCATGGAGCCTGCTTCTCCCTCTGCCTGTGTCTCTGCCTCTCTCTCTCTCTCTCTGTGACTATCATAAATAAATTTAAAAAAAAAAATAGATATATGTAATTACATAGATAAATGACAGAAAAAAAAAGAGAAAACTAAAAGAGGTTGCTTTGGGTCATTAAGAATCAAATAAGTAGGAATGACCTTAAAATTGCTAGTTATTATTATTGTTTGTAGGTTTCTATACATGTATTACTTTGATTAAAGTAAAAATAAATCATAACAAAAGTTATCTCAATATCAAAACTTACACTTAGCAGCTTCAGTATGTCTGGTTAAGAACTAAGAACCTGTAGACAGACTCCCTGGTTTAAAATCTCAGATCTTCCAGTGATAGATGACATTTGAATGTGTTACTTCCCCTTATTGATGCCTTAATTTTGTGATCTGCAAAATGGAAATAGTATCTCTACCTGCCTCATAAGTCTGTTGAGGGAATCTAATAAAGTAACATTTGTGAAGTGCTTAGTATTGGGGCTGGCACTATAGTAAGTGTTATCTTGTGGTCTATTATAGCAAACAAAAACAAAAACAAAAACAAAAAAAGAACATTGATGTTGTAGAAATATTGCCTAGACTTCCTTTTAAAAACTTTTACTGAAGAATCAATGCCGAGAACGTGGAAACATCACTCTACCTTAAATATTCGCACTGACTCGTTCTAGATTTAAAATATTCAAAGTTAAACAAAATAAATGTTATTTTTGATTCTCTTAGATCTACTTAATTTTTTTAATTGAACATTAGTCAGATTCTTATTCATTTTATTTAAAATATATTGTCAAGATTTTTTTTTTCAAAGCACTCAAAATCTCGCAATACAATCTTTCCTTTTTTTTCAAAGCACTCAAAATCTCTCAATACAATTTTTCAAAAACGGCAGTGTGGAGAAACAACCTAGCCTGGCCAAGCTTTCTGGCCTAGTTGTGAGCCTGAGTCTGAGATGGATTATCAGAAGAAAAGTTGGCCTACTTTGAATCTTTAGATAGGAGGAGTTTGTTAAAGCAAAACTGGCCCTGGAGGACGTTACTGGTGAAAGAGTTGATTTTACTTTCTACTTATTTGACAGGCACCAGGGAAAATATAAACCATATTAGCCTCAAGGCATCAGCTTATCCTATGGAAGCACTGAAAAATTATTCCAAAATATGTATTAAAACCAAAAACAAAACAAAATAAGCCTTTTTCCCTACCTTTTCCTTATTTTAGTAGCCTTTCTGGGATTTGTTTGTTATGAATATAAATCGCTAAGAGGAATTCAGTATTATAAAAGGAACATAATTATCCTGAGGAAAATATCTCTCGTTATCTCAGAAAAAGAATTTAAAGAGCAAAATACAATGAAAAATTCAGACTACCCTATTTTTAAAATACTTGGTGTATCAGGAGCTCCTCAAGGGCAGTTACTTTGACTTTTATTTGTGTGCCTCTGTCACTCTGTGCAATGTCCAGGACACATTCATTGTTTAAATGAATGTTTGCTTCATTGAATTAAATGCTGGTTAAATTTTTTTTCTGCCATTTTATTTTCACTGTGACTCAGAGTCTGTCTTGATGAATATTCAGTTTATTCATAGTATTGTACCATAAAGGTCACCATGACAGGGCAATAGAGAAAATATGAATATAGGAACTTGAAGATGAGTTGATTCATTTCACAAAGGTAAACACCAAATGCTGCATAACTGTCTGCTTTTAATTAGCTTGTCAAAAGATTTTGACAAAGACCTCCAGTGGATTACTGAGCAAACCTGGATGCAGATTACTTTTATTGAATCACTTATTGTCTTTCATAGCTTTTAATAGAATTGATCTAATCATGCTCATTCTATTCTCTTATCAATTTTACACTCCTCTTTTGTTTGCATTTGTAACTATAAGGTTTTATAGAGATAATTTTACCTCCTCCATGTTTGCTGTGCTGCTCTCAGCTTGAAAACATACTTTAGATCTCTCCTGATATTTTTATTTGGGTCTGAGAGTGATGTTTCCAGTAGTGGTTATACTCTTATTTCTTTCTCTTGCTTTTTGATAAACAGGTTTTTATAGCACTCATCTCCTTCTTACATTAACTGTTATAACAAAATAAAGATAGGGTCATTTTTCAAAAGAAACTCAGGAAGATAATGTCTTTCGTATAATATCCAATTTCCTTGATCTTTTCATTCTCATAGTTTTTTTTTCCATCCCCCTCTTCCTCATTACAAATAAGAATGAAATGTTTCTGAAATTAGCAAGTTATCTGCAGAATGAGATGATCTGATACAAATCAATTTTCATCTTCACAGTATTAAATGAATTAATTCAGCAAAGTAGCTTGCAAGATAATGAAAGCAAAATGCAAGCAAAGAAATTGAATGACCTTTAACAAGTCTCAAATAGAATTAAATGTCAATGTCCTTAAAAGAAGTTCCCTCTGTTTACTTCTGATAGCTACATATTTTAGCCTAGCCATAAGATGATGTTGAGTTGCTGTATATTGATAACTTGTATTTTTTTTCTAGTGGAAGTTTACTATTTCTGGTAGAAGCAAAATGTATTTTTTTATTTGAATAATTCCTTTCTCTTGAACCTCTCAAAATGTTACATTGTTTTCTCTGAGAGACAAACTATTTTATCAAGTATTGCCTTTACTTGACAAATATTAAAACTGCATATTTAACTCAAAGTTAGTGATAGCATGCAATACAGGTATTTAACAGATGTCACAAAAGTTAGAGTTATCTTTCTGACCAAAAGTCAGAGTAGACAGGCTGTTAAAGTGCTGAGCAAATCAAGTGTAATTGTTCACATAAAATGAAAATTTAAAAGATTCAAACTCTTAAGAATCATATATCATGAAGATAAGGATAAAGAGAAATAAATAGAAGCAGAAATAATAATAATAATAACAATAACAATAACAATAACAATAATAATAATAGATGCCAGGGTTGCTTAGTGGTTTGAGCATATGCCTTTGGTTCAGGTCATGATCCCAGAGTCCCTGGATGGAGTCCTGCATCAGGCTCCCTGCATGGAGCCTGCTTCTCCTTCTGCCTATGTCTCTGCCTCTCTCTGTTCTCTCATGAATAAATAAAATCTTTAAAAAAATAAAAAAAATCTTTAAATAATAATAATAATAAACCTAGACTTTGTGTTCAATTAATAAAGTCAAGCCAGATTCTAACATCAAATTATTAATATTCATACTCCAGCATATTATAATTGCATATTCTACAGTATGTGAAGTTAGTTATAACTCCACCAAGCAATTTTATTATATTTGGAAATTTATATGTGTCACTCTTTGTTGGTGCCTCATATTCAATTATAAAGAGGTAGGACAAAAAAATGGGAAAACCTCCAGCTAGTGCTTCACAAAATCATGCCAATATAAAAAGATTTCTCATGTACTACTGATCTGGGTACATAGAAATATAACAAATTCCTCCAGGTAATAATAGATTGCCAAAGGAAGGGACTTAAACCAGTGTCTTGATCCCTATTTCAGAGCACTAATTAGGTGTTATGTGCAATAGTGGAAGAACCAACTGTTTTCATTATAAAAGATAAGAGAAGCATAGAGAATCAGGTTTTGAGCCATTGAATATGAAGAGCAAAATATTGTGCTTTTCAATGCAGGGGCAGTTCTAATTTTTCCCAGTATCTGAAGCACCTCTTTTTATACAACAGTATTAGAAATGAAAAAAATTAAGTTATTGATAAACACTAAACTGCAATATATATAATAACACAGTATTTGAACTCATGTATGACTAATGTGTGTGTGTGTGTATGTGTGTGTATGTGTGTGTAACATGTCCCTAAATTGTGCCTGGAACCCACACCCTTCCTTCCTCAACTGAATTTCTCACTTAAAGCTTAATACCACTATCACATTTTAAGAGCTGATGGTATTGAAGAAGAAGAATATGTTCCTCAGCCTGAATTTTGACATTTGTATTAACATTTTGGCAGATATAGTAAAATTAATCACTCAATATATTTTTCAATTCTGCACATTCTAACATTTGTATATCAGGATTACTTGCACATGTAAAAGGTGCATGTGTGTTGCCAAGACATGTCTTAGAATATGAAAGGATTTCAGAGGAAAACCCTCTGTAGAGAAAAATTTGAAGTAAATCCATTCAATATTAGCATTCCTTCTATTACTAAAATTGTATCTTTTCCACCCAGAGCTGATTTTTGGAGATAGGAGAATGCATTGTGTAGCTCTCAGGGCTGAGAGCAAATTGAACTTTTTTTTTTTCCTACTAAACTCAATAATTTCAGAAACAGGCACCTAATCTAGATATTACATTTTTGTGTGAAGGTGCCTTTTCCCCATCTCATACGTTAGGCATTTAGTCCTAATGGATGCTATTTGCAGACACTGTCTCACCATAAATAACTGTTTCAATGAGGTCAGGACCCTTTGTGTTCAACTTATAGTCAGTGTTCCAACTGAATGGCATCTGTGCTTATATCCTGCTTCGGGGCGGGGGCGGCGGGGAACCACACACACACACAAGTTGCAACTGTTCCACAAACCACATCTCCATTCTACACATCATTATTTGTGTCAAGAAAGTTTTGGTCAGAATGAAGCAAGGTAAATTGAAGATGACAAAATTCCCCATGTTTTCTACTCAAGAATCAAAATGTGTTTTGCTCTGCTGTATATCTGCTTGCATCTATCCTACACATTTTATTTATTTTCTCATTTATTTCTAAATAACTAGACCTAAATGTAAATTTGCAGATATAGAGCATGGAGCCTCTGGGCATGTTAAAATACAAGGAAATAAATAAGCATTCTTACAAAAGTGCCATAAAAATCACGATGGAACCCAATTTTCTTTGTATAGCAGGTAAAGGGAGAAAAACACCTGAGTCTGAAGAGAACAACTGGAGATTTAACCATATTGAAGTAAAATTATAGTTTCATGAGTTACCCTGTGTTACAGAGGATGGGAATATCTGTGTGGTAGAACAGTATAGAGAAAAACATGGCTTAATAATGATACCAAACTTGTTAGTTTAGCATATAGTAAAGGTGTCTATTTTTTTGTTACTGCTGTTACAATTGTTTTAAATTGCTGTTGATTCATTAAAATCCCTATATAAGTTAATATTTGAAGGAGTCATTAATATCTCTTGAATCTACTTCATATAATAATTATAAAGCAATATTTTCATAATTGAATCATAATTGAACAAACATCATTATTTGACACAACAAATGTAATAGATTTCCTTGTTGCAAGGGAACATACTATTTGAACTCATGTATGACTATGAATATTAGACCTTAGGATGTTTCTAGGAAGAAGAGAATTTTAAAGAACAATTCCCTCTGGTAAATTTATTTTACTCTATAGTAGAACACTATGGAGAAAACAATTATACCAAACCCACTGTGAAAAGTAGAATAGTTAGGCACACATTTAATAAATGTTTTTATTATTATTGTCATCATTATTATTTTAATTGCTAATCTGGTTGATTAAAATCATTGAAGAGCTTAATAATTCTTCTAGCAATTATTAACATCTAAAGTCCATTACATATAATAATTTTAAACAATTTTTCAGTAATTGAATAAACAAAAATAATATATTAATACTCACAAATAACTATGTATATTAGACCTCTGAATGTTCCTAGTAAAAAAGAAATTTTACAAAGAGAATTTCCCAGGTTAATTAATTGTAGTATAAGTATAAGAACTGAGGGCAAATTTAAGTATGAAAGGATTTCTTCCATGATTGTTTTTCTAAGTATGTTAATCTTTGATTAAATTCAATGGAATGGGAAAAATAGCCAGACTCACCCATGAAGATTTTCCTTTATAACTAAAATTCTATTTGTGTGTTTAATTTTAAATTATGTTTTCAGGAAAAATAACCTACAGTCTACTAAATGTAACAAAAAAATCACAGAAGTAAATGTATATTCCTTCTCACAAAGAAGTAATTTAAAAAAAATATATATATATATAGAGAGAGAGAGAGAGATGGTGGGGGGGGGATCCCTGGGTGGCTCAGCAGTTTAGCGCCTGCGTTTAGCCCAGGGAGCAATCCTGGAGTCCCAGGATTGAGTCCAGCATCGGGCTCCCAGCATGGAGCCCGCTTCTTCTTCTTCTCTCTCTCTCTCTCTCTCTCTCTCTCTATCATGAATAAATATATAAATAAGTAAATAAATCATATATATATATAGATAGATAGATTGGGACACTTCTGGGACTCTTGTCCCCAATGAAAAGTACTAACACTCTATTAAAGTTTAAGTAATTTGTTCTTTTGTAGTTATTCTAAGTATAAATTATTAAATATTTACACTGCATTACTTATTAATGTCTTGATTTGAGTAACAATTGTCATATATGATCTTCCTGATGTTTTATCTGTAATTACATTTCCTCACAAAAGAGAAAAGTACATAATAAAAGATAGAGAAAACTTTCCTATGGCTTAAATATTTCAAATGTCAGAATTCTGTAGAAGCTAATTATCAGTATTTCAAACTTTTCCACCTCCAGAGAAAAAGAGCATCCTGGAACCAGTGAATAGAGAGAAATTGTAAAAGCCAGACAACTTTTAAGTAATTTAGAAAACAAAATTTTATGCTAATAACACTAGGTATTTATTTTCAATTACCCTAGGTAATTTGCCTTCCTTAACCACAGGAAACTAGTTTTCAGTAATTAATATTGCTTTAAACTTTATCTGGAACTCCTTCTTAAGGAGTTCTTCCTAAACAGCATAGAATTTAAAAATTAATGACCCAATTTAGGAAAAATACAACATCCAGATCCCTGAGTTAGGTAATTGTTAGAATTAATTCAGAGGAAACATACAGAGCAAACAAACGTGAAATAAGCATGAAATAAAAATCATTTACGTATATTTGTGTGTGTGTGTATATACATACATACATACAAAAGCATACATATATCTTCTGATTCCAAGTGTTAACAACGTGTGCTCTTTTCCTTTTTTTAATTTTATTGGAGAATTTAACTGACTTCACAAGGAACTAGTATTTAATAAAAAAGTGATTGACAAGACAGAGAATTGGAAATATATCCCATAATATACACAGCTTCAGTACTGGTTTTGTCATTTCCCTCCCTTGATTGTTTGAGAAGGGTACTTACAGGTCATCTTGCCCCTCCTTAATGGAAGTGTGATTCATGGAACAGCACCACTGTGTAACCTCAAACAGAATCCCAAGTCCTACCCCAAACTTACTGAAGCAGAATCTATTTTAACAAGGTCCCACATGCATTGCACACACACCTTGTTGTTTCAATCAACTTAGTTGAAGTCATAATCCCAGAGCAGAGCTTACAAGAATTAAGGTTGAAAACAGGAGCAGATCATAAGAGACCTTGTCTGGCACGTGTAAAGATGTATATAAGAGAAATCCTCACTCAGTGGACTTTAGCAATAAACACATTTGTTCAATATCCAGAGTCTAGGTGGCCTACAGGGATGGTGACTCAGGGGATGAGTTAGTTTCACTTCAATTTGTGTTCACTTTGTACTGAGGCTGGTAGCTGAATGGGTGCTGCTATTCAGAACACTACATCAAGAGGTGCATTTCCTCCCATAAATCTTTCTTAGAAGAAAAGAAAAATTTTCCAAGAATTCCCACAAAAAAAAATTGTATTTTTCATCTGTTAGAACTAGACCACATGCCTATCTGTAAAACTATTAGTGGCAATGGAAAACGAGATTGCCATGATTGGCTTAGGTAATCTATATCAGTCCCAGAACCTCACCTAATCATCTTCCCCTAAATCACATAGAGTTGGGTTGAAAACTTGAAAAATATATGTTCTGTTGGGATAAAAGGCAAGGAAAAGTGTTTCGTGAATAACTTCCACTTATAGTCAAAGTAGAAATAATGAAAGATTTTAAAGTAGTTTAATGACATGATTACATCATCATGTATTAAAAAAATTTGCTGAAGATATATGTTGAGTGCAAGGCAAAGAAACTATTGTTAAAAGGTTATTCTAATTCAAATGAGAATAGACTAAGGATCCAAATCAAAGTAATTGTAGAAATAAAGAAGAGATCGACTTAAGGGACATAGTATCTAACAAGCAGGAAAAAAAGGGATTAGTGATCTAGTGGTTGAGTGGATATTGGAAAATAAGATAAGAAGGGGTTTAGGAGGGTTTCTGGGCTACACAGATTGAATAGTTCCTCAAATGTAGAAATTATGTATATTTTATTCACTACCAACTACCTAGCACAGTGAAAGATATAATCAAAGTCATCAATAAATATTTGTGATGGCAAGAAATAAATGTGTCATTAACTGAAGACATTAATTCAGGTAGGAGAAGATTTGAGGATAAACAAAAATGCCTGTGGGATCTGTGAAATGATGTTGCTCAGTCGACAGTTAAAAATTCAGGTTTAGGGGTGCTTGGGTGGCATAGTCTGTTAAGCATCTGACTCTTGGGTTTGGCTCAGATCATGATTTCAGGGTTGTGAGATCTAGTCCAGCTTGAGAGACTGCTTAAGACTCTCCTTCTTTCTCTCCCTGCCCCTCCCTGCTGTGCATGTGCAGGCTTTCTCTCTCAAATAAATAAATCTTAAAAAAAAAAAATTCAGGCCTAGGAAAAGACATTTAAACTCAAGGTGGAATAGATACTTAGAAAACATCTAGCTCTTTTTTGCTTATATTTGCTGTTTTTCTTTTTCTTGTTTCTTTTCCTTTATGTTATCTCTCTATCCTACTCTCTTCACTAGAGTTACTTCCCCACACATATATTGAAAGCCTTTGAGGAGAAATCATGAATTTTCATAACCTCAGACTTAGAAATTTTGTATACCCTTTCCATGAAACCATTGTTATCTTTTGTGAGGAAGGTAATAAACTAGGCAAATTTCCAGAAATGAAACTCATTTCATAGGATGATCAAACACAATATTTTCTCATAACTCGTCATTTTTCACATTCTGTTTCTTCTTCCTGGAATGTTCTTATTGCCTTTATCTGCCTGCTTAATTTTTACTCATCCTTGCAGTTTCAAATAAGTGTCACCTGAATTCAATTTTGAAACACCAAAAATAACTATTCTGTAACCCTAAATTCTGCTAGATGCTAGACCTACAAAGATAATGAGCTATAATCTTCATGTTCAAGAAGCTTACCATGTAGGCTTCTTTCCATATAGGAAAACGGTCTTAATACAAAGTAAGTGAAAATAATTATGAATGTGCATTGGATTTTATGAAAGCCAAATGGCTGCTAACCAAACTTTGAATAAGGTCAAGGAAATCTTCCAAAATAAAGTAACCCAAAATCGACCCTCAATTCTGAGATAATATGGAAAAGGTAGTTTGAATCCAGGAAAAAGAGACTGTGTGAGCAAACACAAGCAAGTGATAGATAACACTTCATGTGCAGGGTAGAGTATGAATGGGGATGAGTTGTTGAACCTCAGGCAGTTTTTTTTTTTTTTTCTGATATATACATAAAAGATGAGGCAGAGGATTGACATTTACTGAGGTTGGAAAGGTGGGCATAGTTCCTTTCATGGAGGGCTTTAGATGACAGGTCAGTTAGCTTAGAACTTATCAGATAGGTGATGAGAAGACCTCTTTTTCAACCTTCCATTCCCACTCCAATCCCACCGGATTTATTTCCAAATCCTTCTTGTCTTATGCTATAATACCAGATGCATAGCATTATTAGAATACTTATTTATGTTTGTTTTCATTTTTCCTTATCGTCTGTGAATGTTTTGTTTTAAGTCTTTTTATAGACTACACATACTGAACCTTCAATAAATATTTCTTGAATATATTGATAAGTGTACCTCTGTAAAACTAAATTTTCTTGTACTAAACATCCATTTCACAATTCACCAGATTTTTAAACTCTTGAAGTCAAGACCTGTGACTTTTTTTGTTATTATGTTAAATTATTCGGTGATCACACACACACATACACACACACATTTCTCAGTAAACTTATAGTTTGAATTAGACATAAATGGGGCAGGAGATCAATTCTGCTCTTTCAAAAATTATGCCAAAAGAAAAGTTTCATTCTCAATATTTTATATACTTATAATTAGCTATATCCCTTTTTGGAAAAAAAAAAAAGAGATGAACAGTAGCTCCTAGATTTCTACCTCCTCTATAACATTTTTGTATACTCTTTCAAGATCTTCCCCATAATCTAAGGGAATTAAGATAAAATAAATGACCACTATCACTTGCATGAGTAATTTTGATAGCATTTAATAGCCCATCTGCATAGATTTTTGCTATAGAATCTATTGACCTAATACAGACATTAGATTAACCTTCAAGTAGACTTTATAGAAAGAGCTATTAAACATGCATGGATGGTTAAAACAGGTATACAAGCAAAATTTATAAACCAGCACGAATGAGAAACATCCTAACTTATTAAACAGATTCGTTTCACTATCCCATCAGGATAGCAAACACTTAATAGATTATATTCTGTATTTTAAAATGCTTGAGTCAATGGTTTTGCAGTACATTGCACAAGCAATAGCCCTATCAAACTATCTGAAGTTTCCTGGAAAGTGTTGACAGGAATCTATGGAATCAGGAGTACAGTCTTGAATGTTGTGCAGTCCAGTTCTTAACCTAGCACATATAAACTAGAACAGAGCAAAATATCAAATTATTTTAAGAAACTATGGCAGTTGAGGCCATTATGAATTTAAAATATCAAAAGAAAAAACGCTTTGTGAAGTTATCTTACATTCTTCTTCTGTCTACATTTTATAAAATCACATCAAAAATGATGTTGTGGGAAAAACATACTTTGGAGAAAGATAGTCCTTAGTTTGAATCCTTGTTCATGCACTTATTACTTTGGTAACCTTGTGAAAATAACATCTTTATGCTTTCTTTCTTGCTCAGGATTGGTTGATAATTCCTACATTGCAGTGTTGTTGTGGGGATTAAAAGAGTAAATAAAAAGAATAAGGGAGAGACCAAAATAGTTATGGTATCAGGCAGGAAAATAATAAAGCAGCTTCTAATAACATAGTTGTACGCATGCCAGTAATAGGAATATATTAACATCTTTTATTTGATAGTAAAATTTACACTGAAAAAAATTCTGTTTTAAAAGCACCACACCTTTTGAATGATGATATGGTAATAAAAGTGCTAAAATTTAATAAACCACCCATTTGTATACCCCCACCACCCTACATACATTTGGAATGTGTTCCTTCTCTTCCAATTACTTATGGCTTTAATCACTTTTTAAAAGACATGGATAACTTTGAAATACTGGCTCTTGGACCTAGTGGTGGAATGGGATCTCCAATCCATAAGCTCACTTCTTCAGTACCAGGACAGGCAAGACCACCATCTAAGAAGACACAGATTCGGTCAGATTTCCAGTCAGTATAAGGTGAACCCCAGACATGTTCTCTCAGGCTTCAGCTCTCCTCTAAACTTTGCTGTTCTGCTAGAAGTGAGTGCTTTTTCTTCCCTTTATGTATGTTCTGTTCCCAAACATAGCTTGTAAATTTGCTGAAGCCCTGTTCGCTTTGCCATCCAACTTTTAGGAGACAAACCAATGTTATGAACTATCTCTACATGAACACAAGGAACAAGGGTTCTGTTGTAAGCAAATTAGTGACATGGAATAAACGCAGTGCCATCCACCTGAACTCTCATGTTACTTATGCCAAGAATATTCTGCTCCCATGCTTCACTGACACACTTAAGAGTCCCTTAAGCTTGGGATGCACTGTATTAAACTGTGTTTCTGGCCCACTCATCTAAATTTCTACCCACATCCTCATTACTCAGCGAGCCAGAGTTCTTAGTATGCCTCAAATCCAGATCAGAATTGGCTGTGGCAGAAAATATATACCAATGAAAAATTAAGTTTCAGGAATGCAACAAAAGCATCTACTCATTCAATCATTCTTACAAACTATGTATATTAGTCAGGCCATCAAAATACACACATATAATTTGAATCTGAAAAAAAGAAAAGAACTTGCGAATCCATACTTTTCATGTGTGTGTGAAGGTAATTGTCCTTTTTCTTTTTTTAAAATCTTAACAGCATTGCAATCATTTTTTTTCCAAAAATGTATCTTTCTTGCATGGTTTTGCACAATCTTTTTAAAAATACATTCGAAAGAGGAATTTTTCTTAAAATCAATTGTGTGTATGTTTTACTGAGATGGATATACAGATGCTGGAGCATCTTAGATTAGTTAGCTTAGGCTTGTTAAAACAGGTATCACAAAAAATAATTAAAAAAAAACAGATATCACAGAGAAACCACTAAGAAATTGAATGAAAGGGTTTATAAAATATAGCCCTAGGCCTGAGAAATGGAATAAAAATATATACAGTGAGGAAAAGACAATACTGCAAAAACAGTTTATTCTCAGAAAGTAAAACTGTACGGGCTTGAAAGAATCGCATGAATGGTGTAAGTAAGAGGATTGCCACATGATTACATTTTTCAAAGAATAAAAATGTATTTTTGTATTTAAGTATTTTTGTTTAATTTCTGACACTACCTAAGTGTAGCAGGCATTGATTTAAATTATATAGTAAAAGATTCCAATATATAATAATGTGTCACTTAAATTTGTCTTCCATCTCACTTTATATATTAGCTCAGAAAATATCTTTTCCCTTAAATTCCAAAGGGGGAAGAAGTCTCTGTTTCTTAATCTCAAATTGTAGTAGTATTAAACCACATAGAAAATAAAAACTAAGAAATTTGCCTGGTTGTAGAAGTGTTCCGTCCTACATGCAGCTGAACTGAAGGCCATGTCAGGAGTAGAACATATTCTACTTGCAGTGATGAATGACTGGTGCTAACAACAGCTACAGAGGCAGAACCATTAGAGAGATGGATGAATGTATCAGTAAGTAGAGGCACACATATCTGCTGATGGGAAGGTCACAAAACAAACATTAACAATTAAGAACATTAATACATTCTCCCACACCAGTGCTTTCTCAATAGTGACTTTTGACAGGTACAATCTGGCTCCCATATGTCTCCTGTTAAAACCTCAGGGACAGTTTTAGTTCAGTACACAAACATGTCCACAGATTTGCCTTTCAAGATGATAGAAACAACTGAGACAAAGCGTTTAGCTTTCTTGTGTTTTGTATACATTGGAACTAGCCTCTTCCCTGAGTGTATAAATGAGGAGACTGGTCTGTGAAATAGTATATCACATAGTATGTATAAAATAATCATATTTAATTTATTTATTTTTAGTAATTATGTGTGTTGCTCCCTGTAGGCATTATATATATAATGATTTCCTTTTTTTTTTGATGTGACCAAAATGAATATTAAATAGGGAAGCCGTGCTTCCACTTTTGGAGGAAAGAGAAAAATAAATGGCCAAAGAAGATGAAGAAATTACAAATCAGTTTTTCTGCTGGTGTATTGCTTGTCTTATTTAATCTGGGGCCTCTAAACAGCCCCTATACTAAGAGTTTATACAGATGTCAGGCAAATGACACATAGGCACCAATGAGTATGAAAAAAGTTATTATTTACATAATAAACAGCAAGAAGATTCTCCAAAGAGAAGGGCTCAGATCAGATCTGGAGTGAAATAAGAGAGACAGAAGTTGATTACTTTGATTCTTAATTTGCTTAGAACATTGGGGCAGCTTTTTTGAAGACTAGTTCAGGTATAGGGTGAAAGGGGAAGGTGAAAGTGTGGGGCTTGAAAGCTATCAATGGTCAAACATCAAAAATTAATTGTTTCTCTTTCTACACTTATTTTATCGTCATAAACAATTAACATACTATCAACATTCTAAGTGCTGAAATAAAATAGTTATTGTGATACTTTCTTTCCCTGAACAGCCACAATTTCCTAACTAGAATAATCATGCTCCGCTTTTTCATAGTATTTCTAAGAGATTGCCTATTACCTTATTTTACCATCACTAAATTGAGGACTTAGACCTCAAATTATTTGGCTTATCGATATTTCCCTCCTCAAGTTAATTGTAGTATCACTGCCTAAGTTCCAGTTAAAAATAAGTCTTGGGATCCCTGGGTGGCGCAGCGGTTTAGCGCCTGCTTTTGGCCCAGGGCACGATCCTGGAGACCCAGGATTGATTGAATCCCACGTCGGGCTCCCGGTGCATGGAGCCTGCTTCTCCCTCTGCCTGTGTCTCTGCCTCTCTCTCTCTCACTGTGTACCTATTATAAATAAATAAATAAATAAATAAATAAATAAATAAATAAATAAATAAATATAAATCTTAGCAATTATTATACTCTTGAACAAGAATTGATTTTACCCAAATTCTGCTGTTTTTATAGAATTGTCAATTGAAATTATTTGCATTTATAGAAACTGGGGTTAGACCTTACAGCAAAACATTTTTACAGCAAATGGTAGAGATATTTTGATATATCTGCAAAATTGTGAAACCTAGCAATCATTGTAAAGATTAGGCATGTTAGCTTTTTTAATACGGAGTGAGAGGCATGGAGAGAAAAGAAGCCTGATTTTCATTAGGTGATGATATGTGTCAAGCCCCATACCAGGCGTTTTACCTATTTTTCACACTTCCATGTAAGGAGGGTGTCATTTTTAGCAATTTATCTTTGATGATTCTGAGATGCAGAGAAATTAAGAAACGTTCTCAACGTTTTGTAGATTGTTTATCTACAAAATTAAAACTAGGATTCACACAACTTCAAAAAGCCATGCTCTTTATCTTTTCTATATTTACTTGGCCAAACTGTATTAACATACAATTTGTGAAATGATATTTCAATAGGAGGCATAGAACAATTATATATGTGATTATACACACACATATACACATATATGCACACAAGCTTGTTAAGCACTATTTGAGGTGCTATATAGTCTGTTTTAATCTTGGCTTAATTATAAATCTGTGAATTTCCATAGCAGGATCTATGTAGCTTTCTTCACTAGTCTTAACATGGTTCATATTATATTGCCATACTATACTGATTCATTGTATTGTGAAGTTACTCTTACAGTAATTCTTGATTTTCAGCTTATGTTCCCAGAACTATTCAAGCTTTCTTATGATTATTCTCTGTTCTCTGTATAGTATCCTTTCCTGCATCTTTTACTATTATTCTGTTTGTAAAAAATGGCCTTATTATGCTGTTATGTTCTCTCTATACTCAATTTGTTGAGAGTTATCATGAAAGGATATTGAAATTTGCCAAATGTTTTTTCTACATCTATTATGATGATCATATGATTTTTATCTTTTATTCTATTAATGCAGTGTATAACAGTTATTGATTTGCATATGCTGAACCATCCTTCATATCAGCAAAAAATCCCACTTGATCATCGTATATGATACTTTTAACTGAAATTAGTTTGCAAATATTTTGTTTATATTTTTATCTATGTTCATCAGGGATATGGACTCATAATTCTCCTCTCTTGTAGTATTGGATGTCATTCTTTCTGTGTCTGCTGCACAACCACATTTTCCTTTTAGGCAATCCGTTGCTTTTAGTTGCTTTTCCAGCTCTCAGCTTTTATTTCCAACACCTTCATCACTGATGCCTGTAATTTCCAGTCCATGATTTCTATAGTTTTAGCTCTGCAGGCTGGTCAATGTCATGGAGTAAGGAAGATTCAATTCTTACCTCTACCATTTTAAGTTGTTTGAGATCAAACTTTTCTATTTCTTTCTACTTGTGGATACTTCTCAGTATTTTTAAAATGTTCTTTTAATTTTATCATTATAATTGTTTTTTTTTTATAATTGTTTTTGATTGAGTGACTGCAGGGCCACTTATTTACCTTTATATGCTCTCTTTTCATTCATTTTTACTTTATGTTTTTCAACTTTTGTAATCACTGTAAAGATTAAGAGGACACTGAATAATGCATAAGTCAATCCTTTTATAAATGCTTATAATATGTGCAATACTTAGTATGTGATTTGCAATAAAATATTAAAATATGAAGCATACTTTTAGTTATCATAATTCCATGGAGCTATTCCACATTAGAAAATAACATAAATATTCTATAAGCATCAACATAAAATAATTTATTCTATGATGTCACAGCCTGAAAAAGCATTATATGGCCATGCTCAGTTGGCCTGAAACACTTTAGAAAATTATGACACAATTTGAATCATGAGATATTGATATCTCTGGGTTCCACCATTGTAGCCTCTGCTTGGAACTTGTCAGGTCTTATCACTTCTATCTCAGTATGCTACCTAAACTTACCCTCCTACCAAGTAGGCACCAATTCTTCTACATTCTCATATGCCCTCAGTTTTATACCTGACATATTTTTACATTTTCATAAATACACTCTTGTCTTGTGTCCCAACTCTTAGTTGTTCTAACATTGTTTAATGTTATTATCAGATAGATTTATATAATAAAGTATATGAAATTGATCATTAGAGAACTGTATGGGAGATTTTCCAGATTGTGCTACCAGAGAGTGGTTGTATAATGATTTTGATGACCTTTAGGAATGTGTTTTGCATGGTTACACACTATCACATATTTTCATCTGTGTTTATTATTACCAGTGAAATACAGAAGGTCCTTTTATGCCTCCCAAAGTCTACTGAGAATGAAATAGCCCTCTTGATAATATATCCAAGACCCAAAACAATCTCATACAGCTGTTTATCTTTTTCTACTTAGTCATTATGTTAGCATCTCTATGACCCTCCTTAGGAGGCCCAGTTAGAAAGAGAAGATACATTAAAGCATATTGAATGAAGACCCTCAAGGATGAGAAAGAGAAGAGATTTGAATAGAAATGGTGAGGTAACAAAAATATCAATATGACATTTAGTAAAAATTTGATGGAGAGGGATTCAAAGAGTATCTCCACACAAGCAGATCAAGATTATCCTTGCTAAGAGTATAAAAATATATACATATAAGAGAAGTAAGCAATGAGAACAGAAGTTCAGAGCATTGGGAAAAGTCAAGAATATAAGAGTCAGAGAATGTAGCATAGAGATCAAACCAAGAGCAAGTCAGGAGGCTCTGGAAGGCAACTCACAGGAAGACAATGTTTAAGCTTGGTGTGAGTCTGGGAGGTCAGCATATCAGTTATACGGAAAGTCATTCAGCCAAGAAGTAGAGAATATTGAACATTTCTGATAATTCCAGTTTGTAAAATAGAAATGTTCTACATTTCTCTTTTAGGAATAAACAGTCCTGAACATAAAACTAAAACATACAAAGCTATTGTATGGAGTTCATTATCATATTTGCTCTGTCATTTAATGTACCTTTATGATGAGATTTATTATACTTTCTGCTAACACAGTGCTAATGTTTACACCTAATCATACCAACAACTTCCTAATGAAATTTTTTCTCCTAAAAATCAATAACCCCCAAATAGAGCTGCTTGTTAAATTCTGTTTTATGTAGGATGCACATTAAATATTGCACAGAGATATTGGCTTATTAATTACTTTATTTTTAATAGCATATATTGACTTTGTTTCTAAACTTAGTATCATTTAGGAGGAAGAGATGAAGAGTTCATTTTGCAGAGTGAATGGGACCACAGTAAATTTAGCAGATACCTAATTTTGAACTCCTGACCCAGGAAAACTTTTCACTGAAAAAGCCCAAATGTAAATGTCAATATACCTAAAGAAAAAAGAGTAAAATTAGAGGATTAGAGGATAAGTATGAGTATTAGTAATAGAAGAGAATAATGTATTCCTCTTTTCTTTCCCTTCTTTTTCTTTCTTGCTTGCTTGCTTGATTTTCATTTTTTTTTTTTACGTTCTTTCTTTTCTTTCTTTTAAAAAAGATAGGAATAGATTTTTAACTCTTAATGGAGGGAATTTGATTCTCCTTACAGGTAAACATAATAACCATGTTTCTAGTTTCCATATTTGATCCTACCATCAGCCTTGTTTACCACCTTAGGTCTAGCTGTGTCACTGCCCCTTTCAGAGAGGCACAGATGTTGATAAATGCAATACCAGTCCTCTTTAAATATCTTCATATCTTGCATGTATCCATAAGAAATTTCTGCTTTTCTCCCTTTCTTGTCATAACCACAAAAAATATTCCAGCCTACAGTTTCTCTCTTTCTGTCTACCCACCTTGCTTCAATGCTTCCCTGATGGGCCTTCTTTGGTATGTTGTGCCTCTTGTTTCCAGGAACCTGTGCCTATAAAAACAAAACAAATAAAACAAAACAAAACAAAACAAAAAACCCTTCTTTCTTCACAACAACTCTTTCCACTCTGTGTGTCTTAAAATACCTGAATAAAACAAATCCCAGGAACCCTTAAAATAATTATAGGAATAATTGGCAGGTAAAAGTTATATTATTCCTATTCATAGTACCCTGTAAAATAACATATACATAATACAATTTACACATATATACTTATGATAAGTTCACATCCCATAATGAAAACAATGGACTGGGTCTAATTTTATATTTTAGTTTACATACAAAAATGGGTGTGTGAGAAATGCCCGCTGTGGGAGAAAATAATTGGCAGCTATTCAAAATTTTAATTCTCTCCCCAATCCTATCTACCTTTGCTTAAGTTGGCATTCTTGCTTAAAATTCTCCAGGAAATATCTACACCTGTAAAACTTACTTTAAATTCTCTACATACCTACTTTTACACTCATCCTCACTTTTTACATTACTGGGAAGTGCATCTAGACATATAATGCCTCATTCTGCCAAGACTACATCCTCTATTTTTTTTTTTTTTTTGGTAATGCTTGATATATTAGTCTTCTTTCATGCAGCTTTTAATATCTCATTCCGTGTGTGCATATGTGTTTAAGAAAACTAAATCAAACCTCACATGTATGCAAATATATGCCAAATATCTCAAACTTTTAAAATTTTATATCTAATGAATATAAAATAATTTTTCATGATGGTTCTAATTTGAATTTCAGTAACTGTTAAGGAAGTTGAGCCTGTTGATTTATGTTGATAGATTATTCCCGTTTTATCTCCTATGAAATGCTTGTTCATTTTTGCTCGTTATTTTTGTTCACTTTTATTCCTCTTCCTCCTCCTCCTCCTCCCTTCTTCTCCTCCTCCTCCTCCTTCTTCTACTTTTCTTCTTCTTCTTCTTCTTCTTCTTCTTCTTCTTCTTCTTCTTCACTCTTGACCTGTGAGTCTTCATTACATATTTTAGATACTTGTCCTTTTTCAATTAAAATATATGGCAAATAACTTCCCCTCACATCTTTCTACTTTCATTTCCACCAGCTTCCGGAATAGTAGGGGGCTTCCCACCTAGATATCAATTCCTGCTCAAACTTTTCCGGGTATAAATGCCTAGAACCCTATATCTTTGTGGATATGTGAACATCATCTAGATTCCCCAGTTGTTCCAGCTGATTAGGAATTGACAACTCTTGAGGGATCATGGGACATAACTGCAAAGAAAATGGATTAGCTGTAAAATTATTTTCCCGACCAAAGAAGCACAATAAGAATTATGTTGCTAAACTGTAGTTTTGTGTTAAGTTACATGTTTTAACTCAGTATATCAGAATTCCTCAGTGGCATCTCTTGTACAAGCCAGCCTAATGATAAAAGAGTACCTTTAATTCCTTTTCCCATTATTTCTTGTTTATCTCCTTCCATGAACATAAGGGGGCAGGATAGGTAGTTCTGCTAAAACAAGATTAAGATATCCCTATGTAATCCCATTAAAATGCCCTGCAATGACACCTCAATTTTTCCTAATTTCTAACCCTTAAGAAATGTAATCAGCTGGATTTAGTGAGCAACAGAACCTGGGAGGTGGGATGAGAGAGGCATCTAGAATAACCTTCATATGTTATATGAGAAAGGGAGCTTGGATGGCAGTGCTACCATAGACAAAATTACAGAAAAACATATGACCTTGGGGAATTGGAAAGAAAAAAAAAGTGTGGTATATGTTCTGCTCTTTTGTATAAAACTGTAAATGTACCTTTACTATTGGCAATCTATGTTCACTACCTAGTTTCAGTGTTGCTATATATTATTTTATCCTTGTCTCAGGGACAGAAACAAAGTTCTCTTTATTTCACAATTTAATGTGCAGGATATTTTGAAGTACATTATACATGACCTCTGTTGCAGCTGAATATCAATTTAGTTCATCATCACAGTCAGAGTATTAGAGTTTATGTACAGTAGACAGGTAGTAGATAGAACTGACTGATCCTCTGAGAATGATGACAAGGGGACAGATAGAAATTAGATATACTGAGAGGTAGAGGTTGGAACAAATTCTATTGTGTTTTAAAAGCATTATAGGGAAAAAAAAAAGACACTACAAGCCAAAAGAAGCAGTGTTTCAGCTTTTAGATGCTACTTTTCATAAATAATTAATAATAACTATTAATTTTCTCAGTGCCAAATGGATCACTGTGTTTCCAGCATTTATCTTTGTCACATATATACAAAATTTAATGACACCATATAAACAAGTGTTATTTATTCTCAAGAAGCAGATTTTAAAGAAATTTTAATAAAACTGGTTATGCATATAGATCCAAATATAATCTGTTAAAAAACAAAATTCAGTTGACTAAATTTGGAGACCTAATAGGCTTCATTAAAGGATCCATGAATTGGGCAGCACCCTAGCAAGTAGAGGGAACTTCCAGGAGTTTTACACAATGGAAGGTTTATATAGGAAGGAGGGTAGGAGAAGAAAGTTACTAGCAAATAAAAGGATTGATCTGGGCAAGACAATCTTCCCTTAGGGGGAAGGACAAGTGATCTTATTATGCAGATTAATTTTTCTTCCTTGGGGGAAAACGGAGAGGGCCCAAATGGCAGATTACTTCTTCGGCTGCTGATCAAAAAATTTCTGACCGACCAGTTAAGATTAAGTATCTGGAAGAGGTTGAAATTGAGTTCCTGTTTGAAGACTCAGCCGAAGCAAGGGCATTTTGGGCCTATGATTTTCTTTTTAACAAAACAAAGTTAAAGCTCATTTTAAATTGTATATTGCTCACATTTGAATTGTTTCAAATACTTTAAGGATTACGAGTGCTAAACCTGTTAGGTTGTTATTAGAATCTCAGTGGTTTTCCATCAATAGAAAGCAGATAGCCTGGTTCTGTGGCTATTTGTAAAACAGTGAAAATAAAAAAAAAAAAAAATACTCGATCCAAATATTTCGAAACTAAATGTAAGTGTATATCAATGAAATATTGGCAAAAGCTTCTTCCAAATTTCTGGCACAAAATTGCACCCACATTGTCATCTGCAAACCACAGCTTGTGAGCATTTAAGAATCCACAGGCAGTCTAATCAGCTGAAAAATGTATTCTACTTATGTACAATATCTTCCTGTATAATTTAAGACGGTTACTTCCTCCCTACTTTGATCTCATCCTTCACTGTACCATAATGAAAAAAATTACAATTTTTAAAATAATTTTTACAACTTTAGAATGATTTTGGATTTATAGAAAAATTGCAAAGATAGTATATAGAATTACCATATATCCTAGCTCCAAATTCCCTTATTATGAACTTCTAACACAAGTGTGTCAGAATTAATGAACCATATTGATGCATTTTTATTAACTAAATCCCATATTTTATTCAGATTTCCTTAGTTTATTTAATGTGCATATTCTGTCCCAGGAATCCATCCAGGATATCACATTATGTATAATGATCTTTAAGCTCCTCTTGGATGTGACAGTTTCTCACTTTTCTTGCTTTTAATGACCTTGGCAATATTAAGGAGGACTGGTCAGGTATTTTGTCGAATGTCCTTCAATTTGGAATTGCCTGATTTCTCATGATAAGACTGTGGTTATGTATTTTGGGAAGGAAGAACACAGAGGTAGTGTCATTTTCATCACATTATATACCAAGGACACATATTAGCAACATAACCTATCACTGTTGATGTTGACCTTGCTCAGCTGCCTTAGGTAATGTTCCTGCAGTTTCTCCAGTATAAAGTTACTCTCTTTTTTTTTTTTTTTTTTAAGAAGGTAGTCATACCACTTAATAAGTAAAGAGTCATGCCACTCGTTCTTCATACATACATAAGTTACCTGGAATTCTTCTGCATGGGACATAATGTGGGAAACAAAGGCAAAAGAAAAATTATTTTTTTTACTACTTACAGCCCACTGACAAGTCCTTGTAGCAAGCAGAGTGACTTTCCTCTAGGAACTCATCTGCCTCTATGTTGATACTTTGTTAAGGGCAATAAGCAGTCTTAGCTTAACATTATCCCAACTACCCCGATCCCACACTCCAGGATCCTATAAGTGTTCTTTAACATATAAAAATTCCCTTAGAATAAATGTCCTTAATCTTTAACCCCAAAGATATTATGTTGGCAATCATCCCTCAAGCATATGACCTACCAATATGTCAATGCTTAAGGGTCTCATGGCTAGGGCTTTATTAGACAGAAATAAATGGCATTTCCTTGAGCTAGCCCACTCAAGGTCCTGGACACCTTGTTTCCAAAATTCTTTATAGAGACTTACATTATCCACTGAAGATGTCTTGAGAATTCTTTCTTGGGGTGCCTCGATGGCTCAGTGGAAGCATCTGCCTTCAGCTCAGTTCAGATCACGGTCCTGGGATTGAACCCCACATTAGGCTCCCTGCTCAGTGGAGAGTTTGCTTCTCTCTCTCCCTCCCTCTCTCTCTCTCCTTCTGCTCCTCCCCCCGCTTGTGCTCACTCCTTCTTTCTCTCTCTCTCTCTCTCTCTCTCTCTCTCAAATGAATGAACAAAAACTTTAGGGAAAAAAAAGGAATTCCTTCTTGGTCATCAGCTCCAAACCCCAACATTTTCTATATCAGGACACTGATCTAATCTCCTCAATTAATTTATTTAATCCATGGTTTATTTATATCAGTATGAAAACTGATTTATATTTTATGTCTTGCACATAATCCAATACTACTTTATTTTTTTGTTCAAATTTTTCCAGTTTAAGCTATTTGGGGCTCTTTCAGTAGGCTCTCCTGTTCGTTTGACTTAACATATCATTGTGATGTAGGAAACAAAGATAAAAGAAAAATTAAATTTCCTGACTAACTGTAACCCACTGACAAGCTCTTGAAATAGGCGGAGTAACATTCCTCTCAAAAAAATTTTTTAAAGATTTTATTATTTTATTCTTGAGAGACAAAGAGAGAGAGGCAGAGACACAGGCAGAGGGAGAAGCAAGCTTCATGCAAGGTGCCCGACATGGAACTCAATCCCAGGTTTCCGGGATCACAACCCAGGCCGAAGGCAGCACTAAGCTGCTGGGCCACTGGGGCTGCTGTTCTCTCAAAATTTAGTTGCCTTGATATTAATACTCTCCTAAGGGTAAAGGCAATCTTAGCCCAGGATTCTCTAAGTCTACTTAAACACAAAAATTCCTGTGGAAACTTCCTTTATCTCTACCTCCCTAGATACAGAATGACAGTCTTCCCCCAAGCATATGGCCCACTGATATATATCTGAATGGTCTCATGACTAAGGTTTTATTTATTTTTTTTTAATTTTTATTTATTTATGACAGTCACAGAGAGAGAGAGAGAGGTGCAGAGACACAGGCAGAGGGAGAAGCAGGCTCCATGCACCGGGAGCCCGATGTGGGATTCGATCCCGGGTCTCCAGGATCACGCCCTGGGCCAAAGGCAGGCGCCAAACCGCTGCGCCACCCAGGGATCCCATGACTAAGGTTTTATTAGACAGTAATAAATGACTTTTTCCCAACAATAGCTAGCCCCTTCAAGGTCCTGGAAACCTTGCTTCCAAAATTCCTTAGAGTCTTACACTATCCCTAACCCACTCCCAACTTGGAAGTATGTAATGGGCCACTCCTCATGACTAGGGTGCAGCTCTTTCTGCCCATGGGTCCTGTCCCATATTTTAATAAAACCATCTTTTTGCACCAAAGTCGTTTCATGAATCCTTTCTTGGCAGTCAGCTTTGAACCCTAACGTCTTTCCTACATCAATTGTTTTTTGTTTGTTTGTTTGTTTTTCTTGCTGCTTTTTTGTTTGCTTGCTTGTTTTTTAGTGCCTTAATTTTGGTAATTATAAGATGCTTCACCATCTTCTTGTATATTGCCTGCCCGACTCCTAGAATCAGGCATCTCTCCAAGGAGCCATGACTTTTGTTGTTATTGGGGGAAGGTATTAGAAAGCAATATCTGTGTGCTACTGGGTTTCTTGAGATCAGTAGCAAACTTTTTTCCTTAAAAAAGCGAGAAAATATTTTTTTCTGTATGCATATAGAACATCTGCAATATTTCGTTTCTTAATTGTATTATTTAGTTCAAGTTAATTACAAATGTTATATATACCATACAAAGAATCTAAGCTGGAGTCCAGTCTTCTTTTTTTTTTTTTCTTTTTGAGTATGTGAGGAACAAGCAGCTATATCTAACTATGATATTAATTGAAAGGAAAGCAAAGGATGGGCATTTAACTCAGTCTTAGGTTGGAAAGAGGGTCTCTTGAGAAACAATACTGAAGTTTTACTAGTTTTCTACTGCTGTATAAAAATTGCCACCAACTTAGTGGCTTAAGACAACAACAAAAACATTCATTCATTATCTCACAGTATCTCCAGGTCAGAACTCTAGTCACAGCTAACGTGGTTCTCTGCTCAGAGTCTCACAATATTAATATAATGGTATTATATATAAAAAGATATTAAATATAAAGACCAGGCTATGTTCTTATCTGGAGTTTGAGATTCCCTTTCTAAGGTCATGTGATTTGGCAAAATTTAGTTCCTTGCAATTGTAGGACTGAGGACCTATTCCATTGCCAGCTGTCTTCCATGTACCACTCAGCTTTCAGAGATCTCTTACATGGTTCCTCCAACTTCAAAGTCAGCAAAGAAGAATCTCCCTCACATTGAATACCTCTCATGCTTTTAATCTATCTTTTCTATCCACACCCCGCCCCCCAAACACACACACATATCAAGAAGAGCCTAGCGTCTTTTAAGGCTTCACCTAATTAGATGAATTATCTAATTGGATAATCTACTGGATATCCAGTATCCAATTAGATACTGGATAACTTCCCTTTCTTAAATCCAACTGTGCCATATCACAAAACCGAATTATAGAAATGAAATCCATTATATTCCTAAATCCAATGGACTGTACAAGATCCGTAGACTGGGAGCAGAAATCTTGGAGGACCATCTCAGAATTCTGCCTACCACAGGTTTGTATTTTGAAATTTAAAAGAACATTCTCCAGTTGCAGAAATGGAGGAAGCAGGCACTACACAGAAAAGAGATAAGGAATAGAAAGATATATAAAGTAAAATGACAAGCAATTCAGGATTAATGCAGCAGGAGATTTCTAGTCAGGGCATTTGGGACATGAGATTATATACATGCTTCGGCCTGAATTGTGAAGTGCTTCATTTCATGCTAAGAAGTCTGCAATTTTTCTGTAGTTGGTGGAACACAAGGGAGTTACAAGTTAAAATTTGTTATACTGACAAAACACCTAGGCAACAGCAGAAGTGATGATTCCGCATAGCACTAAGGTGGAATCAGAATCAGTAACTGGGTCCAAGCAAGAGTTGACAAAGGCCTAAAACAGGAAAATGATAGTAGGAAAGAAGAGGCTTGTGCAATGAGCCTTGAAAATCGGGTGATGTTCTATAATACGGTCAGTTGTGTAGGCCATCAAAACATTGTCCAGGGAAAGGCACAAGCAAAGACACAGGAAAGGGAAAACGTGGGGTCTGTTGGGAGAATTTATGATTGAGTTACGAATCACAGGTTACATGTGAAGGTTTGTGAGAAATAAGGCTAGAAAGCTGGAACCAAACATTCCTTAAAGTATCTTGAATGGAAACACGCTGAAAAAAAAAAAAAAATCATCCATTTGCATTTTAAATCAGTCATTTCTTCCAGCATAAGTTGTGTTTTTTGTTTGTTTTTTAAGGAGAAATCATGAGAACACTGGGATAACCAGAGACTAGAAAGTGAAAAGAAATGTATAAACAATTACGCAATTGAAAATTCCATGGGGCGCCTGGGTGGGTCAGTCCATTAAGTGACCAAATATTGATTTTAGTTCAGGTCATGGTCTCAGGGTCCTGAGATCAAGCACGGAAGCAGGTTCCATACTCAGCAGGGAATCGGCTTGAAGATTTCTTTCTCCCTTTGCCCCTCCCCCGACTTGCACACACACACACACACACACACACACACACACTCTCTCTCTCTCTCAAATAAATAATCTTAAAAAAAGAAAATATCATTTTACTTAATCATCAGATGACCAAGATTTAAGTATTCAATCTTCTACTTAATAAGTAATGTACAAATTATTTAAGAAAAATAGTTATCTAACAGTGTGTATCATGAGGTTTTGTATAAACTCTCTTTAATTCTGGCAAGACATAGTATTGAAAATCACTAGACTCTCTCTCCCCACCCTGCAAGACACATTTCCTCTGTGCCCAAACTCTGAGCAAATCACTGAGGACAGAAAAAGGAAAGCTATAGGCAATAAGTGACAAGGTGGAAGAGAAGACACTAACCCCCTCCATCTCTTATTGTTTCCTTGATTCTGAAGCCAGCCAGTGATTTTGCATAGAGTTCCAAGAAAGAGTTATCAGTTTTATAAATGACAGGTTTCTATTTGATAACCATCAATTCAAAACTGAAACAAGCTTTGCCACTTATTAGAATGGAATATATATCCACATAGAAAACATATTTCTATTTTTATTTCTGGAACTAAGATTTTGCCAGTGTACAAGCATCTTTAAGTTGGGAATTAGCTTGAAATACACAGAGTGGAAAGAGAAGTGGGCATATGGCAACTATCCATTTTATCAGTCTAGAAAATTTGATTTTCTTTGTTTTGGCATTGCTTTGATATCTAGATGTGTCTATTTATCGAATAACAGTCAAATTTCTATGTCATTTTATGTTTAAATTTAGCTTGAGCCAAGGGAATATTTTTGTCCTATTTACTTTTAAGATATCTGCTTAAAAATCAGGATGAAGAGAGAATTTCCATGGGAAGACACAGCAGAGTAGATAGAGAAAAAGTTAATTTTAAAATGTACCAATAAGGTAAAAAAGAGTAAGTAACTGACAAAGATATAGAATATAGACCAATTAGTGAGACTTGTGATCAGCAGAAGCACCAGGATTATATATAAACTATTATATCAGTATATAACTTTTTCATGAGTACATTGCTTAGTCCACCCATTTAAGGATTAGAGATAATACAAATATGAAACTTTTCTCGTTTTTTAGAAGAGGAAAATGCCTTTGCCATTGCTCTTGTTTTATAATGTACTGTGTATGAATCAATATTTTATTTAAAATGGTGACAAATTAAGGAATGGATATGGGTGGAAAAAATAATATGAAATTAAACCATGATCTTTTTAGCTTTAATATTTAAAATCATGTTAAAATTTTATACTTTGCAGTTCATAAAGCATGTCCACAAGCCCAATTTGGTTTGATCCTAATAATTGTCATGTACATAGAATATTCACTATTATTACATATTGGGGTGAGAGTTTTATAAGACTTTGGAGGGAAATCTTGGGGCTCTTGATTCCTTTTAGAATAAGTAGATATGCAACTGAGAATTTGTTCCATAATTTCTGATTATCAGACTTCTAAAATCTTCTATCATCTTCCCAAAGTAATTTGTCCCCTTGTTAGCAGCAGTGGGTGGTGGCCCCTTCTCAGAGTTCCACCCATCTGTACCCCCATCAATTTTTCTTCTCTCTAGTTGTTCTTATCTAGTCCCATAGAATAGACAGGGGAAATTGCGAAGAGTTCTTAATTCTAAATCTTTTAAAAGATTTTATTTATTTATTCATAAGAGACACACACACACAGAGGCAGAGACCTAGGCAGAGGGAGAAGTAGGCTCCCCATGGAGAGTGATGTGGGACTTGATCCCAGGACCCAGGGATCACAACCTGAGCTGAGGGCAGACATTCAACCATTGAGCCACTCAGGCATCCCTTAATTCTAAATTTTAAGGCTGAATTTTTCATGGATTTTCCTTTAGGCCCATAAACATATTCTTTATTTCATGTATTCCACTTTTTACAAAGTGAAAGCTTTGCCTTTCAAGATTCTTGTCTGTACCATAATTTCAAACTTCTCTCAGGATAAAAGAATTGGATGGATAGGAGATAGAATTAATTAAAGACAAACTGACCAATTTTAATCTTGCCTGACTAAATGAATTTCTTTGAATGGGGGAGGTCCACATGCAAGAAAGGGCAGGAAAAGAAAATAGAGATTGATATTTCAAGATGTTATTCCACTGCAATAATTTTCCAGATGACAAAAATGAGATTTATAGCAATTGTTTTGCATATGACTGTAGAGATAGCTTGGCAGAATCTCATGGCAAGATCTTTTGATGCAATATTCTGATTTATCTCTTGAAGAAATACACTTAATGGGAGAAATATGGAAGTTTTGGTCTCCTTTTGAAGACTCGATGTTGATTAGACGGAAATTCAAATATCTCTGTAGAGCAGTGGCTGGCATATATATACCAAGTGTTATGGGAACATTGAGAAGGGTGTAACTTTTAATGGTTGGAGAAGTTGTAAAGGGCAAGTGGCAAAAAAGAAAACTGGGCACATGGAATTTCATACATAATGGTATTCATATACCAGGAACTGTATGTTATTTGATCACAGGATACATTTCAGGTGGGAAAGGGGAAGGGAAAAGAAGGGTCAGTAAAAGTTGTGGAAAATGAGGCTAGTATACAGGTCAGGAATAATCTCTTATGTCACACCTTTCAAAGGCAAATGATTGATGACTTCAAGAGACACACAGAAACATAATGAAATTTGTGATTCAAAAAGAGAATTACTGATGGCACAATGATGAGATAAAATTTTTTCGTAAGAAGAGCAGTTGGGAAATAATAGTATTCCAAGAAGGACTGATGGTTTATAGTTGAAATAATTCAAGGGCAAGAAGTGTTATAAAGAAAAAGGGCCGATCAAGTTATATTTAGTAGCAAGAACCAACAGGGCATGATGACTGATGGTAGGAGAGATTGTGTGTGAAAACCTCTGATAGGTGGGACATACAGCTATTCAATAAATGTCCAATCTCCCCTTCTTCACAACCTATGTTGCACTGCCTCTAACATGATTATAACTCAAATCTATCTGCCATGGAAGTTATGTAGGATAGCTTCTAAAGCAACTGGAATATGATATGAAGACTTCTAGTTATATAAACAGCCAAGGAAAAGGAAATAATGTTCATATGCATGTCTGCTCATATATACAAACATAATTTCATGCATGTAAACACATGTGAATGTGATGTTAGATAAGAAAATGTAGATGTTATGTCTGTAAATTTAGAATGTCAGAAAAACACTATGGGAGCAAACTAATGTGTAATTGATATTTACAAAACAAAAGATTGATAATCTTGGTATTTTTGTGGGTTTTTTTTTTAAGATTTATTTATTTATTTATTTATTTATTTATTTATTTATTTATTTATGATAGACAGAGAGAGAGAGGCAGAGACACAGGAGGAGAGAGAAGCAGGCTCCATGCCGGGAGCCCGACGTGGGACTCGATCCCGGGACTCCAGGATCGTGCCCTGGGCCAAAGGCAGGCCCCAAACCGTTGAGCCACCCTGGGATCCCCCTATTTTTGTGGTTTTATTTTGCAAGTTAAAAGAATAGAATTTATAGTAGTAAATTATGATAATTTATAGTAGTAAATTCTGATATAGTAGTAATTTCTGATTTTATCAAGCAAAACCAATAAAGTTTTTTTGCTACTTCCCACCTCCACTCTGCATTTTGTGCATTTGTTTTCTTCATTTGGATAGATAACAGTTTTAATGGATTAAAATGGTAAGTATCATCAAAAAGCAGAAAGCAGTTTAAATAAGAAAGGAATAGAAAGTAATAAAGGAAAAGGAAAGGATTATCATTCCCCTTGGAGTTAAATATGAACCACCAATCTCCCTCATCCTTCATTTCTAGGGTTTATTCCCACTGTCCTTTTGAATGACCTGTGCTTTTCTATAAATATTGTTAGTCCCATGTCACTTGCATTCTTACTCTCTACTCATAATATTAATGCACTTGGGAAATTCTGTTTATCTCACTTTAATAAAAATATATCTCCAAATGGCAGGGAAACACCACTCAGAATGTGGTAATCCGCTTTCTAGTGGGGGGATTTTAAATGAATTATATTGGGAAATTTGACTATACTACTCTTAAGTGATTTGCATACTATCACATCCTTTTCAGGCTAAGTATGAGAGGTCCACCAACTATGTTAACCTAATTATTCCTATTTTCATCACAGACTATGTTTACTGATAAATTAGCTTGGGAAATTATGTAAAGAAGTTTAGAATGAGAACTGGGGTCCCAAGAAAATTAAACCAAAATAGAATTTCAGAGTCAGAAAACTGATACCAGGTAATATACAATAATAAATATTCATGATGATGTTAATAAAATAACAACTAATGCGTTAGGCTTAAATAAAAGTGTATATTTTATTTTATTTATTTTATTTTATTTTATTTTATTTTATTTTATTTTATTTTATTTTATTTTATTTTGGCTCCATGCCCAACACAGGGCTTGCACTCCCAACCCTGGGATCAAGACCTGGGCTGAGATCAAGAGTTGGACACTTGAGGCGCCTGAGTGGCTCATCAGTTAAGTGTATGCCTTCTGTGGGTCATGATCCCAGGGGCTTCCGCTCAGTGAGGAGCCTGCTTTTCCCTCTCCTCTCCACTTATGCTCTCTCTTGCTCTCAAATAAATACAATCTTTAAAAAAAGAGTTGGACACTTAATTAACTGAGCAACACAGATGCCCCAAAAGTTTATATTTTAAAAAGAATAGTTCTCATTCCTGACTGAATCAAAATCACTTATGGAACATTTAAAACTATAGATTGATGCAATCCCCTTCCCCCAACAAATTTCAGAGATTGTATATAAGTAAGTTTAGGCAGGAGATCTTATACTGGAATTTATAGTTACCTAGAACACAGTAATTGGCAGCCAACTTTAAGTATTACTGTTTTTTAAAAAAGGAATTACTGCCACTATGTAGACCTGAGATTGCTAAATTTTCGCTTCACATTTGAATGACTGGGAAACTCTAAAAATACCAATTTTCAGTAGTATTTCAAATCAATTAGAATTGATACCAATATCTGGTGTCATTTCAACTTCAATTAGAATCTCAGGGAATGGAACCCAGCACTGCCATTTTTAAATTCCAGGTAATTCTATGTACACCTAAGATAAAAAACTGTAGGGTATAACTTTTGAATTAAATAAATCCTCCAAAATGTAAATGTTTGAATTATTTTTATTGAATTGACTAAATACAAATAATTTTGCCTAGTAGTTACCTTGAATTAGTGTTAAATATTATTAATATAGTTTGTAATATCACTACTTATAATATTTGAAGGATAGACATTATTTGTCTAGTATTTGTTGTTCTGAGCAATTTACCTGATCTCCAACTACCCTGTCATTCATAACCAAATTATTTCTAAAATGCTAATTGCTTTTAAAACTGAATTTTTTATCTACTTTGGTTTCCTGTCACTAGCAAAGCCTATATCAGTTTTAGTATAAAGACTTCAAATGATAGTATCTTAAGTTAATTTTAATTAATTAACTCTGAATAGGATCCAATATTTATTATTATCTAGGAAAACATGACTTTGAGTGACAATTGGATTTTAAAGTGTTTCTTAGAATATTATATTTTTTAAATGATGAAAGTCTTCACTCTTTTTTTAAGATTTTATTTATTTATTTGAGAGAGAGTGAGCATGAGTGGGAGGAGGGGTAGAAGGAGAAGCAGACTCCCCACATATCATGGCATGGGGCTCCATTCTGGAACCCCAGGATCATGACCTGAACTGAAGGCAGACGCTTTAACCAACTGAGTCACCCAGGTGCCTAAGTCATCACTTTCTAATGGTAGTAAGATATATCTTTCTTCTGAATTGGGATAACACCATGCTTATCTCTAGAAATGCCTGCAACTCTGGTACTGACTTTTGGCTATGATAAGAGCAAGTGGGATAATTAATCATTTATTATCTGTTGTCTAAAGTTAGAACCACCAATGTTGGCACCCATGGTTAACTTGTTTATTGACAACTGTTAGAGGGGCAAAAGACAGGCTTCCCCAAAATGGGCCATTTTGGTATAAAGATTATTTCAAGTTAGAAGTAATCAAAACCCATCAGATGCAGGAGAAGTCCTCTGCCTCCCTGTCAACTGCCTAAATTTATATTGGAAAGGACAACCTTTATTTTTTATGTTTGAGTGCTTTCTCAGTTGTGTATTGCTAATATTTTTCTCCCTTTTCACTTTCTTAAAGATTATGAAGATATTATTCTATATCATTTAGAAAGTTTAGTTTTCTTTACTTTTCCCATGATATTTATACCCATAAGAGAGATATTATACCCAGAATTTATACCCAGGAAGAGAGATATTAACAGACTCTCCTACCTAAGGAATTTATCTGCAAATAGGGAAACCTTCATTTTTCAAAACATCTTTCACTTTCCTGCTAATGGCCTTCTCCTCTTTGTATTCTCTTCTGCTTAGCTCTTATAAGCTTCATGTTGCCTCATTATCTTTGGAATTTCATATCTGTATGGATTACCTGTACGTATGCTTATTAAATTAAATTTTCTCCTGTTAATCTGCTTCATGTCAATTTGATTGTAAGTCCAGCTAGAAGGTCCATAAGGCAGGAAGTTATGGCACCATACACCTGGAATAATTGGTTATACATCCTGACTTGTTTATCTGATCAGTGTGGCATCACTATGGAAAAGACAAGCAACCCAATTAAAAAGTATCATGAGATTTGAAAAGAAACTTTATTTAAACAATCTGAATTATCAATATATCTGGCCAAAGAGTCAAATACTTGTTAGGTCTGAGAAAATTAAAATGAAACTACAACTAACTATCACTAGATGACAGTCATTATGAGTAAAAGCAAATACAGACAATCCCAAGTGTTGGAAAGAAAGTGAAGCAACTGGAACTCTCATAGACTGATAGTAGAAGTGAAAACTAGTATAACTATTTTGGAAAACTATTTTTAATTATGAACTAAAGCTGAATATATATGTGTTCTGTTACTAAGCATGTATGAGCTCTTAAGTACATAAATAAGAGAAATGCATATGTACATACAATAAAGGCATCAACAAAAATATTTATAGGGAATTATTCATAATAATTCTAAATAAGAAATAAATCCAATGGTTATCATCAGTATGATGGATAAATAAGTTATAACATCTTCATATAATGGGATACTATACAGTAACAAGAATGAATATATTGTAGCTCCACATAAATACCATGGATTAATATCACACACAGAACAGTGGACAAAAGTCAGTTATGAAAGAATATATAACATGTTATTCCATTTGTGTGAAATAAAATGAGGCAAGACTAGCCTATGTTTTAAAAGTTAAGAGTATCATCAAAATTGTATTTAGGAAGAAGGGAGCAAGCACTAATTTATAGAGGCAAGAATGGAGATCTAAGGTGGTAATAATTTGCTGTTTCTTGATCTGAGTAGTGGTTATAGGGGTGAGATGGGTTTATGATAATTCACCAAGCTATACAGCTTGGATTTGTACACTGTTCTATATGATTGAACTATTTCAATAAAGTTAACAATACAATTAATCAGGAATGTGTGATAATGCTCTGCACAGTAGATGAATTTAAGTAATTATTATCAATTTTATCAGGTATGAAAGTGATTCTGTGGTTATGTAAAAATAAATGTCCTTAGTTTTAGAAATTTTTCCTATTTATTGAAGCATCTCATACAAAGATATGTCTACAATTTGCCTTAAAATATGTCAACAGCAAAATATAATAAAAAAGGGTAAATAAAAGAAATGTGGCAAAATCTTGCTAAAATTGCTTAAGAAGTATCCTCAATGAAAGTGAATGGTACTATTCTATGGAGGACGGTAGATAGTACTGACACTATTCTTCTTTTAAATACATTTGAAATATTTACAATAAATGTTCTTAAAAATCAGAGCCACAATTCTCCAGCTCTTAAAATGACCAAGAATTCATCCTTGCCTCTGTACTTTTTAGCCCAATGTATGACACCCTGCCAGTATAATAGTTGCTTAAGAAGTAACTTAAAGTCTGTGATTTCCTTTCCTTCCTCAACCTTTGCTCCTACCACACATCTAATCATCCTTGAAGTTCTACTATTTACCCCTCTTTTTGCCTCGGGAACTTTTCAATCTCACCTCTTTGCAATGACCACTGTCTTAATTCAGGCCCCAATTAACTGACACCTGGATTGGTTCAACAATCCCCTTAATTAGTTTTCTATCTCCAGAATTTGTCTGCTTCAGATAATTCTCCACACTGGAGCCAGAGGCCTTTTCTTAAAGCATATGTTTAATTTCATTACTTTCTTCTTTAGGATACCTCAATGGCCTCCCTACTGGATACAGGAAAAGACCCTAACAGGTATTTAGGGGCCCAATTCTTCCTTAACAACACAAGGGCTTTCAGGGGATCCTAGAATCTTTCCCATAAACATAAAGGGTGTTTAATAACACTTCAAAATTGGAATTGCCTGTTGCAATTAGCTATGCCTTCCTGCATTTTGTTATATATCTATGAATTTATTTTTTAAAAAAATTTCCCAGTTGTGACCCAAATTAGTTCAAAGTTCTAAAGCAAACAAAACCTGTACTCATATTACTTTCTGGCAGCCATACACATGCAATGGCTAAGAAGTTGAGGTTCTGCAGGTCTTGATGTAGGAAAATTCAGGAAATCTGAGCTCACCACACTGGATTGAGTATTATTTCCACACTTAGTAGTTTATGTATATGTTTCCAACATACTTACTGGTGGAGGGATTTATTTAGGCCTTTCTATATAGTTCTGTGTGCCCTCACTGGGTGGTGAGATGTATTGGTTGGGTTAGAGTTGCAGATAGCCAGAAAAGGGATTTATTATAGTTAAGTAATATTTATAGTACCTTTAGAAGTGCTGAGGAGCAGGATCAGTCCTGAATTTGTAGCAGCAATGTCTATCATGGGAACTTTCAGTCGTGAAACAATGAGTCAGTTAGGAAATCAGGAAATAAATAGACAATTGTAGGCTTACAATTCACTCCACGGAAATGGAGGGTGCATATACTCTTTCACAATCCCATTAAGAACTTCTGCTAAAGCTTCCACAAAAAGGTGAAATGTACCCATGGTTATACTTGCCAGCAGAAATAGCAGCGGCAGAATAATTGCAATGATCTCATGCTGTTTTACATACGTCTTCAAGTCAGGGAAAGACCGCTATGATTCGAAGAATCGATATCTAGGTGGGAACAGTAACCATAAGGGAAGGTAGGTGATAAGGATTTTAGATATATATTTTTAATCTGGGTTAAGGGGGGATATTGTTAGGAGGTTGGAATGAATGCCATTTGAGACAGCTCAAAAAATCTTCCACAAGGGCCATGGAGAATTTAGTAGGACAAGTTTTGTTTTTTGTTTTTTGTTTTTCTAACTTTCAATGAATAGCTCCCAAGGAATGCAAATCGTAAATTTGAGGGAAGCAAAACAAATAGATAAGATTCTGATTTCCCTGATGAAATCAGTATCATGGTTCATGATATGCATGGATGAATTGCATAATGGGCAGAAGTTCATAATTTTATATATTTACATAAAAGGATTTCATAAAATATGAAGGAATGTGTATAATTAATTAGCATATAGTTTTGGGTAAAAAATTTCTAGAAAAAAAATAATCCATTTATTTTTACACATTTACACTTCAATCAGAGTTAGTATTTTCCTAAATTGATTTTTAAAAGATTTTGGAAAATGTGTAAATTAGAGGAGAAAATCAGTATGCTTTTATTTTTACATCTGATGCTCTTTGCTATATGTTTAATAAACATATTCTCATGTTATATTATTTACTGCTTTTTATTTATTGACAATCTTTTATTTTTCCTACCCAAACTATTTTCTTCTTTTCCTACAAATCATATTTTTACTGAATACTAAGAAACAAAAGTTGAACAATCAGAGAAACTTGAATTTTACTATCCTCTCAACTATTAAGGCAAACGTATTGATAAAATATGCTCACAAAAGTGTATTTTTTAATCCAAATTATTATTATTTTTTAAAATATGTCAGTATTAAGGGCAACAAAAGAATCATTTACTCCATTTAGCATATATAAAAACTTTTAAATATGGACAGTGAGACATGTTTTGCTTGCTGTTCTTTTTTATGTGACATCATCAGTTAGATTACCATCAACTTGGAAAATATTCAATAAATGTACAGAAATTGGATCAGCAGAATAATATTCAAGCTTTTGTTTTTAGACTGGAGTTTTTAAGACTATATAACATGCTTAATGTTAAAAAATAGCTCTTTATGTTAGTGATGTTTGAATGCAGGAACTGTATGAACAAAATATATTTGTGTTATCAGTTAGTATATATAATTTCCCGGATATGTCTAATATCAAAACATAGCAAATATTAGATGACATTCAAGTTTAAGACATGGCCTCCATCATTATAATGACATTTAGTGTAGAAACTTTAAAACAAACTGCTATAGCAGTCAGGATGAGTCAAAGCAAAATCATTTTGATGTTTCACATGAAAAATAGATTTTTAAAAATTGGCTGAATTGAATCATTTCAGATTGTCCACCACCTGTCATTGCTTTTTCTAAACTAAAAGCATCCATTACTTTATATGTGAAACTTCTGCTATTGCAAATCAAACTTCTTTTTCAAATGGCTATGGAGGCCCATTAGCCCATAGCGCAATGGCTCATGTGCTGAGAGCCTATAAAATCTATAAAGAGAATGGTGACTTTGTGTGAAAGTTTAATTAAACTGGGGGATGTATGTGAATTGAAGATGGATGGTTTGTTATGTGCCACTACAGCAGCCTCATTGTTCTATCTTTGTCTCAAGCTAGCCCTAAATCAAGATAACAGGCAGACAAATGTAACAGTAAACATAAAGAAAAAACATTTAATCATCATATTAGCTTCAGATAAGTATTGATCCCTGGACTGCGTCCTGAGATAAATGGATATCAAAAAAGTAAACTTCTTTTTTGTGAAACATTTTAGATCAACACCTCAGGTGCTTTGGTATTAGCCAGGACCACTTCCGGACTAACAGACCAGAAATGATTTTACATCTAATTCCTGACTTCCTTTGTGGCAGAGGATTGCTGACTAGCCTTTTGTTTTCATGTATTTTTGACACTAAGTGATTTAACTGTTCAAGTTTGCTTTTCTCCAGATTTTTTTGTCCTCAAGTTTCATAATATGCTTCTTAAAATAGAAAATTTAGTGTGAATTTTTCAAATTTTACTTTCCATTTTTAATTACACAGTGCATGCTTAACCTTAATTTCTGAATGTAAAATCAGTATGGGGACCCACAGCTCTTTGATCATCCCTCTTTCCAGGGTAATAACTGTTAATAGATAACTGTGCATTCCTAACGTAGTAGTCTCAGAAAGCTTTTTGGTAACGAATGAAATAAACCAAGAGATATTACTTACCTTTCAGTATGGGGTAGAAAATAAGACAATACTGGCTTTCTTTTAATAACAAAAATGTCACTTGCCCCTTGGATCAAACTCTTAAGTAAAGCTATTGTTTCTTCCTGATTGATAGGGACATACTTTCCAGAGAAGATTCTAAATGAATCTACACATCTTGCAAACATATATACACAACCATACATATACACAGCAATAAGGCTGAAGCTTCTGTTTTCATATATGCATTGATCATACCACAGAAAACACTAAAATCTAATCAGAATGCTCCCTGACCAAATCATACTTCAACAGGTGATATTAAATCTCCCTGTCTCCTGGGTTATTCTGTTAGATTCCCTGATCACTCTTTCATTTCTGGCATCAACAAAACAACAGAAAAAAAGTTTTAAGATTTTATTTATTTGAGTAAGTGAGTAATAAAGAGAACATGAGCTGTGAGTGGGGTTTGGGTGGGTGAGAGGAGCAGAGGGAGAGGGAGAAGCAAACTCCCTGGTAAGCAGGGAGCCTGAGGTGGGATCTATCCTGGCCCCCAGGGATCATGACCTGAACTGAAGACAGACACTTAACCGACTGAGCCACCCAGGTGCCCCGCAAATTAGCATCCAAAATTGGTACTGAATCTTTTTGAAATGGATATCTCATTGAGATTCTTGACTTGAGATAAGTTAGATGTTCTTAAAAAAAACTCTCTTGATAAAGAATATCTAAAATTCTGGATAAAATATTCTTAATATCCACTTTTAAAACTCAAGTCCACTAGGCAAGAGAAGCAACAAGTATCCTTAAAGTACAAACATTTTTAAAAAGCGTTCACCTAAGTTTTAAGACGATTGAAACCAACTTCATTATTACCTTTTATTCATGTTTAAATCAAACACCACAAAGCATTTAGGACTCTCAGCACACCACATCTCCTAGAATTTCATGCCTGTAAGACTTTATATGCTCTATTCTAACTCAATTTTCTACCCTTACAACTCCTAAAATATGTATGTACTTTTGCAAACACATGTTCAGTAATTTCCAAATCCTCCAGATATTCACAGTTTGCTCCAACCTTTCCTTTACCTTTACTCTCTGCTAAGAATGATGCCTGTTTACAATCCTCCTACGCCGTTGGTATTTTTACTCTCTCACCTCCCATTCCACTAACCTGGTAGTGCCCTCCTTTGCTTTTCATTGCCATACTTCCAGATCAGTGATGCTCTCTTTGCCTTAAAACCCACGTCAGCATGCCATCCCTAATGATTGCCTATCTGTCACTTTCTACCTGTAGTCTTCGTTTTCTGTCATCACGATACATCATTGTTTAAGCTGTCAAGTATGTGACGCTTCTCTCCCTCTCCATACAACCTTGGCAATATTGTATTCTGGCTAAATCCAACTCTCTGCCTAAAATCATGCATCTTCATCTGCTCAAGGAAAAAATAGAAAGGCATGCTGCTAGGTTTCACTTGAATTTCATGGCTGCTAATCAAAAAAGCATCAATGAGTTATTTGTCAATTATCGTGTATTTGTATATCCCATTCACCCTACTGCTGCTTTATACAATTATTTTATACTTTTTTCTCAAACCTCTAATACCTTATCCCCCATATTCACCCTGGGTTTGATTTTTCTTCTTATTTCACTAAGACAACTAAGCAATCTCAGGCTATCGGGATCTCATCTACCATCTACCTGCATGCTGCCCTCAGACCCTGCTTTCTCCTTTATTATTATGGATAAACTAACTCTTACATAAAGCTGGTCTCTGGATTGTGTTATTTTTATATTTATCTTTTTATTGTTTAAAAATGTTACATATATTCTTTACCAAATTCTCCCATCTTTTAATTGTGTATGGTGTTTTACCACATACCTGTTTTCTACTTCTTTGTTTGTTTGTTTGTTTTAGTATTTTTTATTGGAGTTGGATTTGCCAACATATAGCATAACATCCAGTTCTCATCCTGTCACGTGCCCCCATCAGTCACCAGTCACCCCATGCCCCGCCCACCTCCCCTTCCACTACCCCTTGTTCGTTTCCCACTTAGGAGTCTCTCATGTTCTGTCATCCTCACTGATATTTCACACTTATTTTCGCTCTTTTCCCCTTTATTCCCTTTCACTATTTTTTATATTCTCCAAATGAAGGAGACCATATAATGTTTGTCCTTCTCTGACTGACTTACTTCACTCAGCATAATGCCCTCCAGTTCTATCCACTTGAAGCAAATGGTGGGTATTTTTCATTTCTAATGGCTGAGAAGACATACACATGGCCAACAATCACATGAGAAGATGCTCCGCATCACTGGCCATCAGGGAAATACAAACCAAAACTGCAATGAGATACCACCTCATACCAGGGAGAATGGCGAAAATTAACAAGACAGGAAACAACAAATGTTGGAGAGGATGTGGAGAAAAGGGAACCCTCCTGCACTGTTGGTGGGAATGTGAACTGGTGCAGCCACTCTGGAAAACTGTGTGGAGGTTCCTCAAAGAGTTAAAAATAGACCTGCCCTACGACCCAGCAATTGCACTGCTGGGGATTTACCCCAAAGATACAGATGCAATGAAACGCCGGGACACCTGCACCCCGATGTTTCTAGCAGCAATGTCCACAATAGCCAAACTGTGGAAGGAGCCTCGGTGTCCATTGAAAGATGAATGGATAAAGGAGATGTGGATTGTGTTTTTGATACTTACTTATCTTCATTATTCAAAGATATACCTCTAGCGGTTGTCGTTTTCTCCATTATCTTTTTTTTTTTCTCTGAATTCTGTATAAATAATGCATCATTTATTTCTATATTTATTATATATTTTTCAATATTTTTCAATCAAAATATAAAGTATTATAGATAGATTGTTGTTTCTATTGCTAGGGACCTGTATTTTATGTTACTCTAAGTTATATATATATATTATTTATAAAGTTGCATTAGTCATAACCATATCTTCGATATTGGTGTTTAGGAATATAACTTATTCTAATGCATTTATATTTCTCTACATTGATAAACTTTTAATAGTTATAAGTTTTATATTATTTTGTATTATCTCTGCAGATAGAGATATTTTCTGCATATGTATTTTCTGCATATGATGATTTATTTCTAATATTTATAATTATATTTATTTACTGTTCTAATTTCAGTGACTGGGAACTTCAGAAAACAAGCTGTAGAAGGGTTAGTGGGCATGTTTTTCTTGTTCCTAATTTGAAAGGAAATATCTCTAGTATTCTTTCATATTTCTATTGTGCAAGATACTTTTTAAAAATCATGAAATGGCACTGAATTTTATCAAAAGTTGTTTTGAATACTTTACAATTACCATTATCATTTTTCTTCTTTATTCCTGTCATTAAGCTGAATTATATTAGATGATGTTCTAATTTTGAATTCTTCTTGCTATGCAGAGATAAATCTAAATTTGTCAATATATCACTATTATGTTTATACACATTCCTACTTTTGATTGGCTTAATTTTTATTTCAAACATTTGAATTTATGATTATAGAATAGAATTGAATTGTGATTTATTTATTTTTTGAATTGTGATTTAATTTCCTATGTCTTTGTCTGATTTTAATGTCATGATCCTGTAAGCTTTATATTATTTCAGATATTCCCTTTTAAAATATTTTCGAAAGCATGTGAAATAGTTTAGGAATTTCTCTTAGTGAACATTTGGTAGGATTCATCAGTAAAAGATTGCAATATAGAGTAATTGTTTTTTTTAATTTATTCATGTTTTCTATTTTTGTTTATATTATTTCAGAATGCTGTTCTTAAAAAGATTAACGTTACTTACATAAAAACTATTCCAAATCTATTTTTTTTCATTTCTAGTGTTTTCATTTGTGTTTTCCTCGATGCCCTTAACCTCCATGACTAATTTTGACTGAAGTTTGCCCCTCTATTATTTCAATTATTTTTTTGGTATATTCTGTTTCATTAACGTATGACCGTTTTTATTCCCTTCTTTACTATTTATAAATTCACTCTCACTAATCATACCTCTAACCAAATTTTATTATTTGAATTCCTATCTCAGTTATTTCAGCTTTTATATTTTTACATTAGGAATTTAAAGTATAAATTTTCCTGTTAGTACCTCTTTGACCACATTCTACAAATAATATTTACATTATTCCAAATTTAAGAATGTTCTTATATTTCATTGTGCTTTTTGACTCATAAATTATTTAGAAGTTATTTTTCTAAATTTCCATATGTTAAAGTTTTCAATTGTTTTTTGTTTTTAGAGTGATTGCCTAATTAATTATCTTGTATAATAAGTATATGAAGTCTATATTCTTCATACTAACAATTATTTGAGTTGTGTTAGGCTTTTTTATGAACTGATATATTATCACTTTGTGAAATGTTCCATGTGTAACTGAACAAATTATTTAACATTTTAATATAATTGGAAGATTTTATTTATGCCCATAACATCATCATATGTTTGTATATGTGTGTGTACATATGTATTTTTGTAACAAACAAGTCAAATTGTTAGATTTTCCTTATAAACTGTTTCTTTTGTATTTAAGTTGCTACCTTCTACCTGAAATGTTTTGTCTAATGTTGATATAGATACATACAAATTTATTGTTATTGTTACTATTTTTCTGATGCATCCTTCTCTTCATTTAATTTCAATGCTTTAAGCTTAGATGTACTATTACATAATTACATTATAGCTCTATAGTAAATATTCAACCAATACTACAATGTTTGTAAAGGGCAGGTTTTTGCAATTTATATTTGTTACAATGGATGATTTATTTGGATTAATTTATTTTTCACAATATCTTGTGTTTCTTCATGACTTGCTTTGTTATATTTATCTATTTTCTTGACTTTTTAGTAACAGATCTGTTGTGACATAACTTACATATGATACAAGTCACACATTTAAAGTGTACAGTTCAGTGGTTTTTAGTGCATTCACAAAATTGTGCAACCATTGCCACAATTAATTTTAGAATATATTCAAAAGAAAGAAACACCATACCCTTTAGCCATCACTTTTAAATCCCCCAACTTCCAACTCCATCCCTTGGCAACTACTAATATACTTTCTGTTCTATAGATTTGCCTATTTTGGACATTTATGTAAATAGAATTATGTAATCATATAATTGTGATTTGTCTGTCTTTGCATCATGGTTTGAAGATTCTTCCATGTTGTATTATCAGTACTTTCTCTTTTTTTAAGATTTATTTATTTGAGAGAGAAAGAGAATGAATGAGCAGGGGGAAGGGGCAGAGGCAAGTGGACTTTGCCCTGAGCAGGGAACTGAATGTGGGGCTCAATCCTTCCATCCTGAAATCATGACCTGAACCAAAATCAAGAGTCCAATGCTCAACCAACTGAGTTTTTGGTTGTACAGGTGCCCCAGTACTTTATTTCTTCTTATAGTATCCCATTGTATGGGTATAACAAATCTAATTATCTATTCATTAGTTGATAGATATTGACTGTTTTCAGCTTGGGGCTATTATGAACAATACCATTATAAACATTTATACACAAATTTTTATGTAGACATACATTTTCATTTCTCCCACAAAATGGGGAAAATAAAACTGAAAATCATATATCTGGTAAGGGAGTTGTGTCTTTAGTACATAAAGATCTCCTAAAATAATTATAATAATAAGTAAATATTCCAAAGTTAAAAAGACAACCCAATTTAAAAATGAACAAAAGGTCTGAATAGGCATTTATCAAAGAAGATATACAAATGGTAATAGCACATGGAAAGATTCACAATATTGTTATCCATGAGGCAAATGCAAATCAAAATCACAATGAGACACTTCATAACCACTAGGATTAATGTGATTAAAAAAGACTGATAATAATAAGTATTGCTAGGATATAGAAAAATTGGAATCTTTGTAAATTACTGGAGGATGCAAATGATATAAAGCCAGTTTGGTAGTATATCTGTATACTTTGGTAGTAAACTACCAAACAGTTTGGTAGTTCTTGATTTTTTTTTTTTTAATATTCTCAGGTCACTAACTTTTTAGGTTTGGAAAATATTTTCCTTAATTCTATTATTTTGATGTTTTATTTTTTTTATTTTTTTTAAAGATTTTTTTTTAATTTATTTATTTATGATAGTCACAGAGAGAGAGAGAGGCAGAGACACAGGCAGGGGGAGAAGCAGGCTCCATGCACCGGGAGCCCGACGTGGGATTCGATCCCGGGTCTCCAGGATGGCGCCCTGGGCCAAAGGCAGGCGCCAAACCACTGCGCCACCCAGGGATCCCTATTTTGATGTTTTAAAGTTTTAAACTCAGGCATAATTAGTCAAAGTTGTTGATTATATCTTCTTGGTTCTACAACAAATATCTCAGAAAGATTTAACTCCAAGTAAATCATTTCCCATCTCACATGTCAAACCATTCCAGTAGGTTTATTCTGTTTTGTTTTAAACCTTAAACTGCATTATTGTTGGCTTATAAACCTGTTACTTTAGATATCTGTGCCTATTTACCAATGCAATTACTTATCATTCCTTCTTGTGGACCCAAAATTTTTGGAAGTAATTTTATATCTTCCTCAGTACATTCTTGGAATTCACTTCAGTTAATATCTATTAATTTTAAAACATCTCAAGTTTTTATTTTCTGGAAATGCTTTTATGAATCTCTCAAACTTGAATGGTAATTTAGTTGGGTAGTCAATTCTAGGTTGACAATTATCTTCTCTAATAGCTTGGAAGATATAATTCCTCTGACATTTGGCTTTCATTTTTGCTGTTAAAATTGCTATCTGCCTAAAATTTAATTATTTTCTGGAAAATCTCATTTATCTTAAAATCTGCCTCTAAGAATCTCTTGTGAATTTTGGCACTTTGTCATTTTACTATAGAATATCTGGGTTAGTATTTTTATTCCTTTTTCTTTGCTCTTGGCCAGTGGTTTGTTATGATCTTCACATCAAAAAATTTACTCAGTTCTGGAAAACTCCTATCATTTTCTTTTGAATATTTTACCTTCCCAATTCACTTTCTTTTTACCTTCTAAAACTCTAAATTGATATGTCAGAAATATGCACTACTTTTTCATGTCTTTTACTTTTGTTTTTCTTTGTATCTTTCACCATCTGCAGATTTAATTGCCACTTCATTGATTCTCATTTCAGTTCTTCCTTATATGCTATTTAATTTATCCACTGTTTTAATTTTTAGTGAATGAATATATATATAAAATGCATATACATGTACATATGTATACACTACACACACACATATAGCCATTGACTACATATGACAATTCAGAAATACATGTATATTTTTGTGTATGTGTGTATGTTGGTGTTTATAGAACTGCTATATTTCCATTTCTTGTATCTGCCATGTCTTATATTTAGTACTTTCAATCTCTTTCCTAATGAGTTGTTTTCTTTTATACCTTCCTCCTTTTAAACATGTAACCATGATTTTGTCAAAATGTGTTTTCTAAAAATTTTGCTCATGCTTACTTTAACTTATAATAGCTTATTTTATGCTGTTTTGTATTTTTTAAATGTATAACATTGAACAAAATTAAATCGTGATCACTTTTGATTTATCCCAGGATTATAAACTTGATTTAATATGATAACATGCACAATGCCATTTATTACATCAAATTGATATTACAGAAGTCAACTTAATAACTCATTAAAATGTATCTAAAATGTATAATACATATTACTAATGAAAGATTGTAGAAATTCTAAAAATTTAAGTCAAGAGGGGCTACCTCGGTAGTACAGTTAAGCCTCTGACTCTTGGTTTCAGCTCAGATCATGATCTCAGAGTTGTGAGATCAAGCCTTGGGTTGTGATCCATACTGAGTGTGGTATCTGCTTGAGATTCTCTACCTCTCCTCCTACCCCTATTCATGTACCCTCTGTTAACTAAATAAATAAAATCTTTTAAAAAAATGTCAAGTAAGGGATCCCTGGGTGGCGCAGCGGTTTGGCGCCTGCCTTTGGCCCAGGGTGCGATCCTCGAGACCCAGGATCGAATCCCACATCGGGCTCCCAGTGCATGGAGCCTGCTTCTCCCTCTGCCTATGTCTCTGCCTCTCTCTCTCTCTCTCTCTCTCTCTCTGTGTGTGTGTGTGTGTGACTATCATAAATAAATTTAAAAAATCAAAAAAAAATGTCAAGTAAATCAACATAATTTAATTTAATTAATTTATTTTTTAATGGGGACAGCAGGTTATCACAATTATTTGAGGACAAATAATGAATATCCCAAGAATTAGAATCGAAAAACCCCACCCAAACCTGACTTGTTTTCAAATGATATAATTGTATAAATAGATAGTGAAAATTGTAAGAAACAACTGAAGCATTTAACAAGTTAGTTGTCTATGGAGTTAGTACATAAAATTCAAATTTGCTTCTATACTCAAACACAAACAAAAAAGTGATGTGGATGATATTTACAAATAAAGTGCTCAACTAAAATAAGCACATCATGAAAAATTATATACAGTGGATTTCAGTGGTATATTTTTCTGAAAAAAGTTAATATAATTAAAAAAATAAACAAAAGAATATTTAACAAATTTCAGACTACTTACTTCTCCTTATTGTTGAGGAAGAGACATGGGATTGCAAATGATTCTGAACTACTTTGCTTATTAGTCTGGGTGGTGGATATGCTAATGTTCATTTTTTTTTTTTTTTAGAAATTTATTCATTTATTTGAGAGAGACAGAGAGTGCAAGCAGTAGGGAGGGGCAGAGGGAGAGGGAGAAACAAACTCCCTACTGACTAGGGAGCCGGACAAGGACTTCTATTCAGGACTCTGGGATCATGACCTGAGCTGAAGGCAGGTGCTCAACTGACTAAGCCACCCAGGCACCTTTGTTGATGTTATTTTTACCTTTTAAACAATGTATAATAATTTAACATTTTATATGTATAAAATGTATTTCACCTCTTAAATTTATTATGGAACAAAACAGAGCTAAGATTGACCAAGATACTCCTAAAGAGGATTTGGCTTAGAAGGTATCAAAACTTATTTTAACCTTATTAAAATAAAATGAATATGGTTTTGGAGAAAACAGAACAGAGCAAAGTCAAAAAATAGACTAGCATATAAACATAAACTTGGTACGATAGAGGTTCTTTGATATTTTTGTTTGTAAATGACACAGGGACAATATATTGTTCGTTTGAAAAATAAAATGAGAAGTAACTAAAATAGAAACAAATTGTGAAGTTGAATACATTAACATGGAATATTTGGTACATCAAAAAGCACGATAGAATGTATGAAACCATAACCTGCAAATTGAGATAAGATATATTCATAAAAAATACACTGAAAATAATAATAATACACATAATATAAAAATAACCTCTACAAAATTATTAATATATACTAGAGAAGAAATAATCAATGGGACTTGAGAGAAAATAAAATGGTACAAACAGTTCAGATAACCATTTTCCATTTAACTTTAAATTAAAAATTTACACTGCAGGGGCACCTGGGTGACTTAGTTGGTTAAACATCTGCCTTCTTGCTCAGGTCGTGATCCCAGAGACTTGGGACCAAGCCCCACATGGGGCTTTCTGCTCAGCGGGGAGCCTGCTTCTCTCTCTTCCTTTGCCTGCCACTCCCCCTGCTTATACTCTCTCTCTGTCTGTCAAATATAAATAAATAATCTTAAAAAAATTAACACTGCAAAAATAGGTCATTTATTTTTATTTGTTCTGTTAATAAAAGATATTTTAAATGATTTAAAAAATAAAATAAAGATTTGAAAATCATAATCTGAAATTCCAGTTTAAGCTATTATAACCTACAGAAACTTTGAAAATTAACACCATACAAGCAGTTCTTAATAGTTTTTAAATACTATTTATTTGAGAGAGACAGAGCAAGTGAGCATATGAGTTGGGGATGAGGGTTGAGGGGGGAGGGGGCAAAGGAAAGGGAGAGGGAGAAGCAGCAGCTCCACTAAGCAGAAAGCCTGGCATTGCCACATACCTTGACTTAAAGTCCTCTTCCACCTTCCAAGCAAGTATTTGTATCAGTCCAACCTCTGATACCGTCATCACATCTTCTCTGACTTTGCTCTCCTACCTCCCTATTTCACTTTAAAAGACCCTTGGGATTACATTATGTCCATTGGCTAATTCAGGATAATCTCTCTATCTCAAGATCCTTAAATTAGTCATATCTGCAAAGTTCTGTTTGCCATGAAAGGTAACATATTCACAGATTCAAGGGATTTACTATGTGGGCATCTTTGCCTATTACAAAGTCAACTGAGTATTATAACATTTTTATAAAGCTTAGAAATAAGCAAAAATATATGGCATATTGTTTTGGTTGAAATAACTTCTTTGGTAATGTTCTATTTCTAAAAAGAAAGTATGGTGAAGACAAAATCCAAGATAGTGTTTTGCTTTGTGGGCATGGGAAAAGAACAAAGGAATGATAGCACAGAGCACTTATCTAGAAGGAAGGAATTGGCAATGTTAAAACTTTTAAAGTTTGGCAGTATGTACACAGTTTTTAAGTTATGTTTAATAATAGTGTGTTGTTACATATATTATTTTGCTTGAAACACCTATTACATTACATTGATTTCCTTTTAGAGTGAGATAGTTTAACAAAAATCAATATGTTAAACATAGAAATTGAGAAATAAGTACATTCTTTGAAGAATGTACATATTTGTTTCTAGTGCAACATGTGTAAAATATTATATAGTTAAGCATGTATAAACATTAGGGAAGTAAATTATAAAGAAAACAATATGATACTACATTGAGAAGTTCTCTGATGTTATAATTAGACTCATGAAAGACTAATATTTTTTAACAAATGTTTTATTTGCGTAACTCATCTCAAATAGTGAATGCCAGAAATATGTACCATCGTGTAACACAGTTTACAATATAAACTGTGTTTATATTGTAAAGTAAATATTTTGTAAATTCAATATAGTTTTATCACTTGTAGGCAGATGTGTAGTGAAACGCTGTATTAATTGCCTTGAGCTGCCATAACAAAATACCACAAACTAGGTGGCTTAAACAACATTTTTTTTTTCCTCACAGTTCTCAAGGCTAAAGATCTGAGATGAAAATTCCAGCTTCAGTTAGAGCTCTTTTTCTGACTTGTAGATGGCTACCTTGTCTGTGTTCTCACATGACAGAGAGCAAAGAGTGAGAGAGCAAGCTTTTTGGTGTCACCTTTTATAAGGACATTAATCCTATCATGAGAGCCCCACCCTCATGATCTCAGCTAAATTTAATTACTTCCCAAAGACCCCAACTCCAAATATTATATCACAATTGGGATTAGACCTTCAACACTAGATGGAGGGGCAGGCGGCATAATTCAGTCTGTAGCATAGTTTCATTTTTTAAAAAACACTTTATTTACTTATTTGAGAGAAAGAGAGAGAGAACGTGAGCATGTGAACTGAAGGTGGAGGGGCAGAGGGAGAAAGAGAGCATCTCAAGCAGACTGTGAACTGAGCATGGAGGCCCATGTAGAGCTCAACTGCATGACCCTAAGATCATGACCTGAGCTGGAAGTAAGAGTCAGATAACTACCTGACTGAGCCACCCAGGTGCCCCGTACATAGTTTCATTTTTAAAGCATATTCTTCAAAAAAAGTATCTTACTCTGTTCAGACTGGGTGGCTTATAAACAAGAGAAATTTATTTCTCATGGTTATGGAGGCTGGAAGTTCAAGAAGGATATCATCATAACTGAATTCTGGTAAAGGTTGTCCTCCAGGTTGCAGACTGATGACTGCTCCTTGCAGCCTCATGTGGCAGAGTAGAGAGAGGAAGCAAGCTCTCATGACTCATCCGAGCACTGATCCCATTCATGAGGCTCTATGTTCATGAGCTCATCTAATCCTATTTTCCTCCCAAAGACTTCACCTTCTGATGCCATGCCCCATGGAGGTGGGGTCAGGGTTTAAACATGTGAATTATGAAGGGGATATAACATTCACTTTATAACCTAAAATATTCTTTACAAAGCCCATTATAGTACTGATTGAAGTAAAATTCTTTGCTTCTAGAGGTCACTGTCAGAATCCCAACAATATGTTCCCAATTATTATTATTATTATTGAATAAAAACAATAATAATAATAAAACCAGTTCATTTACTATTTGTGTTTTATTTGTCCTAGCAATATGTTACATAGGAAAGAGATAAACCTACTTATAATATAGACAGATATACTGATATTTTTCTGCTAATGTAACCTTAGAGGAAAGTGAAACAAGAAAGCAGAGCAAAACAGGAGGAACAACATGGTAGAGAGTGACTAAGACCATGTAGTTGATAATATGTTGATTGATATTAATAAAATTATATTATAAAATTATCTTGTTCCTAACCTAACCAGTCTCTTACACAGATTTTAAATTTTAAGATGTACTTTCCTAATTTAAATCTTCTATCAATCTGTGTTTTAAGAAATATGCATAAATTGACATCAAGCTATAAATATTTCAAATTTTAATTCTTGAAATTAATAATCAAAAACATGTCTGAACGTGAACTATCCTACTGCAGTACTAAATTATTTAACAAGCAATAGCAAGATCAAATTACTATTTGACCCACATAGACACAGAGACAAATCTAGATTTACTCACAGTGGATCAATTTAACAATCTCATTCCATGACCCATACCCTATTTTATGCACATCTGCACCTAGACAAGACTCATCTCCATACTAGTCCCCAAATTTGATTTGTTTTAATCATTCCAGAGGAAGGAAATTAAAACCTTCTACTTACATAGCTGAAAATTCTCATTTAAAATAACAGCAACTAGCAATAAATCCACAATAAATTCAAGTAACTATCAATGTCTGTGTTTATTGCTTGTGTGTGCCATTTACTTATAAATTGCTTAAATCCTTTTGGTTTAGAATATTTAGAATATTTAAACAATCCACACAGACACAAAATAGAAAAAATGATCATGAGAATAGGCATCCTAGAAAAATGTGCATATATGTCAAATTATTATGAATTTGAGGCACGCTGATCAAATGCAGAAAGAATTCCACTAAGTGTTAAAACAGTTGGAAAAGTCTCCCCCACCCTCAAGTCCTACTTTTAAGTTCCTTTGATACAAGGTGGCACAAAGTCAAGAGAGAACTTAAAACAAGCTTCACATTAATATTTGAAAAAGGGCACCCACTGTGTTTGATGTGGCGCCCTTCATGCAAATCATGTAGTCCAAGAGAAATCCCAGTAGGAAAGATGCTGCTTTCTTCTTAGCATGCTCCCTTTTTTTCTGCTAGATAATAATGAACTTCTCACACTCCCTTTGCAACGCCCCCTGAGCTATACAGAAATTAAGTCATTACTTGCCAGCCGAGGACTCTTTGGCAGATTATCAGTACATTATTATTATTATTATTATTATTATTATTGATTTGAGTTAAGTGAAAAAGATTCAAATTCTGAATTTCATTAAGAGAAAAAAATTAATCTATTTTTCTAATAATAGTTTAGCAAAATCAGGTCTCGGCAAATGTGGCCAAAATAAGATATATTCACTTAAATTATCTCAATGCATGAGTGGTATTTATTTAAAAAAACCATTCCTTTATGTGCTGACAGCATACAGAAACATTGATTTAGCTGGAGAGGGGGAATTAATGGAGACAGCCAACGCCTAGGAAACATACCACGAGCTGGATGTGGACTCCTTATAAAGAACTCCTGCCTGGGGAAATGGGACAAGGAATGTAGAAATTAAAAACCAAAGTTAGAATCTACTATGTTGAGAGCACTTATTTTGTTGTATACTTGAGAGCTCTAAATTTTTGGTAACTATATACATCCCTCTATCTTCATCATGGTCTTCCTCTCACATTACTTCCATGCTGTTACTTCTAGTGAATATAAAATACTGGACAGGAATGTGGAATTGATCATTTCAGCTTTTGGATTATTATTTTTATCTCCTGTCTTGTTTGCTTAAGAATTTATTTAATAATGTGTTTTTATTTCTGTATTACTTATTTGTAAGTGTCTACAATTTTGGCAATATCTAGGTTTAGTATCTAAGTTTTCATAACTGACACACAAAACGATCTCATACCATGGATATTTTTATTTTTATTTTTTTAAGATTTTATTTATTTGTTCATGAGAGACACAGAGAAAGAGGCAGAGACCTAGGCAGAGGGAGAAGCAGCTCCATGCAGGAAGCCCAAAGCAGGACTTGATCCCTGGACTCTGGGATCACGCCCTGAGTCAAAGGCAGACACTCAACCGCTGAGCCACCCAGGCATCCCACCATGGGTATTTTTAAAATTGTTTCTATAATTAATAATTCTGCCTATTATAGATTTAAGAAATTACTAGAATATGATATGGTCAAAATAATTGAATATTTTTGGACTTTCCTGTTATTCTACACAAATATTAGGCTCTTAAATATTTTATTCTGTTGATGAAAATTACAGTGAGGGTATTTATTTCTTTTTCAGTATACCCATTTAGTTTCTTGTGCGTTCTTGAGTTTGATGATTTTGACCATGCTACTTTTCATGTTCCTGTTTTTAATATGGTATTTTAGAAATTATTTTTCCACTTAATCCATTTCCTATGTAGAATACCATCATACTACCAAATTTTAAAAATAGGACAACAGATCCCGATTTAAAATTAAGACCTATGAACATTACAGGCCTATTTTAATATTCTACTCACATTCTGCAAAAATATCACAGTAAAGCTACAAAGACACATCAATAGTACTGAATTTGAATTTTGGAAAAACCTTGGACAGAGGATTTAGTTTCCTCCTTGAATAAAATTAACATATCTACTGACAAAGAAAAATAAACTCAAGGAAGTAAATACATGTTAATTATGATGAAAAGGATATGCTTGTCAAAACATGGACTCTAATGATTATTTTACACAATTACCATCACTTTGATATCCTTTAAATAATGACTTCTCATCAGCTCTTCAAATAAGACTATGAATTTCAATATAATGGATCAGACAATTAGTGCATCTAAACTAAAACCTGCATGTGGTAGGTGCCAGTGGGCTGTTTGAGGGAAAGGCTAAACAAATTATACCTATGTACTGCTCTACACAGCATGTGATACTGTTCCTGACTTAAACAGATGATATGCGTATGCCTAGCAGCTTCTAATTACTGTTTTAATGATCTTATCTTTCATAGCTAACACACAGTAGCCATTTAAAGATTGAGCAAATAGATATGCTTCCTAATCATATGTCTGCACAGCTTTGTACGAGTATTTAAGATTTCCTTCTTATATATGTATACATTTTTAAAATAATTATGCATCTACCATTGACTTGGCTTAGAACAGGAGGGCACTGCTAGAACATAAGGACAAAAATTACACTTAACTATAAACTCATGAAGATGTTGGACTATGAAATGAAATGTTTTATTTTGTTGTGTGTTAGCCATCTGAATAGCAAAGTATACAATTTGTTTGATATAAAGAATTTTCCCTATAGGATTTTCTTTTAAGAAAACATTAGCAAGGTCTGCTTAAGTAGAGAATTACCAAGTCAAAGATGTTATCGTATCTTTATAAGTTCTTCCTGTTAGATGCTTCCAGTTTAATGCCTATTATTTCTGCATATTTAGTATATGGTGTGTCCAGAAGGCAAATTAATAAGTAGTTACAGCATACAGTCTCTCAAATTTTACTTCGTAGAGGTAACAGAATTAAGTAATACTTTGGAACATATTATAAAATTGTCTTTTTACAAATCTATCTCTGTGCTGCCTGAATATTCTTTGTATATCTTTCAACAATAATATTTAGTATTTAGTTAATGCCTAAATCTAGACAATGGGAAAAGCTTTGCAGGCATTATTTACTAATCCTAATAATATGTCTATAAAATCAGGAGTATTATCCTTGTTTTTTGTATGGAGATGCTTGACAAGTTTTAGAAGCTGATTCAAAATTATATAAAGTGTCATTTTAGGATAAATTTTATCACTTTATCCATCAAAATATTCTACCTCTTTTAATAATTAATGTGAAATGCCATGCTTGTTATTTCTTTCGATATAAATATTTGTGTAATTATGTTAGGTAAACATGGAGGTTGATAATTGCGATAGAGTTAAACATTGGTGCATCTATCTTTCTGCAACATAAATCTCTGCAACATATTAAAATAAATGAAATAAAATGAAATAAAATAATACAATAAAAAGAACAAGAAGATAATATTAAACACTTGTATACATAGTTTATTTATATTACAAATAAAACCTTTTAACTAGCTAGGGAGAGGTTTTTTTTTTTTTTTCTTTTATCTTAATAAGTACTTTGCTATATCTGAAAGTAAAGAAATATCAGGTGTCCCTACTTTTGCAGTGATATTGGTCAGGGAATTATTTCATAGACTGTATGTCTTCAGGTGGTTTCAATATAAAAGTAAATGCCATTTGACTTTTTCATACATTTCTTAGAAAGTGCCTACTGTTTTTAAATCTATTGGGTGAAAATATTTTTGATACTAATCTATTTGGGGATGTTGAAGTGATCTAATTGTGTACACGTCTTTGAATTTAAAAACGCCTTATAACGTCACTTGTGATTTTTAGGAAGCCAGTCTATCTAGCTTATGGTTGCTAGCCAAAAATAAAACTTGTATAGAAACCAAGTAGTATGGGCAGCCCGGGTGGCTCAGCAGTTTAGTGCCGCCTTCAGTCCAGGGTGTGATCCTGGAAACCTGGGATCGAGTCCCACGTCAGGCTTCCTGCATGGAGCCTGCTTCTCTCTCTGCCTCTCTCTCTCTCTCTCTCTCTGTCTCTCATAAATAAATAAAATCTTAAAAAAAAAAGAAACCAAGTAGTATTAATATTTTGAATAGATTCACATTTCCATTAAAAATACTTCTTTAAGGGATGCCTGGATCACTCAGCTGGTTAAGCATCTGCCTTCAGCTCAAGTCATGATCCTGAGGTCCTGGGATCAAGCCCCAGCAGTGGGCTTTCTTCTCAGCAGAAAGCCTGCTTCTTACTCTCTCTCTCCATGCTCTCTCTCTCTCTCTCAAATAAATAAATTTCTTTAAAAAATCCATCTGTAAGTCTGGATAGACATAGTTGAGAATAAATTTGAGGCATCATCCTTTGTTAACCAAATAACTCCTGTTTTAAAACTGAAAAGGAGTGGGGTAGATTGTGCCACAATAATTTATTTATTATTCAAGTAACGGATAATAAGGCCTTGAACATTTTACTTCTCTGTTTGCATAGACCAGTGATTTGCAAACTTTAGTCAGCTTTTGGATACATGCATTTTAGTCAATATAGTTTTCTTTTGATTAATGTTCATTGTTGTTTATTTTTCCATTTCTTTCCTTCTACTCTCCTGACATCATTACATTTCAGGTTTTATATGTGTACAGGTGTTGTTCATGTGTTTGCTATAGGGATTACAATATATGTTATTTATTATTTTTAAAGATTTTATTTATTTATGAAAGATACAGCGAGAGGCAGAGACATAGGCAGAGGGAGAATCAGGCTTCCTGTGGGGAGCCCAATGCAGGACTGGATCCCAGGACCCCAGGACCCCAGGACCACAACCTGAGCCAAAGGCAGATGCTCAATCACTGAGCCACCCAGGCGTCCCATAATACATATTATTAATTTTTTTATATTTTTATTAATTAGATTGTGAAAATAATTAGAATTAATATTTTACCTCTTTGGAATCATAGAAAACTTACCACCATTATGTCCTTTTTCTTTCCTCATTTTCTTTTTTTGGGGGGAAAAAGTAGGCTCCCTGCAGGAGCCCAATGTGCAACTCGATCCCGGACCCTGAGATCGGGCCCAGAGTTAAAGGCAGGTGCTCAACCTCTGAACCACCCAGGCATCCCTCCTCTCCTCATTTTCTGTTATAATTTTCAAAGACATACCTGTAAATATTGAAGCACCTCAGAAGATATTTTAATTTTGAATTTTTTTCCTTTAAATAATCATACATATATTAAAGAATTAAAAAAAGAAATATAGCTACCCAGAAGTTTACTAGTTCTCCAATTTTATTTTGATAAGATTCATTTTATTTTCATATAATCAAACTCATATTAGACTTTAACATTTTTTTCCTTTATTAAATATAATTAACAAGTACTTGTAGTGACATCCCCTATCGCATTTCTGAAATTGGTAATTTGTGCCCTCTCTCTTTTTGTCTTAGTTAGCCTAACTAAAAATTTATTGATTTTATTGATTTTTTAAAGAAGCAGCTTTTCGTGCCACTGATATTTCCTATTGAGTTCCTGTTTTCAATTGCATTGATTTGTGTTTATGTTTTATTATTTACTTTCTTCTGTATACTTCATATTTAGTTTCTCTTCTTTTTGCAGTTTCCTAAAATGGAAAATTAGATTGCTGATTTATTTTTTTTGTAATATATGCATTCAATGTCATACATTTCCCTCTAAGTACCACTTTCACTGCATTCCACAAATTTTGATAAGTTGTGTTTATCTTTTCATTTAGTTAACCATATTTTAAAATTTCTTGGAAATTTTTTCTTTGACCCATGTGCTATTTAAAAGTGTTATTTAATCTCCAATATTTGAGGATTTTCTGGTTATCTTACTGTTATTGACTTCTAGTTTAGTTCCATTGTGGTCTAAAAGTAGACATATAATTTCTATTTTTAAAAATTTGTTAGAGTGTGTATTAGCTCCCAGAATTTGGTCTATCTTGGCAAATGTTCCATGTGAGCTTGAGAAGAATGTGCATTCTGCTCTTGTTGGATGATGTTGTCTAAAGTTGTCCATTATATCTAGTTGATTGATGGTGTTGTTGAGTTCAGCTATGTTTCTATCTGTTGGATCTGTCCATTTCTGACAGAGGGGTGTTGAAGTCACCCACTATGATAATGGATTCATCTATTTCTCCTTGTAGTTCTATCAGTTTTTGCCTCATGTAGTTTGACATCATGTTAATAGGTATATATGTACTTTAAGAATTGCCTAGTCTTCTTAGAGGATTTACTCCTGTATTATTATGTAATGCCCTTCTTTGTCTCTAATGACTTTCCTTTTTAAAAAGTTTTTATTTAAGTTCCAGTTATTCAACATACAGTGTAATATTAGTTTCAGGGGTACAATATAATGATTAAACACTTCTGTATAACACCTGGTGTTGGGATCCCTGGGTGGCGCAGCGGTTTGGCGCCTGCCTTTGGCCCAGGGCGCGATCCTGGAGACCCGGGATCGAATCCCACATCGGGCTCCCGGTGCATGGAGCCTGCTTCTCCCTCTGCCTGTGTCTCTGCCTCTCTCTCTCTCACTGTGTGCCTATCATAAATAAATAAAAAAAAAAATTAAAAAAAAAAAGAACACCTGGTGTTCATCACAAGTGCCCTCCTTAATCCCTTTCACCTATTTCACCCAGCCCCTCACCCACCTCCCCTCAGGTAACAGTTTTTTCTTTGTAGTTAAGAGTCTCTTTCTCAGGACACCTGGGTGGCTCAGCAGCTGAGCATCTGCCTTCAGCTCGGGGTGTGATCCCTGATCCCTGTGAGGAACCTGCTTCTCTAGTCCTCTATGTCTCTACCTCTCTCTGTGTTTCTCATGAATAAGTAAATAAAATATTTTTTTAAAAAAGAGTCTCTTTCTTGGTTTGCCTAGCTTTCTCTCTTTTTCCCCCTTTGCCATTTGTTTTGTTTCTTAAATTCTCACACATGAGTAATATCATAGAGTATTTGTCTTTATCTGACTGACTTATTTGCTTAGCATAATATTATCTAGCTCCATCCATGTTGTTGCAAATGGCAAGAATTAATCTTTGACAAAGAAGGAAGGAATATCTAATGGGAAAAGGCAGTCTCTTCAACAAATGGTTTTGGGAAAGTAGGACAGCAACATGCAAAAGAATGAAACTGGACAACTTTCTTATACCATTCACAAAAATAAATTAAAAATGAATTAAAGACTCAATGTGAGACTTAAAACAATAAAAATCCTAAGGGAGAACATAGGCATCAGTCATAGCAGCTTCTTACTAGATATGTCTCCTGAGTCAAGGGAAACAAAGGCAAAAAATAAACTATTTGGACTTCATCAAAATAAAAATCTTCTGCACAGTGAAGGAAACAATCAACAAAACTAAAAGGCAGCCTATGGAATATGAGAAGATATTTGCAAATGACTTATCTGATAGAGAATAGTATCCAATATATATAAAGAAAACTCAACACCCCAAAACTGAATAATCCAATTTAAAAAGAAAATGAGAAGACATAGACATTTTTCCAAAGAAGACATATAAATGGACATCAGACACATGAAAAAGGTACTTAACATCACTGATCCTCAGGAAAATGCAAATCAAAACTGCAATGAGATATCACCTCACACTTGTCAGAATCTCTTGAAAGAACACAAGGAACAACAGGTGTTAATGAGGATGTGGAGAAAGCGGATGCTCTTGCACTGTTTGTGGGAATGGAAACTGGTGCAGCCACTGTGGAAAACAGTATGGAGGTTCCTAAAAAAATTCAAAATAGAACTACCCTACTATCCAGGAGTCAAACTACTAGGTATTTACCTCTAAAATACAAAAACACTAATTTGAAGAGATACACACACCCTGATGTTTATAGCAGCATCATCTACAATAGCCAAATTATGGAAACAGTGTCCACTGACTGATGAATGGATAAAGAAGTCACACACACACACACACACACACACACACACACACACACTGGAATATTACTCAGCCAAAAAAAACGACTCTCCTTATTTTCAGGTTTGCTTTGTCTGATATTAATATAGCCACTATTGCTTTTTTTTTTTTTTTTTGGTAAGATTTTATTTATTTATTTATTTATTTATTTATTTATTTATTTATGAGACAGATTGAGAGAGACCATAAGCACAGGGAGAGGCAGAGAGAGAGGGACATGCAGACTCTCCGCTGAGTGGGGAGCCTGATGTCCTCAACTCAGAACTGAGATCATGACCTGAGCCAAAGTCAGATGCTTAACCAACTAAGCCACCCAGGTGCCCCTTGCTTTCTTATGATTAGTTTGAGAATGGCATATTTTTCTTCATCCACTCACTTTTAGTCTGTGTGTCTTTATATGCCTCTTGTAAACAGCATATAATTGAGTCATATATTTTAATCCATTCTGATAATTTCTGTTTTAACTGGTGCATGTAGACCACTGATGTTCAAAATGATTATTTATATATGTGGATTAACATCTACCATACCCATTACTATTTTCTACTTGTTCTTCTTTTAAAAAAATATTTATTTATTCATGAGAGACAGAGAGAGAGAGAGAGAGACAGAGACAGAGACAGAGACATAGGCAGAGGGAGAAGCAGACTTTTTGCAGGAGCCTGATGGGGGACTCCATCCTGGATCCTGGGATCACAACTGGAGCCTAAGGCAGCCATGCAACAGCTGAGTGACCCAGGCATCCTTTGTTCTTATTCTTTATTCCTTTCTTTGTTTTCTACCTTTTTCAATGGTAGTTTTAATCAAGCATTTTATATGATTCTACTTTCTCTCCTTTCTTAGCATATCAGTTATACATTAAAAAAAAATACTCAGTGGTTTCCCTAGAGTTTGCAATGTACATTTATAATTGACCCAAGTCTATTTTCAAATAACACTATAGTGCTTCACTGGTAGTATGAGAACCTCATAATAACAAAATAACCTGGTTATCCCCTCCTGCCCCTTGTATTGTTACTATCATTCATTTTACTTATATATAACCATATACAAGTCTATCTATCAACTATTTACATTAATGTCTTTCTCTATAAAGCACTTCTTTTAACATTTCTTGAAAGGCATAACTACTGACAACAAATTCCTCAATTTTTGAAAGGTTGGTGTTATTTTCCTCTCAATACTTTGATAAGTTCACTCCAGTCTCCTCATGCTTATATAATTTCTGAGGGAAAGTCAGATATAATTCTTAACTTTGTTCCTCTGTAGATAAGGTGTTTTGTTTTTGTTTTTGTTTTTGTTTTTTACTCTCTTTCAGAATATTGCTCTTTAGGTTTGATTTTCTGTAGTTTGAAAATAATACACCTAGATGTAGAGTTTTTTGTTTGATGGGTTGGTTTTGGGTTTTTGTTTGGTTTTGTATTTATCCTGTTTGGTGTTCTCTGAACTTTCTGGATCTGTGATTGGTGCCTGACATTAATTTGGGGGAAGTTTTCAATAATTGTTTCAATATTTCTTTGCCCCTATCTCTTCCATCTTCTGTTTTTTCCTGTTAACTGTTTTTTTGTAATTGTTCCACAGTCCTTGTACATTCTGTTCTGTTTTTTTTTTCTCTTTGTTCTATTTGCTTTTCAGTTTTTGCATAGTTTATTGTTAAATACTGTAGCTCAGAGATTCTTTCCTCAGTTGTGTCCAGTGTTAAAATAAGTCCATTAATGACATTCTTTAATTTTTTGCTTGTTTTTTTAAGTATACTTTTTTATTGGAGTTCAATTTCTCAACATATAGTATAACACCCAGTGCTCATCCCATCAAGTGGCCCCCTCAGTGCCCATCACCCAGTCTCCTCATTTCCCCCACCCACCTTCCCTTCCACTACCCCTTGTTCATTTCCCAGAGTTAGGAGTCTCTTATGTTTTGTCACCCTCTCTGATTTTTCCCACTCATATTCTCTCCTTTCCTCTATAATCCCTTTTACTATTTTTTTAGATTCCCCGTTTCTAGCATTTTGGTTTGTTTTCTTTCCTTAGGCTTTCTATCTTTCTGCATACATTACTCATCTTTTCCTGTGTGCTGTCTACTTTATCCATTAGGGCCTTTAGCATACTAATCATAATTGCTTAAATTCCCAGTTTGATAATTCTAACATCCTTCTATCTGTAATTGTAATGCTTGCCCTTCCCCTTCCCCTTCCCCTTCTCCTCCCCCTCCCCCTCCCCCTCCCCCTCCTCCTCCTCCTCCTCCTTCTCTTCTTCTTCTTCTTCTTTTTGACAGCAGGATGTACTGGGGAAAAGGAACTGTGGTAGAAAGGCCATTAGTAAGGTGATAGTGGAGTGTGGGGGAAAGGAAAGCATTCTATAGCTTCTATAATGTTATGATTAAGTCTCAGTCTTCTGTGAGCCTATGCCTCTGGACTCTCAACCTCACAAGTGCTTCTGTTTGTTTGTTCACTCTTAGGTGGAACAGGATAATTAGATATAGCTTGAGTTGGGTATTTCCCTTCCCCAGGTCAGTTAGGCTCTGAGAATATCCCAGGCTGTAGTTCTAGTTAACTAGTTTCTCCTGAGGGCAAGCCTTGTTAAGAACAGAATGCTCTGCTCTATTTCAAAATGGTTGCTTTTCCCCTTCTCCTGCCAAAGAAATCAGAAGTGATTCTTCTCTGATTTTTACTATGAAAATCTGGTGGAGCTCCTGGGGGTAAGTCTCCCAGGACTCTAGGGGATTTCATATGACTGGTTCCCCTTAGAGTTTTTAATTCTGAAAGTTGTCCACACTGAACCTCCAGCAATTACAAGTCTATTACAGCTCAGGTTGTCTTACTCTGGCACCAGTTTCTGTGGTGATTTTCTACTGATGAGTCTCTGTTCAGGTAAACCATGACTCTCTGTATTGATTTGTTTGATTTTGTCTGTCTGACTCTCCAATCATAGGGACCATGGTTTGCCCTGTGTCTTCCCTTGTCTTAGGAATCTAAGAAGAGTTGTTGCTTTTTCAGTCTATTCAGCATTTTTAAAAAATATTTTATTTATTTATTCATGAGAGACAGAGAGAGAAAGGCGCAGAGGCATAGGTAGAAAAAGAAGCAAACTCCACGCAGGGAGCCCAACGGATGTGGGACTCAATACTGGGACTCCAGGATCACACCCTGAGCCAAAGCAGACGCTCAACCACTGACCAACCCAGGTGTCCCTATTCAGCTTTTTATTTGTTGTTATGACACAATGAGGATTACTGAGATCCTTACATGGGGAACTGGACACTGGAAGTTCCTTCTTGAAGTTTTATAATAATTTTTTCAGCCTTACAAAATCTCTACATCATATAGTCTTTTTTTTTCTCCCAAATATTTTTACAGTTATACTGTAGTGTTTAGGTCTACAAATCCTGGAAATGATATAATTAATATAATCCTAAAATTCAAATTTTGTATTTAACATGAGTTAAAGATCTAATTTTATTTTTTCTAATTTTATTTTTGCATATACCCAAATATACTAATCTTCGCTGTAATGAAAGTAGAAATATTAATAGCAGGCATGCTTGATTTATTTCTGACTTCAGTGAGAATGCTTCTAATGGTGCAGTTACAAATGATACATGGTGTAGACATGTTGTAGATAGGATTTCTCATACTGAAGAAATTCCTTTCTTGGTAAAATATTAAATCATGGGGATCCCTGGGTGGCTCAGGGGTTTAGCGCCTGCCTTCGGCCCAGGGCAAGATCCTAGAGGCCTGGGATCGAGTCCCACATCGGGCTCCCTGCATGGATCCTGCTTCTCCCTCTGCCTGTGTCTCTGCCTCTCTCTCTCTCTCATGATTAAATAAATAAAATCTTTTTTAAAAAAATTAAATCATGCATGACTATTGAATATTATAAACATTTTAATAACTATGGAAATGATTTTATACCTATATAGTTTATTATTTGATATAGGATTTATATAATTATATTAAGAAGATTTTTAAAGAATGTCAGCTCTTATTCTACTTCCCTATTACTGACTCAGGATGATGGCAAATGACAGGATATTCTTGAGTAGAAACAAAGGACTTTATTTCTCAAGACAGAGCAAGCAGTATGAATATTAGCATAATTGTGCCATCCCCCTTGATTCCAACTCCCACAAGGTGATTAGAGGGACCCACAATTATATGAATGCAGTGGGTTTATGTCACAATTTAGGAATGCAGGGCAAAAGCTGAGTGATTTTTCATAAAGCAGGAAAATTTATAGCACACAGAAAACAAGCCAGTCCTTTTGTCCCATTGTGTGCTTATTTGCCATGTGATCAACTACAAAAATCCTTAACATATATAAATTTAATTGTATAAAATATAATATTGGATATGTTTTGCTAATGTATTGGTAAGGATTTTTGTAAGATTGTTAATCAATGAGAGGTGCCTCTAATTTCCCCTTTTAATACTTTCTTTTAATAGATCTGACTTCTATTAAGAGAAACCTCAACTTTTAACATTATTTCTAAATTTCTTACTTCCACAATAGTTTAAAATCAGGTATTCAGGGGATAAGCCTTTGAAAGGATCCTGGTATATTACTTGCTGTCATAAGTCAGGGGCCAGATTCAGTGGCAACTGCTCCTGTCAGTGAAGGCTCCAGCAAAGACCATTAAACTTGTCTGGGTTTTATTGACTGATTTAGGCCCCGTCAGCATGTGGGCCTCTTTCTGACCTTTCTCTACCTATTTCTGCCCCTGGCCTCTGCACCCTTGGGGTCTGGATGGTTCTTGGTATTGGGAGCACTCCTCCACCTCCTCCCCCACTCCTTTCTCCTATTAGGAGCTGCCCCATTGGGTTTTTCTTTACCTGGCAGCCATCCCCTATAGACTAGACCCTGGGGACTCATCAGCACCTTTCTTCTCAAAATAAACCTGTCTCACTTTGAGTTATGTGCTGTTTTAAATAAACCTATAGTGAACTTAAAACACACACACACACACACACACACACACACACACACACACATTAAATGAGCTTGGGGTGCCTGAATGGCTCAGTCAGTTAAGTGTCAGACTCTTGGCTTCAGCTCAGTTCATGATATCAGGGTCCTGGGTTTGAGCCCCACCTCAGACTCCAGCTCAGCATGAGTCTGCTTGAGTTTCACTCCCTCTGCTTCTCCTCTCCATCCCCTGGCTCCTTCTCTCTTTCTTTATCTCAAATAAATATATAAATAAATAAAAATCTTTTAAAAAATTAAATGAGTGTATTAGCCTCACAAAATGAATTGGGTTGTATTTTCCCTTTTTCTAGTTACTGGAAGAATTTAAAAAGGGGGGGGGATGTTTTTGTTTGAAAATTTTGATAGGAGCCATTAATTCTATGGGAAAAATATATAACTACTGATTAAAGTCTACTTGAGTTTTTTGATCCATCTTCTACTTTTTGTAAATTTATTAGATAGTAACATAGATCCTTATAAATAATGTTTATTCAGAAATTTTCATCCTGTTCTTTATGTTAAACTGAATGTATATATGTATATACATATACATATACATATATATACAGATTATATACATACATATATACACACAAGTATAGAAAGAGTATGAATTTACAATAGAGAATATATTTTATGAATTTATTATACTTGATGGACTGGCTTCCCTGACCAAATTTACATGTATTATTTGTCTTATTTAAATAATTATTTGATGACAGTTCTTTTTTCTAATTTATTAGATAAGACAGCTTTGTAATCAAGCTATACAAAGATTGCATCTACTAGAAAATGGGAGAATAATGTTCTTTTAACTTTGAAGTTTTGGCATTCTACAAATACCAAGAATGTTATCTTGGTAATGTTATGTTTGTAAGAGTAAGCCATATGCAAGGACTAGCCCTTTGTTTTCAGAGCTTTACTGGAGTATACTGTAGCTACATAACTAATTGGCCATCTTGTGGGTTTCTATGTTGGCTTAACTGGGCATACCTAAAAATTTTTAAATCTCATGTTCATTTTCTTCTGTTGGAGCTTGACAAAAGTATTTAATAACACTCCAATTGAATGCATAATGCCCTGTAATACTTTTGTCCATTTTATGTAGATATTTATAATAGTAACTATAATAGGACCTTGGAGATAATTACAGAAATTAGAAAAACAATGAGATTACTAAGATATCTCCATGTAGTTACTGAAACATTTTCCAAATTATTAAGTCTCTTAGACTTCTAACCAACATAAGACATAGTAAACACTCTTGATGGTTGTCCATGATGTTGCTGTATAACATAAATGCTTAGAAAGCTAGGGTTTTTGTTTTGTTTTGTTTTTATCTGTTTGCAGAGGCATGAAAAATACGTATAGAGAGAAGAACATTACAGGGAGTTTTAATATTATCCCAAGTTGGTGAACTGACTCAATGATTAATAGATTGACTGATTCATACACCTGGACATCAAAGAACATGCAGTTATATATTGTGTTTTCAACTGCTTATGCAGGACCTCCTCTGGGTTGCAGTGGAGAAGGACAAGTCTCTAGTTGTATATCCAGGTGAATAGTTAAGGCTGTGTACTAATCTCTCTTCATGACACTTTCCCAAAGACTACTTGGTTACACATCTTGGCATTTGTTCTGCCTGCAATGAAAAAGATGAAATGGCATCATAAGGTTTATCAGGACAGCTCAGGAGGAGAGGGAAGCAGAGGAGGAGATGGCTACCAGATTAGGAATAGTTAAAGTGACCAGAAAGTCTGCATTTAGTCAGAAAAGTGACCCATGGCAGCTTCTCCAATCAGGGAAAGTCCTGCTTCCAGCCAGATATGGTCCTGTCCCAAAACACCTTTCTCCTGGGAGTTACCACAGAGAACCAAACCTTACTCACTAAGGTCTACAATTCTGTTTCTCCAGAGTATACTTTTTAAAGTGTGCTTTGATATCACAATTACAGTGACTTTTCAAACATTATCTTTTTTTTTTTTAAATGAATGCTTCTAACTTAATTTTTTGTGGTTTATAATATATTTTCCTTTAAATTTACTGAAACTTCTTTGATTATCTAATCTATGGTCAAGTTCTTAAATGATCCATGAATGCTAGTAGAGAAGGTGTATTCTGTAATTACTGGGTAAAGTAATTACATATCTACCAGAACAAACTATTGACAGTATGGTTCCACTATATTATATATTTTTCTGACTTTTGTTGGCTTGAACTTTAGTCCCTATGAGGAAGTAAATGACGACTCATGAGTTTCTTTTGAGAAATCTCAAATCTTCTTTATATAGAAACTAAGTATACCTATGTATATTTATAACTTTTTATATATTGTGTATAAAATTAGCTCATTTTCAAAATCTGTTCCATCTTTTCCTTTTTCCTTTTTTGAATATCATATATATGACAGAGAATATCTTTCTTAAAATTTTGGAATATGGAATTTGCCATTTCCATTTATTTAGTAGTATTTCCATCTGAGTTATTCTTCATTGTCCAATTCTAAAAATTTAACTTTCCATAAATTAATCGTTTTTGTCTAGATTATTAAGTTCCTAGGCATATGTCATTGCTTTTATTTTAAAATAATTCTTGCCAGAGATATCTCTTGACAAAAACCTTATTCATACTATCCTTACTTACCAAGTCCCTAGCATACAAAAATACAATTTTTGCCTTCACGACACTGATATTCTATTTGATAATGGCAGATTACGATAAAAATAGACATACAATTTGTAATGTGGTGGGTTTTTTTAATCTTTTTATTTTATTTTATTTTTTGGTAAGTGGTTTTAAAAGCAATTTATGCAAGATGGTGGAGAAAAGGGAATGCAGAAGAGAATGGCATTTAGTGCTTTTGTTATTCAATAAAGGACATCCAGAAAAGCCTTCCTTAAGAAGGTTACCCTTGTCAGAAGCCTCCAGGAAGTGATTGAGGGAACCATCTAGTTATCTGGACAATAAGCCTACCTGGCTGGGGAATACTAAATGCAAAGGACTGAGAACAGGGAGTTTTTGGTGAATTCAGGGAGCAGTGAGGAGGGAGAAAAGTAGTTAGAAGATGATCTCAGAGACAGTCAGGGGTCAGTATTGAGGACTACTTAAACTACTAGAAAGCCTTTACTCAAAGCTGTTCTGATCAAGATGTGAAATTTTATGTGCTCTAGCTGTCCTAGTTTCTCAGCGATGCCATAACAAAATTCTATAATCTAGGTGGCTTGAAACAACACAGTTTATCCTTTCCATAGCCTGAAATCAAGGTAGCAATAGGGTAGTTTCTTCTGTGAGCTCTGAAGAGAAATCATTCCATGCGTCTCTCTTAACTTCTTATGGTTTCTAGAAATGCTACGTCTTCCTTGCTGACTCTAGCTACTGGTAGCCCTCAGCATTCCTTGGCTTGTGGGAGCATAACAACAATGTATGCTTCTATTTTTCATGAACTTTTCTGTATGAGTCTTTTTTGTCTTCTCCTCTTTTTATAAGGACAAAAGTAATTGGATTTAGGGCCTACCCTAATCTAGTATGACCTCATTTTAGCTAATCACCTGGGAAAAGATCCTATTTCTGAATAAAAGTGACCCCATGTCACATTCTGACATGAGGGGGGGATGGTGATATTCAGCACATGATACCAGCCAGAGATGAATCAGGCATGATTTCCTTCCTGGTGTTTACTTTAGTCTGCAGGAAATATCTATCATTGCTTGCTACCAAGAGTATTTCACTCAGCAGCCTCTGCAGAGCTCTCTGCCTGGTCTGCCTTCAAGGAACTCCAGCCATGTTATTCTATGGAGATATTTATAGTTGAGGGTCAAGGACCAATCCAACCCCCACAAAGTACATCAGACACAGATTGGGCTCTTGACATGTTCTGCTCTTAAATTTAGAGGCATTGGGGCTCAAAACTTTCTGCATCTTACCCAGTATTCAGCCAGTAGGAGGAAATGGTCTCTTCTGAGAAACACCTCCACTCTGTCAGTAGTAAGGCAAAGGGGGAGGGAATACACACCAATCAGGCAACTTCCTGCAAAGAAATCCTCTTTCCTGATTTTCCTCTACTATTCAACCCATACCTTTACACATGCTGAGGGACAAGGTATAATTTTGCAGACCCCTCTTAGGAAATTCTCACAAATAACTTGGCAGTTCTTAGAAAGTGTATTCACTTTATACCTTTGTTTTAAGTTCATGGGCCTCAGCCAAAACTGAGACAACTGAAAAATTTCTCATTTAACATTCTCATACAGAAAAACTAATTAAAGGAGTAAAACTTCATTCTTGTCCATTTTGTCTCGTACATTTACCCAATTCAGGGATCTTTAAGCCTATGAAAGTAATGTACTCCCAAACCAAGTTTAAAACAACCATAGTATTATCTCAAAATGTCACACTCAAATTCCAGGATTCATAGATATTGAAGGCTTTTAATTGTCCTCAGCTTAGTTAATGTGGCCCAAAATAAACATAGACCAAATTGTAAGGAATAGGAGTGTTATAAATTGGAACAAATTCTATATTTACGTTACTCCAGTAGTTTGAAAATGGCAGTTCAAGCATTTTAAGCCATTTTTAAAGACCATGAATCAAAGAATTCATGCTTCCTCAAAAACCAACCTAAGTAAAAATGGATAATTGACTAACATAATTGCAAATAAATGTAAACTTTTGTCCTAATTGTAAAGTTTATACAAATTAATTATTAAAAGTTCTAAAAGATAAAAACACAAAGCAATTCCATCAGGGATAAACATTTTATATATGCAACCCCATATTAATATACATATTTTTATAAAATATCATGTCTTATAAAATTATATTTTATATAGGTTTATTTATATCATGCATGCTATTTGGACATCTATTTTCTTTTTTTTTCCCCATGTGTCAATAAATAATACATTTAATTATTTTCCTTTAAAATCCATATGCAAAGTGTACATCATTCAACTTCTTGGGTAATCTTGAAGCTTTCCTCAAATACACCATAAAAGAATGACAAGGGTATCTATTTTCTTAAATGCTTAGTCTCAACATTTTTCTGTGCAGTTATAGCTATTCAGATACATTAATTTTTCTTCTTTACTTTTTTTAATAGAAATTTTCAAAAATGCAAAAAAAAAAAAAAACCAACAGAAAAATAGTATAATAAACTCACATGTACCCAATACCTCACTTGGCAAGTGGCAACATCATTTGTATATGCCTGTTGCATTTTTCTTCCCAATATTTTTATTAATTTATTAGAGTATTATAAAGCACACTTTAAATAAAACATTTTATCTGTAAATACTTGACTATACATTTTTAATAGTAAGAACTTTTTGAAAACATAACTCCAGTAATATAGTCATACCTAACAAAATTAACAATAACCTTCTAATATTATTTAATGAATAGTGTTTGTTATTTCCACAATTGTCTCAAACATATAATTTTATGTTAACTTGTTTAAATCAATATCCAAAAATACTGACACATTGAATTTGGTTAACATATTTAAGTCAATTTTAATCTTTTTTTTTAAAGATTTTATTTATTTATCTGAGATAGAGAGTGAGATCACAAGCAGGGGGAGGAGTAGAGGGAGAAGCAGACTTCCTGTTGAGCAGGGAGCCTGATATACACTGGATCCTGGAAGGAAGACACTGACTCAACTGAGCCACCCAAGCACCGAGGTCAGTTTTAATCTTTTAGAAGTTTATGTCTCTTTATTTTCGCATCTTATTTGTTTGTAGAAAAGTAAGTTGATCTTTGGACAATAGAATTTTCTACATTCTGGATTTGACTGGTTTCATTTTTTTTTATAGTGTCATTTAGCATCTTCTTCTCCCTACTGTATTTCCTATAAGCTGGTATTTAGATCCTGTGTGGTTAGATATAGGTTTAATTTTTTATTGGCAATTTTTTTCATTTTTAAAATATTTTTTTATTTAAATCCAATTAACCAACATATAGTACATCATTAGTTTCAGATGTAGTGTTCAGTTATCAGTTGCATATAACATTCAGTGCTCTTGACATTATGTGCCCCTCTTAATGCCTGTCACCCAACTATCCCACCGCCACCCACCTTCTCTCCAGCAACCCTCGCTGAGTTTGTTTTCTAAAGTTAAGAGTCTCTCATGGTTTTTCTCCTTCTCTGATGAATTCCCCTTCAGTTCCTCCTGCCCCTTAGTATATGATACTCTGCACTGTTTCTTATATTCCACTAAAGAGTGAAACCATATGATAATTGTCTTCTCTGTTTGCCTTATTTTGCTCAAAAAAATACCCTCAGTTCCATGCACATGGATGTAAATGGTATGTATTCATCCTTTCTGGATGGCTGGGTAATATTCCATTGTATTTATATGCCACATCTTTTTTATCCATTCATCTATGGATGGACATCTTGGCTCTTTCCACAGTTTGGCTATTGTGAACATTGCTGCTGTGAACAATGTGGTGCAGGTGCCCCTTCAGATCACTACATTTGTATCTTTGGGATAAATATCTAGTAGTGCAATTGCTAGTTTGTAGGGTAACTCTATTTTTAACGTCTTGAGGATCCTCTGTACCATTTTCCAGAGTGGTTGTACCAGGTTATATTCCCACCAACAGTGTAAGAGGGTTCTCCTTTCTCCACATTTTCACCACCATTTGTTGTTTCCTGTCTTGTTAATTTTAGCCATTCTGACTGGTGTAAGATGTTTTTATTTGTATTTCCCTGATGCCAAGTGATATTGAGCATTTTTTCACGTGTTGGCCATTTGTATGCCTTCTTTGGAGAAATGTCTGTTCATGTCTTCTACCCATTTCTTGATTCGATTATTTGCTCTTTGGGTATTAAATTGAATAAGTTCTTTATAGATTTTGGATACTAGCTCTTTATCTGATATGTCATTTGGAAATATCTTCTCCCATTCTGTCAGTTGTCTTTTTGTTTTGTCAACTGTTTGCTTTCTTGTGTGAAAGATTTTTTACTTGGTGAAGTCCCAATAATTAATTTTTGCCTTTGTTTCTCTTGTCTTTGGAGACATGTCTAGTAAGAAGCTGATGTGGCCAATATCATAAAGGTTGATGCCTGGTTCTTCTCTAGGATTTTGATGGATTCCTTTCTCATGTTTAGGTCTTTCATCCATTTTGAGTGTATTTTTGTCTATGGTGTGAGAAAATGGTCCAGTTTCATTCTGCATATGGCTTTCCAATTTTCCCAAAACCATTTGTTGAAAACACTGTCTTTTTTCCATTGGATATTCTTAACGCTTTGTCAAAGAGTAGTTGACCATAGAATTGATGGTGCATTTCTGGGTTCTCTAGTCTGATCATTGACCTATGTGTCAGTTTTTGTGCCAGTACCATAATGTCTTGATGATTACAGCTTTGTAACATAGCTAGAAGTCTGGCATTGTGATGCCAGCAGCTTTGGTTTTCTTTTTCAATATTCCCTTGGATATTTGGGGTCTTTTGTGGTTCCATACAAATTTTAGGATTATTTGTTTCAGCTCTGTGAAAAGTGTCTGGTGTTTTGATAGGGATTGAAATGAATGTGTCTATTGCTCTGGGTAGCATAGACATTTTAACAATATTTATTCTTCCAATTCATGAGCATTGAATGATTTTCTATTTCTTTCATAAGTTTTCTGTAGTTTTCAGAGTACATAGAGTACACTCTTTGGTTAGGTTATTTCCTAGGCATCTTGTGAGTTTTGGTACAATTGTAAATGGGATTGATTCCTTAATTTCTTTCTTTTGCCTCATTGTTAATGAATAGAAATGCAACTGATTTCTGTGGTTTTGATTAATTTTATATCAATTGATTTTATATTTTATATCCTGCCACTTTGCTGAATTTATGAGTTCAGCAATTTTGGGGTAGTGTCTTTTGGGTTTTCCCTATAGAGTATCATGTCATCAGTGAGAGTCTGACTTCTTCTTTGCCTATTTGGATGCCTTTTATTTTCTTTTTGTTGTCTGATTGCTGAGGCTGGGACTTCTAGTCCTATGTTGAATAGCAGTGGTGAGAGTAGACATCCCTGTTATAGTCCTGATCTTAAGGGAAAAGCTCTCAGTTCTTCCTGATTGAGTATGATATTTGCTGTGGGCTTTTGTATATAGTTTTTATGATATTGAGGTTCCCTCTGTCCTACACTGAAAATAATTTTAATCGAGAAAGGATGCTGTACTTTGTCAAATGATTTTTCTGCATCTATTGAGAGGATCATATGGTTCTTGTCCTTTCTCTTATTAATGTGATGTATCATATTGATTTGTGAATGTTGATCGACACTTGCAGCCCAGGAACAAATCCCATTTGGTCCTGGTGAATAATCCTTTTATTTTTAATTGTTTATTTTTTTAAGAATTTTTTAAATTTTATTTATTTATTCATGAGAAACAGACAGAGAGAGAGAGGGAGAGAGAGAGAGAGAGAGAGAGAGAGAGAGAGAGAGAGAGGCAGAGACACAGGCAGAGGGAGAAGCAGGCTCCATGCAGGGAACCCTATGTGGGACTCAATCCGGGGTCTCCAGGATCATGCCCTGGACTGAAGGTGGCGCTAAACCGCTGCGCCACCAGGGCTGCCCTGAATAATCCTTTTAATGTACTGTTGGATCCTGTTGGCTAGTATCTTGGTGAGCATTTTGGAATCCATGTTCATCAGGGATATTGGTCTATAATTCTCCTTTTTGATAGGCTCTTTATCTGGTTTTGGGATCAAGGTAATGCTGGCCTTATAGAATGAGTTTGGAAGTTTTCTTCCCATTTCTATTTTTTGAAACAGCTTCAGAAGAATAAATATTATTTCTTCCTTAAATGTTTGGTAGAATTTCCCTGGGAAATATTTTTTGGGAGATTTTGATGACTGCTTCAATTTCCTTGCTGGTTATGGGTCTGTTCAGATTTTCTGATTCTTCCTGTTTCAGTTTCCAAGAATGTGTCCATTTTTTCCAGACTGACTATTTTGTTGGCATACAGTTGTTTATAATATGTTCTTAAAACTGTTTATATTTCCTTGGTGTCAGCCATAATCTCTCCTCTTTTGTTCATGATTTTATTAAGTTAGGTTTTTTCTCTTTTCTTTTTGAAAGAAAGTCTGGCTAGGGGTTTATTGATTTTATTAATTCTTTCAAAGAACCAGCTTCTAGTTTCATTGATCTGTTCTACTGTTCTTCCGATGTCTATTTCTTTGAGTTCTGTTCTAATCTTTATCATTTCTCTTGCTTAGTTTAGGCTTTATTCGCTGTTCTTTCTCCAGATTCTTTAGGTGTAGGTTAGCTTGTGTAGTTGAGATTTTTCTAATTTTTTGATACAGGCCTCTATTGCAGTGTACTTCCCTCTTAGGACTGCCTTTGCTGTATCCTAAAGGTTTTGAACAGTTGTGTTTTCATTTTCATTAGTTTCCATGAATTTTTTTAAATTATTCTTTAATTCCCCATTTGACCCATTCATCTTTTAGTAGGCTGCTTTAACCTCCAACTGTTTGAATTCCTTCCAAATTTCCTCTTTTGATTGAGATCAAGTTTCAAAGCATTGTCTTCTAAAATATGCAGGGAATAATCCCAGTCTTTTGATATTGGTGGAGTTCTGATTTGTAATCCAGTATGTGATCTATTGTACTTGAGAAGAATATGTATTCTGTTGCTTTAGGGTGGAATGCCCTATATATATATCTGAGGTCCATCTGGTCCAGCGTGTCATTCACAACCCTTGTTTCCTTGTTGATCTTCTGCTTAGATGATTGGTCCGTTGCCATAAGTGGGGTGTTTGGCAAAAATTTTTGTGCAATGCTGTTTTCCCTATCATGTAATGTGATATAAATAATGTCTGATTTATTTAGTTATGTTACTTGCAATGGCTGCCTAGTATTTATATGATGGTAACATCCTTTCCTTTTTTAAAAAAATAATCTTCTATTGTTGGATATTTGGAAACCAATATGTGCTTTGTAGAAGTGGACAAAGTTATAAAATAAATAACATCTTCTAATAATAACTTCCTTATTAAAGTCACAAATTATAAGCAGAACTCAAGGATGGATTTTGTAGGGCTTGCCTTCCTTGAATATTTTTTTCACTTCTGATCATCTTTAGTGTAAAATAAAGAAAAATCTAGGATCTGAAGTAAGGTCAATGTGTATGGTGTAATATAGCCTGGGAATGACTAATAGTATTGACATTTATTAATGGTCAACTAAACAAGTGTGTGACCACATATTAAGGGAAAGATGTGATTGAGAGTATAGTAAATAATCACAACATATTTACAATATCTATGATTATAAGTGCTGGCTATAAATAATGTCAAGGAGTTTTTTTTACTTAGTAATCCTATGAGATTCTTCAGTATTCTCCATCCAGAACTCTCTTCTGTAGGAGGTATTGATCCAGAGAAGAGGTGACTGGTAACTTGATGCTACCCTAGCCTTCAATGGGTAAGAAAGCTTTACAATCTTAAAATGAAATATCATTATTTATGGTATTCTAACCCTAACTTGGAAATAGGTGAAGCTTCTTGCTTAGAAGGCATATTCAAACTAGTGCTTTCCAATTTCATGAGGTGTCTTTAATTTTTCTAATAAGTGATAAAATAGGTTGGCAACAAGTGGCATTTATGTAGGATCAAAGAGTAAAATGTAAGTGGCCCAATATTTGAGCTATGACTCTTTTCTATATAAGTTATAGAAGTGTAATCATAATTGTATCTTGGAAGGTAGGAAGGAAGAAAGGTAATAAGGCAGGCAGGCAACTTGACTTATGCATAAATCTGACAAAAATATATGTAGAATCTGTATGCTGAAAACTACAAAACACAGTTGGAAGAACTCAAAGAAGACCTAAATAATTGGAAAAATGTACTGTATCCATGGATTTGAACACTCAACATTAAGCTGTTATTTCTTCTCAGATTGACCGATCCTAGTCAAAACCCTAGCAATAGTTTTTTATAGATAATGATAAGCTGATTTTTAAATTATATGGGGTCAAAACAACCAGAATATATAAATACTTTTGATAAAGTGGAGCAAATTTGACAAATTCACTTTACTTGATTTCAATACCTAATAAAAAGTTAACAGTAATCAAGACAGTATGATATTATTTTATTTTTTAAAGATTTTTTATTTATCTATTCATGAGAGACACAGTGAGAGGCAGAGACATAGGCAGAGGGAGAAGCAATCCCAGGATCCTGGGATCATGACCTGAGCTGAAGGCAGATGCTCAACCACTGAGCCACCCAGGTATCCCAAGATGGTATGATTTTAGTGGATGGACAGATACATAGATAAAATGAATGGAATAGAGTCCAGACATGGATGCACAGAAAATGACTAGTTTGATTTTGACAAAGATGCCAAGGCAATTCAATAGAAAAAAAAAAAAAAGCATAATCTTTTCTAGTAATGGTGCTGGAATATTTGAGCTCAATATGCAAAACAAACAAACAAACATTTCAAACCACACTTCACACATCATATACAGATTAACTCAAAATGGATCATAGACTTAAAGATAGTAGAGGAAAATATAGCAGAAAATCTTTGTAACCCTAGGTCAGATAAAGATTTATTAGATGCAATACTAAAAGCACAATGCATACAACAATAAATTGACGAATTGGATTTCATTAAAATTAAAACTTCTGCTATTTGAAAAAATACTGTAAAGGCAATGAAAATATAAGCTGCAGACTAAAGGAAAATACTGCAAGTCACATACCTCACAGAGTGTTTATATACAGATGATATAAACAACTCTCAAAATTCAATAATAGGAAAGCAACTCAATAAAGAAGATGAGCAGAAGATTTGAACAGATATTTCATCAAAAAAGATATGCAGCAGAAAAGGTGCTTAACATCATTTGTTATTAGAGAAAGGTGATTAAAACAAGATCTCACTGCTCACTTATGTAGTAGCTTAAAACAGCAGACTAACAATACCTCGCATTGACAAAGATGTCCCAAAGTTAAGTTTCAGATATGCTCCTTCTTCATTATGTTATCTAAATAACTAATTTTTCTCATTCTCAGTTTCCACATCTGTAAAAGTTGGCTGCTAATGCCTATCCTGCATATGCTATAGGGCCATTGTGAGAAAAAAATGCAAAACATATAGGAAACACTTTATAAAATAGTAAGTACTTTACTGATGTAATGAAATATTACTATTAGTATACTTTTAGTGGGGTTAAGAGGAAAAATTTAAAAATGCTGAAAACAATGATAACCCATTTGTAAATGAGGTATATTCATATCATTTATTATACAAAATTCTTGAAAAATATAATGGAATAAGAAGCATCATAATCAATAACATGACAATGATATTATACTGACAATTGCTTTTTGATCATAGAATTATTAGCCTATAATATCAAGAAATATTAATAACCAAATTAATGACATAAATATTAATTATGCATGTATAAATTGTATGTGATAGTTAAAGCAAACTGATATATTAATCAATTATTTCAAAGCCTGTCTTCAAAATGGCCTTAATTTTACTAAAAGTATTCATCATATAAATATATTTTCCTTTTTGCTTCTCTGATCATTCACTATAGAGCAGACTGATAATACATTGAGCTATCCTGTTCTGCAAAGAAAAGATAAAAAGAAATAAAATAACAACTCCCAAATCTAAAGAAAAAATTAAAATGTCAACAGTCCCTTGGTGACAGTTTTAAATGAATCTTTAAAAGAAGCTTATTTTGGAAAGCCTTCTGGTCACCCCCAATTACTATGGTTGCCTTGGTTGTGACAGCTGGTGTATAATCTTTGATTACACTGTCATTAAAATGTCTTTTATACCTTTTTTAATGCCATCAACACACCATTTGCTTTTCAAATCACACCCTAAAGTGGGTGGATCATGGGCATTGAGGTATCTATGAAGTTTCTAAGCCTTTTTCACACTTTTTGGAGCTGGTAAATTCATACACAGTATGGGAATCTGATGCTGCTCCAGCTCTGATATACTAAATTTATCCTAGAAATTTTTAACATCTACTTACACTTTTTATCTTTCGTTTCTACCCTCTTTCTCAACAGAAAGTATTAATTTCATTAGAGTTCATCAATGTACCTTGTTGAAAATGCTGATAATGAGGTCAAGACAGAGTGCAACCACCAAGCATATCAATTACAGCTCCACAGGGAAAAACGCACTCGCTTCATAGGCTTAGACCACTTCTTTAACCCAATCAGCCAGCTTGAAAATTTGCCCCAATGAATGAGCATGCAGATTTATCTCTGTGGTGTGGATAGGAAACTTAATGAGGAATCAGAGCGTCTCCTTTTTCCTTTTTTTTCCCCTTTCCCTGAATATGTGGTTTAAAAAATCAATTCAAATAATTTTTTGAGTCCCAGTTTCTTTGAAAGTAAAATTTAAAGGATAATTGTTCTTTTTATTTCTTGAAGTTTTTCTAGTCATTAGTAGACATAAATCTTGACAACATATTACAATCTGAAAAGCTCTGAAATGTAATATGTTGCTGCTATTAGTGGTACGTCTACAGATACATTAATCAAAGCAAGTGTCCAATTCCTACTGTGTCAGCAACCTGAGTGCCACAAAAAGAGGAGTGGTTAGATTAGCGGAGGTAGTTCTGTGCCCACTTGTGTATTCAATCTTGAAGCTAAGCAGGAATTCTCATTAAGAAAAAAAGGAGTTTTTTTAAAAAACAGTCTTGAAAGCGTTTTGAAAGAAGGATATTTACTATTCTTCCTTGAAGAAATCTTTTTTTTTTTTTAATTTTTTTTTTTTTTTTTTTTTTATTTAGGATAGTCACAGAGAGAGAGAGAGAGGCAGAGACATAGGCAGAGGGAGAAGCAGGCTCCATGCACCGAGAGCCCGATGTGGGATTCGATCCCGGGTCTGCCAGGATGGTGCCCTGGGCCAAAGGCAGGCGCTAAACCGCTGCGCCACCCAGGGATCCCTCTTTTTTTTTTTTTTTAAGATTTATTTATTTATTTGAGAGAGAGTGTAAGGGAGCACCAGTGTGTGGTGGGGAGCAGAGGCAGAGAACCTTCAAGCAGACTCCCCACTGAGTGAGGAGCACCATGTGGGGCTCCATCTCATCATCCATGAGATCATGACCTGAGCCAAAACCACTAGTTCAGAATGCAACTGACTGAGCCACCCAGGTGTGCCCTCTTGGAGAAATCTTTAAATAGTTTGAAAGATTGTGGTAAAATCATAAAAAATGTCATTTTTAAAAGAGTTCTTCAGATACTTAAAAGACTAAAGTATTATAGAAATGGAGATACAGAAGTTGCTTCAAGATTTCAAGAAGTCTGAAAGAAATATATTTAAAACAACACAGACTAAAGTATCTGGAATTTTAATGTCTTAAATTATTTATGTTTTGCTTTTTGCTTTGTAAATACTACTATTATAATTCTGATTAAAATATTTGATCAGCAGTGTCTTAGAATAATGCAAGCCAAACAAACTTAAAAATAATATATTCAGTTAAGAGATAAAAGTTTTAAATAATAAGGTTCATGTAGAAAAGGAGTTTTTTTTTAAAGGAGAAGGCTAGTAATCTCAGTTTCAAACATTAAAACAATTATCCATCAAGTGTGTTACAGTTATATTACTTGAAATGAATCTTCTATTTGCTATATTATTTACTACATTTCTTAGTGTAAGCCCAAATTTTGCTGAAATTTCTAGATTGCCTGAGAGTATGGGAAACTTTTCAATCATCAAGTGCTTATTCCTTTTAAGGTCTACCTTTGTCAATATCTCTGCTATTTCACATTGTATTTCCTCCATACCTTATCATAAAGCACTCATCCAGTTCCAGGGATTCATTGATGGTGAATTTCTAAAGCATCATGAATTCCTTCATAGAACCTTCACTCTCTATATCAGTTTTTCTGCCAAAATAAATATATCTTAAGATAGGAATAATTTGATGATTTTGAGTTTTCTATTATCTTCAGGGCCAATATAGGAAAAACTATACTTTAAGAAGGAAGTATATTTTAGTACCCCTCAGGATTTTCTTAATTTTTTTGTGTTCAGGGCCTTTTATATGGCTCCATAAGAGATAAATTTCATATTAAAATGCAGATACATATATGTGAATCTGTACATGTTTGCAAGTGTGTACACATATATATGAGTATATATGATATCTATGTGATATAGATACTATACATCAAATCATGTGGTGTAGATAAATAGATAACTATCCCAATTGCTAAATGATCTGAGGTTATGATTGATGGCACACAGTGAGAAGAAAGCTATTAAATTCTCATATCTTATATTCTAAGAGGATTCATGCCTAGTCTGCTTCTGGGCTGAAGAGAAACTAAACTTTGCCTTTGTGTGCAGGAAACATTGGAGAAAGTGACGTTTCTGAGAATATTCTAGGTGGCTAAGTATAAGGTTTATTTTTTTTTCTTGGGAATCGTGTCTCTTAAAGCAAAGGGATATTGTTCCCTGATATTGATATCAAGATTTCTAAAGCCAGCAGGTATACAGGAATAGAGCATACTCAGGGCTTCAATGGACCAAAGTTTAATATGCCTAAGAATGAGCAAATAGTTCTTCCTTCCCAGTTCACTCTTAGAAGTTGGAAATAGACCTTGACATGAAATTAGTAGCACAGTTGAGGTCACAGTTAGGCAGAGGGAGTATGTCAGCCAAGCAATCTCATGGATAGCACCATATGAATTATTAGTGGAACTGAGAGGTAGCTTAGCCTGTGGAGGTCCTCTGTAAAGAAAAGACTTGGCAAGACACATCTATACTTTCTTCTCGATTCTGCTCCATAACATCATCAACATACTCATTCTATGCCTTCAGAGTGCTTTAGATGGAATGATTAGTTAATTAATATATCAAAATAAGATACTCCAACAGGATTTCCACCAATAAAAATTCTGATTATCTGAGAAATATGGGAATTTAAGGCAGTGTAGTCAGGAAAGGGAGGGAACTGGATTCTTTTTTCAAATTATATGGCAAGCAGTGCCCTCAGCACCGCGCATGTAAAAAATTGCTTAATCTTTACAACAAGCCTATGAAATAATATTACTGTTGCAATTCATTAGATGAGAAAAGTGGTTTTCAGATTGCTGAAATAATTTTTCCAAGATCACAAAGTCAGAAACAAATCAATCTATCCCCCTCAAGTGTTAAAATGCTTTTTGTTATGACATACTTCAGCAAGGAGAATATTTTCATCAGGAGACATTTTTATATATTGAATTTTTCTTCTCTAATCATTCATAAAACGATAATTGCTTTTCAGATGTAGTCTCATGACATCTGTGCATACCTAGATTAGAAATGTGTATATTTAAATGACTTCTAAATTTTAATCATATTCCACTTTAACAAGTTTCTAGATATATGCCTTCTAATATAATTGTGTTTATTTATAAATTCAATAATATTTTAATAAGAGCTAGACAGGCCATATAGTATTCTATATACTTCATAAGTATTGCATTTGATCAGCATGTCACCCATGAAGCAGGTACAATTTTTATCCCTGTTTTATAGGTAAGTCACAGAGAAGCACATTTTCCAAAATGCCTTATTTAGCAGGTAATGAAGGGAGGATTTGGACCTGAATGCTCAGTTTCTAGAAGCACATCTTTGAACACTTTGATATATTATTGCTTCTATATATCCTTCTAAGATAATTTATAAATCCCACAATAATTGTGTGAATTGCATGCATATTATGCAACATAAACAAAAACAGAAATTTTAAAAGTGATAAAATTGAATATAAATATATTTTTCTAAAATATTTTATATTTTTAAATTACTTTTTCTAAATTCAGATGGATCATTTTATGTACCCAGTTTTGGAAAATACTGATTTGTTTCTAGAAATTGGATCTCTTCTTGACTTTAACAATAATGATGCTATCTTCACATGTATTTTGAGAAGAGGGTTTTATTCCTTTACAATACAAGCAAGAAAGAGAGATAGGAGTTTTATTCCCTCAAAAGGTTTTGTTGACTAGACCCTGAAGATCATATTTTTGAATAAGAAAGAAGAGAACATATGGAAATTAGTAGCTAACTATCAAAAGGACTATACTACAGAAGCAGTAAGCAGAATTTAAACCATCTGTGTATTTATGGAGTATGTCTGTATAATAAACATGCTTTGTAGGAGATCACTTGGGTTTGCAGGAGTGGTTATATCTTCATATTCTGACTGATTAGACAAAAATATCCTCACCTTCTGAAGAAATGCTTTACTATCAGTTGTAGAAACTTTAAAAAAGCATTAAATAAATATGTATCTATGTTAAATGTGCATAAGCATCAGCATCATAGAAACAAAAAAGATTGTTTCATTTAGTTTAAAGAAATTCAGAGTCAAATAGGAATTTTTATATAGTAAATAACTAGATTTTTGTTATTTGTCCAATTTTTGCTCTGGCAAAAAACATGACTTTTAGTTTCATTGCACATTTCCCTCTGAGTTTTCCCAGCCACAAATAGACAGGTAATTCATATGTCTCAGTAGGGGTGTTTTGGAACCTATTTCATACACAATTTCAGAGAGAGAGAGGCAAATGAGATAACCAGGAGAGATCCCAGAAACTAACTCTTCCTAGGCAGAATCTACATTTAAAAAGCATAAAATTATAATAAAAATTAAAAATGCACAAAGTGCATAGAAGCAATGTTTGTAGTTGGAGAAAAAAAAACCAATTTATTCCATCTTTTTTTTTGTAAGAATTCTATTATTTATTACAGATATGACAGGGAATCCTTTTGGTGATAGAATTTTGCTAGTAGGCAAATACCAACATGGAATTGCCAATTTAAATCATTAACCTCAGTCTCAATATCCTTCATCCTGAAAACAGTTTCAACTGAAGTTTCTAGTAAACAGAAGAAAGACTTCAATTTTAAATACGTTGACTCGATATATTAAAAATATTGAAAATCGACTCTTTAAGTCTTGAAAATGTCATACTTTTCTGTCCTTAGAAAAGCCACTTCAATATAGTTTTGGGTATAAGCACGTCACATTTTCTAAAAATAAGTGTTCTTCCATGAATAGGACTATAATTTGTGCATTTTCTAGCATTATTTTTAATGAACTTGGAATTTAAGTGTGCCCAGCACACTTTCACATATGCCAAAACCCACAAGCCTTACAATTAAATTATACTTTCCCTGAAAGTTCTCAGAAGTTAACCTTCTGGAAAAGAGAGACATACTAAGAAAAGCAAACTCTTAAAAAAAAAAAAAAAAAAAGATGTTTTAAATTCGATGTATATTATGATGAATAGTAGATCTAATTTCTTAAGAGGACCCAGGATCTACCCTACCCATTAAATGTGTTCCTATGCTAACTGGTTCTATACCCAAACTGAACTAGATTTGCACATTATCTATATAAATGCCACATTTAACAGCAGCAAAATAATTCTAAAGCCAATATTCCAAAACTTATTTTCTTTCCATATTTTGATTATAAATTACAATAATTTTATTTAATTCAAAAAGATGAACTCGAGAAACTATCCAGCCATATAAAATGTTTCCTTCAGGCAGTCAGTGATAACATATAAATAAGCAAGAATGAATTAGAATTTGATCTGATCTTAGGCCCAAATGGCAGCCAAAGGAAGCATCTTATCCAAAAGTGTTTTTTGGGATCCCTGGGTGGCGCAGTGGTTTGGCGCCTGCCTTTGGCCCGGGGCGCGATCCTGGAGACCTGGGATCGAATCCCACGTCGGGCTCCCGGTGCATGGAGCCTGCTTCTCCCTCTGCCTATGTCTCTGCCTCTCTCTCTCTCTCTCTGTGACTATCATAAATAAATTTTAAAAAATTAAAAAAAATAAAAAATAAAATAAATAAAAGTGTTTTTTCTTAGAATCTTCTTGGATTATTATACTTCCAAAAAATAAAAGCAACCACAAAATGAAAAAACACACAGATATACACATGTGCACACACACATACACATACATGTATATAATATATAACCTAAATATTTCTTAGAATCTACTCCATAGAAGGTTTTTAAATTAAATATTTTCAAGGATTGCATCCTCTCTCCCAAAGAAGACACATTGTCTTTGAACACTCTGTGTTCCATATATTATTTTACAGACATTATTGACGCATTCAGAGTTGAAATATCCTAACTGGCTTATTTTAGGGAGTAGAGTGTCCATTCTCAATACTCTGACATTATACAGGCAGTGCCTTTAGTAGTACAAAAAGCTTTCTACTTACAAGCTTTGTTGTGTTTCAGAAATGTCTTACATACCTTTGAAATTGCTTTCCTCTTACAGAATCTTAATGCAATGTTACTATAAAAATCCAACAAATGATAAGCTCCATTTAGGTTACCATTATTTATTATATGTCTAATAAGTGAGAGACATATTTTAAAACACTAGAATATTTAATAATTAAAAGCAATGAAATAATTTAGTTATCACAAGATGCCTTACTAAATAACTTCTATATGTGCCTATTCTAATAGCCATTGGTTACAAACATACAGTGATGCATGTTCTAGAGCATAGCCATTCTTGCTCAGTGAGTATTTTCTACTTTGGATCTTCAGAGAAACTATATTTTCTATCTCCAATCTAAACAGATATGTTCTAATTACATATTTTACCCAGCTTTGATTTTTCAAATGTCATATTTTTGTTTCAATCTGGTTACTTGGATTTTAAGTTCCCCAGTTTTACCTCTACATTCACCTTAGTGGAATTGAATTTTAGCACAGCATGTCTATAATAAGATTGCTCATATTTCACTATGGTTAGATCTTCTTTTAGATATTGTCTCTTTACCATTTTCTTCTTATTTTATTCTCTTTATCTTATCTTTATTCTCTTAGGCTAGAATAAAAGAGATAGCTACTTTTAACAGGGCCCTCATCCCTATAACAATTTAATCACCCCAAATCAGCATGTTAGCATTTTTCTTGAGGTTTAATTTTGTGCAGTCTTTGGAAAGATATACCACATTGGACAACAGGAGCTGTCTTTTTTCCCATAATTCTGGAACCATCCCAACCACAGGGTCTCAGAGCTTGTTGGAGTATCTGGTTGGCTCCACAAGCAGAGGGTGTGGGCTATGGTAGAGGTTCACAAAATCCCCTGAAGGGTCCCAGTCAGAAAGTGGGATGCTTTGTTCTACAATGTTGTCTATCCTGACAGATCCAAAACACCTGAAAGAAACTTAGAAAATATTGAGGAAGGCACACTAGAACATAAGAGCCTGCTGAAGCCAGGGGCCTAGAAGAGAGGCACAACTTACTAAATTGAAGACTGATAACTCCGATGGAAGGCCATTCCCCTCTTTTTTACCAAGATGCCTTAACAACCTCCTTTCATTCATAATATGGTTGAGTGACTAAATCACAAGTATATAGTAACTTTTCTCTACTTTAATCACTGTCATTAATACTGAATAGTTTTATTTTAACTTGAGTTTTAGCTCTGAACTTCAGGTCAAAGAAGTTTTTCCCCTAAAGCACTTAAATATAATGTGAACAGATGGGAACTGAGCAATTTTAGGCATAGTTAACATCCTTCGTTAAAACTGTCCTGCTTTAATTGACCTTACATCTTCCCCTTCTTTGAAAAATATTCCATGATACTCATTGATGACTTTAAAATTCAATTGTTACCGGGCTGTTTTAGGCAAAATTATGGAATAATAATTAGTAAAGCCACACTATATTGAGTATAATATGTGCCCTGACACTGTACAAGGAGTTTGATATCACATTAATTTTATTTTCACTGTCTTATTTACTCCTTTGATAGCCACCTGCCTTATCAATTAAGTAATTCATTTATTCACCTAACGTCAAGTGCTTCTTATGTGCCATACACTAATCTAGGTCTGGATACACTGCACATACCAAAACAGGAAAAAAATGTCATTCACCTTCACCTACATCAAGACTGTGGGCTCCTTTACTCAAAATTAAAGCCTTCTAAACTAGCCTCCAAAGGCTATTTGACTTCCTAAGTTCAACTCTGTATATGTCTTCCCCCTTTCATACACACCAGATTGCTCTCTTTATCTTGAAGCTTACCTATATTTGGACATTATCCCCTGTCTTGAAAAACCTCTTATCTGATAAATGTACTAGTAAGATGTTATGTCAATGACCCATCTTCCTGGCACCATATATTCATTTCAAACTTGCTCTCCTGGAGATAACTTCACTGCAATTTTTGCTCAGTCTTAAGGAGTGATGACTCTCATGCTAGACTGCAAAGTTCATTTCAATTATGAGACAAAGCAATGTGATGAAAAACTACTGAGGAGATTGTTCTATTCTGCAGATGCCTTAGGTTACCCTCCTACATTATTTAACTCTGAGGTGTAAGCACTAAATCTTTCCTGAGTTACTGACACTTAAGGAAAAGATAGGGCAATTTTCTTACATTTGCATTCTGTTGCCCTTCCCTCCCTATATTTTAAATCAATCATTTATATGCATAATTACAATATATATAATAAATATGTAAATATAAATAAATAAGTTTAAAACTAAATGAATTTTTACAAGTTATATACCTGTGTAGTCATTACCACAATTGAGAAATTTTCGTGAGAAAATTTTAAGAGAGCCTTCTACTCTTAGCCTAATATTATGAAAATATTTTAAAATAACATTTTTTACTAGTGTAACAACTCACATAAAAATTGAAAAACTTGGTAACCTACTAGTAGGTGGATCTTGTTACCAAATATTTGTTAATACTTTGTTTTCCACCAAAATATCTTTACTAATATGTGCTTACTGTCATTTGTTTTTTGTCTGAGTTAGTGCCAGTCATCTTACTTCTGCAAAATGATTATCAGTGTGAAAAAGGAGCTTGAAGATGAGTGTGTTTGGGGGGGGGGGGTGATCAAGTACATTTCCGTTTACATATGGTAGTAATTATTTCCATAACTTGTTTGTAAGCATTTTATATTTCTCTACTGGACAAAGTTAATACTTGGTTTTACATTGGATTTTGAGCTGTAAAGGAAAAATTATGTATCATTTTAACATAAGAGAATAAGAAGTCTAGCACATTATATATACTCAGCCACTTAAAACTTCATATATATTCTGCAAATGTTGATTTCTAATTACACACAAAATGTAAAAACACCAAGTCTGATTTGATGAATAAAATATTTAAAACCTGAAGGTGACAGGTATCTTTAATGCGAAAAATCCTCATTGATTTGCCTAAGGAGAGTGTCTCTATTCCGATTTGTAGTGTTGGAAGATTTTTTTTTTTTTTTTCTGCTTTCTGATTGTCTTTTGGACATTTGCTAACTTTCTTTGGAGTATGGATATTTAGTATGTGAAAAATGTAATTTTGTCTTGCTATAGTGTGTGTCTGTGTGTGTGTGTGTATAACTGGGGGAAAAATCTGTGGGAAATGCTACTTTGTTGGTAATAAATGCATATTTTCATTAAAAAAATAAAATTTTCACAATTACGTACCACAATGTAAATTAAAAAAACACACCTCCTCAGAAAGGTTCTCTGTATCCCTTACAACACAATTTTCTCCTAAGACTCCTTGACCTAGGCAACCACTGATTTTCTTTCTGTTATTTCATATTCAAATCACCTTTTCTACAGTTTTATTAAAATTGGATCATGTGATATATATATGGTAGTCTGACTTCTTCACTCAGCATGTGTTTCAGATTCATTCCTGTTATGTCTATGAGTAGTGTGTTCCTTTGTATTACCAAACAGTATATACTTATAGATATATTTCAATGTATTTATACTTCCACCTGTTGATGGACATTTGAGTTGGTTCCACTTTGGGGTTATCAAAATAAAGCTGCCATGTTATTTCTATTCAGGTTGCTCAGTAAATATTAAAACTGGAACTGATGAGCAGTATATAATCAGTGTATATCTAAGTACTTAAGAAACTGCTTGAGTGGTTTTCAAAGTACTTATACATTTTACATCCTCAAAAGCAATATATGAGAATTCCACTTTGCTCTATATTTGTCCATCATTTGATATTGCTAATTTTTAATTTTAGTCATCCTAACATCAATTTAATATCTCATTATGATTTTAATTTTCACTTCCTTGACAACCTCAAATATTAATTTAATCATCCTCTGCTTACTGACCATTCATATCCCTTCAAGAAGTTGCTGTTTAAATCCTTTGTCCATTTTTTATTGGACCCCTTGACTTCTTATTATTGACTATATAGACATATCCAGGAAGTAAGTCATTTGTCACAAATATGCATTGTAAATATATTCTCCCAATTTGTATCTTGTGTTTTCATTTTTAATGATACAATTTAAAAGCAGAAGATATTAATTTGGAAGTACAATTTATCAATTTTTAAAAATGGGCTTCTCTATTTTGGGCTCTATCTAGAGAACCTTCCCTGATCAAAGTTTATAAATATATTCTGTATTTTTGTAGGAGTTGTAATATTTTAGCTTTTAAGTCTGAGGTCCATTTCAAATTAACTATTGGTATGATATCAGGTAGTAGTAAAGTTCTTTTTCTTTCCATATGGTTATAACATAACTTCTTTTGCACTGTTAAAAGACTTTCCTTCCCCTTTTAATTTCCTCAGCACATTGTCAAAATTTAATTGACTATATACATGTGGATATGAGTATATGTTCTCTCTTCTGTTCCATTTACCTACATTTGTTTTCTTTTGCCAGTGTTTCACTATCCTGATTGCTGAGGTTCTATAACAATGCTGAGGTCAGGGATGCCTGGTGGCTCAGCGGTTGAGCACCTGCCCCTGGCTCAGGGTGTGATCCACGGTCTCAGGATCAAGTCCCACCTCAGGCTCCCTGCATGGAGCCTGCTTCTCTCTCTGCCTGTGTCTCTGCCTTTCTCTCTCTGTGTCTCTCATTAATAAATAAATAAAATCTTAAAAAAAAAAAAACAATGCTGAGGTCAAGGGGTGCAAGTAAACCAAATTTTGTTTGTTTCTTTGTATTTCCATTTAAATTCTAGAATTATTCTCTCATTTTTATCAGGGTTGGAAGTTTTTTAAATTAATTATTTAACATATTGTAGTGGAATCAGGAACTTTTTGGGTTTTTTAGATTTCTAGATCAGTTTTGAAAATGTATGACTTAACAAGGAATTTGTCTATTTCACCAACTCTTCAAATATATCAAATCCATCAGCATAAAACTGTCCACAATATTCACTTATTGTTTACTTATGTCTCATGGATCTGTAGTGATTGACTCCTCTTTCATTCCTGTGGTTGGTAAATAGTATATTTTTCTGTTTTATCAGCCCATTTATTTTTATTTTATTTATTTATATTGAGTTTTTAAAATTATTATTTTTTGTCAATGTAGTAGAGATTTTATTGTTTCCTAAGAAATGATTTGGCCTAATTATTTTATCTAATGATTGTTAGTTTTCTATTGATTTGTGCTCTTGCAATTATTTCCTTCCTTCCTCTTTGAGTTTGATTTGCTCTTCTATTTCTACCTTGTAAAGTTGGGATGTTAAACCACTGACTTGAAAACTCTTTTTATATAAGCATTTATTTTTTTTTTGTAGACTCCTTTTATTACAACTAATGAATTTTAGTATCTTTTGTTTCATTTTTGATAATTTTGAATATTTTCTCTTTTTTTTGCTCATGTATTGTTCAGGCTTATGTTATTTAATTTCCAAATGTTTGGATATTGGGGTATTTTCTTATTGATTTTTAATTTTATTTCATTATAGTGGTATTACCTATTTGATATGACGCTTTTCCATTTATGAAGACTTGTATTACGGGTGAGCATACGTCAATCTTGATGAATATGCATGTGAAAACAATGCATATTTGGTAGTTATTTGTTGAAATGTTCTGACATGTTACATAGGTGAATTTAGTGGATAACGTTACATCTTTTATATCTACACTTATTTCCTATTTACTTGATCTATTAATTAATGATAGAGTAGTGCTGAAATCTCCAACTATAAGGGTAAGCTAGTCTCTTTGCATGTGTCAGTTTTAGTTCCTGTACTTAGAATCTCTGCTTTTGGATGAATACTCATTTTGCATTTGTGTATTCTTCTTATTGATTAATTGAACACATTATCATTGTGAATTTTCCCTATTCATACCTTATACTCTATTTTGTTCTGAAATCTAATTGCTCATATTAATATGGTCATCTTAGATTTTTTATAATTTCTCTTTGTATGTTATATATGTTCCATTATTTTTCATTTTTTGTGTGTACTTATATTTAAATTGAATATATATAGCATGTATTTGGCCCTTGCTTTTTTCCCCCAGTTTTACTATCTGCCTTTATAGGAATATATAGACCATTTATATTTATTGTTCTTACCAATGAAATTAGCTTCAAATCAAATAATTTGCTAATGATAATGATTTTTTACATTTTTCATTTGTTCTTATAGGTTTTTGTCCTCTAATTTCTTTTTGATTAATAATATTTACCATTTTAATTTATTTTCAGTATTGGCCTATTAGCTATCCTTCTTTTTTTTTTTTCTTTTTCATGATAATTCTGGAGTATTTTTTTTTTAAGATTTTATTTATTTATTCATAGAGACACAGAGAGAGAGAGAGAGAGAGAGAGAGGCAGAGGGAGAAGCAGGCTCCATGCAGGGAGCCTGATGTGGGACTCGATCCGGGGTCTACAGGATCACGCCCTGGGCCAAAGGCAGCGCCAAACAGCTGAGCCATCCGAGCTGCCCATAACTCTGGAGTATTGACATGTACTTTTAACATCACAATCTATCATCAAATTATATTATATTCTTCCACATTTTATGTAAATTTTTATAACAGTATGCTTCCATTTTGCTTCTCCTTTCCATGTTTTATTATCATACAATTTTACTCTTCGCTCTGAAATATGTTGTAAAACCTGCAGTTGTCAAATAGACTTTTTAAGAAAATGTAATGTGAATTTTATATTTACCTACATATTTATCATTTCTGGTGCTTTTTTATATTGATACAAGTTTTTAAGTTAAATCATTTTATTTTGCTTTTTTTTGATAAAGCTTTTTTTTTTAGTATTTCAGTATAATTGACACACAATGTTACATTGATTTTAGGTGTACAACATAATGATACAAGCTTATATGTTATGCTGTGCTTGTCACAGGTGTAGCTACCATCTGCCACCATACAATGTTATTTTAATAGCATTGAATGTATTCCCTGTGCTGAATTTATACCCGTGACGTATTTATTATGTAATGGGAAGCCTGCTTCTCCCACTTCCCTTTACTCATTTTGTCCATTATCCCACCCACCTACCCTCTGGCAACTATTGCTTTGTTCTCTGTATTTGTAGGTTTGATTCCACTTTTTGTTTATTTACTTATTCGTTTGTTTTCATTTTTAGATTGCACGTATAAGTGAAATCACATGGTATTTGTCTTTCTCAGTCTGACTTATTTCACTTAGCGTAATACATTGTAGGTCCATTCATGTTTATACAAATGCAAGATCTTATTCTCTTTTTTTTCTTTGCTGAGAAATTATATATATATATATATATATATATATAATGTGTATATATATAAACACACACATCACACCTTCTTTATCCATTCAACTATTTTTTTTAAATTTTATTTATTTATTTATTTATGAGAGACAGAGAGAGAGAGAGAGAGAGAGAGAAGGGGGGAGGCAGAGACACAGGCAGAGGGAGAAGCAGGCCCCATGCAGGGAGCCCGACGTGGGACTCGATCCCGGGTCTCCAGGATCACGCCCTGGGCCAAAGGCAGCGCCAAACCGCTGAACCACCCGGCTGCCCATATCCATTCAACTATTGATAGACACATGGGTTGGTTCCATAGATTGGCTATTGTAAATAATGCTGCAATCAACAAAGAGGTTCATATATCTTCAAATTAACATTTTTGTTTTCTTTGGGTAAATACCAAGTAGTGAAATTATTGGATGATACGGTATTTCTATTTCTAATTTTTTGAGGAATCACTATTTTTCATAGTGGCTATACCAATTTACATTACCACCACTAGTGTACAAGGACTTTCTTTTCTCCACATCCTTGCTAACACTTACTATTTCTTGTCTTTTTGATTCTAGCCATGCTGACAGGTGTGAAGTGATATGCTATTGTGGTTCTGATTTGCATTTCCTCACTGATTAGTGATGTTGAGCCTCTTTTCATATGTCTGTTAACCATCTGTATATCTTCTTTGGGAAAATGTTTAGTTAGGTTTTTGAGCACATTTAATCAGATTCTTTGGTTTTCTGGTGTTTAGTTGTGTAAGTTCTTTCTATATAATGGAAGAATATTTGCAAATAATATATTCAATAAAGGGTTAAGATCCATTTTCTTTTGTTTTAAAGGTTTTCTTTAGTATTTAATGTAGTATAAAATTACTGGTGATAACTAAGCTATGCTTTTCTCCTGCAAAAATTTTTAATTTCTGAAAGATTTCCTCTCAATATAGAAATCCAATTGAGACTGCTTCTTTTTTTCTTTTTTTTCTTTTAAATCAGCACTCTGAGGCCATTTCTTTGTTTTGTGGTTTACATAATTTTTCAAAGATGTCTGTAATTTTTCAAGTGTTTCTGTATGTAATGTACTTTTTTCTTCAGCTGCTTTTCTTTTTATCACTGTGTTTTATTTTTATTTTTTTTAATTTTTTTTTTATGATAGTCACACACACACACACACACACACACACACACACACAGAGGCAGAGACATAGGCAGAGGGAGAAGCAGGCTCCATGCACCGGGAGCCCGACATGGGATTCGATCCCGGTTCGCCAGGATCGCGCCCTGGGCCAAAGGCAGGCGCTAAACCGCTGTGCCACCCAGGGATCCCTATCACTGTGTTTTAATAATTTGATTATATTGTGCATTGGAATGGTTTGCTTTCTGTTAATCATTATTGGATTATGTTGTTACTTCGCTATACAAATTTATACCCTGTTAGTGTAAAAGATTAACAGTAAATCTATACAAGTCTAAACAGTAAATCTATGGGGATCTGTTATTGCTGTGGAAGGTTCCTGCTCTTATACTGTAATCTTAAAATTTCCCCAGGAAGAAAATTGTAGTAAAGATATACATACTTCATTTGTTTCCCTTTTTCAAAGATCACAGTCCTGTGTTTCCTTTTATTCAATGTCTGAAAACAGTCATATCATTTTTTTTTCTTGGATAGTTTTCTAGAAATTTATAGTAGGAAGATAAGTCTTGAACTTAATCCTTCATGGCTATAATTGGGACTCTCTCTCCTTCCATTTGGATGATGATGATCATAAAAACTCTACTTTATGGCTCTAAGTTTTTCATTTGCAAGGTTGAAAGATGGAGGTCATATATGACTTGGATTGTACAGAAAATCATAGTGGGCAGTCAGTTAAGCATCTGACTCTTGTTTTCAGCTCAGGTTGTGATCTCAGGGTTGTGAGATCAAGCTCTGCATGGGGCTCTGTGCTAGGTGCAGAGTCTGCTTGGAATTCTCTCTCCTTCTGTCCCTCCTGCTCAAGCTCTCTTTCTCTAAAATAAATAAATATATCTTTTTAAAAAGTCACAATAGGGCAGCTTTGGTGGCTCAGCGGTTTAGCGCCACCTTCAGCCCAGGGCCCAATCCTGGAGACCCAGATCGAGTCCTACGTCCGGCTTCCTGTATGGACCCTGCTTCTCCCTCTGCCTGTGTCTCTGCCTCTCTCTCTCTCTCTCTCTCTCTCTGTGTGTGTGTGTGTGTGTGTCTCATGAATAAATAAATGAAATCTTAAAAAAAATAAAAATAAAAATAAAAAATAAAAAGTCATAATAATTGGCTTAAAATAAAATAGATTATTCAAATAGGTAAAATATTTGATTAAACACACATACACACAAGGTGTATTTTCTACAAAGGTTCTGCTTAAAACAGAATCTCAAGACCATCAAAAAAGATGAAGATGTTTTGGATGTTCTTTTGGGTGTCATAATATGGCCATTTGCAAACAATCTTTAATAACCCATGGAAGATTTGGAACTTATCAGTGATAATGCAAATTCACAGCTTTGTTGTGCTATATACAAAAAAGCTTTCATCTGTCTACTACTAATTTAATATAATGTGCTTCTCTACCCTGGAAAGCACTAGAAGTGACAACCTGTATTCTGCTTCTATAGCACTACATCATAAAGAATAAGAAAGTGCTGTAGAGGCTGTATATATATGATACACTATACCCATTGCTAAAATGATACTTCTTTTGAACTGAAGTACCACAACGATTTCTAGCTGTTTTGTGACACAATGTCTTGAAAAGCATCTTGATGAATTTACCAAATCATAATTCAACTGAGGAAAAAAAACTGTCAATGACATCAACACAGTAAACCACATGTCTCTGAAATATAAGTATATCCTGTTTCATGGAGGGGTTTTCAGGGAACTGGTATTGATCTTAGGGACTAAAGACAATTTTAGTACTCCAGAACTTCTAGTTTATGTTAGATGTGTGTAAAGTGTCCAAAGACTAATGTAATGCTTGACTGGACTATTAACATAAAGTGGGAGTTTTCTCCTGAGAATGCTTTGATTTAGTAGAATAAAAACTTTAAGATGGAGGAAAAACTATGGTCCCTAAGCAGGCACAGGGCAACTTGGAATTTCTCAAGTTAAATATAGCTATGTCATTTCTACCATTAATCATTCTTGAAATGTTAATTTAAATATTACTTGACACACCCTATCTCAGAAATCCTATACTTTGTTTGTTTTAATATTAGCTAACACAATTTTTTTGGCATAAGTGACTGAAAATATTATGGAATGACCGTATCTTGTTTGCATTGAGATTCCAGAGGTCAGTAGCATTCAGATTAAATCAGGAGGAAAGTCACTGGGAGCACTACTAGCATATAAAGTGTGTCTTTTACTTGCCAAACACCTAACTGCAAAATTTACCATTCATCACGTTTTAGAACTTGCCATTTAATGTATGCCTAGCATTTGACATATTATAGATTTTCATCAATTCCAAATATGGGTACCGGCTTTTTTTTTTTTTTTTTTTTTTTTAAAGATTTTATTTATTTATTCATGATAGTCACACAGAGAGAGAGAGAGAGGCAGAGACACAGGCAGAGGGAGAAGCAGGCTCCATGCAGGGAGCCCGACGTGGGATTCGATCCCGGGTCTCCAGGATCGCGCCCTGGGCCAAAGGCAGGCGCCAAACCGCTGCGCCACCCAGGGATCCCAAGGGTACCGGCTTTAACTTTCTCAAATGAAATGGATAAAGTGACAAAATACTATGGAATACAGAAAATATGAGGAAAAGGACCACTACTCATGTTGGAAATGATTTCCACATGAACCTTATTCTGTTTTTTTTTTTTTCTTAATTCCTTGAAGAGGTTCATACTCACTCCCTAGTCAGTCTTTTCCTTTTATAATAACAGGTATTCAAGCATTTTATCTGATTTGACAGCTTGCATGTATAAAAAAAAGAACCAGTGTTGGTTTTCATTTTCTTTGACTTTTTCACATTACAAAGGACTGTATTAATGCTGCATTTTATAAATTAAAGTAGACCCGATTGCTTCCCACAATTGATCTTGCTGAAATAGTGCATGTGTTTTGTAGATCAACTGATTTCAACATTATGGAAAAGGCAATTTAGACATTTTATGTAAGTATATACACACACACACACACACACACACATTTATACTAGACAAAAGAGCCATTTATATGCCATTCTTATGACTATGTGCCTTGATAATCATCAGATGTCTCTGCTCATTTGCAGTTCTATTACTGGAACCCATAACTAGTTTGGTCTGCAATGGTGTCAGTTTAGCTCACCAAAAAAACATTTGCTGTAAAATAATCTATAGAAGTAAGTGGCCATCCTATAATGATTTTTTTTTTAATTTCATTGACATCTTTCAAATAAGGATACAACAAAACCCTGAAACAACATAGTACTCACAGAAACTAAATATGTCCATAGAGGATAGAAATGATGAACAAAAGATAAACCCCTACTTGTATCTAGCCCTTTCTACACAATTATTGTTACTTTTCCCTTATTCCTTGCAGTCAGACAGCAGATGTTGAATAGTTTCTGAAAGGTGCAATTGAGATTATCATGGAAAATGGCACAAATAAATTAAAGAATGGAATGGATTTCTCTGTATCAAATTCATTACTTTCCTATGCTCCTGTAAGACTTTTGCCTATCTTTTTCTTCTGAAAATTAAAACTGAAAACCATATTTGTTTCTGTATTAATACTACATGATATGTCATCTCAATAAGGCATTGTGGGAATAGACATAGGCCACTTGTTTGGCCCTAGTCAGGTAAAAATTAGAAGACAACAGACATGCCTTCCTTCTGTACCTTTGCAAAGTATAGTCATGCTTGAATGAAAGAGCTAACTGTGTGACAGTCTAAAAACTAAGTAATTTTCTTTTAAAAATTCCCAGAGATCTAGAAAACTGAATTCATTTTCTTTTTTCAGTTAGTTCCTAAATTTCGTAGCTATTCTATGAACTGTCTTTTTAGGTATCATGTCTTGGGTCAGTGTTTCTTAAATCATGACTCTTCAGGGAATATACTTAAAATATGCCAAAAATATGGTTTTTTTTTTTATATTTGTATTTGGTTGTGAGAAGTAGGGAGTGAGTGATGGTCAGTTATACCAAATTGGCATATATATATACATGTATATATACATATATACATGTATGTGTGTATATATATATATATATATATATATATATGTATGTATTTACACCTAGTTTATTGTCATAGAATTGGAGAAGCTTCACTCCACCTGTCTTGAGGTTTCTACCCTCCTTTAGTAAACTTGCTGAAGTAACCCAAAGCAGTTTCAAAGCATTAGCATCCCTACACATATCCTAGGGAGTAAAACCAGACCTAGGATAGTCTTAAGGTATTATCACATATGCCATTCTGTGGTTGGACTTAGATTGAGGTTACAAAAGACCCCCCCTAAAAGATATACTGGTCTGATTGACTCTCTTATTTTATCCTTCTCCTATCAAGGCAGATTTATTGAGATCAAGACCCATTTTATCTTCCCTTCTGCCCCAGTTCCCTTATCTTCTAGCTGGTACCAAGAAGGTAATCAATCCATGTCTTTAATTAATGAATTAATAAATCAATTACCTGCCCTGCCTTTCAAGGGTTTTGGTAGATTTTATGCCATTGTGGAATCAGTCGATTTTGTTGTTTATATAATAGTTATAGGTGGAGGGGAGTAAGCTATGTTTCTGTTATAGCATAAGCCAGAGCTATTCTTTCCTGGGAAGATTTACAGGGTATCAAGAATTCTTCAGAATAGATATAGATATACTGTTAAGAACACCCAATTCTCCAGATACATTTCCTACATAAACAAAACAAAACAAAAAATAAACCAAACAACAACAACAACAACAAAAACTACTTGGAAATAACTTGATTTGAAGCTAAATTGGTCTTGTG